>NC_092814.1:54176840-55376840 GCF_023375885.2 Dermacentor andersoni | reverse complement strand
ATTCTGACTGGTTCTTGTACAGGAAATTAATTTATTTTCAGCAACGCAGAACGCCAGAATACGCGAGCTCTAATGACTTTTCTAAAATCAGTGGATCTGAGAAGACGCTTATAGACAACACCGTAGCACATGAACTGCCTCTTCTTTTGCCTTCACCTCCGTTCTTTCAGTCCCTCAGACGCGAGTAAAGAAGCACGATGCCCGTGTTGTTCAGTGTTGAGAGCCTGCTGCTGCGGCAAAAGATGAACCTGAAATATCGCTGAAGTCTCCCGAATTTCGTTATGAGCTCGCCGTTGCGAAGAAGCCAAATTATGCCGGCCACGATCTGGCAAATCCCAGCAAAGCAAAATAATTAACCTCCGACAATGCCACAATAAAAATGACGGCATCCTTGTTTTTTCACTTATCCGTCGGCCCCACGACAGGTATACTTAAAAAATCCGTGGAGGGCATGGTTACTGAGCATGTTATATATAGGCTTTCTAATGCAGCAATATCACTTATATTACCCAATGACACTTTTTACTCTAAGTAGCACTCGTTCTTCACATTCTGTGCCCGATGTCAAAAAGAGGCGCTTAGTAAGCGTTAGTTATCCTTTTTTTTTACCGTTATAGCAAAGTTGCGCGAAAGGTTGCAATGCCTTGGGCTACGTAGGCATGCGCGGCTCACCAAACGACGCCACTTTCAACAACCTATAGACCACCCGCATCGCGCGCGGGGAACTTCTACCCTCGATTAGCGCGAGGAACATTTCACGGCACCAACGCGCGGGGTTGCTATGGTTGTGTGTTGGGTTCGCATCTTGGTTTCGTGCAAGGACTCTGGAAGGACTCCTGCAAGGACTCTGGTACTTGCTCCTTCGGATCAGTGTCTTCGCTACAACGCGGCTGGATCTCCTTCGACACACAGTCTGCCTTTTTATGAGGTTTCAAGCTGAACGGCTCTTGTTTTCCGTGCCACTCGCGAGGCTCACTTTATTTTTATTTAATTGATTCATGGGGTTTAACGTCCCAAGCCAGCACTGGGGTGGGGCTATGAGGGACGCCGTACAGTGGAGGGCTCCCGATTGATTCTTTTTTTACAACCTGGGATTCTTTAAGGGCATTTGAATATTACATACGCGAGCCTTCTTTGCATTTCACGCCCATCAAAACGCAGCAGCCACGGTGGGGAACCGAACTCGCGACCTCGTTCTCAGCGGCAGAACGTCACAGCCACTAAACCGTTGCGGTGGGTACGTATGTACAGAAATTTATCTGTCACGTAAGCGACTCATTTTTAAGCAGTGTGGTTTTGGGTATCGCGCTCAGTTGGGCTCCAGGGCCCAGTTGCGCTGCAGCCCGCGTGTTCCGCGCCAGCCTCGAAGAGCGCGCGTCTCGGCGGCTTGATCGACGCCCGGCCGCGTTTCTTCTTCTCCTCGGGACCCCGTCCCGCCCTTGAACTTGGCAGCAGGAGCAGCCGGCGGCGACGGCGTGTAGCGTGGTCCTTCGGGGCCCACCGGAGGCAAGTCGGCGGCGGCGGCTCAAACTTGCCCGGCCGGTCGTTCCCTGGCGGCCGCTTTCACCGGTCCGCGAGCGCGCGCCACATCTACCGGAGGGTCCCGTGTGACAGGCCCCCATTGAGCGGAACCTTCACCTCCCACGTGGCGGCCGCCCAACTCTCTCGTGCCGCCAATTTTCGACTCCGGCCGACGGGGTCAGTTCACTCGTGCGGCGGTGGCCGCCAGGAACCCCGCGCTGCCCCGCTGAGCTCGGACGCCCCTGCGTAACTCCCCCCCCACCCTCTTCTCCCCCCCTAAATAGCATACCCTGCCCCTCCCCCCTTACTTTCTGAAAGCGTCGCGGCGGTCATTCATCCAAGCGCAATCGCGCGCCAAAAATCGTCTCACGTAATCAGCTTGCCTCAACGGGCACGGACCTTCAGCCCCTGGACGCTCACGCGGCATGTCGTGAACGAGCGTGCTCGGGTACAAAATCAGAATAGTGCTACTTTGAGCCCATTCGTGTTTAGCTACCGTAAGGAAACATCGCTTTTTAGCTGCTACGTAACGCAGGCGGCACACACGAGCGGTGTGGGTGTCGTCTTCGTTGTGTCACGAAAATCGTTGTTTCCTTCCTTCACGAGGAAAACATTTGGGGCAGAGAGCCACTTTCATGACCCAGCACGAAACACGTGATTGTTCGCATCCAGAGCAAGTGCTGGACCAATCGCGGTTGTTGCGCTTTTTATTTTTCAAATGGTGGCAAAGTTGCTGCTTGCGTGAAGACGTACGTTATACTTTGCGTATTTGCTGCGCCCGTTCAGCAAAATATAAATCAAGGCACCTAACAAGTTAGGCGCTTAAACTCGTCCAAATTGAAATTAATCGATGAAGTTTTGCGATTTCGTTGAAGTTTGGCGTTGAGATTTGGCGAATGAGGTTTATAGGGCACTTCCCTCGAGAATGTCTAAATTTGATGTTCTCCCACAGTGGTCTCCGCGCGACTGTCTTTAGAGTCTGTTTCTCTTTTAAGATTCCCCCTTCTTTACAATGACAGTATCCATCATATTGCAATTGGCAAAAGTTTTTTTTTTTTTTTTTTTTTTTTTTGTGATGCCGTCCGTTGGTCGCGGGCTGTCATCAGATAACGCCACTGCAGAAATAAGGCTCTTGGCCCGGTTTGAAACTTGTGACTTCGTTTGAAAGCTTGTTCACACATGTATACACACGCAACTAGACATGTTTTCAAAAGGACGCACAAAACACGAGGCGTATAACTAGTATATAAAAACAATCACAAGCATATTTTCACCTATAAGGTAGGTAGTGACAAACCACTTATAAATAGAGGGAACCAGTTCGTCTGTAAGTGCTTGGTCATACACGTCCTTAAAGTTGACCGATCATTTGACTAAACTGCCATTTCGAGGCAACAGTGGACACAGCATGACGATCCAGTGTGCATGTCTTGCACGCATTACGCAGTCTGTCAAAACCTTGATTTTCCAAACTTGCGACGTTGCTTTTGATTTGATATTGTTATTTCTTTTAATTACTATCATGTGTAAAGGTGTAGCCTTCACCATTATTACATGACCAAATCAATTTCTTTTACTTATTTACTATTATTGTTATTCTGAAGGAACAACATACATATAAAAATCATGAGCCATTCCACTCTGAAGGTGGTTGGCCAGCGAAGCTGTTTAGCACACGACACGCAGGTGACACGTAATATGAAACAAAGGTACGAACTCATTTATTGTCTTGATCGGTGGTCATTATTTCACTCGCAACCGCAATCACATTTTTTGATGACGTCAAATCGATGCATGTACGCCGCTGGGTGGACGATTGGGCCGGATCGGTGTGGCATCGCAAGGGAAATGTCTGCAACACGGAACGCGTAAACCGCTCCCTTTTTCGGTACCGACACATCCGCATTGAAATCACCGAAAACGACAACAGGGGTAATCTGATCGCAACTAATTCACGCAAAGTAAGTAACCATGAACCTTAGGGGACTATGAATTATTGCATTTTTTGCTTGCTTACAGGGGTATGAGCCATTACTCACGGGGGTATGATCAATTGATGATGACAGTTTTTGACAGGGGGGTATGAGCCATTGATGAGGATAGTTTTTATTCATGGAGAACAAAAATGCACGGATCCCCCTAGCCCTATACAGCTTCGCTGTAAAAAGGGGCCACATCATCTTCATGGGGCGCAGTGAAACATCGAACATTATATAATGTGGAGCACGTGCCAATTGATAAACTAATGCTCTGTATTTTCAGATATACTTCCATTATAGCGCCGGAGGAGTAGAATGATCGTGTTAGGCAGCTCGACGTATACGTGCGGCGAGGCTTGCGTTTGGCTTCACTGCATGCAAACATTCGATCACTAATGCACGACAGTGAAAAGGCAGGCGGATTTCATCGTGCGATAAATGGCAAATTTGAAACACTTCGCGAGGGAATTTCAATGAATAATCAGTATCTACAATATGGTGTACCACATTGTAAATGACATAAACGCGCTGTGCAGCGCTTGTGTAAACGCATTCATCGAAGGAAACGTGGGTGCCCCTCGGCTATCGACATTATAGCTCGTTCGCTTTCGTAAACAGTCGCTCTCGTAGCTTTCCTTCTTTTTTTCTTTTTGCATGTGCGTGATAGAGGAGCCAGCAATTAGTTCGATCACCCCAAACGCACGTAGAGGAACGGCAGGTCTCAATTAACGCATGGACGTAAATGATGACGTCTATCAGCGTGCAGTGATTCGTGTACGCAAGCGAAATCACGAGCATAAAATTGGTATTAAGCTCGACTGGCAATCATCGCTATTGTTTCGGTCCCACTTTCCCATATGGCGCTTTATAATTATTATATCTGTTTGCTTTTTTGTTGCGTGTTGTAACAGGGTGCAAAAGACTCCATCCGCTGAGCGACACCGTTCTTGTAGCTGTTGGCACAATACAGTACGACAGCTCGATAACATACGTCACGTAGGAACGGTTTATTTATCGGGTGGCCACAGGCCTCGCAAGCTTTCCCGCCTCCTACAGACGTCATGGTACAAATTGCGAGTCAAGCGTTTACCACTCGAGGGCGACATGCGTGGCCGCAGACAGCCGCGTGACCTGGTTCTCCCCCTTCACAACACGTCCGTGTTTTGTTTTCCGGCGGCACATCGATGGCTCCGCGCCGATTACCTGCACCTCACCTGCGTCAGCGTTCGACTCGCTCCCACAAGCCACGCCAGTGTGCGGCAGTGTATACAAGCTGCGCCGCTTTTCTGTGAACCGGCGCGTTCTGTGACAGTCACGCATCCGCTCCCGGAAATCTGCGCCCCGCGCGCCATTCACGTCTGCGCGCAAGGCACTCGGCGCGGAACCCGGTAGGATGCGCGCGAATTGCGCCCGAAAACAAGCATCAGCGGCGGGCTCCGTTGACGCCGTGTGTCGAGCGTATACAGAAGGCCTGTAAGGCCGGAACCGACGACGCAGGAATCCGATGACGCTCGGCGCTCTCACGTCAGGCGTGAACCCTGCGGAGGCACGCGGAGCCGGGCCCTCGGTGGCGAGGGGGGCTGGGTGTTTGCAACGGGCCGCCGTTGGCTTCGGGCAGCGCTAACAGCCGCGTCATGGTTCCACATGGGTGATGCCCGTCTTCGCGCGGCGGCCGAGGAGCGCCGGAAATCGGCCCCTGCGTCAAATCGACGACCCGCAGCGGCCACTGATCGCCGGTGGTGTCGGATTTCGCGTGCCGGGGCATCGTTTCGGAGTGCGCGCGAAAAACACGCCGCGCGGCTTCGGTTACGTGGCGGTCGGTGTTGTGATCAGAGGGCCGTCACGGTCCTCTGAGCCGCTCCGCTGCGGACCGAGTGTCGTGTGTTGATAGTCCTCATTCACGTGACGTCTGCCTCACGGAGACATCAATATTCATTGAGTTTACGTGGCCGCTTCGTTTGCAGACTGTAACAACAAGGAAAGTGTTCTGGGGCCGCTTGCACAAAGCACCTATTAGTCGCGGGTAAATTCACCCGCGAATAAACAGCGTCGGGTCAGTGTTCGGGCAAGTGACATTAGTTCATGGTAATGAACCAGTAACCTTCAATTTTCGAGAGACAAGAAAAAGATTATTCGCTGAAGTGTCACGTATTCGTCACGTCACCTTGGCGAACCTTCCTGCGAGCAGCCTTTTGGTTTGCTCCAGAGTCAACGAAGAACCGTACGTGCATGGAACGAACTAGCTCCGAAATCGTTGTGATTTATTTCTTCTAAGCTGCTAACGGGAAGGGGAAAGTCTCTATATATGTAAAACCAGTTTTCACAGTTCGCCCTGCAAGCATGCGAATGAAGTGCTCCCGTTGCTTGCTTTTACAAAGTGTTAATTGTTATCGTACTTACTCATGGGCACTTCTCGAGTCCTTACTTGTGTTGTGACTCAGACACTCGGTGCTCATTATGGAATTTGTGTCATGCCAATTTACAGCTCATTTTTCACTTGGCACGTCAGGCCTAGGACTAGACTAACCTCTCTGCCCTCCATTAGAGTCATTACCTCTCTCATTTCACTAAATGTGGGAAGACCGCCACTGTATCGGTCGCTTCCACGTGTGTTCAATGCACCTCTCGATATTCCAACTGTATGCCATTTACTAGGTCTGGCATTCGGGTCATCCAGAATTTTGCTCCCGAAGGTACCTTAAATTCAACGAAACTGAATTTTACAACAGCTCTTCGCAGTAATGTCACGACGACCATGCCTTCTGGTGTAATGTCCTATATAGACACTTAACGGTGTCTTTCCAGATTTCTGCATAATTTCATATCGAAACTAGTCTCAAAAAGTGTTTTATATGTAACGTTTGCTCTCATCTGCGTGTTGTTGCTACAATTTTCTATATTTCAATATCCAAGTGTCATTTTTTTTTCTTCCTTACTTGTAGGAGTGAATGTTATTCTGTCGCTGGCAAGCATGCTTACCAGCCAGAAACAGTACCATTAGCCTTCAGCGTTTATTTTGACCTTTCAACAAACCTAGTGTGTATAGTGCGTACGTGTTTTACAGAATACATTCTGCAATTCATAAAGAGAGCTAGGTGGCAGACATAAGAGTTTTTTTTTTTTCGACCAGGTTATTCGCGGTAGTGCACATCATGGAAGCGTATGATAATTAATATTCCCATCACACACACACACACACACACACACACACACACACACACACACACACACACACACACACACACACACACACATATATATATATATATATATATATATATATATATATAGATAATCGGGGAAATTTGCTGATTAGATCACAAATTATTTCCATTAGGGTGCGTATCGTGATAGCGGAACTAAAGCCAATTCGCGCTTAATTTGCATTAATTTAGCAGGAACCCCAAGACTATAGCATCGGTTTCGAGATATCCGCCTGCAAAAGATGCGGCGAAATGCATTGTGACTTGAAACGGAAAGTAACGTAAAACAAACAGTCAAAAAGGATAGGTCTGTTGTATCTTCGTGCATTCGATTCTTGTGATTGTGTTTATTATGAGCTACTTCCCGTTAGAAGGGTGTCTAGCGCACTGAGCCACGAAAAAGATTTACTGTTTGCACTTGCACTGCACTAGCTTCTCCTGCCCCATTTCATCGATGACAATAATTTCTTTTTTCGTGATGGGTACTAGAGCGCAACAAAGCTAGGTAACGCAGGGAATCCTCTCACTTGTCGCACAATGTGTTGCACGCCGGTTGAACTTCGCCGTCAACCTTCCCTCTGTGTGTTGCATGACGGGCTTCTGACTCTAGCTGCATTGAAAAGTTGCGCTCGGGCGAAACAACCGGCGGTAGTTTTTGCAACGCTAGGTCCACCTGCAGCGAGCAACAATATAGCGTACTAGAATGACGATTATAAGTCACCTCTCATCTTTCTATTTCCCTTTTATCCCCTCCCCTAACTCGCCAGCGTTGGACAGCCAACCGGGTGCCTTCTTGGTTAACATCCCTTGCCTTCTCCCCTTCCTATACTCCGCATCCCGTCTCTCTCCCTCTCTTTTTGCGCTCTCAAAAACAATATGCACATTGGCGGAACCGCGGCATAAGAATGTTCCGCAATTCTGGTGGAAACATCAGCCTCACGTGCGCCGTTTGACATGTTCACACAGCCTCTCTGTATAACGGCAATCATCGTTGAACGTAAATCTCACATGGCTACACGTCCCCTCTGCGTGATGTTGCTCCGACGCCCTTTGTATGTACAGTTCAGTGGGTGTTACGTTTCGCCTACAACGCGCGGTAATGCCGGCGCGGATGCAACGGACGCCGGGGCTTTGTTCAAAGCGGCGGACATTTTGGCCCGTTCAACGCCGCCGCAACGCCTACCCGCCAAGCGTGTCCAGGCGTGTTTCAGTGCCACGTGTCTTCGTGTGTGCGTGTGTGTGTGTGTGCCCTCGCTTGTCAAAGCGCGGCAGCCGGGGAGCGGAGTTCCCCGAATGAGGAGCCTGGAGGTCTCTCGGCTCAACCGTTCGCGCCGTCGTGTGGGCGGGTTGGCGATGCGTCACTGCACTCGGTTCAGCAGGTCTCTCGGCTCGACCGTGCGCGCCGTCGTGGGCTCATGCTCCGCCGTCCCGTGACCTTCATCCCGTGACCTTCATCCCGTGACCTTCCCTTTTGGACCGCGACGCCGAGAGTATAAGAGCAGCTGCCCCCGGACGCCAGGAGAGAGGCTCCGATTTGTACTGTTGAGTTACGTGCTCTCCCGTCTCTCCACTCCGGTCGACCTGACCGGCCGCTCTTTTGCTATGTTAGAATAAACAAGTTGTTCTGTTACCAGTCTTCTCTTGCTTTGCCGGGACCTTCGGATGCTTCCAGTGCCCCAGGCCGCCAGGCCAACGCTACCCTTGGGGCTTGCGACCCATTGGCAATAACGGGCGTCAGCACCGAGACCCCAACAACTCGTGCCAGCGGTGCGAATACAACATCTGGTTGCCAGCGGTGAGATCGCGACAACGGAGGCCAGCAGCGAAGAGATGCGGTTGACTGTATGCTGAGCAGCACAACGACCATCCGGGAGCAGTGCAACGAGCCCTGTGTGATGACTGGTTGCCTGCAGCGGAACGACTGCGCGGAATTCTTGGCTGCGAGGTTTGGTGAGTGCGGGACTTTCTTCTTCCGAGTTTTGCCAGGCTTTTGTTAGTGTCAGAAACAGAGCTGGTAATTGTGGTTGTCGTTGCTACCGGGTTAGTTTGCGGCAAGACAATAGTAGGCAGTAGAGAAAGCAGCATTCAGAGGAGCCATGGATTTGAAGTCGTTGCGCAAACCGAAATTGCTGGAGCTTGCGAGAGAGTTGGGTCTGGATGTCTCAGACAAACTCAGAAAACCAGAACTGCTAAGGGCTATTCTTGAGTTAGAAGCTGAGGATGACGAGCTGTCGGAATGCCTTGAGACCATTCAGGAGAGGGAGACGGCAAAAAGACAGGAGCGTGAACTTAAAGAACAAAAAGAGAAACAGGAGCGCGAACTAAAAGAACAAAAAGAGAAAGAAAAAGAAGAGCGCGACCGTCAACACGCTTTGGAAATGAAGCGTCTCGAGTTAGAGATGGAACGCGCTCGTAATGGAAGTCAGGCACACGGTGCAGGAGAACGAGTATTGTTCAAAATGACTGACCTGATGCGGCCGTTTAAGCTTGGAGAGGACATTGGTTTGTTCCTGGTTAACTTTGAGCGAACGTGCGAGAAGCAGGGGTTCTCTCGGGAAACGTGGCCACAGCGCTTGCTCACTTTGCTACCCGGCGAGGCGGCCGACGTAGTCGCTCGCTTGGAGAGAGAGGAGGCAGAGGATTTCGACAAAGTGAAATCGAGTCTGCTAAAAAAGTACCGGCTGTCAGCGGAGGCGTTCCGTCGGAAGTTTCGGGAAAATGAGAAAGGCAGAAGTGAGTCATATACAGGAAGGAAGGAAGGAAGGAAAAAGTAGAGAAGGAAAGGCAGGGAGGTTAACCAGTTTAGCGTAACCGGCTTGCTACCCTACACATGGGAGAGGGATGGGGGCGATGAAAGATGGGGAAGGGGGAGAGAGAGAGAGAGAGCACATAGCACAGCACACAAACATCGTCCGGTAGAGTCCATCAATCTGGCATTGTACGTGATAACACTGTCAGAGCCGCTTGTCCAATCCCGTCTCTTTCAAAAACTGAAGTAGTCCCTTCGTCGCCTTCACCTGCGATGTCTTCTGTCGGCGGCATGTGAAAATCGTGTCGAGGGACAATGGTCTAGTGTCAAGGTGCGCGAGAACGGATGCCAGGGACTGTCGCTGAACATTATATTCAGGACAGTCGCACAGAATGTGTTGCAGCGTCTCCTCGCAAAGACAGGCATTGCAGAGAGCGTTGTCGGCCATTCCAATGCGGAATGAGTAAGATTTCGTGAAAGCCACCCCTAACCATAAGCGATAAAGCAGAGTCGCCTCGCTTCGGCGGAGTCCAGTTGGCATATAGAGATGCATCAAAGAGGGCAGGTGGTATTGACGGTTGCTCTGGTTGGTCTGGCTGTTTGGTGTGCACCATGAAGAGAGCGTCATCTCCTGTGCAAGCACTCGAAGTCTGCTAGCTGCGTCGGATCGTGAAAGCGGTATGGCCTCTTCTTGTGCGTCTTCAAGAGCTGCCCGAGCGGCATTATCGGCGTCTTCGTTTCCAGTGACGCCGCAGTGACTTGGCAGCCACTGAAACGTCACGTGGTGTCCTTTCTCCTGTGATGTATGGAGTAGGCATCTAATATCGAATACGAGCTGTTCGAATGGCCCGCGACGCAGAGCTGATAGTACAGATTGTAGGGCTGCCTTTGAGTCGCTGAAGATGGACCATTGTCGAGGTGGCTCCCGACTGACGAAACGGAGTGCAGCGCGAAGAGCAGCTAGTTCAGCAGATGTCGACGTTGTCGGGTGGTCAGTCCTGAAGCTGATGGTAATAGCTTTTGCTGGGACAACCACAGCACCGGACGAACACTGGGTGTTTGTGGAACCATCAGTATAAATGTGTTCACTGTCCGCGTACCTCTCGTGCAGAAGAAGCAGAGACAGTTGTTTGAGGACAGGCGACGACAGTTCAGACTTTTTTCCGATTCCTGGTACACTGAGATGTACTGTGGGGCTGATAAGACACCAAGGGGGTATCGATGGTTTAGATGCAGCGGTGAAGCCCGAGGGAAGTTTGTCGTTGTACTTGTTGATAGTTTTAGAGAATGATGATTGGTGCCTGTCCGAAGGTAGTGCTGCAAGGTGGTGATAGGGGGCACGTGCAAAATGTCTGATGTGCGTTCTCAGGGCTTCCACCGTAATGTGAGTTCGCATTGGATGGTCCCCAGCAATCGCAAGAGTCGCCTCTGTTGACGTACATCTGGGCAAACCAAGGCAGACTCTGAGTGCTTGAGCTTGTACTGCCTGCAGAACACGAATATTTGTCTTGCAGGTGTTGTTCAGTACAGGTAGACTGTATCTTAAAAAACCGAGAAAGAGAGCTCTGTAGAGTTTAAGCATTGCGTCTACTGACATCCCCCACGTCTTCCCTGTCAAGTATTTGAACAACTGGGAAGTAGCTGTCAGGCGCCGTTTCATGTAGGCCACGTGTGGGCTCCAACAGAGGTCTCGGTCAATAATGACGCCAAGGAATCTGTGGTTTCGGACATAGGAAATGGTCCGCCCATTGATTGAGATGACATAAGGCGTCATCGGTTTCCGAGTAAATGCGACTAGTGCGCATTTTTCAGGTGAAATGCTGAGACCCTGTTTACACAAGTAGTTCGCTGTCAAAGTGGCCGCTCTTTGAAGTCGCGCACGTATCTGAGGACGTGTGACTGCCGAAGTCCAGACACAGATGTCGTCAGCGTATGTTGAAATCTTGATGGTAGTTGGCAAGCATTCAGCAAGTCCAACAAGAGCGAGGTTGAATAGCGTCGGGCTGAGAGCACCGCCTTGAGGAACGCCCCTGTTGGTATAGCGTCGCGTAGTTGGGCCATCGTCAGTTAACACATAGAATGATCTTGCAGACAGGTAACTTGCAATCCACAAGAAAACTCGACCACCTAGGCCAACCGTCGCAAGAGCGTCGAGAATGGCCTCATGTAATACGTTATCATATGCCCCTTTCACATCTAAGAATAAAGCTGCAGATAAACGCTTACGGGACCTTTCGTGCTGGACATATGAAACGAGATCAACTACACTGTCGATGGAAGAGCGGTCACGTCGGAAACCAGCCATGGAAAGCGGATAAATCTTGTAAAATTCAAGGTACCATTCCAGGCGGCCAAGGATCATCCGTTCCATTATCTTTCCTACACAGCTGGCCAGTGCTATTGGGCGGTAAGAGGTGAGTTCTAATGGGGATTTGCCCTGCTTTAAGAGTGGCACCAGGCGGCTTACTTTCCATTCGTCAGGAACATTTCCCTCCTGCCATGAGGAGTTGTAAAGGCTCAACAATTCTATCCGTGCGGACTCTCCGAGATAGCACAAGGCCCGGTATGATATACCATCTGGACCCGGAGATGATGAGCGCCTGCAGAGAGCTAGTGCCGCTTCGAGCTCCTCCATTGTAAAAGGAAGGTCCATGCGGCAATCACGGGAATGGGGGACGTCAGCTCGGGCTGGAGGATCTGGACGAGTCGCTTGGTCTGCGATCCGCGCACAAAAGTCTTCTGCGACATCGATGTCTTGCCGCCCTTGGAAAAGCGCTAGCGCCTTGAATGGAAAACGCCGTTCCGGAAGGCAACGCAGACCTTGCACCGTTTTCCAAATGTGAGACAGTGGCTTGCGAGGGTCGAGTGTCTGGCAAAACGTTGCCCACCGTTCCGACGCTAATCTATCCATACGACGCTGAATCTTCTTTTGCATCCTCCTGGCTGCCCTAAGGTCATGGATTGATTTTGTACGTCGATATCGACGTTCCGCCCGGCGACGAAGCGCTCGAAGTCGCTCTAATTCTATGTCGAAGTCATTTCGCGTGGAAGAGATCGTCATCATGCGAGTGGCGTTTTGCATCGTCATTTTAATCGTTTGCTCTAACCCAGAGGGTAGGCCCTCGCGGCAGGCATCTTCCATCTCAGATTTGAAGTTGGCCCATTGAATCGTCCGAATGGTATTCCGTGAGCCTGATGTAGACGACAAGCCTTTGATGTTCAGATAGGTGGGAATGTGGTCACTCCCATGTGTCTCAATGTCTGGAAACCACTTCACACATCTGGCGAGAGAGTTGGAGACGAAAGCAAGGTCGAGGCAGCTGCCGTATGTCACGCCTCGAAGAAAGGTGGGGCTACCATCGTTCAGGAGAGTAAGGCCATAGTTGTGGGCGATACTTGCCAATCTTCGTCCTCTTGCATTTGTCCTTGTACTTCCCCATGCTGGATGGTGCGCATTGAAATCTCCTATGATGACCCATGGGGCGGGACAAACACTCAAGATATCCTCAAATCTTTTGGTATCGAAATTGCTGGAAGGCGATATATACACGCCTATGAGAGTAAAGAAGAGTTAGTTCTTTTTAACTGTGATGCATATATATTGATTGTCGTCGTGGGGCGCAATTGGTTGCAAAACATAGGTGAGTTCACGACGAACAAAAACGACGATTTTGCTGCATGCACCGTTTGTTGATGACATGATAAACTCGTATCCTGACAGTCTTATTGGTTTCGACAAGTTGGGCTCACAAATGACGATGAGTGGAAACCCATTGGTGTAGACAAACTGACGAAAATCTGAAATTCGTGATTTTAGCCCTCTGGCGTTCCACTGGATGACGGACGCTGCTTTGACTTCTTTCCGGAAGGATGGGGTATGAGTAGCCATCTTTCTAGTTGAGGGATGCAAGCACTGGGCTTAAGGCGTCCAACACTTTAAGTGCGCTGCGAGCAGATGGTGTCCTCATGTCCACTAAAAACGCTCGAATGGCCTCCATGAGAGAACGTAGCACCGAGATGACTTGACGGTCTGTTTTGGGTGAATCATCCATGGCCGGAGAAGGATCAGGTGGGGCCCCGACCTTCTGAGGTTCTTTCGCAAGGGAGCGGCTCGGTAGCGTAGGCCATTCCTCTAAAGATAGAGTCTTTTCTGCTTCCTTCGTGGAAGTGGTGGGCCCTTTCGCGGCGCGGCTAACTGGCACCGCAGAGGAGTGGGTACTGTCACTTCGCGCATGCGTCTTCTTCGAAGACGTACGATGGTGCCGACGTCGACGCCGACGCCGGACTACTTTGGCTGCCTCCCTGTGGGCCGAATTGTCTCTGGCCATTTGCTTGAGAACCGCGCGTTCCCTCTTGATGCGGGGACAGTCTTTCGACGAGGCCGCGTGAGGGCCGCTACAGTTGGCACACTTCAGGACCGTGGCACCGCAGGTCTGTTCTGTATGAGGTTCAGCGCAACGGGGACACAGTAGCGAGTTGGGACACACGCCCTTGACGTGTCCTAGCCTGAAACACTGATGGCATTGAAGCGGCTTCTGGATGAATGGTCGAACCGGATGTCGAAAATGTCCGACTTTAACGTGGGATGGGATACAATCCCCCTTGAATATTACTTTTACGCAGCGCGTATTCCCAAGGCGGCGCACTTGCGTAATGATCGTGCCTTCGTATGCCGGCTTGATGAGGCTAGGTAAGTCATCATTAGGAATGGCTATGTCGATGTCGTAAATCACACCGGCTATGGATGTGTCGTCGATCGGGATAAAGGGGCGCATTTTGATTCCGCCTAGCTCCGTGATCGCTTGAAGTTTTCCAAGCGCAGTCGCGTTGTACACATCTATGGCGAGTATATTCTTGCGTGGATTTATTCTTATATCTTTAATTTGATCCGGCACCGCACGTTCCAGAAAAATGGATAGGGCTTGCCTGTTCAGCAATCGTAGGTTGCTTGATGGCTCTTCCGGCATATAGATGATGACGTGTGGCCAGCGCGCAGGCCTTGACTTCATAGTCGTTGTGCTCGCAGGAGTTGACGGCGCTGTGTTGACGGTTTTTCTTCTCGCCCTCTTACTCCGGACGGGTATGAAGCCGTCGTCGGATGAGTCGTCCGACATGGAGTACAGCTCGGTGTCTTCGGTGTCGCTGGGGGAGCCAACTCGCTTCCTTGCGGTTGACGGCTGTGATGACGTCTGGCCAGGCGGGCCTCTAGCATGCTCCGGGTCCATGGCTGCAAGACGGGGAGGCGAGGCACCTCGAAAGCCGAAGATTTTACCAAAAATTCACAGAGCACAGAAACAAGTGTTCTGCCAAGAAGACACTTCGTCGTCTTATATATACAGAGTCATATACATATATAAGAGTCATATACAGAGTTTGCGTATAGGCTTATGTCAAACATGCAGGAGTGGCTCAAAGAAGAGAAAGCGTTTGGTGACCACGAGAAAGTTCTGCAGTGTTTCGGGCTAGAACAGTTTTATAGTCGGTTACCTGAGAACGTGCGGTACTGGGTCTTGGATAGGCCAGACATTAGTACGGTGGCTAGAGCCGCTGAGTTAGCCGAGGAGTTTGTGACGCGTCGGGCTCGCGGAGCTAAGGACGGTCAAAAGGGTGAATTTGGCTCCAAGTTTGAGAGGCCAAAGTTCACGCCCATGAGAGCAAAGGGGGACACACGTAGTTCGGATGCGAGTGAAAGCAGTCCGACCAACTCGCAGGAGTTGACGGCGCTGTGTTGACGGTTTTTCTTCTCGCCCTCTTACTCCGGACGGGTATGAAGCCGTCGTCGGATGAGTCGTTCGACATGGAGTACAGCTCGGTGTCTTCGGTGTCGCTGGGGGAGCCAACTCGCTTCCTTGCGGTTGACGGCTGTGATGACGTCTGGCCAGGCGGGCCTCTAGCATGCTCCGGGTCCATGGCTGCAAGACGGGGAGGCGAGGCACCTCGAAAGCCGAAGATTTTACCAAAAATTCACAGAGCACAGAAACAAGTGTTCTGCCAAGAAGACACTTCGTCGTCTTATATATACAGAGTCATATACATATATAAGAGTCATATACAGAGTTTGCGTATAGGCTTATGTCAAACATGCAGGAGTGGCTCAAAGAAGAGAAAGCGTTTGGTGACCACGAGAAAGTTCTGCAGTGTTTCGGGCTAGAACAGTTTTATAGTCGGTTACCTGAGAACGTGCGGTACTGGGTCTTGGATAGGCCAGACGTTAGTACGGTGGCTAGAGCCGCTGAGTTAGCCGAGGAGTTTGTGACGCGTCGGGCTCGCGGAGCTAAGGACGGTCAAAAGGGTGAATTTGGCTCCAAGTTTGAGAGGCCAAAGTTCACGCCCATGAGAGCAAAGGGGGACACACGTAGTTCGGATGCGAGTGAAAGCAGTCCGACCGAACGTAAGGAGACGGCGGCAACCGAAGCCGAACGCAGAAAGCGGTTCGAGACGAGGCAAGCGCGCGTTTGTTATACGTGCCAGAAGCCGGGTCACTTTTCGGCGCAGTGTCCGACCGAACGTAAGGAGACGGCGGCAGCCGAACGCAGAAAGCGGTTCGAGGCGAGGCAAGCGCGCCTGTGTTATACGTGCCAGAAGCCGGGTCACTTTTCGGCGCAGTGCCCAGAAACAAAACCAAAAGTCGTGTTTTTTTCATTAGGCAGCACTGACGAGAACATCAAGCTTCTCGAGCCTTACATGCGAGACCTCCTCGTGAACGGGAAAGAGTGCCGAGTGCTTCGCGATACCGCAGCTACGATGGATGTAGTTCATCCCTCTTACGTAGAACCCGATATGTTCACGGGCGAGTGCGCATGGATCAAGCAAGCAGTGGAAGCTCATAGCGTGTGTCTGCCGGTAGCAAAAGTGCTTATTGAAGGACCTTTCGGAGCACTTGAGACGGAGGCCGCAGTGTCATCTATGCTGCCCCCCCAGTACCCGTACCTATTTTCGAACAGGTCCGATCACCTCCTGCGCGAGAAGGGGCTTTTGTTTGGTGAGGCTAGCGTTCAGGCCTTAACCAGATCGAAGGTTCGGGAGCTCGCTGCAAAGGCGGTAGTTGCGGGACCGACGTTGTCGAACAATGAGAAAGGGTCAGAGGTGCAGCAAGCTGGTATTCAGAGCACGCCCGAACGGGATAAAATTGAGCCTGTAGCGTTAAAGGCACCAGATACTGGAGAGGAAATTCCCGATGCGGGAAAGTTAGAAGAGCTTCCGGTCGAGCTTCCGGGACTAGGCTCAGTGACGAACAGGAAAGACACCGATCAAGTCATTAGTGACTTAATAAGTAAAGCATCGCTGTAGCCTGAGCAGAAAACCGAACTACACCAGCTCTTACAAGAGTTTCAAGGTCTATTCTCTGAGAGGCCTGGTAGGACTTCTGTCCTTACTCATGACATAGAACTTACCTCCCCAGAGCCAGTACGATCCAAGGCGTACCGGGTGTCACCCCGCCAGAGCGATATTATGGAGGCTGAGGTAAAGAAAATGCTACAGCTCGGTGTTATTGAAGCGGGTGAGAGTGATTATACCTCCCCTTTGATTTTAGTTGAGGTACCGGGCAAGGAACCTCGTCCTTGCGTCGACTACCGCAGGCTTAATTCCATCACTAAGGATCAAATTTATCCGATCCCTAACATCGAGGAGCGCCTTGAGAGAGTGAGTAGCGCTCAGTTTATTTCCACCCTAGATCTTGTCAGGGGTTATTGGCAGGTTCCACTTACAGAAGAGGCTAGTAGGTATGCGGCGTTCATTTCACCAATGGGGACATTCCGTCCTAAAGTTTTGAGTTTTGGTTTGAAGAACGCGCCATACTGCTTTTCAAGCCTCATGGATAAAGTGTTGCGGGGACAGCAAGAATTCGCTTTACCGTATCTAGACGACGTAGCGATATTCTCCGCATCCTGGCCTGAGCATATGGCGCACTTGCGGGCAGTGCTAACCCGCCTGCGCGATGCGGGCTTGACAGTCAAGGCTCCCAAGTGCCAGTTAGCACAGGCCGAGGTTGTCTACCTCGGACACGTGATTGGTCGGGGTCGTCGCCGCCCCTCTGAAATAAAGGTGGCCGCTGTGCGAGACTTCCCGCAACCGCGCACGAAGACCGATATTCGGTCGTTCTTAGGTGTCGCCGGCTACTATCAGAGGTACATCCCCAGGTACTCTGATATCGCGGCTCCCTTGACGGATGCTCTAAGAAAGACAGAGCCGCAAACAGTCGTCTGGGATGAGACGAAGGAAAGAGCTTTTAGCGCCCTAAAGAGCGCCCTAACAAGCCAGCCTGTGCTACGATCGCCCGACTACACAAAAGGGTTCGTTGTTCAGTGTGATGCTAGTGAGCGAGGCATGGGCGTTGTACTGTGCCAACGGGAAAATGGAGAAGTAGAACACCCCGTCCTGTATGCTAGTCGTAAGCTGACGAGTCGTGAGCAGGCGTATAGCGCCACCGAGAAAGAGTGTGCGTGTATCGTGTGGGCCGTTCACAAATTGTCATGTTACCTAGCCGGCTCGAGGTTTATCATTGAGACGGATCACTGCCCTCTCCAATGGCTGCAGACCATCTCTCCCAAAAATGGCCGCCTCCTGCGCTGGAGCCTCGCTTTGCAACAATATTCCTTTGAGGTGCGTTACAAAAAGGGGAGTCTCAACGGTAACGCCGATGGCTTAAGTCGAAGCCCCTAACGTGGGAATCAGCCTCAAAATTGCTTGTTACTGATGTTTTTCTTCCTGAGGCAGGATTTTTAACCTATTGCTTTTGTGTAGTGTTTCAAAGTGATGATGTGCTTTTTAGTGCAATTTTTCCGATTTGTGGACGCGTTCTGAGTGCTGCTAAACTACTGTAAGGAACTAGGCAGCAGTATAAAAGGGGAAAGAGCCTGGCAGGGCTTAGTGAGGGTTGTGCCGTGCTGGCTGACTGAGCGGTTGACTTTCGGCGTAGTTCTAACGCTTGCCGGAAACGAGAACAAAAATGTCAACTCTCCCGAAGTCACTTTGCAGTGTCCTGTGTGCACCTGAACGTGAGAACGAGGCCTTCTCTGTGCGCTGCGCTCAAGAAACGCCCAAGGACGCCCGACTACGGTTATGAGCATCATCGAGCGACATCCCTCCGGACAGCGGATGCAGTCCCCTGACCATCGGGATCTCCTTCCCCCGGCGGGGCGGTCTGTTACGTTTCGCCTACAACGCGCGGTAATGCCGGCGCGGATGCAACGGACGCCGGGGCTTTGTTCAAAGCGGCGGACATTTTGGCCCGTTCAACGCCGCCGCAACGCCTACCCGCCAAGCGTGTCCAGGCGTGTTTCAGTGCCACGTGTCTTCGTGTGTGCGTGTGTGTGTGTGTGCCCTCGCTTGTCAAAGCGCGGCAGCCGGGGAGCGGAGTTCCCCGAATGAGGAGCCTGGAGGTCTCTCGGCTCAACCGTTCGCGCCGTCGTGTGGGCGGGTTGGCGATGCGTCACTGCACTCGGTTCAGCAGGTCTCTCGGCTCGACCGTGCGCGCCGTCGTGGGCTCATGCTCCGCCGTCCCGTGACCTTCATCCCGTGACCTTCATCCCGTGACCTTCCCTTTTGGACCGCGACGCCGAGAGTATAAGAGCAGCTGCCCCCGGACGCCAGGAGAGAGGCTCCGATTTGTACTGTTGAGTTACGTGCTCTCCCGTCTCTCCACTCCGGTCGACCTGACCGGCCGCTCTTTTGCTATGTTAGAATAAACAAGTTGTTCTGTTACCAGTCTTCTCTTGCTTTGCCGGGACCTTCGGATGCTTCCAGTGCCCCAGGCCGCCAGGCCAACGCTACCCTTGGGGCTTGCGACCCATTGGCAATAACGGGCGTCAGCACCGAGACCCCAACAACTCGTGCCAGCGGTGCGATTCCAACATGGGGGAACAAATATGTCAAAATTTAGGAAGAGAAGAGAGAAATTCACCTAAAATAGAGGCTCAGGAAATTTTTCTGTCTATATAGCGTTTTCCAGCGAAACTTTTTGTGTCCACAATTAGTCGCGCAGACGCCTTCAAGGACCCTCCATGCAGCCTGCGGATGCTTGGTGCATGCTCCCGTTAGTTCTTTCTCTCTTCTACTTCTTCATCTTCATATTTTACCCGTGTGGCACGCACTCTGCTATCTAGGCTTTGCAATTGCTGCGCCAGGCAGACACGTTCTATGCGGCACCTGTAGGCAATCGACGGCCATTGCGACAGCGGCCACTCCACCGTCGCGTCTTATAAAGCAGCAACCACGTGGTGCGCATTTCTACCTTCGCGGTGGCGTCGCCTGGCATCGGCCCGTCCCTTTAGGTTGCGCGACGGCCGCGCTGTAATCACGGCCCACATGTGCCCCAGGTGGTAACGTATGATTACTGAACAGTACGCATTAAGCGACCGTAAAAACGTATAGTACGCGATAGAGTGGTCATCGTGCGTATATAACATAGAGTTGCGGTACCGTACGCAATACGCTTCCTGCGGTTGGCGGTTTATCCCTCGTAAGGTGGCGACTCGAATCTCGATGTAGCGGACATGCGTGCGCCCACTCCTGGGCGCCGGATCAGGAAGCGCGCGAAGACCAGTTAGCGAGCGGGCGAAAGCGACGCGAGACCGCCGGCATGGCCGCGCCTCGTCGACTGCCGCGGCTCGCGAGAGTTGGTATGCAAGGCCGCGCCGGTTGCGCCTAGGTCTCGGGTAATAAAACATATCAGGCCATCCCCCTGGGTCAGCGCTGCGGCGCCATTGTTTCAAGGTTCTCGCGCTCTTCTCCCTCTTAGCCGCATGGACCCGCGACTACCTTGCTGCCGCGACGGCCGGATGCACGGCCAGCTTTCGTCGTGTGCAACCGGAACCTCTTTCGTGTTTCGCGCGCCGGTGCTTGAAGAATGGCCGAAGGAGAGGCGCTCCGGCCTAATCTTGCCGTTGCGAATGAGGACGAGCGCGCGGGTTACGAGGTGACCGATTGCTTTTCTGACCACATATCGCGACGCCTTTTCCTGGCGCGCGCGGGATGCTTTATTGTTCGCGTATTGCGTGTGGCGCAATTTTACCCAGCAAAATGCGAGTGCAACTTTGCCGGAAAGGAAGAAAAAGGGACAGTCACGAAATCGTGATATCACTCCACAGTCAAGTCAAGCTGGAGCAATAAGCTCCATGCCTGTTCACTTTGTTCGTGTTGTGCCCTTTTAGAAGCACAAAAAAAAAAAAACGCTGACGTAGTCCGTTCCTGTTCGAATCACTATAGCTTCGACCTTGATAAGCAAGTACAGCTACACGGCAGATGAAAATTTCTATAACGCGCTGTCCATGTAGGAAGGCTCTGTTGGGGTCACGATCCGAATACTGCAGTACTTACTAGTCATGGTCGTCTCCCGTGCCTCTTTAATTTGTAATGTCGGAATTTCAATATGTCCTCAAGAAGATTTGATAATAAAACTAATCAGTGTGAATTTCATAAAGCCTAATTGCCCATAGTGACCTGCCCTGCAAGTTGTGACCACTTCCTCGATAAATCAAGCTGAAAAGACGAACCTGCACCATCGGCCATTCATAAATCCGCATTAGAATTCTAGTAAAACAACATATAGAGCGTTTCACTACTTCCTGCCGCTTTGACACACGGTTTCCAGTGGTCCAGAGTGCAACCGTGTATCCGGAAACGCATTCCAGACCGCTCGGCACTCAAGCGAGGCGACCGCCGGCTGCAGCTTTACTGCAGCGAGACTGAAACTACAGGCTCAGCTGTTTCATTCACTTTCTGGTTTGTCGGGTATGAGCTGGCCTAGCATTCCTTGAATGTAAAGGAGTAAGAAACGAAATCAGTTCCGCAAATACCAGTTCCGCCTCCTGGTACAGAGTCTACGCCCACTAAGCGCTGCTTCTTCCAACGCAGTTAACTTTATCACAAATCAGTCGAGCTGCGGACGCTTTCTTCGCGTACCGGCTTGACCAAGTGGTGCGGAATGCGGTGTAATACGCGTTCTTTCGGTGGCGACTGATTGTTGCCAAAGGCAGCCGTGGAACGCGGCCGTGAGCACCAGTCAGCCAGCGAGTCACTCGGGGTGCGTGCCTCGGGGACGCGGCTCTGCCTGGTACGGCGGCCCTATACCGCCGCGCACCGTGCGTGTCACGTATGCGCCGGGCTTCCCTTGCTACGGCGCCTCGCTCTTTGACACCTCCGGTTTATTTCTTTTTTTAGCCGTGGGAAAAAACATAAATTCAAAGGATGTTGCCGGCTGCGGAAAGCAGAGGTGATTCAGCGCGCAATTATGCCTCGATGTCGGTACACTAAAGGCGCCGACGCGTTCCCATCTCGCGGTGCCTTACGGGTACGGCGGCGTGCGATGCACGAAGAAAAGCGCTTGCTGGTACGGCCTTAATACTCACCGGCTGCGCGCTCGCAACTCCGATATCCGAAGAGGTACTCCTACGCGGACGTCTAAGGAGATGGTAGGGCGAACGTATAAGCAGAAAACTACGGGTCTATATTTAGCCTCGGCGAATGCCGGTTCCCCACACTCAGAGCTATAGGACCGAACAAAAACTTAACAGAAGCGGCCAGTCGAGCTGGCAGCGTGTCAAGGTTCTCAAAATCGCCCGCCGTGTTTAGGCGTGTTGCGACATGCTGCGACATGGAGCAAGAACTGTCTAACCCAACTTTCGCTCGCCGCGCCGGTGCAGGGCTCAGAGCCTGAATGCTCCCGTTTTCTCGAGTATATAGAGCTGAATCAAGGTGTGTGTTCGTCTGTTGACCCGCGCGTATGTACAGTTCTCCTCTAAGCGGGGCCTCCGGGAAATCTCCCTCGCACTTTATACCGCGGCAAGAAAGCGGGCGGCCGAGCTCGCCACGGATCCTCCACCTTCGCAGGCAGCGAGGGAGTATGTACACGGGGCGTGTGCATCACAGCGCGCGTCCAGGAATGGGCCGCATGGATCGCATCGCTCGTCTCGGTTTCGCACTTTCCCTTTCTCCGTCTGTGGCCACTTTCGTCCCGCGACGAGAGCCGTGTGAATTTTTTTGCTTTCGTACCGTTACGCACTTACGAGGAAGACCTGGCCCGCTGATTATGTCTATGCCAACGACCGGGACAGCCCTTGCGCGCCTGACTCACAGCGCCCACCATGTGGGCGATCCAGGCAGGAGGGCCGCAGGAGCGGCGGAACAGCCAGGCCTCGCTGCTTCAATTAGGTCCGATTAATGGTCGGTTTTCGCTTCCCGCGCTAACAAGTTTCGCGAAAGGTGCGCTGGCCCACATCTCATGCCGCGAGGCCTTTATAGGCCGCGGCACCCACGGTCGAGGATCAGACCGAGGGATGACCGAAAGGTTCGCCAGCCAGCTCCCCGCCGGTCGTCAGCGCTGTCGTGCCCCCTCGTCTCGCTGCTGTTCACCTCCCGTATACACGGCTGGGATGCGGCAAAGGTTCACAACCGGCGCACGCTCGGCGACCACGCAATACGCTCACTGAAGACGCGCGTGCGAGGCAAATGCGATGCATGCGTTTTCGTCGGGTCGGAGCGTCAGAAGGCGGCTTCTCGTGGGTGTCAAATGCGAGTGCTGCCGCTCAAGTAGAGCTTTCGAGCAGGTGATCGCGAGTGCTCATAGAAGTCCACCGAATATTATGGTGCATCTCAGAGAGCTCTCAGTGGAACGGTCGATAGTCGGCGGTGAATGAAACGCGATCATGCAAGCGCGTAGTTTAGTTACGCATTATGCGCCGTGTTGAGCTGCACGTGCTTCGCGAGATTCAGAACCCTGTCACTAAAATTCGCCTTATTCATCCTCAAACTGACGTTGTAAGCGGGCGGTGGTGCTGAAGGCTGTGCGCTCATAAGCTCATGCTTCATTAGCTGCCGAGTCTACATGAAGCTAATCCGCTGCAACCACCAACACAATTGTGAATACGTCTATTTAAAATGTCGCATTGACTCATGTAAGCTTCAATCTCGTCTCTGTTTGGCTCACCTTGGTGCAATACCTGGATAATTTAACTGCGAAATGTGCAGCCTCTCTGCGCTATTAATAAAGGCCCAGTAGCTCAACCTAGCATAAAATAACTTGCGCAATGACAGGTAGCATCAGTTTATTTCGTTGATTTTCGTTTGCTTCGTAGCAAATGGAGTGCACATACGTTGATATGTGCTGAAGTCATTCCTTTCGCTTGGCGCAACCGAATTCCCGAGTACAAGCGCACCCGAAGACGAAAGTTACGCGAGCGAATTCCGAGCGTGACGAGGTGAGTGAATGCTGCGTCTCCTATTGGCGCGTAGTATTGTAACGTCTAAAAGACTCATGCATATGACCTTTACTTTTCTTACGTGGTGCAGCTCGTCCACGCTAGAGGAAGGAGTAAGTTCCTCCTGTCGATATGCATTGGTGAGCTCTATTTTGAGACTACATATATAGTTGCGGCCGTGCCCTGCAACTGGCTCGACAAGTGCATGGTGCGCGCAATGACCAAAATGACGCAAGGGCATGCGTGACGAGGTGAATGAGTGCCGCATCGACTGCATGTTTTTTTTTTTATTTGCACACTACTGCTGGACATCAAAGAAGGAAGCAACAGATTGCTTCGATAAGCGTATACGAAGAGTCGACTGCTGAGCTTGCAGAATGTGTACTGAGGAATTATATATTTTTGCTTTGCACAGAGGTAGCGGCTAAGGATACGTATACAAAAGGAGAAAGGAAAGTGTCAGAAAGGAATGCACGTACACGTATGGCAGCATTCACTTGATCTCGTCCGCTATACCGCATTGCCTTTTGTGGCCTCCGAGATACATGCGCAGACGGCACCACGCTCAGAGCCTGTGCAAGGCTCAAAATACCACCCGAATTTTAAAGCAGCGAAGCTGCCGAACAATTAATGATAATAAATTTGGAGCCGTCTTGTTCAAGAGCAGAGAAAAATAGGCCCGTTTAATGGGGAAAGCCTATTAACATTGTGAACCAGAATAATGTTTTACGCGTTGTATTTTTCCGCAAATATGAGCTGGGGACGTCATGTTGAATTGCCTGCAACAACACTTGTTTGCAACGGTGCTTTGCCGCGCTGTCGTCACTTGTTTCCGCGCAATTACGCGTCATATGTGTCCAGCTTCAGATTCATCGCGCCCTATTCACCACGAATTTGAATTATTGCGCTTTTGTGCGGGGCACAACCACTAAGAATAACATACACACACGTGCCCTGCAATAGAAGGGCACTTCGTTTCGTAAACAACATCCCCTTGTGTGTGTGCGTGTGTGTGTGTTCTTTTTTTTTTTTTTTTTACTCTTCTGCGCAACTATTCCCCAAATGTGAACGGACAAAGGTCAGTAATATCAATGCGTTTCGCTTGCTGCATTCCTTACCGTTTGTATCGCTTAATTTTTGTTGTGTTCCTGAAATGCTTATTAGCGCTAAATCGTTAAGTGAGTGATTCACGTTCCTGCTCCCAGAAAAGGTGGTTGGTCCCAGGCAGGCGCACTAACTAGTCATTGCAGTCATTGACACATAGAATACCTGGAACCTTCAATAAAAACCAAAATGAAATCGTCGATTTCAGCACCTTCTTCCAGAAGGAAATGCGAAAATGTTTCCGCAATAAAAATTAGTCAATGTTGTTTTTCTTTCTCTTTTCCTTTCTTAACACTGTTGCGCAAAGAGACGAAGGGACAGGATTTGATCGAGAAAACAACACATGACACCTGAGCGTGAACTGTCAACTGATACAACAGACGACACTCAGATGCCGTGTGTTTTCTTGCTCAAGTCCTGTCCTTTCGTCTCTTTGCGCAACAGCGTTAATTATATCGAACCAACTAGCCCACTGTGGAATTTTTCTTTTCCTTTTTTTCATATTCTGTTATATTTTTCTTTGCTTTCATTCCATGTGTACATTGTGCGTTTGAAAATGTATTCATATTAACATTGTATAGCTGCCGTGAGGCAAGACTATGACAATCATGCGTATTATCTATTTTATCGTGTACATTTATTTTTTGGTATCTGTATAATTGTTTTGTAATCTTATTTGTCTCTTAGGCTGTATTTATTTTATGGTTACTCAATCGTCTGTATGTCCATCGTCGGTGGTTGGAGTCTGCTGCTGTCATAAATGGCCGTCAGGCACACTTAAGGAGTTTGCAGCAACTTTTCGTCTTAGTGACCCCTGAATAATATTATTGGGCATAAAGAAAACAGAATCTGAACTTGCCTTAAAACGCAAAGTCCGCTTTCTGTGCCCATTAACTCGACCTATGAAATTAATTTTCGTTAGCAT
This sequence comes from Dermacentor andersoni, assembly GCF_023375885.2. Taxonomy (NCBI): domain Eukaryota; kingdom Metazoa; phylum Arthropoda; class Arachnida; order Ixodida; family Ixodidae; genus Dermacentor; species Dermacentor andersoni. The sequence continues at coordinate 55,351,161 of NC_092814.1, read as the reverse complement.
GAGATTCCACTTGTTTTCGACGCTATATGTTCGCGGTGTTTTCCCAGCCGCCAACTGCCGAGAACAGGTACACTCAAATTGCGTCTCCATCGGCGAACACCGCGATAGAAAGAGTTACGCCGGAGGCCTAGCAATGCGTATATAGATGCCACGTTAAACGGAACAAGACCACAGGAAACGATTTTCTTCTCGACGGGCACTGTAGCTGCACGTTGCCGTCGTCCGACGTTGCCCCTTTCGGTCCGTCTATCCCTCTCCCAGCGCCACTCGCATGCACGGGCCGGGGACGACTCAGGCATGCGGGCGAGTCGGACGCGCGTCCTCGCGCCGTCCCGTTCGCCGAGCCGGACGTCCCGCGCAAGCCGCGGAGTCGGAGCTCGGGGATGAGGAGCAAGAGGGGGGGGGGGGGGGGGTGTACGTGCTCGTAATTGCGTGGCCCCCGCATTCCCATTCGCGACCTCGCCACGCACACTGTCAGCAGGATAAGGCGCCGTTGGCGGCATCTGCTCGTGATCGAAGTGGCCAACTCCGCCCCTCGCCGACGGTGTCTGTCCCGGCGGCGTAGTCCCCCGGCGGCGGAGGGCTGAAAGGCTCGGATCCGGCCGACGCATCCGGTCCGGCCATGCGGGTCTCGGGAAGGCCCTCGGCGGCCGCCGTCTTCCTTGTCCTCTCCGGCATTTCCTCCGCGTCCCGTTCACCATTACGCGGGCGCGCGAGGAGGGAAAGGCCGGCTTCCTGCGATTGTGCAGCGGTGACCGTCTTCGTGATACCGGCGCGCACGCATCGGTCGCCGGGGCGGGTCCCGGCCGCTAGCGCGCTGGGCGGGAGCCGCCGGAAAAGCGGCCACGGTTCCTCGCGCGGCATTCTTCCTGTCGCGTAACATGCCAAGAATTTGGCGCTCCGTACCGGTGGGAAATCGTGAGCGCGCAGCTCTCCCTCTCTCCAGCCGGCGATGCTGTGGTGGCCACCGATATCGAGTACGCGGCGGCCCTTCCCAACGTAATTGTCTCGAGCTCCCGTGTTCGTGCGCGGTCGCAAGCGGAGCGCCGAAGAAGCTGCACTGATTAAGGGAGATTGCGTGCCGTAAAAGGATGCGCGCCTTGGTTGCCCGGAAATGGCTACTCACTCCGACCGTCGCCGGTGCCCACGCGAGTGTCGGGAATGCCGGAACGCGGCGCTCTCTCCGCGAGGGGGAAAGCATCGCACCTGCTTCGCGCACTGCTCTATTTCTCGGATGCCAGCATTAGCAAAACGGTTGCCCTTTGTAGTTGGCGCATGATCAATGGAAAGTCCGTGTCAGAGTTCAATCCGATATGCGGATGAGGTGCCTGGTAGGTGCATAGTAGGTGCACCCTTTCGCGGATGGCGACGATGATAATTAGCGCGAACTTGTTTTTGTTAAAAGCGAAACTATGGCCTACGACGCGGAGCGGATAAGAGGCCAGGTCTGGTCTGTTAATTATTAGTCTAGAAAATGGTTGGAAAACGTACGTCATGCCTAATCACGATATGACTGCGTATAGTGAGCGTATTTACGACCTGTGCAATTTCCCTCGTCGTGTACCTTGTATGTAACTTCCAAAAAGTAGTCTATAGAAAGTAACGATAGCAAGCTCCGGAAACGCAGCGTGATTGCAGTTTCGGATTTATGGAGAATGCTTTCCGAGACCATGCGAAGTGATAGCGTCAAGCCTAGGTGGCTTTATTATTATTATTATTATTATTATTATTATTATTATTATTATTATTATTATTATTATTATTATTATTATTATTATTATTATTATTATTATTATTATTATTATTTCAGTGTATAGCTGCTAATTCCGCACTCCACACGAAACCTATCGGGCAGTACCCCGTCCGTGACAAGACAGGATCATCACGAGAACGGTAAAATGAAATGTGAAAGTTCAAAGAAGGCACCGGGTGACATATATCGAACGCGGGAAAGACAATTGTGCCATGACATTCCCTTTTGTAATTTTAAACATCGACGAAAAGCTGGCGCCAAATGCAGCAATAGCTTAGAGTAGGGGGTGGGGGTAAGGGGATATATATATATATATATATATATATATATATATATAATTTTCAGCTTTGCGGACATAGTATAGACATAAAACGTGAGAACTTGTGTAGTGGGCAGGCTACGCTGCTTAGGTGGGCATGTACTTTAAAAGTTATACAGCGATCATTCACACTCCCTGAAGAGTCATGTGCATGCGAAAAAAACTACTTGTTTGCCCCTAACGCTCCACTAGTGTTTTAATGTGTAAGCATTTATTGGCTAATACCCCAACAAAATCTGTCACGCGGAAAGTCTAATGCCTTGCATATGCATAGAAATGCGTAATTTGCCATGTTAAGACACCTAATCGTTATAATCGTGTAAATGTAGATGATTGGTAGATTTATAAGCGATAAGGGACAATTGAAACACACAAAAAAATGTAGTAGCAACAACTTGATTTGGGTGAGTTGGTGTGGGCGAGTTGTTTTCGATCGTTCTCGTCTTCTTCGCGCTGGTTCAAGTTTTACGCGCGTGCGCACACACACACACACACACACACACACACACACACACACACACACACACACACACACACACACACACACACACACACACACACACACACACACACACACACACACACACACACACACACACACACACACACACACACACACACACACACACACACACACACACACGCACACACACACACACACGCACACACTAAATTGAGAGAAAATTATTGAGAGGTAGTTTTGTTTGGAAAATCGTGTCCATAACACGAAAAACGTAACATTTACCCATAGGGATACATAGGGCTCCATAGAATATGCATGGGGAAGCCTATAGTATAGGTGTGGGCGAACTTGAAATTTGGAGGTTGGCCACTTATTTATTTATTTATTTATTTATTTATTTATTTATTCAAAAAACCTCACAGGCTCCAGCAGGAGTATTGCGTGAGGGGGAGGGGGGGTAAGATTTTACAGTAAACAGCTTCATAAGTGGCAGCGTTGCAAAGAATGGAAAGAGATAACGAGTACATGAGACGTATACTAAGGTACATAAAACGAGGTGACGTTACATAATAGTTAGCGGAACGCGATGTCGACTATCGGAATGAATGGCGACATTCACAATGTAAGGGTACATCATTTACCACCGTCAAATTTTGCAAAAGTAGTGTAAGGGTACCTCTCTTGAAATTGGCAAATACAGAAGTTAGGGAGAAGCGTGTACATAATTAAGAGAAAATTAATGGAGGCAACTGGTCACGAAAAAAATAGCGGTTACTTAATGACGAAACTTAACAGTGTCATGCATGTGGACAGCATTATCAGGGAAACTATTCCATAGTTCAACTGCTAGTGGTAACGCTAATGAAATGAAGGCGTTTATGTGCCCAAAGATGCGTTTGAAGGAGAGGTTGTTGTGCAAGCGGCGAGAGGTTCGTAACCGTTGGGAGAGAGGGAGGGCGGTTTGGTGCTGACGGTTTGTTATTTTATGAAATAAGTAGATTAGAGCAACCTTTAATTATAGCCAACTTGAAATTTGGGGGTGTGTCAAGTTAAATTTGGGGGTGGGCCAACTTATATTTCGGAAACAAAATCAAAAGCTAAGTAACAGCCGAGCCAAAGAATGCTTACGCGTTTGTAGACAATTCTCTGAATTTCGCATTCGCGACAACCTGCTTCACCGATGCAATTATAACCCCGACGGGCGCCAGTGGTTATTAGTAGTACCTCGCAGTCTACGTTCCAGCGCATGCGCAGCTTTCCACGCCGATCCACAGTGTGCACACGCAGGAGCTTCCAAAACTTATCAGCGCCTTCGACGGCGGTACTACTGGCGAGGGATGTTCAGCTACGTTCAGAAGTTCGTTGGCTGTTGCCCCGATTGTCAGCGCCGAAAATCTCCACCCCTCCTCTCGCCAGCCGGTCTGAAACCTTTACCTTGCCCTATCCGGCCGTCTGGGCGCGTCGGAATCGATCTGTATGGGCCCCTTCCCCTGACATCGGCTGGAAACCGCTGGGTCATTGTGGCGGTTGACCACCTCTCGCGATACGCCGAAACTGCCGCACTCCCGGCTGCTACAGCGCGCGATGTTGCCTCCTTCCTACTTCATCGATTCATCCTGCGTCATGGACCACCTGAGGAACTGCTCAGTGATCACGGACGTGTTTTACCATTCGAAGTTGTTGAAGCCATTCTTAAGAAGTACCAAGTTGTTCATCCCACAACTAAGGCGTACCATCCTCAAACCAATGGCCTTACAGAACGCTCAAACCGTACGCTCGGCAACATGCATACAATGTACGTCGCCTCCTAATACACAAATTGGAACGTCATTCTGCCCTTCGTAACCTATGCGTACAACACCGCTATTCAGAGCACCACCGGCGTTCCACCCTTTTTCTTACCGTACGGTAGGCACCTGTCGCACAGCATGGACACAATTCTACCATACCGGCCGGGTGCGCCCATTTATGCCATGACAAGACACGCTGAAGAGTGCCGCGATCTCGCACAGACCTTTGCCTCCAATGACCAAGAGCGCCAGAAGAGAACTCGCGGTGACACCACCTCTGCACCCACCTTCCTTCCTGGAGCGCTTGTGTGGCTTTCCGTCCCTTCCGCAGCACATGGGCACTCTTCAAAACTACTACCTAAGCATGAAGGGCCCTACCGTATCGTCGAGCGCGCATCCCCCGTTAACTACACGATCGAACCCATTGAACCTCGTTCTGACAGGCGCCTTCGTGGACTATACGTTGTCAACGTCGAACGCCTCAAGCCGTATTGTGATCCACTCATAGTGAGGAGCTGTTAGGTTGCCGGACGGCTCCCTTTTCCTCCCCGGGGGTAATTGCAGCGAAGGGTGGTCCATCCTCTCCAGCGCTTTCTGTAGTGGGTCAAGCTCTCCAGCGCTGTTCTCGGAGAACGCCGCTCGTGCTGCGAGTCCGTGCCCTGCGCTGACAGGTTGGCCCAACTGCTGGTGGCTGGGGGCTTTACACTGTGTAATGTCTTTAATAAACAATGCTTCATAACGTACTATGTTGCTAATTTTAAGAACATATACTAGGATGTGAACAACGTTTTATAATTACTGTGAAAACGGCTGTTCATTATTCGAAAGCGATTCGAAAACTGCGATATTAGATTCGATTCGTTTCTGGCAATATTCTATTCGCATTCAATTCGGTCTCAAAAATGACCATTCGCAAAGCCCTAATTTTTACCGAAATGTTTAACAATTGGCAAGCATGAACTGGTCATAGTAGCCATTGTCTATACCGGGTGTTTCAGCGAATACATAAAAAAAAAATAGAAATTGTTTGTGGCAGACAGCACGTGATTCTAGTCCATGAGCTGGTCTATTCGAAGAGGCTGACATTACTTGCACAAAAAAATGAAATGCATAATCGACCAATTAACAAAAAACCGGCAGATCCCACGCGCTGTGGGAAGCGATGTTATGCGAAGCAGTGTGCCGGGAGCCTACCAAGGTAACGAAACGACCATGAGAGCACCAATATGTAGGCGGCTGTTTCAAGACCTACATGACACACATGTCATGATATTCATGTCATGACCAATCATTTATTTGCTTCATACACTCTTGTCATACTATGCCAGTTTTGGTACATACCAAGTTAATGAAACGACCATGAGAGCATGAAGGCGCAGGCGGCTAGACAGATAGACAGATACCGTCAAAGTGGCAAATGTTCGCCAAGAAATGCTTCCCATTTAAAATTCATTAATAAAGATTTAACTAATTATATCGCATGGCCCATATTGCAATTTAAAAATTCTAGCAGTGGAGTTCGCAAGGCGCATCCACTAGGAACAAATTCTCAGGATGACACCAGTTTCGAGATATTAAATCCCCAACATTGCGGAGAACTGCGTCGGCGTTCCAGTTACTTTTGTGCTTCAATGCATAAAACGACGTTTTGTCAGAAAGTAAGTGGAACGACAGTGCATTTCTACCGCAAGTTTGACGCCGCATTACTCGTAAATAGTGTTATCCACACAATTTTATTCAAGTGAATATACCTTGCAGTCTCACCCGCTAGAATTTGTAAATTGCAATATGTGCCATAAGGCAAATAGTTAAACTTTAATTAGTGATCTTTCGCTAATTTTCGATTATGCGTTTCAATTTCTTATGCAAGTAATATCCGCCTCTTCGAGTAGACAAGCTCATGGACTAGAATTGTGCTATCTGCCAGAGGCAACTTAAAAAAAATTTTTTTTTTTTGAACGTGTTCGCTGAAACACCCTGTATGTTCGAGCCAACTTCTAGCAGTTTTACAGTTCTTGCCAGTCTCTCAAAGCACACTCCGCTATCAGCCATCAGGTGAGAAACTAGAAGAAAATCTGCACCCGCGTGCATGCCAACTCTCAACCTCTGAAACAGCTATCAGGTAGTAACTGAATATGGAAGAAAATGGTCCACTGGTCGAGCTAGCAGTCGAATCCGCGGCCCCTCGCTTCCGAGGCAGGCTCGACGAGCTAAGCCACGTAGACTATGTGCATGCGCTCAAAGATGCTGCTTGCGAAGCACGCTGTGCACCACTTCACTGTGCTCCACATCTGAAAGCTAGACCTCGGCTATCAGTGACGCCGTAGTGGAAGGCTTCGGTCAGCTTTGACGTGCTGGCGTTCTTTAACGTGCATGTAACGCACCTTGGGTCCGGCCCGATCGGAATATGTGTCGCTCGCGACTGGGGAATCGCATCCGCCGCTTCTTGCCCAGGCGAAGAGCATGTGAGGTGAATATTAATCTACCTGCAAGTTCATCAACACATAAATATACGTCATAGGATGATGATGCGGCAAACGTAAGCGCTAACGACGGTTGAGTGTATACATACATGTCATTGATGTGATAACAAGCACTTCGGGCTCACCTTCGCGAACAGGTGGTCAATTTTTTTAATGGCGTGAAATATACGTGCGTCACCGCGAGGCGTAAACCATCGCACAAATGTCCCCCCCTTTATCTATCTATCTATCTATCTATCTATCTATCTATCTATCTATCTATCTATCTATCTATCTATCTATCTATCTATCTATCTATCTATCTATCTATCTATCTATCTATCTATCTATCTATCTGTCTGTCTGTCTGTCTGTCTGTCTGTCTGTCTGTCTATCTATCTATCTATCTATCTATCTCTTTTTCTGTCCTTTTCTGCAGAACTTCTTCCATTGCATCCAGGTGTCAGTCAGCCAGTCGCACGAGAGTGAAAATTATCCACACAAGAAAAACTGGGAGCTGGGCCGAATCTATACACGCGTCGCAGACGGGCAGAATGGAGGTTTCTCAGCGCATCTTTAAGCGGTGACGTATTGAGGAAGCGCCAGACAAGGACGCTAATTTGGGAACGGGAAAGGGAAGATAGATAGTAACTTTATGGACGGGCAGCAGGCCAGAAAAAGAAGAGTAAAAAAAAAAAGAAGAAAAAGAAGAAAACTGCGTCGACTGGGCTTTCTGTAATTGCGACTCAGTCGGCGGATGCGTGGGCTTTTTCGGAATCACGCAAGACTCCCTGCCCTCTCATTTTTCTTTTCTCGCGCGCTCTGCACACACGCTGCATGCTAAGCGTACGCCTCTGTCGTCCGCTCGGCCGCGCTCCTGGTCCCTTATTCGTTTGCCCAAAACCGCCCGCGGCAATGCGCGCGTTTCCGTTGAGTTCACCGTTGTAACATTACGGTTAATTTTATGGTCTTCCCAAAACGTTAGCAACAAGGTGTCACTGTAGAATTTGCGCTTAGTTAGACCCGCGCACGTTCTTTTACGACAATTTCGTTGTAAAAAAAAAAAGCAAAAGAAAAGTAATGTAAGATCTTTGGATATGGTCGAGGTTTGCAGTTTATGTAAGTCGGATCTCCCGAATGGCAGGGCGGTCTGCAGTTGGACACACGTACTGTATGCTAACATTTGCTACTCTTGATACTTTCTCTTTTTCTTCTCTTAGACTTATATATGAAGAACTTTATCAAGCAGCGTCACATATGGTGAGCCTCTGTGACGCTCGGTGCCTGTGTCGAATAGAATTGGGTGCATTTTGTGGACCGCACGGCAACAAGTGTCACGCTATGACAGAAGTGGTTCACTCTCAGGAGCGCCGTGTAAAGGTGACCTCCGTCCACTTCTGCCGTAGTCCAACGTTGTTCACGGGCGCCGCTTTTCTTTTCTTTATTATTTTTAAAAAAAATTTAAGCGAATCCAAAAGGAGCCCTACCACGATGCGTTGAGAAGTGCTTTATTCTCTCTTGCGATGTCTTCGGATCGCGGATACCACAGGCGCCTTGCACCCGGCCAGAGGGCGCCACGATGCTTTCACTTATCACCTCAGTGTCGCCGACATGGTCGAGGAACGCGGAAAGAAAAGAAAAAAAAACCAAAGGAACGACAAAAGAAGTGACAACTACCCACACTTGGTAGGTCGTTCGAGTGTTACGCACCGAGCTCTCCCGAGCTGAAGCTGGGAAATGTTCGCCGTTTCAATGCCGAATCATACAGAGGGTGCCCACTTGGCCATTTTCAGATGTCGCAAATCCTTGCCTCGTGATGAGCGATCGGAAATGTTACGGCAAATGTTTTTTGTCCTATCGCTCGCAATTTGTTTCTTCCGCTCTCTAGGCTGTGTGTTGTGGCGCTGCTGTAAACTGTGAAAAGCTTGAGCGCTAGCCGCCTACAACGCCTTTTCTTATTTAACCTTATTTAATGCAAGGGACGAGGTTCTGTTAAGTTCTATGTGGCCTATCGTGACTAAAATCTTTCTTTTTTTCTGCTTATTCATGATAAGTAAGTAGTATTCAATGAATCCAGTCGCTGTGCTCTAGCATCTCCCAGACTGAAATACCACAATGTCACTGCCGGTGGCAATTCAGTGATTTAACACACACACACACACACACACACACACACACACACACACACACACACACACACACACACACACACACACACACACACACACACACACACACACACACACACACACTCACACACACAACTTATATATATATATATATATATATATATATATTAGCAGGGCTCATTATAGGCACGGCGCTCCTTGTATGCATGCACATAGCCTAGTGAAACCAGCGCTATATCCTGTTTGTATTTATTTTACTCTAACTAAATGTGACGCAACATGCCCGCGCCGCTGCGTCGGGTTGCCCCCTCTAGTGTAGGCCGAAAATTCGCCCATTCGCCTCTGGGCATGGTTGTAATCGAGGTACGTCGAATGTTTGCTGCGCTCACGTCTGAGCGATGGAGGCTGGTTCGTGCAACGCTGCCACCCTTCGCTTCCACTTCAGCGTAGATCCATTAATGCTAATATGGCACGGCGGGACGGTAAGCACTGGCCCTTCCGAACGTGGGGGCGGTTGGGGAGCGGCACTGGCCCGTCGGCGCGCTTCATGACGTGGACGTGGGGCTCGCTGTTACGCGACCGGCTGAAACCGCGCGGCCGATCCCTGGACCGTGATCGCCTCCCACGTGCATGTTGCGGTAACTGCACACAACTTTCGCGGTAGCCCAGTTGTTCCGTACGCAGAAGGGTGTACAATTAGGCGCTGCAGGCGTGTTTTCCGGGACACGCGCTTTGCAGGGAATTCCTGGGCAGAAAGGCGCGCGCCGCCTCGCGTCGACATTGCGCGCCTGTGTTTTCCTCTTTTGTGGTCACATTGAAGTCGTGCACTCTCAAGGGCGCAAGTGGACTCGAAATGCGCGCTGTGCTGAGCTTCGCGCCCTTGCGCACTCTCGGCTGTGGTGGTTCAACGGTAACGATGCGGGTAGCTACCACCCAGAGTGGTCCCGTTAGATGTAGTCTATACGCACATGACGCTCTGTGTTTGCGCAGAAATATTACTGTGACTTGCTGTACTTATAACGCTTTCGACATCTCGAGCATGTGGCGCCCGGAAAGGCGTTGTTAACGTTCTTCCCTCTCAGCTTAAGATACTCGTCACCGAGGCTCAGTACCTGCGGCGTTCCCCCTTATGGGCGTCAATATCGCCGACCCGGCACCCAAGCACACAGGGAGGCTGAATATGGAGCCAGAATGGAGCCATGCGTACTGGGACCTCAGTTCACTCTTCAAAGAAGCGCGTGTGGAATCATATTCATTCATTCATTCATTCATTCAGTAATTGTGATGACGATTCGCACATGCTGCCGAGGACGCAACCACGCAGAAACCGCTTCCGGCTCCATGCGCGCCAACAAACGGTGCTTTTCTATAATTGACCTCACTGACACACACCGTAGACCTCCATCCGGGAGGTCTACGGTGTGTGTGTGTGTATAGGGAGATTCCTTTCTGTCCGTTTTCATCGTTAAACTATGTCTAAAGCACAAATCACATAATTAGTTATCAAAGTTGCAAAGAGCCTTTGATCGCATTTTTAAATCTTGCGGGCATTCGGAAGTGGATGATGTTGTGCTTGGTGTACTTCGCGGACTTAAGGTAAGCAACACTGACAGTGCGCACCCAAATCTGGGATGCGCGGATGGTTTCGCGGAGCAACAACATAGTAAATGGCGTGCTTTGTGAACGTGCCACGGACGCCACGTGCCAAACAAGCCTGTTAAGTGGAAACGTCTTCCGACTAGCCGATACATTTGCGGACGAGTAAAACAGCATATAAAATATAATGCTTGAAGCAGTGATAAAGACATAAAGCACTGTGATTAAGGTGCCTACGTCACCGTTTTTAAAGAGCGCAGATTACAGTAACTTGTGGCAACTACGGTGAGTCATCTACTTAATACTAATAATGTAGGCGAATAACACAGCCTGCTCTTGAATTGCATTGCAGTAACGGAATCCTTTTCCCCGTAGAAACGAATGAGTGCACGTAGGTGCGATAAGAGATAGTAACCATCCGCTAAATGGAGCTTTACAGAAGTTGTTATTGTAAACAGAGGTTCAAGAATCTTTCTGCGACGTAGTGAAAAAGTCCGAGTTCTCGAATGGGCTATAAACAAGGGGGCACATTGCATATTAAAACCGGTTACATGCACTAGCGGGGAACCGGTTTTAATATGTAATTTCCGGCTTAATATGCAATCTGTCTGTTTCATCATCGAAGAGCACCAATGGCTTGGTTTGAGATGGTGCGCACGAAACGGCCACTGTGACCTACTCGCACTTCATAAGCCGCTAATCGATTGAGGTAAATTTGGGCCATCACAGGTGACTGAAGTTATTTTTTGAGAGCATTATCGGCTACTAAGCGCCACAAACGCTTGTAACTGAAATGACGCAGTGAAGCGAACGTTAGTTGCCGGCTAACACTTTTTTTAGCACGAGCACATTGCTATGCAAGCATTTTTTTTTATTTCAGTGTGTTAGAAGCGTGACCATAGTCAGCTTTAGACTGTTCGTAGACGAACTTCTCTACACGTTAAATACACCAGATTAGATCCGCTTCGCATGATAGATAGATAGATAGATAGATAGATAGATAGATAGATAGATAGATAGATAGATAGATAGATAGATAGATAGATCGATAGATAGATAGATAGATAGATAGATAGATAGATAGATAGATAGATAGATAGATAGATAGATAGATAGATAGATAGATAGATAGATAGATAGATAGATAGATAGATCCTACCGACCATGTCCGCAACCAGTTGATATACTGCATTGCCTGTCCTTAGGTTTTATGTCTATATTTTTTTCCTTTACTAATGCGATCAGCATTCTTTGGGAACGTCACGCAGTTTGCGGTCCGTCCGTCCGTCCGTCCGTCCGTCCGTCCGTCCGTCCGTCCGTCCGTCCGTCTGTCTCTCTGTCTGTCTGTCTGTCTGTCTGTCTGTCTGTCTGTCTGTCTGTCCGTCCGTCCGTCCGTCCGTCCGTCCGTCCGTCCGTCCGTCCGTCCGTCTGTCTGTCTGTCTGTCTGTCTGTCTGTCTGTCTGTCTGTCCGTCCGTCCGTCCGTCCGTCCGTCCGTCCGTCCGTCCGTCCGTCCGTCCGTCCGTCCGTCCGTCCGTCCGTCCGTCCGTCCGTCCGTCTGTCTGTCTGTCTGTCTGTCTGTCTGTCTTCACCACAAGTTGGGTCATTGGGTAGTTCATGGTCTGATTAGTAGAGCGTCGAGGGAACCGGGTTCGAAACCAACCGTCGGACCAATTTGAGTCACTGGGTGTTTGCTACTGGTTATGCGCCGCTCTTTAAGGAACCTCTCTCATGCGATCCTGGGTCACAGTGTATGTGCACTTGGTATGTGTCGCCCTTTAATGAACCTTTTACCCCCAACTTGTGTCCCTGAGTAGTTCATAGTCGGATCAGTAGAGCATCGAGCTTCTGTACTGAGGGAACCGGATTCGAAACCAACCGTCGGAGCAACTTGGGTTACTGAGTATGTGCCACTGGGTATGTGCCAGTGGGTATGTGCACGGGGTATGTTCCACTCTTAAATAAATTTAAAAAACAGTCCTTTAAAATTTTATTGGGGCTGGATAACAGCACAAAAGACAATCTTAATTGTCTAACAATCTATTCAGACAATCTTGTCTGAATATATATAGATGATGAAGCATCCTTATTCACAAGAAATGATGGAGTCGTTATAAACGGGAGTTGGCGCGCAAAGACGTTCTCTACAACTTCCTTCGAAGTTTTCTATGCGTGGCGTTGGCTGCAAAATGCTGGCCGCCGTGGAGAATAGCAGTGTTATCGCGACTGTAAGTGTTCTTTGCACCTCACCGATCTCCCACTCTACTTTTTTTTCTTTGTCAAGATATACATACTTATAGTAATCTGGTAAATACTGCACTGCACGGCAGCACCAAATGGACATATTTCTTCCCTAATATGTCGAGACCGTACCTGACCGTTTATCAGAGCATCTCTTTCGGCCTCGCTGTTTAACACCCAAGGTTTTCTCGGGGGCATCCCTGATGCCGTGTGGGCAGTGCTCATGCGCCTCACGTCGACCAGGGTGGTTTTCCTGCCGCATACGCGATAAATCGCTCGGTACGTGATTATTGTTTTCAGAAAATTGGAGGGCCGAGCCTCGTGAAAAGTCTGCAATAGCTCAGGCCGTTTTCCGGTCCGTTCAGTGAGGCTTCTCTTTGTGTCTCTTTTCTTCGTCACCCTTTACTCGGATGTTGGTGGCGAAACTTTGAATCCACTACCTGGGCAATTCTTCGGAGGGGAAAAAGAAAGCGGGCCTCCCTGTTGTCAGTTGAGTGTTTTGTTATGGCCGGACTTATCACCGGAAAAGGACGAACAGAAAACACTGATTAAGCATTATTTCTGATCGCTTAACTCCTGGGGGACTATACACAGTGCCGGCTGTGCCTCTGAGTCGCCTCCCTATTCTCGGGGCACGTATTAGAGACGAAATAGCCAGGCTTGTTGCGCGTTGCGAAGCTAAGTGATGTATGTCGAAACACCGACGGGCTTTGGCTTCGTTACAGTCTTTGCACACTCTCCACGCTAATCGTAATCCACGGAGGAGAAATCATTCTGCCCCATGAGTCAATTCGACGAGCAAAAGCCTGACATATGAAACACGGGGGAGTATTTTACTCCGTACATCTTCCAACCTTGTCATCGCTCAATCCTTCACCTCTCCTCGCGGCCCGTATTTATCCAGCGGAAAAACCGATTGGGCAATTCGTTGGCGGCTAAACCGTATTGTTATGAATTTAAATACGCCCCCTCCCGATTTCATGGCTAGTAATAACAGCGATGACATCGTGACGTGGACTTCTGGTTATTCGGCGGCGGCGAAGGCGACGCCACGAAGCAGGCTCCTCTGCGAACCGCTTACTCGCGGAAGCGCAACTGTACGCGCAACGGGCCCGCACGAGTCGGATGCTGCAAAAAAAAAAAAAAACACTCGCTTCGCGGGCCCGTCTGGTCCGCACCGCACCGCAACTGGGGAAACCTATGACCGAGCCGTGCGCGGCTTTTTTTTTTATAATACCATAATGCTACGACTTGGACACCAGCGGCGGGCGAGCTGCAGATCGGGGCGACAATAAAGAGTCGCTCTTTGCCGCCGACCGCGTTTTCCAGCGCCAAACGCGATGCCTACGGGCAGCGCCGCTCCTTCTCTCGCCCTCCGAGTCACCTGCTTTCCACGGATGGCGTCACGTCGCGTCACGCTGGAACGCAAGCAGCGATTACGTCACACCGATGATGTCGGTGACGGCGCTCGACGACGCAAAAAGGCGAAGGCGAAACGCTAGCGACAATCAGGCGACACCTGTCGGTAGCATGGCGAACTGGATCGTCGCCACGATCAAAGCGCCGCTACTTGTTCGGCGCGGCGCCTTGCGTAATCGAGGGTGTGGGGTGTGGGGGAGGCGAAGCAATTTGCGAATGAAAGAAGAATCCGCGAGGAAACGTGGACGGAGCGGAAAATAAACGCCGTGTCGTCACTTCGTTTTTTCCACGCGCGGAGGGCTCCTTCTAGGAAATGCAAGAAATAAAACAAAAGACGCGGAAAGCACACGCGGATTTGTTTATACGGCGCACGTAACGGCTGCGCCTGAGTGGCGCGTCAAAGCTGATGCGCTTCTACTTGATACAATGGGAAAACGCCGCACGCGTGCCGCTTGGAAAAGCGCCCCAAATATTACGTCACCGATAGACAAAACATTTCTTAGGGAATTTGTTTACTTCACACATCGCAATCCGAAGACTAAGCAGAACGGTAGAAACGACAAACAGTTGCGATTTGAAAGTTGGAGATGAGGTAATTGATTTATTTTAAGGACCAGAGTTTGGCGACAGAATATATGCAACGGTGACTCAAGAAAATCATCACAGACAATGGCAACTATCCATACGTTTTCTTAGCGCCGTCTACGACAGTTTGAGTGGCAAATGACAACAAAAAAGTTTGTGTAAATTTCTGCCGCGGAGTCTCGGTGACCATCATGTTCTGCTGCTGAGTTCGACGTCGAAGGGCAGAAAAAAAAAATCTATATTAACTTGCTTAGAAATCTTCTGATAGTACTGAGTTCGAGACTGGTAGTTAATTAGCATAAAGAAGGAGTGCTGAGAGAGGTTAGCGCTCGCGGTATAGCTTGATCGTATGCCTATGTATACCGAGTTTGATAAACGAGTTCTTAAATAGGTTTTTGCACTTACGTTAATTTTCCCCGAGTAACCACGTGAGTGCGCTACGAGAGACACTGGTGCTCCACTCATCATCTCCCTTCAAAAGTGTTCTTCGAGAACGTGGGAAAATGAAAACCAGTCGTAACGGCTATGTACCTCGATACTGGGGCCGACCTCAGAATTCTTAGCAAGCGGATAAGACTGCAAAGAGTAGCAGCTACATAATAATAATCATCGTCATCGTCATGCGCCAATAAGACCACCTGACCATCCCAAGGCATCGCCATGTGCTACGAGAGACGCCGCATCTCTTTAAAGCCCGGACCACACATACGCTTGCGGACGCGCGCATGCGCAGACAGTGCGGCACGGCTCGTACGCGTGGAAACGCGGTGCGATCTCGGAGAACAGCTCCTCGCTGTTATCGCGCGCTTAGCTGCCTCGCGTCGGCGCGCCTGCTGGTTACGTAGCTGAGGCGCGGTAAATTCAACTCTAGGCGAAGCAGATTTATATCATGCAAGAAAGTGCTTAATCTTTCCTTTTTGTGTTGATTTAACAGCTCTAAAAATATAACAATTACTTTTGTAGATATCGAAGCATTTTGAAACACTGTCAATAACAAAGTACGAAGTGGCGTCTTCCAAGGCGCCTATGAGTGAGCCCAGCGAGCGCGCGCTGTCGCGCGTCCTTGTGGGTGCAAACCACCACGCCACGCGAGACGCGGTAGGCGCAAGGCGCGTAGCCGCCAGCTTGCGCGCGTCCACAATCGTACGTGTGATCTGGGCTTAACCTGAGCCTACATTCACCCGTGTGAACATTTTTGCATGCCGACGTTGCGTGGAATCGAACCGTCGACCTTGTGCTGAGCGGCAAAGCGTGATACACATTGACTCATCGCATCGAGCATTCTGCAATTGCAAAATGTCCATTAAAGTTATTATTAAATGTTCAGTTGTGACTATCGTTTATCAATAAACGATAAGAAAAAAAGTTAGTATACCTTCTGTGCGGAAAGATATGTCACAAGGCAAAATAGCCCTTGAATAAATCAATCCCCACCATGGTATACAAAAAGGCAATGTAAGGCTTTACCACGTAATGTGTCTTCTTGAAATTGTCTAGCCGTAGCGGCCTGAATCGCTGATAGGTCATTCTTCTGAGCACTTTAAGCACGTTTTATCTGTTTAACGCACCAGAAACAGGCGCAGAAATAGAGGTGTCTCGATATAACCATAATGAATGAGAGCTTGTAGTATTTGCAGCAGCTGCCAGGATTACGTTGTCAATGCTTTATAGGGCTATTGCAGTTTACGAGTGAGCTGATGCTCAAACTCGGAAGAGCACTTTAACGTCAACCAATGTTTAAGTTCATCATCATCATCATCATCATCATCATCATCATCATCATCATCATTTTCTTCTATGTTCACTGCGGGACGAACGCCTCTCCCAGCGCCTTTCACCAACCCCGTCATGCGTCAGCTAACTCCATGCTATGCCTGCATATTTACTAATCTCGTCACAACTAACTTTCGGCCGTCTTTGAGTGCGTGTGGCTGACCTGTAGTAGCTTATACGGGTTTAACAAATATAGACAAAATTATTTCAGCGCTAATTTAATGGGAAATTGCGTAGTGAAACTTACACAATGCTTCCACAACACTTTCCAAGTTACCCCAAGTCAACCTTTGCTTTATCGCTGAGCTTTTCCTTGTCTCGCAACAATACGTGGCTTCCGAGTTGAGTGCGGCTGATCGCTTCAAATGTCACTCTTCAACAGAATCCATCGTCTATAGGCAACCTGGCTGTAAATGGCCTAAGGTCGCACTACAACAACAGAGCTAGCTTAGTCTGGGGTATGTGAGCGCGCTATGGCTTCTGCTGGACCGTCTATTTTGGGTCCGCTATTTTTGGGGCTATATGGCGGGGCCCTATTTCCGAAGCGTTGTTTTCCCTTGCCAATACCTATATAGGCAGGCGAATCAGAAAGCCTCTGCTTCTATTTTTTATTAGCCCATGTAAGGCACATACAGGTAATTACAAATATACGTACTATTCTACCTAGCTTACACTGTTTTTCCACACAGTCCACCCACCGGTTCAGACATTTGTCCCATCGCAGCACTAAACTTGAAATGCCCCTGTGGTAGACTTCCTACGCACGTGGCTTCCCCGAACGCTAATTGTCATGCAAGAATTCACGGCCCCTTGTGAGCTCACGACACCACCACCTCACACTTCTTATAGCGAGACATATTTTCCCATACGTGGGCTGCATTTTTCTGTGGATTTCGATGGGTGTTCGTCCCTTGCCCCATAGAAAACGAATCACACTTCGTTGCTCGTACGTCGTGGACGTGTGAAGCACAATTGCCATCTTCAACAACTGACAGCAGCGCCGTGCCGCCGAACTACCGGCACAGAAAGCTGGGCCGGCCCAAGAAAGGTCCACCGCCGAGAATGGATATGTTGACTTCGCATTTACAGCTGTAATTTGGCTTTAAAAAATAGGGGCAAAAACTTTCTGATTCGCACTCATACAAACTTTCTCTGTTGTGGGACTCCTCCTCTATAGATTGCCTGTCTTCTGTTTGTTTTGTGAGCTTTGTCCTCATGGTGCTTTTACGTCTTGTACAAACTTCACAAAAATGGTTATTTCTGTAGCCAGGGCTTGTATTGGGGGGAGGGCATGGCATGAAGATGGTGGTATTTCGATGGAGGTGAAATGGAAAAAAAACTTCCGTGCGGAGAGATTTAGATTTCAGACCCGCCGTGGTTGCTCAGTGGCTATGGTGTTGGGCTGCTGAGCACGAGGTTGCGGGATCGAATCCCGGCCACGGCGGCCGCATTTCGATGGGGGCGAAATGCGAAAACACCCGTGTACTTAGATTTAGGTGCACCCCAGGTGGTCAAAATTTCCGGAGTCGCCCACTACGGCGTGCCTCAGAAAGTGGTTTTTTTTTTTTCCTTTAAGCTCAGTGCGCCGTCCTAATTTGGTTGCGCCCGGAATAGGTCCCACTGGCTGGTCTGGATGGTCTGCCTACCAATTGGGCAGACCATGAATGCTTACTGTGGGTAACCAGTGGTCTGTTGCAGAATGTGTGCCAAGGGAAGGAAACGCAGTCGAGGATGGCCGAGATGTGGTGCAAAGAGAAAATCATTTTTGCAAGATTGGGATGGAGTCCGGTTGATGTAAGAAGAGGTCATTGTATTTAGCTGGGGCAAACCGTTGTCCATGCGGCGGCCATAAATTATAGGCTGATGCTGCTGCTGCTGATGATGATGAAAAAGCGAATCAATTAACCACAGAGTGTCATATAAGTTTACGGGGCAGAAAACCGGTGCTGCATCACGCAGCCATCATTGCAACGGTGATGTAAGTAAATGTTTCGATGGAATTGCTGCTTGCAGATTGAACAGCGCTGCAGTACGCATTAAATTCCTCCAGCGCCATGAGTTTCACTGTTTCTTTTCCTGCAATTCACTTCCTACCTTGAGCTTGGTACTTCCTCGCTGTTACCCCACACGCAGGTAATAATATTTTGTGTACCGTATCGCGTGCTGCAATTTCGTAGTTGTGCGGCGGCGGTGCCATCGGATGATTGCTTGAGGACAATAACATGCAGGAGTAAATACTCGCAACCGGAGGAAACCTCCGTCTGCTGCAGAAAAAAAAAATTCGGAGACGACTCAGCACGTCGTACATAAATGCGGAGATATCCATCCAGTGAAAACCTATGGTAACATCCGCCTTCCAAAAGCGCTAGGGTTCAAAGTTGATAGGAGCGCTGACACACTCAGCGGTGGAGACTTGCAAGAAAAGAAGAAAAAGAAGAGAAAAAAGCAGGGCAAATATGAAGAACGCGTCCTCACAGGCATGTGTAACTTTACATAATATAGCTGAAGCTAAATTGGAATAGATATTATAAAACCTAATTACCTCACACAGGCTAGCTGGTGATTTGTCGACTCCCCAATTCAAAGGGGATACCATTAGCGATCATCGTCGATCATCATCACGCATAAGCGGACTATAGCAAGACTAGAAGAGTCTGCAAGAGAAAAAATAACATTCCAAATGTCACTTTACATCGCGTGGCGACGCACGCAGGGACAAAACATTCCATACCGTTGCTCGCAACGCAAAGCGTTCATCTTTTCTTCTTCTTTTAAAGGCTAGAGCACCTGAAGGCTCAGAGCACCTGAAGCAACTAATTTAGACACACGGAAGACGAAAAGGTGCGTCTCAGAGGAAAAAAGAGAAAGCAGAATTGATAACAAACATGACACGGTGACGCGCTCAGCGTGTGACGACGACTCTGCACAAAGTGTCTGCGATGGTTACGCTATTTATTTCCTCTTTCTTTCTCTTTTTTTGAAAAAAAAAATGAAACTTGCTGATGGCGTACAAAAAAGATCGCGTGCTCTTATAGTTAAAGGTGTTACGCGGGGACATTCAACGCCAGTGTTGTCGGCAAATCTACAAGGCAAGCGCTACCCTCATTGTGGAGCGGGCTAGTTTTCTAAAAGGATGCGTTAGTCATCCATTGAAAGTAGCGGCTCACGAGTGAATACCGGCGCCGTGATCGAGAAAACGCACTCGAACACACGAAGCGCGGGGAGTTCTGCGGGAACCGGTCAACTTGCGAGAAGTACAAATCCCCAAACAAATGGCGTCCGGATTCGGCCGAGAGAAAACCCACCGATAAAAGCGCAATATGCACGAACCGTTCCAATGGGGCGTCACTGGCGATGGAGAACGGCCCCCGATTAGTCATCAATTCGGCGTCTCCAGCACCGCTGGGGGACAACATGCCGCGTGTCACAAGGTTCGACTCATGCGCAATGCCTCGATTATCTTGTCAGCCGAGGGAAACACTGCGAGAGAAAAAAATCGAGCCAGTAGAGAGACACAACTGGCTCGTCTGGCGCGCTCCAGCAGACGCGGGAAAGCCCGGTGCACGAGGTTCCTCCATGTACGGGATCGCGCAGAAAGGTCGCGGCTGACTCCTGCATGGCTGCCACGTCGGCCTTCGAGGCTTAGCTTCTGTTCGTTTTTTCCTTCTCTTTAGGAGCAGCAATTGTCGTCGGCGTGATGGTATATTTATATCCCCGAATGTTTACCCCAGGTGTGCGTTTATGCAGGAAGCGACGCAAACGCAAAACACAGGGCGGATTTCCTGTGCGGCCGCTTCGCTCGCGTCGACGGCGCCGATCGGCTGCACTGCATTTAAAATCGCGCGCTTTCCTGTCCGCAGACTTCAGCTGTGAACTATTTGGTGCGCCTACTAGGCACCCGTTACCCCGCGTGGCGAGCCATTTTTGTTTCAGTGCACAACCGGTCTTGTGACTTCCTTCTTGTCCAGCACCAAAGATATAATTTGCCAGGTAGCTGAAGGCGGGTAATCTTGAAACATGCGTGTACTACCTCAGTTGGTTGTGTCAAGTATCATTTGTTTGCCACCTTTATCTAAGCCCCTTGTGTGCAAATGTTTATCTTTGTGCGCACACCGTGTCCAGCTCACATTGCTGAGCTCTTTTTTACACGGGAAGTACGCGTCATAAAGGTTTCCTGTTTTCCTGTGATATCGAAGCTTGTCGCCTTGGGCATGCGTAGCTTGCCTTTCTCTGTAATCGACGGTTATTGCAACTCGAAGTTGCCACAGTGATGGTATTCACTTGAAGCTATTGACGACCAACAATTGGTGCCTTCCAGCAGCGGCGCCAATGTATAAGCTTTGCGGGTATCACAACAACCACTTGTAGGCCTACCAATTAAGGTCATTCGAACTTATGTTGACGACAGTTTTTATGAATGTGGCCATATGCGCTGCCTTACCACTTGATTCATTTTCTAACTGTGCAACTTCTAGCGCACTCTCAAGTGTCTTGTTGTTTGATCATCTACTCAAAAAGATATCTAGAA
Organism: Dermacentor andersoni; assembly: GCF_023375885.2. Classification (NCBI taxonomy): domain Eukaryota; kingdom Metazoa; phylum Arthropoda; class Arachnida; order Ixodida; family Ixodidae; genus Dermacentor; species Dermacentor andersoni. Next base: position 55,330,105 of record NC_092814.1, on the reverse strand, counting down.
ATAAACTTTGTATTCAACAGTAGAAATATTCAGTTTACCTGAAGGCACGCTGATTATTTCGCATGTTATAACAGTTCAACCAGAGGGATAGAAAAAAAAAAAAAGAAGCGAGCCCTTTTTCTGTTACCTGTATCCGAGTCGCAGAGAATCTACTGTAGCCCAATAAACAAAAGCGGCTTCAGTGTGAGTATGGATCTAATACAATGCGAAATAGTGCTCTCTCGAGTGTTAGCTATGACTGCAATAAACGGGATTCCAGTGTTGCGCTCGCGCACTCAACGGTCATAACTTGCATTTGAATTTATCAGGTTCCGTACGCGACTATTGGAAGCTACCGCCTCCTGTAAAACACAGGTCGCTTGTCGTGGAAGTACCCAGTTAGAGCCTAGTGCTGTCAATGACGATGCTTTAGTATATAACGTTTAAATGGATGCTAAAGAGAAACACCGAATAAGTTTAGAATGCCTGAGTATTATTCCAAAACTCTCTTTTCTTTTCTTTGGCGCAAAGGATATATTGGTTACTATGAGGAGAAGGTGAAGGGGGCTAAACTTGCCTATATGGAATTTCCGACCCAAACCGCATCGCCAGTACGCCAGGGTGACGCCACAAATTTCAAAATATTTGCTCTTATATGGAGAGAGAGTCCTCCACACTCCCCATAGAGTGAGCTTGCTTAAAATGCAGTGTAATCTGTTACTTATTGATGACCAGGTAACTCAACTGAAGGCGACACTGCCGAAATCGGCGACCTCACGAGAACTTGGTCGTGCGGTAACTTCAAGGAGGAGTCGCCACCGGCGTTTCGTTTTTCCTTATTTTATGGCAGGCCAAGCCCCCCTCCACAGCAAGATTGAGCGTTCCACAATCCTGGAAACTTAGAATACAGCCTAACTTAACATTCCTATTTTCTGTCTCTTCAATCAATTCGAACTCAGTTTCACGAAAGGACATCGACATTACCGTTAAACATCCACCTTGGCTCTCGGCATGGCGCTAATGTGACATGTTACTCGCCGACAGTTTGCGCCGACACGCCATGTAAACAGAGCTTTTTAAAACAAAAGGGACGAAAAGAAATCCAGCAACCCTGCAGACCTGTTTTGCTCGTTCCGCACACGTTCATCAGTTCCCCGAAAAAAAAAAAAAAATAAGAACAACAGAAAAAAAAAAAGAAAAGTCAACGCCCTCGCAATCAGCCACGTCGAGCGCTGCTTTTCTCTCTCTCTCCCTCTCACTTTTCACTCTCTGTTCTGCTGAAATTTGTTGCAGGTTCGCCTAGCGCCACAACAAAAAAGAAGCGAGGCTGTCCTCGCCCAAACTAATGGTTGCAGCTGGTGGCGCTGAAAGATCGTGGCACGCCAAGCGAGCAGGTCATGAAGAGATGTGTCCACGGGCGGCTACCACGACCTTGACCCACAGCGCGCCGGCAGAGCGGAGGAACCATCGATCGGACAAATCGAACATCTAGTCCGTGCACGCGAGACGCTCAGCCCGAAGTGCCGGAGAGTGGCTGCTTGGTGGGAGGAGGAGGGGGGAGGGGGGGGGGCTCTTACTGCACAAGCTGCACGGGTCGGAGCACTCCGTCATTTACTCTCCAATGGCGCTGCTGCCGTGTTCCGCAGGACGTTTTCCCTGTCTACCTTCATATTATTCGCTTTTGTCCAGACACTATAATAAAGTTATGCTCGACCACTGATCAGCTACAACTCGTATAGATAACGGACGTCATCACTTACGTTATGTTCTTCGTTCTCGGGTTTCATAGTTAATGAAATTTGGGGGGCAAAAGTTGAGGTTTTTTTATTAATTTTTTCAAAGAAAACCAGGGTGAAATTGGGGGTTTTGTTGTCTGACGGTGCAAAGTTCGGGATTTTCCTAGTAAACCTCACAAATGATTGACACATTCAATGGTCTCCTTTTGGACGCAAACGTTCTGTTTAAACAAGCAAAGTCACTCACACGAACATGTAATGGTAAAAAGAGCTGCTCGTATATCATGACGAACTCATACATACAAATTCTCGTGGTCAGGCATTATCAATGTACTTAAAGGAAACCGCATTAGCAAAAGCAATAAATAGAGGCAGCTTTGGGGATCCCTTCTTTACATTGTTCTCTGCAGTTTTTAACAAAGGAAAGAAGCGATATTTTTCCTTATCTTACAAGGGCCCTTGTTGACGTACGTAAATCATATGCGTTGGAAGCATTCACGTGTTCATTCTAGATGTCTGCCAGACCTTTCGTCCTTGTCTGTTGTCGTTCTGTTTTACTGGTTTTCAATGTACACTCTTGCAATAAAATTAATGGAATATCAACTAGACGAACCAGCCACTCGTATTTGAACGTAACGTAGGGTAAACACTCTCTCGACGTCACAGCTACCGTTCGGAATGCAGAGCAACGTCAGCGCTGCGTTAATTCGCTTCCAGCGTATTACCGTCGTTTACATACATGCGACGTGCAGGAAATGCGACGCAATGCGCCATTGTCGTATTCATGTAAACGCGGCTACTAAATAAGAAACAAAGCTGTAGATCACTCAACGCCGGCAGGCGCTGAATATATTATATGTATATCCACATATGCCGGTTTTCGCTAGGGTGTTAAGTGAAAGCTAGGCATGTGTATATAGTATATTGATGTAGTGATATATAGTCAATCAGTCAATCAAGAGAGAGACAAAAGGGAAGGAAAGACAGGGAGGTTGGCCACTGTAAGTACCGGCTGGCTACCCTGTGTTGGGGAAAGGGGTAAAATGAATAAAAGGTGAAAGGAGAAACAAATAAAAAAATAAAATGAGAAACAATTCACACAACAATGACATGCTACGCCCTACAACTTTCAAAGTCTGTCGCACAGTTCACAAGCCCTTAACAACTGGAGCAGAGCACTTAAGGCCTTGAGTGCCGAAACCCGTCTGGACCCGTGTCCTAGAACTTTTGCCTCTGCGAAGGGGCGATCGTCCAGTTTTTCGAGCACGGTCGCGAGAATCTTTCATCAATCATTTAGCGTGCCCAGGAACAACCATAAGGTCTGAGTGCTAGCACACGCATACATAAAAAAAAAAGAAAAAGAAAAAAAAAGAGCTACAGGGGAATAAAGTAAAAAAAAAAATCAATAAAAAGAACAATTTCGAAGGGAACAGTGTACATACTACAAGGCGCAAGGTTAATATAAAAGAAAGAGGAGGTGAAGGGGAATAGAACAATGTCTGAAACCACTACACAGCAACGCAAAGCTCGTAAAAGAACGATGACAGCGAGTTACGAAAAATATTGAGATCATGAAAATAAGCGTTATAAGGACTCCGTGTTCTGTGGACGGTTCAGTGTTAGTGATGACTGGCAGGAAGATGGAAATGTCTATGTTCTCTGATGATCTTGCGCGGAGTACGAACCATGATACAACTGAGGAGTTCGGGGCAGGTGAGGTTACCGTTTTAAAATTAAATTATGGGGTTTTACGTGCCAAAACCACTTTCTGATTATGAGGCACGCCGTAGTGGAGGACTCCGAAAATTTCGACCACCGGGGGTTCTTTAACGTGCACCTAAATCTAAGTACACGGGTGTTTTCGCATTTCGCCCCCATCGAAATGCGGCCGCCGTGGCCGGGATTCGATCCCGCGACCTCGTGCTCAGCAGCCCAACACCATAGCCACGGAGCAACCACGGCGGGTGTGAGGTTACCGTGAAGGAGTTTAAAAGAAACAGATCAGCGCGATTACGTCTGCAGCGAAGTAAGGGCACTGACAATAATCCAACAGTGCTAGAACAAGGTCCAGTGTTCGTGTTAACGAAACGGTAATGATTCAGGTTTGGAAACATTTAGTATTAATAATAATAATAATAATAATAATAATAATAATAATAATATTAATAATAATAATAATAATAATAATAATAATAATAATAATAATAATAATAATAATAATAATGTTTTCTAGCCTTCTTGGTTAGTTTTGCATTGAAAAAAAAAAAACACGTGGAAATCGCTCCTGCACAATTGATGGTAAGCGCTTTACAAATATGACCGCTATATGCAACTCACCTACATCTTCGTTTCGTTGAATAACAGGCAGACTCACCGTCTCAAGGTGTGGTCTCTCGGTAACTCAATATAACACATAGTCCAACCACTCCGCATTCTCATTAAGGTTTTTAATCTGCGACAGGTAACTTCTGGAGTTTGTCGAAAGGGATACGTGCGCAAGGTATTTTACTTCCTTCCCTTTTGTCCATCAAGGTCACTTGGCTACGCAGCGTCATTCACGTGCGTATATCGATAATTCTAGTACGAAAGAATGAAATTATACTTCAAAAAGAAACTTTGGGCCGCGACTTTGACGCGGGCAAATTAAACATGCACACACCCGCGACTTATGGCGCTTGTTTTACCACCTTTTCTTCTAGAGTTAGTATAAATTGAAATGCGAACAGTAAATAACTGATCATAACGCTCGTTACACGTAATGACGCGAAAGTGCGACGTGTAGTGGCTGTATGTAGCCGGTTCCTCAGCAGGTAATAGTCCTAAACGCAACGTTTTTGCGACCCTGTCAGAAATTCAGGCGAACTTGGCTGATCCGTGAGCTGATTTACGGTGCGCCTCGACACTGAAGTGATGTGTTTCTTTACCTTCTGTGATGTTACGCAAGTTGTCATCACAGCAAGAATACTAATACGAACTTGAAAGAAAGGTGCTCCTGCTTGAATAAGAGAGCACCGACGGCGGGTTACGCAAATACAACTGGCCGATCTCGCGGCCGTGGAATACAGGGCAGTGTGGCCGCCGTGTGGAGATGAGAGCTCGGCAAAAATAGAAAGTTGCGCCACGCGTCGGCCGCTCACACAGCAGCCACTGCGGGGTCTCGCTTTCCAGGAGCGGTGCACGGCGGTGGTTCGTGCTACCAGCCACGGCAGCCGCGTATAGCCACGTTGCGGCCTCGTCTCCGAGAAGCCTCGGTCGGGCGGCTATAGTTTTGAAAAAAGCTGCTCGCACGCTGCTCCGGCAGCGAGCGCGAAGCCGTCTGTAGCCGGCGCAGGTGGAGGCGGGCGTGGCCGGGAAGCCAGCGTGCAACATCGTAAAGATTGCGGAGAAGTTGTTATTGGCCGATGGCTGCGTCTTGGAGCGGTGATTTGTGGTGGCACGTGGACGCCGTTCGGCTGACCCCTGTCCGTCCCCGGCGCCCGTGCCGCAGGGCCGACCCGCCGTGAGCGCGCGCTTCCAAGTGCGCGTGATTTGTGAAGGAGGAACTGTGGTTAGTGGTCGTTCTCGGGCTGCGGATACCGAAGACCGCTGGCGAGGCCAAAGACTCTTGGCGGTCGGTCGGTCCCTTCTGCGAGAGACGCGCTCGGTCCACGCCAAACGGGGGGCGTTGAACGGTCGCTCCTGTTCCGCCGCTATATACGTAACGCTCGGAGTCTATTACGCCTGTCTGCGCAAGGCAGACGCGTGAAACACGACGCTCGAGTGTGTCGGGGAGCTAACTATGCATCTGCTTAATACGCGAAAATAAATACGTCATCGAGTTTTCCTTTTTTTTCTTCTTCTTTTCAAGGCGTTGACATGCTCACGGCGAAATTCACAGTTACACTTACAACTATTAATTCAGTTGCCGGGTTTAGCGTACCGAAGTTGCACAGTGGCTATCGGGGGCGCCGTAATTAGGGGCTCCGGATTATTTTTGCCCCATTAGGTCATTAAACGTGCACACAAAGCACGGTACACGTGCGTTTTTGCATTCTGCCCTCACAGCAATGCGGCTACAGCGGCCGGGATTCGAACCCGCGACGTCGCGCTCAGCAGCAGAATGTCATATAGCCACTGAGCCGCCACGGCGGGTACACAGTTGCACTTTATGTTCGAGAGTAACTTACATCTAGGCAAATAACGTGTCGTATGAAATCCCCGGAATTTATTTATTTATTTATTTATTTATTTATTTATTTATTTATTTATTTATCAGCTAGATGTCCGCGATTCTACCAGGTCCTGCTGGCCGATAAATCAGGCATGCGAGAAATGAATCGAGCTTTAAGCTACCTTTTGTTTGTTGTTGCTGCTTACCGGAAATAAACCTCCTGACCGCGGTGGTTGCACTTAGAAGCTGATTGTAACGTTTCATAGCAAAAGTTTGGCCATGAGGGACATTTTGTGTTAATTTTCACATGAATTTACGTACACGCGTGTCATTTCAATCCGGTCAGTGGACCCGGACTGGGGTTTCCGTTAAATAAACTTGCTCTCTCCCTCTCTGTATCTCTCAGTACGATTCCGTTAAAATGCGGCTACCGTGAATGGGAATCGGGCCCTCGACTTCAAGGTCAACCTGATACGCTAGCTAGAAAATGCAGATTTCCATTCTTGTGGAGTAGTAGATCGAGTAGCTGCAGCCGTGGCATCGCCTACTCTTGGCTACACACCTATTGAAAAGGGGAGCTTTTATGCGTGAAATAGAACCTTTAATAAAATTACCTCTCTAAAATAAGACCTATAGCATCTGCAAGCAAAGTGCTGCAATGTGGCTGCTAATTGCGCAGTTGAAACTTAGAGCTGTCCCAGGAATCAGTCATATATGTTGTCTGGCTTTCCTTCAGAATTTTTCTTTTTAGCAAGACGTTGAAAAAAGTAGAATAGTTAAACACGAGTGGGTTTAGTGGGTTTAGTATGCGCTAACCATCCAGGCATGTCCGCCCTTCCCTCTTTCCCCATGAAGGTTAGCCAACTAGAAGCGAGTGCAAGTGCCAAATAGCCTTTCCTGCGGTGGTTGAACATTGCCCCACTTCCTATGGCTGGATGTACAGACGCTTATTCTTACTGTATTCGAATGATCGATTCTCAACGTGCGACTCTTGTCAATTTGAAGAAACTATCGAACACCTGTTGTGCACTTGCCCTCAATACGACGCCCAGCGCATCTCTCTGCAGACCGCACTAAACGGGCTAGACTCCATAACATTTGCTGAAGCGAAAATTCCTGGACCTTGGCCGCATCCGTCGGTGGCGCATAATCACCTTCAGGCGCTTTGTGCATAATTGTGCACTCCAAGATAAAAAGCAACAACACTGATTATTAAACATTTTAAACGTGTCGCGTACATATTTAAACACTGGACCTGCGCTGTAGCTTTGGATAATATGTGTAAATGTGTTTCAGTAAAATGATTTCGAAAATGGACGGCGGTATGTTTGCTTTCGGAGTCTGTATGGACGGGTTCACATCTTTCATTCTTTTTCGTAATGTTTTACATCGAAATATTAAAGCAAAAGCCCTAAGTGGCCCTGAAAAAAAAAAACGCGTCGTCCGGTCCAATGGTACAAAATCTATCATCATCAGCAATGGCTCATACCCCCCTAAGCAAGCAAAAAAATGTAATCGCTCATTCCTCAAGCAAAGCAAAGTGAAGTAAAGTGAAGCCTACAGTGTACATTCATTGGAATGACGTATACAACGTACAGAGACGCGGCGTCTAGTCGAGTGGTACAAAAAAAAGAAATGCGTGACCTTCTCAATGGCTCATACCCCCGTAAGCAAGCAAAAATGGCTCGTACCCCCGTAAGGCTGAGGCTGCAAGTGCTCAGCAAAGTGAAGCGAAGAGTGCATACATTCATTGAAATCACCCACACAACACACAGAACAGCATACGTTTCAGTTCCCTGCTGAGGTGATGCCAAGTCGAAGAGAAACATCGTTGGATCGAGACTGACTGACCTCGCTGTACGAGCGCGCGAAGCTAGCGTCGGGAGCGAGCCGAAGAAGCCGAACTGCGAAAGCAGCAACGCGACGATGCGAGACGGCGCATTACCAAGTGTGCAGCAGGCTTTCGCCTTCACGTGTTACAGGGGTGTAACATGCTGCCGAACTTTTTTTCAGGTGGTTAGATAGGTTCTTTTCAAGTGTGCTAGATATGAAACAGTTGATAATGTCATATCTCACGTTCCTGTAGCGAGTTTTTGCATGGCGGCTGCACTTTGCAAACTTGAGAAAACTCACGGAAGAATGTAAAATTTTAGCCTGTTCGGTAGCTATACGCTTTTTATGATTATGAAGATGCGATAAATGTGGCGAAAATAATTTTTCAACGGGCAGAATTAATTGAACCCTGAAGGGGTGATAAATGTATTCGTGCGCTACTGCAGTTTTTGAAATCCATCGGTCTCAATGACCGTTTATAATCCTGCTGTGCGTCCTATTGTAGGCGCGCCGGCTCCCCCTCCCCCTCTTTCTATTCCCATTTCCCTTACCCCAGTGTAGGGTAGCAAATATGAAGCTAGTCTGGTTCACTTTACTATCCTTCCTTTCCTTGCTCTCTATATTCGGTCACAGGATATCGCTCAAGCGGCTTAAGTGGTACGTTGCAGGCGCTGTTTCAGATGCCAAAGCTTCCCTCGATTTATAAGTATACGCGGCTGGCGAAGTGGAATTCCTCAAAATGAACATTCGAATGTGTGCCACATATTGATGGATAGGTGTTGTAGGGAGATTACCCACTTTGCTTACGCGGGAATGCCTGTAGGATTCGAAGTAACGCAAAACGAAAGTGTCGACACATGTTTAAAACGCAACCTGAAAGCCGCATCACCAGAAATAAAAAAGCTAGCATATCTAACATTCGTACGTCCGCAGTTAGAATATGGGTCATCTATCTGGCATCCTTCCCAATCATATCTAACCTATGACATAGAAGCAATACAAAATCGCGCTGCTCTGTTTATAACTTCCAATTACTCTCGGGATACCAGCATAACCGCACTAAAACGTACACTTGAACTACCATCACTTGCTTCCTGCCGGATCATCTCTCGTCTCTGCTTGCTTCACACCTTCTATTACCATCCACACTCCAGGCATTCCCTGTTAAATCCACCCTTACGGTCATCCTCTCGCTTAAGCCACAGTCGTCCCATAGCAAACATTAACACCCGATCATCTGCCATGAACACTTCATTCTTCCCCGACGCTATAACCCATTGGAACCATCTCCCAGAAGATATCGTGTCATGCACTGACCGTAAAACGTTCCGCGAAATGTTAAATAACCACACTGTTTAATTACTGATCCCACTTACCCTTACCCTAACACGATGTTCCTTTTTTTTCGCAATTGTTCCTGGCTTGTATTTGTTTATTGTTGTTTCTTTACTGTTCTGTACATTTCTTGTAACATTGTTACAAGGATTAAAGCCCTCCCTTATGTAATGCCTCCGGGCCTTTAAGGTGAAAATAAATGAAATGAAATGAAATGAAACGTTGCTCATCATTTGGTAACTAATTTGCGTAGCGTGTCCGATCGGTCACGTAACCCCGTTAACGTGCTGTGCTTGGCTCTGTTGGCAGTAATGTGCCCCCATGACTGAGGCAGGGTATCAGCACCTAACTAAGGACCGTTTACAGGCGTTTAGGTTGGCGCTAATGGTTGCCATGGGCTCTCCCGTGCTTGCGCAAGGTATTGCGGCAACACGTCCGTGAACGTAACCGAGCAAACGTAATGCATGTATGAATTAACGAATGAAAACAGGTGCTTGCGTCTTACATGCTGTCGGCAGGTTGTGCGGCAATCGCTCCTTTCCGCCGATCCTCGCCGACCTTCGTACAATAGTCTGCTCGCGGTGCGCGATGATTCACGCCGAAGAGCGCAATCGTTTGCGTGCAGCTGTCTCTGCATTGCCCAATGCACAAGCAGCGCTGCAACACTGTGTCTCCCGCAGACACAAAAGAGCTGTACGTGAGGTGCGTCGCGATGCCGCGCGAATAGTGTTTGGGATACGGCGCACTTCCTGCAAGTCAGCTTCTCGAGTAATGTCTTTGTTTTACCATTCGCGCTTTTGACGTCCGTCGGCGGCTATATGGTAAGCGCCTGATATTACTGCACTTGTTTGTCAGAGTAAGCGCTCGAGTATGAATGTTGAACTCTGTGAAAGACTCGTCAATCTTTTGTTTCTGCCCTCTCAGCTTGAAATAAGTCGCTCGCAATGTTTGCGCAAAAAAATGTAAGCTGCCAGCACTGGTTGGAAGGTCAGTCCGACGGCAGAGGCACCTGAGCCAAGTGGCACGTGACTCTAGCGTATGAAATTCTATTCGGTTTCCCTTTTCGTCAATGGAAAAGTGCGGTGTTGCGAGCGCAAGTTACAGTCGTATACCGTACGCGGCTGTCAAAACAGGCTCGGCCGCCACGCAGGCCATTATGAAATAAAACGTGCTTTCAGTCGCCGGCTAACTCGAGCTTTGCGTTGATCACGTAAAAAAAAAAAAAAAGAAGGAAAGACACATGCATGCGTACGCTTTCGGTGGACGCGGAGTATTACGTCTCTAAAACGGTTAAAGCAATTGTGGCGCAAACGCAGGCCCTTGCAGTCCGATTATTCAGCTCAAAGACACGTTGACTCCAGGGCACCATACATTATCAACTCTGAATACGTACGTGCAACATACTTGTATAGCGGTACTATACCACGTTGCTGTTGATACGTAAACCTGCTGTTCTGGCGTTTTGTTCCGTTGCCCGATTCCTTTTTTAAGTTCACCGGAGGTTGCTATTTTCAATACGAGATAACCGAAAGGCACCGGCAAGCGCCGGGGCCGAATTCACAAATATTCCATTCGCAAGAGCTGTTTTCCATCGGCTGACCTTCGCTAATAAAGTGTGTCCAACATCACGAATGCCCCACAGCTGTTGTTATGAATACTCCTACTCCGTGTGTTTGTGTGTGTGTGTGTGTGTGTGTGTGTGTGTGTGTGTGTGTGTGTGTGTGTGTGTGTGTGTGTGTGTGTGCGTGCGTGCGTGTGTGTTAATAATTAATCATGGGGTTTTACGTGCCAAAACCACTTTCTGATTATGAGGCACGCCGTAGTGGAGGACTCCGGAAATTTCTACCACCTGGGGTTCTTTAACGTGCACCTAAATCTAAGTACACGGGTGTTTTCGCATTTCGCCCCCATCGAAATGCGGCCGCCATGGCCGGGATTCGATCCCGCGACCTCGTGCTCAGCAGCCCAACACCATAGCCACAGAGCAACCACGGCGGGTGTGTGTGTGTGTGTGTGTGTGTGTGTGTGTGTGTGTGTGTGTGTGTGTGTGTGTGTGTGTGTGTGTGTGTGTGTGTGTGTGTGTGTGTGTGTGTGTGTGTGTGCGTGTGTGTGTGTGCAGTGATCATCATTTAAAGCGCGTATGTAGTAACAGGAATCTATCTATCTATCTATCTATCTATCTATCTATCTATCTATCTATCTATCTATCTATCTATCTATCTATCTATCTATCTATCTATCTATCTATCTATCTATCTATCTATCTATCTATCTATCTATCTATCTATCTATCTATCTATCTATCTATCTATCTATTATTCAGGGCCCGTAGTCACAAAAATGCCACACGCCAGAATTATTCGTAACACAAAATTTTAGCCAATTCAGATGCTGGACATAACATTAGAGAAGCTGTCCAGCCAATGGCAAAGAGCGCTTACGAACGAAAAAACGAATTCGGCCCCAGGGTCCGCATTCACAAAAATCCCCTACGCCAGAATTGTTCTTGAGAAAATTCCGGCCACTTATGTTGCTGGACATGCTATTAGCTGTGGCGGATGTCGGCTAACCCCCTTCGCTAATATTACTTTCGCCATCACGATTGACCAGGACCTGTTGTTATGAACCCCATTATGGTCTATAAATATGGACCCAGCTGGTATATTTTTGTGGCTGTTTCTTCTTAGCTTAAGCATCCCTCGTCACTTCGCAATCACAATTTTTTTATTCTTTGACATTCAAGATTCCTGCTTGTAAATTTATTTCCAATTTGAACTTAAGTAAATAAATTGCTCAACGGATCTGGGGCCCTATAACGTAAAACTATTCCAATATGCTTTTATTCCAATCTCCTGACGTCAAATTTGCGTAACCGCCGACGCAAGCATTGGTCGGTGACCCGCAGGCTTGTCTGAAGAGACCAATCAAATGCTCTCCTCATTTAGAGGAGGTAACCTTTGTTTGCTTTAAAAACGAATACCACTGCCTACACTGAGCGGCTTGTCTTATCTAATTGGCTGACAAGAGGCGAGGAGCACGCTCAAGAGAAGAGGGATTCGATGGGGCCGAGCCAGCGCATTGAGAATCGATAACCGGATGAAGAGGGTTGTGCCGGCGTCTGCGATTGGTCTGCTTTCCCTTACTTACCTTGCGGTGGCTGTTTAAAAATCGCGGAGGCCTGCAACGGAATGTTCAGAATGCCGCTAAAACGGATCCTCAGCAAAGAAGAGTTGGCACAACGAGGTCGTAAACGTGCAGAAAGTGCTCGAAAACGTTATACGGCTACGCAGAAAGTCTTATTGTACGCAAATAAACCCGTGCTCTCTGGCAGGAGCGAGTAGCCCGTGCCTGAGCGATCGGCGGCAGCCATCTTTTATTCCTTTCGGAACGGGGCAGCCTGCGGCTATTCGGAAAAAAAATTCCGTTTTATTCGGCATATTGATGCATCTTTAACGCGTACACGTCACTTTGACACGGGGAGTTTTTGCGGTTTTGTGACGTCGCGTGACAGGTAAGTGAAGTGGGTGCAGCCCGAAAGCTTTTGACCAATAGCCGAGGGCTAATGGCGAGAAGGCGTCGAATCAGAAATAACTATTTTTCTTTTGTTCAGTCAAATCATGCATAATCAGTGTGTACACGTCATATCAGATGGGGAGCTCTCGCGGTTTTCATGACGTCGCGTAACAGACAGGTGAAATGGGGGTGGTTCAAAAAAGTTTTTTACCAATCGCGGAGTGTTGATTGCAGAATTGGAATAGAAAAGTTTGGAATAGCTTTACGTTATAGCACCCAAGTGTTCGTGACCATTCACAGATCACACCAGGCGCATAGGTTACAGGGCAACTAAGAATTCTAAACACGTATTCACAAAATCTAATTAAGCGGTTTCTATGAATGCGGGCTTAAAATTCTCAATTGCCCTATAACCTATAGGGCTAGGCTAGAATTGTTCGTAAGCGAAAATTCTAGGCAATCCTGATACTGAACACATTATTAGGGAAGGCGGCCGGCCAATGGCAAGTGACTTTTACGAACGAAAGGCCTTATGATTATCTCCCGTAATGTTTATCTCAGTGAGCTCAGCCACTGACAACTAAGTACTACCGCGGTACTACTTCAGTTCAGTGTTCAGACCTCTAGCATTCCTCCTTGATTTCCTGTGATGTAGGGCGTCTGTGCACATAACTGGATGCGTGAACACACACACATCCACACACAAGTGAGAGAGGGCCCGCCCACAATCACGCAACACCGGAGCCCACCTGCGACGCTTCAGTCCCGAGCGACCTCGTCCGTTCACCCATACGGCGCGAGCCGTAAAACGCATGCTTAGCCCGACTCCCTTCCTACTTCAGCTGCCAGTCGCGTTCCACTTCTGTAAAGCCGTGACTTGCGATGACAGCCGCTGCTCCGCTGGGCTGACGCAAAGCGGCCAAACAAACGCGCCCCACCGAAAAGGATGCGCGTGTCGGGACACCCGACTCTGCTCGCACTTCCGACGTCGCCTTTGCAGTCGCTGCCGCCGTTCTTATTGACCGCGGTTGCGCTTGGCCCACCCGTCGGGCCCCAACGCTTCTTGTCGCCGGGGTCGGCGACAAAAGAGCGGCGACAGCGGCCGCATCTCAATGGCCGACATGCGCGCGCGCGCTCCGAGTGTATGGCAGGGCGCGCGCTTCCTGCGTGGGTGGGGGCGCAAGATTAATTCGTGCGGCAGCGGCGGGCGGCTGCGGCATCGCGTCTCGCGGGCGCTTGCCTCGTGGTGGCGACCTGTGTGGGAGCGCGCTGAGCCCTGCCGGATCGCGATAGTGCCGCGCGATGCTCTTCGTACGCAGGAAGAGCACACGCTGGCGATGCCCCGAACGGCGTGTTGTTGACACTTGGGTCTCCAAGTATGCAGGGCGGTTGCCACCGCGTGCCCCCGTCTTTGCATTGATGCGCACGAAAGACGAGAAATCTCCCGTTGATCGGCATCCTCGTTTTTGAACTGACTTCTGTTACTCGATACACGAACTATTATCATGCAATATGCTACGGAAGCTCAGCAACAGCTTGCACTATTTTGGAAGTCGAAGCGTGCCAATATCTCATTTCTACGCATTCGTCATTTTGCACTGCCATTGTTCTCTTCGCATTATGCTTATTTTTCACGGACACGAAAAGTTAGATTACGGCAATAATATCTAGTCTCGCAACGCTTTCTGCGCCGCGACAGCGATTCGTCGTGATAGCGAGACGTCAACGTACAAATGTTGTGGCGCTTTTGCACTGTGTCACACCAAACCTCCGCTTATACTTTACAAGAGTAGTCTTTCGGGCTAGTTAGCGGATCGTATTAGGATATGTAAAGGGCTAAATTTACTGCGGGACCAAAAAGAGACGAGACGGACGAGACGAGCGGTCGTCCCGTCAGTGTCGTCTTCTTTTTGGTCCCGTGTTTACGCCTCCCCTTAACTGCGCTTATACTTGCTTACTATAGCGGATAAATGAAAAGCGAAGGTAAAATACCAAATCAAAACAGCGACTCTGGAAGATGGTGGATGACTTGGTGCAAGCGGCTCACTTGAATTGAATTCTGGGGTTTTACGTGCCAAAAACAATGATTTGATTATGAGGTACGCGGTGGTGGGGAACTCCACATTAGTGTTGAGTGCCTGCCAGAATCTTGTGATGCGAACTTTCCTACAATGGTTCCTGTAGTAATTGATTACGATGGTGTCTTTGGGCTTATTGACAGTTTAAAGGTTGCGTCATCATGCGGCGTCGATGGAGTAAATGCAAACTTTTTGAAAAGTACGGTTGCTTACTCGTCCATTTTATTTATGAACTTTTCGCGCAGGCTTTAAATTCTGGTGTGTTGCCTTGTCATTGGAAGGTGGGCAAGTGGTGCCTTTGTTTAAATCTAGTGACCCTCATTGTGCGCTAAATTATAGCCAAATGTCATTAACCAGTGTCCCTTGTGAGGTCTTTGAACATGTCATTTATTCTTACCTGGTTAACTTTCTTGAGGCTAATTCTTTTTTCACATCTCGTCAGCATGGTTTCAGAAAGACATTCTCCTGTGAAACGCAATTAATTTCTTTTACTAAAGAACTCCTAGTAGCTCTAGACTTGGGATTTTATATTGGTTTTGTGTGTTTAGCTTTCTCTAAAGCGTTTGACCTTGTCTGCCATGAACTACTTTATCTTGAGTTTAGTAAACTAACTCTTGACCCTAAAATTCTTGCATGGATAAGAAACCTTTTGTTAACACGACAGCAATTTGTAACTGCTAATGGCTACCATTCTTTTCTCTGTCCTGTCCTTTCAGGAGGGCCCTAAGGTAATGTCTTTGGGCCCCTTGTTCTAATTTACATAAACGATTTACATGGTTGTATTAACTCTTCTATTAGGCTTTTTGCAGACGACTGTGTTGTATATCGCGTGATTTCCTCTGATACTGACACATCACTACTACCGAATAACCTTAAGAATATTTCTGACTGGTGTAACACATGGAAAATCAAACTCAACGCGAAGTGCAAACTAATGAAAATTTCTCGTAAAATTTGCACTAACGCTTGTAGGTATAACATAAATGGTTCCGCTCTCGAAGAAGTGACCACTTACAAATACTTAAGGGTCCACATTATTTCTAACCTGTCTTGGCAGCCACACATTAATTTTATTGTCAATAATGCCAACCACATGCTTGGGTACTTGCGCCGTAACTTTTCATTCGCCCTTTCTTCTATTAAACGCCTTCTTTATAAAACTTTCGTTAGTTCCAAACTAGAATATGCATCAACTGTGTGGGATCCATTTACTGGAAGTCTTATTAACACCTTGAAGCTGTACAAAATCGTAGCGGACGCTTCATTTTTTTGAACTACTCTCGTCTATCCAGTGTTCCATATATGAAAACAGCGTTACGGCTTCCGTCCCTTTCCTCGCGCAGGAAAATAGCACGTCTCTCCTTATTTCATAAGATCGACTACCATAACCCTCGTCTTAAGCAAGAATTACTTTCCATTCCTTCACTCATATCATCTCATATCGACCATCGTCATAAAGTGTTTGTTCCTCGTTGTCACACTAACTAACGCTTTCATTTTTTCGTTTCTCAAACTTATAACGATTGGAACCACTTGCCCACCTCCATTGTATCTATTACGGACCCCAGTGACTTCAGAAATGCGCTTGAATATGTTACTTGATATTTGCTTTGTGTATTTCTTTTTTGTAATATTTATTGTTACCACTCGCTTTTAATTGTAACGCCCTATAGGCCCTGAAGGTATTTAAATAAATAAATAAATAAATAAATAAATAAATAAATTTTGACTATCAGGGGATCTTTAACGTGTCCCAATGCACGGGACATGAGTGTTTTTTTTTTATTATTATTATTTCGCCCCCATCTAAATGCGGCTGCCGCGGCCGGGATTCAATCCCGCGACCTCGTGCTTACAGCGCAACACCATAGCGGCTAAGCCACCGCGGTGGGTCACGTTGAAAGCTGCGATAAATGGTTGCTGACATTATGAAACACGATTATAACGCTAAGGAAGACGACCAGACAAAAACGCAGACTGCGCCCGTCTTGCGCCGTTGGCGTTCAGGTAGGTCTTCGTCTTCCGCAGCGCTCAGTCGTTTCATAATCATCATTGGAACTCTGTATAATTCAGTTTCGGGCGACGAATCGTCCCGCACACATTTGACCGGTGCGCGCCAGTGCAATCAGAGCTCGAGCAGCACTGCGCCGATGTATGCGACACCGTTTGACGAGGCTGGTGCACCGAGAGCGATTCACCGCTGCGCGCTGCGCCTCCCGGCGAGCCACCGACCCCGCGAAGGGGGAGCGCTTCTGCAGCAACGACCCCGCGGCGCCGGTCGTCAACATCCCGGGGGGCCGCAGTCAGCAGCGAATGCATCATCGACGCACGAAAAGTCATCTGCGCGAGGCGCTTCTGTATAGGCCGTACGTGTAGGCTTCGTTCGTGCCGGTTCCTCATCAGGTGTCTGCCCAAATCGCTGCTCCCTATCGGCCTCGGGGGTGTCGGAAATGGGCGCAAAACCCACGTCTGCGCCGGCGCATTAAGATTCTCGTCACGTGCCACGTTGTCTCGACCAACGTCGGCCTCGACTTCGTCGCCAACGCGAGCGGAGCTGGAAGCGTGAGGCGGGGTTCCTGTATAAATATCCTCGCAACCTCCGTGACTCCCTTGTCCCAGCTAGGCTTCTCAGGGCGCACCGGGATGTTTATATAGAACGGAACTGAACGAAAAGGGGGGAAGGGGGAGGTAAGGGGCAAGAGTCTTCCTGCAACAGTGCACAAGGGTCACCGCGTTACTCAGTTTGCCTTTGAGATCGTCGGCCTTTGTCTATGGTGCGGCGCATGTAGTGCAGAGAAGTACCCAATGGCCAAGATATACGCATAATCCAAACTGTATACGCAATGTAAGCCGACGTTGATGCTCGTGACCATCTGTCACAGCATATTTCTCCATCGATAGAATGAAGTAACGTAAGTTGGTCTAATTACACTTCTTGACTACACGACTCAGTGTCACAGTCCAGTAGTCAAGCCGCATGTCACTTAATACTGCGATATGCAGTATAACATTATGTTGCAGCAATTATACCGCGGCAGTTCTGGGAGATAATTAGCACTCATAGTATAGGTCGGTGCGGAGGCTGTGAACTATCGACGCAATGATCAGCTTCATGGGTTATTAGGTTTCGGGCAATGAATTCTGAGATACGTCGAAGCGCATGTGTCCTGCGGCGTACTTGTGTAGTACTGTGTAGTACTTCGACTGGGACAACTCGCCCAGCTAGTAAGTTGGCTCGCGAAGCCTGACCGTTTATCTATGACACTGAGTGCGCAGTGGCGTGAGGTACACAAAAAAGAAAGTTCAGAAGAAAATTGCCAGGTATAGACACCGGGCGAGGATACATATTTACCGGGCCATGATTTTTCTTTTGACAACTACTGCTTCAGTAGATCACATGTAACCGGAAAAAGGAGGCCTCAGGAGAGCACCTGACATTATAATGAAGCGGGGTGCGCAGGGTATCCAGGGCACGCAAGGGGCAGCGGCCGATCGAAGCTGGAATCAGGGTGGTCCGGTTATCACCTCTGGGGTGCACCCGTTGCCCCTCTGGTGTTCTGGAGGCGCTGCCAAAGTTGATGACTGCCAAATAATGACGCGTTCTTATACATTTAGTACTTGCGCAATTACTTCCTTCCCTCACGGCCTGGCAGATGAAACTGTGTAGCTTGCACTGACTGCTAGATTTGCGTGCGGAAGAATGTTGCCCTGATATAGGTACTCCAGACGAAGCCCTAAATAGTCTAGAAGATCGAAGCATTCGTTCTTGTATAGTTGTATATGCTGTCTTGTTGGACATTCAGTCTCGCTGAGCATTTCGTCTCGCCGGTCATTCAGTCTCGTTGGACATTCAGGCTCAGAATCCAGTGCAGGGTAGCAAACCGAAAAGTATCGTCTGGTTAACCTCCCTGCCCTTCTTTTCTTTCTAACTCCCCTCCCCCCCCTCTCTCTCTCTCTCTCTCTCTCTCTCTCTCTCTCAAATGAATAAGGAACGTGCCCCTTATGTGAAGCTCCCTTTTATGTGTGGCAGAATAATCCAAGAGAAGTGAGCGTTTTTCACAATTGTTCTTTCATCATTTATTACGGCCATATTTTCTGGGATCACAGGACCCACATCCCACAGTGGAAAAAGGCACGTCAGCCCGGGGACTCGTATTCGTCACAGAGTTTTTTTTTTTTTTTTTCGCGGCCAAGACGAAAGAGAGATGGCTTATTTACATCAGGGCAGAGATGTCGGTCTCACTTGCGATTTTACATTTGGGAAGGCCCGGACGGGTGAGGACAAAATATAACGCAACGCGGTGACGGCTGGGGCAGGCAAGCTTTGCCATTATTATTATTTTTTTAATTTGCTCTCTTCAAACAAAAACTAATTTGATTGTGCTTTTTTTAAAAGAAAACACACTGATTCATTGCACGTGTTGTCTAGCATATCTTTGCCCAGGACCACCTCACATATAAATCAACGGCCGAACGCAGAAAAGTAAGAGGAGGTTCTTGCAGCTTTGGCGCTGTTTTTCTCCCGCTCGTCCCTGCTACATGTCGCTAAGAAAAACAGCACATAATGGAGCCATTGTGCGCCGCTTTTGAAGCAGAAAAAGAAAATGCCCGAGTCAGAGAAGCAATCCAATTAAAGAAAATTTTTAATAAGAGCCAACTTAGTAATTTTTGACAACCTACAACAAATAGAAGAATAGCTATTCCTTGAAATCCTTACGAATTAGCGCAAACATAATTTATTTTCTTTATTTGTTTAACGAAAGTTCTGTGGTCATTTCCGGTGCATTTGCTTCGTGGCAATTTTTTCGTTGGACTTAGTTTTTAAAGTTATGACGAAATGTAAATGACGCACTCCGTCTCAGTTAAATTTTTTTTCACTAAATATTGTGAGGTGAAGCTTATTACAATACGATACAATAAGTATATTGACCTAAAGAAAACACGCAATTGGTGGTGGTGGAGTGACAAGGTTGACACATTTCGCATAGTATGACCATCGGTTAGTGTCAATTTGCATGCCAGTGTCGAAGGCTCAGTTAGTTAGGCTTCGTATTCTTCCGAAACCTGTTTTCATTTCTTTAGCAAAAACAATGTAATAAAAGGTGATGAACAGAGAAAATAACAGAGAAAACAAACGGCAAACTGCTCGTTTTCTACGTGTTTGCTTTTTTTATTTTTTATTTCGTGCCGAAGCTACGGCGTTAGCTATGTAAGTGTTGCGTCATGCATTTTCGCGTGATACGAGTCATTTCTATGCAGGTATAGTAATCAAAGATTACCAGGTGCGTACGTCCTTATTTACTTTAGGAAGCAATGCAACCTTTCCCTGATGAACAACTATGTATCCCCTTAAAGGCCGCATGTAGTCACATAAAGGCTCGTGCGGTAATGTCAAGGTGGCATCTTCGTTTTTTGCATCCTTTATTCTTTAACAGGCCTCCGCTCCCGGACCCAACTACTTAGTTAAAACTTAAACACTTACCATACGTGGTGTCCCAGAAGTGCAATACCCCGATCTAACTCGGAACTCTCTGGTACTCGAAGTCCGCTAAAGGTCATCGTCGTCCATTCGACGACCGACCACGAAGTCTAGCACGGTGCAAAATAAACAAACGGCACCAAGGGGGCATGCATTGCCGACGGTCAGCTGTCTGTGCGCATACAATAAAAAATAGCATAGCACAGAAGCTTGGGGTAAGTTACGAGAAATGACCTTACATTTTCTCAGAACACACTGTGGTTCTGAGTAAATGGCGACGATGTTGCGATCACGTGCGTGGTGGTTCGTCCGATTCTTGTTAATCCGCTCACAGATGCGAAGGCGACTCAGTATGGGTAGATGGGCCTTGGGCGTGGACAGAACAAAGGGCCTAATGTCTTTCTCATTGTCTGATGGGAAGACCTTTTCATCACCCGTTGCGCAGGTTTGTGGCAGCTACTGATCGCAACGCATTCGTCGGACCCACCGCCGTCCAAACAGTTATAATAAGCACTAATAAAGATCCTCTCATTGGGGAGGGGTGGGGGGTAGTCTATCCCTTTTTGCCCTCGTTTAGATTAATCCTGCTACTGAACATGATATGAGTACATCAGATAGTTTTCAACTACCAGTATCGTGGCGTGAAGGAGCGTTATAGATGATGAAAGTGGCGCTCCGCCGGCGTTACGAAAGTCATGAGAGGCTCTAAAACACATAAGAAAGGCTGCGTCGTATGTAACTGTAGTGTCTTTGAATATAGTCAGAAAACGAGGCAACAATCTACGTTCGATCTCGCGAAAAATGTTGCAGATAAACTGTCACGGCGATTGTCACTTGCTCCCTCTCTCTTCACAACAGAGAAAGTCGCGTTGGGTGGTGGTACCTTTTGTAAACAACAGGGAAAAAGAAGAAAATTCATGGAAATAGAAAAGACTGTGGGTACCTTAACTGTCTCACGTTAAGCATGGATGCGAATGGAAAGTTGGAGAGAAAGGACGAAGTGTAATACACTAAGACACACAGTAAAAATGTTTGTACGCTTAAGAGTATTTGGTTTGTTTAATAGCTGACACCCGTGACACTTAAGGGGTAAGATCGAATCGTAGATCGGTACAAATGAATTTTTTGGCAACCTTTTGTCGCATGTAAACATTGTGCGATGATAGCTATGACAGACGACACGAAAACTCCATGAAATAAACTAATAGCTATCGCTGTCAAAGTTCTCTTGACAGATACTTCGGTGCGCCCCAGACTGTCAAAATTACTTTGCAGTTTTCAACTACGGCTTCTCTCATCGCAGGTGTAGCTGTCGTGTAGCGGTAATGTTCAATAACACTTATATAACAGCCATGCGATAAACGAGCCCATTTTTACTGTAATGATAGATCGTTACGCATGTCACAAAGTACGACTTTAATAATGCATCATTCGCTAATTTCTTGTAGCCGCTGCAGCCCAAACACAAACATACGCGAGCACACAGTCCTAGGCACTTGTCTGGGGAATGTCTGTACCCGCGCAGAACCATAGGGAGCCGCTGGGGAATCGGCGGCGTCAGGGAGTCGGCCCGTCACGGAAGGGTAGAGGTATAGAAAGGCGCGCTTCATGGGACGCTGTCGCGGGCCTGTCACTCGCCTCCCTGTTGTGGCACCGAGCGGGTTCCGTGCACGAGGTCACTCGTCTCACAGCCTTTCTCTTTCTCTTTTCTTTTTTTCACTCTTTTTTTCCCCCAGAAAGAAGCCTTACTCCTCCGCTCGCTGGGAGCGACCTCCACCAGCTTTCCTCAGCGCGCAGACCGGTGGTCATTGTGCGGGGCTTCAAATATGAATGAGCAGTGCCTTCGGGCGTCGCTCCACCCGTGGCTGTCGAAACGGGCGTGTGCTCATCGGTGCGTTAAGTAGGCTTCGATCGATGAGGGTGGGGATGTGCGCGCCCTTTCCCCGTGTTGCGCCTAATGCGGCCGTCCTAATTGCCGCTCCCTCGAACATGGGTCTAAATAGAGCGGTGTCGTGTAAAAATAGCACCGCGTCTGATCATTATTTTCATTTGTACAAAAGGTTAACGAGCCGAAACACTGGGAAGCTTGGTCCGCGTGACCGTCGATTACTTTCAGGCAGTTCTCTTGCGAGGTCGTTCTAATAAGGACCCACTATAGGCGCCACCTCAATGTAAGCGATGAGTCCAAACGGGGTCTACGGATCTCCACACGGAGGAAGGAAACTGGATCTCCAAAACACCAAACCTCGCTAATACGCCGCTTGCGCTTCATATATATTTGCAGTAACACCATCGAATTCCGTCTTTAACTTTCCTCTTTAACACAATGCGGGCCCGTCGTCGTTATCGACCCACGTACCGGTTTGCATCCCGGCCGTTGGAATTGAACAGGGCAATGACGTTGAGGGCATGAGGGCAAAGCTAACGTTTGCAAGAGTAGTATCGCGATCATCGTAGACGAAAACGTCCAGTCCACTGAGGGCTTCTACTTAAAGTACAACGAACGGCGGCTTCCACGCGGAAAGAAGAAAAATACGAGTCATTTTCATCACTCATAGCGCCTAAGCCCAGATTGAAGTGAAATGGAGTAGCAGGAAGCTCATGCTTTCAACCTCGGCTGGTTTCGACATAATGTTGCCACGTGCCCAAGCCACAACAACTTGCTGCTCACGATTAGCACCACATTTCCTGAATTGATAATGGGCGGAAGACGCGCTTACGCTCGGCCTGTCACGTAGTTTGCTTTCTTCCCAGCGCTAAACGTGACGGCACAAGCGTCGCCGCAGGCTTCGACGTCAGCCTGCCGCAACAAGCGTCTCGCCCATGCGTAACCCGTTTTGCATAGCGGTCTCGCGGCGACGTCAAGTGCTTCTCTCTCGGGATGGCTTCTCTGGAAGCAGCGCCTGGCTGGCGGCCAACTAAAAACTCTCGCGCCGGAAAGTGCAATAAAGGAGAGAAATATACAAAAGCAAATACAATGCTTAGCAAAAAAATGAGGGAAGCTCTTAATGAAGGTTGAATTGCTCCACTAGGGTTTTCTTCTTCTCTCTCTCTTTTTTTTGTCTTCGTTGCTTCTTCATGTAGGCGGACAACGAATAATCATTTCCAAGTCGTTGTCGTTCTGTTCATTTCCATTGCCTTCTCACGCTTGTCACACTGGATTCACCCTGCCACTGAAGTCCTCTATAGTGATGTGCACGTATGGAGGCGTTAGCCAAAGGCGGGCTACACTGTAAAAACGTTTACACCTTTAAGGGTGCTTTCTTGTCGCACTGATAACACCCATTACCGTTAGGGCCTTACGAAAATTTATAGAGGACGACAACGGAGCTGTAACTAGACGTGCGATGACAAAAGCCGTAGTTGAAAACTATGTAATCATTCTGACAGCCTTGGGCGCACAGAAATATCCGACAAGTGAATTTCACAGAGAGAGATATGAAACTCTCCTGTCGGATATTTCAGTGCGCTAAAGGCTGTCAGAATGATTACATAGTTTTCAACTACATCTTTGTCATCGCACGTCGAGTTAGAGCTCCGTTGTCATCCTCTATAAATTTTTGTAAAGCCCTAACGGTAATGGGTGTTATTAGTGCGACAAGAAAACACCCTTAAGCGTCTAAACATTTTTACAGTGTGCCTGACAAGCTGGGCCGACCAGTGCTTCCTTTCAACGCAATTCGGCATTGATTTGCAGGGGCGCGTCACCAAGTTTCCAACAAGCCGCTGTCCCACAGGAACGCAGGGAGAGGCCACGAGCCTTCCACTGATGTCAAGCCTTTCCAGGTACGCCGATTGTTTGTCGTAAGCTACCATGCATATATCGAGTGCGACCGTATTCATCTCTTTACGATATAGTTTTCAGTTTTTACTAGGACAAGTTGACAGTGCTTAATGTGTAGCTATCAATAAATATCTACTAAAATTGTAACAGCTACAGGGGCAATTCCGATGCCTTACGGAGCTCTGTAACAGGCACAATAGTTTATAATGACAAAGAGACATTTTCAAAGAGACATTTTCGCGTATTTCAGTTTTCCTTTTGCTGTTAAAGTTATATAACCTTTCTTTCTTTTTTCTCCGTTGTAAACTCTCATCATGTGCCCACGCTCAGTTCTTCCTGAGGTCGCACATTAGTCACGGCGCTCTTCTCCACCCGTCTTACTAATCCGTCGTTAAATGTTTCATAGCAGTGGCACGCTTCTGATGAAACCTCCGCCTTCAAGACAAATGTCTAGCTGTATACACTTGCGCACCAACCGTGCTTTGTCAATAGCTTTTCTATTTTTTTTTTTTTTTTTCATTTGGGCACGTCATTACTTGATGCAATGTC
Source organism: Dermacentor andersoni (assembly GCF_023375885.2). Classification (NCBI taxonomy): domain Eukaryota; kingdom Metazoa; phylum Arthropoda; class Arachnida; order Ixodida; family Ixodidae; genus Dermacentor; species Dermacentor andersoni. Next base: position 55,305,669 of record NC_092814.1, on the reverse strand, counting down.
CAGGGTGTGGCCGAAAAGAGCTCACAGAGCGGTGAAGTAATGTGGCACTGGTGAGTCACGCTTTGCTGAATACGCATGCACAGCGTCGCGCTCTTCGCAGACAGACATGTCTTCCGAATGTGACATCGAAAATCGCGAAGTGTTTGTGTTTGTCGTACAGTATACTCCAGTCAATAGCGAGCATATCAGCTGCAGCCTATTGCCGAAGAACGAATGCTCAAGAAACCAGAAAGGAAGCTGCTAGAGGTATAACGGGAAGAAAACATTCTAACGAAGGTTGACCAATATCTGAAGCATTTGACAACTGACTGCCCTGAAAGGTTGGCCGTACAGTAGGCGACATTCGAAGGGGCTCGACGCCTACCAATGCCTGACGAGCAGACGCACACAAATGCTGCCCCTCTGGCTCATTTGCATCAATCGTGCAGCGATGCATTTTCTAGTCAACTGCGCAGCTGATGCGTTCCCCCCCCCCCCTCTCTTCCTCCTTTTTATTCGCGTACGATACGCGTTCCGGCTGAACGCTGGGCTGCAGGGTCTGGTGATTCCCAAAGAGACGCGTGCGCGTGGCTGTAAGTGAAGGACTCCATGTGAACAGTCCCAGCATGATGTCGGAAGGAAACCGACGCTCCGCGTACGTGCGTGCGTGCGTGTGTGCACGCGTGGGAAGCGTCTGCCGTTTGCGCACTGAGCGGCGTAGGACGCTTCAGAATGTGACGCTGTCGTCTGATGAAATGGGGCGCTTACATGCTTCATACGCTTCATGGCACACCTGATACGTCTACCGACAGAGAGGCGGCATAGAGCAACAGCAAGCCTGGCGAGACATATTTTATTAATATATAGGGCTAGCACAATAGACTGCGCACAAAAAAAAGGGACATGAAGGAGGACGCCTGTGATATGTATCGTCGAACTGTCCTTTGTTTCTAGGTGTGTCATGTATTGCGCTATAGTCCTAAACAAGAGGCTACGTATGGGTGATTCGTACTAGAAATCGTCGTGCTTCTTGAAAGCGCAACACAAACATCTGAACAACAAAGCTTTCCCGCACGATACACTGGGCGAGTCTGCAGAGAATGAGAATATCGTTTCGTAAGCACCCCCTCCCAACCACTTTGCAAAAAGCTGTTGCATTGGTTGGAACAGCCAATCTGTGCTTGTTCTGTTTTTGCCATGCTTTTAGCAAGGCTGGACGCCATCATAGCAAGGCTGGACGCCATCATAGCAAGGCTGGACGCCATCATAGCAAGGCTGGACGCCATTAAAGGATCATTCAACGTTGCGTTCAACGAGAAACAACCAAGTTTCTTAAACATACAAGAAGGCGAGTGAAGGACAGAGAAGCTGACCAGAGCTATATAGGAACAAAACTAGAAAGAAGAGCAAGAAGGACGGACGAAGCGAGCCCTCGGGACAACCAAAGCGACGTTTACATGAACCCGATAAAGTCGTGTCGACTCTGGTTGTCGCGCCGAAAACTGCTAGACGCTTTCATGTAGACGCTAGCGTGTTCAAAAGGACAGACTGGTGGGCTAGTTGGTATGACATTATTTACACAGTAGCGCAGAAGCACATGGACGACGAAAGAAAAGGCGGGGCACAGCGCTAACTAACAACTGAGTGTTTATTGCACGAGAGCTGATATATATGTCACCGCACAAAAGGAAGGGAGAAGGTCATTGTGGGGGGCTGATACTCTGTCAGGCATTAAGTACCTTTATGTCTGCTTCTTAGGCAACTGTTTTGATGTCTAAATAAAATACTTTGACTTTGACTTTGAAGACACAAACAAATAAACCCGGCAAGATCAATTGACACAGGCGGCTAACGCGACAAAAACAACATTTCTTTCTCCGATAAGGAGACTGAAGGGCAACTAACACAATCCCTATTCCTAATATCTGCAGCTTCTACTATTTCTCTGGAGAGCTGGTCACGGTGTATAGCTAGTGATTGAGTGCGATAAAACAGAGGCTTGCATCCGCTGCATGCGCAATGTGCGGCAAGGTGGCCTGATAGGGCTAGTTTTTCAACGTTGTTTCTGTGCTCACGTAATCGCTGACCGATGCAGCTGCCCGTCTGTCCCACATACTCTTTGCCACAGTCCAAGTGGATGCAGTAAACCATCCCTTCAGCACAAGCAGCAAACGGTTTTCGGTGAGTCTTGTCGCACCCACGTGGCTTGCGCGTATCCGCGTTTAGCCTAGCACACAAACTTGATAGCTTCAAGGAGCAGAGAGAGGTCGGGCCGAGCGATCGCCAAGGCGAGTTCGCGGTCAGCCGGGCCCGCTTGCAAATGGTGGGTTGACTAACCCAATGCGTTAGGCAAGATGCTCTTAGACGCGATCGGGTCCGGCTGGGTCAGCTCTACTTCTGACTCGACCCACTCACGTCTATAGTTCATGTAAACAGAGCTCCAGGCTGCCGAAGGCTTTCAGCTGCTGGGCCCAGCGTGAAAACATTTTTTTTTCCAAGTTCCTCGCAGCAGGTACTTCTTTTTAGCTTGTTCGGAGCGCGAAAGCGAAGAGTCACACCTTTGCTGGGCGACGTTTTCAGTAGACCACAGAAGCTGCCCCTTTGCCTACGTTTGAGATCCTGCTGAGAGAGGTCATTATGCGCGCTCTAAGCCGCAAAGTACGTGAAACGTCTGTCAAGAAAAAGTATAGCCGTAGGCAGTGGCGTAGCCAGAACATTATTTCGGGAGTTGGTTCTCCCCTACCACTCCTCCGCTTCCCCCTTCTCTCTCTCTCTCTCTCTCTCTCTCTATATATATATATATATATATATATATATATATATATATATATATATATATATATATATAAAGCTGTTCACCACGCAGTGACTAACTCCTAAGCACTCTCCGGAAAAGCATGCTTTAACAACGAGAATGCGCGTTTTTACGTTGCCGAAACAACACTTTCCTTAACTTCCCATTGCTAAGGCGTGCGTGAAGCCACTTCGCATCAAATAATGCTATCGTCCTTATGCTATTCTTAAAAATCATAATATTAAAAAAAAGAGCATAACATTTCGTTTACAAAGTGAAGCATTTATATAACGCTTGTTGATGACCTAGTTGGCACATGGCTTGGTAGAACGAACAGCGCTAAAGGCGATGCCAAACAAAACAAGACAGCACACTGTCTTCTGTCTTCCTGTTTAGCCCCGTTTTTAGCGTTGTTTGTTTTTACAAGCCTTTGCAGCATTACAAGCCGATGACTGTGTAATTTTTTTTGCGAAGTTGATACCGATAGGGATACTAACACTCTCCAATGTGACATAGCTACTGTATCTAGATGGTGTAAAACATGGCGAATGCATCTAAACGTAACAAAAAGAATTGTAAGATTATGCGTGTCGGCCGACACACTAGCAGTCCTCCTAGTTATCTTTTAACAACGTTCCACTAGAGTCCGTCACATCTTTTAAATACTTAGGTGTTAATATATCATGTAATCTAAATAGGACAGTGCACACAGAAAACATTATTAACAATGCTAACCGTATGCTAGGATACTTACTTCGCAACTTTTTCACTGTTCCATCTTCGTTAAACTAACACTTTACAAAACCTTAATACGACCAAAGCTTGAATACGCTGCTTCTGTCTGGGATCCTATGCATGTAAAATTATTTACTTTCCTGGAACGTCTTCACTATAACTCGACTCGTTTCATTCTCTCCAACTACAATCGCACTGCTAGCATAGCAACCATGAAAGCCAGCCTTTCCCTTCCGTCTGTAGCCACGCGTAGAAAACTTAGCCGCTTGAATTTATTTTATAAGATATACTACCACACTGTTCTTCACGACAAATTTATTCTATCACCGCAATATATGTCCCAACGCATTGATCATCGCCATAAGGTAGGTATTCCATTTTGTAAAACAAAAACTTTCTCTGAATCTTTTCTTCCGCGCGCAGCAATCGAGTGACACCACCTTCCTGCTGACATTGCATCAATAATTGATAACCAACGTTTTCGCGAGGCACTAACCACCATTGTTTAAGTTCATGCCTGTTTGAAGTTGTTATTGTAACTTACTGTATCTTGTTGTTCTCTTTATGATTGTATTTTTTCCCACTCCCCTCTGTAATGCCATTGGCCTTGAGGGTAAATAAATAAATAAATAAATAAATATGCGCAAAATCTTTTAAAAATCGATAGTGAGCGACGTAACCCATCGTCACCCGCCCTTTGCCTATATATTCTGCTGAAGAGCGTGATATGTGTTTTCGAACCACAATAATCTCGTCCACAGACTAGCAGAGCCACGTATTCTTACCATTGAACAGCTTTGCCTTTACCACTTCAAACTTCACTACTCGATATTCCAGGTTTCGGTGATGCCAAAAGCACTTGAATCGCAACAATGCATTTCCTCCCGCCGGCTGGGTGTGGGGTCGGGAACCATGAGGACAATAAATTTTGCCAGAAATTATAAAGCCTTTGAGCTCGCGCTTCTCCCCTTGAGAGACCGCACCTAAATGGAGGAAAAAGTCTGTAGAGAAGAGCTACAGATTGGCAGTATGTACGAAATAAATAAAACAACTAAAATGCGAAACATCCGGCCAAGACTGCAAACTTGGATTTTTGCAAATGGTCTATAAAAATCCGCAGTCTATCCGTTTTTCGTGTACGCAGAAAGGACTGGCGTTTCCTTTAACCATTACTTGTCGCAGAAAAAGTAACGAGAAAAAGAAAGGCGCTGGAAAGAAAGGCAAAGAACAAAAAGGGATCTGTTGCAGCCAGGTAACCGCTGAGATAAGCGTTATTTTCCAACCAGACCTTGGAAGTGAGTGGTGCGGCCACGGCTACGTACGGAAGAGGGCGGGCAAGTCGCCTATTGCTCAATCGCGCTTCCGTCTTTGTGGGCATTCTATATTCTTCTGATTTTAAATATCCAGGAATGAACCTTTGCGCTAGAACTTCGATAGTGTCATACGATACAAGTTTCGCTCACTTTCGGTGACCTGCTGTCCGACCTGTTTGAAGAGATGTTTGGAAGTATACTTGCTATCGTAGTATTGTAGTCCTCATCACGCGACGCATATCGTTAATTGATCACATTTGGGAATCGATGAGGCAGACAGTGCGAAGCAGGGCTGCTTTCTGTGTGAGAACCTTTTGTCAAAACTACGGCATCCGTAGTTAGCAGTAAAATAAGAGCTAGCAGCTCCGAGAGAACTGTCGTGTCTCCTGATAACCGGCTTGTCTGAAGACTGCAGAGACGTTTTGTTAGGCCGGGCTCTCTGCGGCAAGCAGCATGTGTTACGACGGGGTGTGGGTGAGCTATAGGCGGCTGGCCACGGCCGTCTGGGGTCGAGCGATCGGGCAGTGACGAGACGCTCTTCCTTTGTCCACAGTTTTTCGCCACCTTTGTCCTTGGCGCCTTTTGTGCCCGTCGTGTATCTCACCAGTGGTGCACTGTGTGCGCAACCGGTGACAGGCACAGAGCAAGGGCTGGTCCTCCTCCAGTAGGGTGCCTCGAACCATGGCGGGAGGTGGCGCCGACATCGAGGCACCCTATTCTCCAGAGAACGACAAGGTCTCCATTCTCTCACCTTCACCACATCATCATAATCAGATCGCGGTTTTGGCACGCAAAACCTCATTTTTTTTTCCGCCATTTTTTCAACAAAGAAAAATGTGAGGTTGCTTCAGACAGCTTTTCGCATGCTTGTCGATTTTCCCTTCAATAAAGTTTTTTTCTCTCTCGCCGCTCCTGTAATTTCTGTGTACCTATCAAAAGCATATGTGCCTGGGGGGAGCAGCGGCGCGGATGAATTTGTGTGTTCATTTCGAAAACGCTTGGCACCGGCCGTGAACAAAGCTAAGGCCTTCGAAAATTTCTTTAATCTTACTAGATAGAATAGCTCGTCGGCTTGCGCCTCTTGAAATGTACTCCCATTAATTATCTGCTCATGACTATTCATGTCCACTAGTCGGTGTGTCCCCTATATGGGACGCGAAATGCCTGATGAAATGGTGCTAATATTCGCTATTGTAAATGCTGTAATTATTGGAAATAGGCCCTCTGTACTCTTCTGCTCCCGATTCTGTGCTTTCTCCAATTCTCAGACTGAAACTTTCTGTTCCGCGGGAAAGGAGTAAGGGGGGGGGGGAGTTTACGACTTCCTTCTGCCGACTACGATATTTCCGTTGTCGTTCAGTGCTCCTACGCCGCTTCTTCGTTTCACCAAGCTTACGTTTCTTTGGTGCCATTGTAAGTGCTCGTCTTGGCACATGCGACCCCTTCAAGGCGATCGTAGAAACTGAGCCTGACTGCTGCCACAACGCGTTTTTTTGTGAAACCACATCTACCAATCAGTTATTCTTATCATGTTATACTTTTTTATTGCCTCAAACGACTATGTCGAGGCGACGGCGACGTGAGCAATTTTTCTTTTTATCAATTCTAAAGCTACGAGTCCCATCTACAGTTACAGTACTATAACGATTAAATGCCTTAACTTGACTAATTACACACTTATTTCTCAGTTACAAGGCGTTACGGGACAGAAACGGTTTCTCCGAGGTACGCGCCAAAGAATGCTCGCGCATTAAAAACGGTGCACTGCTAAGAGGGTAGGTATTATACCGTTTTACTACTGTCTGACTTCGTCGAAGAACTTTTCGTGTTGCTGCGAAGAAATGATGACGAGTAAAATGCTGTAACACTGTCCTCTTTCTCTGTGCGCATTCGGTAATTTAATTGAAAAGCTAAAAATACCACTCATTGCTGAACTGTTCAAATCAACGTGGCAAGCATCACTTCTTGAAAATCCAGGGCCGAATCGACGAAGTTTTTTCGCACGTGACCTGTTTGTCGTTGGCCGGCCACCTTCGCTAACACGTCTACGCAGATTTGGTCGTACAAAATCAGCAAAAAGTGAAACGCGTGAATATCAAAGCTTGCTCTGGGAGAACTGTGAGCCGAACAAAACCCTCCCGTCTCATTTTGAGCGACGTACCTTTAAGCGAAAATTTGTGTATTGTTACGTACAGGAGACGTAAATACATGTCAAAGGTACAATGCGTGTTGATCCTTGACAATTTCGCGTGCTTACAAAATAACTTGTTCTTGGGCTATTCGGTTGATACTTGGTGAAGTCTTCGTAGCGCAAATAAAGCAGACACAAAGAGCACAAGACAGTACACTATAATAGTGCCCGTGGAGTCCGGTCTTGTGGTCGTTGCATCTGTTTTATTTGCGTACCAATGGACTCACCAAAACTTGTTTGTTGCGACTCAGCCGCAATAAACTAACGTATAGGGATTGGTAACTTGCAAGCCGCGCATAACTTGAAACGTGACAAGCGTGACGACAACATACACGTCTCGTCTTAACATCTTAAGATCAAAAGTCTAGCCACAAGTGCTGCTGCCAGTAGCTGTAGTTCTCCGGTACAGTCTGTGCGGACAGCATTAGACAACATTCCTCTTCCTTTTTTGCATTCACACTTTGTTCGGGCTGCACCGCGCGCCACCAGCTGGAGAGATCGGATTGGCTGGGACAGCGACAATGCTGCAGCCCAAGGCGTGGCTTCGCATACTTGAAAGCACCGTGAAATCACGAATATTCGAACGAAAGTGTCGTCGTATTCCGTGTTTACAGTTTTATCATTTAAAGGCCGACTCGCCGTTCGCTGAATCATGTCACCGTTGCGTGCGATTAGTCACTGGTCGACAAGTATGCGTTCCGTAGGACTTGCCGAATGCAGTGCAACGTGCTCAGCCATCGCTTTCTGGTTCCGCAACAGGAAAAAAAAAGAAAAAAAAACGTTAACGGGCGGTTACGCATATCAACGGTATACGTGTTTCACACCTGCGGCTGTCTCCGTTGGGCTGGAGCGCGTCTTGTCGCGTAGGAGAAGCAGGAAAGGCGCCCACTAAGCCCAACTGGCGGCCCACTGTCATCCCACCTGGCTTCGCTTTGCGTGGCGTATCTTCGAGGCCGCTTTCCTCGCAAGCGAAAGTCAATCCGAGCACTGCGTCTCCGCCCGACGGAGCTGTGGTTGCGAAAGAGCTCCGCAGTACAGCGGCCGGCCTCGAGGCACTGGCGCGTCGGCTAAAGGTCGCTTCCGCGTTCGTTCAAATCGGCCGCCAAGTTCAAGCGCGGGGCCTCGCCGGCGTCCCGCGGCGCGCTCTTGCTCGGCGAGCCGGCGTACGAGCACGCTGCACCGTCGAAGCCGGTAGCGGAAGAGGCTGGGCCGTGGACCGGCGCCAGGCCGATGCGGGAACCGGCTTCACCAGTTCCGGCGTCGCGCTAAGTCGGCCTGCCGCGATGTTTCTTTCGCCGTTTGGGAGTCGTAACACCGACGCGTATGCACGCCGAAGGCGAGACGCTGGTGCCGAATGGTGGGAGCATGCTAGTCCGCACGAATTTCAGCAACTGTTTTCTGTGATTAAAATTTCCTATTTGCACGAAGTAGAGCACTTGCAAAGCGCCAGATAAGGCTTCATCGCTGAAATCTGCCTGACTTTTGCTGGCAACATGAGGTGACACAAACCTTTGAACGTGAACCGTTTGCAACAAGTGACACAGTGCGAGCATAGAATTTACTTCTCTTGTCTGCAATAACACTTTCAGGAGTGCAAGTTAAAGGGCGAGTGCGTTGCAGGTGACTTCGTAAGCTCCCTTAACGTTGCGCATCGGTGTCTAGCGCGCCGATCACCGGCGCCGGGGAGCAAGCCGTCCGTCCGCTAGAGCATGCACGGGGACTCGGTTACCTGTAAGCGAGCTTCTCCGGACTTCCCTGTCGCTCGACGGTGAAGCCTGTCGTCAGCAGCTGCGAACCTAGCACGTGAAGACTGCGTTCGGTCCTCGGGGTGGCGGCTTCAGTCCCGGCGCTCTGCTGCGGGACGCCCCGTAGCCTCCAAGTCTCGCCGGCTGCTCCCGCAGTCGCTCCTGACGCCCGGCACTCTTTTTTCCCTCCCTCGTTTGCTCTCTTTCGAGCGATAACCTAGATACCCACGCAGTGGTACCGGTCTACCGTCCGTTGGGATCCCAATTGGCAGCAGTTGTAGTGTAGAGCTAAGGCAGTACCTTTCTGATCTGCCCAGATTTTTTTGCGCAATGGCAGCACAGCCCCAACTGCAGGCGCGCAAGAACAACAGTCGAAGAGTGCGGCGGGGGGGAAGGCACACGGGGTGGGGGGAGGAAGAGAGAGGACCGCGAGCGCCCTGAGCGCACGCGGGGACGCGGAGGCAGCGAACGGGGAAGGAAAAGCGGCCTGTCATTGGCGGAAGTATGTCACGTGGGCACAAAGGCTCACTTGTGCTCTAGATTTAAAGGCGCCGGTTCCCCAGCCCTAGGGAACCGCTGCGCCCAGCTCTCGGGGCGAGAGTCCCGGGGCGCTCGGGCGGATTGATCGGTCCGCTTTCGGCCGCGACCGTGCGCCGGCCGGGGACCGACCGGCGGCGGAATTTTTCTTGCTGATGTTCCCGTGGCTTTTGACGGAACACGCGTCGAGCAACGATTTCCGAAAGTATTGGAGATAGCATCGATTTTGCGCTCGCCTGGCCACGGTCAGCCCGCTTGTGTAAACGTCTGTGACTCGTTACGATGCAGAAGCACGTTCGCGGTAAGCAACTAAAGGTAACCCCCGAAAAGAAATAAGACGCCTCAAAATATGATTCGCAAACAGTTTGTCTCGTGAGCCATGCGAGCTGCGGACGATGGGAGGCGCGGCATTGGTGTGTCTACGGCTGCGCTCTAACGGTTTCGCAAGTGAACCTCCTTGAAATTCTACACTTTACTTTTGATGTCCTTGGTCACGGAAAGAACGTGCGGTGAATGCCTTTTGTGGTAGAACACGTTTCAAACAGGACTCCAGCGCTCTTTTCACAGACAGCGGTAGCGAAGGCTGCCAGTTTCGAAAAGGCACTGCATTCTTCTCTGGCACAAGTCTCTAATTCGGTGACAACAACATTCTTCGGAAGTATGGCCGCCGCTATTCTCGTTCTTTTTCTCTCTCTTTTTTCTTCTTGTTAGACCTTCCAAATTTATTTGGGTCCGTTTGAAGAAAGCATCAAAGGGGTACATGGCACTTCTATGGAGTAGTGGGTACAATGGAGTAGGAGCAGAACCTGGTACAATCTCTTGCCCTAGTACACCCCCCCTTTTTTTTTACTTGTTCGCGTTTACGAAGGTTAAGAGAGCTCGACGCGTAGGGTGATGTTTATAGGGTGTCGGATTTCGTCTAACAGTACAAGAGCATTCTTTTCAGTGGGCCGCAGTACTGGCTTCGTGCACATATTACAACCTGTGTGTGCGTGCTTTAACACTAGGGGTGGGCAAATAGTTGTTTTGAGACCGAATTGAATACGAATCGGGTAGTTTGCGAATAATGTGCAGCCTTCTCACCATTAACATTAAGCAATTTTTACATTCTGATAATCGGAACCATTGGATTGCTTCTGCCGTTACGCTACGCATTATAAAGCAAACTTTATTAGAATCACAAAGGGGGCATTAGGAACGATTAAGCAGCTTGTTGGCAAACTCAGTACTCTTCGGAGCATACGCAGTCAGGTATTACCATATGAAGTTTAGAAAGGTGGCCTTGTGAACCGATTAATATCTGTGTATGCCTTCGTGACCAAATCACAACTTTGTGCCGTCGGCGGTGATAGCAGAGCGAAAAAAAGAAGCACTTTTTCTCTAGTTCGAATGGTCGCCGCAGATGGTGCCACCATTGTATCAAGTATGGTGCAATGAAACGTATTCACATTTAATCCGATAACAGGACACAGGCGCTGCGTCTATAAATAGGACCAAGCAATGCCCACTGCCGGATGCTATGTCTAAACAACATTTTGTCGAGTTATCGTGTTTAGCCGACAAATATCTTTGTCTGAGCAACGCAGCGTACTGTCCACTATGGATAGGGTGAAAGCGATGACATTTTTGCTCAAGTTTCATGTACAATGAAAGAGGATCACGTTAGAGGATCGTGTGCAGTTGACGACGTGAAGTATTCGAAAAATATTCGGATTTTCAGATAGTAACTATTTGATTCGAGGGCCGAATCGAGAGAGAGAGAGAAACTTTAATCGAATCGAATAGAACAATATTCCATCCGTTAAGCGAAAGTTTCGGATATTCGCACACCCCTATTTAACTCTGAATCAAGGCGGGCCGGTCTCACACGAAAGAATAGCACTCACGCTAGAATGGCAAAATTATAGTATATCACACTCGTTACAGGCAATCATTGTTTCTTCAGCATTTTGCAAAGATCAGGCATAAAAGAATTGAAAGTAGTTTAATCTGGGGTCAGGGGTATGTCGTTGTGACCTTGATCGGCCGAAAGAAACAGAGTTGATTGTTCATTGTGCCCTATGGTAAAGGTTCGAGTGGGTATGTGCACATTCAACCAGAGTGCACTGATGTAAATATACTATCAGATGTGTGCGCAAGTTGGTGCTTATTGAACTGAGCTATAGATTTCAAGGAAACAAAGAAGTGCCATGCACCAAATGGAAGGTATCCTTGTGGAACGCAAAGACGTTTGAATTCAAAGCAAGGTATCCTGCACAGAAAGCACCTTGTGAGCATGACACACGTGCATAAATCTTGAAAAAGCCTTGAAAAAGACAAGTCCAGTTGTCCAGACGTTGGCTCCGGCTTTCGCCTTGTTCTCGTTTTGCTCATCGTCTTGAATTTCCATCTCCCGTCTTCCCCGTGTTTTCCCTGTATAAATCTTCAGTGACAAACGTCCTGACGTTAAAGCCACGAAGTAGGAATTCACGTGACAAAGTGGTTTTGCTGTTGCGTTCTCTCTTCGTTTCTTCTTACAAAGGTGTCTGCTATGAGTCTTTTGAGTATCGATTTCCCCGTTCACATGCCGCGCGTGAAAAAAAAAAAAAAACATAATCGTCATGTCATTATGTCAGCAATCCACTAAAGTAAATTAAAGAACGTCTCGAGTATTAGACGCCAGGTTAGAGGTTAGAGGAACACCCTCGCCGAATGAATTCGTCATCCTCGTGGACGGCCGCCCTATATGCAAATTGGCTTGTGAGAGGACATGAGCATTCGGTTGTGCGGCTCAGCGAGTTTTATTTACTTTTTCCTTCGGTTCTAGCTTTTGACGCTATTGTTGATCTCGTGTCCAAGAGCCTTGTACATTGCCCGTTGCGATAGTATAATGTGAAGAGAAAGTCATTCGTGCGCTTTTCAGTGCCATTTTTTCTTGCATCTATTTTCTTGCAACACACACACGCACACACACACACACACACACACACACACGCACACACACACACGCACACACACACACACACACACACACACACACACACACACACACACACACACACACACACACACACGCACACACACACACACACACGCACACACGCACGCACGCACGCACGCACACGCACGCACGCACACGCACGCACACGCACGCACACGCACACACACACACACACACACACACACACACACACATATATATATATATATATATATATATATATATATATATATATATATATATATATATATATATATATATATATATATATATATATATTCTTCTTTTTCGCGGAAGATGGTAAGAGCTACACACTCTGGGTGCAGCAGAGACGTAATCACTGATGTGCCCGATTCTACACGGGTAAGCTGGATCAGCGTACAATATACAAACAATGTATGTTACCAAGTAAGTTTGCGAACGCTGCTAGCCATTGGGCAGCACTGCACCACATGTAGATGACTAAGGCCTCAGCGTCTACGTATAACGTTCGCGCAGTGCTTACTTTTTAACACAACCGCACTAGTCGTTAAAGCAATGGAAAAACCTTTCGGAAAGTAAGCATACATATATTCCTAACCTTCCGCCGAATGCCTGTAGTTATTACGTCGCTTAAAAAAAAAAAACTAATTTAGGCTGCGCTCTTGACGTTCGACGTATTCATACGCATGCAGCGTTTCACACGCCCCCTCCTCCCCCTCCCCCATTCTCCCGTCCCTCGTTCCCCTGTGTTTGTTTAGGTTTTCCATGTAGTTACGCAGCCCCGTAAACCCACTCTCAGTAGTGTTCAGCTCAAAAACTTGCTGCTACGGTGGACGTTGCTGTCACGTCACGCATCCTGCGCGCCGTGCGGCTCGCTCACTGCGCCGATACGGCCAATTTTACCCGCCGCGCCACCAGCGTTTTGTAACGCCCTTCAGTCTGCCAGGATTCCACGAGCGGCAGCACACTTTTTCGAAGCTCTGGGAGCCGCAAAGTAAACGTGGTCTCTCTGGCTGGCGGGAAGTGAATGGCCCGCCGAGGTATGACGCGCGGCTAATTTTACGCGCCCTCCATTTGGGCAAGTGTCCTCGCTGCTGTGGGGAGAGCGACCGGACGCGCGCGCGTGTCTGTGCGCGGAGAGGTGCCCCATCCATCACCGGCGGAACCAATTTGCAATCGGCAAGCTCTCGCGTTGTAACCTCGCGTGTCCTACCCAGCCCGTAAACATCATCGCTCTCGCGTGGCCGCCGTAACACCGGCGATCGTCAGCGCTGCGTAGCTCAGGAGAGCCAACAGACAAATCAGTTGGATTTGGGGGACACTAACTTTCAAAAGCAGTCACTGTAAAGGTTCTAAAACTGGTACAGCGCAACATATAATGGAAGAAACAAGCCGAGCTGGCCAGATAGAGGAACAGAGCGCTGACTTCCAACTGGTGTATTGGCAGGTTACACGAAATACATAGCTATAAGAAAGCACCAGCACATGCGTCAAAACACTTCACAAAGCATCACACCGATAGAAGGCTACATCATCATAAGTCACAGAACGCGCAATTCTCTCATGCAAGGTTAAACTGATCAATAAATCTTACTTCCTGTGGAGATAGGCACAAAGATGGCGCGCTAACGCACGTGCTGCCAGCCCTTGCTATGAGATCAGCTATAATAATCTCCCGCGTAAGTTGTGATCGGTGCTTTTTTAGCACTTCACACCGATAAAAATTCGGCTTACATCCACAGTCGCGACAGTGAATTCTTAAGTGTCCCTGTAATAGCTCGGTGCACGTTGTAATCATGTTCTTTTTTAGCCTTTCATTAAGCCAGCGACCAGTTTGGCCTATATAACTCTTCCCGCATGATAGTGCTATTGAATAAACAACCCCAACAACGCAAGACCCAAAACGCTTCTGGTGAAGGTCGAACAGACAATACAGCGAGATTGAGCGCATTTACGACAGTACAGAGCATGCGTAACGTAACCGGCGCAGAAAACACTACTTCCACGTTACCCTTGCGGCCAATCTTTTTTAATCTATGGGAGACGTTATGCAAATATGGTATGACTACTGGCCTCTTTAGTTCATTATTTCTTTGTTGGGCTTCCGTGTAACTGTCCTTCTTTAGCTGTTTTAATAGCTTCTCAGCTATGGCCGACAGTAGTGTGGCCGAGTACCCGGCACACAAAAGTCGATCAACTTGACCTGCAAAACTGCGCTGCATGGTATGATGACAGGAATTCCTGAGGGCATTAGTAAGACAAAGATTAGTGATGCTTCGCTTAACCAACTTCGAATGGGTTGAGTCAAATGATGAAAGACTAAGGCCGGCTCGGCTTGTTTCTTCCTTTCTATGTTGCGCTGTACCAGTCTTAAAATGCAATACCAACTCGCCCAATCCTAAACCCTAGTGAACTGTAAAGGGCTGTCCGGGCGCGGTATGGCCTTGTGCTTATATGGTGAATCTGAATGCTCTCGTTTAAAATTTTCTCTCTGAATTTAAAACATTCTGGAAAGGCTCCACTTCAGCGTACCTGCGAAATGGTGCGCTGCGACGCTGTACATTATGGTCTCTCCTATTAGAGAAAGGCGTTCGTGGAAAGACGCTCGTATTCGTGTGGAAAGCGTATCCTTTTTGTGACTTTGCTTGTCTGTATAGCGTAAATGGCTCTTTCTCTCTTCTTCCAGGACCAACACCACCTCCGACCTCCTTAAGCGACGAAAGAAGCGAAGATCGCGGATCCTCACGCGGTAACCTTTCTTCTAATTCACCTTAAAAATGCAAAATTCAGCTAATTATTTTTACCTTGCCTGATAAAAGAAGTGATTTCTAAAGACGAAAATATTCGCATCTCCTAGCGGCAGGCTCAAACCACTTATAATTGAATAATGTGCCATGCGATAGCAAAAGTCACCGAGGAGAATTAATTGGCCATTGAGCATCTGACAAATGATGTTATGTACGGGTCGGGTTATAGTACGAATACATTCGGGCGCCCATAACTCATGGTAGAGTCCGCATTGTGATAACGCGAGGAGTGCCGCGGCGATGCTTATGATATACGCTAGAAAAGTTTTGTGAATACGCGCTCGGATCACTCGATCTGAGCCCGAAACTAAAGCTGTGAGTTACTTCCCACATAGATAGCACTTTTTTTTTTCTTTTTTTATGAGTGACAAAATGATGACGATGTTGGAGGTGAAGTTAGCTTGCATAAGCAGAAGCAGTCGTTCGGCTCTCCACGACTATCGCCCAGGGTACAGATCCGGCCGTCCGTCCGTCCGTCTTTTTTTGATCAAGCATGCCCATTTGATTTCTGATTAGGGGCTCCGTAACCAAGGGGGGCAGTCGGGGCGCGCGCACCCACAGGCTTCAAAGTAGGAGACAGTGCTCCTCCAGCAATCACGGATAACCTCCCCCCTCTTGCCCCATCTATCCGCTCGAATACAGCAAATTTAGCCTGGATTTAAAAATAAAAGCAAAAATTAACACAGGGCGTTGTGAGCCTGCCCATCCACCTAAATAGATTACCGGTTCATTCACCGTTCGGTTTCTGTTCGAGTTATCCGGTACTGTCTTCAGTTCGCAGCTTTTGCTCGCGCAGACGTTTTGCGGTCTTCGTCAGTTATAAAAGATGCTCTGTGTGGACGCGAGAAGGTAGTTTTTAACGTCAACCTCAGCTAACAACAACGAGAGAGGAGGCAAGCTGCCTAGCCAACAACGCGCCTCGTGTTGCGTGCTTCGGGCCAATATAGGAAAACTTGGGAGAAGCAGCGGCGCACTGCTGGGTGCGTGCCGGAGGCACTCTTGACCGGATGGAGCAGAGGGATTCTCCGGCACACACTTAACTAGGCCCAGGCGGCCGCCGCTCAAGGCCAGCCCGCAGCGCATTCACAGAGCTCGGATTCATGCTGAACTACGAGCGTGTGCACTGTCTGGCTCGCGCGTACACCGAGCAATGTTTTGTTTAATCCCGTCTATAACCGCAACGCGTCCCAGACATACGCGACTCATTACCGCTGCAGTCTGAATAAACAGGACATGGCTGCGAAAGCCCGCGGAGCCTGCGGACGCTTTCGACTAGACTCATGCCGCATCTTGCCTCTCTTCCACCCCCGCGCGTTTTTTTTTTTCGTTTTTTCTTTTAACCGCCAGTTGCGCGCTGAGCGACGATTGCCTGGCCCGATTGGTTTTGCGAACACCTGAGCCATGCAGCCTGCGTGAAAAAGATGCTCGTCATGCGCTCAAGTGGCGTATCGTCATCCACAAAACCGTGACCACTTCGGCTAAACGAAACCTCGGACTTCATTCCTTTTCCTGATAACATACAGTAAACATCTTGCAAACATTCCTTGGTGTGTTCGTGTGACTAGGCAATAAAGAAAAAGGTGAAGGAGGCTGTACCTTACACCGATGTGACCTCTAAGTGGTGCATTGGCCCCGTTGACAGTTTGACCATAGGTTTGACCAAAATAATATGCCAGACTTTTCTTCTTCACCGAGTCGGATGCATGCACTGCACACCCGTGAGCAAAAGTATACCGACCTGGGACTGCACGATAAAACTAATTTTCTCCCCTGTTTTTGTACGTGAATGCAACTTAAAATTAAAGACGGCATTGCAAATTCGGCATTATGAATTTTCTAATGCACTCGTCAGTTTGCGTTTATGTATGGTAATTACGAAGAAATTCTGTTTATTTCGGCAACCCGGTGGTCCGTATACTTTTGCTCAAGGGTGTACATGCTGTTCTTTTCTTTCCTTTTCCCCTCTCTTTTAAGGGGGTCGATTGGCATTATTGGGATACATCACGCAGTTTATTGTTCTGCGACAATCTGTGCATCTGTTCTCCCCGACCTCTTCAATAATAATAATAACAAAAAACATTTGAAACTTCTCTCCCACTGGGCGGAATCCAATCCACGTCACGTGGGATCCACAAGCACAGCAGCCTGGCGCTTTAACGACCCATGGCCTCGCGAGCTGCGCCGCGTATGCACTGGTGCCGCTCTTCAATGAACCTCTTTCGAATTTCATGCTAGTCGCTTTCGAAGCCTGTTTGTATTCGCTTCGCAGAACTTTGAATTAATCTTATGTAAAATTATAACAAGTCTGCTCTGCTCCCCATCTTTCATCCCCCCCATCCCGCTCCCATGTGTAGGGTAGCAAACCGGTTAAGCTAAACTGGTTAACCTCCCTGCCTTTCCTTCTCCACTTTTCCTTCCTTCCAAGGTAAAGAACCAAGATAAAAATGCTACGTACGCGAAGCTGTCACTCAAATATTAGAAACTAATGCACTGGTCGCCTGCACGAGAAGAGTGCCAAAAAGCTTTCGCAGCTTACCGGTTCTTGTCAGTGCGAGCTCTCTAAACGGGACGAGAAAAATGCGCGTCACAAGCACACGGACAACCGACACAACTTTGTCTAAGTAGAAAACACAACAGGCAGATATAGGGGGGGAGGGGGGGGGGGGGGGTTAGACGGCATGCAGATAAGCTACTTACAGCCTTGCAATAGTTGAACAAAGCAGCAATAAACTCTTCAGGCTAATCTTTCTATGTTTGAATGCGCAAAGCTTCTGATGGCCAGATTTTCAGCCAAATTTCTGTCACCGCCTAAGAGAAATTAAGCCGCAGTTGACACAAATTTCAGCCACTGGGGGCTGTTATAACCGAGAATACTCGTAAAGCACGCAGCTGTTGCTTCACTCTACCTTGATCCTACTGTTTACTATATTAACGATTCTTGTCCGTTTCGATTGTTGTTTTCGACATTAAACATCTGATCGTGTAGTCGCCTATCCTTGCGCTCGTTAGGGTAACAAGCGCGACGGTATGTAATTTTGTGCGCCTGCACTTTTTTAGTTTTTTCACCGCTTCTTCTTTCCTCCTCCCTCGTCTCCTTTTTTTTTTTTTTCTTAATGTGCAGGAACCGCGGCAACAGCGGCAGCAAAGACGTCGATTCAACCACCAGGCACGCCCCGAATGGTTCGAAACTTTCTCCAACTTTCTCCGTTACACCGTTCGCGCGGTGCACCAGCCTTCTACGAACGCACGCGACCGGCTGGCTTGTCATGGCTTGTCTAGGCTAGATGTCCGCGGCGGGCGAGCGGGTGGCGCGCACCGCATTCCGCGAACGCCGCCGTCCGCGACGTGACACTGCGTTCCGGGGAAAACAAATTCGATATCTCGGCCGCACTGTTATGAATGGGGGCTGCGCACGATTGACAGCTCTTCGAGGAAGTGTCCTCCCTTCGCTGCAGGAGAAGTCCCGGCACTTCGATCAGCTCGTCGTCTTTCGACAGCTCGCCGTCTGTAGTCTCCGTAGCTCTAGTCTCCTCTGTATTATATTATTTTCTTCCATATCTCTTAACAAAACCCTGCGTTTATTTTACCCGGATTCTGGGGAACAACACGGCGCCGTTCCCGGATTCTTGACCCTTTCCGTCGGTGATGAGGCCTCACTCAGTATGCACACATGTCATATCGCCGCTGCCTACCTAACCACTGTCGTTCCGGTATAATTTCTTCATTACCTTTCATTTTGTCGACTTTGCTAGTTTTGCGTTAACGGTTGACGTCTCTCGTTAAGAATATGCGGAACATATTAGGTCGAATTTTATTGCTGTGGAAGCTTTAGAAGGAGTACGCGAGACCATGTTCGAATGCAGTCTGTACGTGCGCTCTCCCGACGAACTGCGACTTCGTCAACCTCACAAAAATGAACATATAGTCCTGTGTTTTCCCCAGTTGTAATTTTGTCAAGAAGCATTCGCATGATGTACCCTACTGCGGTGTCTTATGGCACATTCGATTGTGGCTTTCGGAGCGCTCAGGCAGTGCTTCAAATGTCATGTAAGACACGAACAAAGGCTCATTAACAGCCTGAATGGGCTGAAATATCGATAACGAAGCTTGATTGAAGCTATTTGACCCACTTATTCTCGTAATACACTTTTCAAGTCGTCTTTCATGGCCAAAGTACCAGAACACTCTG
This sequence comes from Dermacentor andersoni, assembly GCF_023375885.2. NCBI lineage: Eukaryota > Metazoa > Arthropoda > Arachnida > Ixodida > Ixodidae > Dermacentor > Dermacentor andersoni. The sequence continues at coordinate 55,286,417 of NC_092814.1, read as the reverse complement.
AAATGACCAGTTGAATGTCCAATTAACTCGTGTTCTAACAACAGAGCATGGAACGACGATCGAGGAAGACCGTACGGAGTGATTAAGTTGTTGTTGTTTTTGTTCCGAGACAGTGGCACAAAGCAACAACTATAGAACCTTAGACATATGCCAAGAAGAGCACGGAAAAATGCCCTACTAAATTACGAAAGTATGGACTATTGCTTCTATTGCTCGTCATCAGATCTGTTTTCAAATGTTACGAAGCCATGTTAGTAAATCAGGGAACGAGAGGGACAGAAAAATCAAGGAGAAGAAAGGTAAGAAATGTCAACCAGCTAGACGACAGTCCGGTTTGCAGCCTACACTGTGAATAAATGAAAGGGGAACGAGGTATCTGACAAAGTAGCTACTGCAGCGCATTCATTAAGTATCCTGACCCCTGTTGCATTTACATTATCAGACGCCAAGAATGTTCTTCGCAGCTTGCGGTACATACTCCGCAAGGACTTATCGTTCATTGAGCAATCAAAGTCATCTCTCCTGTAGACAGTCGACACATTCCTGGGGTTCTCTTCTCTCTCTCTCTCTCTCCACACACACACACGCACGCACGCACACGCACGCACACGCACGCACACGCACGCACACGCACGCACACGCACAAGAAGAAAGAAACTCGCCCCACGTTCCACACACTGCTTCATCGTCTGCGCTTTGACGTAATTTACATGCCTTACTTCTTGTGTCGCATTAAAGGAAAAACGCCCAAGACAATAGTTTATTCGACGACCCCGACGCTTCTGTGGAGAATATACTCATACTATTATTAGTAAGGTATTAGTAACAGCTCTTTCACCTGCGTGACCGTTCGAACATTCTTGACGAACGCCCTCTATGAGTTAGCAAAGTCCATGGACCGCGGTCAACCCTGATATGCAAAGGCGTGCTGTCAGCGCCCTTCGCGACTTCTTAGTGGACTCATGCACTGCCTCTAACTGATCGTTCTGTTGTGTGTGACTGCCAGTCCTGTGTTGTGCTTTCCGTTGACGTTTATGAATAAGCTTGGATGTAACTGGTACTTGATAAGAGTTACGTGGTATTCTCCCAACGTGACGTGGCGACTGCACTAAGTAACTAGATCGTGCTTCCGGTGCTAATACCAGTGATGGCACTATTTGGATGCTTGTGTTGTAGCGTGTGCAATGTAGTATTCTATTTTAATCCTGGTTTCTCCTCTTTGTTTTCCTGAGTAGCGTTTGGGACTTAGGAATAGCCAGCCCAAAAGATGAATGCGATACCATTGTTTTTTTTTACTTAATGGAAGTGGAGCAGGGGGGGGGGGGGGGGGGAGAGGTAGCAGGCAAAAAAGGGCTTCAAGACGTTAAGGCTAAGAGCAGGCGTCTCGGGACGCTTAAGTCAGTAGATAGCCTTGAGAGAGGAGAAAGGTTGAGAAGAATATATTTAAAACGGGAACATTTGAAAATAAAAAGTTGCATTTGTTGAGTTGTGCTTCCTCTTTTATATTTAGATTTTTCTTTCCGCCAATCCTGCTCTGCATTTCTTTATCTCTTTTTTCTTTATTTCTTTTTGCCTCTTCAGATCAGGCGGCCTGCGTGGCCCTTCCGGGCACAGCAGCCCCCTTGCCAGTTAGTTCGCTTGTTGTTTTGTTATTCTGTCGTGTCTGTATTTGATCATCATCATCATCATCATCATCATCATCATCAGCATTATTATTATTATTATTATTATTATTATTATTATTATTATTATTATTATTATTATTATTATTATTATTATCATCATCATCATCATCATCACCATCATCGTCGTCGTCGTCGTTGTCATCTTCAGTTTTTATTTGAGTTCACTGCTTGCCAAAGGCTTATCCAGAGCCACTCAATCACTGGTAGAGTCGCTCAGCAGCAGACAGAGCCACTAGCAGAGTGAACCTAAATGTAGCACTTAACTGACCACGAAATTACATTACCGGCAGCACGCGCTCGAAACAGAAGGAAGGAAAACCCGCGTGAGCCCTTGTATACTGGGAACAGAAGATATCAGTTTCATTTTTTTTTTCTTTTTACGAAATCTCGGAATGTGTGTTGCTCTCTGCATGCGATGCGACGAAGCTGTAGATTATAAATGTTGTTATAGGCAACTCAACGCAACATGAGAGAAAGAAGCGTCAGCCACGCGTACACCTGCGACGTTCGAGACAACACGTGTTCGCCGGTCAATAAGTGCATGCGAGAGCCACTATACATGCGATAGGAATATACGTGCAAGAGAGCCTCCAGAGAATCACACCCCCCTCTATTGACAAGACTAGTGACTTAATAATGTGATGAACGCAAAACGTACTCCTGCGGCCTCGTAGTAGTTATGAATACGTATACATCGACACTCCACACAAAGGTCCTTGGCAATATTGATAGTGAATCAGGGGCACCTTCCAGATTTATGCATGCAACTTCTATTAATTTCGCACAGTTGGCTCCGCACCTTGTCCCCGCCGCGGTGGCTAAGTAGCCATGGCGTTCGGCTCCTTAGCAAGAGGTGGCAGGTTCGATTCCCGACAGTGGCGGTTGGATTCCTATGGGGGCGGAAAGGAAAAAAAAAAGAAACTAGTGTACCGCTCTTTGTATCCAAACTAGACAACTCCAGGTAATCAAAATTAAGCTGGAGCTATATGGCGTGTTTCATATACCCTGTATTGATTTGGGTCACTAAACACAATCAATCAGTCAATAAATCAATTTGTGTGCCTCGTAAAACCGAAATTTTCGGCACTCGGTGCCTCGTAAACCGAACGGACATGCAGCGCTCTGGTGAATAACTCGGGTGCCATGAGTGGGTGCAGTCACAAAGCCGATGAACTTTATGGCATTTTCTTGATGCACTACTTGCGAGAATTCCGTAATTTTCACCGGTTATTAAGGCGAAAGCCTTACGTTGCTTATTACCCCGATGGTCTTGAAAACGCGGCGTGCGGTAAAGAAAGTCATGTGAGCTCGCCTCGCGCAGACACGCGCTCGTGCCATTGGTCTCGTGTTCGTCGTCGTCTATCTCCACAGCTGGCTCCGATGCCGCTCATCATGAAAAAAAAAAAAAAGGCCACGTTAATGAAGATAAAGTTAATGCAGGCACTCGAACACACGACCTTCGGTGGGAGTCGAACCCTCGTGTCTATGTGGAAGTGGAACGCACGACCTTTGGTGTTAAGGCGAAGTTAATTGAGGCACAGGTAATTAAGGTAACGTCAATTACGGCATTCGAACCCGCGACCTTTGGTGGGAGAAAACAAGTATCAAGAAGTAACAACGCATTCGAATGAGCATGTCAAGCAATTTAATGAATGTATCTTGAGCGCGCAGGCTCTCGGCTTCACCCTTTGGGGCGTATCCTAAAGTGAATGAATTTTTAATTGGTACAGCCTAGCGCTACAGACACGGCACGCAGCCTTTAGCAGCCTTGCGGTGACTCGGCGAGCATACTTGCTTTAGAGGGTTTAGACATAGCAGACGCCAGAGGCTTTTGTCTGTTATGAATATTTTCAGGACTACACTCCGCAGACTGTGCGTGCCTCAGTGCCCAATTTCTAAGCTGTGCGGATATATATACATATATATAAAGATGAGAGAGATAGAGAGAGAGAGAGCTTGTGCACGATATTTGTTTCGGACATCGTTCTTTCTAAGCAGAAGCCGAAGGCGATTGTCACGTACGTTAACTAAGAGAGAGAGAGAGAGAGTGGGGGGGAGGGACAATAATAAGGAAAGGCAGGGAGTTTAAAGAAGACCTCGCACGGTTGCAGCGAAGCCGTGTGAAGCGTCCGAAAATGGTTGCATGTACAACTACGAGCCTTTCGACTATTCAGCAAAGATGGGAGTGCTTTCACTTAGACTCGGGCGATAATACGACTGGTTCCGATATTGAAAAAAGTAACAGTGACAAGGGCTACATGTATCTTGCTTGTCTCCGCTAAATTAGATCTACGCTGAAAAAAGCTCGTGAACAGCACGGAAATGACTCGGTGCAAAATTGATAGGTATAGCATTTGTCAGCCTGTTTCGAGTTCACTTGCGAACCTACCACGTGTGGTGGCCATCAATTCAAAGCCGCTTTTGCGCCGTCTCTTCTTTCTCAGGCACAGCGCGGGTCGTTCTGAATCCGTGGTGTGCGCAATCTGCGCTGAAAGGACACGTCTTTGCTACCGCGACGCCTCGCGCGAACCTCTGTGGTCACGATGAGAGGGACACGTTCGCGCGTTCGGTGCGTTCGCGCCCGCGCCCTGGGACCCCCGTCGCAACAAACCGCTAAACAAGGGGGCCTGCGTGGGGGTGCCCTCGGCTCGTGATATTGACCTCGACGCCATTTCCTGTGCATTGGTGGCCGGTTGGCTGTGCTGTGCTGGCAGCCGGCCTGCTCATTCAGCGGGAGCCACAATGTGCCCTCGGCTCAGCCCCTCTTACACTCCCCGATGCCCCAGCGCTGTTCGCCGAAGAGCAGCCCTCCTCAATGGAGGCTCCCTCGGTATTTACGCCCCTGGTACGGCGAGAGATGGGAACAGATAGGGCGCCGCGGCAAAGGGACCCCTGGATGACCCGCGGTGGCAGAAAGGCTGGCGGCTGCCGATGAACACGTCCCGGCTATGCAAGCAGTTAAGGAGGCTGCAACCTGCGCGTGATACATCAGCTCGGGGAGGTGGGTTCGAGGGTTACTCGCGCTATAATGTTCGGTCGCATCACTTACGGGCGTCCTTTGACGCGTTCTGGAAACCGCGTCCAGTGCCCGTTCGCTCCCCCTTCGCGCGCTCCCGCCCCGTTTTCATCCCTGGCGACACGTGAAGGAGCTGCTCTGCAGGCTCCCTCGGAACAGGTACTGCGGCCACTCACGAGGACGTGAGCTGCGCAGGTTGCGCAGTTCACAGCCTGTTTGCACTTGTCGTTCAGAGGCCAATTAATGAAAAGGTAAGAAACTGCGTTACGGCCATGTCACTACCTCTTCCTCCGCATTTCTTTCTTTTGATTCGAGTTGCCAAGAACGTTTCACTTTTCATTTTGTGTCAGACGCCTGTGAAACGTTCCTGGGTTTCTATGTTCTTGTCGTCCTCATGTGCGTCCGTTCGCTGCTTCGTGTACTTTTGTTTATTTGTTTCCTTATCTCGTATTGGCTAACTACGCTAATTGATATACCTAAGAAAACAGAAAAACAACACGCCGGACCCGACGACAGTTTCTCATATCGCGGTTCTCTTCTCTGCATTATCTCTGACCACATTTAGCGCAATTAGCCAATATTAATAACCACCATCTAGTCCAGTTCGTTGCTCTATATCCTTGTCTGTTTCTATCTGGAGGCATGCAGAACTAAACAGACGACGAAACGGAAGCACTGGCTGGTGCGGAGGAGGAGGAAAGAAAGAGAGGAGGTGGGGATGTTAGCCGGAAGTGCGTCCGGTTGGATACCCTTCACTGGGCGACGAGAAAGGGGAATAGAAAGATGAGATAGAGGGAGGGATGACTGGTGCATATTCAGTGACGGTCAATACAGAGGATTGTTTTTGACAGACAAGCAGAATCTTGCAGTGTTCATGTCTGTTGCTCCAAGAGCCAAGTAGTCAGGAGGATTGAAATAGGCTTTGTCGTAAATAAGCGAAACCGGTTGCCAAGAATGAGCCGTTCGCACGCGTATCTTATATGGCCCAGCAATAGGCACGCGACAACCTGTGTGTGGTGGCTACAAGGTCGGCTGCTGTCCTTTTTTATTTGAAACAATTTTGTCCGTACATGGCAGTCTCACGGCGGAGACGATGCGGAAGTGTGAAAGACAAAACTGTAAAGTGAAGTGAGCCACGTCTCGGACCAAAGCTAACCGTTCTTACTTCGTTCCGTGACCAGTTAGGCTCTTTCCTTGGGGGTTGAACGGACTACAAGCAGTACCCTGAGGAAGGACCCGAGTTGGCCCAAGAACACTGTCAGCGAAACATCGGCTTCAGTTGGAGACCATTTGCACTTCATGGTTATACCAATTTGTCAGTTTTGTCAAACATGATGCTTACGTAAAATTTGAAGGAATCAAACAATCTTTCTCATATAAAGCTCTCCTACCAAAATGCGCTACAAATTACGGTAAACAAACTGCCTGTTTCAGTGCAATTTCTGTTTGGAAAAATCTAAAACCTGATTTAAAGATGTTGCCGTTGAGCCGTTTTAGATCGTCTTTAAAAACATATGTGCTTTCGTCACTTTAATCAGTCTATTAATCAGTTATGTGTTGTCTGTATTGATGTTCTTCAATGCTCCTTTTAAAAATTTATTATATTTTTGTCTATTCATTCCTGCGCTTACTGAAATTGTTTTGTCCGATTCTGATAGGAGGCCCTCCCACGGTTCTTACTTTTGGGCCCCCCCGTGAAAATGTATCACCTTCATATATGTATTGTAGTTTGCATTTATGTTAATAAACTTGAAACTTGAAAATGAAAAATAACTAACTAACTAAATAAATAAATAAATAAATAAATAAATAAATAAATAATTTATTTAGGTACACAGGAACAACCTATCACTTTTGGGGCTTGTGCATTACGACAAAACAAAAGAGAACATCATAAAAAAATAGTTAACAGATAATGGAACCCTATAGAAACAGCAGAGTGAGACATTGCGACAGACGTAACACACAGACAAACACACACAAGCACGCACACAAAGGGAGAAAGATGATACAAACAATAAAATTTTATCAATCAATATGTTCACAAATATACCATGTTCAAAGAACGCATGCTGTGAATGACGTACTTTACAATGCAGCATGTGACAAACGTACAAGGAATGCACGAGTCCAGATAAAGAGTAAGAGAAAGTGGGAAACGGTAGCGAGTTTAGTGCGCGATAGTTAAACTACAATAAGGTAATCTTTAATAGTAATGCATAATATTAATGCCGATAATTTTTCCATCTAAGCCACTATGATGGCTTGATGGGACTTCGCCGGGTAAGCTGGCAAGGCAATGCAGAATAAAAACTGAAGGAAGTGAGGCCGTCATTGGACGCCGTATATAATCTCAAATCTCCATTCCCCGTAAGAAGCGGCATTCCACTGACGAGACAAGCAGGCACGGCAAAAAGCGCAACAATGTATATCGACTCTAATACGATCAAAGTTCGCGAACGAAGGCTTTGAGTATATTCCCTTTGAAGTTGCAGTATCTATTTATTCAGCTGGAAACCTTAAAAAATCCTATAAGGAGCAAACTCAGCAAAGGCACAGCGCGTTGCTTCACTGCATCTTTTCGAGGGATGGGGGATCGACAAACCGCGCAGATCCGATGCCATGTCGGAATCTAAATGACGCGAAGCTTGTTTTAGTTAGCGAGGTGTAGCAGCATTAGCGGATGTCACGCTCACGGCCTCGATCGTCGCCTGTAACTGTTAACTGTCTGCGTCACACGAGGCTGAAGGCGATGTATGACACGCTTGTCGAGGGAAGAACGCTGACGAGAGGGCACATAGAAGTACGACACATAAGTCTAAATACATTTAAGGCTTCTATACCCTCTGTGTCACAGGGGCACATACACCTATCTGGGTGAGTGGCCAAGGATGGGCACATGCCCAGAGGCGCAATAAGGGACAGCCCACGTATAAAATATATAAGAAAATCGAAGTTATCATGGCGCCGCTCCATTAAGAGATATGTTTGCTCTATGGGCCGACACACAGGTTTGATGCCCTAGTTAGGGATGCAACATTTCCGAAAAGTTTGAGCAGGAGGGGAAGAAAACGTCTTTATTTCTCAGTTTCTTTTTCGGGAAACTTTGGAAATTCTGAAAAAAAATTTAAACTCCGGTAAAAAATAACTTATATAGCATATTATTCCAGGAATACATGTGCATAAAGGAATGCATAAATGCATGTGATATTTTCGCAGAGAACGCGAGGACAATAGAATGAACACCTTGTTCTCTTCTAGGAAATATTGCGAATCTGATAACTGATGAAAACGATCACTCAATGTCCGAGTCACTCTCGTTAGACACGCTCGCATTGGAATCAATCGCGGCTGCTTCCACATTTAAAATTTCCAAACAAGAACCAGTTTCGTTCACAAATGGCAAAGGTATCTGCAGCATGCTAGAAGCTATATATGTCTGTCAGCGGCTGATTAGCGTAAATGCCTTGCCACCAGGTTGACAATTCCACGTGCTTCGCGGAGTCCCAGATGTCAGTCCTGGATCAAAACCCAGAGGGCGTCCTCTATTTGGCTATACGTCAAGACGAAACTGAAATCACATATATAATGCGACCCTCGAAAACTGTGCTGGCGTTTTTCCTGTCGCCGTCGTCGCTTCTAGAATTGTATGGTGCACAGCAGAGAACGGCAAGTATAACCGTATGTGGAAATTTTAATATCCTTCTTTTCTTTTTACTTCATCTGTGTTGAAAAAAAAAAACGAGAAGAAAGAACTGTTTTTTCTTCAGTCTATCTGTTTTTTTTTTATGTCGTCATTTATTGTTTGATTACGCAGTACAGAGTGCTCATATGATGGATAGTTTCATCGCGCAGAACACAGTGCGCTCATTGGCACTACTTTGCTGTCAGCATTCACGGCTGTATAAGTCATCTATTAGGCGAGAAACCTATTAGTTAAATTAAATTGGGGGTTTAACGTCCCGAAACTGCAAGGTGGGCTCCGTATGAATTTTGACTACCTATAGCGTACGTGCTCCTCAATCTAAGTACACGGGTATTCTTACCTTCTACACTCGTCGGAATGCTGTTGCACGGACCGGAATTCGATCCCGTCAGCTTGCGTTCAGCAGCAGAGGCCGTATGACCACTGAGCCATCACGATAAAGCGGCCATTGTAAACTTTGTATACCAGAAGCACGTCCGATAGGAGTGAGGGAAAAGGGTAGCAAGTGAGACAGAGTACAATGCACGCACGCGAGTGTTGTGCGGGTCCGTGATGGGACGTATACACGGTTGCGCTTGAGGCAGAGATTGCAGGAATAGGAGGGCTCTGAAACGAGCAGTCGAAAATACTGTTGCTGTATCGAACCTGCACTTCTTGGATAACAGGCCTGCTCGCTATGAGCAGACCTGTCAGACAGGTCTGAGCCGTGGTGTCACGTCGGAAAGTGAGAGTTGATACGACATACGTCATACGCGATCGGGGACTCGGGCAACGGAGAGCGGCGATCGGTTTTGTTCCAAAGCCGGGCTTTCAATGAGCTACCCGCATTCGCGCTTGATGTTACTGTTCCAAGCATGCACGCCTGATGTTCAGGGGATGCTGACCAAAGCCAACGCAGCTCTTGCTGCCTCTCCTTTGTCCTTGCGCCTATCTACTGAGCTTCGTCGTAACTACCATGTGTGACCAGTGAGCGTCACCAGGATCTTCAAATTTGCTTTTGTTTCATTGTTGTAGTTGTTAGTGTAGCAATTGTTGATGATGATGATGATCATTCTTGAGGGGATGCAAAGATTTCTAACTTTCGAGTACGAATAGAATCGTTATTGCTACTAGCTACGTAGTCGATTTTGGGAGTCGGTTATTCCAAATTTCGCGCAGATACGATTTCGGCTAATATTGGACTTCATAAAATTGCTAGAGCGTGTGCACGCCAAACATTTCATGCAAATTGTGGCTGCTTAGTGACGGTTTCCGGTGTTTGTTGTTTTCTTCAGTTCAAACACAAATACTTCTAGATGTTCCCCACAAACTATGTTTCGTGCGATGGCGAGCTTAATGCTGCTGTCTTCTTACTCCACAGGGGAGTGTTCGCTGAGCAAGAATACGAAGTGACTTTCGTGTGCGATAAGTTCCATTTGTCTTTTAAAGGATGCTTTGATTTTTGTGTTGGCTGCAAAAGTTTGGCTCCTTCGGTGGAGCTAATCAGTTTTGCATCACTTACATGAGATACCTGCTGGTCGACCTGTACTTCTTTCACAGGAATATAATAGTGTCGTTGAAGATTATGACCAATTAACCTTCATAAAGGTTGATGCACCTTAGGTGTGTATTGGCACCTTTCTATGTTTTCCCCATCTCCCACTGCAGAGTAGTCAGAGTTACCCCGGGTAGCCTCTCTGCTTTTCACATCTTTCCTGTCTCTATCTCTCTCTTGGCAATGTGTATTATTACAATGTTCCATCAATTTTATCGTCGCTTTCACACAAATTGGGGTTACAGTTCATCTCTCGCATTTACATGCTGTGTCGTTGAGAGTATAAATGGATTTACGTCCACTCGGAGTATGCATTGTGAGCTCTAAAATATACTTACGAGCACTTTTATTCTGTTGCCTTATAAAAATATTCGTTGCAATTCATTTTTTTCTCGATATTCACATTATATCCGGTCCGAAAACTTAAATATTCATCCCCCCTCCCCCCTTTGTCCCTCTCAGCACCATGAATCGCACTGAAGAATAGTACCAGTAGTAGCAGTAGTAGTAGTAATAGTAGTAGTAGTAGTAGTAGTAGTAGTAGTAGTAGTAGTAGTAGTAGTAGTAGTAGTATATTGCAAATAAAAGCATGGGAAAAAGGAACGCAGAAGGCCGCGGGCGTCGTAACTCTCCGAGTTTTGAGCGCACAGTTGGAACCTCATTCACAAAGGACGTGATATCGTGAGAGCAATTCGTAAGAACAGGTGCAAGCCAATCGTTATAGCGAACATGGAATAAAAAAGGCACCTAGCGACGAACATTTCTTGCGAACGAAAGTACTGTGAACTCGGCCCCTGAACTGTACCGGGGTGGTCATGGAAAACACAAATACTTAGAGGACGCTTAAACTTCGCCTTTAAGAGCGGAACGCGATAGCGTTATGTGGCGTCGTCGACGCCGACACCGACGTCAGATACGGGGCCCGGTAGAAAACAATGGTGGGCCGATCCCGACGGTAGTATACGGCAGGGCAGTGGTTCATACCCCCGTAGCGCAGAGGCTACAAGCAGTGTCTCATCAATGGCTCATACCCCCGTAAGCAAGAAAAAAAATTTGGTTTCCGTTTGAGTTCGCGCATAACAGAATTATGTTTTCTCGTGTATTCTAATTATTTTCTCGTATATTCAAATCACAATCCGAAACTATCATGTATGTAGATTGTGTGTAACTTGGACTTTACGCATTTTCTGACGCATTTTACTTTGAGAAATTCAATTAGTTCAGTAACGCCTCTGCGCCACGCGGAGTGTCTGCGTGGTTGTGGTTCGGGATGACTTTTTTTTCTGGCAGACAACGCCACCGACACCGAATTTTCTGTTACACGGGGCCCTTAACGCTATCACGTTAAAATAACAGCAGTAGAAGTTAGGCGGGAACACTGCATCTCATTGGCACACGCACTGCTCGCGTTGACATGGATGAATGCACGCTGCCGGCGCGAAGAAGGCAATTCTACGCACTTCGAGACCGAGCAACTGCGTATGAAAAACTCACCTGGAAAACACTGATAATTAGGCTATCGACGGCGCTTTGCAGTCTGCCTCGATAAATGAAGGACAAAGCTAAACGGGACCCGGGCCTTTCTCCAGAAACTTTTTCCTCCGCGGTTCAAGCGCGCGCGCGCCCCGGCGTTCAGCAGCGATTCGCGCCGTCCGGCCCGGGGTCTTCGAACCCGCCGCGCGGCAGCCGCGCCGACGCACCGCTGCGGCGCTCGCCCGATCCCGCGAGGTGTGGTCGCGCGGTTCCCGGCGACAGGATCCATTCCGCATCATAAACCACGGCTCCCTCCTCGCCCGCTTCTCCCGACGCATTAGCAATCAATGGAGACCGAACGGGGGAGAACAAGGGCGTCGGGCGGAAACTGGGTCGGAGGAGCGCGTTTTTTTCTAGGAAGACGTTCAGGGCTCCATTATTGCGCACCTAATGCCACCGGCGACACGTCTTCATCGGTTCCTGGAATCCGCCCGTACACCTGGATTTTTTCAATCGATCTGCGTGTGTGTATACACGCTCCCCTTGGAGGGAACCTGGAGGGCAGAGGAGAGATTTCTTTAAAATAAAAAAATATAATAAGGCGGTGTTTCCGTGCTAGTATGCTCTTCGATCAGCCGAGTTTCCCAGTACCGGTCTACTGTGCACGCCGCGTATAGAAGTATCTCGGCGTAGCCAGCAGTCGCAGTGAGCGGCTGCTGTCCGGACCGCAACGCGGTTTCTTCCCTCGCTACCCGAACGGATTTGGCGAGTAGCGGGTAGGTGTCAGGTGGGTGTCCTCGTTGTTGCGTCGGCGAGATCCTAAACGAAGCGCGCACCCAACTGTTCCAATTTCGGAGACAGAAAGACGCAGTTAGGACGTCCGGTATATTACTTTTGGTTTCGGGTCTTTCTCTCTTTTCGTAGCACTTTCTTTCTTCCTTTCTTTTCTCTGCGCGTCTTCTGTCGTATTCGGGGCACAACATCGTTAAGCCGATTACTGGTGTTCTGCGAAAGACGAATCTGGAGACTGCGGTCGCTGTTTCGCGGTAAGCGCTGCCAAAACTGGAAACAGTGCGTTTCTTTGTGTGTCCAACTAAAGGACACGGAGGTTAAATTGCTGAGACTCAGCAGTCACTTGGCTAACACAGATCGAGCATTACAAGAGAACGCTAAGTAGCATCTGCACATACGCGCTACTTGTGACGAAACTTCGGTATACAAATACTGCATTTTATCAAATGCTCTGCGCTCAGGCTGTGGCACTTATAACTAGCGTTGCAAGTGCCACCGTCTATCGAACGCAGACCGTCTAATTGTTTTCATCATGCATGTAAAGTCATTGGCGCATGTCTTTCCTGTACGTAGACCATTTGAAGCGAGTCAATTCAATGAGCGCGTAGTAAATTAATGCCGCTCGCCGAACAACGCGCCTGGTGAAGTTGCTTTGTTGAGCTAACCGCGCTGGTTGTTGTTTTCTGTGTATAGATGCGCACATTTGTGTCTGTTCTTACGTCATGTCCCTGATGATTTCCTCCCTAATGCTTGCAATGTTTAATATTTCTATAGTTTTTCATAGACTAATGGCGCGTTTTCTAAGAACTGTTCACAGCGACGTTTCAGACAGCAGAGACAGCAGACTACAGAAACTGCTTGCACTCAGCATCGCACACGCTACATACGTGGCGTCGGCCAATGTAGGTTAACCGCCGATCCGAGAAGAGGCGATGAACGAGCCTCGCCGAGCTCGCGTGGGAACGCACGGCCGCGCGTGAACGGCCTGCGCGCGTCCAGGTGGGCGTCCGTCCCTTAATGAAATACTCCTCCTCGCCTGTATCTTGGTGGCGACGCGCCATCTTCTCTTTCGGGTGAAGCGCCACCGAAGAGCAGTCGGCGTGTCGCGGGTAGAACGGCTGGAGCCGCGTGCGTGTGACCGCGGGGAAACGACCGGGCGCGAAAACAAGCGGCGGCGGAGCATTTTTCTCGCCTGGAATGCGCGCATCGACCGCGACGCGCGGGGCGAACGGCCCGCGGGAAAAGCCCCGGCGCACACCGGGGCAGACCGCCGCCGATTTCGGGAACTCCTCGGCGGGCGCCTCTTCCCATCGGCGGCACGGCTGACGCACCCTGCCCGCGGCCAGACGCCTGGTCGATGGCGAGTGTCCGTGAGCGCGGTTACGTGATCTGACGCGATCCGCGCGCGATCCTCGCCGCGGTTCTCGGAACGGGCCCTACCACTGCGTGCGGCAGGGTTTTCGCTCCTTTATACTTTCATTTTTTTCCGCCCCCAACGTTTTCTCGAGCGCTCGGTCGCTTTCGCGCCGCGCACGACACCGCGCCGGTTGCTCGGAACGGCCGAAGTTGGCGTCCAGGTTCTCTCATCTTCCGGAAATGCTGACCAACGCCGGTTTCCGGGCCCTTCCGCAGCCCTGGCGTCGAAGTTTACGGACAACGTCTCCTATAGTCGGGGCTTTTCGCCTTTTTTTCCCCGCATCAGGGCTGGCGCGTCGGAACGGCGGAAAAAACGCGTCTTGACACGGGGTTGCGCGTGCCCACTCATCGGCGCCGACCGGGGTTGCACGATTTCTCCGAGAAGAACGCGATGCCATGACGAAGAAATTTCGACTGCACGCCAAAAAAAGAAGCGGAATTACCGTGACCCTGCGATGACGCTTGGCAAGACGCCTAGCTCTACGGTGAGCCCCTACTTCGTGTTTTTATGCATGCGCCACTAAGAGAAACCAATGCTTCCCCTTAGGCGGCAAAATATGTCCGTTTACTGAACATCACTATCCAAGCAGCTTTCCGTGGAAGCTACTCGCTCGAAAATCATCTCTCAACGGACGACTGCGAGCTCCGAGACTCAATGCCTCGTAGCATATATGTGGCGTCGTAAAAATGTCGAAGAGTCTCAAAGAAAACGATGCAACCATATCGCAGGTCGCTCGCAAGTCGCGCATCAAGGCTCGTTCAAGGGAGGCCCGCGCGTTGTGCACGAGGTTAGCGCGGCTGTCTCGAGCGCCAGCGCAGGAAACGCATTTCCGCACGCCTCGCGCTCACCAGCTGCACTGACCGCGCAGAGAGGAGCACCCACTCACCGGGCCCTGGTGCCGTCCCGAAGCCCGGGCCGTCGCGGCGGCTCGCGGCGGGCATGGCTGGCGCCCGTGGGCGCGCACAGGACGTCCCGCGGAGGGTTGCAGCTCAGCCGCTGGTCACGGCCTCAGCCAGTATCCATGGGTCGGGGGCTCGAGCGCTACCGGCAGCCCAGTGTCCCAGGGCCCGGGTCGCCGAACACTGCCGGCATGTCGCGCTGGGGCCGCACATCTCCCCGTGACTCATGCCGCTGGTGTCTCGGCTCGTGGTCCGCATAAAACGAACAGCGCGCCCTTTCTTTTTTGCTTGCGCGCCTTTTTGCTCTCCTTTTCGCACTCTGTTCGCTCCCATTCTTCTTCTGCTGCTTTCTTTTTTGCTTTCTTCCCCCGAAAGCGCGCAAATCGAAACCACGCCGTGTGTACGGCTGCTGGCGTGGCCCCTGATTGGTCCAGCTGGTTCCAACCCCCGGTGTTCCTGGAACCGAATTATTCGGGCCTGCTTGAGAGGGAGATGGCGCTGCTGCTGCCACCGCCAGTCTCGTGGTGCGCGCCTCGGGCGTCGCTCAGCTTCCAGCCCCAGGTCGGCCGATATGCACCTCTTCGTCTCGCTATACACCGGTTCGTTAACACAACTAGCTTCTTTTTTTCTTGTTCTTTTTTATGGATTCAAGTTCTAGGACTTCCTTTACTTTTGCTCCTAGGAGCTTTTGCTTCTGTCGCGGCTTAGAGTGACGACCCGTGGTTTCCTCTTAGTCCTCGCGCGAGCCGCTCAGCTGCACTTTGACACAGTGACCCGGGGTGCAACCCCAGCGGCGCGTTCCCTCCTCCGCTCGTTCACGACTCGGCGGCGAAAGTTTTGCGCGCGCGGCGCTCGAAGCACTCGGCGCGCCTGGGAGCCGGGCGGCGGCGGGAGCGCAACCCTGGGCGCGCTTCTCGCGCGCTCCCCCTTCCACCTCCGAGGTGCGGCGGCGAGCGCGGTGGCGGGCGGGCGCATTCCTGTCTCGTATGTCGGCGGGTTGCTCCCAGATACGAATGTGCGGCGCCTTCCCTGTTGACAGCGGCCGCGTTGTGCGTGAGTGATTCGGGCTACTCAGATCGCACTTGGTGGGCCGTCGTAGTGGGTATTGAAAGGCAGTGCCAGAGCGTCTATCAATTTCCCCAATGCCCTCGACTCATATATCTTAATTATTTCGTGATACGTACTTTTTTTTTTGCTCGTGTACTGTAGTCTGTTCTTTCCTGCATCTTTATCGGGCACAGTATCGTGATCCTGAGACGCTGAGGCCGTCTCAGATAAAATTAAATGGTTCCTGCACCCCATCCTCACCCCCGTATCGCGCAGGAACACTTGGTCTTTCATCGACTTCAACTGGAGGTTGAATCGCCTTGCTACTTTACTTTTCATTCCTTAACCCAGCCTCTTTTCCCTTGCGTGTATCAAACCGGTGACGCGGCTGTTTGACTTCCCTAGCTTTCCTATCTCTCTTTGTCCTGCCCTACTTTTTACAATGGTTTGCCCTATAATGGTGTTGTACCCACTTTTTCTTCAACTTTATGTGCTCCCTTTTCCCCTCTTCCACCGCAGGTTAAAAAACTGGATATTCCCAATCTATTTGACCTTCCTAACTTTCCCTTTATTTTTCTCTGGTCCCGCTTTAAACGTACACTTTGCACCGATATGAAAGGGAACACTTAATCTGTGTTCGAACAGCGATTTCTGCAAATATGTAAGCTATAGACGTTCACTAACTTCTATTGGCTACGTAGTTCTCGTGCTGAAAAATACCGTTCGTTAATTGACTTATCATTTTTTAGCGCAGGCAAAATAATAAATTACCGAACTTCTAACACAACTCTCCTGTTTCCTTTCATACTGGCGCACCATGTACGTCGAATAACTGTTATCCAGTGCATTTTCCCTCTTTATTTTCATAAAATTGTTTCAATTCTATAACGCTTATATCTGTAAAATTGTAAAATAAATACGTACATTTCAGGAGGACGGCATCCCACAGAGGAATAAATATGTGTCGGCACTACAAAGAGACTATGAAAGCTAAACTATAAAAATTAAGTTGGTGCTGAAAAATTTGCTCGTACCTTAGATCAAAGCAAAAGCAGCTGGTTAATCCGTTACTACTTACATTGTAAATCTCGGTGTTTACCAGAAAACTATTGGACATTATTAATCTTAGTCGGATCCAATTGTATTGATTATTTAGAATCAACGGTGGCTATGCACTAGGACAGCAAAAATTAAAAAAATATATGTATTGACACTAGAATATTGCCATGGGGAAATAATATTGTCGCGGATGATATAGGCCACGCAATAATCGTTCTTTTTCTTTCTTTCTTTCTTTTTTTTTTTACATACTTCTAGGCACTACTTGTCCACAGGTGCATTCTATAGAAGGCCGACGCGGCGCCTGAGTGAAACTGCGGGCGCCGAATGACCATCGGCATCATCATACATGCCTGGCTATTTGGAAAAGCGACCATCCACCTGCGGAGGATAGTGACCGCTGACTTGCGTGTTCGAGCATTGAAACATGATTTCGTCCGTTATGCTTCTTAAGGAATAACCGAAAATCTCGATGGATGTCCGAAACCAAGGGACTTCTAGGATCACGCTAAGAAAAACAGGAAAAAGATGCGATGCAACGCAATTGATACACTATTTTTGGTTCATCAAGTTACTAAGTTTCTGTATGCTTGATGGTATTAATTTATATTTAGCTAGTCGTAAGTTTGCACAAAGCTTTTGTCCTCATACATAGATTAAATACATTAGACATACATAATACATTTAATACACTTAATGTCTATTGATTAAACGTTCATAAATGCCTACGCCTTCCGCATAGGAATGGTGACCATTGCGCTGAAGAGGAAACTGTCAGCGACAACCTGTGCCAATGTCCGCAGTTTTGTGTACAAATACGCTCACCTGCCGCTGTGCTCAACAAGCTTGACGACGACCTCTGTCTGAAGAGCTAATCCTACAACACAGGCGTGACTCGGTATCGCATCAGATGACCGTGAAAGCATTATTGGGCGTTTTGCTTTCGATGCACCTTACTTAGTGAACGCCTGTAGAAGTTAATTTTTTTTCTCTCTCCTCCTTTCTAAACCTCTTTTGCCCGACCACCATGCAGGGTAGCAAACCGGGCACTTGCGTGAGGTTAACCTCCCTGACTTTCCTCTCTCTCTCTCTCTCTCTCTTGATTAAGCGTACGTTGAGAAGCCAGCGCTGTGTATGTTTCTTTCTGTATTGTCTTTGTTTCTCGCAAGCTGTATGTCATTCAGGAATTGCTTCTGAAGTTGTGTCTCTTTCAATCTCCCATCCCTCTGCCCACGTGTAGGGTATAGCCAAACTGATCAAACTCAAGCCCTGGACTAGGGGCAGACGGCAATTGCCAAGAAGATGGACGACACCATCTGACTCCGCGAAATTCATACAATTTTCTAGATCTCAATAAACGTTTTTCCTCCTCCTCCTCCTCCTCCTCCTCACCTGCCTGAATCTTCTTCTATCCATTTTACTTTTCACTCCTCAGTATTGACCTTGAGCTCCACCACTGGAAAAGCTGGCGTCGCCGTCGGCGTGACGTGGTATGAGGGATCACGTGGACATGGCGGGCGCGTCGGCTGCTTCGAAAGCGCCGAAGCAAGCTGAAAACGAAAGTTTAAAGTCCCACCTCCGCTGCGGCTCTGATCAAGTGGGGAGGTTTTCCCGCTGCGGGTGTCTGCTTGACAACACTTGAAATCGCTATAATAAGTAGTGGCTGCCTTTGAAGGCGTCCAACATGGTAGGCTATTGCTCGGTACCGCAGTGCCGGACGTACGCAACGGAGCTAACTGTCAGCCTTCACACGTAACCGCGGGACAAGAAGCTGCCTGAAGCCTGGATCGCGGAACTTAGAACTGGCAAGCAGCCATCGGCTACAACTCGAGTTTGCAACAAGCACTTCCGCAAGGAAGCTTTCTGCTAAGGCGTCCGGGTTGCGATGTTAACGATTGTTCAGTGAGTAGCAGAAAGCGCACACTCAGACGCTCGCCCGCGCGCGCTGCCCGGCTAATGTCATGAAGCTTTGATCTATGAACTTGTTGATGCTAGATACTGGCAAGTTCACATGGAATGTAAATGGAACAGTAAGAAGCACATTAAAAAAAGGCATGGCTTAGGCTCATGTTTGTGTTAGCACCAAACAATGAATGCACTGTATTAAGAAAAAGAATCAGCGGGAAATCGCTCGCTAAGAAAGCCGATAAACATACAGTGCGATGCAACTTGAAAAAAATTTATATTGAAACGTCGAATAATTCAGAAGAAAAAAAAAATAAAGATCGAATCGGCGCGACGGCACATCACAAGTCGCCGTAGGCGCCGAAGTTCCTAGTTATAACGAAATAATTTTGAACAGCTCTGATAGCGTCCACGCAGCAATGGTTGCTTGTGCACTGTGAAATGCTCCTATGCTGCTGCCTAAAGCTCACGGCACGGCGCGAAAACGCGCTCACAGCGAAAGCGAAACATTGTACGCGGACATGCATGCGGACGCGCAATCAGTCGCTGCGAACCTGTGCGATCACTGCATTGATGACTGATCCTCTTATGATCCATTTGGTTATACAGACATCCCACTATAAGAATATATTTAACATAGTTTGCTCTCGGCGATTACGTGCCTTTCACGTAGGAAACCGGTTTGGGGGACTCCATCGCGATGACCGCGCGCAGTGGGCGTTCACTGTACGTATTAGGTAAAGAGATAGCGTCTGTAAAGCATTCTGTACTTTCTGTTTGCCCAAGGTTATTATTTTGAGAGTAAAGAACTTCTGTCGTTTCGAGAGTACTTACAGAAATGTCCAAGAGGGCTTCCGCGTGTTTTTATTGAGCGTCGACAGCCAAACCTATGAGGAGCGCGCCGCGTTATCCCTCATACTACGCAAGCGAGGCGCTTCCTACAGGTGGCGACTCCGTAAGTCTTCGTCGCCAATACCTGTAACGCAAGGGCTAGGTGATGCTCCATGGACACGACAACTCTCTGCGCAAAATGAAAAAAAAAAAAACAATATGAATGTCAATTCCACGCAGGTTTTCCCAGCTTTCGCGCATAGGAGCTTTGTTTATGACGATTTTGAAATTTTTTTCGATAGAGCCTGCCCATGCTATGAAAGGAAAGTGCATGAATGTGCAATGATGTGCGAGAAGCGATGTCTAACGATAATTTTTATATTAATATGCTACATATTAATGTTATTACATACGTCTTAACACTATGCATAGAAAACCATGGAATCTTCTCTTCATGTACCTTCAAGCCAGGTTTCGTTTAGATCACATTTAACTACTGCTTGGGTAGCGATCAATAACGAAACATTTGGAGTGAACAGGCGCAAGGAAATGAGGTCTTCTTCGTTTATAACGAGCTAGGATATTGTTTTACTTACCTGCTACGACAAATTCGATTGCCAATAAAGGTGCTTTTATTTGGCATGTCTCGCAACAGTTTATTACGACAAACTGCAAAACGATATGCAGCGTAGTTCCTGCTTTTCCTGGAGTTGTACTCTAATGTGCGCTTTAAGTGAATTTACAATATCGTGTGCAGTGCCGCTCTCGCATGAAAAGTCCTCGCAACCGACTGGTACGAAGCTGCCTTCGCATAACGGCTGCCATTTACTCGTGTAACATCTGCCGACCCGCCATCATTCTCGGGTTTCTTGGGAGCCTTGGGAGCCTTTCCGCCTCCGACCTGCACCGGCGTTTCACTGAAACTTCGGAGACACTCGTCCCCAGCGCGCTTGGCCAGTGGCCGCTTGACCGTTCCCAATCCCTAGCGGTGAGATCGCGAACCACGTTCAATAAACAAGCGATGCGTAAGCTCCAACCTTCACCTCGAAGGCTTTTTCGTCCTGCTCCATAAAATATTCATTCGCCTTGGTCACCCTTTTGTGGGCTTTTGGACACTGCAGTCCCATGTCGGTGCGCGCTGTTCTTGGCTCTTATCGGCCAAGTCTGCGCTCAGCTTGCGTCAACGACTGCATTTTCCCCCACAGCCGCAGGTTTGTTTTGACTGCGTTTCATTTGTTTTGTTTCGCTTTAAGGGTTGGGGACACGTTTCGCTGCTTCCCGTCTAGCCCGGTGTGTATAATACGTACGCCCAGTTCATTTATTATACTTTTCTGGCTCTTTTTTCTTCTTCTTGTATAGTGCTTCCCCGATTCTTTTAACACCCTGCACTGACGTAGGCGAAGACGAAGCGCTCGCTACTCTTCTGCGAACGATGTCCTTCGTTGCGTGGGCAGCAGGCGACTCATTACGGAGAAGCGTGCTAATTCGTTATCAGGGAAAGGTGAGATAATTGGCCGGCCTTGCTGCGCTCACCGTGGCAAGGACGGTTCCTCGGAGTTGCCCTCTGGGTGCCCGCAGTACGTCTCTCACTCGCGCACGTGTGTGTGTGTTGGTATACACGGAATTGACACGCAAATGCAAGCGTGCTCCGGGTGCGTCGCAATTAACCTCCCGCTCGAAAGGGTGGCCGATCTCGTTGCCCGACTCTTTATCGCGCGCCGCTCGGCCCCGGGCGTGAGTCAGCGCCCAAGGACGTCGTTCTTACTCGGAAGCCGCGCGCGCGCGGTATTGTCTCACCAAAACACCGAGAACCACTTAATGGGGACTGTCCGACTTGCGGGCGTTTTTCCCATGCTCGCGTTCGACTGGGAGGCGTAACGGATTATGTATAGCCGAGTCCGTCTCGCTCGCGCAACGCACTGGCCGACACTCGAAGGCCGGGAGAGAGCCGTCGCTAATGCGAGCTAATTGGTGTTCGCGCATATAGGATTCTGCGCCGCACGTGGGCAGCGTAGCTAACGTCGGAGGGAAGGTGAATTTGATGGATACGCTACGGATTAAACTGCGCTATCTTAATCGGTGCGGCTACACAGCGGAGTGATGCGCCTGGTAGAACCGACGATATAGTGGGGAGGCCTCTGTGAGCTCGATCTTTTGCGCATGATCTTAGTGATCGACACTACCAAGTATAGTACAGATACGACGGGCGCATCTTATAACGAGAATGAGCAGACTCTGCAGCGTGTTTCTTAATACTGCGTTTACATAGAAAAGTCAGACGACAGGTAAATATAAGCACAAAAAATACAAAATCGCAAAGGACTATCTGCAGCACGTGCACTAGTAGCACCTGCAGCGTGGTGTTGCTCGGAGTGTTAACACGGCGTGCACTGAGCTCGCACAGTCGGTATGCAAAGCCAATTTCTCGGTGCATCAATGATGTTTTCTTTTATGCCTTAAGCTTATGCCGCTTTGATTTGTTCCGCTGGAAGTTTACTGGCGACCATTGATCACGTGTCGCCATGTGAACGCTACTGGTCTCAGGTAACAGAACATTTTGTTGCATAACCACTGCGGGTATACTATATACACGGTGGAGATTAAAAATAAGTCTGTTTTTGTTACTTTAAAAATGTATGCTATATAATTATGTTGCACAGGAAACAACTTCACGGTGCACATGCATATTTGAAGGTCAGTTTTTTTTATGGTGTTCATATTTAACGACCGCTATGGGCCAAATTACTTTATGCAATATAAACTTCAGTGGCACATAGTTCTTTTACCAAACTGTCAACGCGCTGATTTGGAGCCTCTGATCCTTTCGAATTTCGAATTCATAAACTGTCTTTTTCAGGAGGAGAGGGCGAAAAAAAAAAATGAACGCCACCGAAACTGATCGCAAGCATCTTCCGCCTTCACTGGCGTTTTATATTTGAAGCGCAACTTATCTTGCCTCCATTAGTCACAGCCAGCGAACATGGTTCGTCAGGAGCTATAGATTTTGGACAGGGGCCAAGAACGATTCATCGGCTTCAGAATACGCCGCCGTAGTGTTTTCAACAAGTATACGGACCCGGATGGAGCCTGTCGCGAACATAGCAGTGTGGGACCGAAAACCCGCTGCCGTTTAATCGAATCTTCGAAGTGGCTCCGGCGTCTGAGTAGTGTCGCGACGATGGGGTCAGCGTCCCTGTTGCTGCGAAGGGCTCCAGATAGAACGCGCGTCATGACCTGGCCTAGAGTTTCCCCGTCACGTTTCAAACAGGGCGTGAGTCATAGCAGTGGCGCATAGATTTGTCGCCACTCTGCTTTAGCCGAACGTAATCTCGGCCTTCATTTTATCCGAAAAGTCTCGTTCGAGAGACATCTACGTTACACGAATAGGTTGGTTTGCAGAATTAAGCCATTCTACTGCTGCCTACGCTCCGAACTTGAAATCGTGAAATCGCTGTTTCTGAGCTCAACAAATGGTTGAACAGACGGACGGACGGACGGATGGATGGACGGATGGACGGATGGACGGATGGACGGATGGACGGATGGACGGATGGATGGATGGATGGATGGATGGATGGATGGATGGATGGATGGATGGATGGATGGATGGATGGATGGATGGATGGATGAATCGATGGATGGAATGAGCGTTCCCTTTGAAATGGGGCAGCGGATTGCGCCACCAAGCTCTTGTTCTTGTTTTGTCTAATGTCCTACCTACCTATCTTTTTAGAAAGGAAAAAAAAAAGCACACACAAACAAAGAATTCGCAGCATCAAGCTTTCTGGACCACTGTTGGGAACCTTGTTTCTGCACACCTCCGTTGTTTGTGGTCACCCCACTATTCTGCCACCAAACCTCCGATAGTCTCTTACTCATCTCCACTGCGAACACGTTTACTTTCCCCCGGTTATTCCTAAACCCAAGGGCTTCAAGGAGGCCAGGGGAGCCTAAACCGACAGCTTGGTAGATATCTTTACACTCTAATAAAACATGTTCCATCGTTTCTCTAGCTTTATCGCCGCAAGCACATGCTTATTCTTCCTTGGTGTGCTTCGCTTTATAGCTACGCGTTCTAAGGCATCCTCATCTCGCTTCGAAAAGTGCTTCCCTTTGAGTTATCATGAATTGTTTCTTTCCTATTTCGTTTTCACCTCTTAGGCATAATGGAACTGCCACCTGCGAAAAGTGCGGAGTCGTAACAAGCATACATTTGCGGTGGACTTATGTGCGTATGTGCATGTGTGCGTGTGTGTGACAAGCAGAAAAATGTTAAGCAAACCTTGACACCAAATTGCCCAAGAACAAAGGCACGTATTCATAAAGAATTTCGTTCGTAAGGGTTCTTTGCCATTGGCCAGCCGCCTTAGCTGACTGGCGTACACTCTTACAAACAGTTCTATAGTGCCGGACATATTATTAGCGAAGGCTGCCGGCCAATGTCAAATAGCACTCACTCACGAACTGTCAGCTTTGTGAATATAGGCCCTGAATTTCAGGACAACAAATGACGATGGTGATAGCAAGAAAAGCGAAATGGAGGAGTCGACAAACTACATTAACAAGAGAAAAAATTCTGTGGCTTTACGTTACAAAACCACGATATGATGATGGCGCACGCCGTAGTGGTGGGACTCCGGATTAATTTTGACCACCTGGGGTCATTCAACGTGCACCTAATGCACGGTACACGGGCGTTCTTGCAGCGCGGCTGGAATTTGATTGTGCGGTCTCGGGCTCAGCAGCGCAACGCCAAAGCCGCTACGCCACCACTGCGGCTAACGAACTACGTTCAACTGCAATGAGCAGCGCAAGCAGTTAAATAGGTGATTTCAGCACCCACAAATTTCCTGTTTATATTAAGATGGCCTATAATGCCCGGAAGCTGTCGTCTATATGGTATTCCACGTTTATTCTTATTACTTATAAATTCGAGGTAGACATTCATATAATTTCTTACCGATGGGTTCTTACTTTTTCTTTAATTTTAGCTCTTTTGTGCTCAGAAATGTGTTTCAATAAGGACGCAAATTAGTACTCGAAAGAAAATTGCCGAGAGGCTAAAAAAAAAAAAAAAAACACCGTCAAATTAAATGAGTATTTCTTTGTAGAAACTAAGCGAAGTTAATTTTGTCATCGGAGCCATCAAAATGAAAAAGTTTTGTAAACTCTCCGAATAGCTCTGCAAGCATTTTTCTTTTTTTACTTCTGGCTTTCTAAACTACTGAAGAAGCGGGAACACAGAAGGTCCACATAACCTTCAGAAGAAGAATGAGCGGAAGCAAGGAGATTCTGGTGGACTGGAGAAGTCACTTCGAAAGTGAAGTCGCACCATTGCTATGTTAGCGAAGGCACTGAGAAACGGTACCATGTAGCGACGATTACCATGCGTCTTAAATTCCTGTCGGTTTTCGTTCCAAACTATAGTGGTAAGAGAGCCTCGCTGGACACGTTCATTTGTGTCACGGGTTTTCAGGTTATAAGGAAAAATCGAACAGAAGACCATGAACATTGACCGCAACCCAAAAGAGCATTTAATTTAGATTATAAGCTTAATTGAAAATTAATTCCGGAAGAGCTAAAGTACTCACGCTGTCCGGCTCCAGATGGCGTGGTCTCCTTTACATAAAAGTATGTTTGCGCTGAGTTCTCTCCATAGGGTGGTTGCGGGAGTAGCCATCCAGGATTCTTGTCTTTCTTTTTTTTTTTTTTTTTGAGCCTCCTTGGCCTAAGTTAATCGGGCATATTCAATCATGCTTTCTTTTCCTGCATTAATTATGTGCCAGCTTCAACGAACCAATCCGCTCCGCGGTGTGTTCACCCTTAAGCATTTGTCTTTCTTAAGAACTCTCACTCTATTAATGAGCGCGGAGTGCTCGTCTCAGGACGCCCAGGGCAATTTCTACGTACCCAGCTATCTCGAACCGAGTCATGTGCCCTTTGTGATAGGTAGGTTCACCTCATTTCTTTGCTATATTGCTATAGAGTTCTAGGGCTCGGATATGCTCTCGGGTGTGGACGATCCTACATTGGTCAAACAGGCACATGCATAAATGACAGGCTACGAGAACACAGTAACAAAGTTAACAACTTGGCCGCTGACGGCTTTCTTGCCATCCATTGCCAGAGATGCAAATGCAAACCAAGATTTAAAGAAACACTCATCATGAAGCAGGTGTGAAATGACGCGCTTGATAATAGAAGCCAGACACATATCAACATTCGGCGACGCATGCGTCAGTAAACCTTCCATTTCATTATCCTCAAAAGAGCTCAATTATCTTTGTTCGCGTTGAATGTGTACATGTCTGTGAATATGTGAGTCAAGAAACTGGCTACGTGTGGTTCCCAGTTTATATTTTTTGCTCATTTTTCCAAAAATTTTACACGTGCTGTATGACGGTTCGAGGGTGTGTATATAGCGACGATAACGAGAAATAAATCTGTTGTTGAAAGTTATAGCGCTGTGTGTGTCAGATGTGCCTTCTGTTGTCCTTGTCAAGCTCGCGCTATAACAAAATAAGATTAGTCACTAGAATAAGATAAGGCGAATACGAGCGCTAAAGTCACAAACTTAATGAAGAAACGAACACTTATGTATGCACACGAAGAATTTCAAGTAGATACAAGAGAAAGAACGAAGACAGACAGACAGACAGACAGACAGACAGACAGACAGACAGACAGACAGACAGACAGACAGACAGACAGACAGACGGACGGACGGACGGACGGACGGACGGACGGACGGACAGACAGACAGACAGACAGAGAGACAGACAGACAGACAGACAGACAGACGGACAGACAGACAGACAGACAGACAGACAGACAGACAGACAGACGGATGGACGGACAGACAGACAGACAGACAGACAGACAGACGGATGGACGGACAGACAGACAGACAGACGGATGGACGGACAGACAGACAGACAGACAGACAGACAGACAGACAGACAGACAGACAGACAGACAGACAGACAGACAGACAGACAGACAGACAGACGGATGGACGGACAGACGGATGGACAGACGGATGGACGGACAGACAGACAGACAGACAGACAGACAGACAGACAGACAGACAGACAGACAGACAGACAGACAGACAGACAGACAGACAGACAGACGGACGGACGAACGGACGGACAGACAGACAGACAGACAGACAGACAGACAGACAGACAGACAGACAGACAGACAGACAGACAGACAGACAGACAGACAGACAGACGGACGGACGGACGGACGGACGGACGGACGGACGGACAGACAGACAGACAGACAGACAGACAGACAGACAGACAGACGGACGGACGGACGGACGGACGGACGGACGGACGGACGGACGGGCGGACACGCGCACGCAATCACGCGGACCGGAGGCTCGTCCGTGTCATTCAGTCTATAATCGGGCCGTCGTTCACTCAATAATTAGAAATTTCCACGGCGAATCAATATCTCATAAGCTGAACAAGACGCAAAATCATTTTCGTGTTCGTTTTAAACAGGAGTCAGCCGTTTTCGTGGCAAATATTTGCCGAATTGGAAAGGTTCGCTCTAGCACGTTGCGAAAGTGACAAAAAAACTGAGTTCGATATATCTCGGGCTGGTTGCAGTATCCACTGCATGCCCATACCGTTTCTTCATAAAATCCACTTTTTCACTGGCAGCTCAGTGAACAATGTTTTTCTTCATCAATGGGAACGCCATCTATATATAGGCTTGTACACAAGTGCGTCCGAGTTGTGGTGATATGGATACGCTGATCAAGAACGCGGTACAGGAAAACGGCTTTCGAAAGCAGCAGTGGTGTTTTAGGGTTCATACTGGGCATATATTACAACGAGCACCTGATATACGCTTGTTAACTTTTAATTTTAGTCTAGAACATTGTTCACAAGAGAATGAATGGTCAGCGCCTTCTCGAAACACCGACGACGACTAAGGACCAGGGAGGAGCGCTGCTGTGAAAAAGAAATAAAAGAGAGTAAAGGTAAAATGAGAGAAATTGCGGCCATTGTACTCACTGGGTAAGCGTAACCTCAAATGATGATTGGCAGGCGTTGGATAAAGAAAATGAGGTGTCGGAGCACTAGACAATCATTGCATGAAGCGCCTTTTGCAGTTCCCAATCCCAATGAACTGCGTGATTTTTAAATGTCTCCAGCGCAACAACGCGACCCTACAGGCTACTGCACCTGCATGCATACGAGCACTCGGATTTGTTTTTGTGCACTCCAGACGACTCTATTTGACTAATCGCAATCAGTGAACGCTGTGTTCATTTATTTATCATTCTAGGTGGCAGATAGGCATTGGTTAGGAGACAACTTGCACCAATGACTCCACCCTCGCTCCCCGCCAAGCGGAGAAAATTGGAACGGGGAGTTTTCTTGTTAGTTAGCATGGTGGACCAAAGTTTCTGGAGTGATGATCAAACTTACTCGGCGCACATTATTTCTTGGTTCAGTTATCCTTTTCGCTCTCTTCTTTAGAATAGCAGCTTAGGCTTGTTGGTTTTCCATCCTGCTATTAACAGCGCAAAATGTAGACAAGAGACGAGACAAGAAGACACCACAAGCGCTTCTTGTTCCGTGCCTCGTCAGTTCCTGAATGTTCATATCGTGCTTGTTGTTTCATTGCTTTGGCTTGAGGCTTGAGTTGCACTTAACGCATTTGTTTACGCCGAGTGTAAGGGTATTCGGGCCTTTCTCTCGCATCCTCCACACAAATGAAAGACCGATGGACGACGACGCCGTGTCTCTGCGCGGTGTTGTTCTTACTTTGTCTCCTGCACGCTCGCTGGTGCCAGTCAGTGACTCACGGCGTGTCCTCTATTCTCTCCGGTGACTCAATCCGCTTGATAGACGCACTTCGAGGAGCCAGGCGCCACCGTTGCAGCAAAGAACAATCTGAGAGCACCGTCGCGCACTGTCATGGGGCCCTGATTTAATTTCTGGTTCAACCCAAGTGAAATGTGTCAAGGTCCGAGGAACTGGAAGCTGCACTTTCTTAAATAGGCACTACTTTTGACCCTTCTTATCGCCTAAGCATCACCTGGTGCCGTTGAGACTACGGGGAAGAGGTAACATAGAAAATTATATATACTATAGTCTTCATGTCGCCCCGATTCCATGAAGAAATTTCTACGCTATAAGCCATGTTGACACATCAACATACACTACTCCGGTCATCCGTAACAAAAAAAACGCTTGATAATGTATCACATTAGTTATAAAAGTGATTCTGAACTGCCAGGACTAGTTGGAAGGCCTAATTTCATCATGTATTTGTGCGCCTGTGGGAGTCTCACAATATAGGCGCTTATGATTACGCGATAACTCCTTCTTTTGCGTTTATGCATACGTGAGCGTGCACCTGCTAAGATAATGAAATGACCCCTCAACGAGCACGTGATTGCTATTGCAGAAGATTATCAATACCTGAAGGTCACTAGAATTTCTGATGTCAAACCCGCACTATCTTCCAGTCTTTAGAACACCTAATATGAATTATGGATTGTTTTTGGTGTAATAATGGTTTTTAAAAGTTCTCAATATAAAATAATATCATTATACATTTCATTTTAAAATGCAAGGTCCCAAGTGCAAATATTCTCTTTAATGTTATACGAGGGCGGATCAGAAAGTCTTTGCCCCTATTTTTTATTAGCCAAAATAACGTACATACAGGTAATTACAAATATACGTACTATTCTGCGTAGCTTACACTATTTTTCCACATAGTCCCCACACCGGTTGAGACCATTAGTCCCATCGCAGCACTAAATTTGAGATGCCCTTGTGGGAGCCACGGCCTCCCCGAACGCTCATTGTCACGCAAGACTTCACGGCCTCTTGCGAACTCAAAACACCACCATGTCACATTTCTCAAAGCGAGACACCCTTCCTCATATGTGGGCTGCATTTCCCTGTGGATTTCGATGCACGTTCGTCCCTTGCTCCATAGAAAACGAATCGCACATCGTTGCTCGTACGCCGTGGACGTGTGAAGCACAACCGCCATCTTCGGATGGATGGATGGATGGATGGATGGATGGATGGATGGATGGATGGATGCTATGAGCGTTCCCTTTGGAACGGGGCGGTTGGTAGCGCCACCAAGCTCTTGTTATTATACTGTCTAATGTCCTACCTATGTTAAACAAGAAAAAAGAAACTATGAAATCCCAAAACCAAATTTTCCGATCCCCTATTGCAAACTGTGCTTTTCTACGTCTCCGTTTTTTTTTTTTTTTTTGTCGTTTTCCTACTTTTCTTCCACCAATCCTACAATCGCCTCTTACTAATCCCTATTGCGGACATGTTTACTTTTCCACTGCTCTCGCTGAATTCAAGGGCTTCAAGGAGGCCAGTGGTGCCTAAATCGACCGCTGGGTAGACGTCTTCACATTATAATAAAACAGGCTCCATAGTTTTCCTAGCTTTACCGCAGCAAGCACATATGCTTCTTCTTCCTCCTTATATCTCGCTTTATAGGTGCGTGTTCTAAGGCATCCCGATCTCGCTTCGAAAAGTAATGAGCTACCCTTTCAGTTATCATAAATTGTTCTTTTCCTGATTTCGTTTTTTCCTCTTAAGTAGTTACTCATGGCAAGTTTCTTTTCCATTGCCGCCACCCATGAGATTATTTCAGACTTTCTGACTTTCCGCTTGACATTCTTGTTGCTGTGTTGCCCACCCTATATGTATACAGGCCGCATAGTTGCTGGTAAGCTTCCTAGTTCTTTTCCTCCACTGTGAATCAATGTTTTTTTCTGTACAGATACCTCAACACTCTCCCACTCCATTCACTTTCTTCCATATTCCTCAGTCGTTCTTCATACTCAATTTTACTGCGAGCTTCCCTCACTTCAAAAATAGTCCAGCCCATATCACCCTGCACAGCTTCATTTGTAGTCTTCCCGTCAGCGCCCAATGCGAGGCGTCCCACTGACCTTTGGTTCCCATCGAGTCGTGATTGTACCCCTGATTTAAAGCAAACAACCGCATTTCCAAAAGTAAGTCCTGGAATCATTACACCTTTCCACATACCTCGAAGCACCTCGTACCTATTGTATCCCCATAGCGGTCTGTGCTTCATTATGGCTGCATTTCTCTTCCCCATCACTGTTATTGTTTTTTCCTGTGTTTCCATGTATCTATTGCCTTCGTTTATCCATATACCAAGGTATTTATATTCTGTTACCCGAATATATATTTATATCTACCCCGAATATATATATATATATATATATATATATTCTGTTACCCGAATATATATTTATATTCTGATACCCGATTTCCTGCTTACGGACATTAGAGAGCGTCCAAGCGCAGGCACTCAAAATATGCCTCGGGTTGCCACGGCGTGCCTCCAACAAGGGCACAATTGAGGAAGCCCACGTATGCCCATTACCGATATACCTGTCCCACGAACCACTTCGTGTGTATTTACGCTTACTGACACGACACCATTGCCATCCATTGACGTCGGTTCTACATGAGCGACCGGACAGCAGTTTCACAAGTGCACTCCGCTGCCATCTACGCACATAACATCAGGCTATGCCCTTCCATATCACCCCGTCAAACCACCATGGGTGATGTTTCAACCTTCCGTAAGCGTACATGTCCCCGGCATACTAAAGAAATCATTGGTTCCCGTCAGTGGACTACAACAACTTGCTCTCGCGTACATCTGGTCAGAATACCAGACATATGTTCATGTTTACACAGACGGCTCCGCGTCACCTAAGGCATCGACAGCAGCTGTGGTGATACCAGCCCAACAGATGACTCGAGGTTTCATACTAGACCATAATTCAACATCAACCGCTGCAGAACTTGTGGCTATTCGGGAAGCGATTCGCCACATCTGCGGGGAAAGACCTCAAGAGTGGTGCATTTTCACGGACTCAAAACCCGCGCTGCAAATTTTGAGATGCTTCCTGCGCCACACCGCATATCAGGTTCTGGCCCTGCAGATCACCGAGCTACTTTCATACGCTCAAGAAAAACACCACCGCATAGTGTTCCAATGGATCCCGGGACACTGTGGGCTCAACGGTAATGAGATGGCCGATGCTGCAGCAAGGCGCGCCCTCAGCAATGGCCTGCGAACTGTAGTGCCATTCTCCAGACCGGACGTCACATGCCTCCTGTCGGAATTAATGAGGAGTGCGACGAGAAGATACTGGGCCCAGCCAGACGCTCGTCACGTCCGCCTTAAAAGCCTGGATCCCGATATGAAATTTCCTATTCTGCGTGGAATTCCACGCCCTCATACATGCCTGATACACAGACTGCGATTAGGCGTCGCCTTCACGCGCAAATATTTGCACATTATTGGACGGACAGACTCCCCGGACTGTTCAGTGTGTGGCGCTGTAGAGACTATAGAACATGTGCTCGTGGTGTGCCCTGAGTATGCGCGAGAAAGACTGATGTTGGCAGATACATTGAGACATTTACACAATGGACCACTGTCGGAGGACCTCTTGCTAGGCGCGTGGCCACAGAGTTGGCAGACGACAGAGACAATGCGTGCACTTTCACGTTTCCTAGGTGACACGGGCCTGGACTCACGCCTGTGATACCATTGGTGTAATGTGTCATTCACCCCGTTCCTCCCATTATCATCCCCCATTGTGACCCTTTTTCTTCCCCTCTTCCCCTTCCCTTACGTAGAGTAGCAGGCCAGATGCTCCATTATCCGGCCGACCTCTCTACAGTTCCAATCATTAAAATACTTCTTCTTCTTCCTTCTGTTACCCGAGGTATTTCCTGGCCCTGTATCGCCACTGTCTGTTCACTGTTTTCAGTGAATACCATAACACATGATTTTCGAACACTAAATTTTAAACCTAAATTGTTTCCTTCCTGTCCACAGATATTAGCCAGACGTTACAAATCACTTTGTTTGTTAGCTAGCAACACAATGTCGTCCGCATAACATAAACCTGGAAGCTGCTGCTCAACTACTGTACCCGCTTGTTTGTATGAGAGATTAAACCCGATGTTACTTCCTTCTAGCGCCCTCTCCATCCTCACCATGTACATCGTAAACAGCAGTGCGGATAAAGGGCACCCCTGCCTCCGTCCCTTGTTGATATAAACTTTCTCCTCGCTCCTCATCCCTTCCCACTCAACGCAGACGGTAGTTTCTAGGTAAATCTCTCTCAAAAGCTGTAGACAATCGTCACCTAAGCCTTCCCCTTCCAGAATATCCCACAAAATGTTGCAGTCTACGTTGTCATATCCTCTTGTAATGCCTAAAAAGGCCACATATATGACGGTCTGCTTTCTACTTTTGATATTTCAATACACTGAGTAAGAACAAATAAGCTATCATCTAAACACCTACCTATTCTGACGCCATTCTGAAGTTCTCCCAAAATGCCATTATTCTCTGCCCATACTTGAAGCTTTAATTTGATGGCCTGCATTGCCAGACTGTATATTACCGATGTAATGGTCAACGGTCTGTACGACTGAATTCTATCTTTCTCCACTTTACCTTTATAAATTAAATTCATTCTACTTTGTCGCCAACTGTCTGGTATTTGTCTATCCTTTAAAGTTTTTTCCACTGCTTTAACCAGAGCTTCCTTACTTTTTGGTCCTAGTTAATTAATCAGCCTAACGGGAACCTCGTCTAGCCCTGTGGCTGTGCGCTTAGGAATTTTCTATTCGGCTTTTTTCCAGTTGAAATTTGTCAGCACCAGCTCCTTTTCCACCTGGGTCTCTTTCATGCTCTTTTTTTCTCGTCATTGCCTTGAAAAGATTCGGGTATTATTTTTGGGATGCAATTTATTACCGCTTTTCCTTCCAGTCAGTTTCCATCTTCGTGTAAGATATGCTGTTGCATTGTTGTCGACTTCCTGCGTAATAATTTTATGTGGTTCCGAAATATTCTAGCTGCGGCCTTCTTTTTCTCACGTATTTCTGATAACCAACGTTCACTTTCACCTTTTATTTTTGCTTGCACCAGTATTTGAACCATAGACTTTTTCTCCCTGTATATTTTCCATTTACTGGCTACTTCATCCTGCGGCAACTGCGCCTTCTTTGCCTGCCCGTGCTCTCGGGATGCTTTCTGTCGTTCGGCGATCGCTTGTCGTATCTCCGGATGTTCGACCAACTTTCCGGTTTCTTTTTTCCTTTCCAACGAACATTTGGTTTCTCCTTCCGTATTTCTGTCGTTATTACACTTAGAAGCTCATTATATTACCACTTTTTATTTGGCTATTTGTCAAGTTCTTCCTCGACTCTAGTGACTATGTTTGTTATTTGTTCAGTGTTCAAATTTGGACTGGCCATTTTGCACTTCTTGCTGTCTTTCCTAACTACATATCCCATTTTCAATATGATGCGTTTATGGTCACTTCCTATGCTGTACCCTTCCTCATCAATGACCCTTTTTCTCAACTTATCATTAATTCCTTCTGTTATCAGACAGTAATCAATGGTCGATTGCCGGTTTCCCACTTCCCACGTGATCTGCCCTTCACATTTAGGCCCTGTATTCACGATAACGAGGTTATGTTGCTCACAAAGGTCTAGCATTGACTTGCCGTTGTTGTCAGTATAGCCATCTAAATCCTGTATGTTGGCATTCATGTCACCGAATAGGACAATTTCAGCACCATTCACGAAACCCTTAATATCAGCGCTTATGCATTCCACTAACTCTTTATTCTTCTCTGTGCAATTATTTCCGGTCCACAAATACGTAACGCCCAGCCAAGTTTTTTTTCCGCTCATTGCACCTGATAACCAAAGATGTTCTTGACATCTTGAATTTACTCTTTTCCATTTGGCTCTCTGGTGGATGAGCATTCCGACTCTCCCTCCCTTTCTTTCTGACTTAGTTCTGTTGCACCCTTCTCAAACATAATTCTCAATCACTGGCGGCTCTTCCGAGTCTCTAATGTGCATTTCTGTAACCGCGTACACCCCTATTTGTTCTCTGTTTAACTGCTCCTCAATCTCTGCCCACTTTGCCTTTCTTCTGCCGCCCTGCATGTTTACGTAGCCTATTGCATGGCGAGCCCTCTTTCTTGGTTTCCTCCTTTTTCTGACAGCAGCGCCGCGCCGCGGAGCTACTGGCAGATAAGGCCGGTCCGGTCCAAGAAAGGTCCACACCGCTGGGAATGGATGCGTTGACTTCGCATACATAGCCGTAATGTGGCTAAAAAAAAAGGACAAATACTTTTTGATTCGCCCTCGTATATGCGGAAACTTCATTATTGTAAGTATTGAGATCTTTAGTGGGCTACAAAATAAAGCTTGCATTGCTCTGGTTTTCTATCAACATTGCAGTAGTGTTGTTGTTGTTGCTGTTGTTGTATGATGGAAACACGCAATGTATCACTTCGGGGCACAGCACCAGGGACCACAAGTACAACTGAGAGAGAAGGGTTTCTTTCTCCTGCGGAAAACGTGAAGTTATTCGTACGTTGTATTATTATTATTATTATTATTATTATTATTATTGTTGTTGTTGTTGTTGTTGTTGTTGTTGTTGTTGTTGTTGTTGTTGTTGTTACGGGGATATACGGGGAGATCATTTTTAAGTTTCCCGTAATATTTAAAAATCACCTGTGGCAGATAGCATAATTCTTGCTGTTGAGCTGGATTGTTCGAAGAGGTGGACATTACTATCACGAGAAATTGAAAGATACATTCAACTAATTAAGAATAATTCACAAACTTTCTTAATTATTTAGTTTACGGCACATATTGCAATTTACTAATTGTAGCCGGTGAGTTTGCAAGACGCATCCACTTGAAATGAATTTCTAAGATAGCACCAGTTTTGAGATACTTCCCAAAGTGTGGGACGAAGTATACGTGGGTGTTCCAGTTACTTTTGTGCTTCAGTTCGTAAAAGAGCGTTTTGTTACAAAAGTAAACGAAACAACAGCGCATTTTTACGGCGAGTTTGATTTTGCATATCTCCAAACTGATATCATCCTGGATATTCATTCCAAGTGGATACACCTTTAACTGACCAGCGCTACATTTCGTAAATTGCAATATATGCCGCAAAGAAATAATTATAATTAGTGATGTTCTTTTAAAATTATATTGAATATGTGTTTCGATTTCTCGTTCAAGTAATGCCTGCCTCTCTGAATAATCCATCACAATGACTAGAATTAATTTATTCTGCAAACAGGATACTTCTTAAAAATTCCGGAAGACTAAAGGATGATTACCTTGTATAGCAAATACGTTTACATGGCGAGAGCTTGCAAGTTCATATTTGTGTTTATGTACTTATATGTGGAACACGAAGAAAAAAAAATGCTCAATTAGGCGTCTGAAATATTTTGCGATGTAGAGTATACCAGCCACATCTCACGAGGGCTGTAAAGAGTAGAGCTGCAATTTTTTTCGTGGTCTTTATACGGTTCTGATTCTCTCTATAATGCCACTCTAGAGAGACTATAGAGAGACACTATAGTGCCACTATCCCAAGATTTGACTCTAGCTATGATAAAAGGGAAAGAATAATGCGGCAGGCCGTCTGCGGCTCTGCGTTTCTGCGCTCGTCTTGAAGGCTGCCGAGAATCTGCACCTGCACACAAGAGAGGAAAGAGAGGATTTCGCGCACAAAAGGGACAGAGGTCGGCCCGAACAAGTAGTCTGCGCTACTCAGTCGTGGGAAAGGAGGAAAGGGGACGAAAAAGAAGCAGCGCCAAAATACTCCGCGATGAACGAGTCTCGATGGCCCGAATACTCTAAATTCATAAGTGATGCGGCTTACGCGAACAAACGCAGTTTTCTCCTTTCCTTTCAGCGACGTTGCGTCTCTTTGCGGACTTGACCACAACATGCAAGGCGGTCGCCCGGACGCTGTGCGGTTGCGCGGCGAGGGCGTCGCAGCAAGGAAGGAAGAAGGCGTGCAGCGAATGGGAGTCGCAGCTTCTGGACCAGCGGCAGGGAGCCCGCCCGGTCATTAGGTCCCTCTGCGGTGGTGGGCCACGGGGAGGGGGGAGAGTAGCACCACTGGTCGGTGTCTCTGTTACCTAATCGGAGTCACGTGAGCGCACATACTGTTGCCGGGGGCGACAGAGGGGAGGCTGCCGCGTACCAGGAATCGGCTACGGGATCCCTCGCCCTATTGGCGCGTAATACGGCCGCTTCCCGGAAACCATCTCGTTGGCTGTGGATGGCCCGAAAACAACCCCTGCCCGCACTTCCTGGTTCATTGGGTCCGAGGCCCGCTCGTCGGCAAGCCTAGATTGGGTTACGGGACCGCCAGCGGGTTCGCCATCCCCAAAGTTTTTCTCCCGTCTCGTTTGTGAAGATGCGTAAAAGGAGTAGCAGGAGTAGCCTCGGCCAGAAGGAAACACTCACGGGACGGCGCGTAACTGTTCACCCCGAAACCGGACTCCGTGACGACTTCCAGGAAGAGCCTGCCTGAGCCGTCGGATGGGAAGCCGAACATTACCCGGCTTCGCCTCGCGTACAGAGCAAAACTTGCTGCTTTGGACTCTGTGATCAAATTTGGCCTGCTCGCCAACCCTTATCCTCGGCGAGCAAGCGCCCGAGCGACCAGCTGTGGAGTGGTCACTTCCATCAGCTGGCCAGTTTCAGCGGCATGTGATCTTCGCAACGCGCTACGCTCTGGGCTCCACTGGCCCCTTCTTTCCCTCAGCACGCGATGACGGCACAGCGCGGACTTATGTCGTCAGTCTTGCAGCTTTACTGGCGCTATCTAAATGCACTCTAGCGGTGGTGGAACCGCAGTGGAGGGTATGCCATGCGACTTCACGGTAGGCGAAGGGCGATTGCTGGGTCAATAGTTTGAGCAGCAAAACGTATTTTTAACTGAGCCAGTAGACTTATAACTTGACCATATGCATACACTTTTACTAACTCTTGACGGCTGCAGGTTGTCAGAAATTTAAACTTGAAAAGTGCGATATTGCTGGCACAAATTCGCAGTTGTCGATGGATTAATTGGTGATGTATAACGCACCGAAGGAACACAGACGCTATGAGATAGTGGACGGCTCCACGTCAAGTTATACCGCCTAGGATTCTTTAACGTGTACCCATAGTTGGGTACACATGCGTGTTTACACATGTTTGCGGAATGGGGCCGCAGCGGCAGCAAATCGAACCCTCAGTATCTGAATGCCACAACTCCCGAGCCATCCCGGTTATCCGGTTATACCGGTTATCCATGCCCGCGAACGCTATTTTCTAGGCAGACTGCGGTCCCACCTGCCTGTAGAACGGGTGATTTTATGGAAAAGAGCTCTTGAGCACCATGTCGATTCTCTGTAATGTGACAAATTATTCTCACTCTTAGGCATTTCTCTTTCTCCGTTTGTATTTCTTTCATGCGATCCTGACAGGCCACTCACCTGGACATCGGGATTCTATGAACCACTGCTGCCATCGCTGCCCCACATTTTCTTGAGAAAAAGACAAAAGCAAGAGGTTGAATACCTGGAACAAATCGCCTGGTAACACGTAATGAAAGGTCGTTAACCGCTCGGAAGCGGCGATCTTCGATGGGACGCTCGCCGCTCGCACGAACGCCGAGGCCTCCCGAGCCATCGTCCCGCTCGAGAGCGCGTTAATGAGGGGCAAGAACGATGATTTCGCCGAGCCCGACCCAAATGTCGCCGATTCAAGGGCTCTGTTCGCTTTTCTGTGCGCAGTCGGCCCGATTTCGGTCGAACGTCGGATTTGCGAGGAAATGATCAACGATCGAAGAATACTGCTGCTTTTATTGCTCGCTCATTTTCTTTTTCTGAATGGCTCTTTCTCACGCCTTCATCGACTGTTTTCATCATAACGGAAATTATCTTTCCTCATTGGCAGTTTAAACTTTCTTCACGTGAAAAATTCTGCGCGGAGCATGCATATCGAGCTCGTCTGCTTTTAGTTTTCTGCACCCTTTTTCCTTTTTTCTCTGTCAAAGTGATTACGTCTTTGTGAGCGTGTGCGTGTATGTAGACCGGCAGTTTAGTGGTGTTCGTTTATGTACATTATGGCAAGGATTGCGAATTGCTCTTAGGCTCTGTTTGGCGCTGATGACTGTTGACTTCTTTCGTTCATTGCTTGTTCATTGGCCTGAATTGATTATTGGTATGGTGATTCCCGGAACCAAATGCAGGGACATTACCAGCTACCGCACCTTTTCTTCGCTTTCTTAACTGACCTTAATAACCTCTCGTTGCAATGCAGTACGGCTTGTCTCCTGGAAAAAAAAAAAGGAAATATACGTGAGGGCCTGCCCGCCGCGAAGATCCAATGCATCGTCACTGGCAGCTTACCGGAGGAACGGAACAAGGCCTGTCCCAGGCTAGCCAACCAGACCATCCATAGCGTACGTCAGCGCCTGTTGCGTTCGCTTGAGAAAGCAGAATGAACACATGAACAGAAGGTGCGATACCAAGACAACATTCATTGCATGAATAGTTTAAACTGCTGTAACACACTTTAATATACAACACTTGTTACACATGAAATAAGTTCTCCCTCACTAGTTTTTGCGTTCGCATCCCCTGCGCATAACCAACGTCTGTGAGGCAATCGTTACGCTATAGCGTCTGGGTGTTTACAGTACCGTTCATGTCCGTCGCGGATTTCTCCGCCATCCGGTCTGTGGTTCGTAGTCGCAGCCCGGTCATGATCAGTCGTCGCTGGTGTTCGGCACCACCGTTGCTCCGGCTTACGTGACGAAGGCACAATCTTAGAAGAGTGTGGGCGTAGGCCAGTTGGTGAATCACTATTTGGCAAGTTACCGCAAATGACACAAGGGATGAAGAGACACCACGAAGCGGTACTGACAACTGTTCATTTAATGAAACGAACGCCGTGCTTATATAACTCAGTCGCACACGTGTGCACCCGAAAAACAACGAGAAAGCCAATAAAAATACAGAACGACTTTCAACAGCGGTGTGGTACAAATTGTAAGATAAACGCTGATAGACTACTGAGGCACCGAACACGTGTGTATCACGTGGAAAGAAGCAAAAGTTCTTTCTAAGTAACAGCGACTGACGTCTAAAAAATTCACTGTCTAGGTCTATGCAGGTGCACTTAATCATCAAATTGCTGCTGCCATTCCTTACAACTGACTCGTGATCTTTGTTTTCAAAGTCACAGACTGAAAAATTCAACCGAAAAACTCAGTTGGCGCTTGCAAGCCGTGGCGTCTCGGAAGGCCCAGTATTTGTTAGCCGAAGAGAGGTTCATTCTTTTTCAATTTGAATTTTTATTTATCGTCTACTTCAAGCGATGGGAGGCTGATACTAAAGGCACAAAGCCTGACAAAGATCTCAGCTCCAAGAAGGTACAAGTACGAGAGCAGAGTACATATGTATTATACAAAGTATAACACTAAACGTAACGCTGTCAGACATTTTTTTTGCATTTGGGCGACGACAATGGTGCACCGCTCGTGAAAGCGAGATGGCGAAGAGTCAGCGTTACAAGACTGGGCCCGCTTTGGTCCTCTTCCGCTCGCCGCAGGGCGCAGAGGTGGTCGACGCGCACCTACACGTATTGCGCCGTCTTGCCGAGCGGTGCGCAGTAGCGGCCCACCTGCGGCCATCTCCCGCAGGCAGCACAAAAGCGGGGCGGTCCCCAAACAGAAGCCCCCTTCTCTGTCCGGCAACGAAAGCGACCCTGGTAATGAAGACTCCAGGGATGGCACAAGGCGCCGCCGCCGACGTCGTGCCCAATGCGGTCCGCGCGGGAGCCGGGTCGGCGGCCGCCCCACCGCGACGCAGTGCGCGAGCCACGGGACGCTCATTGTGGACCCCGCGTGGACCACTGGCCACCCTATCGGGGCCTTTCTCCACGGCAACCCGCGGGAAGATAGATAGATGCGTGCCCTCGGTAACTGGCCCTGTTATTTATAGGCCGGCAGCCGCCACCGCGTTTGTCCAGGGATGCGCCACGATGTCGTGCAGCGATGAGGCCCCCGGCGGAGTGCCAGCGGCCCCTTTCGGCGCTTCGGCCGGCCTCCTTTGCCGCCTGTTTGCACGCCGAGCACTCCGGCACGCCCGCCTTCGTTACACGGAGGCGGACAAAGGTGTTCCGCGTCCCGGGCCCCTCCTCCTTCCGCAAACACTCACGTTGAGCGCTCTGATGACTCCCTGATGACCGCATGCGACGACGCGTGTGGGCACTCGAGACACCGCCGTGAGGGCCTTTTTGGCACCGCGAAATGCGCTCGGAAGCCATTCGCCGCGGCTGTCAGTGGACCGCGACCCTACGTGTAGCGCTACACACAGAGTAGCAACTCACGCTGGTCTGCACTGCTGGGCGCTTCGATGACTGCCGACGACCCGCGGACGTGAACGATGCGAGCGATGCGAGACACAGCGTGGGGCACGAGGTGGCCGCTCGACCAAGCGCCAGCAGCACTGAAGGCGTCATTGGACCAACAGTCGGCTTCGCTGAAAGAAGTTCGTCGCGAAGCCTTGACCATGCGGCT
Source organism: Dermacentor andersoni (assembly GCF_023375885.2). Lineage (NCBI taxonomy): Eukaryota > Metazoa > Arthropoda > Arachnida > Ixodida > Ixodidae > Dermacentor > Dermacentor andersoni. The sequence goes on along the minus strand of NC_092814.1, from coordinate 55,245,573 downwards.
CGAAGAGGCGCGCTAAGCAGGACTCCTCTTTCCTGCTTTGGCGCTGCTCTTAGCAGTTGATAAGCCATGCGGGAATGCTGCCCTTTGTGAGGCTGTTGTGCATGTATGCAATATAGTGATCATGCCTGGGCCAATTTACAGGTTTTGCAGCGGGTGAGTATAGGGTAGCTGAGGGTTGTTTAAGATAAGCGCTGGCGATAAGTGATGCCAATAATTGGAGCTGAGACCTGCAGCAGCCCTCATGTGGCGAGTACCCGCTTGTGGTGCTTCCAATAATATAAAAGCTTTTGCTACTTATTCATTGGGACATAACTCCTTTTAACGGTTTCGATATGCAACAACAAACGGATACGGTGCAGGTATCGTAACTAAGCAGGGAAATATATGGCAGAACGACGGGGAGCGCGCTCAAGCGTCAGTGCTTATACGCCATCGTCGTCGCCCAGTAATGCGGTCATTGTTTTAGCTCCTCGATGCATACATGCAAGCAGAGCCACACTGTGGTTGCAGATACCTAAACTCTGTTCTTATTATTTTTTGTAGTGTTTAGTTATCCTCTGAATGTTGTGACGGGTATGGTGAGGCAAAGAGAATACTTCAAAAAGACGAGAAAACACGTTCGGAATGACCTGTCGCCTTATTTTATAATCTCCCTGGAAACGTATCTATCGACCGCCCACTGTGCGCGCGCGCAGTCTTTGACAGCGTGCAGTTTATTAATTCCGTCAGGGTCGCCTCCGTTCTGGGATCCTATAGCTGGGATCCTATAGGCTATAGCAGAGGCCATTCGCTGTCTAAATTTGTTCCTTGTGCGCCCAGATAAAAGTAGAAAAAAGAAAAGGAAAGCTTCCCGTGGGAAACCAAAACATCAGTAAACTCCAGGGATTCCTCTGGAGCGGACACGACAGCAGCAGGTGCTCACAGGGTATACACAACAACAGGGTAGCAACAACTTTCCGATCCGCACGACGTTGTCCTCGTTCCATACGGTGTGGCTCTTACGGCTTCCGAAATGCATGTACAATCGCCACCGCTCTCGCGGTCTGCATGCGTGGTACCCAAAACCTTGCACAACTTAATAAGCACGAAATTTGCGCGATGGACCACTGGTTAGAGCGTCCCGCTCCCAAGCGCACACTGCCGCAGAAAAAATGAGTTCGAATCCTCAGCACGTTTTGGCGATCTTCGTTTATAACACCTAATGTATTTCAATGTCATGCATGGTTTAAACCTCTATAATTAACGCCTTGAATATCGTGCGCTCTCATGTTACCAAGTTTGTGTGTTTTAGAGACACCTATGAGCTCACTATACCAGGTGTTTCTGCGAAGACTGAGTAATATATATATATATATATATATATATATATATATATATATATATATATATATATATATATATATATATATATATATATATATATATATATATATATATATTATAAACTTTGACATTACTGCGAAGTAGCATTTAAAAACCCTTGTGACAGATATCACAATATCTGGCGCAGGTCTCCTCGAAGAGGCGGACATTACTTGCACGAGAAATCGAATTGACTAATCTGCTAATTAACAAACCTTCACTAATTATGTCTATAACTAATTACATTACGTCACATATTGCAAATTACAAATTTTAGCTCGCTAGACTCCAAGGCATATCCACTTTAAAAGAATTCTGTGGATGACATCATTTTCGATATATGCACTATCAAACTTGCTGTAAAAATGCACTAGAGTTCCACTTACTTTTTTTAACAAATCGCCGTTTTATGCGTTGAAGGACAATAATGACTGGACTGCGAATGTATTTCTTCGCAAAGTCCAAGAATTAATATCTCGAAACTGATGTCATCCTGAGAATTTGTTCCAATTGGATCTATCTTGCCAGCTCCGAGACTACAATTGGTGAATTGCAATATGGGCTGTAAAGTAATTAGTTAAAACTTAATTAGTAATGTTTTGTTAATTATTCGATTGTGCGTTTCGATTTCTCCTACAAAATAATGTCCGCCTGTTTGAGCAATACAGCTCAAGGATTATAATTGTGCTATCTGACACAAATGATTTTCAAAAATTACCTAATGTCTTTGCAGAAACGCCCGCTATTGAGGGGCGACCAGAAAGATTTGCAACCTGCATAATAAAAAAACTGCATGGGAGTAAAAAAAAAAGAATTATTTTTCGACATATTTCTTCCTCACTCCAATGCAATTTTCCCATTTGCCTGTAAGAATTCTGATAGCTTGGAAGGAAGAATCTGCCTTCTTGCAGGTGAAGCTATATACTGCTCTGTGGCACTTTCCAGTACGTTAAAGCAGTCTGACTTTGTTGCCTCGATGTGTTTCTTCCGTTCGGGAATGAAAAAGAACTCACTGGGGCAAGTCAGGCCTGTTATAGGATGGGTGGTCAAGCTCTTCGAAAGTACACACTCGAATGGCAGCCTGGTCAACAAGCGATTTGTGGACCGGACAGTTGTCGTGAGGGAGGAAGGCGCCTCTTGTTACCTGTCCTCGTCGTTTATTCGTGATGGCCGGAGAACGTTGGCGTAATATCCTCCTGCTGCTGTCCTGCTATTTTCCAGATAATCGATCAGCAGCATCTCACCTGCGTCCCAGAAAAATGGCAATCACTTTTCTCCCCCGGTGTTGGGTCCTGACCTTTAATGCGATTAACATTCTTTGGGTACTTCACGCACTTTTCGGTATGTCCGTTCGTATCTAACCTCTTTCACGCCAACTTGGGTCACTGGCGACTGCGTATGCGCAAGAAAAGACGACTTGGGGCATTGGGTAGATATGTGCAACTGGGCACGGGACACTAAGTATGTGAACATTATTGCCCAGTTATCCATAACGGCTATGCGTCGCTGCGTAGGCGCCTCTATGCATGGGCAAGCAGAGCAAGAGACAAATGAAGCCGGCAACGGAAATTTCAAGTCGGCATCAAAAGCAGCCGAGCGGGGAGAAAAAAAGTGAAGCGAACAGAATGGGACCAGAGCGTACATTGAGTGAAAAAACGTTGAGCTACAGAGAAACGAAGAAATAAAAAAAAATGAAGATGTCAGTAACAGAAAAATGTGAAGATGTTGATTACACATAAGTCAGGACTTCAGCAATACGGTGTGTCGTTACATTGCTTCAATACTAAACGCAGTAACGTCAACGTTCATCGTGGGTTGGGTTCTGCCGGAATTTTCCTTTAAGTGCTGTACCGCATATGGAAAAAAAACATGGACCCAATTATAACGAGAAGGGCCTTCTACTTGTGTCCGTGTTTGCCCACCTGCCTTTCCTTGGCTATGGCGTTCGGCTGCTGAGCTCGAGGTCGCGGGCTCGATCCCTGCCGCAGGGGCCACATTTCGAGGGGGCAAGAAAAGTCGTCTACTTAGATTTAGGTGCACGTCAAAGAACTCCAGGCTACCAAAATTAATCCGTAGTCCCACGCTAAGGCGACGCCATAATGAATCATGACTCGTAAAACTTCAAAATTTTATTTTTAATTTACAAACATGTCTTTCTGTGCCGTAAATTCCTACCAACTTGCTCCACTTCCAGATGCGAAGTTGATCCTGAAGAAGAGTCCTGACGACTTGGCTATAACGACAACAGTCCTCAGCGCGGTCGTCAACGTAACAGGAGGGACGGACGGACAAAGCAAACCTTGTTTCGGTCGCAGTAAAATTCTGGAAATGCGAAGAAACCCCTTGAAAGTCTTGTGTGTGTGCGTGCGTGCGTGTGTTTGTGTGTGAGAGGGGGGGGGAAATTGCATATAAAGTAACCTACAAATATAATCGTTTTTTATATATATAAAGCTAACACCTCTAAAAAAAAATCCATCCAGCGACCTGTTTTATTGGCTCTCGAATTTGCCAGAGCAAAGGTCACGTTACCCAAATCTGTGCTCGACAAGCATAGGTAAGATTTTGAATTTACATTTACCGGAGGCTAGGGTGCAGGTCAAGCATGGTCCGTCAACACCCCCCTAAACTGCTGCCGGAAGGCCGAAATTCCGGCATACGCATACCCGCATAACACTCGCGAAATACTCGATTAATGTTCAAGAAATGAAATACCGGATGTTCGTTACGAACAGTCATTCAAATTTGCCGATATTTGCACCGTAATTTGAAATTTGCGAATACTCGCACGGTGCCACACCACCCTGCCTCTACATCACCCTTTGCAAACCAGATAGTTGGCCCCATTGTGCCAGATAAACGACCAATGGGTACGCGTTTTGGTTCTTACCAAATGCGAGCCGCTCCTGGGACTTTCTGCTCCGGCCATTCCCTGCCGAACATTCACGGCAGTCTTCGAAATGCTGTGTCGCCTCCCTCTTGCACCTCTCGCGCACGTTACTGCGGCTGCCGCTCTTAAAACAGGCCTATCACATCGCGATAAAAAAGTGACTGCCGGCCGCGTGGCCCTAATATACAGCACAGAAAAGGAACAGGGGCGGAATTCACAAAGCTTTTCGTTCGTAAGGGTTGTTTTTCATTGGTTGACTGCCTTCGATGATAATATGACCGTACATCATTATTGGCTGGCACGAACGCTTTTAGCGTAAGGGCTTTTTGTGAATTCGGGCCCAGCTGTTTATTTTTATCGCATATTTTTCTGAGGTTTGGAGCTGCACAATCAGCGCGGCCGAGATTTCCGCACAACGATATAAATGGTTTTTTTTTTTTTTTTTCATCTACAGTGCATTGCCTCAGTTTACCTCAGTGAATTGCCTCAGTGGTCATTCAATGAGTCCATGCATGAACAGTAGGTAGAAACATTTTCAATTTTAATCCAATTAATGTACTCTCCGTTTTTGGTTTCCCCAGATGCTTTTGATAAGTATACACGGTGTAGTAGAGTCAACGCCGCGAGAAGTTCTTGTTTCTTTTCTTTTTCGTGAATAGCAGGGCTTCGTAAAAGCCGTTGAATACCGTAACTTAGCAGCTACAAAAATATCGGCGCCAGTTTTTTTCTAGAGCGTATAACCTTTCTCGTTTGGGACAATGTTCAAATTCCTTTTCGCCTCCTCCAGCACACCATCTTCAGACAAGTGTTTCAGTCAGACAACCCACTAATCAGCAGCTAACGCGAGAGCAAAGGGCCCACGTGTGTTTCACTAGCCGAAGAAAGGGGGCCGCGCGACCTTCACGCGAGGCTGTCCCATTGAGACCTGCCGGGTTTCAACCGGCCCACAAGAAGCGCCGCGTGTCCCCGGAGTAGCTGCCGGACGATCCGTTCCCATTACACGGCCGCGGCGTGCGGCCCCCTGATTACAGCTCCGGGGATGCTCCCCTCCTCCTTGACCTTCTCCGGGGGCGATTCCATTTTCAGCTGACCGCGCGCTGCCACGCTGCAAAGGCGGAGCGCTACCTGAGCATTGACTCAGCAGCGCCGAGGTGATAGAGCCCCGGCCCTTCGGCCAACCGCTCCTGCTTCGAATGTCGACCGCGGGGCCGTTTCGAACGTCCTTCGGGTGCCGATGCTGCTGCCCCCCCCCCCCCCCCCTGTTCCGCCGCCGCGTACGTGCCACTTAAGCCATTGCGCAGAGAACAAGAGTCCAAAAGAGTTGGAAGGGGGTGGTTAAAAAATATATATGTATACAGAAATAGGTAGACGCGTCTCGCTCCCCACACCCTCGCCAACGGCAGCGCGGGCATTCCGTGAGGGCCGTGCCGTGTAAACAAGACCTTGGCGCGAATCCGGTGTGGTTCAGCGTTCCCACTAGGCCAGGTTGACAGCCCCAGCACACAACAACGGGCGCATCGCCGTGTAATTTGAAGGGAGGGAGGGGGGGGGGGGGGGTTGTCTCGCGCTTCTCTCCGCTGCTCGTTCCCCTTCCGCCCCCTCGGCCGCCGCGGCGAAAGCGCATTCCGCGCCGCGCGGCCGCCGACGCCACCGCCACCGGGTGAAAAGCGAGGCGAACCCCTTTCGCGGTGATTCATCACGCCCAAACGCGCTCCGGGTCTTGACCTCTGATCGGCGTGAAACAAAGGGAGACGATCCTCCGGCTTGCCCCGCCGCTCCTCCGCCGTGGCCCGCACGCAGGAGGGAAGCGCGTCGCAGCGATTCATCACGGCGCAGCTCCCGTGGCGGATCCAGCCGCGTCCTACTGACCACGTCCCGATCCGCGCGCTGCCAGCATCTGGGTCACCGCAGCGGGCGGCTGCAACGCTCGAGAGCTGACGTCGAGACGGTCTCCGGCTGGGATCCATCGACCTGTACTTTCTCTCCCCCCCCCCCCTCATCTACTCCTTTGTTCTTGCGCTTGTACATTTAGAAGAGGTTAATTTGGATGTAGCACGAGGCGATAAGCGTTCATCGGTATTGTCTTGTTTATTAACTTAAAGAAAATATTATGCGTGTATTCAGTGGAGGCGAATGACCGCCGAGAGTTACGAGTAAACCTCGCTGCACTTTCTAGATATGGACGGTAGCCAGGTACTTGAGGGCTTCGATAATGGCTAAATGCGGGAGAGAGTCAAAAGCTGGTGTTGAAGGCCGCATACTCGATTACGTCTCGCACAACTGTGGGCTTGTAGGCCTACCTCGCTGTTTACCTGGGAGAGAAACTATCTGATAGGTGTCGCAATCTACGCAGACACTACTGCCTTATGGATTACTGGCCAGTCTCGCTGCAGCCGACCTTGTTCATCCATCGCACGCTTGAGAACAGCACAATAACAGTGCGCAAGCGCCCCGCCAGAGGTATTTTTGCATATTTCGCGGGATTTCTTTGGAACGCTGAAAAAAGGACTACGTGGGATATATCGTGCTGAAAACAATTTATTTAGAAGTTTCTCAAGGTGCTCTACAACATTGCGTATCACACTTGAGGTCTGCAGCCAATACTTAAAAAGTTGATTAATTAAACATAACTAATCCATTAGTTAAGGGAGAAATAAAAGATAGCCTGAGTAACTCTAGGCCAGTGCCAGCATTAGGCATTCGGTTCAACTCGTGTCCGGGGTGCCTTTCATTTTTAAAACTTTGGCTCAAGTTATGTGGGACAACCTGTATATACTCTACCACTAGCACGAAGAACAGAACAAAAATAAAAAAAAGATCAGAAATTCACTATGAACAGGAGCAACAAATTGTAATAAATGAGATAGGAAAGCTATCTCCTGCGGAAGGAGTGAAATCGAAGGGAGGCTTACACATGCATCACCGCTATCCACACCCATGATAGCGGCCTTTCCCATCCATAATAGCGGCGACGCAGTTCATTGTGAGTGAAGGAAATCCACAATTAAGGCAAGTCAATTTTTAATTCGTAAACATTCTTAGGGTATTTCACGCACTTGCCGTGGGCTAGCTTTCTATGTATCTATGTCTATTACCGTTCTCCCGCCTATCAGGGTCACTGGGCCGGTAGTCCACGGTCGAATGGGTATCGATCGGGTTGCTATGCTTAGGGAACACGGTTCGAAACCAACCGTTGGACCAACTTGGGTCACTCAGTATGTGGCAATGTGCACATGCGTGCCGCTCTTCATTAACGAACCTCTTTCACGCCGACATGGGTCACTGTAGATGCAGGATTGGGTAGGTAGCGCTCTTCAACGAAACTCTTCGACACCGACTCGGAGCAATGGGTGTGCGCCACTCGGTCTGTGCATGGCATTCAATGAACCTCTTTGATTGTCCTCAATTTCAAGCACAATCTTTGTCCGACACATTGAGGAGATTAGATGATCGTCCTCTGAGTGAACAGACAGTACTAGAGCACCGTCCCCACCGATCATCGGCTCAGAAGGCAGTGAAGGCACTTTTGTGCTTTCTGAGAACGTCCGGATTGCGCGAGCGGCTTTCACTCAACTACTGTCCGTACACGTCTTTACATTCTCTCTCTCCCTTCTCTATTTTCCCCTTCTCCCCTCCCCCAGCGTAGGGTAGCCAACCAGACTTAACTGGTTAACATCCCTGCCTTCCTATATTCCTCTCTCTCTCTCTCTCTCTCTCTCTCTCTCTCTCTCTCTCATTTGATGTCCATTAGGGTCAATGGGTATGTGCCAGTAGGTGTGTGCCGAACTTTAATGGACGTCTATGAAGCCAACATGGGTAACTAGGTATGTGCCACTGGGAACGTGCCACTCTATAATGACAAAAAAGATCCTTTAAAGTTATCAGATGCTGACCGGCATCGAACCCACGTCGCACGGGTTCCTCAAGGACAGAGCAACCTGTCACTTTAGCAGGTTGAGCCACAAATTCACTGGGTGTGTGCCGCTCTTCAATAAACCTCTTGCCAACTTTGGTCACTGAGTATATGCAACTTGGCTGTGCGGCAAGCAAGTGTACAATTCTCAGCGTTCGCACGCACCGACGCGCCATGCATTTCGGAGGTGCACTCGGCGCTAGATGGCGCCGAGTATTTTAGGGAAGCGCGAAAGCGGAGTCCCGCCGCAGTACACGCCTCATAAATTACTCTTTTCGACGGTGGCAATGCGTTGGGTCGCTATGCTGATCCAATGCTAAACGCATTACCTTCGACAGTCATCGTGAAGTATGTTCTGTCGAATTTTTATCGAGTAAACAAAGAAAGACGTGCCAGTAGATTTGTGCAACCTTTAGTAGGCAAAAATACACCAATGGGCAGCGTCAAGTTTTAATTGACAAACATCTTCCAGTGACGGCTTCGCCTTCTCCCCCCCCCCCCCCCCCCCCCTTCCTTGCTGCCTCTAAAACACGCTTATCTGCAGCATTCGATACTCGTTGCAGTCTATTCACCTCTGCTAGGCGTTGTGGAGAACGGCACGGTTCCGCATGTCCTAGCCAACATGCCCAAGTTCTAGCCAGCAGCGGCCAGCCACGGCTCGCGCCGCCCATAGCGTATCAGCGTGCCTACCACAGCTTTCTTCGTCTCTATATATATGTAACGGTCTTCCTCGGTGCAGATGATGTGTGAAGCGCGCTCTCTGTTCCATATACGCACATGACACTACTGCTCACGCCACTATACCCTATAAGTGTTCGATTTGGCTGGACTCTATGCACTACCGTTCCGTGACGGCAGCGCTTTCGTCCTCAATTTGAGAACAGATGATGATGATGATGATGATGAAAAACGTTTATTTGCTCTATTTTGCAGTGATTTTTGCGGCTTCAGATGGAGTCTTCCATCTTCTCTCCAGGGTCGGTTCCCCTAGTCCAGGGCTCCGCTGAGGGTAGCTGCCCTGCGTGCACGCCTTACTAGTCCTTGTTGGACTTTCAGGATGTCGCTGGATAGCATCCTCTCCCACTGTTCCGCACTCGGGTTTTTTATTATGGCTAGCCCATCTATTTTCTGGCAAGCCCATGTGGTATGGTATAGGGTTGGTTTGTCTCCACACCATGGGCACTTGCTCTCGTACTGCGTGGGGTAGATCTTGCTTAGCATGTTTAGGCACGGGAATGTTCCCGTTTGTAGCTGCCGCCATGCTACGGCGTCTTCTCTATTTAGTTGTTTGTGAGGGGGCGGGTATTTTCGTCTGATGCCTCTGTAGTAGTTTAGTATCTCTGAATAGCTTTGGGCTACCCGCTCGGGTTCCTCAGCGGGGTCGGGATTGTTGGATGCTCGGTTTGTTGCGTGCCCTCGAGCTATCCTATCCGCCTCCTGATTTCCCGTAATGTCGGTATGTCCCGGCACACAAACTATCGTGTGTTTGGCCTGGTTGTTGACGGTGTTGCCACTTGAGCGGAGGATGCGGAGCGCGCTGTGGCTGATTCTGCCGTTTAGGTAGTTGCGGCATGCTGCTTGGGAGTCTGTGAGTATGGTTAAGGACCTGTTGGATCGGTAGCCCTCCGCTGCCGCTAGAGCCACGGCTGCCTCTTCGGCCTCAACTACCGTACAGTTCCGAATTGATGGGCTGGTGATTTCTTTTAGGTCCGAGTTGATCACCGTTGCGACTTTGCTTTTCTTGCGGTTTCTGTCCTGAGTGTAGGTAGCGGCGTCTACGTACACTGTGTCGTGTCTAGTTGCCAGTGTTCTTTGTACATACTCTGCTCTTGCTTGTCTTCGTGCCATGTGTATGTTCAGGTCCATATTGCTGGGTATCGGTGCTACTTTGATGGTGTTTCTGTATTCGTCCGGTATCGTCTCCGTGCTTTGTGTCTCCTTTATGGTAGCTTCACCGCCGTATCTGCTCAGGAGTCTTCTGCCCGTTGCCGATAGCTTTAGTCGTTGCATTTGCGCGATTATCTGCGCTTCTTGGAGCTCCTCGAGACTGTTGTGTAGCCCCAGGGCCAGGAGTTTGTCGGTCGATGTTGACTGCGGTAGGTGGAGCGCCGTCTTGAGGGCTTTCCTCAGGAGAACAGAGCGCGCGCCGCTTGCACCGTGCTTTTCGATTTCACTTCCCATTGGAGCCAGTTGAGCTTCAAGAGAGTTCCAACTCTCGGTAGAAGATGACATGGCGCGGCGCTGTAGTTGACTTGAAGTGCGCGGAAAAAAATGCCCCTATGTTGGATCAGGAGGCGAGCAACAAGTTGGATACCTGGATGGTTCTCAGGACACGTTTAGAGGCTTGTGACGGGCTAAATTTCTTTCGTTCAAACGGCCTTCTCTTGGGATACGTTTTCTTAGGAAAACGCCACATCCATGGCAAACAATTCACTGTCACCGCATAGTATATTACCAATACAGAGATTATTTCGATAACTAAAAGAAAAGAAAAGGAAACTTTTGGCATTGCATCACGTGCATTGTCAAGCTGGGTTAACCAACCGCAGTATGCACCTGGATGGTGCTCAGGACACGCTTGTAGAGGCTTATGACGGGCTAAGTTCCTTTCGTTCGAACGGCCTTCTCTTGGGATATGTTTTCTTAGGAAAACGCCACATCCATGGCAAACAATTCACTGTCACCGCATAGTATATTACCAATACAGAGATTATTTCGATAACTAAAAGAAAAGAGAAGGAAACTTTTGGCATTGCATCACGTGCATTGTCAAGCAGGATTAACCAACCGCAGTATGCACCTGAATGGTGCTCAGGACACGCTTGTAGAGGCTTATGACGGGCTAAGTTCCTTTCGTTCGAACGGCCTTCTCTTGGGATATGTTTTCTGAGGAAAACGCCACATCCATGGCAAACAATTCACTGTCACCGCATAGTACAGTGCCAATACAGAGATTATTACGATAACTAAAAGAAAACAAAACTTTTTGCATTCTATAACGTACACTTGCCAAACTGGGTTAATCACCCGCAGTATACACTATAGAGCTCGTCAGTCTGTGTTTTTTTCTCTCGATGCATGGAGCCCGAAGCTCGCTGGTGACGAGCTGACTGGAACTTCGTCAACTCGTATGTAGTTCTCAATAATTGGTTCAAGAAGTGAATATAAATCAAAGAGGCCCTATAGATGCGCTCCCGAGTTACCTGAGTGACTCGGGTTCTCTTCTCCTCCTGCGGCGCTCTCCGGTTCTAGCTGCATTCTCTTCATCCGTTCTCGGCTTCGAACGCAACCTTGATGTATATGTCAAATGTCAAATTTGTCCCATTGCTTGTCGTTACATTAAAAATCATCACGACCGACTAGAATGACCCATCTATGTCTGTAAGGTTTCGTGCTTATACGGGGTATTGTTGTTCCCCCCCGCAGCGACCTTATAAATCTTCGGAACTTTTCACAATCACTTCCGTGCGATACTTTTTTGCCATCTTCAACAGCTCATAGTGACTTTTACAATTTACTCAGGAAACTTTGATCGCTTTCACGATGTTCGATGCAGGCGTTACTCAAATTCCTTCAATTTTTCACCACGATGTATTCTTTCGTTCTCTTCTAGTGGCTCCTTGAAGCTGCTTGAGACTTTGGACACGCCAGACCCACGCACACAGGAGTTGTTGAGCTCTGGAATTAACGAATAACAGATGAATCTGCGAAATGAGTGATGGGTAAATAAGTGCACTGAACTGCCTCGGCGTATCTTAGGGACACCGTTCCACTTTGATCCAATTTGAGAGTTGTGAAGATAATAATAATAATAATAATAATAATAATAATAATAATAATAATAATAATAATAATAATAATAAAGCGATGCCCAATCTTGACTGCTCTGTCACTCTGTTAACTGGAGTATAAAGAAGGCCATTTTCATGGACAGCAGAATGTAGAACTCTATGCACAGTTACACACGTTTTACCCGCCGTGGTTGCTCAGTGGCTATGGTGTTAGGCTGCTGAGCACGAGGTCGCGGGATCGAATCCCGGCCACGGCGGCCACATTTCGATGGGGGCGAAATGCGAAAACACTCGTGTACTTAGATTTAGGTGCACGTTAAAGAACCCCAGGTGGTCGAAATTTCCGGAGTCCCCCACTACGGCGTGCCTCATAATCAGAAAGTGGTTTTGGCACGTAAAACCCCATAATTTTTTTTAGTTACACACGTTTTCATTTCCAGCAACAGCTCCGCCTTGTTCCTCAAGAAACTAAACTTCTAACATGTAAAACACTCGTTAACCCCATCCTCGAATATGGCTGCGTTATATGGAATCCATACAGACACTGTGACGTCAAAAAACTAGTATCAGTGAAAAAAGGCAGTGCGTTTTGTTTGTAGGAGATATGACAAGGACTTTTCGCCGCCTAACTCTCTTCCCCTATTTGTTCTCACTTCTCTTGCAGAGCGTCGCAAGCTTGAATGCCTAATATTCCTTCACACGTTGATCAATTCTCTTCCTCCCTCTTCTCTAGATAACTATATTTGACTTTTCCCAAACCCTCATCTACAAGCAGTCACCATGCTCTAAATATTTCAACCTTTTTTGCCCACACTGATTCCTTTAAATTCAACATTTTTCCATCTACAATTGAAGCCTGGAATTCATTACCGGAAGACATCCGTTCACTACCACTGAAAGAAGTCACGCAAGCTGGTTTATAAAAGTTTGTATGTTTGTTGTTCATCCCAGTCCTGCAATAGCCTCACTGAGGTTGCAGTATGTATAAATAAAATGAAATAAAAAATAAAATAAGATAAAGTATAAAAACACAACCTTTACACAAAGTTTTCAAGTCAGGCACGAACCACTGAGATACCGATGTTTCCTTATAGCAGGTATACTCCCGTGACGTCATCCGCAAGGGGTGCTTAGCGGTCGGCGCGGCAGTCGCCATATCCGTGGTCGCGAGCGCGAAGGCCATCGTAGGACTACCACTAAGGTGTTTTTCTGTGCCTGTTGTTTTGATCTTCTTTCTAAGAAAGCGGTGCAGTGAAGTGTTCAGAAGACTTGCGTCTATTGTGGATTGCTCAGCATGTGGTTAAGCGCGTACGCGCGTGGGATGAAAGGGCCTGAAAAGTCGCGCTATCCGGAAAAGGTGTGCCTGTGCCGCGGTGTGGACCCTCTTGACTTGAACGAAGCAGAAGTGCGACGCTAATCTTTTGCCACGTGTAGATTTCACAGACATTAAGGACTACCTCGTCCATGGAACGAGCTTTATAACTCGAGAGCAGCTCAAATCTTACAAGGCTTTGGAAGCTCACAATTACATCACCAGCTGATGGTTGCAGGAACCGCGCCTCAAAGCCCTTGCCGACAGCCGAGTGGTCATCGTTGGCAGGCTAAGCTCATTTATTTTCTAGCAATACCGTCGCGTGTTGTGTACTGAATCGACGGCGTGATGTCGAGCACGGATGTGTTTTCAGATCGTCGGGTTACCAGAACGATTTCATGACTCTGCGTAGCGTCATCGGTAGCAGCGCAAATGTGCCGACTGTTCGATCGAAAAACGTGCAATGCCTTCGCATGCCTTCACTGATTTAAGCGCTGTCGAGAACTGTCGAAGTGTCGAGAACTGATGTAGTTTTTGAATTTTCTCGTTACACGAACGACTTTTCACTGCGCATCTCGCATCGCGACGTAAATGTGTCGATTGTTCGATCGCAAAACGAGCAATCTCTACTCGTAAAATTTAAGTACCGAGACACTAATATTCATGTATTCTGCCACCATATTCATGTCAGCGTTCCTGATGCACGCGTGTGTACTGGTAGTTTGCTAATGCTCATTGGCAAGCAGCTTAGTTCTGGCTGCTTCGGCACAACTGCGATGTTTATGGTTTTCCTATAAACGCGTTCCGAGGTAAAAATCTCTAAGGAAAAGCTTTCATAACTTGCTTTCTCACCAGCTTTTCACACTTTTATGCAGGTTCAACACTCCCAGTCACTCAGTGAGAAACCACTGCACTCCTGGCTCCTTGTGAAAGAAGATGGGCAGGTGCTAACTGCGCACTGCACATGCAAGGCAGGCTTAGGGGAGGCCTGTTCCCACATTGCTGATGATATTACTCTGCTATGTGGGAACAAGCTTCCCCTAAGCCTGGCTTGCATGTGGTGCTATTCTGTTTGACATACAGGTTGTTGTGCAGAGACGGCATGGACGAGCCTGCGCATATAAAGAGAATTCATGGCTGCCAACACCTGTACGGTTTGTTGAATAAAACCTGTGTCACATGTGAGCTTTGCATCCTCAACAATGAAGAACAGAGTAATGGATGGTGAAATGGGGGGGGGGGGGGGGGCATGTTGTGGGAAACTGCGCAGGGTGAATGTTCAGCCTACCACAGACGAAGTGCTGTCAGAATTTTTATCAGCGTGCCACCAAAGTGGGAGCAGACCAGCACTGTTATCCCTGGAGCCTAAGTATGCTCATCACATCATTCCCGCTGCGAGAAAATTTCCAAGTGCCATCCTCACCAACATGCAGCAGGATGATCAACCCACCACATGGAGTACCGTGATCGAGCAATGCTCCCAGCTGGCTGAAAGCATCTCAGTTGAGCCACAGGTAAAGTATGACAATCCATAGTGCTTCTATATTGTATCTGGCATTGCATGCTTGCTTAAAGAATTACAGAAAGAAAACCAAATCAATCAATTTCAATCAATCAATTTTATTAATTTTAGACATTATTACAATTACAAAGGAAATGTAATACAGAAGGAGGTCCCACAGTAAAAAAGAGTGCGCATAGGCTGTAATAATTTGTTTCATATTGCAGCTTGCAGAGCTCATCGAGGAAAGCACAAGGGAGCAGGCAAAATGCACAAAATGGTTTGTATTCAGGGCAGGCCATATCACTGCATCTATATTGCGAAGGTATGCTGAATGGCGTTGAGTGATCCTGCAATGTCGCTTCTAAGAAAAATTTGTTATTCTGAAAGTACACAGTTTTGGTCACCACAGACTGCTTGGGGAAAAGAACACAAAGGAAAGGAGAGAGATGCCTACAAGGCGATGTCACATGACATACACATGAATTTTGTCTGCAGAGATTCTGGACTTCAAATCTCCACCGAGCGGCCATTTCTGGCTGCCTCTCCTGATGGCGTTATAAATTGCACCTGCAGCAAAGGAGCCTTGGAAATAAAATGTCCATAAATCCAAGCATCCAAGCACACTTGCACGGTGTGCTTGCACTTGCACCATCCAAGCACACTTGCAGACAACCGTGCAAGTGTGCTTGCCACACAAGAGAGCTCCTGTATGACCATTGTGGATGGCGCTGTGAAGCTTAAGAAGCCCCATCCCTATTATTAACAAATACAAATGCGGCTGTTTGTGTGTAAAGTGAACTAATCTGACTTCGTATTGTAGACTTTGAAGGATTTCATTGTAATCGGACAACAGTTTTGTGCCAAGATGGTGAAGCGCTGTGAAGAATATTTCATTTTGATTCTTCTGCCTGAACTTTGCTTCCCTACTGGGCTGACATGTGCAGAGGCAATCTGTCAGAAACTGCCGAAGACTGTGACACCTCGCAAGATAAGGCGTATTGCTTGTGACAAGGACCAGAGTCGGGCAAAATGGTTATGTGCAAGAGTGCTGCTTGCAAGTATGTGTGGTCCCATTTCAAATTCGTGTACCTAAAAAAAACACCTAGAGGAAGTTGGTTCTGCTGCGAGTGTAAAGAAAAACGCAAAAAAGTTTAGCATGTTTAATGCACAAAACTGTTTTTTATGCTGCATTGTATTAAGCAATAAAAATTTGTAAAAGATGCATCATCTCTTTCGCCTATCTCTGTAGTAAACCAAACGGAACAGTGGAGTTGCTCAAATTGCACAGTGCTGCACAAACGAAGACTATATTGTCAAGCACAGTGGGTCCACTCTCTTCTAATGCAAGCATCTCCACAGGAAGCGTGTACTTGAGTATTCGGTACTTATTGCAGAGCAGTCCAATCATTCTCTCAACGTGAATTCTGACATTGGCAAGTGTTCGCGTCTTTTCTACTTCACAGGTGAAAGCTGGGGCTTGCCTTTCGTGAAAGCAGGAATTGCAAGCTTTGCACAATGAAGGCCAACACTGTCGCCAATAGTGAAGCCCCTATCTGCTAAAACATAATGCCCAGGCTGGAGATTATTCAGCAGACCACACTTTTCTGTAATGACCTTGTTGCTCAAGCGTCCACCCCGCCCACACAAGAATGAAATGTTTTAATTAATACCCTATGGGGCAATGCCGATTAGATACTTGACTGTATTGTGATGTTTACAGTTAGACTCGGGCAGCTCTTGAAGACGCACAAGAAGAGGCCATACCACTTTCACGGTCCGACGCAGCCAGCAGACTTCGAGTGCTTGCACAGGAGATCATGCTCTCTCTATGGTGCACACCAAGCAGCCAGACCAACCGGAGCAATCGTCAATACCACCTGCCCTCTTTGATGCATCTCTGTATGCCAACTGGACTCCGCCGAAGAGAGGCGACTCTGCTTTATCGCTTATGGCTAGGGGTGGCTTTCACGAAATCTTACTCATTTTGCATTGGAATGGCCAAGAACGCTCTTTGCAATGCCTGTCTTTGCGAGGAGACGCTGGAACACATCCTGTGCGACTGTCCTGAATATAATGTTCAGCGACAGTCCCTGGCATCCGTTCTAGCGCACCTTGACACTAGACCATTGTCCCTCGAAACGATTTTCACATGCCGCCGACAGAAGACATCGCAGCTGAAGGCGACGCAGGGACTACTTCGGTTTTTGAAAGAGACGGGATAGGACAAGCGGCTGTGACAGTGATAAGACGTACCACGCAGGAGTGATGGACTCTAACGGACGATGTGTGTGCTGTGCTATGTGCTCTCTCCTCTCCTTTCCCCATCTTTCATCCCCCCCATCCCGCTCCCATGTGTAGGGTAGCGAACCGGTTAAGCTAAGCTGGTTAACCTCCCTGCCTTTCCTTCTCCACTTTTTCCTTCCTTCCTTCCTTCCTTACAGTTCGACCGTGTGTGCGATTTAGGCAGCAAAGACGAAGGTCGCTCTATGAACAGCTCAAAACAGTCAAGTATTACAACTTTTCGTGTCCCGAAGCACTGCCGAAATGCCATAAGCATTGTTCACTGCAACTCTTCGGATCCTGGCCACTTCACAGCATGGGAGAGGCGCACAAAGGCCCATCAATTCACTTGTTGACGACCCTAGACACAGTTGACTGAGATACGTTGAACCTGCAGGTGATAACACATATTATAAACACAATGCAACACTTGCCAAGCAATGTAAAAAGGCGAGTACCTGCATGCTAAGTCCTGTGATGGCACATTCAAGCGAAGGCTGGTGAGGAATATGAGCATCTCCTGGAAGAGGGTGAGACTCGGTTGGTACATGCTATTCCTTGTTTCAGCACTTCAAGAAGGGCTATCAAAAGACTGAAATTTGACAGTCCTGTGTAAAACTGCAACATGTCTTCGTTTTCTTTGAGGCAATCTTCAGTAAGCATTTTCTTGTTCAGTTTGCTCAGCACTCCCCCGACTCCTGCGAGCAGGTGCCGATTCTCGTTCTCAAGATGCTCAATTTGCCCCATTATCAAGTCAGTAACTTGCGAAAAGTCTGCCTCCCCTGAAAAGATGCAGCAAACAGTGCACAACCTGCCTGTCAGTGCAGTCAAAAAGAGTGCAGTCCAGCATGTTAGTCTAAGAACTGTTTTCCCTTTTCATTTAAAGCAATATGAGCACTGCTACCACATTAAATTAAAATATGGGTAAAATCAAATAAACAGTACCAAACTTCCTTAACTCCATGCAAACACATACCGCCATCACTGCATTCTTGATCAGTAGTCTCCTGGATATCGGGATCGTCAGCAAAAAGCGTTTCATCGTTTTCGGAGGGCCCTAGTGAATACAGCACAGCACTGTTTCCTTCGTGTGCATTTTCATGCAGTTGCTTTAGGGGACTTGCCAATCGCTCTGTTCGTCGCCTTTTCCTCGTGTATCTGGAAGGAAACCTTGCATTCAGCTACTTGAGAAATACAAAATCATCAAACCCCTTTTAAGTGGAGACGTTAAAATCTTGTCAGAAGTCACCGGCAGCACATTAAGGGTGGGCAAGTTATCATAACCACGGGCGGTCGTACCGAGATGTCGAGGCGTTGCGGTTCATTTCCCATGCCCAAGATGAAGCTAGGGCGCCCATTGCGGACTGGACTCATTCATTAGGTACGCTGGACGACCTGTGTAAAGTAGTTAAGGCGCTACGAGCTGTCTCCCAACCGGCCAACATGCAGTTCACGATCGCAAACTGCGGTCGCCAACAAACGTAGTACTGCGACCTGCGAACTTTTAGGGCTTACCTGAAAAGAAATGCTTCCCGCAGACTCTGTAATGGTCCTCATTGCGGTCCATATCCTTGCGGTTAATACGGGAAAACCAATCCGCCCGCCTCCGAGTCGACACTCCTTTCGTCGGTGCGCGCTGATGCGTGATCACTTTCGGAATGTGAAAAAAACACAACTTCCGCCACATTTTCGTCATTTGCCCTTTTCCGTGAGTGGGCACTGCACCCATAAACAGCGCAGTTCACCATAGTGCCAGGAAAAAGTGCAGTTGAAAGAAACAACACATCCACAAGCACCTATCAGCGGCCGCCGAACATCAGACCGACATATGCCGGATCGCTGAACGACCACGGCTATGGTGGCCGGATGTAGGCACTCGCTGGCGCCGCCTAGCGGATCGAGCTCAGTGAATACCTTCTATATGGACTATATGAGTTATAAATCATAATGTGACATGCAGCCAAGTCGACAAAGCCGTGGGATGAAATCACGAGTCTTTTCGAATAATTCGTTGACCACTGTCGAATCGTTATTTAGAGCTAAGGCGCGCATGTTCTGGCATCACATCTACGAAAGAAGGGAAAGACGTAAACGCCGCATAGAAGGGTGTTGTAGAAGATTGCCGTCGCGCACGTAGTTACCCTGTTGGAAAACGTTTCCGTATACATGGAGAGTGATTTCCTCATGTGTGATCCACACACAACAGGTTTAAGTACACCTGCAGCTGTTGCTAGGCGTCCTTTACTGTCGGTAAGAGTTCGCCTCGATGCTAGAAACATCGTTTATAAAGACAACAAAGCTCCAGGTCTGGGTCGGGAATGAATGCGACTCTGGAACCACTGCTACAGGAACTAGCCATCGCTCGTATTGACCACGAACACAAGAGAAGCGTATCCTTTCTTGCTCTGGAATTTTGGCCAGTTTTCGTGCTGGAAACCGTTGGAGACTATTCTGTAAACAAGACTTGAAAGCAGCGTCCGTTTTCGACCCTCATGGTCACACCTGCGAGAGCAGAGATGCTGCAGCGGCGAGGATTAAAAGCGACGAATTACAGCTCACGACCGCGGCGGTGCTGGTCCGATCCTCGGCGCGATAACGTCAGCGGCAGACAGCCCTGAACTCATTCACAGCGGACGCAGATTGTGTCTCCGGCTCGCCAGCCGGCCGGGGCCCGAAAGAACGCCGGAGAAAGCCGCCGGCGATCTTTGAATGCGCCCTTCGCGTGTTGACTTTCCACCATGAAAGGCTCAAAACGAAACCAGCGCGCCAGGAGTGGCGTGTCGAAGCCATTCAACTGCGGCCGCTTTCGCCCGTGACAACCGGCTTGTCTGCAAACACACTCCCGCAGAAGCAGCGGTGCTCCCTCTCGCCTCACTTTCCCAGCCTCTCTTGCACGGAGGAGACACCGGGAATAAACTGGCCGCTCGCATCTTCTCTCCCGGTCGCACCTGTTGTGACGCGCTCTCCGCCCTAACAAGGACACGTCGTTGCAAAGCACGGGGGTGGTGTGCTTTATTTTCCAAGGCTTTTCAGCGGTCTCTCGAATGCTGCGACGAGTTCCTGCTGCCCTATAATCGCTATAGGGACGGTGGGGGGCGCAGCGCCACTGTGCAGCCCAGCGGGGGTCCTGGAATGCGCCGAGCATGGCCGCCCCAGCGCGCGCTTTGTTTCGGAGAGGCGCACGTTTCCCAAAGGCGGTCATTAGGGCCTGCCGAGGGGTTAGCGCCTCTATCACCGGTGCGGATCTGTCACCCCACGAGGACCAGCGGGGCAACTCGCTTCTCCTTTTGATCTCCCCAGTCGCGTAACGGGTGATCTTGTCGCGTGACAGATGACCAGTCATCCCGACCAGTGGTCGGGGGCATACGCGCGTAGCTGTGTCTGTCGGAAGTCGTCACTGTAGGCGGCTTTGACCAGCGCTTCGAAAGCAGTCGTAGGCTGTTTAACAAACGTTAAGCCACACGTGTACACATGCCCATTCGGGCGCTATTTACCCACGCTTCCAGCGTTACGGTTTTTACATCGTTTTGCTGCGCGATCCTTTGAAGCCGGTTTGCGGCGACCTGCGACCGTGGTACAGCAGCAGAGTCTAAGTTCGACGATGGTATGTATGCGCCTTGAAGAGATAGCGAGCACCAAAACTTTCTCTTCACCCACCACCGCACCCTTTGGAATCCTTTTCATCGTTTTGAGAAACCCTCGAGCCTGCTAGTCGGATTTACCTGGGAGCCGCATTCGGCACCTTATCGGAAAGCAAAGTGCGACAGCGTAGCCAACACCTGTACAATAGAATACCTTGAGACCGCGCACGCAGTAGCGTTCCCACCTCTGTGGCGGCGGCCTGAGTGAGCGGCCCTGTGTATGGGGGCGATGAAGGGTCAACTGGCTAATCCTCTTCTCGGCCTGTCACCAGAGAGCAAAGCACACGCCGACGCCGCAGCGGGAACCATGCCGTACGTGTTGCTAGAGGCACTTCGGTCTCATGGGTACAGCGGCGGCGACCCTGGTGGTCCCCCCGTCGAAGTCCAACGCAAGCACGGTGACGCTAACTTTAGAATCACCCGGAACCTGCTGATAAAAGGGTTAAAGTAAGCATCGGCTCTAATAGCAGGGCGCTCGCTAATCCTTGACTGTGAGAAATGTTTCCCGCGGCCAGTTAAGGAAAATGAGGAGCCGGCGCTTTGGCCGTCCTCCCTTTGAGGGGTGGCTCGCCGGGTCCGTCGGTGAGCGATGACCTGCCAAGCCACCTCCCCTACGCCTCGCCAGAGCCGGCCATTGTCAACTTTCCCCTGGCGGCTTTTAATAAAGTGTGTTCTTTGAGGCGGTCGTCATTATGGGCTGGCGAGCGGGTCTTCCGAGGCTTTTGTTCGCGACTGCGCTGCCCGTCAGTAAACGCGCTTCGGCCGATAAGTCACTGCCGCTCACTGTTCGGCGGCTTCTGTGCTTCAGGGGACTGCGCAGAGATGAGCACCCGGATCAGAGACAGACGCCGTGTCTCGCTGTTCAGCCGTCAAGTAGGAAAGGGGGCATCAAACCGCGAGGAATGTCCACGGTGGCCTTTTTTCACTCCGCGCGAGTCAAGTGAAAACCGGCAGCAAACACACCTAGCGGTGACATCAAGAAAGCCCACGACCGGGCAAACTCCTGGGTATACAGTGGCTTGCTTAGCGCTCTTATCGTCTTTTGCTGCCGACAGTGTTCGACAGAGGAGGCTGCCTAATGTGACATACCTACTATACAATGCATGGGTTTATTGACCAGTTGCCTTCACCCAAAAAGATCACGTACTCGCGACGCCTCCAGCACAAAGGCTGTTTCACATCCGCCGCTAAGGTTTGTGAGTTGTGGCACTGGCTAACACTCCCAGGTTTCTAGTAGGAAACATAAATACCAAAGAAAGTGTATGGGAA
Organism: Dermacentor andersoni; assembly: GCF_023375885.2. Classification (NCBI taxonomy): domain Eukaryota; kingdom Metazoa; phylum Arthropoda; class Arachnida; order Ixodida; family Ixodidae; genus Dermacentor; species Dermacentor andersoni. The sequence goes on along the minus strand of NC_092814.1, from coordinate 55,223,614 downwards.
AACGGCGCCGCGGTAGCTCAATTGCACAGCATCTGAAGCGTAATGCAAAGACGTGGCATCATTACCCACCTGCGGCAAGTTGTTTTTTCATCCACTTTCATTTCCATTAATTCATGATTTCTTTAAGGCTGAACCCCATGAGAGCGATCTTGTGCGCGACGGCGACGAGCGACGGCTTCGAACGGGCCGTCGCTTGAACAGATGGCTCGGTTCTGCAAATCTAGAATTCGTCGCTCGTCGGCCGGAAGTGCTATGAGCGACTAGCCAATAGCGCGAAGCCAGAACTGGATGTACATCACTCAAGTACTATCGATTGTGGCACGGAACGAGCAAATGATTGAAATTTTATAGTGCAAGTATAACAACCTACTGGAAGACCTTCAGAAATATTTTATACTGCTTCTTACAGTAAAACACATCAACTTAAGTTCATAAAGCACGCGTCATGCTAGTTTCGGCGCCTATATTGCTGCCCTCATACCGGCAACACCGGGGAGACGTCGCTCGAAGTCATCTCTCGCATGGGGTACGATTTGTAGGCGACGACCGAACGCGACAGCCATTTCCATCGCGTCACTTGTCGTTGTCGTGCGCAAGATCGCTTGCATGGGGTTTATACTTTAATTCATTAAGTAAATACAAGTAATTTCCCCTATGTTGTCCTTGGCGTCAATGTTTGTTGGCTTCATCATCGTCATCATCATCATCATCATCATCATCATCATATTCATGTCCACTGCAGGACGAAGGCCTCTCCCTGCCATGTCCAATTACCCCTGTCCACTGCGCCAACCGATTCCAAATAGCACCCGCAAATTTCCTAATTTCGTCGCACCATCTAGTCTTCTGCTGTCTTCTACTGCACTTCCCTTCTCTTGGCACCCATTCTGTCACCCTAATGGTCCAACGGTTCTCTAGTCTGCGCATTACTTTACCTGCCCAGCGCAATTTTTTTCTCTTCATGTCAATTACAATATTGTCTATACCCGTTTGCTTTCTGATCCAAACCGCTCTCTTTCTGTCTCTTAAAGTTATGCCTAGCATTCTTCGTTCTATCGCTCTTTGCGCTGTCCTTAACTTGTTCTCAAGCTTCTTTGTCAGCCTCCAAGTCTGCGCCGTATGTCAGCACTGGTAAAATGCACTGATTGTATACTTTCCTTTTCAATGATAACGGTAAGCTCCCATTCAGGAGCTCACGATGTCTGCCGTATGCGATCCAACCCATTTTTATTCTTCTGTGAATTTCCTTCTCATGGTCCGAGTTCCCTGTGATTAGTTGACCTAGGTAAACGTACTCCTCCATAGACTCTAGAGGCTGACTTGCAATCTTGAACTCTTGTTCCCTTGCCAGGTTATTTATCATTATCTTTGTCTTCTGCATATTAATCTTCAGCCCCGCTCTTACACTCTCCCTGGTAAGGGCCTCAATCGTTTGTTGTAACTAGTCTGCATTGTTGCTGAATAGAGCAATGTCATCGGCAAACGGAAGGATGTTGAGGTATTCGCCGTCGATCTTTACTCCTAAGCCTTCCCAGTTTAATAGCTTGAATACTTCTAAGCACGCAGTGAATAGCATCGGAGAGATTGTGTCTCCTTATCTGACCCCTTTCTTTATAGGTATCTTCCTACTTTTCTTGTGTAGAATCAAGGTGGCTGTGGAATCTCTGTAGATATTTTCCAGGGTATTTACGTAAGCGGTCTGTACTCCTTGATTACACAATGCCTCTATGACTGCTGGTATCTCTACTGAATCAAATGCTTTTTCGTAATCTATGAAAGCCATATAGAGAGGCTTATTGTACTCTGCGGATTTCTCGATAACCTGGTTAATGACATGGATGTGATCCATTGTAGAGTAACCTTTCCTGAAGCCAGCCTGCTCCCTTGGTTGACTAAAGTCCAGTGTTGTCCTTATTCTATTGGAGATTATTTTGGTAAATATTTTATATAATACTGGGAGTAAGCTAATGGGCCTATTATTCTTTAGTTCTTTAACGTCGCCCTTTTTGTGGATTAGTATAATGTTTGCATTCTTCCAGTTTTCTGGGACCCTTGCAGTCGATAGACACTTCGTATAGAGAGCCACCAGTTTTCCTAGCATTATGTCTCCTCCATCTTTGATTAAATCGACTGTTATTCCATCCTCTCCAACCGCTTTTCCCCGTTTTATGCCTTGCAAGGCCTTTCTGACCTCATCTCTAGTTATAGGAGGAGTTTCTGTATACTGTTCATTATTGTTTGGAATAGAGTGCCCCTGAGTCGTCTGGGTACTGTAAAGGTCAGTACAGAATTCTTGCGCTGCGCTTACTATATCTTCGAGATTGCTGATGACATTACCCTGCTTATCTTTTAGTGCATACATCTTGGTTTGTCCTATGCCAAGTTTCTTTCTCACTGATTTCAGGCTGCGTCCCTTTTTTACGGCTTCTTCAGTCTTTCTCACGTTATAGTTTCGAATATCACTTATTTTCGCCTTGTTGATCACTTTTGACAGTTCCGCGAATTCTACCTTATCTCTTGATTTGGACACTTTCATTCTTTGTCGTTTCTTTATTAGGTCCTTTGTTACTTGGGAGAGCTTGCCTACTGGTTGCGCCTTGGTGCCTTGCCTCCCACTTCAGTTGCTGCCTCTGAAGCCAGCCTCATTAAGGTTTCATTCATTACCTCTATGTCATCATCATCATCATCTCTCTGTTCTAAGGCTGCATATTTGTTTGCAAGTACCAACCTAAATTTGTCTGCTTTTACCCTTACTGCCTCTAAGTTGACCTGTTTTTTCTTGACCAATTTTACTCTTTCTCTGTTCAAATTGAGGTGAATTTTGGCCCTCACTAACCTATGATCACTACATTTTACCCTACCTATTACTTCTACATCCTGCACTATGCTGAGATCGACAGAAAGTATGAAAACAATTTCATTTCTGAAATTGGGCTTTTCCAGGTCCATTTTCTGTTCCTACGTTTCCTGAAAAAAGTATTCGTTATTCTCAGCTTATTACTTTTTGCGAATTCTACCAGCATCTCACCTCTAGCGTTTCTAGAATCGACACCGTAGTTGCCAATTGCCTGTTCACCCGCCTGCTTTTTCCCCACTTTTGCACTGAAGTCCCACATTACTACTGTATACCGCGTTTGCAATTTTCTCATCGCTAATTCAACATCTTTATAAAGCTGATCTACTTCCTCATCGTCGTGACTGGACGGTGGAGCGTAGGTTTGTACTACCTTTAATCTATGCCTTTTATTGAGTTTGATTACGACTACTGCTACCCTCTCGTTGATGCTGTAGAATTCGTCAATGTTGCCCGCTATGTCTTTATGGATTAGGAATCCTACCTCATATTGCTTCTTATCAGGGAGACCTCTATAGCAGTGTACATGGCCGTTATTCAGCAATGTGTAAGCCTCACCAGTTCTTCTAATCTCACTAAGGCCGATAATATCCCAAACAATGTCTGATAGTTCTTCGAAGAGTCCTGCTAAGCTTGCCTCACTCGAGAGGGTTCGGGTGTTAAACTTTGCAAGGGTCAGTTTCCGTTGGCGGCCTGTCCGGACCCAGGTATTCTTAGCACCCTCTGCTGCATTGCAGGTCTGACCGCCGCCTTGGTCAGGTGCTCCACAGCCACTGGGGACTGAGGGCCATTTCATTGAGGAGATCTTTTTTGTTTTTTTCGGCGATGTAAACTGGCAATTTGCAGTGAGGTGAACAGGTGCTAATGTTTTTCGCAAAACCACTCTTGGATAGTAGTAAACGAGAAGAAAGGGGGTTAACCGAGGGGGCCTGATATTTTATTAAGCATTTCATAAGAAGCCTCACATTCTCCTGAATGTGAGGCTTCTTATGATATGCTTAATAAAAATTAAGCCTCACATTCTCCTATAGGTGGCGCGGAGAACGTTTCAATATGGCGGTGATAGAGGTGATGGAGGCGATACGAAAGCGAGCGCATCTCCAGAAGCAGGCGGCCTACGGGCCTCTGGTATCTTTAAGCGCGTTCATTGACCTTGCTAAGGAAATGCAGGGTTGTGTTGTAGAAGGAGAGGCTACGTTTAACGCTGGCCATGTGATATGGTGTGGAATACGAGAGACAAGCGCGGCTGTCCAGGTCGAGTCACTCTGATTGCAGACAAGCGCCGTAAGAGGCCCGCCGCATACTATAAAAGTTCAAGTCTGCAATGTAACCGGCACCGTAAAGGTCAATATTTCTCCTTACGTTTTGTAATCTATACGTGATGTACGAGAATTGACACCAAGCAGTTAATGATGTAAGAATGCAAACAAAGCGCAGTATACCCCCCACGCCGCTACATAATGTAGACTTTGTGTGCATTCACGACATGGCTCCATGCACCAGCTTAGTTGCGGAATGCTTGTTAAAAATGTCAGATAATGCGGAAACATTTCAGTAGTGCCGATTTACACTATATGAGCGAGACGATGAGGTGCGCCAGCGCGCCCCGTTTCCAGCACGATTAGCGCTTTTGCGTGCTGTAGGGAAGCTCGCATGCGCAGTCTTCATGAATGACCACTTCAGGTACATAATCCTGGCCCTTGTTTCCTGCAACATTGTTTAGAAGAGATGCTTTAAAACCAAACAAAACAAATACCAAATCAGAAACGCGTGCGCACGACCTCCGATCGGACACAACTTTGACTACGGCCAAAAAAACAACAACAAAGAAACAAACAAACAAGCAGCTAATTTCTTGTGCATTGACCGCCTGCTTCATTCTTACAGAAAACTACTAAGAACAGTTGCGGAATACGTTCTCTAGTTTGCAATGCTTGCAACACAGTATCAGGCACCGTCGCACAGTATCTACCGAAACAGCGCGAGTGCAGGCATAAAATTGAGTAAACGGTGAAACCAGCGTACTTAAATTTACCTTGAGAATCTGTGGAGGGCTTTCTTTGGCCAACCCCAGCCCTCACCCTTGCTTCGTGGGATCACAGCGGGAACTTTTGCGAAGGCACGGCGTTTCTCTTTAGCTGCTTTCGTAAGGGCTTCAACTCGTCTTTAAGGCGAATTTTCACAATCAGCTCACCCCAAAATTAAAATGAAATTATTGAGAGCAGCGCGACAGTCAATTACACTCACTAAGGTGACCCCAAAAGAAGTCATCTTTGTTAAAATGCTCGCTACATACGACCATTTCTTCGCTCACATGCTTCCCGATGCGGAGCTTGATCGCCCACAACTTCCTCCGTTTTCTCTTTTGGAAAGTGGTGCAAGCTTACTTTTCCCAATATTGCATAATTTGTGCAATGTGGCACACTGAATATGTGGTTGCTCTTCGCTTATCGACAGTTTCTTTTTCCCATATCGAAGATTACCAAAACGCCAACACAGCTCCAGAAACCGCGTGAGCGGGAAATCCATCACCACCTCCCGGCTTCCGAAAAAATCCGCGCGGCGGCGCTAGCGTATTTGGAAAGCGAGGCTGAAATAATCTCATGGGCGGCGGCAATGAAAAAGAAACCTGCCATGAGTAACTACTTAAGAGGAAAAAACGAAATCAGGAAAGAAACATTTATGATAACTCAAAGGGAAGCCCATTACTTTTCGAAGCGAGATCGGGATGCCTTAGAACACGCACCTATAAATCGAGATATAAGGAAGAAGAAGCATGTGCTTGCTGCGGTAAAGCTATGGAAACGACGGAGCATGTTTTATTAAAATGTGAAGACGTCTACCCAGCGGTTGATTTAGGCACCACTGGCCTCCTTGAAGCCCTTGGGTTCAGCGGGAGCAGTGGTAAAGCAAACATGTCCGTAATAGGCATTAGTAAGAGGCGATTGGAGGATTGGTGGAAGAAAAGTTGGGAAACGACAAAAGACGGAGACGTACTAAAGCACAGTTCGCAATAGGGGATCAGAAAATTTGAGCGTGGTAGTTCATAGCGTTCTTTTTTTCTTTTTTCATTGTTTAACCTAGGTAGGACATTAAGCAGTATAATAGCAAGAGCTTGGTGGCGCAATCCACTGCCCCGTTCCAAAGGGGACGCTCATAACATTCATCCATCCATCCAGCGCTCAGCGAGCCAGCGGGCCCAGCGGGCCAGCGTAGACGCCACTGCGCATGTTGTAACGCGCATGCGCACCGGCGTCTGCGCTGGCCCACTGGGCCCGCTGGCTAGCTGAGCTATAACATTTAACTCTCTTATATGGGCCGTCGGTACGTTGGCTTGGGCGAGCGCTCCTTGTTGTATGTCATGGCATACATACACTCGGCGGCAGTTTCTGATGGGTTTCTCGCGCTCGCGTGGTCTGTTCAACGTGACATGGCGTCTTCTGCGTGGAAAACTCTCTTGTGAGACAGGCACGTACGCAGGATTACTCCTGATGGCTAGAGCAATTGCCGCTTGTTCCGCCACCATAGGGTACTTGGTAAAAATAGTGAGAGCGTCTTGCACCTTCCCTTGATAATTTGATACAATGGCTGTATATGTTTCTTTACCTTTCACCCAGGCAGCATCAACTATGGCTGCCAGTTGGTTCTGCTGCTCTATTTCCTGCAAGAGTGCTTTAGCTCTTGCCTTTCTCCTTTCGACAGTATATTCTGGATGCATGTTTCTGGGGAGAGGGTTGGTTCTGATCTTGTTCCTAACTTCAGTCCTTAATTCTACTTCAGCCTCTATTGGGCTCCTTGATGTATTCAGTTCTGCACCTATTGCCTGTAATATGTTCCTGCCAGCTCGTGACTTTGTCAATCTTTCGTGTTGCGCTAGCTGTTGGGCCTCCGCGATTTCTTCCATTGTGTTGTGCACCCCTAGACTTATGAGTTTGTCGGTTGCAGCGTTACTGGGTATCCCTAGGGCTACTTTAACGAGCTTCCTGAGCATCACATTAAGTTTGTTAAGCTGCCTGCTTCCATTTGAATAATCCAGCCACATAAGTGAAGTGACAGAGAACAAAGGCGTGTATTAGCCTCAAAGCGCTGTCTTCCCCTAAGCCTCTGTGTCTATTGGTAATTCTCCTTAGTAACCTAATGACTTCATCTGTTTTATTCGAGATATGTTGTATTTAGATGGGCCTGCATTTACAGTGATTCGAAATCCGCTGTAAAGTGTTTTGATAAAGGCTACGTAGCTGGAATTGCAGCTAAACGTTTTGAAAACATTGGGATTATGAGAACTGAAATCCGATGGTTTCTTGCGCATATGGGGAAAGTGGACGAGACTCGGGTAAACCTCAATGAGGTTGCTCATGACTTGGGACGAGGACTTGCTAACCGTGACAGTCACAACCGAGCCGTTCACCATCAAGCCAGGGAATCTAGAGATCATTTAATAACATACAATGACGTTACCAAACATTACTATTTAGGACGCAGACAATCCCCATTGCCACATTCAAAACTGAACAGGGCTCAGGCAGTCTCACTGCACTTTTTGCAAACGGGTACATATCCCACACCGTACAGCATTAATAAAATATATCCAGAGAGGGAGATTAAGATGGACTGCAATGATTGTAATGGCATCATTGGAATCCGACATACGTTAGCGGGGTGTCCCGCGACTCTCCCCAACCTCGTTGAAGAATGGACACAGTGGGAGAAAAGGGTTCAAAGCCCATTGTTTCAAGGCCAACTAAGGGCAGTCCAGAGGGCCCATGATGTCGCTGAAAGGCTTGGCCTGACAGTGCCAACGTGGGAGCGGCCCGCCTTAGCTTAAGAAGTGGAGCCTCCGGACCTCATTACAATAAAAGTTTTCACACACACACACACACACGTACGCAGGATTTCTTTTCGGGGAGGGCCCAACCCAAGGTAACTTCTATGAAAATGAGGGGGGGGGGGGGGATGTACTTTACTAGTACAAATGTGAATAACGTCCACCATTCGCCATAAAAAGCTCGTAAACCCACAAAAGAGAAATGAAATAAGGTGTATTTTACAGGTACGCCCTGTGCTATACACCTCTCCTTTACTCTCCCAGCCCATTTACTTTCTTTCATATTCTTCAGTCGTCTTTCAAAATAAATCTTACTCTGAGCTTCCCTCACTTCAAAACTTGTCCAGCCGATATCACCCTGCCCAGCTTCATTTGTAGTCTTCCCGTGAGCGCCCAATGCAAGGGGTCCCACTGACCGTTGGTTGCCGTCGAATCCTGATTGTACCCCTGACTTCAAGTAAACAACCGCATTTCCAAAAGTAAGTCCTGGAATCATTACACCTTTCCACATACCTCGAAGCACCTCATACCTATTGTATCCCCATATGTAGCGGTCTGTGCTTCATTATGGCTGCATTTCTCTTCCCCATCACTGTTATTGTTTTTTCCTGTGTTTCCATGTATCTATTGCCTTCGTTTATCCATATACCAAGGTATTTATATTCTGTTACCCGAGGTATTTCCTGGCCCTGTATCGCCACTGTCTGTTTACTGTTTTCAGTGAATACCATAACACATGATTTTCGAACACTAAATTTTAAACCTAAATTGTTTCCTTCCTGTCCACAGATATTAGCCAGACGTTACAAATCACTTTGTTTGTTAGCTAGCAACACAATGTCGTCCGCATAACATAAACCTGGAAGCTGCTGCTCAACTACTGTACCCGCTTGTTTGTATGAGAGATTAAACCCGAGGTTACTTCCTTCTAGCGCCCTCTCCATCCTCACCATGTACATCGTAAACAGCAGTGCGGATAAAGGGCACCCCTGCCTAAGTCCCTTGTTGATATCAACTTTCTCTTCGCTCTTCATCCCTTTCCATTCAAAGCAAACGGTATTTTCTAGGTAAATCTCTCTCAAAAGCTGTAGACAATCGTCGCCTAAGCCTTCCCCTTCCAGAATATCATACAACATGTAGCCGTCTGCGTTGTCATACGCTCCTCTAATGTCTAAAAAGGCCACATATAACAGTCACCCTTCTACTCTGAATATTTCAATACACCGAGTAAGAAGAAATAAGTTATCATCCAGACACCTACCGATTCTGAAGCCATTCTGAAGTTCTCTCAATATGCCATTATGTTCTTCCCATGCTTGCAGTTTTAATTTAATCGCCTGCATTGCTAACCTGTATACTACTAGTGTAATGGTCAATGGTCTACATGAGTGAATTCTATTTCTTTCCCCTTACCTTTCTAAATTAAATTTATTCTACTTTGTCGCTTACATGTCTGGTATTCGCGCATATTGTAAGCTTTTTTTCTACTGCTTTCAACAAAGCCTCCCTACTCTTTGGTCCTAGTTCATTAATCAGCCTTACGGGAATCTCGTCTAATCCTGTGACTTTGCGCTTAAGCATTGTCTCTCCAGCTGTCTTCAAATTAAAATTTCTCAGCACCAGCTCCTTTTCCATATGGTTCTCTTTCATGCTCTTTTTTTTTTCCTCAAGTACAACCTAGTCATTAATTGGAATGATTCGGCGGTTATTTTTCCGATGTAATTTAATGACGCGTCCCCTTCCAGTTTGTTTCCATCTTCGTCGAGGATATGTTGCTGTATTGTGCCAGACTTCCTGCCTAATAAGTTTATGTGGTTCCGAAATATTCTAGGTACGGCCTTCTTTTCCTCACGTATTTGTGACAACCAACGTTCCCTTTCACCTTTAATCTTTGCTTGAACCAGTATTTGAACCATAGATTTTTTCTCCCGGTATATTTCCCAATTTCTATTTACTTCATGCTTCGGCAACTGCGCTTTATGTTTTTTTATGTTGTTTTTTTTTGTGCCTGCCTATGATCTCGTGTTGCTTTCTGTCGTTCATCGATCACTTCTCGTATCTCCCTGTACCACCAGATTTTCTGTTTCCTTTTTCCTTCCCCATAAATGTGTTCTTCTCTTTCCTTATTTCTCTCGTCATTACACTTAGAAGCTCACTACACCACTCTTTGCCATTTGGTAAGTTCTTTCTCGACCCTTGTGACTATATTTGTTATTTGTTCAGCGTTCAAATTTCGACTGGCCATTATTCGCTCTTAGCTCTCTTTCCCAACTACATATCCCCCATACCCGCCGTGGTTGCTCAGTGGCTATGGTGTTGAGCTGCTGTGCACGAGGTCGCGGGATCAAATCCCGGCCACGGCGGCCGCATTTCGATGGAGGCGAAATGCGAAAACACCCATGTACTTAGATTTAGGTGCACGTTAAAGAACCCCAGGTGGCCGAAATTTCCGGAGTCCTCCACTACGGCATGCCTCATAATCAGAAAGTGGTTTTGGCACGTAAAACCCCATAATTTAATTAATTAAATAATATCCCCCATTTTCAAAATGACGCGTTTACGGTCACTCCCTATGTTGCTGTACCCTTCCTCCTCAATGGCCATATCTATCAACTTATCACAAATTACTTCTGTCATTAGACAGTAACCCATGATCTAGTGCATAGTTCCGACTTCTCATGTGATCTGGCCATCTATAACTATAATTGGATCTGGCCATAAATGATCTAATATAACTGTGATCTGGCCATCCATGACTGTAACAAGGTTACGTTGCTGACAGAGATATAGCATTTACTTCCCATTGGTGTCGGTATAACCGTCTAGATCCTGTATGTGGGCATTCGTTACCTAAAAGGACAATTTCGGCATCATTCCCGAAACCCTTAATATCAGCACTTAGGTATTCCACTAACTCTTGCTTCTCTTTGCGATATTTTCCCGTCCACAAATACGTTACGCCCGTTTGTATTTCTACTCATCGCGCATGATAACCAAGGATGCTCTGGGCACTTCAAATTTACTCTTTTCCATTTGGCTCCCTCATGGATGAGCATTCCGACTCCCCCTCCCTTTCTTTCCGATTTAGTTCTGTTGCACATTTCCCAAACATAATTCTCAGTCACTGGTGGCTCTTCTAAGTCTCTAAGGTGCGTTTCTGTAACCGCATGCACACCTGTTTGTTCTCTGTTTAACTGCTCCTGAATCTCTAACCACTTTTCCGTTCTTTTGTCGATCTGCGTGTTTACGTAGCCTATTGCATGGCGAGCTCTCTTTCTTGTTTTTCTCCTTTTTTCTGTTATTGACAGCGATGCTATTTTGAGGTTCCCCTAGGGGACCTTCTTCATTGCTACATTCACTGGCCTCCTGGGCGCCTGTGAGCAACCCCAAAAAAGCAATTGCGCCACCAGCAAGTTGCTAGCCCACTTCTCGTCCAAGCCTCTGATTGAAGAGGATTCCGTTTCGTTGAAAATCACCATACCTTCTCAGTTCCCTGTTTACTTCCACAACCTCGAAACCTTTCTCTCGGCTCAGTCTTCATATAGCCTCATAAGCGGCCGCACCACATTTTGCATGTCCAACTGTTAAAAAAAATAACGTAAAATTACAGGAACATCCCACGGAACAGCAGCCGCACTAACGCCGTATCTGCCGCGTCCTGTAACGGGCTTCAATGGCTCCGAACACGTTTCACAATGGAATCGTACTTTGGGGTATACGATAAGTATATATAGTTATGTTTAGTGTGACTGATGTGGTGAATACCGTTATTGTCTGCGATTGCCAGGAAGCCCATCCTATAACCGTTTCGCTAATGTAGCATTAAAACTGCAATCGAACTAACTGTTTGGTCGGAACTTACGTGACGACGCCACCCCGCGGAGGTTCACGGCCAGCGCACGCAGGCCTAGCTGTTGTGCTGGTTTTGGATGTGCGAGCAGCGGCTGCTTCGTCGAGAGTTTCATCACTTCCTGCGTTTTTCGCTGCTGCAAGGTCTAACCAATGCAGAGTTGCGGATTCTCCGTCTCCTGTCAAAGGATTGCACGGTAAGTTCGAATGAGCTTGAATTCTTTGTTGTGTCTGGAAGCTGTTCATCTGCGAATCACTGATCCACTCACTGCCTACCCTTGCGCCTGCCTTTCCATATGGCACGCTTCCTTAGGTTAATATTCTAGACCTCATGCGAGTGTTTTTGTGACCTGCAGCCGTCGCCATTCTTTTTGGGCATGTAAGTTAAATTAAAATTAAATTATGGGGTTTTACGTGCTAAAACCACGATCTGATTATGAGGCACGCCGTAGTGGGAGACTCCAGAAATTTGGACCACCCGGGTTCTTAACGTGCACCTCAATCTAAGTACACGGGCGTTTTTTCATTTCGGCCCCATCGAAATGCAGCCTTCGTGGCCAGGATTTGATCCCGCGACCTCGTGCTTATAGCAGTCCAACACCATAGCCACTAAGGGACATGCAAGCGAACCGCGTATCTTATCGCCCCTTGGAATTTAAAATTTGTCGCCGAATCACCGGCCGGTGCTTGCTTGTCACTTCGTCTAGCCGCTCACAGAGCCGATATATGTAGTTGATGTGCCCGTGCGGTGGTGATTTGCATGGTGCGTCGTTGCACGAGTTTGTATCGTTATTCACCGCGTGCGCATGTCTCCTGCGCATGCCTCACAACTCATAATAACGCGCGAAAGCGCGGTCAGAGATGCCGCCCGCGCCTTACACTGGCGCACCGGCGTTAGATTACGCACCGCTGCTCAGGAGCTCAGGACGCGTTCGACTAACGCTGGAAAGAAATTCGCAAGTCAGCTGAGTCAGCCGCGGTTATCACAGCACGATTATCTTTTTTGGGGGCATTGCACATCGTTTCCAACGCTGGCGGCAAAGGAGGCGTTGGTAAGGCTGTACTACTTCGATAAGAACACCACGCGTAGCCGCGCGCAAGCCGGCACGGATATTTTGTTTATCTATTTTCAGGCGAAACCCTTAAATGTGTCAGCGTCACGTTACGTGGTGCAGTAAATATTACGTGACCCAAGGAATGCCAGAAGCGAACCAAAGCATGTCCAGCCGTGTATATGAGATGTTTAAAGATTAGCAGAATTGATTAATGACTCATTAGTGATTGGTTAAGGTGAATAAGAATGAATTAAGGTCGATTAAGGTGATAGAGGACTAAGGTGGATTTGGGTGTATTAAGAAGTATTAAGGTGGATTGAGGTGATCATGAGAAGGAAATTTACAGAAGAATAAAAATGGGTTGGAGCGCATACAGCAAACATTAATTGTCAGCTCCTGAGTGGAAGCTTACCATTATAATTGAAAATAAAGGTGTACAATCAGTGCAGTTTACTGGTGTTGACATATGGGGCAGAAACTTGGAGACTGGCAAAGAAGCTGAAGAACAAGGACCACGCAAAGAGCCATGGAACGAAGAATTCTAGGCATAACGTTAAGAGACAAAAAGAGATCGCTTGGGATCAGTGAGCCGATATTCTAATTGACATAAAGAGAAAAAAATCTAAAAAAAAAAGAGCTGGGCAGGTCATGTAATGCGTAGGTTAGATAACCGGTGGCCATTAGGGTTACAGAATGGGTGCCAAGAGAAAGGAAGCGCAGTCGTGGACGGCAGAAGACTAGATGGGGCGATGAAATGAGGAAATTCGCGGGCGCTAGTTGGAATCGGTTGGTGCATGACAGGGGTAATTGGAGATCGCAGGGAGAGGCCTTCGTCCTGCAGTGGACATAGAACGGGATGATGATGATGATGATGATGATGATGAGGAGGAGGAGGAGGATCGATTAAGGTGGGTGACGGAGGATTAAGGTGGATTAGAGTGGATTAAGGTAGGTGACGGACAATTAAGGTGGATTAAGGTGGGTGATGGAGGATTAAGATGGGTTAGCGTGGATTGACGTGGATTAGAGTGGATAGAGGTGGATTAAGAAGAATTAAAGTGAATTGTGGGGATTAAGTTTGATTAAGGTAGGTGACGGAGGATTAAAGTGGATTAGCGTAGATTAAGGTGAATTAAAGATGATTGAGGTGGATTACGGGCGATTAAGGTGAATTACAGTAGGCTTTACAAGGTTTTCGCCTTCGCGTCTCTTAGGCGATAGCTAAAGACACCTAGGAATTTTCCTTACCTTGACATTTTTTTTTTCACACACACGCCTGCGGGCGTCGTTGCGCACAAAGCGAGGCGTGAGGGAGGAGTGACTAAGCCGCAGGGCACGCGTGCACGTTATAGGGAGCACGGTTGATTTTCATGACGTCATCAAAAATTTCCCGCTCTGAGGCGACAGTATTGTGCCGCCTCTGGCACGGGGTGGCATTTACGAAGGCCTACTCGTTCCGCATTGGAATGGGGGATACGCCCATGTGCGACTCTTGCGGAACCACAGAAACGACTGAACACATACAATGTATCTGTCCCCAATACAACGTCGAGCGCGAAGTTCTCCGGACAGCACTGAATCAGCTGGACTCTAGACCATTTTCCGTAATGAAGGTCCTTGGACCCTGGCCGTACGCGTCGATGGCACAGAAGGCCACGAAAGCGCTCTTGAAATACCTCAAGTCGACAGGTCTTGGGGATCGTGTGTAGACTCGCTGCGAACCTTCCACTGTGCGCCGAAACGGTTCTCTCTCCCCTCTCTCTCTTCATCCCCATACCCCTTCCCCCAGTGCAGGGTAGCAAACCGGAGGTGCGTCTGCGTAACCTCCCTGGCTTTCCTGTCCCTCTCTCTCTCTCTCTCTCTCTCTCTCTCTCACGCGCGAGTTGTAACAAGAAAGAAGACGAGGAAGCGGCTCGGGCTGCACACGCCGAGCGTTTGAAAGAGCTGGCTCCGATGCCGCCCATCACGGCAAAAAAAAAAAAAAAAAAGGGGAAAGTTAATTCAGGCACTCGAACCCTCGAGCTTATGTGGAAGTCGAACCCGCGACGTTTGGTGTTAAGGCGTAGTTAATTAGGGCCCTCGAATCCACGACCTGTGTTGTTAAATGAGGTAGCATCAATTAAGGCACTCGAACCCACGACCTTTTTTCACGATTTCAAATTATTCCTCTCTTTGCAATTTTGCTTGTACATCGCCACTGCGCCATTGCGGATCCATCATAATAAGACCATGTATATCTGCCACCCGCGCGTACTTCTTTGTACCTGAAGTCCTTCTTGGTTCAGACGGCCAGGGACTGGAATGATCTCGCCGATCAAACTGCGTAACATTTGAAGGCCACTATAGAAGAAATTTTTCTTTATCGAACAGAAGCCCCCCCCCCCCCCCCTTATGTAATACCCTGACAGGGGTGTTTGAGGAATTAATAAATTTGAACAAAGCAAACAGTGAGCATTCTCTTTCTTTCTTTTCTTTATTCAATACTGCAAACCTTGTACAGGTCCAAGCAGGGTGGGTTAAATGGCAACAAAACAATAATAACAAAGTTAAATAACATCAAAGTGTGGCGAAAGGCAATAAAGAATCATTCCAGTCGATTTCAGAGCGAGAAAAAAATGAAAAGTTGAATAAATCTGTTCGCGCACAATACGGTGTCAGGGAATTAGGATGATGGTGGCGTGTATGCGTCGACGTTGAAAGCGACAGATATGGAGAAGGGTTAATAGCTAGATCTTGATTCCAAAGCAAGAAAAGAAATTGCAAACGTAAATATTTCTTCGTGTTTCAAGACATTTGATACCGTTAATCTGCATTAATTCAGAGGGTGAGTCATACGGGGAAAATTTAGAGTAAATAAACCTTACAGCTTTTCTCTGTACCTTTTCTAGGCGGGTGATATTGTGTTTATTAAACGGGTCCCAGACAACGCATGCATATTCATGTTTCGGTCTAATTAGTGAATTGTAAGCAAGTAATTTTACGCTAGAGGGAGAATTTCTAAGCTTATGTCTTAAAAAGTATATTTTACGGAATGCGAAAGAGCAGATGTTATCTATATGTAAATTCCATGATAAAGTATTAGTAAGTGTGACACCCAAATACTTATATTTAGTCTCTTCCAGCAAAGGGGACGAACCTAGCCTGTAGTTAAAAGGAAGAACTAACAGAGAACTAACACGGATTACGGCTATTTATTGCCATAGATAGGCTCTAGCTTGTTTAATCACCTTGCTTTTTATAACATGGCACTAAGAACAATAGTGAATATAGGTGACCTACTTGCTGTAAAATGTGCGCTACAGTTGGCAGTTTTAAGCTGTTTTTATGCAAAAGTTCCTTCTAGCCAAAGTTGGCCAAGGTAACACTCCAAGGTAACACTACATGGTATTGCCTTGTCTGTTATGCCCTGCCATTTTTACAGGTTAACCACAAAATGCAGGCAATGGTGCTCTGAAAGAAGCATGTGAGGCTAGGCAGTATATCTTGCAAGTTATGTCCGCAAGTTACAATGACATGTATATTAGTGTGCTCAATACCCCTCATCCTTATTGCGCAGAAAGCATTGCCTGTAAACAGTATTACTCAAGAAAATGAACACAAGGTAGATTTATTGGACTAGTGTCTTAGGAGTTTTAATTTCATTGTACCTGATTTTGGCTTCTCCATCAGAAAGACATGTCGTCTTTCATTTCTGCATCATGTTACACTGAAAGTATGATTTCTTTCCTGAGATTTGGCAGTTTCAAGCTAAGTCGTCGTCATCATCATCATCATCATCATCATCATCATCATCATCATCATCATATTTTATGTCCACTGCAAGGACGAAAGCCTCTCCCTGCAATCTCCAATTACCCCTGTCCTTCGCCAACCGATTCCAGCTAGCACCCGCGAATTTCTTAATTCCTCAAAATCGGTGACCTCAAATCCGACAATTTCAGTTTGGGCCCCAGAGGCACGCCACAAGGAGCGGTAGACTCACCACTGCTTTTTAACATCGCCATGAAGAAACTATCGCAAAGGCTCTCCAACATAGAAGGGATCAATCATACGCTCTACGATGATGACATCACAATCTGGTGCACCGGAGGAAGCGAAGGAGCTGTTGAATTAGGCTTACAGGAGGCTGTAGATCAAACAGAGATGTACCTGGAAAATACGGGGCTTAGATGCTCCCCGAGCAAGTCTGAGCTCCTCCTCTACAGGCCAGTCAGGAGAGGTCCCAAACCTAGAGGCTGGAAACCGTTGTCTGAAATAAACATCAAACTCCACACTAAAAGCGGCTGTACCATCCCCAGAGTAGACACCATTCGGGTCCTTGGCATGTTCATCGAATCCAATGGCAGTAACAATACGACGCTCAACAAGCTCACAGCCAAGACTGAGAACATGATCAGACTTATCAACAGAGTCTGGAATAGGCGTGGAGGCTTAAAGGAAGACAACCTCCTCAGGTTGTTCCACGCCTTCCTCATGAGTCATATAGTTTATGTGGCAGCCATGCACAACTGGTATAACTCCGAGAAGAAACGATTAAGCACGCTCATGAAAAAAAGTATAAAAAAGTACTAGGCATTCCGTTACGGGCGAGCACGGATCTCCTTATGCAACTAGGAGTGCACAACACATTGGACTAGATAATCGCGGTCCAGGAGTCAGCTCAACTGGCCCGTCTATCCTGTACCCCGGCTGGAAAGAAGATCCTGGCGGTTCTTGGGATCAACCCTATCCTCATGGAAGAGCGGAAATATGAAATTTCAGAAGATCAAAGGAACAACATACGAGTTGCACCGGTTCCCCGTAATGTTCATCCTCAACACAACGTAGGCAGACGCAGGGCAAGAGACCTCTCCCTCCGCAAGCCTACCAAGGACGATCCCTACTCGGCATGTTTTGTCGACGCAGCCCAATATGGACAGTCGTCTAACTTCGCCATTGCCCTCATTGATCAGAACGGACAGATAGTGAATGCGGCTTCCCTGAAGTGCTCAACACCAACCAGAGCGGAGCAGGTCGCAGTTGCTATAGCACTCCTAGACAACAGCAGATCACAAATCTTCACTGATTTGAGATCGGCGGTCAGGGCTTTCGCTTCAGGATCCATCGCTGAGGAGGCTCAAAAGATTCTCAAGAACAAGATAATCTCTCCGCACACCATCACGTGGTTTCCGGCTCACCTCGACCCCCAGCTTGACTCGTTTCCCAATCTCAATGACATCACCCACTCCCAAGCGCGCGCACTAACCCACCGCGCGGGAGCAGGATCGAGCTCAGACTCCGGGGTTCTCGAGTTTTGGGACACTCTCACTACTTTCAGCGAAATTACTACGCACTATCACCTGGGTAGGAGGACTTATCCTCCCCCTCACAGCAAACTGGCTAGACCTCTGGCGTCCACTTTACGCATGCTTCAGACTAAGTTCTATCCAAACCTGGCCCTTTTCCACACGATCACTCCAGAGGCTTTTAGCTCTACTTGCCCCGACTGTGAGACTGTTAGCAATCTCGCACACATGCTCTGGCGATGCCCCTCGTTACAGGGCCCCGATCGCATCACAGAATAAGAATGGAGCTCTGCCATCCAGAGCTCAGAACTTTCACGTCAAACCTGGGCTGTCCAGAGAGCCCACGATGCGGCGGTTAGGCTCGGCCTACCAGTCCCCAGGTGGGAGCGGCCCGCAGCTCTGCCCTAGGGCAAAGCTTCTCAGGACCTTGTAATTAAACTTCTTTGTCGGTCTGTCTGTCACCCCACCTAGTCTTCTTAGCAAGATTTTGTTACAGCGCAACAAAAGACAAGGACAAAAGAAGGTATAAAACGACGACACGGCGTTTTATACCTTCTTTTGTCCTTGTCTTGTGTTGCGCTGTAACAAAACCTTACTATGAAACCCAACCGACTGGTCCAACTTACCGTTTTGACCTAGCCTTCTGCCGTCCTCGACTGCGCTTCCCTTTTTTCCTATATAAGAACAAAGTTTTCAGTTGGTCTATCACTGATTATGCCTGTCAAGAATGCAGGTACACATATAGTTGCACAAGCTGTTCATGCATGGATGTCACCATGGCTTCACGTATTTCTGTTGCAGTGTGGAATAGCCTAGCATGAGTGCCAAGATTAGGATATATAATCGTGTGTGGCTGCTGAGGTCTGTGTATCTTAACAAGTTACGATAGTGGTAGGAGTTGAAATTAGGTGCCCGCCTTAGTGGGTGATGCGGAATAAACCTGGGATTATAAGTTAGTTGTCCCAATTGTTTTTTGCATGGGTGTTTTTAATTACATTTGTCGCCTGTCTATCTCATATTGATTCCAGATGCCTCATTGGCATATGCGAAGAAGCAGGCACACGCCAGGAAACGAATAGAAACAAAGGAGCTCGCTCAAAGGCTCTGGCGGCTTGCTCAGAGATTGCGATCTTCAAGAAAAGGAGCTCTGTGAGTCTTTTATTATACTTGGTGGACTTCAGGTAGTGAATTACATTTCCTGCTTTTCATTTTCAGCTCCTGTGATGGCCCAAGACAGGCTGTTCGTGTTCTTCAAATACAGCACAAATGAAAAGTGACCTTCATGAGTATTCATGCAACATTTATGGAGTATCAATTATTAATGCATCAAAAATATTCGGTGGTGTAAGACAGAAAAGGAGAAAGCTCATCAACAAAAGTTGAGATCCTGATACCCATACAAGAGCCAGAAAGGTGGTTTTATTCATTATTCTGGTTAACATATTTCTTTTCTAATGAACTGTTGACTATATGAGTTCCACTTTAATTAGACTACCTCACAGATGGCTACAACATTGGGGAATGCTGCACAACACAGGAGGAAAGGAGTCACACACACGAGCACCTGTAGCAATCACTGGTGTTCCGATTCCTTTCCTTCCCTGTATTTATGTTGCATTACTTTATGACGTTTTCAATATTCATCCAAGCTGCTGTACAGCACAGCAACCATACAAATTCATTACGATGTCATTGTAGTCACGATGTCTCACAGGTGAGGTCCCTCAGGTCCTGACCCTGAACTTGCATATTACATTTATCTAACCGTTTACTCATGGTACGGCATTGACTATGTCGGTAGGTAACTACAGCTTTAAGAGTTTCGTTCGGAGTACGGCATTGGCAAGGGTTGCAATGTGGGCTTGTTGGTAATGCATCTTCAAGGGGAGTACGGTAGCGCGATTCAAAGACGGGACAAAAGAAGACACAAAGGAACACACACAGCGCTGTGTGTCCCTTTGTGTCTTCTTTTGTCCCGTCTTTGAATCGCGCTACCGTACTCCCTTTGAAGAGGCATTGGCAAGGCTGGGAGGTATTACGGCTTGAATGATAGCTTCTTTTGGTACGGCGTTTGTAATGTGGGTAAATAAGTACGGCTTCAAAGGTTTTTGCTTGTTCTACGGCGTTGGTAATGTTAAGGAGCACTACGGCTTTAAAAGTAGTTTCTTGAGTTACAGCATTGGTAATGTTGGTAACTACGGCTTCAGTACACGACGAAGTGATCCTTTTGCTGAGTGTGTGTTCTCTGTCACCAGTATTTTCTGGTAATTCTCGCTTTTTTCCGGGGAACACTGTTCCCTGCTCGACGGGAATGGAAGTGGAGCCACCCGCACTCCCACCTGATGTAGCGGCGCCCGCGTCAGCAGCCTCAAGGAAGCGTAACAGCCTCTCGAGCGACAGCGAGGCTACCCTGATAGACGACCGAGAGCGACGACAGCTCCGACGACGACTACGTGACCGTCCTGAGTCAGAAAGCAAAGCAGCGGATGCTTAGGGCCTCTGTGGACACATCTACTATGAGGACTCCGCAGAGTTCGCCGAAGTACACCATCCTTTTCTTACCTGTGCTACCCTCCGACAACATGAGGTTCCTCAACAGCCAAGTTGCATCGGTTGAACTCGAGAGACTGTTGCCAAATGGCATTGAGGACGTCCGAGTCAACCCTCGGAAGGATGCTGTCGCGGTAGAAGTCGCCCAAGCGTCGGCGTTAGATTCTCTGCGAGCTGTCACTGTCCTCGGTGGCATGAACGTCCGTACCATCATCCCGATGGGAAAAGAGGCTACTACAGGCGTCATATATGACATTTATGCGGCCATCTCAGGCGAGGATTTACCACTTTTGATAAAGCCTGCCAATCATGGGACCCACGTACTGCAGGTGGCCCGTCTCGGAAATTCCACATGCGTGAAAATTGTCTTTAAAGGTGACTGCCTTCCATCGCATGTGAAGGTAGGCCATTTCCGACATGCTGTCCGACCCTTTGTTCCCAAGCCGTTTCAGTGCAGAAACTGTCAGAAATTCGGTCACGTGAGCGCCGTCTGTAGAAAATCTGCTATATGTTCCCGCTGTGCAGCACAACACTCTGCAGGCAACTGCCAGGCAAAAACTTATAAGTGTCCGAACTGTCGAGGGCCGCACGGTGCCTCATCAAAGGAATGTCCTAGAGTTAAGCGAGAACTCTCCATCTTGAAAAAAAATGGTGAGGGACCGGTCGACCCATCGTGAAGCAGCTGCTGACGTCAGGCGACGTCGTTCTCGTCGCAGATGCTCTTCAAGGAATTCTGCTCTCCACGAAAAGAATATGCGTGCCGCAAAGCCTCTCGCTGTTGAACCTGCTCCAACCCCAGTGCAGAATGTGCCCAAACCGCGTATAGATAACGGAGCAGCTGAAAAGAATGCCGTGGATGAAGAATGGCCACCACTGCCAAGGATAAGCCCTGTGGAAAAACCCCAACAAGGAGAGGCACCACAATGCTCCTCCCCTCACCCAGATGAGCTGACAGAGCATGACCGCCGAATTGTAACAATGCTCAAGTCTTTCATAAATGCGATTCACACGCTTGTGGGCAACTTGAATACGCCAACAGCTCGATGCGCAGTGCAATCGTTGGATGCCCTGAGCCCAGTGCTCGCAAATCTTGCGTAAGCACAAAGGCTCTTCCACTGCCTTCATTCCGTGATGAAGTGCGTAGTGCGACGATTTTCCAGTGGAATGCCAGAGGACTTAAATTACGGATTTCATGTTTCCGCCAATACGTTTTTACGAACCGATTTCCTGTAGTGGTAATATGTGAGCCGAACGTGTCAAAAGCGCTAAGACTCTCTGGATACGAGGCCTTTATGGCGTCGACGTGCGGGCAATCCAGCAAAGTAATTGTTTACATCCGTACAGAACTGACTTACATTCCCCACTCGGTGCAGCGTCATGATGGAAACCAATACGTGTGTCTCCGTATTACAAAGAATAAAGTGGCCTTCACCCTTATCGGCGCCTACATCTCCCCATATAGTCGACCGACTGCGAGACATGCTGATGGCGACTTCTGGACCCTGGATTATCACGGGAGACTTTAATGCTCATCACTGGGCTTGGGGAAGCTCCAGAATAGATTCCAGGGGCCGGAAACTTGTGGACTTTGCTTCCGACCATGAACTCAGCATTATGAGCCATGGCAGTCCGACGTACTTGTGTGGTTCGAACTACAGCAGTTGCTGAGATTTGACTTTGATGTCACGGCAACTTGGACAAAATGTTCGATGGTTCTTTGACATCGAGACTCACGGCAGTGACCATATTCCCACCTACTTAAGAATCACTGGATTTGGAAGCTTCTCCTTTTCTACTTCCCGACAAGTATATATAAGGTGGTCAACGTATAAGACAAAGGTGGAATAGGCATGCAAAGAAGGATTTACCGGCACCATTGAGAACCTTATTACAAGTGTACTGGAATCGTCTAAGTACACATTTACATCCGCTAAAAAACGTACGGATTTCGACATGGAACTTGAGCGACTTCGAACGATTCGCAGAAGGGCTGAGAGGCGATAGAGGCGCACCAAGTCAATTCATGGCCTTAGAGTCGCTCGACGTATACAGAAGAAAATCCAACGTCGTATGGACAGGCTGGAGGAACAACGATGGAAGACGTTCTGCGAATCACTTGACCCCCGCAAGCCACTGTCTATCATATGGAGGACGGTGCGCGGCCTTGGCTCGTCTCCACAGCAACGACACCCATTCTCAGCTCTAGCCCTCCATCAAGGCCGCTCGCAGGTCGATATAGCGGAAGATTTCTGTGTGAAGATTGCGGGCAGTGTGGTCACCATCAATAGCAAAATTCTGGGTGAGGTTCCTGCGACACGCTTCCCAGAATTGAATGTGTCCTTCTCACTTGAGGAATTGGACGCTGCTCTGGCCACATGCAGGCGCTCATCGTCGCCAGGACCAGACGGCATCACCTACGCTGCTTTATACCACCTAGGTGAAGATGGCCGAGGTAGACTTCTGGAATGTTATAACCAGTCATGGAATGATGGCGTTGTTCCTGAGCGGTGGAAGTCCAGCCGCTTGATACCACTCCTGAAGCATGGAAAGTCGCCACTTGACCTAGCGTCCTACCGACCCATTGCGCTCTCCAGCTGTGTTGGGAAGGTCATGGAAAGAATGATTCTCACCCGCCTAGAGTGGTATCTTGAGCGCCATAGAGTATATCCCGAGGCCATGGCTGGGTATAGAAGAGGCCGTTCCTCTATTGACAACGTCATCGACCTCGTCACGTCTGTACAACAAGAAAAACACCACAAGCGTATATCGTTTGCACTATTCCTCGATGTGAAAAGCGCCTATGATAATGTAACGCATGAAGCCATCCTTGATTCCCTGGAAAATAATGAAATTGGTGGACGCATGTTTCGGTGGATTCGGAGCTATCTATTCAAAAGATCCTTCTTTGTGCACAGTGCAGATGGGCGAACCGCTGACCATTACACTTGCCATGGCGTCCCTCAGGGTGGGGTTCTTAGCCCCACTTTGTTCAACCTTGCAATCCTTGGACTTGCCGACGTTCTACCACATACAATAAACCTTTCCATATATGCTGACGACATATGCATATGGGGCTCGGTAGTTACACGTCTGTAGGTGAGTGCACGGCTCCAAAAAGCAGTGACCCTAACATCAGCGTACCTGAGTGCTCAAGGCCTCAGCAGTTCGACCGAGAAGTGCGCCTTAGTCACTTTTACCCACAAACCCATGACCTGGTACCCCATTTCTATTGACCACCAACCAATTTCCTACGCAAGAACTCACCGATTCCTAGGCGTTATTATCGACAGAGACCTTTCATGGAGCCCCCCCATCTCATACTTGAAAAAGAGGCTTACTTCTATCTCCCAAATACTAAGGTTTCTTGCCGGTAAAACGTGGGGTACATTCATGGCATCTATGCTTCAACTATACAGGACGCTCTTCCTAGGATACTTGCGATATAGCACACCAGTGCTGTCCAATGCTAACAAAACTAACATCCATATCCTACAGAGCATCCAAGGCCAAGCCCTTCGAACATGTCTGGGGTTACCTCGAAATGTTTCAACCGTGGCAACAATTGCCACCACGAGAGACCGCCCATAATGACCTATATAGCTATCGACGCACTCCGGGCGCATGTTCGCCATATATACAGAGTCGCTAACCACCATCTCGCTCGCTTGCCTGAGAAAAGATACAAGGCAGCGTTCTCCAGATCAATTGCGGCTGACCGGCACTCTTTGTCTTTGAGGCACTCACCCGCAACAAGAACGCCATCCCCTACGTGGGTGCTTGAAAAAGCCTCCTTTGTACCTTGCTGTTCCAGGAATAGTGAAGAAAGCTAGCCTGACCACCGCGGCTCTCAAGCAGATCACATTGGAACTTTTGCATTGTTCATACGCTAACCGAATCCATGTTTACACGGATGGTTCCGTTTCGGAAAATTCTACGGGCGCCATTGTACTACCATCTCAATCGGTCGTCATAAAGTTTAAGACTTCACACGTAACGACATCTACAGGTTCCGAACTGGCCGCTCTTCGCGCTGCTGTCGAATACATTGAAAAAGAACCGCCCAACAAATGGGCAATATTTTGTGATTCGAAAGCAGCCCTCCAGAGCTTGCGAAGTTTACGACGTGGCAATTATGAACAGCTGGTGTCACAAATCAACGAAACCTGCCATTGCGCTTCTGAACATATCATATTTCAGTGGCTGCCGGGACATTGTGGTGTCGTTGGTAATCACCTCGCCGATGACACTGCCCGACGTGCCCAGGCTGGCGCACCGACACTCCTTATACCTTTATCGAGAGTCGACGCTGCAAGAGAGCTTCGCAGTCTCGTTCGTACCATTACGTTCAGTTACTGGCATACACCACAGAACTCTAAGTGTCGTATATACAGCCTCGACCCATCACTGAAACTTAAATTACCAGCGAACCTTTCACGACGTGACGTAACACTGCTCTGTCGGCTGTGGGTAGGAGTAGCATTCACCAACTCCTACAGCTATCGTATTGGAATGGCGGATTCACCAATGTGCGCTAAGTGCAAGTGTGAAGAGACCATCAGTCATCTTCTGTGCCACTGTTCTCGCTTCGACAATGAACGTGAGACTCTCCAGTGTGCCTTGAATAGACTGGATGACAGGCCATTTACGGAAGCGAAGATCTTGGTAGCCTGGCCTCAAAGTTCATTTGCCCAGAAAGCAGTTCCAGCGCTTTTTCACTACCTGAAGGCAACAGACTTGAGCGCCCGACTATAGACATCCTACACTTAAGTTCTCTCTCTCTCTTTCACTCCCCATTCCCCTCCCCACGTGTAGGGTAGCAAACTGGACTCAGTCTGGTTAACCTCCCTGCCTTTCCTTCTTCCCTTCTCTCTCTCTCTCTCTCTACGGCTTCAGTAGTGACATGTATCATTACGGGAACTTCCTGGCATCAAGAGTTATCAGGTTGTTATACTGTAATATGACGGGACTTTTTTTAACAGTGTAGTGTCACGTAAGGGTACCTCCGGCACCGTACGCACCACAACCTGCACCCGAAGGGAAATTTCACGTAAATCGTCTACACCCTTCGCCAAACGCTGGGCTAGTACTGCCCCTTTTCTGCTTAGCACGTCATTGAGCCCGCCCGCTACTACTCCAAGGTTGCGTCCCTGTGCATTGCCCTCAAGCTTTTCTCTAGCTCGCTCTATGACAGAGCAACATTTCTGCCCTGGAAACGTCCCTACCGACACTCTTTTGCCCCCTTTCACCTTCTCCACAATCGTCTCTGAGCACCTAGCCAGATTTTAGTCACCGGCGATTATCACCTTTTCACTATCTCCTACTGCCGAGGCCTCTTCCTGCCTCCCTTTGTCATCCTTTTCTGCGTGACTCGGATTTGACACGGGGTGTTCATCCCTTCGCTCCTCCTTTCGCTTTGTGGTAGCTTCAAGGTAGATGAACCTCCTAATAGGAATAAAAAAACAGAACGCCGACCAAACCGAGGTTGTCAAGGTCAAGGACAAACTAAGGAAAGAAGGTTTCCTGGCGTTGTATATAAGGTACCGTGCGCGAACATGTCTACATTGGTGAAAGTGGCAATATTGAGCGGCGCCTAAAGGAGCACACGAACGATGTGAAAAAGAAAAAAGGCACTTCCAGTGCACTCGGCTGAACACGCAGAAGCCAAGCAACACGACTTCAACTGGAGCCAAGCTTTAGTCATCGCCCAAGAAATGAACTGGACGAATCGACAGTGTCTGGAATCCCTCACTATCAAAACAACCGCACACAAGCTTAATCGAAACCATGGCAATCTCCCGTCAACATACCCAAGATGCCTGAAGCGATTATTGACGCGGATTTAAGCTGAAGGTTTCTTGCCTCTCAGCTCAGTAAACAAGGCTTCCGTGTGGAACCCGAAACGTTTAAGAATTTTTATACAACCTCATTTTGGTCGGCGTTCTGTTATTCCTATTATGCCGTTACTTCCCGACCAGACGATATTTCGTCAAACTATTGATTCTGTAGGTAAACCTCTTTCTAGATGCCCAAACCGCACGTTCCACGCGTTACACGCATTCCACGCACTTTGTCGGCACTCCCGGTCCTGTCAGGCCGGGAGACGTCGTTCTATCGTCACTACCATTTTCGTTCATGATGGGGGCCCTGTTTAATTTTTGCTCGACTGCTCAAAGTTTTTCTCGGCTTCTTCTACAGTCTTCCGTGCATCTCGCTCCGAAATGAGCTCATTTTTGAGCTCTTCGACCACTTCCACAGGCTCACCCTGGACATTCTCCATTTTCGTTAGTATAGCATCGACATCACAGTGACTCTCATCCTTGCGCTCGTCTACCTTGAAAGACCCGCCTTCTACTTACTCCAGCGCCTTTGGTGCCACCTTCTGTTTCTATACGAAACGTTGGGAGCAGTTTCGTGACCATGCAGAAGGAAAATATTGACCCTTTTCGTGAAGCAGTTTGCTCTAGAGAAGCGAGATGGCGCTTTAGGCGGCGCGCCTCACGTTGCCTCAGCGAAAGCGCACGACTACGAAACCATTACCTCTTCTGCCCTGCTTCTATAGTTAATGCCACTAGAAGCCTAGTTAATGCCACTAGAAGCTTAGTTAATGCCACTAGAAGCCTGGTTAATGCCCCGAATAAGATTTCACGCCTAACAATAATGAGCCATCCGACGCGCAGCCGGGACGCGCTCAGTTTCGATATTGCATCCATTGGCCCTCATAATTTGACGATGAATATCTCGAATTAGCTGCGATTCAAGATTCAAGATATTTGAAAGACGGGTGTGCATGAATATGTCCCTGCCTCGAAATTTGCCTTTGAGACGACTGTCCCCAAAGCACGAATGAAAAAGTTCATTGATGAACTGCTGTTTAATAGTCTTCTGAAGCTCAGGTTATTAGCGGCGAAATATGTCCGCCTCACCTAGGAACTCGTCTGCAGAAAAGTCAAGTTCGCTGCGCGCGTCACTTTTTTTTAATAAAAAATCTGTATTGCCTAAAAAAAAGATAAAAAAAAACGCCCTGTTCAGTACCTTTATTTCAGGAATGTACGGCTCGTCGCAAAGGATCTGTAGCATTCGTGAACGCGAGCTCACGTGCCCGGCTCTTTCGGCCACCCTATACAGAATGCGCTCAAACCGCACGGCTTCAAGTGGCCGCGCGCCTCTCGCTCGCTACTTTGCTTGCGCAGCCCCCGCCACCGCAAGCAGCATAACGCCCCGAACCGGAACTCGGGGCCATCTTTACGCGACTCGAAAAGAAAGGCAACCGAGAGAAAGAATAAATGGGGCGCAGCCGGGCCGAGGCGAGGGCCCGCGCGGGTGCAACACGGGGCACGCGCTCCTCTCCGCCGGGAGCGCTGCTCGCAACGTCGGCGCACGCTGGCCAGCGGCGGCGTCGGCGCGCGGTGACCTCCGGTCGCCGCCGCGGGGAGCCTCGAGGAGTTGTTTGCTTTGCGGGCCCCCAAAAATTGTTTGCCCATATTGAAGGGAGAGAGAGCAATGCCGTCGGACGTGCTCTTTACATGTACGACACCTCTCTCGCGTGCATCCGCCTCTCGGCGCTTTCCCCTCCGTCGGCGACCCCTGAAATTAAGTCGTCAATGCCGCCGGCTGGAGAACGGGCGCTCTCTTTCTTTTCGAGAGCCCTGCTGGCCGTAGCGAAAGCACGGAGCTTCTCGTTCGCGGGTTGGTTTGTGAATGCCATGCGCGCTGCGGCCGCTCCGTAGCCAAACGAAGCCATATGCATAGCTGAGCCTCTCGGCAAGCTCGCCGCCTTCCTGTAGTGTCGAGGATTGACCATCTATGCACGCCACGACCGTTTCCTTCTTGCGCTCTGGTTACCTCCTCGCGTCCGTCCTTGTAAGGTACAGATCCGTTATCTCGGAATGGCACTGTTTCCCCGAGCGTCGGTTGTGTCCACGGAGAAACAGCGAATGACGCTGCAAAGGTTGTTTCCCCGGAGGCGCCGATAATCTTCACACCGTCGACTTCCACTTGTCTGACGTCGCTTAATTCGACTTCTCTTTCAACTCGATACTGTTGAAAAGCTCCAGTCTGTGTATATGCATTTCTATGGGGAAAACACCTCATCGCACGCTTATTAATAAGAATGTCGACCCTATGAGCTACTTTGAACTGTAGTGGATTGCTGCGAGCTTGTACGAAGCTCTCTACTCGACACTATACGAAACTATTGACAAGCCCGAACCAGCGTTGAAATGCACTCCGCCGACCGATAATTAGCGTGCTACGGCGCCCAGTTGAAATCCTCATTCAGCGGTGTCGCTTACCAAAATCAATGACGACGTAAGGGAACATGTGAACACGAAGGGCTGTCACTCGTGCGAATTGCTGAATGATGAACACACTGGTTAACGAGCGGTTGCGACGGGAGTCGTTTTGGCCACAGCGGTATGCATAAGAAATACACCTAGAAGAATTAATTACTGAATAAATTACCAAAAATACGCTTAGTTTTAACTGGAACATTCATTCTCTTCATTGTAAGAGTATAATTGGAGCCATTTCTGAGCGTACTCCGATGGAGTAATTATTCTAGATTAGCTTTTGCGAATTGGCGCACGAAACTAAAACGTAACGGAAAAGGAACGCTGCGCCTTCTATTGCGATAGCAATTATGTGGACACTCCAAAGGAATTTTTGCCGTCGCCGTGAGGTTCCCTATATGTTTAGGTATATGTACGCTATATACAATGTCATGCTATACGACATGCGGTATATGCGGATTATATTGCCACACCATTCTATCACTAAAGTAGCTCCTACCAGGTTTTACGTTCTTGATAAATTTATTCCTCAGAATTTAGAGAACGGTAGCCCACAAACAAATGTCATGAAACAAAAAAACCGACAGCACATGTCTTTTATGTTAAGTCTTCTCAGGCTTAAATATTAAGAGGGCGAAATAATAAACCTGAAAATGATGAAATTTTATTGGCGCGGCTGTGCACAACCTTCGGGATCGACCCAGGACAGAAGTCTGAAACATACCTGATACGAAAAACTGGTGATAAAGACGCCAAGAGAGACGTTGGCTTTAATTAATACACATAAATGAAATTGTTCGATGGCAGGATTAAAACAGAGGACCCCTAGTACAATAGCTCGTTTTTATTTACTTAGCTTAAGTTTACTTCATTTCATGCTGTCACTGCAACTACGAACCTTGGACTTAGTGTAATATTCTGACATGTTGCTATCGCGCTCATTGCTTCACCTTTACGGGAAAATTGTGATTTCTTTTTCTTTTCTAGTTCGCATTTCTTTCAGTTAGTCTAGCGAAAAGGGGACGCGACTTTCGCTGCCAAAGGTGTCCCTCGCCGACTTGTCTGTACAACGGCGGATAACATTCGTTACTTATGCCGCCACGAGCATCCAGCGGTGTTAAGTCTTTTAGCCACCAGTCTGCAGTCTCCCCAAGATCTGATTGGATTCTTCCCACGCGTGAAACTTTAGTTTTGTGGCTTTCATTGGTAACCTGCATAATATTGAAAATATTGTAATCAGTCTGTAGAGTTTAATGTTGGTGCTATCTTAACACGCATACTATTGAAGATATTCTAATCAGTGTGTAGGATTTAAAATTGGTTCTACCTCACTTTCCTCTGCAAATTAAATATAGTCGACCATATGTCTTCACCTACCTGAGATTTTCTTGCCCTGTACGATTTGTTCCGGCGATTTTAACAGCGCTTCATCGCTTTTTGGCTCGAGTTCATTAATTAGCCTCGCCGTACATCACCGGACGCCCTCTTTCTTTTACGTTTGCTTTCTTTGTCAAAATGCGTTTTTATCAAAATGTGTCAAGCCCTAAACTGTTATATAGAAGTTATATATAGGTGTTATATATAGGTGTTATATCACACCTGTTATATAGAAGTGCTCAAGTAAGCGATTCAAGAGGGGGAACTTTGTGCCAGTTGGTCCGACATGTTTAAAGAGGAAAAGAACCACGACTTCAGACGGGAAGTGACGTCTGAAGTCTACTTCACGTCCCATATGAAGTCGCGGTTCTTTTCTTCTTTAATCAAGTAAGCGAGGAGATTCTACGATGCGTCATAAAAATATGCTCAGCTTCCTGCTATCTTGCAGGACTTGTGCAAACATACATTTCCTCTGAAAAAACATCAGCCTTGAGGATTGTTTATTATTTTTACCAACTTTTCACCACGTTCCTAATCACAGAGTGAATTACATTGCTACTTCAGCTTGCTAAGGTTCAAGACTAAGAAAATATATGCTGCTAGGTGCTTACCTCTTTATGCAATTTGTCAAAGCTAGCTAGTTCTGCCAAAGGCAGCGTGTATGGTTGTGAGAAAACATATGAGCAGCAGGGGGGGGGGGGGGGGGGGGGGGGTTCATTTGATATATCAGCCGGTCACCGTCAGTACGCGCACCCATTCGAGCCGTCTCCATGGGACAACATTAACTGAGCATTTCCACACTTTATACCTGTCCCTGCTACCTTTATGCCAATTTGATCTGGCCATGGCCATAACGGTCTAAAGAAAAGGTCCTATAATTGTAACGCCATTTCAAACACATCCTCCACTGAAGGCATTTGCGAGTGTAACAATACTGTTCGCCCACTGGAAAACAAGAACACATAGAAAGCTCTGACGGCAAGTGTTTTCTGGTTATTTCTGTCAATTACTGACTTGCTAAATGTTCGATAATGTGTTAGCGCTACTTCTCTTCTTACTGTTGCATCTCCTAATAAAAAAAAATACATTAAACAATCTAATTTTCGTCTATGAGTGTTGCGTCATCAATTAACAGAACATAGGCGCCATGGCATATTTTAAATATCCAACACATCAGTAACAGGCAGTGTCTTACTTGGCTCAGTTTTCAGAGTATAGGAAGCCTCCCGTTGAATCACCGTAAGTCTTGATGCGAGCATGTTGCAAGCGTCACAACCGTTCCGAACCCGAAGAAGCATTACGAAAGCAGCTTAATTACGAGACATTCCTTGTGTCCCTCAGTGAGCGGGCTGTGTCGCTCGCCTTAGGGGTCGTATACACCGGTTGTGAGTGCACTGATCTTCGTGAACAAAGCAAGCGCACACGCTCTTTTTCAGTGTCGCCATAAGGTCTGCGGAAGCTCGCGTATTTGCGTACCACAAACGTCCACAGGTGCGTGCGCTTCTATGAGCGAAAGACGTTGACGGAAAGTCGCAGGGCCTTTCTACACTTGGTGCGCTTTTCAACGTGGATGACTGCGGCTTTCGAGCACCTTGCGTTTGGAGCCCGAGCGGGTATATACCGTACTGGCGGTAGCGTCACTACGAGTTGTCCCGTGTGCCAGGCAGCCGACCGAGGGCGCTCACGAGCTCACGAGCAAGGTCGGGTCATTTTTCCAGATCACGAAAGCGGATCTTCGCGAAGCGCAGTCGACACCGGGGTCACGGGCGCCAGGTCCCGGCTCAGGAGCGCCGCCGGGAGCTACTGATCCCGCTTTGGGGGTCTTTTGTCTGGCATCGGCCTAAATTATGCTCGGCATAAATTAGAGCGCCATCGCGGGAGCTCCTTGGGACGCGAGCGGTGAAAAACGAGGGAGTCGAACTCGGGACGTCCCGCGTCGCGTCGGCGCCCGCGCGGGGATAAATAACACGGTCGCGAGGGCGGCTGGCGACCACCGCGGCCGTGCGCGCCATCCATCAGGCGGCGGCGTCGCCGCGCGGACACCCAGCGCCCCGGCTGACGTCTCTGTCAGCCCTTTCGGCGACCACGGCGGGAGTTCTGGCCGCGCGCGCTTCCGGGGCGGGACGGGCCCGGCGCGGCCCCCCTCGGCGGCGGCGCCTTCTCAAAAGGGAGGCACCACTGTAATCAGCGGCCACGCGATGATCGTGGCCGACGGCTTCATTCATGGGCTTCCCCGCGCTACTCGGACCAACCGCCGAGAAGATGGGTCACCGCGATGCGCCGCCGCCGTGGCCGCAGGGATATACCCTTCCGTCTGGAAGGCAGCAAAACAGTCTCGCAGCCGAGACTGCACTCGCTGTAGCGGGAGGGCTCTAGACGGCGCTGGGCTAGGCAGTGCATACACGCTTAGAGGTGCTCGAATACATTGGCGGCATAGAGGCGATTTGATCGACTAAGTCACACACGAAGGTACATGCTAGTTGGTGACACAGAGCTGTGTCTTCCCTGCTCGGTTCCCTTTGTATCTTTGTGCGCAGCAGGTTTAACGTGAGATTCATATGATGTTCGGTCCGGTCTGGTAGCAGAGTTCCTATACAGCTTCTTCAAGAATGGACAGCAGCACTCATCCGAGAAGATTCGCAGACTGCGAACCACAGCTTCGACTATGAAAGCGATAAAGGCACTCATTTAAACGCCACCTTTGACTATGTGAACTTTATATATATATATATATATCTCTGCTACTATCCCGAAGCAAGCAACGCTACGAGGCTACAAAGCATTTTAGATCTCACACAAGCGTATTTAATGTCGTTTGTTTTCTTCAGGAGTCAAATTTTCTTCACTCAAGCGGCATCTAGAATTGGTCGTAGATAGTATGTGTCTGTCACTGTCAGGTGCACCTCCAGCGCGTACACAGTTAAAGTTTCTCTTGAAATATATGTGAAGCATATGTACAGCGCTAGTGACACGCGGTGTGTGAGATGATGATGATGATGATGATGATGATTATGATGATGATGATGATGATTTACTGGTATCCCCTTTGAAACGGGGCGGTGAAAAATAGTCATCTAGCCTGCTTGAGTTACTCAAGTATGCTGTAGATGCCTTCCATTCTAGCATTTTTGTATACATCTCTTTACTCTTTTTCTCTTCCTCAAAACTTATCTATCGACCTTGTACCGCTACCTATGCCTGTAACAGATCCGCTCCTATCAATCTCTTCCCTGCTTTCTTTCCCACAAATATTCTAAAGTCTATTGCTTATCTCGACTGCTGACCGGATGATGCTTCCGTCCACATTAAATCCAAGCACTTCAGGAAGGTGTACGTTACCTTCGGGTTTCGCTGGGTTCGCATTCCATTAGGATGTGCTGAGTGGTCTCCAGTTTTTTGCTGCAGCATACACGTGCCTCATCTTGTTGAGAATATTTGCTCCGGTATGTTTTTGTCCTTAGGCAACCAGCTCGAGCCTCAAGGAGCAAGGTACTTCCCTTCGTGTTATCGTATAGATTTTCCCTTTTAATTTCTTAATTAGAAGAGTCGCGTGAGTCATGCGGACAGCAGCGCCCCCTTGCAAATCACCTGCTTTTTCGCTTCAGTGTAGCCGAGCCTACTGTGAAAGCTTTGAACCTCTGGCCTCCCTTCAATCTCTTTGCTGTCTTGTCTGCCACGCCTGAAACGGAAACATGGCTTTGGTTTGATAGCGTTTTTTTTTTTTTTGTCTTTAAGCAAACTGCTAACAAATGACAAGGGAGTGTGTCAACCTTGCAAGATTTTGTGCACGGCACGAATTTCCAAGCAGTAAACACTTACAGCTATCAAGAGTTGTTCTAAGCGAATACAGACAGGTATGAGTTGACAAATTTTGAAGCAAAGCCATATTCTGCGGCAAATTGTTCAGTAGAGAGGAAACATTTTTGAAATGTTCGGTTAGCTGCCAATTAAAATAAGCCTAATGCTGTTTTATCCAGATGCTTCCGTCAGAACTTCTAGTTAGAAAGTTCTACAACAAAAAGATAAGAACAGCGAAAGGAACAACAGCCTAGCTTGCTCTGGTAACGTAAGGCCTCTCATATACTTGTGACTAAGCCAAATTAACGAGCCAAAGCCAATTATATTCAGCAGGAGTGTTCGCTGCCAAGCGAACTATTCGAAGTACCGTTGCGTTTATTTTGCAAGTAGATATATTTCACGAGCTGTGTGAGTTGTCATAACGACGTAACGATTCAATCACCCAGACAATAACCGAGTAGACTGAAGCGAATGTCAATTAGCTGTGGGTACATTACCCCAGTTATGGTGGCTAGATGGGCAGGCTTGCCGACCGGCGTAGTTCACTGCTTCTCAGCGTCATGACAGCAGGGGAAGTATTCTGTAGGAATCCACCTAGTTGACATGTCCGTTTCGTCTGCTGCTGAAGTTCTGATTGGCTGTGGCGCCTGGCTGCTGTGGACGCGCAGCCCAGCCCAGCTGATCAGAACTTCAGCAGCAGACGAAACGGACATGTCAACTAGGTGGACTCCTACAGAATACCTCCCTAGGAGTGGCGCTGTGGTCAGAGGCCTGTCGCGAAGCGCGCGTCTGCTAATAAGTCTGTTGTTATTGCGCGCCTGTCATACTTAGAATAATTGCTGTTAGCAGTAAAACTTGAAATAAAATGGTTAAATTATGCTGAGAGGGTACATAGAAGTGTGATGTTTCTTGCCGCAATCAGTAGTTTTCAAAAGCAGTCATTTATATCGTGTGTTAACACGCTGACGGCACGGTGCGCTGCGCTCGCAGTCACGATGATTCCTCGAGTTCCTGTAATTTACTTAGGCGTTTAAGGAGCGAAGTGAATACTGGGGATAACGTTCGTGAATGCCAAGCCTTGTAGGCTTTGAGACAGAGTGAAAGCGTTCCTGCACAGAATAAAACTAGCCGGAGGGGCACCACTTAAGGGGCTCCACGGAGGGAGCACCACGTAAGTTCGGCTACAAACATACAAGCCACTGGTTAAAATATCGCTGACATTGACGCCACGCTACCCAGAACTTTGCGAGAAACGTGAGCTCTTGTGCTGAGAAAACGGTTCAACCTCATTAGCCGTGCGCAAGCGCCACTTAGAGGAGAATGTCATTGAGCGTATTGCGCAGATTCCGAAGGTGCATCTGCGGCTAATGAGTGACACTCTCCTTCGATGCTACGCGACGCTCCAGCTGAAGAAAACTCCCCGCAAAAAGAACAAGCAAACTCCGACGAGATGCCGGTCGCTGAAATCACCCTGAAGAGACAGCGAGCCAAACTTGTGCACGCGCTGCAAGCAAATAGGATGCGAATGAAAACGACGGCTGTTGAACGAGTGGATAATGAGCATGTGCACACAAGTGAGCAAACGAACCTGCTGAAAGATGGTCGACAAAATATGATTATGTGTGGGGAAGCTTGAAGACGTTGCGGCGAGCACGACGACAGATATCAACGTCAGCTTCAAGTGGAGCGGCCACAGGTCGCCAGAAAACGACTGCTGCGTGCACTGCAGCTGGCAGATTTTCTTCTTCTTCTCTTTTTCCCGCCTTCTGACGCTTGTGAGCAGCACAAACTTGAACTTACGAACAGCCTCATCAAGCTAAACCGTTGCTCGCCTGCACTTCCTTGTGACGAGCACGAACTGCGCTCCTGAGCGTAATCCAGAAAAGAAAAAGAAAGCACCATATACGCTACATACATTGTGAGCGCTGTGATGCAGTGCCGTGTTTCATTTAAGGCTATAGTTTGCTCTAAAAGCTTGGCGCGTTGCTGGTTTACGCGTGCGACCTAAGAATTACCACATTACATTCAAATACACGTATACGACCATCAAGAGTCCAAACTATTATTTTGCATGCTACAACCTACTGTTCTCATCATAGATAATACAGTTAATAGGAGATCATCAAACAAGGTAAGAAATATCTTTTTTTTTCTTCACAAAAACAAGTTTATTTCTATTGACAAAAGAGGTTGCTTATTCATATTTCAAACGTATACAGTTCGACATAGATTATCCTACATCTCGTTTATAACCGCACCCACACGGTAAAATAAATAAAGCCTGGGAGTTTAGTTATGCGAACATCAATATTTATTCGAGTGTATTTTGCATTCCTTCAGACCAAGTCCTTTTCGTCACGCATTTCGTGGCATAAGAATACCCCTTGAGCGAATCGCATTCGCATACAGCCCCTACATACTGATTTGTAAAGCATATTTCTACTCTAGCTATCCCCATAGAAGAACTGATGAAAGACTATTTCGTCCGTGCAGAATTCGTGCTCCTCTTCGTGGAGTCAATTTTGACGTGTTTACCGAACAAAACGGCGTTAAGAGCTCTATATTTTTGCCTCTGAAACCGGGAAACAAACAGCTGATGGACAAGGCAAGTACGTTACCTTCGCAAGTGACAGAGCTCCGTTGCATTTGGAAATGTGTAACTGTCTA
The DNA here is from genome assembly GCF_023375885.2 of Dermacentor andersoni. Taxonomy (NCBI): domain Eukaryota; kingdom Metazoa; phylum Arthropoda; class Arachnida; order Ixodida; family Ixodidae; genus Dermacentor; species Dermacentor andersoni. The sequence continues at coordinate 55,187,066 of NC_092814.1, read as the reverse complement.
TGGTGCCACTTGCTTAGCGGAATAGCGCTGAACTACGCCTCACGCCCGGCATACTGCATACCTACCCATCTAGCCAGCATGCTCCAGGGTGTACCCGTCATCGATGCTATTTATAGTACGTTATTACGATGCCACGTTGAAGGCCCCGTGTACCTGTTATGTTCTGTTATACATCGGTTGCTGCGGAGAGATTGAAATAGAGTTTCTTGGCTACTCCACTTCTTTGTGTTCAATAGCAAAGAGAAAATAAATAAATACATAAATAAAAATAAATAATGAGAAAATGATAGTGAATATATTCATAATAAAGACAGCAATGAAGGAACGGAGAGTTCGCTCGACGTCTAACGTCTGTCTGCGCCGCTAACCAAATGATCGATGCACTTTCTGCTGACGTTGATTGAACATTCCTCCACGAACTAACAGGGATGGTATAAGTCCAAACACACACTGCTGAATTCAAGATAAGTTCACAGAATAAGGCATAAGTGCGTCATTTCCTACATAATTGTACACGGTATTAATAGCGTCAAAGGAACAGTTTGCATCCCTGGCTTAGAACGAATTTTTCTGCAACTGCGAAGCTTCATTACCCAGCAGACCGTATGAAGTTTTATGCTACAGTATGATAGCTTCCAACTTATTCCGTGCGTCGTCCTCCACCTTGCAAGCTTCCACCTAATTAATTTCGTCATATTGTTAACATTTTTTTCAGTCATTTTGTGCAAAACATTGTGGCACTGAGTCTACGTTTCGTGCCTACCCAGCACTGGTGATGTATTCTTTCCCGCCTCGGATAGTGCACAGCTGATTGTCCGAAAGCCAGGCTCCTTCGCCAAGCAACTTTTCATTCCCGCTAGTTCCTCCATGCAAACTGGAAGAGCGTGCAGACTGCCGACAGCTCGACCGGCGCGCGACCCACCGCGAGAGAGAAAGCAGCCGCCGCCGGTTCTGTTGCAGCGCACGGGTGCCCGGCAGAGAAGACAGCACACGCGTGTCGTGACGCGACGCTATCGGTGGAGCGTGCGATGCGGGCCACCTGCGCGTGTCGGCGCCTGTGTCGACCGGTGAGTTGCCAATTACGGAGGCAGACGACAGGACCTGTGCGGGAGGAATGCCACAAGCCGGAAGTGGCTTTCCCCAGACGCTTCCTGGCGTCGTCTCTCGAGCGGCCTTTCGCCGGAACCGATCGGCCCCGTTTCCAGGCCGGTCCTGCGGCGGAAGAATGCCGTCCCTGCCGACCACCCAAGCCATCCATCTCGGGCGGCGGCAGCCCCCAGTGGTCCCGAAAAGCCCCCACGAGTTCGGCCTAACTAATTTCCCAACACCCCCGGTTGCATCATCGCGGGCGTTCCGGGAATGGCCGGGCAAATGTTTCAATAATGAATGCCCTGATGAAGCGGCAGCAGTAGCCCTTCCTTGTTTGAGGAGGGACTCCCGTTAGGTCCCGGCCTTCCCCCGCCCTGCTCGTGTTGTCTTTCTGCCGGCCGAGAAATTGCCGATTAGCTGCTCCTGCGGCCCGCCGCCTTCCGAGAACGGAACGCTATAGATCCTCGGCGCGGGGCCTCGTTCATTTGCCACTATTATTGCTGCGCGCCGCCGGTCCCTTTGTTGGCTGTTTCTCAGCCACGGAGCCTGGCCGCCGCCGCCGCCGCGACAAACGCCTCTCCCGTGAGCGCACACGCACTACCTGCAGTACAGCAGCCCCGCCGCGCCCGACGGGGGGATGCGGCAAGAAGAAAGACGTCGCGGCCTCTGGACCGCATGCGGCGCCGCAGCCACGCACCAAGCTACGGCGCGCACTCGCCGGCCTCGTGGCCCCCTCTCGCTTTTACCCTCTCGTAACGCGTGTGATGCGTCGCACGCACTTTGTCCTGCACCGACATCACAAAAACTACAACACGTCCACCGACGCCCTCGAGTCAACATGTACATATATACTAGATAGTAACGTCTTGAGCGGTATCGTCATCACACTGTTCGACCATAACTTGGTTATCGCTTTAAGAGTACGCATCAAGCATGGAGAACCGTGCAGAAGTCTTGCGTGTAGTCTGACGAAGGCGTTGCACATTAGGGGGGGGGGGGGGGGGGGGGGACACACAACCGTAATAAATTCTTGGCCTCTCTCCAGTATAGTGTCGCAATGAACGCAGCAACAGGAACTCACAATGCACTGGTCATTGCGACATCTCGCTGTCCCTGAGAATCGACAACAGGGCAACTGTAGTGACGTAGTCTCAGTGCTGTTGTTCAGTGATGGATGGGTGATCTCAGTGACGGGTGGGTATTCGAAGGACAACAGCAACAACAAAGGCTGGGATTCTCGCCATGTTTAGACGGTTTCGCGCTTGTCGGCAATACTAGCCGGCAGAAGGACTTTTCCGACGTCGTATTCTGGTCCCGTAAAACCCAAATAGGATGAACCGAGAGGTCAGTCGACAAAACGGACTTTTTCAGTGTGTCTACCATGCTTGATCGCCTCGTGGACCGAGAGCCAGGAGACGCAGTTTACTGAGATCGAGGAGCTTCGCCGACCTGAAGCCCAATGCACCGATAGGAAAGATCGCCCGGACTGGGACTAAATGCTTGGCGGAGCTTGGTATCGATGAAGCAACTTTTGCCACAACTGAGCGCCTTAGTGTCATTTATTAAAGACTTCGAGGATGCCGCGCGCCGAGTCATGGAGGCTCCCATCGAAAAGCGGAGCCTTCTCCGGAAAGAAGTTGACGGCACTTATACTGGAAGTGCTGCGGCATATGTTGCAGGAAGCACCGTCACCCGGTAAGTTGATTCAATGCTAAAGAAGCTTGCTGCTCAAATCCGAAAGATCAAAGAAATTGGACAGAGAAAACGAGGAATCTATTGAGCTAGAAAGACTTGTTTTGAAATATAGCATATATATATTCTTGTTGAAGTGTTTCCTTGTATCTTCGTGTTTCCGTGACCTCTGTGTCCGAGTAGGTGAGTGTTAAGTTTGGAATATAGTACTCAAGAGAGACGTCATTTCCGAGTGCCCAAGAACATTTATACTCTGTGAACATTACATACTGTTGCAAGCGAACTTTGTGTACTCGAATGTCGCTATCTTTCTTTAACAATTGTTGTTTTCGTTATGAACAGTATGGGCAGAACTACCACGTCAGAGAAAAGGAGTAGCCCGCGCCACACATAGGAACCAACCTGTCCTTAAATACAGTCATTAAAAATGAATAGAATATTTTAATACAAAGAAGCTATTATATTTTGCGAAAGTTAAGGTGGAACTCATAATTACGCAAGTCAGAGCGAGCATATTTGAGAGGTCGATTGAAATGAGGCGAGCAACATATCCAGCAAATTATAGTGAAGAAAATTATTTCAGCGAACCAGACAATGAAAACGACGCATATAATTCAGCACCAAGCGGGGTCATCGAGACTGTTAGGAACGAGGCACCATCCGTCAGAGTTCCTCAGACATCTTGGACGAAGGAATTTTTTGAACACCACATAAACTGTCTGGAAGCCGAGGGATCTCGGAGACAGGAAGCAAAGCTATCTGCGAAAGTTCTTGGTTCATCGACGCCATCGCGACTGCCTCATCGCACGGGTTGAACTGTAATCAAGATTTTCGATTGCTTCTTGCAACAACAAATACGTGTTTTGAGCTCAAATTTCTTCGTGACATGAAGATCAGCCTTGGAACAGCCAAGATTAAATTTCAAGAAAACGATCTGCAGAGATGATGGAAGCAACTTGAAGAGAAAAAATAAATCCAAGAAACGAAGACTCAAGTGTGAGCAATGTTCGCCGGCACGTTATCTAAGCCGCAGGGAGCATATCGACAAAAAGTGCAACAGACACTACGTTTGGCGCCGACGGCAAAAGAAATTCGGCCAGAGACTATGTACCTTCTCTCGAGATAGCCAGTAGGAGAGACCACGAAAGACTGGCGAGCTCAGAGCGAAGACTGACCTTCGATTTTTGCTGGCAAATTTTTTTTATATCTCTGAGCACAGTATCTCTCCACCACTTAAGGAGCGGACCTGCAGCAAGTTTAGCCGCAAGAACACGCTCTCGAGGCGGCATCGACATGTTGCCTCAATACAGCGCTGCCATCGGTCCACCCTGGGCACCGACGGTAGAAACACTGTTGGAGATTTAACCAAACCGAAGGGACTGCCGCGAAAGCAACGGGATTTCCGGCTTCGGACTATACCTAACGAACCCATTTCAACAACTTTAATGCGACCAACGCCTGCATTGTCGCAGTCGGGAGGATGTCGAATATTGTTCAGAAAAATAAGACGACACATCTTCCTCAAGCGGCTGCCATCATCATCATCAGATTACCATTCCATTAAAAGAAGAGACCGTACGGGTCTCGGTCGTGAACTGCCTTGGCTACTATTTTTTTCGCGAAGCTCTAAATGAAAAATCAAATAGGAACTGATATGTCCAGGCCAAGTCTTCGATAGGGGAATCTTCAATTTATTTTCTCAAAGCAGTGAAGCGGCGACATGACAGAAAGAAGTAGTCACACTTGTATAGTCGTGATTACAGAAAGAACCCGCCGTGGTGGCGTTGGCCTGCTAAGCATGATGTCGCGGGTTCGATTCGTGACCACGACAGCCGCGTTCAGATGGGGCCGACATGAAAAAAAAAAAAGAAAACGTTCGTGCATCGCGCTTTGGGTTCACGTTAAAGAACCCCAGATGGTCAAACTTAATCCGGAGTCCCCCGCTACGGCGTGCCTCATAATCAGATCGTGGTTTCGGCACGTATGACCTCAGAATTTAATTAATCTTAAATTACAGAAAGAGCACCGAGAGGAGGGCACCAGGCGTGGCCTGTGTGGGTAAACGTTCAGGGAGAGAATGCGGCAACGTAACTTTTTGAGCGATACTTTAAGACCTGGTATATTGCGAAATTTCATATGCCAGGGAAATAAAGTGGTGCTGATGATCAAGAAAAGCAGAGGGTACACGGTCTGAGAGCGCCTGCTCAACTGAAGGCCTCCGGAATCTAGCCATTGTATGTGATATAAGCTGACAATGGCAGGACAGATAAAAAAAATTGGACAACAATGGGACGTGTTTCAACGTTCGTTGACAGTGTCATTAGGTGATAATGAAGCATGAGGTACGATAGCTCCGCCTGGTTTGGAAAAATAGAAAACAGAATTACGGCACGAACAGAATAAGCATTAGTAGAAAGAATATTGTGAATTCGCACATAATTCAATTGTGTCAAGCAACGTACTTTTGCACAAAAAATAATCTGGGTTATAAAACCGAAGCCAATGAAAAAAAGAAAAAAATTCGTCTGAGAGACAAAAAATTTTTACGGGCGGATTTATAGTATTAAAAAACTTTAGTCAGAAGGCGAAACCAGCAAGAAAATCACGGAATTCTCGATTCCGTGTACTCGTACAATGACACATGCAACTAATTTCGAAAGACATGAGCACAAACGCAATGCTGCCCGCACAAAGATAACCAGCGATCTAAACTCGTATGCTGGAGCACCAGAGAAGAGAACAAGTTTCATGACAAGGAGAACGTACATTCGATACCATTGAATGTGACTGTTTTTGCATTGTTGATTGACATTCGCTGACCAGCCGCAAAACAACGATTGTATGCAACAATTTTGCAGTGACAATCAATGCGAAGGTGATTTTAGATCCGTCATTAATAACACCGATGTGCTTCAAGATAATAATTGAGCGAAATCTGTGCTGTGGAAATGACGGGGAGAACACAAGCTTTAACAGGGAGAACAAGAGCTGAACACTTACTAGCATTCAGGGTTAATCTAGTATTCTATGTCACTTAGGTACGACTGAAAAATTCTGAAGACTGTGAAATTATCCAGCTGTGACGGTGGTGTCACAACAATAAAAAGAATAACAACAACGAAATCGATGTCGACACCGTATACCTAGATACCTAGCCATAGAGGAAATGAGAAAGTGGATTCATTAGGTGCGAGTGCAAAAGACCTGTAGATTACACGATTCCCCCATTACCTTATCAGGACTACAGAGCACACCTCAAACAAAATATTTGTAAACTTTGCCAGGACAAGAGGGAGAAACAAACATCCGATGAACTCCACTCAGTGAAGCCCCAGTTAAGGGAATGGGAAAAAATTCGGCAGAGACACTTAAGACTGCTTACGTGCGGGAATGCGAAAGCATTAGAGTCCCTTTGGTGAAATGTTTCCGATTGATGTTTTCGACATGCATTAAAGCTCTTTCTGCTGATTCGGTGCGCGTGTTTGCGTATATATTGGCTACAGACCGGCTCATTTTAAACACTCATGGCGTGACGTCGATAGTCCATCGCAGTAGACACAGCACCGATGAAATCCGAAGAGCAAGTGACGCGCGGGAGGCAGCGCGCTCACTTTATACACTCAAGACGTGGCGCCACCTCCTCCCCATTGGCTGCGCCTTCACGTGTCCAATGACGCACGCACTAGGCCACACCTTTAGTCAGCCAGAACCTTGGAGCCGCCATGGCGTTGGGGGAGCGTGCTCGTCTCGCAACCAGACCGAAATTGGATTGGATAAACTTTATCCTGCAGGACGTGCATCAGCGCGCAGTGGGCGTCTCCCACAAAGGGACCGGCAGGGGGTACCTGGCGACGCCGCTCGGGCCTTCTGGACGGCCCATTGCTGGTCTTGGAGTAGGGGGATTCATCAGGTCTTCTCCCGCTTGTCCGAGGTAGAGTCGGACGGAGCGTTTCTACACTCCCAGAGCACGTGTGCTAGTGTCACCGTGTCGCCACACGAGGGGCACGCGTCGTCAGAGTAGACGTCCGGGTAGATGACGTGTAACATGGCGCGGTTGGGATAGGTATGTGTCTGTAACAAGCGTAGCGTTAACGCCTGCGGCCTGTTTAGTTTGGGGTGCGGGGGCGGAAAGAGACGTCGTCCAGACCGAAATGCACCAAATTTTCTTTTCAAAGCCATTAATTTACTTTGTTTACAGGAACCTCCCTGAGAAACTTGACGTCGATCCGAGCATTTTTTTATCCGTTCTTGCTCTTTGCGCCGTCGGCCATTTTTGGTACCATCGATCGGTCACGCCACCGACGCCGACGGATTTTGGCTTAATGGGGCATATCATGCTTTCGCACCTGCCACCACAGGGAGCGGTTATACGAAGTAATACACTATGTCGAATCGGTAGTGGGCACACAAGACTGAGCCACAAGTTCCTTCATTCCAATGAATTGTAGCGCATACGACCAGAATGTCAAGAGTCACTAACAGTTCTACACGTTTTTATCTCCTGCCCAGTATATGAAAACGAAAGAAGAAAGAAACTGATACATATCTAGATACCGAGAAGCCCTTCATCCAACACTTTCACTTCGAGATGAACCTCGAATTCCGCCTAAAAATATTCAAATATTTATTTGTAATAAATGCCTTACAAAAGAATCACCGCCCAAGCACTCCGTAGAGATGGTTAACCAGCGAAGCTGTAATGTGTGGCACCGGTGTTTAACACTGGGTTAATCCCGACGGTTCATTAAACGACGGCGTGGTATGCTGCCGGATCCTCGGTACGCAGTTGCTGCTTGTGATCGGCTGCACGAGCCTGTTCTTGTGCCCCGACGGCAGGATCGGCACGGCGTAGACGAGCTCGTTCCCGGTTCTGCTGGCGGCGTTGCTGATCGAAAGCTGCCTGCTCTTCAGGAGTACGTATGACGCGTGGCCTGCCCATTTCGGAGCCGGAGAGAAACTGTTACGCCCGCGCTCGGCTATGACAAAGGGCAACGACGTCCCTACTGGCGCAGCCAATCGCGCGCCTTTCTTTCTCTTTTTTTCTTTGCGCATTCGCATGGGGTTGCGTCGGATGAGTTTTCGGCGTACAGACGACAGACAGACGGACGAATCGGCTAGCCATATACAGCTTCGCTGTAAGAGAGAGAGAGAGAAAATAATGCAGAGAAAGGCAGGGAGGTTAACCAGAGGTAGTTCCGTTTGGCTACCCTGCGCAGGGGGAAGGGTTAAGGGGGTAAAAAGAGAAACAGAGTGGAAGGGGGAGATAGAAAGAAAGGGAGACAAGCACGAACAAAGCGCGTACACTACAGAGCGGTAGGGGGCGGCATTCGCTTCGCTGTAAAATGTAGCATAGTACAATGCAGGCGCGTACCTAGGGGGGGGGGGCGCCCCCCCGCCCGAAATTAAGCGGCTTCCCCCCTCCCCGCCCACGCCACCACTCCTTAGACACATTCCAATCAATCCCGAGACTTTATAGATATTCTGAAGTCAGCATTTTCCTGCCTATTTCACTCCTTTTGTGTGGCGGTAGTTATCGGCATATACTGGGGTGTGAAGGTCAGTTTTCTTATCGATTCGGTGCCCGCGCGATTGACTCTAGATACGTGCAGTTGTCACCATCTATTGCAAAGGTCATGTGCATCGCTGTTGCTTCGTTAGTTCAACCTTCTTTGTTCAGACTGATCCAGGGACGAGGAAATTTCGGGATTCGGTTCGTAGTCAGCTGGTCTGTATGCTCGAGGAACGTGTTGCGGCCGGAGAAAACGCCAGTTGCTTTAGCTTTACATTTTGCTTCATTATTTTCTCGAGTGACGGCTCGCCGAGACGCTGGCAGATCCTCGGAACCATATACCCGTGATATGGGTTAGATAAGATGGAAAATAAAATCATTCGAAACAGCATCCATCATCAAACCCTGCAATAAGCGTTAAACCCACAAGCAATATGACTGTAACCCGTTACCTCGTCTGGTTCTTCCCTAATTGTATAGAACTTTTCGTGCAAAATTGGCAACTGGAAACAAGAGTCGCAAGGAGTTGAGAAATTAAGCGATCTACTAAGGGAGAGAGCTGAGGCAAAAGCAAAACGAAAGGAAAAGCGAAAATTAATAAATTTAACCGTTGTTTGCGAAAATATTTATGGATCAACTTCTTTTTATTTAAAAAATCGCCGCCCCTTCCAGTCCATGAAGGTGGTCGAACAGCGAATCTGTGTTATATAGTTACACCAAGTGCTACACCATGCAAGTCAAACTTCGCAAGCAATCTATATTGTAAATATTTTGTTTCACCATTATTTCACCTCATTGTCGCCTTTGCGGTAGGCAGCTTCTTCCTCAGGAGTACGCACTACTCGTGGTGTCCCCATAGTTGCAGCTGGGATGGAATGTGCGGAACCGCTAATCCAAAGCTTGGGCGCAAGGCCCACCACTGGAGATGCGGGTGCTGCGATTGTTTTGACGATTGGTTGGATTGGTTAGACGATGGATGTGACTGACGGCACTTCTTGACGGCACTTCTTGCTGGAAGTGCCGGCAGCCACGCGCTCTAAGTATCGCGTTTCAATCGCTGGGCACTCTGCGTTGGTCGCAAACCGCCAGCATAACATGTATTTCTTTCCTGGTCGGGTGGAATCAATCATCGGTAAATTCGATGCCGATCTGGCTCGATCACCCGAGAATGCACCATGTGACAACCGTATAAGATTCGCGTTCAGGATAGCACTCTCGCAGGGGAAAAGGAGTCACGCTGACCCCTTTTCTCCTGTTGAGCTCTTCCTTTCCTCTCCCGCTAGGTCACGTGACCCCATTTTAGCGAAGTCCATGTAGGCGCACGGCATTCGTTGTACGCTGCCACGAGCATTTACTGTCTCACTCAGTCGAAGCATTCGCGAGGACATAGCAGCGCAATGCGTGTCTAAACGGTATACACGCGACTGCATTACGCTTCCGCTGCGCTCTCAGGGTCGCGATGATCACTGCAGACGTTATAAGCGTGCTGCGTGTGTCACTCGCAGACGCATCACCTTGGGGCCGTTTCCCCGGGTTTCTCGCCGCGGTGGGTCGTTCTGCTTTTGATCACAAGATGGCGGATTTAATTTCCGGCCCATCGGAATACGGCTGATGATCGAGAGCGGAATGCAGAACCACTCGTTGGCCCACAACGCGTTATTTTTTTGACATCTTGGTGCACAGTTACGAAACCGGCTAATGATCATCTCATGAACACGCGGTATATAATTAGACGTCTAGTTTCGTACACTGATTGCACATAGTTTGTGTGGACGAACGAGTAGAAGAGTGATTCAGGGCCGCTATTTTGTAGCGATGCCTTATGCCTTATTCTATGCTATTCTTATCATCCCCCACACACGGCCGCCTGATCGCGTTGACAATGTGGGCAGACCGTCGCTCTGACCAGTGGCCAAGCGCGAAAAGCCTGAAAAGGCATAGAATCGGAAAAGGCATCGCTACAAAATACCGGCCCAGAACTGTGCTGTGATAGGACTCAGAAAAAAATAAAAATAAAAAATCTTGAGGATAGTGTAACTGTCGGGCGCTGTTAACGTATATATAAAACGGGTTTTGTTCAGAAGCGTGTTCTATACTTGTACTGTCGTCTTGTATATGTTTCGCGATATTGTCGTTCTAATGGGATAGCTCTTTAGAGTTCCCTCCTAGAGTCGTATTTATGTCCGTCGCAGGAATACCAAAGTGCGTTTCGCGAAGCTAGTAATGAATGAATGAATGATACGCAGTGAATTCTAACGCCGGTTCCTCAGAATGGTAGTGGGAGGATTTATCTCTGAGCTATTCCGCAGGTGCTAAGCAGAGAAGAATACTGCGCCTAGAGAGTGCGGTGACGCCGCTAGCTGCTGCATACGGTTGGCTGACGGCACACCATGCGGCCCATTGAAAGAACTTCAATGAAGCCAGCAATAAAATGTCAAAGGCAGGAGAGGAAACAGAGAGAAGAAGCCAGCCGTGTCACTCCATTTCACCCCCTTGGAGCGTCACCTATAAAATGGAATACTTTATTTTTTCGAGAGGAGATTGCTCCACCGCGCACTGCTAATATGATGCCACAAGAATTTGTGCGAGATTTGCTGCGCATGATATTGCGCCTCCACCGATGCTACAAGAACAATGTGCCTGGAGAGCTATGACTGACTGACGTCACGCGCTGCAGCTGATCGATTTACAGCACCAAGCGGAAAGCACTTTACCGAAGCCAACGGTAAGAAGCGAAACAGAAGAAGCCGTGTCTCTCCACTTCTTTACCACCGGGAATCACCATCTCACAAAAGTAGACAACATGGAATAGAGTCGACAATGAAGAAAGTTTTCTTCAATGTCGATGTTGAATGTTTCACTGTGTCTATGACTATATGCGGAATTCATTTACTCTCTTCGGCTAACTCCGGTCTAGATTTTCTGAACCTGTGACATTTCTTCTGATGTTACAATATTTTCTTCTTATTAAGTACCATTGTGTAAAAAGGAGCAGCCATCACCGTTCAAGATGGCTAATCTCTTCCTTTATTTTCATTTCAATAAAATGAAGTTTTCTTCTCGAAAAGAGATTGTGAGTGTTTACTCCAACCGATACCAGAAGAAACAGCGCCAGGCTTACTGCGCGTAATAGGGAGCTTTAGGTTTTGCGCACCTAAAGTGAGGGGATGCTAACCACCGGGCGCACAAAAGAACGCAAAAGTAGCTCACAAATAAGGAAAGCAGGGCGTGGGTACATTCAAAGGCGCTTCGGTGCGCCATTTCTAAAACAGTCTATTGTAATAATAATCATTATTTCTGAAATGAATGCTGGGGCTTTACTTGCCAAAACCACGATTTGAATATGAGGCACGCCGTAGTGGAGGACTCCGGATTATTTTTGACCGCACGGGGATCTTTTAAGTGCCCCCAATGCACGGGACACGGGCCTCTCTGCACTTCGCCCCCATCGAAATGCGGCCGCCGCGGCCGGGATTGGATCCCGCGACTTCGTGCTTAGCAGCGCAACGCCATGGCCGCTACCACGACGGGTTAACAATAACTTCCATGCATCAATGTGATGGGAGACGTCGGGGAAAAAAATACCGATTGAACAACTTGACTAGTTCCATGCTCCCCAGCTTTCGCCTCACTACTTCAACATATAGAGCGAAGTTGCAATCTTCTTTTTCTTATATTTTTTTTAGGCAAGCAAACTACTGCAGGTGGCGGCACCATTTGCGTTGATGACGTTCCGACCATTATAAGCCGTTATCGCTCTTTAGCACCTTATCCATCTGCGTCGAACCATTATCAACCGGGACCAACCGTACTTCGGCGGCGGCTGCGTATCACGCGCCCGCGCAGGCCTCTGAAACACCGCTATCTTGACAGCGATCTGCGATGGGGACACAGTGCGGCGAATGCTGATAGCTTCGTGCGCGCTGTCTCTTCGCCGCTTATTTCGCTTCGAAGCGAGAGGCAGCACGATAGTCAATTCGCTCGATGTTGCGGGCCCTATATTGAAAACGATCGTCTTACGTGATGGACGGGTGGACGTTTTTCCTCGTTGGGTAGGCGTAGAAATGCTTACGCATTAAAAAAAAAATACCTAAAGAACACGGTCAGATTAAGTTGATTGCGTACCAGTCCGTATTACTACAGGGCCCATATTTCGTAGAAATGCATTTCTTTTTACATTCTTGTGAAATGTGAAAACCAGCAGCACGCGCGAAATGCCTTAATGAGCAGTGGAAAAACAACTCCACAAACGTTTGTAGCAGCACGTGCGGAATTGGCACGTTGTTTTCTAAGACTTCGGTTACGCATGCTGCGCGTGTGATAGGATATGAGATATCTCAATACCATTTATTCGTCATGTGCTTGTTAAACACCCCAGAGCTTGAAACATTCAGAATGCACCGTCTTGGTAAAAGCTGACAGCAATAATTAAATAAATAGTGTATAAACATAATATTCGCTTATGCCGGTGTTATCGCAACATTTGGTGAGTGTCAGCGAATGGTTTCCAGATTTAAAATATGAATGAACAAAGCATTGATGCCATTACAGCGACGCACTGCGTAACGTGTTCCCTTTGCTTTGAACCTTCTTTTCCCTTCCCAGCTCTCACACACACGCGCGCGTTCGGCGAGTGTCAACATGGAAATTGATACGAATGATTAAATAAAATCCCCAACACCGCGCCCATACAAAAAGAACATCCACAGCACTATCGACGATCGACACACGCGGCGGCCTTTAAGTGCGGCTTGAGCAGCTAGCGCCAGCTGTCCGCGGCCGTCTGAACTGCATAACAACTCGCTTCTGAGAGGAGCACCGCACTACGGCTGTTGACCGTACCGTAGGCAGCAGTCAATTGGATAAACCGTTTCATACGCTTGGACATCTACAGATTGTCGCATAGGAACCACCCGTAGAAAACTTCGATCCGACCGTAACGAAGCGGTAGCAAACAAGGCTAAAACGCGCAGTCAGCACAACAGTGCAACTGTGAACGTGTTCGCGTTCACAGATAGTACACAATATGCGGCCTTGCTGAGCCCGTAAAGCTTGCTGATCACCTGCCAGAACAAAAGAGATAGTGGGTGCAATGATGCCAAATAAAGGCGGACATAAAGACACATAGAATTCTGTGTGTCTATATATCGTGCGATTACATTTATTATAACTGTCCCAACTATCGCCCAAGCCACGTACAGTACTATTGCAACAAGGAAAATTGACTGATGTTGTTGCTCATTTGTGTGATTATTAATAAAACATCGCGTTAAGATAAGGACACTGCGCCGTGTCCATTAAACTAAGCCGTCCGGTGCTGTGTGCACAACTATACATGCCAAGATAGCGCATCGAAAGCAAGAGCACCGATAAAATATAGATATCGAAAACATGTCAAATACATCTGTAAACACTTCTGATTAGACCTGTGCTGCAAGTTTGATTAATATGCGTAAAGCGCCTTAGTAAAACAGATGGAAAGCAGACGGCTGCATGTTTGCTCAAAGTTTCAGTATGCCACAAGATAGCTGGTTCACTTATTCCACTGTTTTGGCATATTTTTTCAAGTGACTTAATAAGCTCTTACCAAGTATGCTAGACTTGAAATAGTGGATGTTCTAATATCTGACCTTCCTGTAGAGTGTTCACGCACGGAATTTACATTTTTTTTTTTTATTGAAGTGAATATTAGGAGAGGTTGGTGCCTTTATGGTGGCACCGGCTACTCCTTGTCACTTGGCAAAGGAAACAAATTTCCGTAAAAAGGGAGAAAGCGACACGAAATATGGCACTCAGTAGAACACCGGATGAATGAAAAATATACAGTCTAACAGTACATCAGTCGCAAAGTTCTGTGCATTAGTTCAGTCCACGTACGCATATATAAAGTCAGATATTTTGTACAGCCAAAACACACAATTCTGTAAGCTTGACAAAACTTACTGAAGAATTGAAAATTTCCAATCCCTTCGGCAACTTCACGCTCTTCGTGAGTCTGAATATGGAAGAAATGCGCTGAAACTAAATTTTCTATGGATAGAATCAATTGGCGCCTGAAGGGGCTAATTAATAGGAAGAAGCCGAACCAATTCTCCTTGAATTAAGTTAGCAGCGCTTCTGCATGGATTGCTGCGTGTCGAACACGCTTCTTCCGTTCTCGAAATATGCGATACCGCGGTAGCAGCGCTTGGAACCGATTATCGGAGGCCTTTCTGGAGTCCCCGCGAGAAAGTACGAGGCGAAGAGGGTGGGGAAGGGGCGGTCCCTACCTGTGTGCCCTCTCCGCAGGCGTCTTCCATAAAGACAAAAGTCGAGCGCAACGCGTCAGTGTGTCACAGCGCAGTTTTCGGCGGTGTGCGTGAACTTCCGCGCGGAGGGGGCAAAGGCGGCTGGGGTCAGCGCCGTTCACGCGGCGGGGTCCAGCAGCGATGCCATGAGAGAGAGAGAGAAAAAAAAAGGGAAGATATAATGAAGAGAACGGCTCCTTGCGTAATTTAGGGCCGCCAATTGAATTCCCCGAACTTGCAGAATAAGGGGGCCCCCTTCCGGGCCGGCACCCCGCGGAAGAAGACGTACGGCGCGCGCCGCGGTTTTCGCGCTCGCCCCCCTCTGCCGCCAACCATGCATGCAGCTTCTCAGAAATCAGGAGGAGCCCCCGTCCGAAACCGCGAGCGTGCGGCCGCCGCTGCGCGTAGGATTGTTTTCGTGCCTTATTTGTGCGACCAGAGGTGCCCGCCGCCGCTGAGCGTTCGTACCGGCGAGACTCGCGTGTCGGAAGCAGCAACGATGAAGGGCCGCGCTGCGTGAGCGCACGCTTTGACTTCACGAAGGAACGCAGGGTGCCCGTCGAAAAGAACGCTTTGGAGAAGAGATGCGCCGTGCGGTGGTTCGGCTACGGACCGCGCAACGAGCGATGCAGCGGGAAATGACAGGAACGCGGAAATATGCATTGGAGATCTAGCGTGGTCGTGTGATATCCTTGTTGACACGATGAGGAAGAAATGGAGTTGGACAGGTCACGTTTAAAACGCACGACACATAAGCGTTGTTCTTAAAGAATAACACAGTGAGTGCCGAGGGAAAGCAAACAACAGTCGATTGCGACAGAGGATTAGATGGAATAATGAGATCGCACATTTTCAAGCATGGAATAGGTTTGCCCGAGGCGGGACGGGGGCATTCGAAGATCTCTGGGAGATGCCTTCGTCGTGCAGTGGGCTTCAGTTTGATGAAGACGAAGCGTCGCCTGTGCCACCTGCTTTCCATTACCGAGGAGCTGTTGCTCTTGAGAGAGGGACATGGCTTGGGAAGACCCCACCGACACATGCTGCTGTTGATACAGCATCGAGTGGTGAGCAAAAAAGGGTTCGGGTGAAATTTCGACTAGCGCGGGAGCTTACTGCTCGTGGATATATAGTTATCGCTCTTTTTCACTGCATCGCCAAGACTGTTTGCCCGAGTGTACCGCCTTATAACTGCATCCCACGCCGCCAACGTGAAACGTTTTTTCAGAAAGCACTACAAATTAGTCTCATAAAAAAGATGGCACATTAGTTACGTAATTTGGCTTCAATAAAAATGGAGATTGCGCATGGTTTATTAAAAAAGAAAAAGAACGAAAAGGAAAAGGCGCCTTGCAACATTAGAACAATCGCCCTCCCAAGCAGTAGAACGTGAGCAGACTCCGTACTAATTATGGTGAACAAGCTTTTGCCTACTCCCGTTGCTCGTCGATTTCGCGTGGCGTATTGTTCTTACTAATATGTCTGCAAGGAACGTAAAAATATTATGTTGCTGTAGTCGCCACTTAATTTATTATGCTGTTGTTGTTCTCAGTCCCCGATTGTTTTCTCTCTCTCTCTCTCTCTCTCTCTCTCTCGGTGCGTTGTATTATACTGGGGGTCTGTTCGATTCGTCTGCACCACTGTGAACCAGTTCACGGCGGTTCATGAGAAGTTGAGAAATTGTGCAGCTCGATTCCTGAGGTGCAGGCCCAGCGAAATACTCGAAACGAATGCAAAGGTGCAGACGGAGTGCGTAAGCTTGAGAGGTCCTGAACTGCAGGTATGATTGGCTTCTTGGGCGCAAATGCACACCCCCACTTGCGTAGACACATCACACGTGCATAGGCGGGGTTTTAACGGTGCTCGCGATCGCGTGCTGCGTCGTCTGCTGCGCCGCTATTTCGCACCTGTACGCCTGCACCAAGTCGGCACCGACAGTCGAGTGGGTACAGCAAAATCATGAACGAGCCCTGCACCTTTTGAAACGAACGTCGTGGTTCAGCGGGTGCCATTGCTGCACCGCTGAAACGAATGGCAGGGTGCAGCACCTCGTGAACTGGTTCAGGTAGTGCAGGCAAATCGAACGTACTCTGGGTGTCCAAAAAGTAACTGTGCCGTGGATATCGCGGTCTTAAAATTTGAAGTTTTACTTACGACCGTGCAGTGGTCACTACAGAAGATGCTGAAAATATGTCCACCACCGCCTTGAAGACATGCCTGCACATGAGCCACATATTGTTAAACGCTCGCTAGATGGTTGTTGGAGTTATCTGTGCAATTTGTGATGGTTATGATACGGGCCAAGGTCTCTCTCTCTATCTATCTATCTATCTATCTATCTATCTATCTATCTATCTATCTATCTATCTATCTATCTATCTATCTATCTATCTATCTATCTATCTATCTATCTATCTATCTATCTATCTATCTATCTATCTCAGACACACGCACAGACGCACACGCACACACACATACACACACACACACACACACACACACACACACACACAAAGGCTCAATGAACAAAGGAAGACTATACAATGGCAAGACGGGACTGGGTGAATATCTGACGCGTACATGAGACTATAGACAAATAAATAAAGCAAGTAAAGCCTGCGAAGAAGCTATAGTCCTGGACGGCTTCGTTAACACGCAAGTCCTACGGAGGTGTGACGCTAGTACACACTCACGCCTTGTCGAGCTGCGCCGACGCGAGGACCGCAGTATCAGCTAGTGAAGGACGGGGCGGATGCCCGACGCTGGAACGTGGTACTGCCGGCCACAGAAACAGACCGGCACCCGCGAAGCGCGACCGCCAGCTGAACAGAGCGCCTCCAAGATCTCGAACAACAGATGCAGATGTAGATCCTTGTGATCTACTCGCACGTACGCACAGGATAGGACAGGATAGGGTGTCCTTCTACGACGGCGCATACCCGTGCGGGGGATTGTTGTTGTTGTTGTTGTTGTTGTTGTTGTTGTTGTTGTTGTTGTTGTTGTTGTTGTTGTTGTTGTTGTTGTTGTTGTTGTTGTTGTTGTTGTTTATCACGTGCGTGGCACCTAGCCACGATGGGGGATTGGCCAAGGTTTGGATAGTATTAGGAAGATGATGTTAATACAAAAATTCGTAAAAGTGTCAAGTGGAAACGGATAAAATAACGATTGAAGAATTTAAGGTAATCGCCTTGACACAGCTATGAATTCTTCCACGGCTGAGCAAACATCCTTGTGGTAGTTTCACCCGCCGTGGTTGCTCAGTGGCTATGGTGTTGGGCTGCTGAGCACGAGGTCGTGGGATCGAATCCCGGCCACGGCGGCCGCATTTCGATGGGGGCGAAATGCAAAAACACTCGTGTACTCAGATTTAGGTGCACGTTAAAGAACCCCAGACGGTCAAAATTTTCGGGGTCCTCCACTACAGCGTGCCTCATAATCAGAAAGTGGTTTTGGCACGTAAAACCCCATAATTCTGTGGTAGTTTCCAAGAGAGGAGGCTTCTGGTGAAAGAATACTTAGAATTGACAAGTTTAAACCAAGTTGCCTGAACGTTAATTCTAAAATGTTTTTACTTAAAGAGCACCTGTTGTTTGAGAGCAGGAGCGAAAATTCCAATTACAGATTTTTCTCCACACTGTGAGGCATCTGTTGCAATGACCGCATTTATAGCTAAACTTAATAAATGGTCTTGTAATGATCCATTTAATATATTATGAGAGAGAAGCTTTGCATTGCTTTGGTAGATGTCATTATAGATGATTTGTAGACTCTCTCGCATATCCCAAACAGGTGGCACCGCCCAGATACGTACATTTAAGGGATTAATCAATGTTTGTACAAAGACCCCCTGTGGTGTATGAAACCAGGGCCAGTATACTTCGAAGAATAATGGAGGCTGGGAAATGAATATGTTTACCAATCTTCTAATAGGGGATTCGTACATATTTAGAATGCTCGCACCGTCAGCAAACGAAATGGAGGAGGAAAAGAGATAAGAAGAAGGCAGGGAGGTTAACCAGAATCATGTCCGGTTGGCTACCCTACACCGGGGGAAAGGGAAAGGGGGAAAACAAAGATAACAGGGAGAGAGAGGAGGGAAGGAACGAAGGAAATTGCAGTGAGTTCGCTGACGTGTGTGGCCTTACAGAAATTGCATTAATAGTCACAGTTGGTCGCACAAGCCCGTCGTCCTTAAGAAGCACAAAAGTGCCTTCACCGCTTTATGGGCCGACGGGCGATGGGGGCGGTGTTCCAGCAGCACCTGCACAGAAAGCGGCCGATTGTCCAGTTTATGAAAAGCTTTGGCAAGTTCTTGTCTCTCAGGGGTGTATCGTGGACAGTGGCACAGCAGGTGGTCGATGTTTTCTTCCGTGCCACAGACCTCGCATGCTCCACTGTCAATCTGTCCAATTAATGTAGAGTATGCCTTTGTGAAGGCAACTCCTAACCAAAGGCGACAGAGAAGCGTAGCTTCACGAAATCTTCACAATAATGAGGGCAACCTGACTTCTTGATGTAATACGCTATTAGCAACAAGTTTCGGTAATCAGCAGCACAATAGCAGGGATTCCCGCTCAAGCAGAACAAGGGGACGTAATCTATAAGCCGGCGCACCAGAAAATAGTACACATACAAATTCTATAGAGTGGGCCAAACATATATGTTATATATCATCCATCTGCGCAGGAGCTAAGTCTGGCAGTCGCTCCACGATTTCGGCCAATTTTGACATAGTAATTCCTTCAAAATCATCTGATGCACTTCGTAATAGAACAATTTGGCAAAACTGAAGAAAATCTAATTTCTAATCCCTTCGCGATTTCTTCTAGTGATTCGTTCTTTTCATCACTACTTAAGACTACAGAGTTAATATTAATTGAATGCGGAAGAACGTTCCTACTGCGGAGAAAACTGAACAACGCACGTCTATTTTCATTGTTAGATAGGAAATCAGAATGCTTACAGTCGTATTCTTCTTCGGCTTTTGAAGCTATGTTTAAAGACGGCTCGAAAAAAATTTATAATCGCTCCAATTTCGGGGACTCTGATCATGTAATATTTTTTTCCAAGCGGCTTTTCTCTTTCTGTAATCACGAGCGCTTCCTTCATTCCACCAAGGGTGTATGAATTTCTGTTATTCAGACGTATCTCAAATTCAGACTTCTTGCGAGAACTTTCCAAAGCGGAATAGGTAATCGCGGTTTTTTGCTCAGTGCACGCATAAGACAGAGATGAAAGAACATTTCGTATGCATTTTTTTAAATATTGTAACTAATGAAAAGTCGCATCTGATGACTCATAAATGTTACAGGACAGACAGAAGACACGGAAATACTCGGGACACAGAATGTAAGGTCTATTGCAGAGTAAGATCGTCTCCGCACAAACGTAATAGATTCGGAGTTCACACACGTTAGCCCAATGTCCAATAACCAGTTCCATAATCTGGTGCCGCACAAATTTGTTCTTAATCCCCACGATATATGGTGAGAATTGAAGCCACCAGACGGTAGGATATCTCGTCCACGAGAACTAAAAACCCTATCCAGTGTGCGTCTGTCCTGTACGCAAAAAAAAAAAAAGAAAATATGCATTTACAATGTTAAAGTGGCAACATCCAGGGAGATTCAGCTCTATCGCTGGGATTTCACACTCAGGAGTAGAAAGCTGAAATGAAATTTTGTCCTTATGGCAAATTTGCGACGAAATAAACGTAGTTAATCCGCCACCTCGAATAGGACGGTCTAGACGAAATGATAGGTAAAATTTTATTTAAAAATGTTTTGAAGAATTTAGCCACGTTTTTTTTTTTTGTGTGTGTGTGTGAAAGAATTAAATCAGGGCTAAGTCGAGTAGTTAGACAAGATAAATCTACGGAAGCAGAATATAAAGAGCGACAGTTCCACTGAAGCACCTTCGGCAACCCTATGGTTTAGAAAGTGCCGCAGCACCGGCCGTGTTGTTCTTCAACTTCACCAATAACAGACGCCTTGGTGTAGACAGCTGCGCGACTTGCCCAAGATCACGAGCCCAGAGCAGGCAGCGCCACCCGATGACGATGATTCATTCTTTAATGGCACAAACCCATGGTGGGAGATAGGCCACGAACCGGTTGGTAATTACAAAAAAAAAGGGGGGGGGGGAGAGAAAAAGCATGGCTGCTCGTGCAGCGCGAGACACGGGCTCGTTTTTCTTTCCCATCCACCGCGCCACTACACTCGCGCACACTCCACCGCCAAGTTGAAGTTCATCAAGTTCCTATTACAAATGTGCTGGGTAATGGCGGTATGCAGCTCCTGCTGCGTGTGAGGATTGTTCTCGTATACTTCTTTTTGAGCGCACCCTACAGACGTTATCAGACGAACCATATAGTATACAAGTCTTGCGCTATCGTATCGCACGTGAAACTACGATGTCGTTCACGATTATATTTTTTTTTCCCAGTGCAGTTGCTTTTCTGACACCCAGTATACTGTTGTTATTTGTACAGCTGTTATAACACTTGTTATGATTACTTGTACTTTTGTACAGTTAAAAAAAGGAAAAGAAATAGCACTGCATTTCTTATACCCATATTGGTTTGCTGTGCCCATATGGTATTCAATTTGGTTCCTGTTCTTTATTGTAGGTGATTATGTAATGTAGTCACACGGCCGCTCTACCAAAACACACAAGGTGTTTCGATCGAGCGGCCGTGAAAATCGCATAGCTTTCTTTCTTTCTTTTCTAACTTTCTTTATTATGCCTCAAAGGACCAACTGAGGCATTGCATGAGGGGTGGACATATGAACAGCGTCTTAAATATTGATTAGTTTATAAATAAGTACTTATATTTGGAACGGTTGAAGCCAGTTGTAGCAGTGATGAGGGCGGGAAGATGATTCCAGTCACGAGCTGTATGTACGATGAAGGATCGCTGAAATGTAACTGTGTGATCACGTGATGGGTAAACGTAATTCGCAAACCTGGTCCTGGCGATGTGGCTTGCTTTTTTCGCTATCGATCAATGGTTCACTTTGTCCTTCAATACATGTGTAGTGCATTTTTTTTATCTGTAAGCGTCGAGAGTTGTTTCTGTTTGCCACTGGGTGATAGGGGCTCTGTCAAGCCATTTGAATTTGGCTCTTTCTCAGCGTTCCCTACATTTTCGGAGATGTCGAATAAATTGGTTTTAGTTCATCATGAACAACACGTTCATGAACAGGACGTTCGAGTACTATCGTAAAAGTTCACACCAGCAAAACGCTCGCAGTCTGCCCACAAATTCGTGCGATAGCACTATGATTTAAGACACCGATACATATAATTTTGGAACATATAGGCCTATAGTAGCTTAAACGTCTCTGTGCTCTTAAATCAGGCCAACGCTGCAGGCCAAAGTACCCCCAGACGGCTTTAGTCCCTCTCTGGCTCCTTGGTTTGCAAAATTTGGTGACAGACGAAAGGCCGATAGGATCGGGCACTTGCATGGTTCCTCATATAGTGCTTTGTAGAAAGGGAATTAATTCTGCCACCTGCGGCATTGCTTAAAAGACAGTGACAACCAAGTGACAATCCTGCAAAGATCGGTGAAAGTAATCCATTTTGCGCTATACTGGTTGTGCGCTGTAGAAATCGCTTCGCATACCTCTATCGAAATTGTCTACTTGTTGTCCAAGTTGCCTAAGAAATTGTCTAAATTCTTTTTTTTTTTAAGTCGTCCTTTTAAAATTTGCACCATACTTTATGCAATCAACTTTGCTAAGCTCGCAGGTGCTTTTTACTGTCGTCAATATTTAGCTCTTTATACAAGTGGTATCCCGACAAAGCCTGAAATTTCCGTAGAACCACTATGCGCACAGTCATTTGGCAAGAATTTGTGTAACCGCCTCAGATTCCGCAAAATAAGCATGCAAATCGCGCTATGTCCTCACGAAACTCGTGACCCAATGTACAACTCACAAGTTCAGCCACCGTTGTGCACCCACGGCCTTGGGCATGTCCCAATAATCGTCATCATAGCGTGCCTCCACTTGGAGCGTATACTACACGGCCCATCAATTCTGCCCCCCCCCCCCCCCCAGCTCCTGTCCATTGTTTCGTTAACGCGTTCGCAGTGGCGTCACGGCGCGAACGTTTTCTGGGATGCGGCCCGAAGAACTAAAACACCCGACGTCGCGCGCGCCTGCGTGCGCCCTCGAGAACCTGGCGACTGACGTCAAAGCTTTCTGTCCCCGAACGCGAGTGGCCGCTGCGACTCTCGGGGATTGACCTGTCGGCAGCGTGTCGCTGGCTGCGCGTATACACTCGAAGCCCCGGGGGTGTGATATAGAAGCGGCAGGTTCATTTGCGCGCGCGCGCGGGAGACAGCGACCGATTCCGCGGAAGCGACAAGGTCGAGCGCGTAGGCCTCGCGTCGCTCTCTCGTTTCCGTGGGTCATTCATGAGCAGCCGCACCCACGATGACGCGTGTATGGCTGCAGACGAGTAATTCACCCTCTGCCTACGTATATTCTCGCCGGGTGGAAGTTATATGCGTTCTCTCAATTGGGCGAAAATTTAAAGAAATAATAATAAGAAAGAAAGAAAGGGAAACGAAGAACACATCGAACCCCCCTGTTTACGTGTTTGCAAGGCGGAAGCGCTGATCGGCCCCAGCCGGCGCAATGAAAACAAGTAAGGAATACAGTGTGCCCCGTACTAAGTACGCGGAGCGCAGAGGAAGTTGCCTTAGAGAGCGCACGAACGTCAACGTTAATTCATTGGTATTACGCAAAGCTTTCGCTAAGCAGTTATTTTCCTGGGGTGAAGGGACGTTCCGGCGCTCTTGTGTGCACACACACCGCTCCAGCCGTCATGTCGGTGGCCAGGCACATAAACAAGGGGGGAGAGAGAGATCCGGGCGTTTCCTGCTCCACTTGGCAGCACCCGTAAACAAACGTGGCAGAGCTGAGCGTAGTTTGTTGACGTATACCGCAGTCAATTGTATCTCTTTCCCTATGTCATGGGGACGTGGTTGTCCGAGACGCGTCCAGGTTGGTGCCTCAATGCAAACGATGCAAGAAGCCTCACTTTGGTCTCCTACGTGCCTTCGTGAATACGATGAGCGAGGAGAACAACGGGAACGAAGAGGCCGGAATTTGCGTCCGTTACCACCACGTGAAGTCAACCGACAGTGAAGCCCGGGAAAGCATAAAGCAAATTAACTGTTATTTTAATATTCAAATGTAGAAATAATATCCGTTAACTATAACAGTTAATTTTGCCTATGCTTTTCGTAGCTTCATTGTCCGTTGGCTTCAAGTAATGAAACCCGGCACTTGATCCCCCGAAGCGAGCCACGTAAGAACGCTGCAGTTCGAATATAATCGGGCCGTCGCGCCCGTCTACCGCAGCATAATCAGAAAAAAAATTAACCAATGTGTACTAAGATACTTACGGCAATTTGTGTGACTCAGTAAATGAAGCAACAGATTGTAACACATATATGAAGCCTCCATATATATATATATATATATATATATATATAAGTTGTTTTTTCATCCACTTTAATTTTCATTAATTTATCGTTTCTTTATTTCATCTATTAAGCACAAGTAATTTCCCCTATGTTGTCCTTAGTGTCTGTGTTTGTTGGCTTCTTATGATATGATATATGAAGCCTCGTGGTACACACTTCACAGCAGATGTGTGTCTTGTTTCGTCGAAGAAGAAATTGTAGGCTGTTGGCTACAGGCTGACTGAGCCTTCTGTGGTATGTTGGCGATTGCTCATTTCGAACGTAGTCTTGTAACATACCTAATCTTTCCACGGGACAGTTGGACAGAGAAAGAAATGATAAGGGAAAGGCAGGGAGGCTGGTTCCCGTTATACAACCTAGAGCGCTAGGTGGGTATAATGTAGGGATTCCTTTCGCTGTATTCTATTAATTTCTTATGATCCACCATTCACGACCGGTCGATCCTGGTTATAACGGACCACTGACAAAGTGCGAAAACGAATAGCATTAATTGGAATAGAATTGTTACATGATAACCGGCCCCGTTTCACGAGAGAAGCGGGGCAGTCTTGGTTATCTTACCGCGCTGTTTTGAAACAGAAAACACAGAACTGGCAGGAGCGCGAACGAACAACTGGTTTATGTTAAACACGTTAGCCAACTAGCAGCTGGTTTATGTTGAACACGTTAGCGAACTAGCAGCTGGTTTATGTTCAACACGTTAGCGAACTAGCAGCTGGTTTATGTTCAACACGATAGCGTTACATCTGTATGACTAGGTAAATAACAGAATAGCCCTTACCCCCAGACATCACGCATGCGCATCGCCTTCGCTTTTCTTTCTCGGTGTCACTCATTAGTTCTATTCCTGCCAGACATTCGTTCTACTCTTGCCTGTGTCCTGCTCTGTGTTCTGTGCTCCAAAGCATACTTGAAACTGTTGCGCAGGACTTAAGCGAGAAAACAAAAACACGACACCCGAGCGCAAGGGTGTCGTGTTTTGTTTTCTCACTTAAGTCCTGTCACTTCATCGCTGCGCGGCTCCGAACAGCGGAAAGAGGGAAGACGCGTGTCACCAGCAGCGGCAAAATAAACCAGATAGAGAGTGTGCCTGCCACTTCGTCCACTTCCCTCAACGCCTTCCGAGCCACCGATGCCACCTTCCAAGACGCGCCACTCGCTTAACAGCTCGGCGCCAACAGGAAGCTTCGGGGGGGGGGGGGGGGGGGGGGGGGGATACAGTTTTACTGCGGTAACACTGTCTTGCATACGCGCTGTAGCGTGCGGTGCTGATATGCCTTTTTAGTAAAAAATCGGTAGCGTTGCTCAATGCTGCCAACTGTGGTCAGTAAAACAGGCAGTGGCTCACGTCGTCCTGAAAGAACGAGCGCGCCAGCAAGGACGTCTCAAGTATCAGGGCAGCAGGAATGGCCCCACGTGCATGGCTGCACGTGGGGACTATACGTGTATGGGCGCTTCTTGGTGTGCAGATTTCTTGTCCTGCATACATGGACTGCTTGCAACGGAATTTGTTCTTGAACACTGTGCTGGGGCCCGGTAAACATATTGCTTGGCGTGGCGATCTTCTTCTGCTTTCAACACCCTTGCGAAATGGCGCATCGGTATTCGTACGACTCCCTTCCCAGCCAACCTTATAAAAGTGGAATAATTGGCGCCGACAATACGGCAGCCAGCCGTGGCGTCAAAGTAGTGGCGTAAGGATCATCCTCTCCTTCACTTTCGCCACACAGCTACAGCCACTGCGATTGGGCGAATGATGGAAGTTCCAAAGCGAACTTGCACGCTCGAGAACTTCAACTAGGCGACTATAATCTTCCGCCTAGAAAAAACACAAATACAAAATATTAAATACAAATGTATTTTCTTAATCCCTTTTCACAACAAGAGGAGTGTACCAGGGATGGGGAGGGCAGAGACAAAAAGCCCGTAAAGGACAGGGCCTGTACCCTTTTCGGACACGGCAGTGACGAAACAGTACAGACACGGCAAGAGTATTACCAAGCTGTAGAAAAATAATGGCATGTTAGTTGTTAGTTGCATAAGAATTTGCCCGATAAATACAAACTTTTTCCATGAGAGCAACAAAATTAAGAAATAAAGAGGGGTTGTATTATATTGTTACTTTTTTTGTTTAAAGCGTTTGTAAATGTGTATCGTATCCTCTGTCGTCCGTAGTTCGTACGTGTACAGTTCATCGGTCCCTGGTTCGCGTGTCAAAAGGAGCACTTCTTTCTTCAAGGGCTGCGAGATATTTAACGCAGTTGTGACGCGAACGAGGAATAACAACAAGTCATTGTCCTTTTCGTCCTTGTCCTTGTCGCGGACGAGGATTCCTCGTCCGCGTCACTGAAACGCTATGATACCAACATTAACTGAATCAAACCAACTAGCCCAAACGTACGCACGCCTGTCTTTAATGCACACATCACTGTTTTTTGCGCTCACCTCATAACGGTTTATTAGAGGGAGCAAGCATAAAACTGTTACGGGCTACCTGCTTCAATTCAAAAATATCTTTAGTATGCGCATCATACTCAATGTTTGCGATTGCACGAATCGCTTTCTTCTGTAATAGATAGATTTCCTTTATATTATAGAAAGTTGTGGTTCCCCAAACAAAATGACTATAGCCGATTGCAGAAAAGAACGTAGCATTAAATTATAAGCTTTACATTTTCGGGACATAAACAATGATGTTTGCACAGTAATCCAGCGACTCGGGATATAGTTTACTACATATACGGGGTGATTACATTTAAGTTTTCCGAAAGTTTTAAAAATCTCCTGTGGTAGATAGCGTTATTCTTGTCTTTGAGCTGGATCATTCGAAGGGACGGACGATAACAGCACGAGAAATCGAAACACATATTCAACTAATTAACAAAAGTCGACTAATTAGCTATATAATTAATTACTTTACGGCACATATTGCAATTTATGAATTGTAGCTGGTGAGTTTTCAAGACTTGTGCACTTGCAATGAATCTCCAGCATTACATTAATTTCGAGATTTTATTTTCCAAAATGTGAGACGAAATACACCGGTATTCCAGTTAATCTTGTGCTTCGATGCATAAAAGAACGTTTTGTTTTAAAAAAAAGTAAGTGAAGCAACAGTGACTTTTTTTACGACGAGTTTGATGGCGCATATCTGCAAACTGGTGTCACTCTGTAAATTCATTCCAAGTGGATATGCTTTGCAAACTCACCGGCTACAATTCATAACTAGTAATATGTGCCGTGAAGTAATTCATTAAGAAGTTACTTAGTGATTCTTAAAATGAACTGAATATATGTTTCAACTGAATATTGATTAAATTGATTAAATTGAATTTAAAAGCAACATTGAATTGATTGAACTGAATTCTAATTGAATTAATTGAATGTGTGTATTAATTGAATATGTGTTCCTCGTGCAAGTAATGTCCGCCTCTCTGAATAATTCTGCTCAAGGAGTAGAATTATCTTATATCTACAAAAGGCGACGCTGAAGAATTCCGGAAAACTTAAATATGATTACCCCGCATACTCAGTGCGAGAATCCGATGACATGTTTTTGTGGAACGTGACACCAAGGTTTTTAACCCTGCGACAATTTATATGTTCAACAAACCTGGATGAAGGCCTTATGTGTCTATAGCCTTGCTTCTTGTTCGAAAAAGGAGTGCCTTAGTTTTTGACGTATTGATTAATCTCTAATTATGTGGACTCCAGCTATTTAGTAACATAACAACCTTGACAGCCGTATTTTAAATATCTAATAGATTGGCTCCTCTAGCTAACAGACTATCATCCGCATAGATTATAAATGTACTACTGGTGCCGATGTTTACTATGTCACTTATGCATGTTGAATAGAAGAGGGTCTAAAATACTTCCTTGCGTAGCAACTGAAAACTTGAACGGAAGCCTTTCTCTTCTTGAACGTGGTAAAAAAGATTCCCCCATATCCATAGCATTCTAAATTATTTATAAGCGTTGCACTGACAATTCGATCAAAGGCTTTGCTATAATCAATGAAGACTCCAAGGCCGTAAAACTGATCTTCAAAGACTCGAGATTAAGTCATTTCTGCATCAAAAGTGATATATCGATTAAACGTTTCTTGCGAAATTGAATTGCTAGGGTGTTATAAGGTTACGTTTGCTCAAAAAGATCGTCGAGCGCTCATGTATTCAGCACCGTTAGAGAATATTGGCGGCATTTGCCCCCACTTGTAATTTGTTATATTGTCCTGACCCCGTCCTTTAAGTATGGCCTTAACCTTTAGACGGCTTCACAAAAATACTTCGCGCTAGAATTGTTCGTAAGAGTAAATTCCAGTCAATCCTGATGCTCGACATATTTTTGAAGGCGGTCGGCCAACGGCAAAGAGCACTTACGAACGATAAGCTTCGTAAATTTGGCCCCCTGCTTCCCAGATGGTGTTTGATTTTGATAAGACTGGGAGCGAAAATCTTCCAGCATCGCATCGCTTATGCAGTGGTATACGTTATAGACTGCGGTTTTCCGTCTATAGGATGCGGTCTGTTGAAAGTTGTTGCCAAATATATGGACAGGTGACCTCTGACGTTTTCTGCTATATAACACCAGAAAATTACTGCTTATCGCTGACGCTTGTGATTTATATAAGGTCTACTTATTTTTGCTGCAATCGTGAGGGCGGCAGCACGACGTCATGTGCATTGATCTCCATATATAGTGCACAGAGCAGTTGTGCTTTTTCCAGCCAAATAAAGGAGAAAAATGTTGACGTGTTACCCGGTGGGCGGTAAACCACGTATATATTGGCACAGTCCAAGTTAACAGTGGACACTTCATAATTATTGGTTATTTTTGTAAACCGACAGAAGTTCGCAATGAAGAACATCTTTTACGAATAGCATGGCACTTCCGCTTCTTTGTTTTTGTTTTTCTTCACAACAGTTTAAAAGATAACGCGCATGTGCCGGAGCATGCAATCTGTCAGAATCATTGTGGCACCATGTTTCAATAATCATAATGACATCACGCTGAAAATTGAAACTCTCAATAAAAGTTGTGGCAATATGCTCTTTGTTTCGCGCTGATTGTCAGTTATGAAAATAATATAAGCTGGATTAGCTTTTTAAAGGAAGGTGGGGAGGGGGAGGCGATCGATTGCTTCTAAAATATTCATTAAAGTTAACTGTTCACACAATACACACCATTCATTTATCTAGGTCGCAAAAGAAAAGTGATCTGAAGCATGCCGGATGACTCCGTCTTTCGTGCGAATATCTTGCCATCCTTTGACCAAACGGTATTTTGCCCTCTCTTTAGCAGCAGTCGTGCTCAGACGTTTTTTTGAGCTGTGGGCAAAAGTGCTCGTTCAAATAAACTGAGGTTGTTCCAGAGTAGCAGATATCTGCAACGGTCAGACGGGACCTCCGCGTTTGCTCAAGAACTGCATCTCGCTTCGGCCGACTGTTAAAGTGCACAATAATGTGAGGGCATGGTACATCTTTCAAAGGGAGGAGACATGACAAACATCAATGTCTTGCTTCTCTTATTTTTTTCGGCTGCGTGCAGAGATCTGTCTTTTCATCAAATTGTTGATGAAATAATTCCAGCCTGCTCGTCGTTTCTCTTTAAGCTTATGTAGAGCGGATGTCACGGCATTCGTGCCGAAAGTCCTTCATTAGCTGTTCAATTTCATCGCACAACATGGTGGCACAGATTTTGCTGCAACAACTGCCGGTGACACAAAAGGCAGTGCATCAAATCTCAAGAACTGAACACAGCTAACCTGAAAAAGAAACCGCAAGTCGACGCCTCAGTTACATGCGTGTCAGGCGGCTGTCACTGGCACGTGCACGCAAACAGAATCGCTGGTTCCCGAAGAAACCAACGCTACAAATGGCCTCCGCAGTCACCTTGAAAGCGCCTCCGATGCGGCTGTCATCTTGCTTTGATACAGGGGTGGCTCGTTTCGTTGACAGTGCTGCTGAAGAAAAGAAAAAAACGCAAGTCCATGCCTCAATTATATAAATGCCAGACCGCTGTCGCTGCCTCGGTATCATCTCGCCAGGATTCTTTGCAGACATCAAGCAGGACACCTACCATATACGTTCACCAAAATTGCACTACAGGCTCTCTAAGAAATTCCCCCAAGTCTTGGCGATTACACACGTCAGCAAAGAACAAGTCATTGTTCTAGGTAAGAAGGTAGGTTCATACAGAAATTCAAAAATCAACGCAAATGGCAGCTGCTTGGTGTCATTGGCCTCCGACAACGGACTCTGGCTCATGAATGAGCGCACTAGAGTGTTTTTTTTTTCTTTTTTTTTACGCTTCTCACCTTGAACATGCAACAGCAGTGACAGGGGTCTTTACAGCGGTGTGTCAGTATGTCTCATGTGTCACGGACGAGAACGTTTTGACATTAAAAGGTCACACTTCCTGAATTGAGCACCTCAGCTGGGAAGATGTGACAATCACTCCGGCATTATGAGCCTCGGTGCGGTGGCCCATAGGCGCGCCTAACGTCCGTAGTCAATCTGGATACTTCACGAAGGTAATACTTGCCATAGCCTGGCTGCTCTACGTACGTAACACTCGCATACCCGTTTCTTCGCTCATTACTGAGGCCGCAACAAGATCACTCGCATGCATTCTATCTCAATACGTAAAAGTTTTGCAAACATGGGCAGGGATAATGTCGCAATTATTTCCCACAGTTCTCTTCCTCTTCGAGCTTCGTCCGAGCGACGTTCCACCTACAGGATCGGCTGTTCCTGAGCAGTGGACGATAAGGAAGGAATAGAATCGAGGGAAATGAATTGTCACATTATATTAGTCATGAGCTCGGGTAACGATGCAGCACGAATGGGACGAGACACGGCAAATAAGAGTGAAACGACACGGACGATTCAGTTTTGCACTAGATTTAGGTGCACGTTAAAGAACCCCAGGTGGTCGAAATTTCTGGAGTCCTCCACTACGGCGTGCCTCATAATCAGAAAGTGGTTTTGGCACGTAAAACCCCATAATTAATTAATTAAAATTAATCAGTTTTGCACGTCGTCTTTCTCTACGTTTTTTGTATATCATCCGATAGCTAAGCTACAAAATTACCACAAGCACTATGCATACAGCAACACGTCTCATTAAGCCACAAAATGAAGAGCTATAGAAGAGAGCTCAAGTGCGACCTCCATTCTAGCTGCAATGATGGCGCGCTGCTTATAGGTTGACTATACTATTACCGTCGGAGAGGTTGCTCCGCTGAATAACTACTCCTCTCTATGTGGCGGGCCCCGGCAAAATGTAAACGAGCCCGTGCACAAGCGCGTCAGAGTTGTCGGTGAACAAGACCTTGGCCGCGGCATCCTTCGTCGGTGCTGTTCTGTGATGAATCAAGTGCAGTAACGCTGCAGTATATAGTAGCAACGGCGCCGCTATATCCATAACAAATGTTAAAAAAAACCCTGGGCTGCTGCCATACCAGCACAACGTTGCGATGCTACACAGGGACAACGTCGTGATGTAGAAATAAGGAAACTCACAAGCTCGACTCGCGACGCATTTCAGACCGTATACGGTTTCGCCCAACAAAATAGCTGAATACTGCAGGCGGAGTTGGGGGCTGGGCGTCCGGTCTACGCGCTCGCCCCAAACTCGCGCGTAGGTCCGCGCCTTGCATTCCAGCCTATTGGACCTCTGGCCCCGTTTCTCCTTTGTTTCTTTCCTCTCCCCAAATTCCTGACACTGAGCGAGCGAACCTCGCGAATAACACTGCACGCCCGTCGGAGGCAGCGCGCGCACAGGAGAGCAGCGTCCGAACGCCAACGGCGGCGCCTTTCAGCGACGGCAGCGGGGCCATCGCCGAAACGGGGGCTCTGTAGGAAAGAAGAAGGGGGCCGTAAATCGCTGCGCGAGCCAACCGGCGCGGCGTCGGCCGTCCCAAGAGAGCGCAGGCCGCCTAATCCCGCGCGCTCGCTCCGCCTGCAGCAGAAAGTTCAAAGATGTCCGCAGATCGTAAAATGCGCGCTTAGCATGCGAGCGCGGGCGTGTGGTCCTATCATAATTTGCAGGGCGCAGGAATGCCGGCCTGTTTGGTGCGGGCGCCAAGGGATTCTTCCCGACAGTGGGTGGCCCGCACCGTACAGTATACGCGCAGGCTGCCGCCGCCGCCTCAGGGGCTCTGCTCCAATAAATATCCGCCCGGGAAATATATATATATATATATATATAATAAAAGAAAGAAACCAGCATGGCCCTGTTCTCAACCTCCGGCGGCGTAGCTCCTCGGCGGTTCAGTAATTCAACATTTTTTTTTTTTTTTCAAACTTCACATCTTTAGTCTCTCGATATTGCGCCGGATGCCGTGAAGGATTCGAACGCGTAATCACTGCACCATAAACTGGGAGACAGACAAGAGAGAAAAAATATCTGACGAATCTCGCGCGTCGTAGACGCCAGCACAAACGCAGTTGTCAGTGAACTAATTTCCTTCGATGCGGGGAGCAGAGCGGTTTAAAAGTAAACAAAACGACTGTGACGAAAGTCGAATGCTGGAGAGCTGCACTCTAAAGTGATGCTGTTCGGAACGCATGAAGTCGAACAGAGCCCGACAAGTTTGAACTAAATCATTATAGGCTCTATCGATGCCTTGTGCTCAAGAAGCCACCTTTGAGCCAGTGTGTAGACTCAGTGAAGTCGTCACAGTGTTGCTTTTATTATTTGTACTATTCTCTTCCGACACCTTTTCTACGCGCCAGAACTCTCATTTGGATGTGCGACGGAGGGCGACGTACGATCACCGGTCCACAGCTTCTTATGCGCGGTTGGCCAACGTTGGACGAAATAAGCCATTAAAAAAAATGGTTGCCCTACACCCATTACAGAGAGAGACCTTGCGTATGCTTCGCAGATGTTATACGGTGTAGGTGTAGTTACGCTAGGCTAGTCAACTAATTAGGTAATGAAAATGCGAACTGTTACTATCAACATATCAAAACGAAGTCAACTAGGGACATTTCTGACCTATATCGCTCTGTCGTAAATATGTAAATAGTTCTCTTGTTTACTCACTCCTCCCTGTTATCCTCTTTGTCTATCCTTTTACTTAGGCTTTCGACTTTCGCACAGTCCTAATCAGCACTCTGCCTTGTCCCTTCTTGGTCTTTTCCTGCGTGTACCTGTGCTGTAACACCGCTACGAAGAACTTTGAAAGAACTCATGATCAATGTTATTTGCGCAACACTTGAAACGAAGACTGTAACCAACCAACCCAAACCAGTTCCCTTGAAAGAACTGTTTTTGTGCATGTAAGAGTCAAATATACGCATTTCCGACGCGGCGCGTGGTACCGTCTCCCCCCCCCCCTTCGTTCGCACCCTGTGATCCCCAACTCTGACGCATACCCGTATGGAGGAGCAGGCTGCTGTTATTATAATTGGCTGAAGAAAAAAAACTGGGCCAACATTCACACAAAAAAGCTTTTACGCTAGAATTGTTCGTAAACGCATTTTCCAGCCCACCTTGATGCTGGACACATTTATTTATTTAAAATACCTTACAGGCCCATTTAAGGGCATTGGGTAAGGGGGGACACAAAGTAAGTGTTTCAACAGGAGTAAATAATATAAACATCAATACAGGCTTTCACAAGATAAGTAAAGCAGTACAGGAGTGGAGAATATAAATATCTATACATGCATTCACAAGATAAGTAAAACGAAGTTCAATAAATGTTTGTCTAGGCTAAGCTTTAGAGAGCGTAAACACAGTAATATACTCATGCTCACAAAAATATAAAAATACAAGTGTGAAAAACAGCGAAGGAAAGCAGGTCAATAACATCCTTATACAATGTTTCTACAGGAAATTCAGCAATTCTTCGCTAAAAGCGTCACGATCTGTTATGCTCGCAATGTTATCAGGAAGGCTGTTCCATACGGTTATGACACGTGGCAGTGCTGATGCGTTAAATTCATTCATTCATTCATTCATTCATTCAGAATTTATTTAAGACAACGAAAAGGTTGTCCAGGGTGACGTGGCAAAAGGCATACTTTGCCTGACGAGGCCACGCCACCCGGATGACAGGCGGCACCACAGGCTACAAAAATCAAGAAAGAGCATTACATAATAGAACACACATTCAATATTTTTTACACAATACATAAGACATCCTTACAAAACACAGGCTTTCGGCGGAAAAACAAACAGCATACTTCAAAAACACAATTCGACCATAGCAGTATTTACAAAACACACTAGTGATAGGTATACGTTCAGTTTTCACCTTTAAGGTTCATTTATGAGCATTGCTTTAATTAACATTTTGTATTTACGTATAGAGGGAGTGTTGCGTACAGTATCCAGAATAATAGGGTATTGATTAATTAAGTCAGGAATTTGCCATCCTAACCTCTGAAAACCGTAATTAGTGCGTACACGAGGTGTTTCCATACATTGTTTCCTAAGTTCGTATGTGCTAAGTTTAGTGTGATAGGTGGTTTCGAAGGTTATTTTGTCTAGTTTGTACTGGCGTAATATTTCCAGACATAATTTGTATGTGTGCAGTTTACTTATTTCTAGTATTCCATAAGACCTAAACAAGGGCCAGCAGCTGCGCAATAACTGTATTTTCCCAATAGCTCGTAACGCCCGCTTTTGAATTGCAAAGAGGGAATCTCGATTTGTTTTTGTCGTCGTTAACCATACAAGGGAACAGTAGCTTAAACGGGAATGTATTAATGAATAGTATATTTGCCGTTTTATGGACGCCGGGAGATATCTCAATTTGTTTAAAATGCCAACCGCCCGACAAAGATCACTTCGAAGCTGATCAACATGCGAATTCCATGAGAGATTTTCTTGAAACAGAACACCTAGAAAACGAATTTGCGAGCACTGTTTCAGCTGAGTGTTTTCAAAGTTTAAGCTTAGGTTGTCAGGAGCTTTTACACCTTTTGCTCTGAAGAGAATGTATTTGGTCTTACTAGTATTTAATTGCATCTTGTTTAGTTTTAACCATGTACTCAAGCCGGTCAACCAATGGTTAGCCTTTCTTTCGAGCGCATAAGGGTCAATACCTGAGAAAAAGACATTAGTGTCATCAGCGTACAACACTAGGTTTTCGCTGCCTGGTATATTCACAATATCATTCAGGTATAAAATAAAGAGTACAGGTCCGAGAATAGATCCCTGAGGCACACCATATTTTATTGTTTTTACGTGTGAGGCTGCAGCATTTATGACAGTAAACTGCTCTCTTGACGTTAAATAGCTCTCAATTAAGGTCAACGACACGCCACGGAATCCGTAAAGTGGAAGCTTTCTTATTAGAACATCGTGCTGTACACAGTCGAATGCCTTTCTGAAGTCGAGGAAAATTCCCAGGGTGTGTGCCTTTTCTTCAATGTTGTTTAGAATTTTTTCCTTTATCCCAAGGAGTGCGGTTTCGGCTGATCTATCTTTCCTAAAGCCAAATTGCTCATCGGCTATAATATTTTGCGCGGTGAGAAAACGGACGAATCTTTTGTTTATAACCTGTTCGGCTACCTTTGCAAATACTGGTAGTACTGATATAGGCCTGACAATGACAGTGTATTACCGAATATGCGCATGAAACTATGGCTATTGTTAAGGCGACGTGACGTGCGCGCTGGTACTTCAAGCGGCAACACATGAGCTCGATTACCATGGACGTATCTATGGAAAAGGCAAAGAAGACTTATCGTGCGACGAGTTTCAAGTGGCTGGAGCGAAATATCTGCTTTGATCTTGGTCACGCTGCAAGTTCTGTCGTAGTTACTTGTGATGAAGCGCGATGCCCTGTTCTGAATTTTTTCTAGCATATCAACTAAATAATTTTGATGTGGTGACCATACTGATGACGCAAATTCTAACTGTGGGCGAACAAAAGTCTGATATGCTAATTTACGAACTGTAGCAGGGGATTTACGCAAGTTCCGTCGAAGATAACCCAGAGTTTTCGAAGCTTTTGCGCAGATAGCCGTTATATGTGTACTCCAGGAAAGATGAGTTGTGAGTTCAATGCCAAGGTACTTGTAGGACAATGTCGGAGGTACGGCGGTGTTATTTAGGACGTAGGAAAAGTGAGAGTTTGAATGTTTACGCGAGAAGGACATAACTTTACATTTGTCTGAGTTCAGGGTCATCTGCCACGTACTGCACCAGAAACTGACAAGGTTAAGGTCGTTCTGCAATACTAAATGGTCATCAGATGTTTTTATTGTACGGTATAAAATGCAATCGTCGGCGAAAAGCCTTATCTGCGATGATATGTTTTGTGGAAGGTCATTAATGAAAATTAAGAAAAGAAGAGGACCAAGGACACTGCCTTGCGGTACGCCAGATGTAACGTCAGAAGTAAGCGATGAGTGGTTATTAACAACAGTGAACTGTTGCCGCAAGGAGAGAAAGTTTCGGAGCCAAGATAAAGTTAATGAATCCAGCCGGAGCGCGGATATTTTTGAGATGAGGCGACAATGAGCGACACGATCAAATGCTTTGGAAAAATCTAAGAATACACAGTCAGTCTGCTGTTTGTTATTCATGCTGGAATGTAATTCTGTTGTAAATTCAAGCAACTGAGTTTCACAAGATAAGCCTTTTCTGAATCCATGCTGGTTAAAATAAAAAAAGTTATTTGATTCTAAATGGCGGTAGATATGCGATGCTATGATATGTTCCAGTAGTTTACAGCAGATGCATGTTAATGAGATGGGACGGTAATTTCGCGGAGAGTACTTGTTATCCCCCTTGAATACAGGGATAACCTTTGCGATTTTCCAGTCCAGGGGTAGTTCGCCAGATGCTAAGGATTTCCTATAAATATGACACAAAATTTGGCTTGAAATTGTAACGGTATTTTTTAGTATTTTGGAGTTGATATTGTCTATACCGGAAGATGTGGATAATTTCAGATTATTTATTAAAGACGAAATGCCATCTGCTGTAATATCTATTGGTTCCATAAAAGGATATTCAAAGTCGGGAACTATGGGAACAGTGGAACAGTCTTCCTGTGTAAAAACAGATGTGAAAAAATTGTTAAACGCTACTGGACAATCAGCGTCAGACAGAGGGCTTTCAGCATCATCATGTAGCACAATATTGCGGACAGTGTTAGCTGGTGATATGACTTGCCAGAATTTTCTGGGATTGTTGATTAAAAGAGATGGCAGGTCACGTGAGAAATATTTGTCTTTGGCTGCGCATAGCTCTTTGCAGTAAAATGTTAGAAAATCACTGTATGTTGCCCAAGATGAGGCTTGATTGTCCCTTCTGGCCGCCCGATACAGACGCTTCTTCTTGTTTCTTAGTGTTCGAAGGTGCTTTGTAAACCAAGGATTAGATCTGTCATTCGCTATAACGATTTTTGGCACGTAAGTTTCTACAAGAGCTGTTAATTTTTTCTTAAAAAGTTCCCAGCTGTCGTTTACCGATCTTGAATTAAAGAATGGCAGAAACACTTCACTAAGAAAGATAGCCAATTCAGCATTAATATTTTTATAGTCGGCCCTATTGTAATCTCTAATACTTTTAGTCTGAACCTGATAGAAAGTTTGTGGAATATTAATGTCAAATTGAAGAATTTTGTGATCGCTCAAGCCATCAATGTAAGCAATAGGCCCGGTGGTATCAGGTGCGGAAGTTAATACTAAATCTAGGATGTTGGGACCACGGGTGTGTTGATCGACTGTCTGGGTTAGATTGTAATGTAGTGTTAAGTTAATAAATTCAGCAGAGGAGCGGCATGATGATGACAGATTTGGCCAATCAATAAGTGAAAAATTAAAGTCTCCCAGGAGATAAACAAGAGCCGTGGAACATTGCTGAGTAGCACTTGTAATGCTTTCACGCAGTACATCGAGAAACGAGTGGTCAGCGTCGGGCGGCCGATAACATGTGCCCACTAGGACGCGGGCAGAGGCTGTTGCGCACGCGACCCAAACTATTTCAGCTGGGGAATTGGTGTCTACGAGAAAGGACGAAATGCAGGTTTTTATAGCAATCAGGACACCACCACCCCTCTTCCCACTACGGTCATGCCTGTAAATGTTGTATTTGTTACTGTTGGAAAGAAGTTCTTCGTTAGTGATGTCTGTGTGCAACCAAGTCTCAGTTAATGCTACGATATCGGGATCGCCATCTTCCATATAAGCACTCAATGCATCGCGCTTGTTTGGTAGGCTGCGAATGTTCGTGTAAGATAACGACAGCGTTGACGTTAAGGAAGATTGCGATTTCTTAGCTATACCAGTAAATGTTGCTTTCTTTAGCTACAGGATTGACGGCACAACTGTGTCGGTAGCGCGGTCATAAACATAGGTGGTGTCATTAATACGAACCTTATCTATTGTAAGTTTGAAAGGCTGTTTTCTTGTTTTGGCAAATTCAATTAATTTTTTCCTTGCTTGCCTTGTGGACAAAGAAAAATCTTCACGTATGGAATACTCAGTACCTTTTAGCTTGTGCGCAAGTGCGAGGATATTCTGCTTGTCCTTAAAAAGGGCTAATCGTGCTATGATTGGCCGACGTTTCTCAGAAGAAAAACGCCCTAATCTATGCACGCGCTCAAACTGTGCATTCACCATAGTAAGGCCAAGCTGTTCAGAGCAAAACTGTATTATTTTTTGTTCAGACGCAGCCCAGTTTTCGCCTTGCTCATCATCAATACCGAAAAACAGTACATTACATCGTCGCATTCTGTTTTCTGTATCATCACATCTTGAAGTGAGAGAGTGAAGTTGGTCACATAAACTGCGTAACTCGTTATTTGGCTTGTTAGCGAAGGCGGCCAGCCAATGGCAAAGAGCGCTTACGAACTGCAAGCTTTGAGAATGTGGCCCCTGGTGCACATGCTCATTCCTTCTCGATGCCTGAAACCAGGCCATAGACATTTACTGTAAGAAATTAATTAGCCGCATGTTTCGAGAAAATGGGAGTTGGACAAGGAGTTCGTGTCAACGAAAGTCTGAGCTAGGGGCATTCGTTGTTGTCCGAGGGAGGGAATGATGCAGTCCCGGAACATCTTCATGGGTCGAATTCACAAAGCCTCTCGTTTGAAAGTGTCCTTTACCATTGTCCGGACGCCCTCGCGAATGATAGGTCCGGCATCAGGAGTGGATGAAATTTTCTCCTACGAACACGAACAAATATATAGCGTAAGAACTCCTTCTGAATACGGGGCCATTGGTGCCATGAAGGAGGCCCCCCGAGTTTCTCGCTCGCCTGAGTTTGCTCGACGGCAGTCAGTGAAGAAACACCGCGCGGAACGCGTGATAGCAGCAGACAATAAAATGCCGAGATAAAGCCACGTATGTTAACACGAGCGCACCCTGCGCGCGCCACTTCCTCGCTTCAAACACAGAAGATCTGGGCAATGTTTTGCGCCAGTGCCGTTTATTGTTGTCAACGCAATATCGCAATACAATGCCTGCAACGCTATCTACACACTCGGCGCAAGTCGCTTGCCACACCTTTCTGAGGCGCGTCACGGGCGGGTCTCCTCTTTCGGACATTATCTGTCTATCCACCGTATACAATGCGAACAGCTAATGCAGACATGGCGTATTCTCACGCCAACCCCTTTCTTTCGAAACGTTAAAAATAACATTTTTTTTTTTTCTGCAGCTTACTTGCACGAATAATGCGCTGGGTGGAACCGTAAACAAATCAAAGGCACCGACGGTTTGACCTCGTGACTCCTTCATTTCCGGCTGCCCGTGAGGTAACGCCCAAACGATTATAACCCGATTAAGGGCCAATCTAGATAAGCCCATGAAATTGGGGGAGTGCCGAGCGTTTTTTATACCTTGATACTATTACCACATTTATCGGAAGGCGTCTCGAGAGCTCGCGGAGATCTCGGCCATTGTTAAATTCAGGCCATCCTGCATAGCACCCCAGTTCCCTTGTCGATCTCGTACAGCTGAGAAAGCGGGGGGAAGGGGGATGATCGAGGCCA
Organism: Dermacentor andersoni; assembly: GCF_023375885.2. Classification (NCBI taxonomy): domain Eukaryota; kingdom Metazoa; phylum Arthropoda; class Arachnida; order Ixodida; family Ixodidae; genus Dermacentor; species Dermacentor andersoni. The sequence continues at coordinate 55,147,026 of NC_092814.1, read as the reverse complement.
GCGCATGCTTACGTAGTAGGTAAGTGAAGCTACGGCGGCTGCGGAAGGCAGAGGAATAAAGGCACGAAAACAATGGGACGTATTCTCGGACGACCGCTTTCGGCGATATCGCTTTCAGTGCACGCTTATTGGCTGGTTGGGCAAACGCGGATGAGCTGATTGGCTGGTTGAGCACTGCATCACGCGAAGGCGAAATTATCGCTGAAAGTGATCGTCCGAGAATACGTTCCCATTTCGGTTTCAGCTCCAGGGCGCGGATTATTCTAAAGCTCTTATAAGAATGGTTTGTTAGAGCAAATTCCAACATATCCCGACGCTGAGCACATTATTAACGTAGGCAACAAACCAATGGAAAAGAATCCTTACAAAGGAAAAGCTTTGTGAATACGGTTTCAGATCTGCATGTCACTTTGCATACGCACAACCGCAACTCCGAATGCTACGCGCCGACGCAGTCACCGTTACAGGAACGGATTACCGGTCTACTATTGCGCTATGCACAGTAAACGCTTAAGCAAACAGCAGACAGTGAGCCAGCTGATCAGAAACGTTCGTAAACAATATCCCACTGTACTCCCTCTTTAGATCCATTGGTGAGATGCAAGAGATGCGCAGGCGCACCCAATCATTGATATGAAGAGGGAAAAACCCAGTGCAGCACTGCCAAATCATTCAGAACGCACTGCATTTATCCAACAACGCCAGTCGGCTGACCAGACGTGTAGACTATGCACGTTGGTGGTGTATCGTTCTTTCAAACAATTCAGTGGCGCCATCGACCGCCGGGCGCTCTTTTTTCAATTTTCACGCAGACGAATGCACCTCATTCAGCCAGCGAAAGTGAAAGGATGATTAAGCGATCGGAGCAGTAGCCACCCTAAAGCAAGCCTCAAAGGCTGCCCCTGGATACAGCCCCCAGGGATGGCCGCAGACAAGTGAGCCAAGACCAACCAGGCCGTGCGTCTTTTGTCGCTTATTGCTTAGCCAGCTCCGGATCGTTCCCTCGCGCCCTGAGGAGGCCGTCGCGGCGAGTGTCCAGCCGAGCAACGTCGAGGTCATTCCTGGGCGGGCGCAGCGCCGTAAATTAGAGGTTGTATAATAATTCAACCCTCGATTTTCACCCGCAGGGCAAAGCTTACGCTCCCCGAGCGATACACTTTCTCCGAGCCGGTCAGAGGAGAGTAAAAAAAAAGAAAAAGATAACGGCTCTCCTGGACGCCGCTTCTGTTTCGCCGGCGGCGATCGCACTCTTTGAACCCGGAATGGCTGGGAGCGCCGGCCGCCGAGTCACCTTGAGGCAGCCAACGGCGCCTGCGAGACGTCGACATCGCCCCCAGGAGGAACCTCATGAAGATATCGGTCCAGCGAATTTGTGCTGCGTCCAAGCACATTACATCAGCACTGGTCCATACCGCAGTGCTCATTGCGTTTGCACGAAACAGAAGTGGAAGGTCGGGCTGACTCATCTCCTCGTTAGTGGCAGGTTTACTCAGTGTGCGTTAGTTGTCCGATATTCACCCTCAGCACGAGCGTTGGCAGGAGCCCGTAATGCTGCGCAGCGAGCGGACGCTCGGCTTCGTCGCTCCACCCACACATCGAATACACCCCGAAGCCGCCTTGCTCTGTGGGAGAACCAACGTCTCGCGGTTACACTGCATGCCTTCTGCCCACGCTGGTCGACCTCTCTCTGGATGGAATCTGGTCTGATAAAGTTTATAGCGCAAGTTCTTCAGCAGACATGCCGAACGCCACCCGTCGCAGCAGCTAACTGTATAGACCTTTTACGGCGAGCAGTCTGCGCACCGCGCACCAGGGGCCACTACAGGCGCGCCGCCATTGAACGCCTTCTAAATCGGGGGAAAGCCGGCATCAGCCGCTGCCAGCCACTCCAGCAACGTTCAGCTGAGACATGGGTGCATCTAACGGAGGGGGGGGGGGAGGCACTTGCCCCTCACTCTTAAAAGTGGAGGGGCAAAGTGTGCCATTTGAACCCCCCCCCTCTTTTGAAAGCAGGAACTCTCGGCTGCACGCTGGAAAATTCAAGAAATCAACAGCTGAGGCCAAAGTTCTTTTCTTAATGTATTGCCAACGCAAATAATGCTTTTGCTTATTACGTATACCCTGCTTGGGCAATGAAGATTGTATTTCGTACCTCGACACGCTGTAGCGGACAATGCGCTGAATGCCCCATACGGGAAGTTCCCGCCATAACAAATTTTAACTTGCGGTTATTCCATCATGTACATTTTCTTTTCGGACCGCCTAATCAAACATGAAAACACAAAAACAGATTGCTTTATTGATGCGTAAGTGTATAATGGCCCATTGAGCAAAAAAAGCCGGCACATGTGTCTTGGACAAGCGAAACGGCACTTAAATTCCCACTGGCTGCGACGCCATGGGCACGTCACGAGCGCGCCTCGACAGAGCAGAGCGGGCGAAAGGGAACGTCTGCCGCCGCAACAGCGCGACAGGTGTTGCGTGTGGGGAGAGGGCATCGCCGTCACTCTCGCTCGATCTGCGAAGCCTGTGTTATCCGTGCGTTCCTTGTCAGCGCAAGCTCTCGCCTGCGTTCGAACGGCGCCTCAATAAGGTCAAATCAAAACTCGCCAAGCGTCTCAACATCAACGCTTGCCCGCGTGCAGTTCATAAGTCGAAGGACCGCTCAGCGACCTTCAATTGGACATTAATGCTTTTGCATTCACAATTCATAAGAACTGCTTTAGTGTCCTCAGATTTTTTTAACGTAAGGGCGAGTGGTGGGTCCGGATAAAGTATTATAATCAGACGCGCCCAACGATTGCATGTCTTACGGCATGAAATTGTTGATTTATAAATTACCAGAACTATTGAATCACTCTCCATAGATTGTCCACATAGCGTCGCAGTCTGTCTCTCTTCACCATTAAAAAACAAATAAAGCGTATTACAGATCTGACTGTCGAATTTCATTATGTCACGAGTTATATAGATGTGTTGGTAAAAACGAAATGGTCGAATGTGCAGGATCACGGTAATACCATTATAGCACTCCTGCACTATTCTAGCGGCATGTGTTCTGACGTTCTGTGTCTATTTCATTTTCAGGCTGTTTCTACCTAAGAGTTACACTAGCGCATGTTCCCCGTAAGAACAGCAGAGAGTTCATATTTAGAGAACAATGAGGGCTGTTCTTTTGGGTGATGAATACCGAAAGTAAGAACTGTGTAGGCTACTTATAATTATGTGCTTTGAAAATAATTACTAAATACTCGCTATCTCCAAGTTTCCATGCGTTATATAAGGCATTTGGTTGTCTTTCCCGGTTTTTTTTCGGTAAACAATATGCGAAGCACGGTGTTCAAGTTCGTTTAAGTAGAAAGCATGTTCTGCGTGACGAGTGATAAATGCTTATTCTATGTATAGGTTCATTACAACCTTTGTAGAAAGTTACTTATTCAAGGGTTCCGAGGCGCCATACCACCATTATTCAAAACATTTCCCAGACTCCTAAAACAGCTGCACCAGATACGAACTTCAAATTCGTTCCGAAAATTTCAAGTTCCTGTTTTAAATGAAAACGTTGGGAATTATTACGGAACCCTCGCTTTCCTAATTTCCGTGCGTCATACGAGGCTCGTAGTTTGTTTCTCCGGTTCCTTTGGGGAACTAAAAACAAGGCCCCGCGTTCGTACATGGGAAAAATTGGGAGCACGATATAGGTAATATGTAGGTAACGTCTAAACAGGTGGGCTAAAGGTGTCTTTTTGCAACAGATTACGCATGAAAATGGTACGGAGCGTTATTAGCGGGCTTGACGAGAGGCGTAACACTTGGACCGCTGCCCTAGCGTAATTACAATTACAACGGAGGTCAAATTTTGCGAACATAGGGGGAACGCAACGACAAGTTTGTGTGCGATGTTGAATGAGTGTTGATCAAATACGGCTTATGCAAAAAAAAAAAAAAAATCTTAAGCAAGTGTTCAAAAGGGTCGTGTTGCCGTTATCAGCTAGGTTTACCGAATTTCTAATAGAAATTCGCGTTTCAGAAATTTTATACCGGGAAGAAATGGTCGCATCTTAAACGCAATGTGTCGCGAGGTTTTAACGTTTCTGATTTATTTAGAAGCGTTACAAATAATTATGGAACCCTCGCCTTATTTTTTTTTATGCTTAATATATTCAGTTCGCCTGGAGTCGTCAATGAACTAATCTAGGCAGCATCTTTATGTTTGGCGACAGGAAAGACCAGGTAATGAATAATATGTGTAGGAAAGTTAAAAAAATCAAATTATGTGGTCTTACGTGCCAAAACCACTTTCTGATTATGAGGCACGCCGTAGTGGAGGATTCCGGAAATTTCAACCACCTGGGCTTCTTTAACGTGCACCTAAATCTAAGTACATGGGTGTTTTCGCATTTCGCCCCCATCGAAATGCGGCCGTCATGGCCGGGATTCGATCCCGCGACCTCGTGCTCACAGCCGAACGGAAAGTTAAAAATCGGCGGGTAAATGGGGCTTCGGCAATAAATTATGTACGCAAGTGCTTTAGAGTGTTACGATGTTTTTTCTTTTCTTTAAAATATTGCAAGCATTTTACGTTGATTGTACTTTCTAGTGTATAACCTCGACACACTTATACCTTAACTAGCGATAAATTTGTGCTATAGACTTAAGAACTAAGTACTGTTCATTGTTTAATTATAAAAATTGCGCTGCACTTCTGCTACTGTACGGGGTCAGAGGCGTCTGTCAGGCACTCGCCCTTTCCCCTTTATCATCTTGAGATTTCATATAATGTCAACCAATAAATTCAAATAATCGTTTAGTCTCCCATAGATGACCTTGTGGGATTGATAATCATGTCTATGTTTGTTAATTATAAAAGTTAACTGACAGACGCACTATATATAGTTCAACACTATTAATTTGAAATGTGGAAAAGAAGAGGCAAGACGTCATCTGTCGAGAAGTGCGAGAGACTTGAAGGTGTGGGATAAGACTATGTGCGAGCTTCATCCGCCTGAACTGCAGCACAAAGAGTGCCAGTGTTTACGACCGTTCGTCACGCACACCTTATCGCAAGGCGAGCAAAACAAGCTCAACCACCAGTGCCGGATAGCCAATTGACGGTAATTAAAAGTAATCGATTGCCGGCAACGATAATGAAAGGTCGTCCACTGCCGCATGCGTTACCGCTGGTACAAAACCAGACTTGTACACGTTACAGAATAAAGGTAACTGATCAAAATTAGTTACCTCATTAAAAATGTAATTCATTAATGTTACCAATTACTCCTCCACGAAAGTGATTGAGGAATTATTCAAAAGCAATCGAAAACTTCTACGTTGCTTTCCTTCGAAGTTTTAATAACATTGCACAGATATCCTAAACAGAACGAGCTGGTCCGGCACATTCAGTGCATCCTCTGCAACACTTCATAAATTGCTTATATTTACAAACAAGTGCTTTTTAAAAAATTCATCGGGCACTTTCTCTCGTTCTTGTCGTGAAGTCATTTTCCAACAGTCACTCGATACGACATGTGTGCCAGAAGATTGGAGATCCGCTCATGTAATGCCAGTATTTAAATCTGGTGACAGATCCGTTCCTAATAATTACAGGCCAATTTCACTAACATCGATATGTTGCAAGGTACTCGAACATATATTATACACTAACATTATGACCCATATTAACCAGAACAACTTGCTTCATAACAACCAACATGGCTTCCGCAAACATTTATCGTGTCAGACACAGTTATTTGAGTTAATAACGGACCTTCATCAAGCAATCGACTCTTCCTTCTACATTGACTCCATTTTTATTGATTTCTCTAAAGCCTTTGATCGCGTGCCTCATAACCGCCTGATGATAAAGATACGCAACCTGCAGCTGGACCAACGTACTACGCAGTGGATCAACGCATTTCTAACAAACCGCTTTCAGTCAGTTAAGTTAGGGAGCTTCTTATCAAGGCGTACAGGTGTTGCTTCAGGAGTTCCCCAGGGTTCGGTGCTGGGTCCACTACTTTTCTTAATATATATTAATGACATCGCGTCGAACATAACATCAACAATACGGCTATTTGCAGACGACTGCGTAATTTACCGAGCAATATCGAGCCCTTGCGACATCATTGCTCTCCAGACTGACCTTGATGAACTAACTCATTGGTGCGCCAGGTGGCAAATGGTTAGTAACGCAGACAAAACTAAGCATCTCAAGTTTACTTCCGCTGCTAACACAAGTCCTAATGCCTACACAGTTAATAATACTATCATTGAAACTGCAGTGTCGGTAAAATACCTCGGTGTAAATTTTACTTCTAATTTATCCTGGAGCACTCATATTGAACTGATTACTACCAAAGCCTTAAAAAAACTTGGCCTTCTTAAACACCGACTACACCAAGCCAACCAGGATACAAAACTTCACGCATTCAACATGCTAATCAGGCCTGTGATAGAATACGCGTCAGTGATCTGGAACCCTCATTATACTTATCTTATTAACATATTGGAATCTATACAAAACAAGGCTGCACGATTCATCCTTTCCCGTTACTCTCGGCATCAAAGTGTAACATCACTGAAAATAACGCTCCATCTCCCGCCTCTGGCCATGCGCAGAAAATTCAGCCGTTTATCTTTTTTCCACACTCTCTACCACAATAACACACCATTCGCAAGTTCACATCTTCTTCCGGCGCCGCACACATCGGCTCGTGTAGATCATATGAAGAAGACTAAACCCATTTTCGCTCGAACAGAACGATTCAAATACTCACCTTTGGTCCTGGCTATCGAAGAGTGGAATTCGCTTCCTTCTAGCATTGCGGCTATCACTGAAACATCATCATTTCATACAGCTCTTTGGTCATACTTAGAAAATTCCAACGTAAAATGATGTACGTCTTTATTTTTTCTTTTCTCTATATTCTTTTTTTTCTTCTTTTTTTCTTTTTTTTTTTGTGCGTGCTGGCCGTATCGTTCCGTGAGATGTTAGATGCCATGCCATGTCTTATGGAATTTGCTACATGTGCATTTTTCCAGATCATGTTCCTAGCCATTTTTTCTCTTAAAAACTTGTACCTGGCTTGTTAACTTGTTTATTTCTGTCTTCAGCCGTTTATAACCTGCGTTGTATATTTATAAGTTTTCTTTGATGAATCCCCCCCTATGTAATGCCCTCATGGGCCCTTAGGGTATTGAAATAAATAAATAAAAATAAATAAATTAGCATCGGCAATGAAAACTCGCTCCATGTGCGGGTTGGGAAGCATGGCGGTGTTGTACCGTACGGACATCACGCGCGCAAGATTGGCGTTAGTCAGCGTCTGGTTCTCTGTGACGCGCATGCGCTTCATTCTTGTTGGGACTTGAAGTAGACCCTCCCGGTCGGGCTAATGAAAAGCTGTAAAAATTAACACCAAAAACAAATGTAAATCGGGCTACCATCTATATTTATTTTGTGCCTTCTGGATGTTGCTGCGTTGCAAGAAAAAAAATTCAAAACTTGCAGTTTTACTCGCTTTTGCCGGTGCCAAAATCACTCGGTGTTCAGATATTTGGAAAAAAAATGGCCACTTTGGCAGTCACACCCCTTCATTGTCTCGACATACACTCCATCTGAATGTCTGGATCATGCAATGTCCCTCTAAAAAAAAAAAAAAATTGTTGGTGCCTTCTAGCTCAGCTGGGCAAGCACAATAAATTTTTGCTAAAATTATAGAAAATTTTTGGGAAGAAAAATAAAGGGGGATAATGAGTTTCGAACTTCTACAAACATGTGGAAATTTTTTCAGCTATATCTGCGACGGTCGGAAAAAAACGCTGGTTGCTTTGGCAAGCGAACGCCATAAGGCAAACAAACGTTCGGATGCAGCCGTTAGTGTTGCGTTCGTGGCTACTTCTTGGCGCTTAATGGGACTCTGAAACGATTTTGACGATTTTGTACAAATGTATTGAGTCGTTAGGGTTGGCCCTTCTGATCATTAATGAGGCATTTAAGCGCTCCGCGTAAAGCGCGTAATTTATTATAAGGTTTTAAAAATGTTACATCGCTACCGATCGTAGGACCCTGAATTTTCAGCCGCCCCAGACCAAATGATGTGAAGTGACCATAAGACGCCAGTAGGGCGAGCTATCCGATCAACTGCATCCAGGGCGCGTCATCGATCATTTTTCCTACTTTATGGTGAACGAACGTGTTCGTAGTTGTAAGCATGTTAGTTAATTTGTTTCCATAAAAAGGAAAGCAACAGAAAGAGAATACACAAAAACAATTTATCACTACACTCAAGCACTTCCGGCACACAACAAGCGTCGTCTGCTCGTGTTGCAACGTGCTCAGCTGCGCGTTCTGTGTTGGTCTCGATCGGTCTTTTCGCGAGAACCATGGTTCGCCGCTGCTTGTGGGCTGCAAACATAGCGATCGGCGCGCCACATCCCAAGCTGCGACATGGCAAGCATGCGAGCGGAGTGGATGCAGCGCTGATTGTCGACATACGGTCGGCACCAGCATCTACACGTTTGCGGCCGTCACTTCACGCCGAAGGATTACTATACACCATGCACAATAATGTTTCGTTTGTCCGGTACTCGGGTAAGCGCAAGCGCAAGCGGACTGAGCCTGGGCATTTCACGGTATGAGCGGAAGCGCAAACGTGGACCGCCTGCTCGGTGCACCTACCTGGTGGCACAGAGCTCAATCAAACACAGAACTAATATAGCAGTAACCAAGTGTATTCTGCTTTGCTGCTGGCGTAAATTTGTGGCAGGAGCGTAATCGTGAACACGTTGTTTTTCTAAATGTTGAAAATGTTTTACGCTTGGTTACAGCAATATTAGCGTTTTGTTCGGCTGGTGAAGTTCCGCGCCACCAGATAGCTGGACCGTGCAGACCGATCAGGCCGTACACGTACGTCCACGCTAAAGCTCATATGGAGGGACTTTACGCCTCCACCCATACGTCAAAACGTCCAGCTAGCCTGCGATTGTCTGAATACCGGACACCCTCGGCACTGCGACAGAATGCTCGCAACGCACGCTGCTTCGAAAGCTCTCGCTTGGGATCGACTGCCAGGCGGCTGGCGGAGAGGTTTGAGAGGCTGCGCGCGCTGGCTCCAAGACAACCGGAAGTAGACACGACGTCCCATCATGACGCAGCGCCAGTGAAGCCGGAGCTCAGTCCCGATCTTTCCGTGAACGAGTCGAGGAGAAAAAGCATGGCTATGGAGGAGGGTAACTTGTAATCGTCCGTAGCTCTCTTAATGTGAAACGCTTCACACAAATTGCGGTGTGACTGTTTTACTGTAGCTGTACCCTAGGCGTCTAAAAATTTGTCCAAACCGTTTCAAGGAACCTTTAAAATCTGCTTCTTTTATTTTCTCGTGCTGCCCTCTGCCGCACGCTGCTGGAAACATTTTGGAAGGGTGCCAGGGCTTTCGCCGATTGATTTGTGAACCTGCGCCCATATTGAGTGCGCGTCGGTTGTTCGTTTCGTGGATCGCGAATAATTATTAATGGCTTCTCCGGGCCAGCATATCGTTCCTGGAAGCCATGTAGCACTCGCCGACTGCTGGGCGAGCAGGCCTGAGTGCGCTGTTGTGTTATTAGTGCGGCCGATAAATACACGCTGAGTTCCGTCTGCCGACGCGGCTGCCTTGGAGTTTGTTGTCGCTGAGTTCTGCACTTGCACCACGCTTTTTGTATGTGCACATTCTTTAGACATTTCACACATTCAAGAAACCTTCAAGCGCCGACTTCCGCGTCGGATTTAGCAAAGCGGTGGACTTCTTTACATCAACATCAAAAGAGCGTTATTAGCGTCAAATAGGGGAGGAAAGGTGCATCGCTGATATGAAATAATGTCAAAACGCAGCAAAAGATACATATCTGCGCATATGAGCCGCGCTGTTCCACCCTGAGACGAGTTAATATGAGCGGCCGAGCCACTTAACGACAACTGTGATCCAGATTCATATATTACTGGCTGTAAATTTATTACAGGTTCCCGCTTTCATTTCATCATACAGTTTGCGCGTACCATAAAGCATCATTAGAGGGAACTGTGCTCGCATAAGCGCTCAATTATAGGCTGTGTTGTTCTACCGCGAAAACTCGGATACCATCGCGATACCGTTGGTATATATAACTGAGCGAGGCGGTTGTTTATGCTGCTTTGTCGAATGCATCGCGTCTCTTGTTTCGCATTTGATGCAGAGGTAAACTGTGCATCTCTGGAATTAAGAAATGTGTCAGCATGACAACGCGTGAAGACCCACCCGGTCTTTACCCGGGTGAGTCGTTACCCGAGGTCGGCTCTCGCCGGATGACGGCAAAAATGCACGCTGCTGCCCGAGCGCTGCTGATGAGATAAAGAACGCCCTGCCGCTTCTTCGTCGCCAGTCACGATGCAGGCGACCTTGTTCACCGAACGCACGCTTGAGAGCAGCACGATACCATTGCGCAAGCGCTCCGTCACGTGGCTTTTTTAATATTTCGCTTTCTTTGCAACCCGGAAAAAAGGACTACGTGAGACGTATCGTAAAGGAAACAACTCGATCGGTGGTTTCTGAAGGTGCTCTACAAATCTGCGTGTCATACTTGGGGTCCTCAGCCGGTAATTAAAAAGTTGGGTAGTTAAACCTAATGAATTAGTGAGTTATGGGGAAAATAAAAAAAAATGTTTGAGTTACTATAGGATATTGCGAATAGTATGCGTTCGGTTCAATTCGCTTCCGACGCGCCTTTCATTTTTAAATTCTTGGCTCAAGTTATGTGGGACACCCTGCATATTACAAGTGAAGGCGCTGCGACTGTCGCGTTGTCGTTTCGACGGCCGATTGCGCGGGGTTCGGTCGAACGATGGTCGGCACGATGATTTTATCGGTGCCATCGAGAAGAAAGCTCGTCGCAGTACAACTCGCACTCGGTTTAGTCTTTATCGGCCTGGTATGATAAGCGTCGTTGTCGACCTGGCATGATAAAATATTAGTGACACACTTGAGGGACACGCAGTGCTGAATAGTATATAGGCCAATCGTTGGTGTGAGCATCTTGTCTGTCTCGTATATCGACCCAGTGTTACCGCGCCTTAAACGAGCTCACGTGAAGTGACACCACCAGCAAGTGAGGAGGACGCTGCAGAAAAACTTCATCGGCAACGTGATGTTTTTAAGTGTCGCCCAAGTGTAACGCTGGGGTTTTTCGTTGAATTTGCTAGCCAGCAATGAAAGGCGGCAACCTGACTCATGGTGCAGTCCGGACCAGGTCCGGACAAAGCCTGGGCCGCTTTCTGTTTTAATGTAGAGTTGCAATCTTGCGCTATACGCAAGTTCTCGGCACCGTACTGACGTCTAATTACCAGTGGAGCATCAATGCGGCACACAGAACGAGTGCTTGCAGCAGCGCGCCGTTGTCAGATGGGAAGAGGACTTGGCACCCGAAGGTGCCGCGTCCATGAGCTTACATGTACTCATCAACCCAACGTCATGCAACGTCATTGACCCCGGCGCTCCCCCTCCACCTGGGCTGACTGGGCGGGGAGCTTTGGTTCGGGTCAACGGTCCTTCCCGGATAAGGGGGCTGTTGTGGTGAGGCGCCACTGAGTTACTGCACTCAACACACAAACAGCCATGTCGGTCTTACAGGACACAAGCCTGACTGACCCTCGGACTGCCTTGACGCAAAATAGGTCAAGGTATACAACCATGGAGAGCCCCAAAGCCATCCGCGGGGCAGCGCGACCACACGAGGGTGCGCCACCACCGGTTCCGGCTCTGGGTCCACTGAGCCAAACAAAACCCCGTAGATCGACTGGCACACACGGCCGAGTCGAGCGACCTTAGGAGCATGCATCATAACTTAATGGATAGTTTTTTTACCTGACTCATCAAAAATCACGGCTGGACGAGCCCACACCTCGAGAAACTTCTCGCCCAAACGGTGCCGCTCCCGGGTGAGATGGAACCACAGGGGTGAATCTCCGCATGACTGCCAGCGGCTGTTTTCGAGCAGACGCTCTTTCGACGCTAGCGCCAAGGTCCCCTTCAGTTACGGCCCTAACCGCAGGGCGACGCAGAAGCAAAATGGCAGCGCACACGATTGTTTACGTTGCCAAGGCAACAGGAACAGCAGCCGCGCGGCACCTCCTCTCCCAAAGGTTTTTCTTTTTGTTTTTATTATGCCGACCCGCTCCGCTCCCTTTCCCCCATGCCGCGCGCACCGCTTACTTTTCTTTTTTTTTTTTTTTTACCTGTACGCGGCGCGTTTTTGTTTATCGCGCGCGCGCGCTGTTGGCGGTGAGGAGTGGGGCTCATTCACACCGGCGACTGACAGTGGTCGCGCGACCAAGTTGGTCGCAAAGCGACCAGTCGCAAATGGTCGCTTTTCTCGAAAAGCGACCATTTTGGGCCAGTCTAGTTCACTATAGTTCTAGTTCACTATAGGCCAGTCGCTCTCTGCGCGATTTTTCAGTCGCGCGACCGTGCTCGCAAAACTGATAAAGCAATCAGCGGCGCACCGGAAGTGATCTTTCATATGTCTACATCTGGCCTCCTCCCGCGTCGCGGCAAATTCCGCGTAGATTCCGAGATTTCTCGCTGAGAACGATAATCTCCGGGATTGCGACTTGCGCTCAGCCGGGCTTGCCGGTGTGAACATCAGTCGCCTTCGGTCGCTTTTTGATCGCGAGTCGCAAATCGTCGCGCGACCTCCTCAAGTCGCCGGTGTGAATGAGCCGTTACGGTGTCGCCATCTGTCGGAAGCGCCTCACTTGCGTAGTATGAGGGATCACGCGGCGCGCTCCTGATAGGTTTCGCTTACGGCGTTCAATAAAAACACCACGCGGCAGCCCTCCTGGACATTTATGCAGATGCTCTCAAAACGAGGGATGTTTTTGACTGTCGATATCTTGGGCAAACTGAAAGCACAGAATCGTTTACAGACGCTATCTCTTTACCGAATACGTACAGTACGTGAACGCCACTGCGCGCGGTCGCCGCGATGGAGTCTCCCGAACCGGCTTCTTGCGTGAAAGGTAGGCAAACGCTGGGAGTAAACTATGTGAAATGTGTTCTTATAGTGGGCTGTCTGTATAACCAAATGGGGCAAACATAATGGAGCCTCAATCCAGCGATCGCACGGGTTCGCAGCGACCGACTGCGCGTCTGCATGCATGTCCGCGGACAATGTTTTGCTTTGGCTGTGAGCGCGTTTTCGCACCATGCCGTGAGATTTAGGCCGCAGCATATGAGCATTTGACAGTACACTAGCAACCATTGTTGCGTGGACGCTATCAGAACTGCTCAAAAATAATTCCGTTATAGAGACTTCGACGCCTAGCTATGGCGACCGTGATGGGCCGTCGCGACGATTCAATCTTTTTTTTGTCTTCTAAATTCTTGGACATTTCAATATTATTTCTCAAGTTGCATCGCACTGTATGTTTATCGGTCTTCTCGGCGTGCGATTTCCCTCTGCTTGATTTTCGCAATCCAGTGCATTAATTCATAACACAAACATGACCATATGCCATGCCCTTTTTTAATATGCGCCTTACCGCTCCCTTTCCGTTCCAGTGAACTTGCCAGTATCTAGCATCAACAAGTTCATACACCAAACCGTCATGACATTAGCCGGGTAGCGGGCGAGTGTCTCGGTGCGCGTTTTCTGCTACTTACCGAACATCGCGCAGTCCCGGCGCCGTAGCAGAAATGTTCCTTGCGACACACCATAAACCTACTCAAGCAAGCGACGGCACAAGTGGCACGTATGATCACCCGCGTCTCGCAAAAAAGAAGTGGCATGAAGGAGGAAGATACAGTCAAGTTGGTTAAGAGCCTCATAATCAGCCGGATTACGTACGCCCTCCTATATTACAACACAAACAAAGGCGAACGGGACCAGGCCGACGCCATCATAAGGAAAGCGTTCAAAACAGCGCTTCACCTGCCGGCCAACACCTCGACAGAGAAGCTGCTGGCCCTCGGACTCCACAACACGTTCGAGGAGCTCAAAGAAGCACAATTGGGGTCGCAGCTACTCAGACTCCAGCAGACTACCACGGGCAGAGAGCTCCTAAAAAAACTGGGGCATAAAGAAATTGAAAGGGGAGAACAAAGAACGGCAAACCTACCCGATGAGTATCGCAGTACCATCAAGGTAGGGTCCCTGCCAAGAAACATGGACCCGAATTTACACACAGCCAGGCGGAACGCTAGGGCAAAGTATGTAGAAAAATACCTAGCAACCAAGGCGAACACGGTATACACGGACGCCGCAGTATATCCTCGAGAACGAAGGGAAAAAGAACAAAGAGTCGTCGCGGCAGTAATAGGCTCGGACTATAGGGAAATCGCTTGCGCGTCGGCACGGGATTGTACGGTAACCGAGGGAGAGGAAATGGCTGTTGCTCTAGCAGCTGTGGAGGGCTACCGCACAAATAGATCCCTTATAATTCTAACAGACTCCAAGGAAGCATGCCGAAACTACATTAACGGCAGAATCGGTATAAAAGCGCTCCAAATCTTCCTCCGCGCTGGCCAACAGAATAAACGCATTAGACACACCATCTTTTGGGTACCGGGGCACACTGAGATTGAGGGCAACCAAAGGGTAGATAGGATCGCTCGCGAGCATACAAACCGAGCGGACCTAAACAGAGATCCTGAGGACTTCATGACAGTGATCCCAACGTACTCTGACATACTAAATTACCATAGAGGGACGAGGATCAGATATCCCCCGCCTCAGAATACGCTCACTCAAGAACAGGCAGTTTACTGGCGAAAGCTGCAGACAGGAACTTTCCCAAATTTAGATAAACTATACAAAATGTTCCCAGGTCAATACAGCGACACATGCCCGTGGTGTGGCGCAATACCCACACTTTATCACATCACATGGGAGTGCAATACGAATAAGGCATTCCACAAAATAGAAAATCCGAGTGCGGAGCAGTGGGAGAGCGTGCTCTCCAGCGGCGACCCTAGCCTCCAACGGAGGCTGGTGGATCATGCCCGACGAGCAGCCACGCTCAGTGGTGCCCTGGAATAGGGGCGCCAACCATGCAGGCCGGAGATCGGCATCAACCAATAGAAGATGAAGACATCCGGCGCGACCGCTGAATTACTCTTTCTAGGGCAATAAAGTTTACTTCCTCCTCCTCCTCCTTGCGACTGTGCTTGGTGCATACCCGAGTTGTAGCCGATGGCAGTCTGCCGGTTCTAAGTTTCGCCAGCTAAGCTTCACGCAGCTCCTTGCCCTGTGGCTACGTGTGAATAAGGCTGACACCGGCTACGTTGCGTGCGTCCGGCGCTGCGGCACCGAGCAGTAGCCTACCCTGCTGCACGCCTCCAAAGGCAGCCACTACCTATTATAGTACTTTCAAATGTTGTCAAGCAGACACCCCCAAGGCAGTAAAGCCTCACCACTTAATCAGGACCGCGGCGCAGGTGGGACTTTAAACTTTCGTTTTCAGCTCGCTTCGGCTCTTCCGAAGCAGCCGATGCGGCCGCTGTGTCCACGGAATCCCTCATGCCACGTCACGTCGACGGTGGCGCTAGCTTTTCCAGTGGTCGAGCTCGCCGCCAATACGGCGCACTACGCGCCAGCTCGGAAGCAATGCACGCGCTACGCCGCGCATTGCTTGCGAGCTGGCGCGTGGTGCGCCGTGGGCTATGCGTTGGCACGCACGCAGTCTTGCCCATACTTATATTATAACAGGATGTACCGGGACATAAAGAAATTCCACTTCCAACACAACAGATCTTTGGTCTCGCTTTATTGACTCCGTTTCCGAAAACAGATTTTTCTTATAACGTGGTGTGACACACGCTTAAAAAATGAGCAAAAGTAAAAGGTGCATGACATATACAAGAGTACTAAACACAAAAGTTCACAGACGGTGAAATAACCAAAAAAGCGCTACAAAACGCGAAGGCCGTTTCATGTACACACACATAAAGAAACAAGATTTTTATATAACGCCCCCAAGACCGAAATCTAGACGAGCTTCTGATATACTCACCGAGATATTGCCCAAAACTGGACGACGTGTATGACATAGTCATGATAACTAAAGGAAAATTCACTGGTAATGGCAAAAATAATGACACGCAAAATACCTAAAAATAGAATAAAATGCTAACATTGTTTGATTGACAGCCACACACAAAAAAAGAGCTTACTTATAAACCTGCGCGAAAGTGTATGAAATGCGTGACATGTTCATTACTACTGAACAAATTGAAAAAGACATGGCAGAACAAAAATAACATTGTACTAAAAACTTAAATACACTATCACATTATTTTGCACTTGGCCACAGCTTGAGTAACGGTGGCAAGGGGAACAGAAGGTAGTCGGCTTTTGCAGCAGCACATAGAAAACATTCGCAGAAAGGCCTATTCCTCAAAGACCAGGTAAAATAAGCCAACAACACGACTTTTCTTTCACCGCGAATGCAATGCTTAGCAATAAAATTACGTCACTTAAGGCACTAAGTCGTATACGACTTAGTGCCCAGTAGGTATACCTACTGGGCACTTTTTTGTATAATAAACACGAACTGCAAAAATCTGCATATAGGACACCTGCAATGCTCATGCTTTCCAGTAGAAAAAGAAAAGCGTATCATGCCAACACATGAAGGTTGTTCGCGCCGTTTTCCCATCGGCGATTACTGAGATAATACACAAACACGGACAGTAATTTTTGAGCTGTTAGTACGTTTGTAGAACGTGAAAAACAGAAAAAGCACTGAGGGCGGTATGCAAAGCTGGGCAAGTTACTAAAGTTGCACAATGAGACTTGGCACAGAAAAACACAAGTCATAGACCAGGTGACAAGGAGGAGGAACATCTATTTGTCAGCTTTCTCTACCGGCAAGAGGGAACTGTAACACAATCAAGGCGCAACCACGTCCGGAGATTCATGGAGCACACACATGGAAAGGGTTGTGTTCGTGTACATGCGCCTTCTGATGTCCTTGGGTCTGCGCGCTCGCCTGTTGTCTTTAGGCACCCGGAACAACCTTGCAAGGCTTGTTTTTGAGGTATTCGTGCACCACTGCACGATGGACGAGCGGTGCGAGTCGTGAAACGGGTGAAACATCGCGGAACACAAGCACACAGCGACCGAGGACCACGAAACTGACGAAACTACCCACGCCGGTCAACGCACAGCAGCGCACGTTTCCCGATAACAGCAGATAACGAAACATGAAACGTCATGCAGAGGGCTAAGCTGGCGCCGGGCCGGCGGGGACGGCCAACACCCTCTAGAGAGGAGGTGTCCCAACACCCTCTAAAGAGGAGGTGTTGCGACGGCACGGCGGCACGGGCGCGTAGACAGTCGAAGGTGAGGGAGTTGCGAGGGATTTACGAAGGAGGGCGAGGGGGAAGGGCTAGGCCACCTGGATCGGCGCGCGTGCGCGCGATGATCTACGAGGCCATGCAAGGGAAACGGATTTTCGGGTTCGCCCTCTTCATAGATGGCGCCAGTTACCTCTGCCACCTAAAGCCCCTCAATCTCCCAAAGTAGCGCCATTCGCTTCCCTCCTCCTCCGCTCGGCGCGGCCTCGACGGTGGCGCCGCCGGTGGTGGGCCTGCCGTAGCAGACGACGGCTAACACGCTACGGGAGGAAATCCACAGAAAAGTTCGTTCGAGCCCTGCGGAGCAGTTTTTTCAATCGAGATCTTTCTTCGTCAGTCGGTAACTGGCCTTTAGAATTTAGTGTTAGAATTGCGGAGGAAATACAGAAAATGACCATTATTCAAGGCGTATTTAAGGCGTAAAGCGCGCGACGTTGAGAGTTCGTGTTGCTGAAACGCGACGCAAGCACGCGGTGTACTCAAACACGCGCGTAATTACCAAAGTTTCAGGTGTTGACAGCGTGAAAGTATGTGTACGTGGTTTCGTAGGTTCATTCACGTACCTGCAGGACACTTTTGTTCGGTCGGCGCGTGAGAGATTCCGGCTGTGTGCGGTCAGCAATGCCTGGCAACAGGGCCGTTTTTTCATTGCGGGGTGCTTTGGTAATCGTGACGATATATATATTTTTTTTACAAGTACTGCTCCAGGAGGGCACATGTAATGGCTAACGGAGGCCTCTGAAGAGCACGTAACATTACACTAATGCAGGCGTCGCAGGGAGCGTTCGCATACAAAATTGGCTGTCCGCGATCTTATACCCCCTTGGCATGCACAGGCTTCGGCGAGCCCCATCCAGCGCTGGTTCTAGCTTTGGTGTTCCCGTTGCCGCTTTGGTGCCCTGGAAGCGCCGTCAATAATACGAAATAATGACAAGTTGTTACGCTAGTAAATAAAATTTATTGAAGAAATACAATCGCGCCGAGGCACCAACTTCTAAAGCAGCGCTAGCGCGCGAGTATTATGAAACGCCGACGAGGAATTTACCGGCCCACGTACAACTCTACGATCAAAGTGCACGTTAAACATCCCCAGGCGAGCTAGATAAAGTTATCCGGAGCCATCCACTACGACCTCCATCCTAGCTTTAGTCGCTTCGGAACGCTAAAAACATTAATCACCACAAACCAAATCAATACATGCGGGCGTACATTCGAAGCCAAAAGACTGCATCGTAAGTCATAGTGAGCCTTGCAATAGCGTCGAGAATGTGCTAACTTCTGGTGGAGCTCAAAACACACCCTGAATAAAGTCGCTTTTATGTCACAGGCCAGCTGCAGATGCGTGCATTTCACCGCAAGACGATACTATATGAAACAAAGAGAGCACATTCGAAAAAAGAAAGTCAAACAACGCGCTAAAAACCACGCAGAGCATGAACACCCACTTTTTCGAAGCGGAAGGCGTGAACTAGGCTCAAAATAAGAGGTTGTGAGTAGCCGTGGCCCTTACTTCACTAAGCCGTGCATTCTTTGCCATTTCCTCGAAGTCAGCCCGCCCGATCCTGCGAATCCACACTTCTTTTTGCGTTGCGCCCGCCGGACGGCAAAGCAAAAAGCTTTTTGCCCTCGCTGTGTCTGTTGCGGCAACCGAAGGCGCAGCAGCATGGCATCGCAATTAAGTTCTCGGCCCTGCACATCCTATTAAGCTAACGCACTCTGTCAGTCCACCTGCCGTACTTTCGTCGCGCAGGCCCAACAATGGAGGTCGGCGCGCGCTGGAAAGAAAAAATATACAAAAGCGCGGCGCCTGCTCCGCGCTGGAAAGAAAAAAATATACAAAAGCGCGGCGCCCGCTTCCACGTGACACAGATTGGCTAATGGGGGAGCGGAGGAGGCTGGGGCGACAGGAAGCGTGGAGGAGGTCGCGCCAGGGTGAGCGGGGTGTCGGAAAGATCTAAGAATGGCGCTACTCTTGAAAAATTTAGGGGCTTTACTGCCACCGAAACCGGGGAGTAGCGCAGGAATTACATTCACTAGAGGAATCGGGGGTACTGGTGCCTGTACAGCAAAGTGACTGGGCTACGCCCCTAGTAGTCGTACCCAAGGCTAACAACGATCGAAGTTCGCATATGCGGAGACTACAAAGTGACTGTAAACCGTTGTCTGAGAACCGATTATTACCCTTTGCCAACGTTGGAAGATATTTTTGTCGCGCTGCATGGATGCAAATGTTTTACTGCCCTTGACCTTTCTACAGCGTACCAACAGTTGCAGCAGCACCCTGATTCGCAACCTTTGGTCACTGTGAACCGAATGCGCCGGTTCCCTGTACCAATGCCAGAAAACCCCGGCACGCACTCTTAGGACATTCCGTGGATCCTACCAAAATTCTCCAGCTCGGTGACAAGAGCTTGGTGCCGTTGTCAGATGGGAAGAGGAGGAAGAGGTACGGTGCCGGGCGCCGGTGGTCGGAGCGTAAATGTCTGCCGGGGCGAGGTCACAACAGCATTTCAAAGCTGCCAGTTTGATGGTGAAGCATCCTTGTCCAGAAGGACCGTTTGGCACAACGGCCTTTAGCTCGTCGTCGTCCGCCTTGCCAATCCACGACTGTACGACGGGCTGAACCACCGATTTGTAGCGCGCACGGAGCATCACGTGACTTGACGACAACCATTTGCGGCAACCATTTTGTAGTCGGCGCTCAGCGATAAATTTTCACACAATGGGTGATATCGCACATTCCGAGCTCGGACAGCAGATCACAAGTCTAGACGTGGCCTGACATAAGGGTTCCCATAGCGCAGCGCTGCTCGACTGTATGGGCACCTCCACACCGGTCGACGCAGACGGCATAGCGATACATCTTTTTTGACAATTATCACCGCTCTTCCGTATAGGGTATGCCTGATTCTCATCTGTTTCTAGCCTCTTCCTTGGGTCGATCCCGAAGATAGTGCAGTCTACATTGTTTCTTTCTTTTAGGCCATCAGATCAAGGGAAGGAACGAGCACCTATCTGCCCTCTCCTCCTCGCACCGTATCTTGGAGTTATTCTGCGGCAAGTGCAAAGGTCTCTCGCTCCACTGGCTGCCCTCACACGTAGGGATAGCCGGAAATGAAGAGGCGGATGCTGCAGCCAAAGCATCCCATTATGCTCCCGCTGCCGTAACCACTGCGGTAGCCGCATCCGACTCTACACGGCACCGGATGCTCAAACTGCTGACTGCAGCCCACCCGGACGCGCTGGTGGCCAGCGGCGAGCCACCCCAGCCCCTCCCCGAGAAGGGACTTACGAGACGATAGGAGGTACTCCTGCGCCTCAGGACAGGCAGCGTTTGGCCTGCCGCCCGAAATTCAGCGTAGGGAGCATCGCATCAGCTGCTTGTAGAAGCGGCTCCCCTGAAACTCTGGAACACATCCTGTGCCACTGTCCAGGACTAGCCTCTCAACGACAGGAGACGACAGCCGCATACCGCCGCTTCGGCCTTCCAGCAAACACCCTAGAATATCTTCTCTTCCCCCGCCTATCCCCGGTCGCAGCACTGCAAGCCTTCCTCGAGTTTGCTGCGGACTTACCGCCTTGTAGACGACGCCCCCGGCCACCTACTCCTTGCGGTGTCCTGCCATGACATGTTGCTGCCAGCTGACCCTTCCCACAACCTATAGGTTGTGAGAAGGGAGGGGAAGAAAGTATACTTTCTTCCCCTCTTCCTCTCCTCCCTCCTCCTGATGCTGAGCCGTGCTCCCTCACGGGTAGCAGAAAATAGAATCTTTTTCCCCTTCCTCCGAATCACTATATATGTAGTCCAGACGGTTTGCGCTTTGATGCACTTTGTGTTCCGACGTGTCTAGTGTTGGCGGTCGCGTAATCTCAAGTTTCAGAGACACGGTGCGAAGCGTTCGCTCGCGTTGCGACAACTTTGCTGTCATTCAGTGAGATCTGTTCATGTTTGCCTGAGCGAGCCTGACACCGATAAAACTAAGCTTAATTCGTGTAGTTTACTCTTCGCCATCAATGCTGTCTTTCTGGCAAAACTTTTTTCTTTTTGTTTGCTCAGGATGAATATCCATATTTGACACGTTTGTTTTTGATTTGTGGGCGTCATCTGGCATCTGCAGCGGGCACTAAGAGCGGTCAACCATGGTGCCCAAGATTTACAACTCTGCGCTACGCAACACGCGCAGATCTCGGACGCCGTGCGCCACGTCGATGTATTGCTCTCGGTGCGATCTGCACCGCACATGCTGGCGCTCATAAGCGTGCTATTATGGCCCGACCTTCTTGCGATTTGTTTGAGTGCTTACTGACAAGACACTATCCACAAGTGCTTTAGGAGTTTCTGAAGTTTTTACTGTTGAAACCTGATTAACGAAATTCGCGATTTAACGAAGTTTTTCGCTGCAATATATCGAGGTTTAACTGTAACAGCGAAAGAAAAAAAAAACGCTCAGTGCCCTTCTGCTTCGTGAAGGATGACCAGCGAACTATGTGGGCCCCTTAATGGCGATCTGCACCTCCGCCGCGGATCGGCCCGACACACGACCTACTGTATAAAGGGTCGTGGCCCGGCATTGCACTATCTTCAGGACTTTTTTTTTCTACACGCGTGGACGATAGTGGGGAAAGTAGCCCTTAACAGCTTCGTTGTAAAAAGAAAACTCAGATCCCACCACGCCATGTGAGAATCAATCTTGTGCAAAGCATTGTAAATTGAGGACAGGACACGACGCCTTGTTCCCATAGCCGATACCCACTGATGCCATATATCGCGTCTATATGCCAACTCAGCCACGCTAGTGCGATGGTTGTTGATGCCAAACATCACAGTCGTCGTTTTGAGCGGCTGCTGACCGGCTGCACTACGGTCCAGTGCAGGCCCGACAGCGAGACGCGCGGCTGTGCGTTAACTTCATCGCAAACGTGTCGCGCGTTTCTCATGTATACAGCTTGTCCCAGCTAACATTAGCCAAGCTGATTAAAAAAAAAAAGGCTACAATATACGACTGTGAGACCTGTATACGGTGTTCAGTTATCAGTCTTCTTCCGCCACCAGGACATTTTGTGCCTTTAGTTAATTTTTCAAAATTAATCAGCTTTTAATTTTATTCCAATTATAAGGAGCCACTGAGACACCTTGACAGGTAATAACAAAAAGTAACATGCCCAAGGTAGCAGAGTAACGCACTTAGTAGTGTACATTGTACACTGCAGCATTGTAGCGTTATGTTCTTTTTAGTGCAAAATGAAAACACGAGATGCGAGACACGTTTGGGCCGCAGTCTTCCGTTTCATGTTTTGAAGTCAAGGTCTTTGGCGGCTTCAGTGTACGTTGGATCTGGCCTCTTGATTAAAAAAGCCCTTTCGTGCCTCCAAAGAATTGTAGTGAGTCGCAACAGGCATCAAAATATAGGTCTCAACGAGACGAGAAGCGAGAAATTAGTCGCACAGTAGGTAAAATTAATGGTACGGGTGTAACTAGCGTCAAAAGTTGAAAATTAAACACATTGCACTATAGACCATACTATCCCAGGGATTATCTATTCCAGGATTATCCCATAGACTATACTATCCCACCTGCCATCTTGGTAAAAAAAAGAAAGACGAGGAAAAAGGTGCATCAACCAAAGTCTATACGAAAGAAGACAATGTTGACCTGCATGCACGTATAAAAAACTTGGAAAACTCGACATGAATAAAAAAACAAGGTCTAACAATGGAACCGAGAAAATAATGAAAATCATGCAAAAATATCCAGCACTCATTGAACATTGCATTACCTTTATTGACCGAATTTCAATACATACACATAAGATGTACCCTGTGAACAAAAATATACGGAACAGAGATTGCATGATAAATCTTATTTTCGCCTCTGCCTTTGAATATAAACTGAAATTGAGGACTGCAATCCAAACTTGGCATTGCAAACTTTCCTGTGCACTCGTCAATTTCAGCTTATGCCTGTTAATTACAAAGAAATTAAGTATTTTTGGTGACCTTACGGTCCATACTTTTGCTCACAGGTGTATGTAGGCCGTGTCTTTTTTCGTATTGACTTTGGTTGACCCGCCTTTTTTTTTAAAGTGACATACCACCAAGCCCAATCCAACATGTCATGTAGATTTATACTTTGTAATATAATGCAGATGCATAAGGACTGCTGCTGGATGTGAAGCCAGAGCTTATACTGGGATAGAGCAATGCAGTTTTGGTGCAGTTCACTCCACTATTTCATGTACCTAAATCACCTTACATTAGGCATTACTATATCAACACTCTGGAACCCCTTGACGCACTGTCAATTACCCTTTTAAGGCCTGAGGACTACAACTAAGCAAATGATGTCGAAAGTGTCTGTAATAAAACCCCAATGAAAGCAAAATATGATCGTCCTTTCATCAAACATTTATGGTAGAAGGCAACGAGCGGAGCTACATGGCATGTTAACTCATCCTAGAAATACAAGGATCGGTACGAACTATGTACACAACAGTGTACACTGGCCTCTAAAGTTGACTTAACAACTCTTTCATTCTTCGCTGCATCTGTGGCAAAAGAGCAATATGTTTGTCCGCACACGTCACAACACACGACTCATATTGGCCTTTCAACTTGGAGGCTTCTGCTTCTGTTAACGTTGAGCTCATCTGGTCCCGCACGTCATTCTCGCACTGCATAACACACATTCGTATGCGTTCCTGGAATATAAATAAAATATTGTAATACAGGCTCAGGTCAAAAAGTTGCAGCATAAAAGAGAAGGATGCAATGCAGAAGTTTTGATGAAGTGACAAGTAAACTTTTTTTGGACTCTTGTTTTGCAAGCACTTGGAATCTCGCACACTGAATGCTTGTCGATTCAATGCAAGCACGTTTCCAAACAAAAGCGAAAAATCCAGTGGCCACAAACACACCTGAAAGTTTCCAAGTTCACCTTCGACTTTACTCTGGGCTTTGTTAAGAGGTTCAGAGCAGTTCATGATGCACGTGCGAGCACCATCCATTGACAAGCTGGAATTGTCACAACACTTAACTGCACACCTGTGCACATTGCCCTGGAAAAAGAAGAGTTTGGAGCACATTGTCAACTCAGTATTCAGATAACCCATCAAAGCATGTTATGTGACCTAACCACCCCAAATGCGACATAATTTTTGAACTAGGAATATATAAACAGTGATGGCCAATCTTAAAGCACACCTGTAGTGCCAGTACACTGACTACACCTTCTTATACCTTGAAGCCAAGTTGAAAACAGATGCTCTCATCAAAATGTGCAGGCTAACATAAAAAAATTTCCAAGATGATCAAACACATTTTTTTACATTACGACATTAGACATAAACTGGTCAATTAATCCTGTTGATGCACATTGAAAACATGCAATTAAATGGGTGAAATAAAGAAATGTTCTCTCTACTGCAAGTCATTGTTACAGGTGCAAAAATTGCATTCAATGTGCCATAGCAAATCTGCATTGTAGGTGTTCTGAAGAGAATGAATGAATGAAACAAAGTTTATTCCACATTAGAAAGCGCCGCGGACGCTGCGGTGGAAACGAAGGAGGTATTATTGCAAAAGGGGCAGAGAGAAGTCTGCCAGTGTGGAACTAGCCAGATGATGCACATTCTTTAAGTGTAGCTCACCATGAACAATAAAGTAATATAATTATTTCTTTACAACACTCAATCTGGCCTCTCAAGGTTTGCTGTGCAGTCATAAATGTCTTGAACATTGTGATTTTACATGGGATTCGCTGCTGTTCCACATGTACCAGATACATTGTCAGTCCTAAAGAACTATTCCTGAGCTTTACTGAACTTTGAAAGCCTCATTGTGTACAGTCCTGTTGGCCATCATGGTCAGCCTCTCATTAACTGTTCACAAACAGGGCATGGACCATGATGTGTATTTTCATACCCATTGGTGAGAACCAAAGAGAAACAGGAATTGGAGGAGGGCGGATTTCTAGGTTAATTTCGAACAGCTGGGTTTCTTTAACGTCGCCCCAAAGCACAGCACATGAGCATTTCTGCATTCTGCCCCATAGCAAAGGCTCGAACCCGCAAGCTCGTGCTAAGCGGCAGAATGACAAACGTCAAACGTGAATGCCAAGACAGCTTCAATGCTATAAAGCGTATAGCCGCATCCATCAGCTCCAACATTAGGCGACTTCTTGCTTGGTTTTCAGTTTTAGTAGCCACAACAGAACAAACAGCTCGTCCTGCATATGAAGCACACCGCTTGTGGCTTTTGCTCCACATTCTTGTGTCCATTGTCTTTCACATGCTTCTGCTTCAATACGTCAAGCCAAACAGCCCATCAACTTGTGCTCGGTTCATTGTACTATTTTGGTGGCCCCATCTGAGGCACAAATATTTTCTAGGAATGAGCAAATAAATGAAGAGTGGATGCATGTTTTACCGTGTGCACTACCTTTTCTCATATTTCCCATTTTTCGCAGAAAAGGGATTTTTTTTTTGTTACTCCAAATTAGCTGAAATCTTTTTATTTTCAGTCACAAGCGTTAGCACCTACTTTTCTGTTGGCCGACATCGGCAGCGATTGACAACGGTACGCGACTCTGCCGAACCGAATATGAAGCAATTTTCTTTGAAAGACAAAATATTAATACATTTTACTAGGTTTCCCCACAGTGCTCTCCGCCGAATAAATGAAACCACGTGCTACCATGTACTACAACGTACAACCTTTCACATGGCAGAGCATGTCAACTGCGCATGCTGCACCATGCGAAGAGACGGCAAATGTTTGCAAAGGGTGTACCGACAAGCCCGGTACTCTACCGGAACACACAAAAGCAAAAACGTTCAGCAATCGCAAATTTGGAGAAGCTGTTGGGCTTGACAATAAAAACTGTTACCAATATTTTGCGGAGATAAGAGTTGTCGAGTTCCTTGACCATGTTGTCTACGGCAGTTTGTACACGCAGAGCAGCTCCTTCGGCCATTGTATCGCGTTGTTCGGCTCAACACTTACAGTAGTATTCCCAGTACTAGTATAATACCTATAATACCACTACACTGAATAAAATTCTCTTCGTGACAGCCTTTCTCGCACTTGTCGGTTCACGTAACCTCCTTTTACAGGAAGGAAACCAAGCAGACCAACAATCGCCTCGTGTTTGCGCCAGCCGCCCATGCAGCCGCCAGCGCCCGGCAGCTTTGCCGACTGCGTATGGTCTGGTATCGCCAAATTTGGCCAAACAATTAAGTGAATAAACAAATGTTGTCTTAAACAATTTTACGTTAGTAAACAATTCAGTAAAGCTATGTTGCTAATGAAAATTTACTAAAAGTTTACAATAAAGCACTTTCGCATCGAAGCGCCCCAGCAACTGCTTTTTTTTTTTGGGGGGGGGGGGGGGTAATAAATCTTGAAGGCCATAATTTTTCTATTATAAAGGTAGCCTAAAGCTCGGATCCAAATCATTATTCTATGTCCAAATTATGGAGCCAAATGAGCAGGTTACGTCATGTCTACCATGTTCTAAAATGCAAAGGCGAGCGAAGTCAAAACAAGACAAGCGAAACGCATATGATTTGATTCATCGGCTTTGCTTTCGGATCGTGCGTTGTTTCGCAGGTTTCAGCGGTTTCGCCTGTGCTTTAACTTCAAGATCTGCGAGCGCTGACTGCTTCGTAGATGTAGCTTTGATTGCACGATAGTTATGGCACGATTTAGAAGAAATCCAGAACAGTCACCGGAATCCAGAACAGTATCTCCTTGCGACAGAAGAGATGTTCCAAAAGAAGCACGAGATCCATATATTGGTGGACGGCGAGACGAGGGCTCAAGAAAGTCTTCCCCGCTTATCCTCGACGCAGCAAAGATGCACTTCTTGCAGAAGAACCAGTACTGGCTGACAAGAATTGTATTTTTACGCTCTCTTGGATTTGTTTATGGTGAGCCCATCGTTTTGGTAAATCGCAGATTGTTAAGATGCGTAGCTTTGTTAGCATGTACTTTGTTCTATTCGAAGGCAGTATTTATATGCGACAGTGCTGTCGTCTTTCTTGCGGAAACCTCTCAGCTCACCTTACCATGGTACGTAACAAAACATGTATATTTTTCGATGGGTTTTCGACACTGTTGTGCTGTTGAGAAGTATCTTGTATTTGTATATTCTAAAAATTATTTCTTATAGTAGGAAAGTTCCTGGCAGATGTGCTTTGACGTACAGTGCACTGGTACACGGAATCTGCCTTTTTTCATTTGTTTATTTACCTGGGAAGACATCGAGACGCGTTGTAAAAAAATTCTGGCAGAACCTATCTCGATTACGATAAATGACGACGGTAATGCAGTTAGCATTGAAGCAATGTACTGGCCGAAGCACATTATGTATGAGGTGTGTATACACTTCAGAAGGGAATAGGTTGGGGCATGTTGGTTATTCATCGTGATGCAAAACATAGCGCAGTAGGCACGAGGGACAAGTCGAGACAGGACAAGTTAGCGTTGAAAGTTAGCGCTTGTTCTGTCTCGACTTGTCCCTCGTACCTACTGCGCTATGTTACTTGAATCGTGTGTATACAGCCGGGCTCCTCTCTTGCACATCTCTGTGGACACACTGCACCATCTAGCGGTGGCGCCGCGAAGCCTGCTCGCGTCTGAATATATGTTCAGACAAGATTGTCGAATATATAAGCGGGGCACGCAAGAAAACCGGACTGGCTTCATGGAGCTCTTCGTAATTGTATTGCTCCATTTTTTCTTCTTTCAGCTTCCTTACAAAAGGAATCCTGAAAAAGATAAATCTGTGTGTGCCATTCAGAGCTGCACTTTTGGGGGCAAGTACCTGTGAGCAAGCCTGCCTATCCACCCTGAAAGAATACGTTCGCAAAGGCAACAACTTTTGTTACCTAAGCAAAGAAGTAATGAAAGTGCTGAAGTCATGTGAAGAGCACTCCAATGGCATTGTTACTTGGACTGACACATCTTCAAAGTGAAGTAGCCAGTGCAGACTGTGACTAGTTATCTCACTAGGACACTGAAACCAAGTGTGGAGGCATGCTGCCAGCACAAGGGGATTGTTGAGAACCTCCTGATCTCCTTAAAACGAGCGAGTTGTAGCGCAGACAGGGAAGAAAGACACAAAAAGCACAAAGAATACACACGCATAGCGCTTTATGCTTCTTTCTTTAATTTTTGTGCCTTCTCATGTTCTTGTTCCCTGTCCGCGCTACAACTTGCTCGTTTGAAGATGCACAACCAACAAGTTCACATCGCCACTCTCATTGACTTCTGATCTCCAGCTATGCTTAACGAAGACTTGGGATACATCCATATGAATCGAAAAAAAAAAAGAAAATGAGCGATTGAAGGGCATGGGAGCAAAACATGCCCTGGAGTCAGCCTCCTATAAATTTTGGCTCATTCAGTGCAGCTATAGTCTATGTTTGCTATTTGTTTGACACATTTCCAAAATAGATGACTAGGGGAGGTGGCTGCTCTCTTCACTGACTCGTGCAGTGTTCATGACCTCTAACTTTCGAGATGCGTAAAGTGATCTAAATGTACTATGCAAACTTTTTTGGCCATTTAGTATTTACTTTTAAAGAAATTACATGCAGAAATCGTGAGGCAGATGTGGTCTGTAGTTCGAGTTCAAAACTGTAATTAAAAAAAAAAAACTTTTTGATGTACGAGCTCGAGAGACAAAGTTCGAGCTTGGGAAACGGGGGGGAGGATAAGCAAATAATTGGAATTGCGATAGGTCACACAATACACCTTCTGGGAGTGCTTCAGCACGGTTATTCCTTGTACAAACCTCTGTATATACAGAAAGACCATTTTGGGTCACCTCGTTAGGCACACAGTACTGCAGAGTGAGATTGAACATGGCGCTTGCCGTAGCAGACGACAGGGTTGTCGCCACTCTGTACGGAGCGACGTGTGAGGAGGGCATCGAGGCACCCTGCACCTCACAAGTCAGTATCCAAGCCATAGTAGAATGTCTTACGGGTTTGTGGTGACAGTTGTCCCAACTGTTGTCTTAATACTCTTACGTAATTGTGACGTCTGTTTGTAACGGACTGCGAGCCTCCCAGAAATTTTTATTCCTTCTTAAAAAAACGGCCAAATAAACATATAAAATGTTTCAAACAACGTTTATGGAGGAGGCACCAAACTCTGTGCGAGTTTTTTAGTAATTTTGGTGGCTCCAAGAGGAAAAATGAGTATTAAAGACCATCCTCATTTCAGCTGAACTTGAACCAGTCGTACCTAGAGAGTCTCTAAAACATTAGAGAAAAAAATGACAACAGTCATCACTACACAATTCACAAGATTTCAGAAGGTGCTGGCATGAGTTGGAGCTCCTGTAAGTGTATTTTTTGAGTATGGATTTGGGCATGAGATGCATTGCCAGGGAGTTTGTTCCCTGCCTGCCCATAGAGGACAAAAAAAAAAAAAAAAATCTGAACGACGACTGCTTGTTTGAGTTTGTGCCAGGATTTGAAAAATTAGATCAAAAGTGACCCACACCTCCTTTCAAAGATCATCACGGGTGCCGAAAGCTAGTGCTATGGGCATGACCCCAAATCCAAACAAGGGTTGAGTCAATTGAAGGTGCCTTCTTTATAAAGATTGAAAAAAATTTGACAATGCACTCAGGTGAAGGTGATGATCATTGTTTTTGTTTATTTTCTTCTTCAGCGTTTGTGGAACTGTGCAGAGGGAATTTGTTCCTCCTGAACAGATTGTCAAACAACCTTTCTTGGAGGTATTAAGGCACTTAAAAAAGAATGTGCAATAAATACACGCAAAAGTGTGGAATGTGTGCGATTGCTTTCTTTAACCACAACTCCGCAGCTCACACTGCTTTGGCTTTGACATGGTATTTAGCCTCCGAGATGGGCTGGCGTTCCCCATGCACCTTATTCATTGTATTCATTGAGCCGTGCTGCCTGTAATTTTTTGCTTGATAGTTAAAGAAGAAAAGTCTATGAAAAAAAAAAATTATCACTGTGCACAAGGTGAAGACAACATTGCAGGGGCCACTGAACAGTATTAAGCTTGAGGAGCTCCAGCCTCCAGAGTTCCTTCGAACAGTGGGAGAAAGGATCTGACAAGTGTATTGACTAGGTTGGAGACGGTCGCTGGACCGACCTTCTTTTCTCTCTGTGTGTGTGTTTTGTGTGCTTGCGTGCATGTTTGTTCCACTCACCTCTGAAACCTATTAATGTTTGCTGTGTTTAATTAGGTCAGGTTGGTACTTTAAGTAGGTTAACTTTATGGTGCACTAATTCTTGTTGTGTTAGTCTTCTGGACCAGTATAGTGTAGCTATACTTTTACTTCATTCTATTTCTTTTTTATCATCCATCACTTGTGACTAGCATATCCTGATGATGATAAAGGTGGAGTGCAGTTCAGACGACTGGTGAAGTGCAAGAAGGAAAAGAATTGGAATAGAATTGTTACATAATCACATCCCTGAATTATGTATTGTATCCCGAAATAGTTTGTCAGTGGTGCCAAGCTTTATCCTACAATTCAGTGTGTTGCTTTGGCATGCCTGTCAATTATAATTGAAAAGTCTTGACTTGAATAAGAAGTTTATTATGGCTACCCAAGCTATTGCACTGGATACAGGGCAGCAAAGAAAAAAAGGCTATTTCCTTCAACACATTTCTTGCAGCGGTCGCGATCATGAATTTAGCAAAAATGGCCTGTAAGCTCTTATTTTACCGAATTTTTACAAGTTTTCAATTGGCAACACAAGCGCTGAAGTCATCAAGTGCTCAAGACATGTCCACTTAGTACGAATCTTGACAGTACCATCAGTTTCAATTTATGTGCTTGCAAAATTTAGTGAAAGTACATTTGTTTATTGTGGATAATTTTCCCACAAAGCATTTCTCTACATACTGTGGAATATAACTATGTATTCTGAGGAAGGATCATCTCAGGATTCTTGCTAATTGAACATTCCTTGAGCATGAACTGGCTCCAGTTTCACAATTGAAGTATCTGTACTGAAATAAAAAAAGTCAAGGGGCACGGTGGTTATCCTAGGTGGATAAAAGTGAAAGCATTGCGACCACCGCGCGATGCTTAGACATTATGCCACAACACAAGGTCCTGGGTTGGACTTCCACCAAAGGTCGTTGGTTTGAGTGCCTCAATTGACTCTATTTTAATTAACACCAAAAGTTGTAGGTTCAACTCCTAACAAAGGCTGAGAGTTCAACTCCCACCAAAGGTTGTGGGTTTGAGTGCCTTAATTAACTATATCTTAATTAGCTGTGCCTTAACTACCTTCTCCTTAATTAACACCAAAGGTAGTGGGTTCAACTCCCACCAAAGGTCGAGGGTTCGTAGCCTTTTTGTACCATCACATTGTCACACCACCATTGCTGGATTTTGCGCCTCATGAGCCATTTAATGCTTTAGCATTAATAATTATAGGTTAATATTATTTTGTTCATTGATAAATCAAATGCGGTTTAATGTCCCAAAGCAGCACTTCGGCTATATTAAGACCATTTATTATTGGCTATAAATTTCGACCATTTGTGGTTCTTGATATGCACCTAAATATAAGTCCATATTCGACTTGTCGCTTCAGAGTGCCCTGGTAGTGCTATAATACTTGTGTAAGACAGGACTCAAGCACCACTGCAAGGATTTTGGTCTCCGGCCGCAATAATTGGGCCGCATTGTCACTACTATGCCAGTTGGTCATGCTAAAACACAGCATTAAAGCTGTCTTGCATGACTTTTATAGTGCTGTCCAAGTGCTCTGAAATGACCACTAGAATATGCCCTAAGTGCAACCACCCACAAAATATTGCGGGGTACACAAATGCGTGGCTGCGCTCCGGGGTGTATCGGTGCAGCTGCCATGGTAACACACTGAACCAAATCTGCGCAGGCACACTGATGCTTAGAGACGTCTCTTTGTGTAATCTGCTACTTTACTTGGGCCCACCAAAGCTGCATCTTAGTGCGGTGAAGCAAATGTTACTTCAATACTATATCACCGTTGCAGCAAGCCAACCTTGAGTTTGTGTGTCGCATGTTAACAGACTGCAGTTTCACCACATCAAGCCCAGTACACTGCATCATCAACTTCATTGAGCATTTCCATCAGCATGCCCAAACATTGTTGTAAGAGGGCATGAAGCCATGCCTCTAGGCATCACTGTGCGTGCGCAGGCTTGCTTAGGTGCACAGCCACGGCAGCTGCACCAGTGATCCGAGAGTGCAGCCATGAGTTCACATGCCCTACAGTATTTTGTGGGTGATCATACATGAGCATTTTTGCATTCCACTCCCATCAGAACATGGCTGCTGGTAATTGAATCCACGACCTCATACTCAGTAGCAGAATGCCATAGCCATTGAGCACACTGTAGCAGGTAAATTTTGTGAATAATCAACTTGTTGGTTATTGTGCAACACGTGGTGCTCATTTTATGAATAATGTTTGCAACTGCAGCTTCAACATGCATGCTAAAAATGTTCATGAAAGGCTAATATTTGCTAAATAGATTATTGGCAATTATCAGGCAATGCACACATTATGATTAATGTTTTGCTTAAAAGAATAACCTCTTTGTCTTTACTGCACTGTTAGTTAAATATTAGTTGTCTTTGCTGAACTTTTCACTGTATAAGGAAAGCATAACTGCAGCAGCATGTGTTTTCAACTACTAATAATGTGCACATAAAGTGATCATGTCATTGGTATTCTATTTCCCTTAAGAACTGACAATATCATACTTCCCAAATGCGTCACGACTTTCCGGGTGCAGTTGAAATACTGTCTCCTGTTGGTTTGTTGCGTGACAGACAACCAAGCTGCTAGAATACCTTTCAGTACTGGAACAGAAAAGGGAGTGCTTTCAGCTTTAGTCTACCTTTAAAAAAAAAGAAAAAGAAGAAAAGGTAGGCACACTCTGCAGCAATTTACACAGTAATTGAAGTCCCATTTACACTATTCCATAATGTGATTGCTCTGTCCAAGAACAAGACTGAAATGTACAGCTTGGAATGTGTATTTGTCACCTTCTGAGCTGTTCTAGGAAGTGTTCATGAGAGGCTGTTTCAGGCAAGTGTTGCATGCATTATGAAGCTTCCATGTGTACTCCTAGTGCAGAATACAAGATGGCAAGCCACATAACGGCGTCTTTATCTCCTGACATGTTATTGTGTTATGTTTCTCAGAAATTTATGGCACCCTCTTCATAAGGATGTACTGGTGCTGTGTTAGAATCATAGGTGAGGGAGATCAAAACACAATTCATTATGATTACAACAGTGCAAAACACAACAAGGACGAGGAAGTAAACAGAATGGGCATCTTATTGCCGTCCTGTTTACTTTCTTGTCCTTGTGTTTTGCATTGCCATACTCAATGAATCCTTACCAAAAAGCCTGGTTGTCTGTTCTATTGTCTGCAAAAACATAATTGTTTCAGAGGTTTACTGGGAGTTCTTGATGTGCAGTATTGTTCATGCCCACTTATCTTTTTCTTCATCAGCCGCCCATCTAGTGGCAGCCACAACCACAGGTGCCGTCTAGTAGAACTGGCAGAAGGCGATCCATACTTTACCATTTAACAATAGTTCACGTAGTGTGCAACACTGGCACAAAATTTAATGCTGTGGGTGGTGTCGGGATGGTGTCAGGAAAGTGATGAAGAGGATGGGAGATGATGTAAAGTCCATTCACTCTTGTTCTCTTTCCATGTACTCTGCGACATGAATAAACATTGATTGTATTTTAAACTGGCACAATATGCATGGACTTAATGTAGTCTAAGGTAATCACCTCCGCGCTGTCATTTTTGTTGGGTATGAGATACCGAGAGCTTCTTTTTTATTTTATCTTCATTGACCACTGCCTAGCTGAGTAGTGGCCACTGCAGGTTCTTTTTTGACTTAGTATTGCAGCGCTAACAGACGATGCACAGCAACATATTTCTTTTTATTCTTTGTCCCTTTTATGTTAGCACTGTTACATTGCAACATGTAAAGTTCCTTTCATTGTGTGGCGAATAACACAAATGTTTTCATATTGTGTAACTGACTATGTTGTCTTTTTTACAGCTGTTGCCTTTCTTGTTGCCCTCAATCAAAACAAATATTTGGTGGGTAAACAGGGTCTTCTTCCAGCGCACCTTTACATGGAAAGGGTAACTGCTTTTTCTCTTTATTGGCTGTCAAAAAATGTTGCTTGGATACATAAATACTAGCACAACACTGAGGCCTTCTATAGCGAAATGTTTCCCATAGTCCCACTTCTGATTTCATAGATGTTAATGATGAGAAGGAAATTCATAGAAGAATAAAAATGGGTTGGGTCGCATACGGCACACATTGTCAGCTCCTGACTGGAAGCTTACCATTATCATTGAAAAGGAAGGTGTACAATCAGTGCAGTTTACCAGTGCTGACATATGGGGCAGAGACTTGGAGACTGACAAAGAAGCTTGAGAACAAGTTAAGGACCTCGCAAAGAGCGATGGAACGAAGATTGCTAGGCATAATGTTAAGAAACAGAAAGAGAGTGGTTTGGATCAGAGATTAAACGGGTATAGATGATATTCTAATTGGCATCAAGAGAAAAAAATGGAGCTGGGCAGGTCATGTAATGCACCGCTTAGATAACTGTTGGACCATTAGGGTTACAGAATGGGTACCAAGAGAAGGGAAACGCAGTTGAGGATAGCACAAGACTAGGTAGAGTGATGAAATTAGGAAATTCGTGGGCGCTAGTTGTAATTGGTTGGCGCAGGACAGGGGTAATTGAAGATTGCAGGGAGAGGCCTTCGTCCTGCAGTGGACATAAAACAATATGATGATGATGGTAGTGATGATGATGATGATCGATGTCCATAAACGGTATTCTGCACGACTTTGCAAGTGATGTCATGTTGATAGGAGCAGTTTTATACATTCATTGGACAGATAATAATGAAACCGAACTTAATCTTTTGCTTTTTAAACTTGCATATAATACGAACAGTTTGCCTTTGATGTGCTTGCTACCTTTTGTCACTTAATCTGCCATACAAATGTGCTTATGTCTGAACAATCTGTGTAATTTGTTTTTTGCAGTATTGCACACTGTGCCTTCTGAGGTTGTTAAAGGGACACTAAATTTAGAAAGAAATGATTTCACCTGTATTAGTAAATTAACCTTCTATAATGCCAAAAAAGCCACTCTTACTGCAGAAGCTTGGTATGCAGAAAAAAGGCGCAAAGAGTAAAGATGGGTGGCGACACTGCCTTGAAATCCCACACCAGCTCACCATGACATCATGGAGTTTGATGCCATCTGCTAGGACCTAGTTAATTCTTTATCGGTAAAAATTGTCTACTTTGTGTTCCAAAGGAGCCAAAGATTGAACATGACAAGTTTCAGATACATTTACCGAGCCAGTGCGGCCCAAATAGGAAAAAAAATATTGTGAGATCCGTGATGTCACACTGATGTGCCAGCGTTAGGGTTCCAGTGTGCAGTTTAAAGGAATAGAACTTTGACCTTAATTTTCTCTTCTAATAATCAACCTATATTAAAAAGTTAATGATAATAGAGTTGTCAAAAAATACTTTACCAGTCTAAATTGACATAGTGTTTATCTTTGGTGACCCTTTAATGATGGTTAAAACAAAAAAAAGAACTGTCATTATTTTGAGATCAACTATCTCTTCCGTACACTCTCCTTATTTGTTTGATGGTTATGTCATCACCACCATTACACCCTCCTCAATGTCTCATGCTGATCATGCTTTCAAGCATTTCATGGTACCAAAGTCATGGTACCAAAGCTTGCTGATGTTGTTCTTGTAGTAACTGTATTTCAACCTATTAAAGTCATACTTTCCTTTACCGAATACCAAGTATATCCAACAATATGTGCATGCATGTTTCCTTGCACTTTTTATTCTAAAAAGGGCATCATTATGAGAGCTTGCTTTCAAAATAACTCTTAATTTGTCCCACTTTGTCCCTGCACTTCGAATTGTCGATTCAGCCTTGCTCTGCAATCTGCCAGCCTCCTGGTTAGCTCAAATGCTAAAGTGACTGCCCTAGAAAGGCGCTGGTTCCGGGTTTGATTACGGGACCAGAATGAATTTTCGTTCAACAACTTTTTGCTTTCACAATAGAGCACTTGTGACAGCAGTGCGACTCAGAGTTAGCCTGCAATTTCGGTTTGTTCAGGTTTGTGAGGGTTATGTGTGTGTGTGTGCACTTCATCCAACAAAGCCTTAAACCAGTTCTGTTCTGTTTCTATTCTGTTCCTTGGGCTTTTGTACTGCATCAATATTCTGAAACTGTTGTCCCTTTCAGATTAAAGATATGTACAAAGGCTTCCACAGTGAGACACTGCTGCGAGTTCCGACCATAATGTGGCTCCACGAATACATTGATGTTGACACTTTGCTTGACTGCATAGCATCTGTGGGCACCGTCCTAGCATTGGGCATCACAGTGACAGGAGCAGCAAATGCAGTCTCTCTCTTTCTCCTGTGGATTTTGTACCACTCCCTTGTAAACGTAGGACAGCTATGGTAATATTTCAATTCTTTTGGTGATAGTTATTGCATTCAAAGCAGTACATAACTGTGAAAAAAAAAAGAAGTGTCAGAAACTTAAGGGGGGGGGGGGGGGGGGGGCATGGTTGGGGATTCCATGATTACAGTACAATCTTGGTAGATGGAAATCACTTAATATTGCTGCTTAAATGGAACTGCTTCTCAGTATGTTGGTTTTGTATTTAATTAATGCAAACACGCTTAATCCGAATGAAAGTGTTCACTTCTCTGTTTAAACGGAACCACAGATGTTGCGACACTTGAACAAGCAAAATTGGCTGTGTAAGCACGGAATAAGTTTATTGTCTCTTTTTGGGTTTCTGAAAACTAGCTGTTACGTTAACTATTTCACAACTTTTTTTTAAAAGTGACCTCTGCACGTCTTTCTCAGTAAACAAAACTTATGTGAAATTGAACAGGTTTCTTCTGTTCCTTGAGATTCCATTTAATGGGGTTTATTGTATTATGTTGGCTTTTCTTTTCAATATAATGATTGTGATTCTTTTCACACCTATAGTGGCTGTTCCAAGAAGCGTGCGGACACATATGAGCAAAGAGCATGCTCAGTTGTCTTAATAATGGAGAAAAATGCCTTCGTTAATCTGACTCAGTAGCAATATTTAACAGATACATTGACAAGCTCGACTCATCATTAGTACAGGAAGAAGCGAGCCTTGGTATTGCTGCTGCTTACACCAAGTTACTTGTGTCCGTGTTGGAGCCTACTCTTTCACATTTTGATGCCAGCTAACACAAAGTAGTCAGTATAAATTGAATAGTTGAGGGCACATAATAATGAATAATTGCTTTTTTTTATTCAGCCCAGTCAGTTAAGGAGTGAATTATCACAGCTGCCAATGATAAAAATGTGTTTGTAGAAAAAGGACACAGCTCTCAGCGGTTGTGCTGAGAGTTGTGCTGCACAGTCGTGTGTCTTTACACACATGACTGCGATGCCCAGGAGAACAAGTTTATTATGGTCCACCAACTTTACTTTCTGCAGTAAAGAAAGCTCATTGCCAAGCTTATCTAGACCTGCGGAAATTGCAGTGCACATGGTGTGGAACATTTTAAATGTTGATCTCTGTGCACACTGACCTGTTAATATGTAATAGGCTGCTGGAAATGTTTATGGTGTAGCAGAAGTACTCCGTTACAGAGCAGCTGGTTCAGGCTGAACATGTAACATACTGCACAAAATAAAAGAAGGGTAGAAAGAAAAAAAGGACAGAGGGTGGGCTACCAACATTTATTGCAAGAAATATACCAGAAAACCAATTTAATGCCACAAATTCAGTGTGCTGCTGTGAGCTTATGGAGCTCCCAAGATTCTGTATTTCAGTCACAAGTGTGTGAAGAATGGGCACAGATTAACCACTTGCTACTGAAAGAGTAAGGTCTGCCTCTGCTATCTTGCATTCCATGCAAAGCTTTTAATGTTGTGTGGGACTTACTAACCAAGCTGTCAGGTCATGCAGCCATCTTGTATTGATGGTGGCACTTCGCATCAGTATAAACTTTCTTCAGCATAGAGAGTGCATATACAGGGTACAAGTGGTAGAGGAGATAATTTAATGGACCAATATTTGACACCTTAATGTGCAACTAAGCCTTTACTAAGGTGCGTACGTATGTAGAGCATGTAAATTACAAAATATTTTTCTTGTTCAAAGTTACATAGAGCCCACACTTAGGATTTAACCCTTGCAGGTCCGCATTTCATTTTTTGAAGTAACAAATTTATATTCTATGCAACTGAACAAGAAAGTGAAAAATAAAATTTCCAAATCTATGTGAGAGCCGTCTGTCACAAATTCAGTATGCTGTGGGGAGTTTATGGGACTTCAAGGTTCTGTATTTCAATCAAGTGCATGAAGAATGGGCACAAATTATTCAAAGGTTGTTTTCATGCTATGCCAGCACATTTTACATGCCTCAGGTGGCAGGCTAAAAGGATACAGCTCCAATACCTAATCTCTGCATGCAGCAACATGCACATTTTTCTTAATTTCAGAGAGAATCAATGATCTGAAGCAATAAGCCTGCATGCAATATGTAACTGCACTGCTGGTACTTTGATTTCCCTCGTTGGTTTTCGGTTTTGTTCTTTCTTTTACTTTTAAATCATTACTACAATTCCTGAAGCAATCATTAGACTAGATATAGTTAAAATTCTAATTCTTGGTCAAACATTCACTCTCATGGTGGATTTTGTTGCTATAAAGTAAACTCCTCTATTTTGTTCCATCATTTACGAAGGTGTTCTGGTTACCCATTCGTCCTCTTCCATGTGATTGGTGCACTCTTCATGACTGTTCACTTTAGTATCCAGTTGTGCCTTTTGGTAAAGCAGTATGTGTACAGTTAATTAAAGCTCATGCATTAGATTTAATTATTGGTGTATTTTATTCTCTTTTCATTTTGTGCTTCAAGGTACTCATTTGGTAAGTATTGTGATATTGCCATCTTTTTCAGTCTAGCAGCTCTTTATATGTGGGACTCCAACTGTGAGTTTTTGCACTGGTTCTAACGTTGCTTTCTGGCATGGTTGGCATAGGTTGGGAGTCCCAGCTGCTTGAAACAGGCTTCTTGGCAATTTTTTTCTGTCCAATCTGGACATGGAAGCAGCTGCCGCGTGGCACACCTCCTTCGCCGGTCGTCATATGGGGCTATCGCTGGCTCCTTTTCCGTATCATGCTCGGTGCTGTAAGTTGTTTTTGTACATACATTTCTCCATCAGAAACGTATCTCTTGTTCCATGCCTCAGCTGCTCTCACTGTCTTCGCAGTTAACAGTTATGGTAACTTGAACTTCTTATGCCATCTCGAATGGGCACTCCATTAGCTTTTAAAGGGGCCCTGTTATGCTTCTTTGTGTCCCCATATTTGCTCTAGGTCTTTTCTCGGAATGACATA
This sequence comes from Dermacentor andersoni, assembly GCF_023375885.2. NCBI lineage: Eukaryota > Metazoa > Arthropoda > Arachnida > Ixodida > Ixodidae > Dermacentor > Dermacentor andersoni. The sequence continues at coordinate 55,107,173 of NC_092814.1, read as the reverse complement.
AAACACAGAGCAAAAGAAATTATGAAAATTGATCCACACAATACGAAGTAATTAGTCAGAGAATGTTCAAAATACATGCAAAATGACAGTTGCCCTCCACTCGAATGTTTGTGGCTCTAGATGCCACATTTCACTCTCCCATGACGTCATGTGGTGACACCAATAGCTGCTGAGCATTAGCGGAAGTCAGCGTGCCATGGCTGCCAAGCCTGCTTAGCCAGTTGATGGCATTCCCATGGCCTCCGTGATCAGTTGGTGTGTGGTCTAATCTCGGGGGCCATGGCATCACCTTTATGATTACAACAGCTTCCGCAAGGCGGCCATTGGCACACCAAAGTGATCGGCATGTGATGCCTTGTTCCCATGGTCGCAACACCTTGTCGTGGCTGTGCGATACCTGAAATGTCTGAAAACGTAATGCTGTAGCTTTTTTCACAGTAGTATTCGCAATATCATGCAAATGCAAATTGCACATTACATTTTTAACCAATGATCATATAGTCACTCCTTGACGTCACATCCTATCTATGACATACACGAAATCGCCGCATTGAAGCGATGCCATTGGTGCTGCTTAACAAGCTTTCTCTGGCACATTGCAGGGCCCCTTGAAGGTGCTTAAATTGTGTGTAAAAGTACCGCCAAGGTGTTTAAATTCATGAACTTGGGGTAGACTGCGTCCTCAAATAGCAAAATTGAAGAGCCATAGTCACAGCTTTTTTTTCTAGAATTTATATTTTTTTACCAAGTGTTTATTCATTCACAAGACTATGCACAACAAGTGTGAAGAATGTTTTGAAGCATGAGTGAATTAATGACCAAATGCTGACAAAAGAGCTCAAGGCACTTGTTTTTCGGCTTGGGAGATTTGAATCCACACTAAGAATAATGATTCTTGCCAATCATTTTCAAGTGTTTGTTCCTTTCAACTGTGCTCCCGGAATGCACCTGTTGGTGTCTACAACCTGGCACTTAGCGAGATGTCTTGCCTCACCCACCAGCATACATGCAATATGGTGTACTTTTCCACTGCCCCATAAGCCTTTTAATCTGGGGGCATTATTGCCTGCTACATGCCTGCAAAACACCCACAAGGGCTACAAGTCACTGCTACATGCCCGTGCCGGTTCTTAAACTGCCCATTTTCAAAAAGCATGGGCTGTGAGCAACTTGTGGCCTTTCTGAGGTTCACAGGGTAAAATATATGTATAGATAGCAAAGGTGCAAGTAGTAAAGCAGTAGTAACGACTACAGTAGTTTGTGGTAACTTTTCTTTCTTAATTGAAACATTTCTGTCCATGCTTGAAAAGATGCAGCATAAGCTAGCACATTTGAATTTATTGGGGATATTTGCTACATTCTTGGCATTTAAGAAATCATTGGAAATGTGAGAAGCAGCATTCCTTCCCTCACATATTTACTGAACACTCCCACTGTGTATTGATGCAGTCATCTCCAAAACCTTGTACAGAATAAAATAAAATATTAAGTATTTTGAAGGTGCTGCGAAAAATGCTCAGAGCATCTCCAACTGGCCATTTTATGCAAAAATAAGAAACAATCAGAAGCTTCTTTTGTGCTGGATGGCTCCTCAGGTGCATTGTCATGCTGTTATGGAATGCCCATTGCCTAGTAAGCTGTTCATTGTTAACACTGGAATGGTGCGTTTCCCTGCTCTATAACTTCATGCAATGTGAGCTACTTACTGCATTGGGTGTATTTATTCACCTACTTTCAGTGCAGCGGTGGCGTAGTGGTAGAACATCTGCCTCGCGTGCAAGAGGACCGTGGTTCGAATCCCGGTGCCGCACAATTTTCCTCCTGAATAAAAAAAAAAAAAAAAAATCTGTGTGTTGATAAAATTGCATAAACAGGCCTGGAGTGTGGCCTGATCCCTAGTGACCAGAACCGGTAACGCACACCCTCACCAGAGCAGGATTGGCCACCCTGGTGCAGTACTTGGCCACAACCTCCTATAGACCGTTTCATCGGGCGAGGAGGATAGGGCGCGCGGAGAGCCTTTCCTCCTCTCTGGCTTGGGCAATCCGGCGCGGCGCTGCTTGAAAGTATTGCTGTCGCGTGCTGCGGAACGATTTCGAGATGTTTTAGAGGTTACTTAGTGAAATTTACGCCATGTTCGTTCATATAAGGTCGTCAGGGAAGCCTTGCGGTACATCGGAAACTAAAGTAGGCGGAAATATGTCTCGGGGGCGCAAAAATGTGACGCGCATAATCAGGCGCGGTGTACGCGCATTATCAGTCGCGGTGCGTGTATGTGTTGTTTACTATTTCGCTTATATCGATTTTAATTCAACAAAGAAAACCGGCGTCTCTGTATTACCAGCATTAAATGGTAAATCAGCTCACTGTCTGATCGATTGGCGTAGGGAGTAAAACATAAAACATAAGAGCGCATGCTCGTGCACGGCCAACCTAAGGCAACCACGAAACATCTGAGTGGCAGGCACTATCAAATGTTTGTGATACACTGGCATCGTTCTCACGCATTTCAAGTCTAGTATGCTTGAAATTACCATATGTCTACGCTAGCCTTCCTGCATGAGGCCCATGGCGCTGCTCAACACAGCGATCACTGCGGTTGGTGAGCCAGCACGATACATGTATAAGCTATGTGCTTCCGCATTGCCTTTTTGGCCTGTATACAGCCATACTATATGAGAGGGTTCGCATAAAGAGAATGCGATGGCTATTTTTGAGCGCAAGAGAGAGAGAGAGAGAGAGAGAACAAGGATAGGAAAGGCAGGGAGATCAACCAGAACAGCATCCGGTTTGCTACCCTACACTGGGGGTGGGGGAAAGGGGAATAGAAAGAGGAAGAAAGGGAAAATTTCTATAATACGTGTGAGTGCAGCGTAGAGAACTGAATGAACACAACCGAAAAAATAAAATTCGGTTATCATCCTCTTTCCCTAAAAAGCAAGAGAAAACGGGCTAACACCGCACAACGTTTATAAATATATAACCGCTGATGCCGTATGCTTGGACCATACGCTATATAAAACAAAGATATCTGTAATCCAGCACCTGCTACTGCTTAGGACGCTCACACAGTTCATAAATGGTCGCTTTGCTGGACAAGCTTAATTCAGACTAAGGTATGCTGCTATTACTAGCCAAAACTATTTTATTCATGGGTGGAAACCTCATCCATCCCACCGAGTAGTCACGCAATGTAACCTGCAGCGAACAGTTTGAACGCTTGTCAAAGTATAACAGCACAGCTCCTATCGTAGCAGAACGGTACCTACGCTGTTACGATCGTCGCGTATGTTTTATGGCTCCTAAACCGCAGCTTAGAAATAGAGGATAATACTGCAATAAGGTCACATTAGTGATTGGAACATTCGGAAATACACAATCGATCTCCGACTCCGAGGCTGATTGTAGGCTCAAATATGCGCGCACACATCGCGCTGCATGTTCCGTCCACCTCAACGCCAGCAGAAATTCCGGCCATGACGCCTTAAACCACTTCGGCACGTTTCACAGAACCGTTTACCATGTATAAGACGCACGTCATACTAAACAGACCGCACGACCGCGAAAGCAAACGCCAGAACCTGCCGCCGAGCGTATACCTGCCATGCAAAAGACCGCTTTCACCCAAGCCAGTATGGCACTGCTCATAGGCGGCGCCACTGCGTTCACAATATGGCGGCGCCTACGAAAAAATGGTCTATATGAACTCAACAATCAAACCCCGGCGGTCAGACCTGCGACGCCGCAGAGAGTGCTAAGAATCCCTGGTTCCGGACAGGCCGCCATTGGAATCTGAACCTGGCAACGTTTAACGCTAGAATGTTATCTAGTGAGGCGAGTCTAGCAGTGCTATTGGAGGAATTAGAGGACATTAAATGGGACATAATAGGGCTCATTGAAGTTAGGAGAACGAAAGAAGCATATACAGTGCTGAAAAGCAGGCACGTCCTGTGCTACCGGGGCTTAGCGGAGAGACGAGAACTAGGAGTCGGATTCCTGATTAATAAGGATATAGCTGGTAACATACAGGAATTCTATAGCATTAACAAGAGGGTGGCAGGTCTTGTTGTGAAACTTGATAGGAGGTACAAATTGAAGGTCGTACAGGTCTACGCCCCTACATCCAGTCATGATGACCAGGAAGTCAAAAGCTTCTATGAAGACGTAGAATCGGCGATGGGCAAAGTCAAAACAAAATACACTATACTGATGGGCGACTTCAATGCCAGGGTAGGCAAGAAGTAGGCTGGAGACAAGTCAGTGGGGGAATATGGCATAGGCTCTAGGAATAGCAGAGTTTCAGCAGAATAGCAGAATAGCAGAATAGTAGAGTTTGCAGAACAGAATAATATGCAGATAATGAATACCTTCTTCCACAAGCGGGATAGCCGAAAGTGGACGTGGAGAAGCCCGAATGGCGTGACTAGAAATGAAATAGACTTTATACTCTGCAATAACCCTGGCATCATACAACATGTGGACGTGCTCGGCAAGGTGCGCTGCAGTGACCATAGGATGGTAAGAACTCGAATTAGCCTAGACTTGAGGAGGGAACGGAAGAAACTGGTACATAAGAAGCCAATCAATGAGTTAGCGGTAAGAGGGAAATTAGAGGAATTCCGGATCAAGCTACAGAACAGGTATTCGGCCTTAGCTCAGGAAGAGGACCTTAGTGTTGAAGATATAAATGACAATCTTATGGGCATCATTAAGGAATGTGCAATAGAAGTTGGTGGTAACTCCGTTAGACAGGATGCCAGTAAGCTATCGCAGGAAACGAAAGATCTGATCAAGAAATGCCGATGTATGAAAGCCTCTAACCCTACAGCTAGAATAGAACTGGCAGAACTTTCCAAGTTAATCAACAAACTTAAGACAGCTGACATAAGGAAGTATCATATGGATAGAATTTAACATGCTCTCAGGAACGGAGGAAGCCTAAAAGCAGTGAAGAAGATACTAGGAATAGGCAAGAATCAGATGTATGCGTTAAGAGACAAAGCCGGCAATATCATTACTAATATGGATGAGATAGTTCAAGTGGCTGAGGAGTTCTATAGAGATTTATACAGTACCAGTGGCACCCACGACGATCATGGAAGAGAGAATAGTGTAGAGGAATTCGAAATCCCACAAGTAACACCGGAAGAAGTAAAGAAAGCCTTGGGAGCTATGCAAAGGGGGAAGGCAGCTGGGGAGGATCAAGTAACAGCAGATTTGTTGAAGGATGGTTGGCAGATTGTTCAAGAGAAACTGGCCACCCTGTATACGCAATGCCTCGGGACTTCGAGCGTACTGGAATCTTGGAAAAACGCTAACATAATCCTAATCCATAAGAAAGGGGACGCCAAAGACTTGAAAAATTATAGACCGATCAGTTTACTGTCCGTTGCCTACAAAGTATTTACTAAGGTAATTGCAAATAGAATCAGGAACACCTTAGACTTCCGTCAACCAAAGGACCAGGTAGGATTCCGTAAAGGCTACTCAACAATAGACCATATTCACACTATCAATGAGGTGATAGAGAAATGTGCGGAACATAACCAACCCTTATATATAGCTTTCATTGATTACGAGAAAGCGTTTGATTCATTCGAAACCTAAGCAGTCACGGAGGCATTACGGAATCAGGGTGTAGACGAGCCGTATGTAAAAATACTGAAAGATATCTATAGCGGCTCCACAGCCACCGTAGTCCTCCATAAAGAAAGCAACAAAATCCCAATAAAGAAAGGCATCAGGCAGGGAGATACAATCTCTCCAATGCCATTCACAGTGTGTTTACAGTAGGTATTCAGAGACCTGGATTGGGAAGAATTGGGGATAAGAGTTAATGGAGAATACCTTAGGAACTTGCGATTCGCTGATGATATTGCCTTGCTTAGTAACTCAGGGGACCAACTGCAATGCATGCTCACTGATCTGGAGAGGCAAAGCAGAAGGGTGGGCCTAAAAATTAATCTGCAGAAAACTAAAGTAATGTTTAACAGTCTCAGAAGAGAACAGCAGTTTACAATAGGTAGCGAGGCACTGGAAGTGCTAAGAGAATACATCTACTTAGGACAGGCAGTGACTGCGGATCCGGATCACGAGAGTGAAATAACCAGAAGAATAAGAATGGGCTGGGGGGCATTTGGCAGGCATTCTCAAATCATGAACAGCAGGTTGCCACTATCCCTCAAGAGAAAAGTGTATAACAGCTGTGTCTTACCAGTACTCATGTACGGGGCAGAAACCTGGAGGCTTACGAAAAGGGTTCTACTTAAATTGAGGACGACGCAACGAGCTATGGAAAGAAGAATGATAGGTGTAACATTAAGGGATAAGAAAAAGGGCAGATTGGGTGAGGGAACAAATGCGAGGTACTGACATCTTAGTTGAAATCAAGAAAAAAGAAATAGGCATGGGCAGGACATGTAATGAAGAGGGAAGATAACTGATGGTCATTAAGGGTTACGGACTGGATTCCAAGGGAAGGGAAGCGTAGCAGGGGGCGGCAGAAAGTTAGGTGGGCGGATGAGATTAAGTTTGCAGGGACAACATGGCCACAATTAGTACATGACTGGGGTAGTTGGAGAAGTATGGGAGAGGCCTTTACCCTGCAGTGGGCGTAACCAGGCTGATGATGATGATGATTCACCCACTTTCACATCAGGTGGAGCTGTCTGATCAAATTAGGTTGACCCCTTAATTCTTGTGGGTCAGTTTGATTCATAAATTTTTTGTCTAACGAAAATAAATATTAATGATGCTGTCAGGTAAAAGATCTTGCATATCCACTTGCAGTACCAATAAATCTCACAGTGCCAGGCTTACTTGTGAGGCACTTTTTAGATTGGACGCTCACAATGCTCTCTGTCAGTTAGAGCACAGTTTGTTTTCTGTCCATTCATACTAGTGCTTTGTGTTCTTATGGTGCAGGGCTTGATCAAAGTACGAGGTGACAAATGCTGGTGGGAGCTGACATGCATGATGTATCACTATGAGGTATGGCTTATCGCGCAATTCTATTTAGAGAATGATATTTTATTTGAGGGCTTTATGGTTGTGCCTAATGAATGCTCCTTCATGGAATCATCTTGCATGTCTAATATGAACTGCATTCAGTGAAGGTCCTTTGTTGTCATAGAGACACATAATGGAAACAAACGCTCTTATTAACTCACTAAATGTGTTTGTGCCATCATGTTTTGGGGCCTTTTCCAAAAAGTGTTTGACAGCTGGATAAGTTTATTTGTGGTTAAATACCTTTTTCTGCATGACAGTAAGTTGCCACATTGCAAGTTTTCTCTTGATGAAGGAGTGACACTTATCTGAAGCACCTTATCCATTTGACAACTTACCGTGCAATAATGACCATCATTTATATGATGCTGTTTAAGCTTGCAGGTAAAATTACCCACAAGTAAAGTGCTTTATGTAAAATTCCCCTGACATTTTTATACACAAGTTTTATGGGGCTCAATTCGAAGTTCTCCACAGTAGCATATGTATCTGAAGCACTGTGCTTAATAGTGAAGATGTGTGGTAATAATAATAATAATAATAATAATAATAATAATAATAATAATAATAATAATAATTAGAATAATAATAATAATAATAATAATAAGATGAAAAATTAACAAGAAATAATTAAGACATGAAATAATTGAATTTTCTTTCGGAATTACATTTCTCATCTCCACTGAAATAATTTTTTCAATATAGCTTGAAAACAGACTGCTTGAGTGTTGCTGCCTGGTGATTCAGAAACACTGAATTTTTCGTTCTTAATAGTTAAGGCTATCGTCTACCCATTCTATTTTTATGGATGATGAATGGACTCATTGTGTTCATTGCAGACCCAGCCAGTGCCCAATCCACTTAGTTACTACCTTCACCAAACTCCTCCATTTATGCACAAATTGGAAGTTCTCGGGAATCACATCATTGAGCTAATTGTGCCATGGTTCATGTTGCTGACAAGACCGTTCAGGATAGCATGTGGAATAATTCAGATATCATTTCAGGTAAGTACTTTTCAGCACAACCTGTCAGCTGAAGTCTAACAGTGTGCGTTCATGCCTGGCAGGTGATCCTGATTATGAGTGGAAACCTGAGTTTTCTCAACTGGCTGACAATCCTGCCATCGATACCCTACTTTGATGATGCTGCACTGAAATGGATGTTCAGCAAAAACGCTTCCAACCAAGTGGCATTGCTGGCAAAGGAAGCGGAGGAACAAAAAGTGAAGCATAGTATGCCACTCCTTTGTTTGTCACATTGGCAGATAAAGCCAAAAAGCTTTACTGATAAATGTTGCAATTGTTTCTCCTGATTTTAAGGGACCGTCCAACACTCTTTGAACACTCTTCGAGCTGCTGCTGATTGTGCTTTATATCAGTTATCAGTTATATCAGTCAAAAAGTGAATGACAGAAATTGACTCACACAGTCACAAATTAGTTGAGAAATTTCAATACAGTCGACTTCCATTCAATTGACCCTGACGGGATCAGTGAAAGTGATTTAATTATACGATTTGAATAAAACAAGATGCAGAAAGGACGTCAAAACAGTCTGCTATTCATTTGGCAGTATTTGCCCGATTCTAACATGCCCCCCCGAATCAATTATGTGCCCACTTTCTATGTGTACAAAGTAGAAAACTAATGTATAAATAACATTAAAGCTCCCAAGCAAGGTAGAAATCTTGCTTAGAAAAAAAAGGTAGTTTTTTTAAAAATCAGCTTCCCATCAATACAGCTGTTTTATGCAGTAAAGCATACAAACACCACAAATACAGTTTTGTTTTCATATCCGATTGCACCATGCAGGCAATCTTTGGCCCGATTTTCTTGGGAAAAAAAGGTGTGCATTAGAAGCAGTTGACTACTGTAATCGTACATTATGTACTACCATTATTGCTTGAAAATCTTCCTAGGACAGACCGAAAATGGGTTGAGCAGAGTAACCAGTTGGGCTTGTTGGTTGAACATAGTAGAAGGCTACAACGTGGAAACCGATGGAGACAAAGGAGGCACACAAAGTACACAGACACTGGGCTGACTTAAGCGCTGCATCTGTGTACTTTGTGTGCCTCCTTTGTCTCTGTTGGTTCCTGCGCTGTAGCCTTCTACGAAAATGGGTGTTTTTGACAGATTTTACGTTTGTTCACTGCCCCCTAAGCTCTGCCGAGACATGCTGCCCCTAAAGGGGTCATCATTGGGGTCAGGTGCATGCATGCTGACTTTTTCAAGTTCGAATTATCCGGCAAATGTCCATTTTACAATCGAAGTAACGAAAGGTTGGGCCCATAGAAATGCATGGGTGCCGCACGGGACCGAATTAACTGAAAAATCAAAGTAATCTGAGCTGAATGAATTGAAGTTTGCTGTATACCCAAATACCTAAATAATACTGGATTTTGATTTTAACTTGAATTTGGGAGACAATGTCATCCGTTTCTCTTGCCCACTGACTCATACTATCAAAGCCAGTGCCAAGTGCTCACAGCATACATGTCAAGAAAGTTCACACATTGCGCCTGTTTGTTGTCCCTCATTTCCATAAGCGTTGGTGGTGTCGATGCCACCATAGGCGTCACCTACGAGGGTGCCCCAGAGCCCCCCCCCCTGTAGTTGCCATCATTTTATTGTTGCTAATAGCTTACTGCAGCATTGTTGGTGCGGACATGCATGACTTTTAATTCATACTTTTGCTTTATTTCTGCAAATTCTGATGATAGGAGGACAAACGCATTAGAAGCACTAACAGCGGCTGCCTCCGTATTTTCTCACTTCAACTTTGTTTTCAATTTATACTGTAAGCACCATGCACATATACAATATATTTAAATATACACACAGGATGGAGTTTATTATATTTTTGGAAGAGAAGGAGGTAGCTGGTTAAAAATTATTTCTAAAGGTATGGATAGCCTGTGTCAAGAGAAAGAATATGTTGCTGTATGTTCACCGCGCTTCAAATGGCTTTGCATGCTTTTTTGACTCTGAAAAAAACCTGTAGACTTCAGTGACCCCTGCGGCAGAGTCTTTTATCAACGGCGTATGAAATGCACGTGAATGATATGCATCTCAGTATTGCTTCTCTTTCCAGTAAGCACTGCTAACGGATGATGAAAAAAAAAATCTCTTCTAATTATTTACAACATTTATTATGGATAAACATTGCTACTTGCATGCAGAGGTCATAAATATATACAGGGCGCCCCAATGAACTATCATGCACCCAGATTTAAAAAGAGTGCAGTTACATTACTCGAAGAAAACCTAGTGCATATTGTTTCTGATACAGTGCAGTAGCTGCCTGTATTTTTTTCGTGTCAGATTTAATTTGGTAATTGTAATTAATGAACTAACTCAAGACATACTATCCTAATTATCAAAGTGTCAGTGAGGCATTTGTAGGCACAGCCAAGGGACATCTAACTGCAGTATTTTCAGCGATGTACTAATTTTTTCCAACTGATAAATAAACCCTACGAAATATGAAAAATACCACGTGACTGTGCTCCCACCCGCATCATAAAGCAGCGCCCTCGAACAAGCTCCCTCTGAGCTAGCCAGAACGAAATGAAGGAAATAAAGAAATAATCATAATCAAGGTAGTTCCTTATCTGCCGCGCCCTGGCTGAAGTAACTCGATGCATTTGGTGTTAGTTGGAAACAAGCTGTGATAACTTGTCTTAGTGTAGATAAAGCGCATGGATGGTGTTTTTCTCTTTTTTTTTTTGTCACAACACCTATGACCACAAATGCAAATTGACAACATCAGTGCAAAGGTTTAAAGGTGCATTTTGTTTCATCCCAGCTGCTGTGTCTTTCTCTAATGAGCATAAAGAAAGCATGATGCTTGCCTTGGGAGCTGCAAATGGCAACAAGAGGAAGGCCGCAAATATATATTAGTCATGGTAGTGTAGCGGTAGACCAAACGCATCGACAATAAACAAATTATGAAAACCTGAAACAAACCGGCAGCTTCCAGAAACAGCGGCGGATGACTCCTTTTTTTCCTACCCTATGCACGGATGTTTTAGCATTTATGGCCTCAAACCCTCATGCTAGCATGTGGGATGTGACCGCCCAGGTACCAATTTCCAAGTCATAAGTTTGGAGGATTCTAATGACGGCCTTTCACCCATACTACCTTAACCTGCACCAACGCTTGGAAGACAGGGACCTGCAGAATCCTCTAGTTTTCTTGAATTGGTTCTTCACAAAAGCCGGTGAGTCACCGGACTTTTTGAGCTACATTTTGTGCACAGATGAAGCCAATTTTTGCAGAAACACCTAGGTAAATTTGCATAATGCACACTTTTGGAGGGAATCCAATCCACACTGGGTAAAGAGCACTCGGCACCAGTACCAGTGGTCGTTAAATGTGGGGTTTGGAATTTACGCCGGTGCTATAATCAGTCCCATCTTCTTCGATTACACACTGACTGGACATTATTATGTGGATGAAATCCTTGGAGTGGTGGACGAGTTTTTCAGCGAAGTCCCACTGTCACATCCTCCACTTCTGTGGTATCAGCAAGATGGGGTGCCAGCAGACAGCAGCAGCCAAGCATGAAACTGGCTGGGTGTAACTTTTTATGCGCAATATATTGGAAGGCATGGTCCTGTAAATTGGCCGGCTAGATCACCTGACCTCTCTCCACTCTATTTATTTCTTTGGGCTTATGTGAAATATGGTGTTTACATGATCGAAACAGACGTCAGATGAGCTCAAGGCAAAGGTAATGGATGTCTGCCGTAGAATTCCAGCATTGGTCATGAAGAAAGCCACAAAAGATGTGATAAAGAGGGCACAGTACTGTGTAGCTGCAGAAGGAGACCTATTCGAACACGGCCTCTAGGCAGCAGCTGGTATTCAACGGCGGTTACGAATTTATAGATAATAAGGGCACACTGAAATCTGAAGGTTTCAAATGAGGGAGCATTTCTATCCTTACCCAACGGAAAAATCATCCTTCTGTCTGTCCTGTAAAATGAACGCTTCTAACGTAGCACCCGCAGCAGCGAGCAAATTTACCTGCGCGCTGCCTCTTGCTTCAACGCCAACAAAGCGGTGCAAACACAACGTTCATGGAGCTCTCAGTACATGTCGCACTCTGCCGTTTTCACATATTGCTTTCAATATACACGCTGCGCCACCGCCGGAGCACGTTTGCTCATGGTTCATAATGGTTTAGTGTACCTAAAAGATGTTGCATATATTTCCTTCATTTGCTACATCTTCCTGGACATTTCATCCCGCGTTCACATCCACTTCGGGATATCTGTAACACCAGCGAACATTGCTTTTACTCGTCTCTTCTATGTCGTCTTGTGCAGGTCTGTGTTGCAAGTGCACCTCTCCGTTTCACTTTTTTTTCGCGGTCGTTCTCACAATTATATGAAACACACCAGCATACTACCACAAAACACCACATCAGTACTACGAATTGCTTGCATATCATTCAGATAAATTCCAGAGAAGATTCAGCGTGGATATTTTTGTGTGTGTGTGTGTGCAGACATCCCGATTGTCGATTCGGCTCATTTAGAAGTAACAGATTTACTTTCTTGAACACCTCGGTTTTGCATTTTCTCTACATGCGAGTCCTTCCCAGTGCATTTATTTCGCTTTTATTTTCTGCCATGCACCTGTTTTTGCAGCACATATACACTCTGATGAAAAAATATTACCGTCACTTTAATGTGGCTTTGGTCCGAAGCAATTTCTGGCATGAAACAGCTGCGCATGCACTTTTTTGATGCGGTGCGAGCTGAGCCACGGTTTTGAAACATTCTATGCCTATTCCATTGGTTTTTGCATTTTGTGCGTGGTCAGAGTGGCGCTTCGGCTACATTATCAAGGAGCTTTTGTTATCAGTGTGATCAGTCAGCCTTGAGAGACGGATAATAAGTGTGACGTAGAAATGAGAGGAAGCAATAGTTGCGAAGCTGTGAAAACTGCTGTTGGTGCTCCTTCCGTGCCATTATCAAGGTGATGCGCTGTGTCTTCGGGTTTGCGACAGGCAAAGCAGTTGCTTTCAATCACTTTCTTTGAGGGCGCTGCTTTAAGATGCGATGGGAGCACAGACACATGGTATTTTAAATTTTTGATAAGGCTTCTTTTTTAGTTGGAAAAAAATTGTACGCAATTGGTACGTCGCTGAAAACACCACAGTTATATGTTAATTGGGGATCCCTACAAATGCCTCATTGACACTTTGATAATTAGGACAGTACTTCTCGAGTTAGATCTTTAATTATACTACCTAATTAAGTCTCAGTAACAAGAAAAAAATACTGGTGGCTACTTCATTGTGCTGGAAACAATATGCACTAGGTTTTCTTCGAGTAACCCAAGTGCTTTTTTTTTAAGTCTTGGTGCATGTTAGTTGGGAGCCTGTATAATTCACTTAGTAACCGAAATGAGGCTAAGCAAGATTCACTCAAAATCAGAATCAACAGCAGTCATGGGTGGCAGTGCTTATACTCACAGAAAAAGAAAAGAGACAGATGCTGCAGTTTCTCTGGAAAGGCGAAGCAGTATTAGTGATAGGGAAGTATAAAACAATTTCACGAATGAAGATTTCATCACCGAGAGATGCCAAATTCTTGGTGGTGCGAGAGGACTCAAGCTGTGAAATTGAACTGTCTCCTACTATATGGTCTTATATATACTCACATAAGGCCGCCACTTGAGTGAAAAATTCTTCAAGGTCACACGAAGTTTCAAGTGCAACTGTTATGTGGGGTTTGGAAAGCTGGTTGGGCCCCAGCTCGTCCCCCCCCCCCCCCCCCCCTACGGAAAAGTTTAACTTTTTGCCTATGGTTGCCACGGTAACAACAGCCAGCAGAGTGAGCCTAAGCATTGCTTAGAGTGTGAGCAACATCAGCCCTTTCCATATCTCAGTGAATGTCAATCAAATGCTGAAAAGAGGAGGCATGCATCTGTGCTCAGAAAGCACAAGGCTACTGCAAAAGTACTGCCAAGCAATGTATTAGTAAAAATGCTTTCCTGTTCGACCATTCTCTTTTCTTGTACATAAAGGAATGCCCGATCTCACCAGGAGTTGGCGTTAGGCCACTGCTTCTGTGGTGCATGCTGGTGATCGTATTGCTCCTGTTGTGCTCTTATGTTGCTGCTGTGAGCAATGTGAAGCTGAATAATTAAATAATTTGTCTGCCTTAATATGTTTGTGTTAGTGATGTGCAATGGGCAAGTTCATGATTAAAAACTAGTGCAGAACCACGCAGACAGAACAGAGAAAAGGAGCACATGCACATAATATGATGGCTGACTAATAACTGAAGGGCTAAGTGCATGATCCTTCAAAACCCGCACTTACCAGATGACATCAAAGTAGACATAGTCAGTTTAGGTGCTTTTGGCCTTCTTGATTTTCTGGCTTCCAGTTTTACTTTACTTGTAAGTAATTGGTTGTGTTGTGTATAGCTCCCCTTTCCTCTCTTCTAGGTACATCCTTTTGCACTAGTGTTTAATCATAAAGCCTGACCAACTTGCTCAGCTTTCCGTGTTAGCGGACAAGTTCGCTGTGTATACTGGAACGTGCTAGACAGCAGTAGCAAGACCAAGTGTCTCATTTTATATCATTACTACAAAATAAAGTTTCGACTGGAGTGTGAAACAAGCCGATCAAATTGAACAATGCAGCAACTAAGAAACACTTTCAGAGAACTTTATTCATCTCCGTGGATTTTTCATACCTACTGCAAGTGAGATGAGTTGAGTAAGACCACCAGATACCTTTCAGCACTCATGCATTGTAGTTGATGCTGCACGTAATGCCATATCTGCATGGTAGATTTCAATGCTATAATGTGTCTGAATAAGGTTCGTGTAATTCTTGTAATGTAACATGTTCTCTCTAAGCACAAATTTTAACTGGCGAGCCATGAATCCTCTTAAACAAAAGCACCACTGCCACGAACTAACAACTTGTTAACCGCCTGCCGTTTGCAGCCAAAGCGGTCACATTTACTCAAATTTACAAATTTATGCTCTTCAAGGGAGAACAGAGGGCTTTTTTTTAGCTCTATTTCCATTGCAGATATGATATAACGAAAGTAGGTAAAACAAGGCAAATTGACCTGAGCTATTTGAGCTGACTGCTTTGACTGTCTGTACTTTATTATGTCTTATTTATTTAGTGAAGTACATCATGACGAACAATGCAATGTGATCAAATACATCAGAAGAGCGAGCAGTGACACCAACCAGGCTTGGTGGTCATACAAGTGGATGATTCAGACAGGAAGCTTCAGTGAGCTTAAGAGCCTTGCAACCAGCCAAGTCAGCTATGCTCTGAGGACTGTAACTATTATGGGGGCAGGATCACTTTTGGAAAGCTTGTGCATACACAGTTCACCTGGTGAAATCTGTGTGTTTTGAAGTTCCAAGAAAAAAATGTAATGTAAATTAACATATATAAGTTAACATCTATAAATTCATTAGGAACATTGGCAGCATGGTCTTGGTTAACCAGTCAGTCAAGGTGCAATTATTGACATTAATACTTTTATGGGACTGTACAAAGCTGCCACTTCATGGTGGTTCAGTCAGCACAAGGATCTTGATTTCTGAGACATTAAAATAAAGGTACCGACTTAGATTTTGGCACTGTGGCAAATGCTGAAAGCATGGCCAACTGCCACTTGATGCAAGGAAAAGGAAACACTTAATTTTGTTTGAAAGTCCCTTTGATGCCTGTCCTTGCTGTGAAAAGAAGAAAAATCATGCAGCAAAAATGCATAAATGGTTAGAGGACTTAAACACCAATGTAGTGCAGGAATTCCGATTGTGTTTGCCTCCACACGCAGTTCAGAACAGCAGTGCAGTTTCATCTATCGAAAATACATATGACATACAATTAAAGCAGACTGAAGCTAATGCATATTGAAGGCTCATAGAAGGAGACAAGTGTGCCGTCAGGCCTGCTACAACAATATAAGGAATGTACCTCATATTCATATGTACCTTATCAATGTTGTTTTCATTTTTTAAATGATTAGAAACCTGGCTCTTGCACACTTTTACAGGTAAAGGAAGGAAGGCTACAAATATGGCCCTTGCACTATGCCTTGGTTTTCTAAGCATACCTGTTGTGATCAATCTTATCTCACCAAATCAACAGATGAACACATCCTTTGAGCCCCTGCGTCTGGTTAACACCTATGGAGCATTTGGAAGGTACTTGGGCTATTCTGTTATTTTCTTCTTCATTTTCCTCTCCTTTTCTTTCTTAATTTCAAGTAGTTTTAAACTAAGAATCATGTTACTCTAGCTTGATCCTGGCAGCCTGTTATCTGAAATTCATGAAATATACATTTGCTAAAAAGGACTTTCTAGGGACTAGTTGGTTTACTTTTACTAACTATATTTAATACATTACCAATTACTAATTTAATAAATCTACTAATTCATATTTAAACTTGCAAATGTGCGCTAAGTATAGAACAGAAGTGAAAGGGACACATACAATGAACATGTTATCCCACCTTTAGTGCAAGTTTACAAGTTTAAACATGAGTTGACTTGCCTAAATCTAGATTCTATTGCTAATTGAGATAGTGATTGCAATAATTTGATTTGGTAATACTTTGGAAAGCCTTGTCTAAATTCATTAGGGAAATTTTTTTAGAAAGGATGCACATGAATGTTTTGTTGCTTAGAACACTTGCTTACGCTTAATCTTTTGTGCAAACGGGCAATTCAGAAGTTCCTGGAAACATGTTGCCACACCTCAGCACAGAGTGGTATGTTGCTCCGCCAATAGATGTAGGCCATAATAGTGAGTTAATCTGGAGGTATTTGTTACAAAGGATGATATTCATTCACATAGTGTGCTTTTCTAATGGTATGTTGATATTGTTTTATATTGGCCATGAATGACTTGGAAGAACAATGTAAAGTTTGTTTCCAAATGGATAAGACAGAGGAATATTATAGCAAGCTTTTGGAGATGATGCCATGAGCTGCAGCCAAACTTATAATTTCAACCAATTCAAGAGCAGTAGAACGTCTATGGGGGATGGTGAATGTTTTAGATGCAGTTCAACTGGGATAACCAATGCAAATATGGCATTGTATTTGCATCCTTCCTCCTCACAACTGAACAAAGGAGCATTGAATGCAGATGTGCATGGATGAAATAAGAAAAAGCAAAACAGTGCTTACACATAGAAACACACCCACACATTGAGAGATGTACAAATACACATGCTCAAAACTCATCACGGCCAATGTGAAACAACATTGACATATTATTACAAAAGCAGACAATGTAAATCAGTGTCATTATTCTTGCCATCGAAAACCTCAGGTGAGCTCACACTGATATTCGAGGCACCATCACGCACCATATCCCTCTTCGTGAAGGCAGGGCAGCATGTTTCTGGCACTTTCTGGATGACCCCTTGTAGTTGCTTTTGACAATAGGACTGTAAGAAGTAATTTCAAAGTAGTCCTGTGACCATTAACTGGAATATATTGCCTGAAAGATGGATTTGTACCTTCCTAGAATTAGAATAGCAAATGAAGCAACATGTTGAAGTGTTGTTTGGGTGACAGTTAGTGATTGCACATAATTGTTTTTGAACTGCTTGAACAAACAGCAGTGCATGGCACCATTCACCTGTGTTGTCATTGTGATTCTTCATACAAATGCCAGTGTATTGCTTTTTGTGAGTGTTTTTTTTTTTCTTGGTGCAACATGTGTGGCTTTTTTAACATGCTGCACTGTTATAGCCGTTTGTGGTAGCTCCCTCTGAAGAAGCATGTTAAGCACAGAATATGCATTCATTAAGCACAGCCGTACCTTGCACATTGTATTGTATCCAAGGGACAAGGTACTTTCAAAAATCTTTTATAGCTTGCTGATGCCTCAGTTAATTTAGACATGAACTTCTGAAGTATCTTACAAGTGCCTTGTAAACTTAACGAAACCAAGTATTTTGTGTGGAGATTAACTTGCTGCTCAGTCTTTATGTTGCCATCCTCTGGAAGTATGCATCACTTACGAACCCATGAAACACAAGCTCTACAAATATTATTACAATTTCTTTGTCAGCACTGCCTATATAATGGCATGCAATTAGCATTTCAAGTTGCCTACTTAGCTACAAAGGCCTCTTGTTTCAGGCCACTTAAATACCAGTTTGATTGGCGCAGTGTGCTTTCTGGTTGTTTTCATGCTACAGGCAGCTGCCTGGATAAAAATAAATAGGCTAGTTATTCTTGGCCACCTAGTGTACTTTTAACTAGGAATTGCAGGTTTTTTTACCATTGCACAAACTATTAAAGAATGTATGTGTTTAATTTGATAGTTCTGAAGAAAGTAAGAAAGTGCAGAGCTTAATATTTCTCTTCTTGTTTAAAAATAATCAGTTCTCTCTCAGTTATGAGCACTATCTCATACCAGAGAACATACAACTAATAATATCATCATGCAGGTGTCCCTTGTAATGCTAGTACTAAAACATTAAATATGTTCTTTTCTTTCCATGTGATATTTAGATCGGAATAAGCTGCCATTAACACTTTTGACAAACTGTTGAACATATTGATGCTTGATGGCGATATTTTATTTGGCAGTTTTTGTTTGTTTGGTTGTATCACTTGTCTTGTTCTCCTTCTCTTTCTCTCTCTCTCTGTGTGTGTGAGTGTGCGTGTGCGCGCGTGCTGCAAGCTCTAGCTTTGTGACACAACAGGTGGCATCAAAATTTGGGCATCTTTCCTTTCTGTGCTTGCTGTATTTACTTCTGAGCCTGTTGGTATAGCAACACATGGCTAGCAAAGAAAGGGAGCAAAACACATCATAAGGACACAATGAAGAGAGGAGATTAGCAGAGGGAGAGAGCACCGTAGAAGATTAGAGAGTGCTGTCTGCCACGACAGTAGTTGGACGTGCCAAATGCATTGCAGGATAGGCGAGTCAGCACCCCTGTCTTATTTTTCTTCGTGACCTATGCCTCTCCTGCTAGGGCCTGACATCTCTAGTATATTCTAACCAACAAACTAACTAATTAACTGAATAAAAAAGTAAAATGAAGCAATTTATTTGAAAGCTGCGTTACTGTTGGGTAAGGCATCAGTTTTAATATTGCTAAACTAACTATCTCTCTTTTTTCCCATCTATCCATGCAGCATAACAAAATCTAGAAGAGAGGTTATAATTCAAGGGACACACAGCCCGGACCCACACAACAGAAGTGCTGTATGGGAAGAGTATGAATTCTTCTGCAAGCCTGGCAATGTCTTTAGGCGACCCTGTCTCATCAGCCCATATCACTACAGGCTAGACTGGCTGATGTGGTTTGCTGGATTTCAGGTACTTTTTCTGTCACACATTTAAGGGAACACCTTTCACTGAAGCTGCACTTTCCATGTTTTTGAGACGCCAACCGCTGTGGTAGTGGCTATGGCATTATACTGCTAGGCACGAGGCCACAGGATTGATTCTTGGCCATTGTGGCTGTATTCTGATGGGGGCAGAATGCAAGAACGCTTGTGTACTGGTGCCTTGGCTGCACATTAAAGAACCTCGGTAGGTTAAAATTAATCTGGAGCCCCTCCACTACGGTGTCCCTCATTACCCACTGTGCAGATTCAGGATGTTAAAACTCCACAATTTAATTTTAACATTTCTGAGGTGTCTCCTCTCTGCTTGTTATTGCGAGTACACTGGGTGGTATAGGAACAAAGCTTCTATAGCATGCACAGTGCCTGTGGTGCACAGACATTTATGCATGACCATGCTGCCATTTCTTTTTCAGAATATACTACTAGTGTTTGAAGAGCTTGTTTCAGAACATAGCACTAATGCTTTAAAGAAGTAGGAAAAAAAGAAAAAACTGAAACAATTTTTCTTTCAGGACTATCAGAGCCACCCATGGCTCTTCCACTTTGTTGCAAAACTATTAGTCAATGACAAAAACGTTTCTAAAATAATCTTGAAAAACCCTTTTATGGACAGAGAACCACCAAGGTAAGTGACTACAGTTAATAAACTACTTTGTACCTTTGTTCTTGTCTTTTCTTGCATAGGCAAGGATGTGCCAAAGCAGTAAAATTATTATTGTGGTGCCCATAAGAAACGTTGACTGATATAAGCTGTCAAGTTTTGATTTCTTCATAAATCAGTATATTTTCTTGCCACTTGTGTGCCAGATCAACGAGACTGCCCCCCCCCCCACACACACACACATGCACACACACACACAATGCCCATTGATCTTCATGGAGATGCTGATAGTGTTCAAATAAAGTTTCAACTAAGCAAAGTCAAAAAGAAATGCACACTTTTTATTGGAATAAGGGGCTTATGTACAGTTTTGTTTATTCACAAAATATTAAATCAGTGATCATTTTCTGTGTCTTTCGATCTTCTTCAAAAGCACTCATCATCTACATGTCTGTAGCATTACTTCATAAGCAGTTAATAATGAAAAACATTTAATAACAATTTTTAGGATTTGGTGTTGCCAAAAAAGAAGTACTAAGAGTTGCTGATGTCGGTAGGAACACTAAGGACAGAGTCTGTTGCTTATCGATTGTGTAAAAGAAAAGAAATAGCGAAGTGCACAACGAAAGCACAGGAATATGGAATTGACTTGCACTGCTTACCTTGAAAAAAAAAAGAAGAAAGAAAAATGGCATGCGTCAAAGTGTGTGAGTTGTTGCATACATCTTCGCTTGTGCAACATTTCATCTTGTTATAAACATCCACTACACGCTGTTAACATGCTGTATATGGTCACCAAGCGATGCATCTCTGCATTTTTTTATTCTTGGCATTATGTTGAAATCGCAAATATTTCTTCATTTTCCTGCACTCACTCGATTCTCACATTATTTTTTTTAATTATCGTAATTAGAGGCGTATACTTATTTGTGCCAAAATTCTATTCGATTCTGGTGCACGATGCACAACATACCCACTTGGGTTGGTCTTTCGTTACACTTATGCCAGTCTTAGTTACTTTCTTGCATGCTGCTTTGCTTTTTATGTGCCCTACTGGCATACATCAATCCTGAGCAGCAAGAGACTTTTGCCGGATGTGTAAGGAGGAGTACAACCAGTGCTTAAAGTCTCCCTGCAGTGGAGGGGGGGGGGGCATCTCACAGGGCCGCGACCAGTGTAGCGCACACTTCCACATGCTCAAATATATATATATATATATATATATATATATATATATATATATATATATATATATATATATATATATATATATATACACACACACACACACGCACATACACACAGTGAATCGTTGGATCACAGGATCCAGCAGTGAAATAGGTCAAAGAATACACATTAAAAAATACCAGGATTTTACTTACATTTTGGCTGGGAACCAGCCTTCTTTCATATATGCTTCTATGCTTTGACCTATATATATTATAGTATATAAAGGTATAAAAAGATTGAAATGCAAATGCACCATGAAGACTGTAGAATGGCACTCCTTGTGATATTGGGTTTGATGTGTGCAGTACTGGGGCCTTTCTACATGACTATAAATGTGATTCTACATGACAGTCGGTTTTGCATAACTCTCCCAGGCCACAGAAGTTGTTTTTGGGACATTCATTTTTTGTTTACTTTATTGACATTGAAAAAGCCAACTTAAGCAGTATAGTGAAGCCAACTTCCTTTAAAGAAATTTTTATGGGTGTTCTGATAATAAGTACATTATTCTGAGTTTATTTCGGGCATTTATTTCATGTGCCGATTTAGTCAAGCGCTTAGGAAACATTTGCAATTTGCAAACATTTTTTTTTCTTCTTCAAAGATAACTTGGAAGGTAAAGGGTTAAAGGTACATACAAACACAGAGCGAACAAGTCTAACTGCAACACAACATGAGTTGCCTTGCTTTATTCACAACCTGAGGCACTACAACAATGTATTTTATGGTTTCGCACCTACTTGCCTACAAAAGTGGACAAATTTCATGTGCCTTTGATATAACAGAGCAATCATAATGCACAACTAAACAAATGATAATCAACTGGTAACCTATATAACGAAGTAGTAGGAGGAGGAAGAGGAGGAGGGGTGTTGCTTGCTGCAGGCGGACCTAGTCTTGCAAAAGCTTCTGCCAATTGCTCCGCCTGCATGCGACCTACCAAGTGCGATATGGTCTGAAAACTTTTGCAGTGTAACTAACAACACCAGGTTCAGAAAACAAGTTGATTTGGAGCCCAATACGTTGTGCGTTTTTCAAAGCACGACAACCCACACAGGTCACCATTCACTTCCAAACTCTGTCACGGAGGAACTTTAGGGAGAGCCAAACCACCTCCCTCCTAAATATTGACCATTTTCGCGGGACAAAATGTCACTGCATTTGAGTGTGGTGCCATCTTGCGCTTAAGTCCATCTATTAATTTATTGTGTTCTGCTTCAAATTCAGGACACTTTAGTATATAATGTTCAGTGTCACCAAGAGCTTGACAATGCTTACACGACGATAGTGGGCCATGTCCTCTATTCATAAAAGGTTGATGCGGTGGAGACCACAGTGAACGGAAGTGGCCTAAAATGGCCTTCTTAGTGTCTCTTTTTGCATCCTGGGGAGCCTTCTGCATTGGTTTGAATTGTACCACTATCTGCACCAGACTGTCAGCGGCCTCGCTGCCTGTTACACCGATATGGGCAGGTACCCACTGGATCACGATTGTAAATCTGACTTTCTGTAATTGTTTAACACCATGTAACGCACACTGAATGCGCTTGTTGAGGGTAAGCCTGCGCAGTAACAGTTGCAGCGCAGCCTTGCTGTCTGAAAAGGGAACTACAGGCTGAGGCTGATAGGAATTCAGTTTCCGCAGCCAAGGTGAACCTTCACTAATTCACGATCAGATAGCTTCACGCTCAGGTGGCTCATGAATCAGTATGCTGTCAAACAACGGTGGTGACCGTCATGTGCAGTGCCTCAGAGAAATGCATGCAGCAGTACGACAAGACCTGCTTTCCTGTTTTTGCTTATGCCATGTGAACTGATTAATCGTGATTAAATCACTAATAGAAAAATTGTAGAGTTACAATTGCTCCACATGCACTACTGGTGATAAAATCACCTCCAGTGCTTGTCGAATGGGTGCCACAGTGCTACAGTTGAACTGCCAAGGGTGGGGCCAAGCCCTTTCTTAAAGAATGGAGGGGAGGCCGAGCCCCCCTGTGCCCCCCCCCCCCTCCCCGAGTACTAGACAACTACCATCACCCACAAAAGGCTGAGTGGTGGAATTCAAGTAGTTAATAAAATTTCCTCACAGCCAAGGCATAAAGAGGTGAACTCTGAGTGGATATTCCAAACGTAAGCACAGAATGCCCCTCTTAGTTCTGGGCTGCATGTGCAGGATAAGATGAAATGCAAATTTTTCTTGGCTATTGTGTCCTTCTTTGTGCTGCAATACAAACGTGTGAGAAAGCATTCACTCCTGTAGTGTTCCTGCCTTTATGAGTCCTTCATAGAAGCTTTGATAATGTGTGGCAATGAGCACTTCAGTTCTTTGTCACTTGATGCTCAAACGTCCATCCAGAACTGTGTGTCTTGCATGCTGATCCACATTTGACTAGCTGGCCACCAAGAACTAAAAGTAGTAAACTTTTTCAATCTGATGGTATTGGTCTTGCATTTCATCAGGACAATGCTATACCAAATTCAAATTAAATTTTCTCCTCATTACAATGTAATTAACATTATGCCTGGTTGGTTAAGTCTATAAACCAACCCATGGCCAACACTGGTGGTTGTGTGCCAAGATGTTACACATTTCTAGAATACTGCAGTGTTGCATGTGACCAGCTTGAGAAACCCACTGTTGTCCAGAACCTTTACGTTTCTGCATAGTGTGCACATGAGTTTTACTGCTAACCTTAAGGACTATTATAAGTGTGGGTTTATATATCTTTCTCTAGCTACAATATTTTGTGCTTGGGAAGTGACGTTTACACATTGCCTGTTTTGGGGCTTGTTTCTCCTCTTTAGGTACATCAGGGCAGAGCACTATCACTACAGGTATGCTCCAGTTGGCAGCTCCCAAGCAAAGGCTGGTCAGTGGTGGATACGCTCACGTGTTGGTTCCTATATGTACCCAGTTTCGCTGTCCAGCTTGAAGCCCCTTTTGAAGACTTTTGGTTGGGGAATGCCATCTATGTGAATTGAACCTTGTACTGCTGATGAACAATGCCATGCCAGTGAATGAACAGTGACAGTGAGATCTTTCCCCCGCCTTCCTTTCTTGTTCTAGCCTTCACGTTGAATTTGTTACATAAAAAAGCAACTTTCTGCCCTTGGTGCTGTGGTCATTTCTGCTTACACTGACATGCATTGCACTTACTTTTATCCCTTTTGTGATAAGCACTTAAGAATAAAGAGGTTAGAAGGATAATAGTTATGAGGGACCACTGAAACAGAATGTGAGTGCCATTATTAAAGCGGCAGCTGCTCCTCCACTTTGCTCTTGCAGTGATTTTTTTACGGCTTGTATTGTTGCGAGTTGTTACTGTGATTGCCTTGTTGCTATGGCAACATTGTGAGCAGCTGAAAGGAACCCAGAAAGACAGCTTCTGTTAACAGTGGTGCTGAGGTTCTGCCTTGGTGACCCTTTGGAATATTTTTTAGGCCAAAAGTTCTACCACCACTGGAGGAATTCTTAGGTCATTACTGCATGCACAGGCTGCCAGCTGCCAGTGCTGAGGCGGTCCTAGGGCCATAATGCCCCTCACGTGTGCAAGGAGCAGCTCATAATACTCTGTGGCATCCTAGAGCATTCGGGACTCGCATTCCGGCTACTCGACAAACTGTATATACTGGTGGGATGTGGGGCCATGCCACAAACACTGCGATATGTATGACACATGAATTAAGGTAGAACAAATTACTTGGTTGCAAAATGCATAAAAGTGCAGATAGCCTTCTTACTATCTATACTCCCTTTTTGTCCTTTAAATTTTTCCCATCCCCATCTGCTAGCTGCCATTCAGATGTCAGCCATAATGCTGGACAGAGCAGTCAGCAGGAATTTCTTTCCTTCATCTTTTTCCATTAGTGTAATAAAGGAGCCAATTACACACCAACTTGGCTTTAATGTGTGTGTGTGTGGGAGGGGGGGGGGGGTGTTCAGTGTGCCCTTCTAATTCACTGTAGTAGAGCTGCATTGTTCGCAAGATTGGTGCATACATTTGCTTATGTTTGATTCGCTTTTGGGTCCCGTTATTTAAGAGTTGCCTGTTGGTGCATATGTGGGATCACTTTTACTATGACAACATTGCTCACTATACCAAACACAACCCAGCTTTCTGGTAATAGTTACATTAGGTTAGAATACATATGCTTCCAGTAGACTTTTTTATGATTTCTGTTAGTTTTTCAAAATGGTTACAATTAAGTGTTGATCATCTTCCATGCAAATACCTGAAGCAAGTATGGAGGTTGTGCAAGATGGCTAGTTTCGTCGCATGACCCACAGGGAGGTATACAAACATATTGAGAGCTCAAAAAACCTGTTACAGCTTCCGCTGTAAAGGTGATCAAAATGTCAGATTCCATATTTCGGTCCAACTAGCCAAGCCTTGAGGCTTGGCTAGTTTATTTTACTGCAGGTAATGGCTGTCAGGATGTCAAAAGGGAGTGTGCTTGTGTACAGTATTGCTAATAGTAAGTTTAAACAAAACAAAAGTTTAAAGGAAGATGGAAACTTGAAATGATGATGGCAAATAGAGCTACGGGTACATAACAACCAGGGGTGTAGCCAGGGGGGGGGGAGCTTACGTGGCTTCAGCACCCCCCCCCCCCCCCCCCGAAATTTTTTTGGGCCATCATGCACTGCCAACCAAGACAACCCCCAGTGTCGGAACTCACTCTGGATTTTGTCTAGAATGTCTATTTCATGCTCGAAATGACATTTCAGTGCGAACATTGCGATCTCGGGCCGGATTTTGCGGCAACGCCCATGCACAGGGAGTCGCAGGACTCAAGAAGCGCCATCTGAGCATAAAGTTTCAAGAGTGTTTTGATGGCGAGTGGGCTTGTCGCGGCATCTCGCGGAGGCCGCAGAATCTATGGAGCGCATAGATTTCAATTCTGAAACTTTATGGGTATAAAGTACTCGTAAACTTTTGATGTGAAAGGTGCAGCGACATTTCGAAAGTCGTGCTTTAAGTTTTTAATTCTGGAACTTTGTGGGTTTAATGTTGTTATAAACATTTGACGCCAAAGGTGCATTGATTTCTTTAAAGTCGCAGATCGTACCATACGAGAAAAGCCAAATCAACACACTATCAGACAAGTTGACAAAGCACGCAGCGAGGTCCGACGAGACAAAGCGTTGTGGTGGTTCATTTGTGCCGTCATGTCACAGAAAAGAATATCAACATGTTTTTTACCTGCGCCAAAGCATCCATGTCAAGACACTAAAGCCAGCAAAGGTAACTATGTTCTTATTTATTTTTCTACTTTGACTTTTATTCACGAGGACACACTGAGCCTCTTCAATTTCTTGTTCTCACTACCTGCGGGCTGTCCTAGCCAGCCAAAGCGCATGCATTTTTCTCGTGTTGCCCCGACCACCGCGCGGCGCACTTCAGTGCATGTTCGTTTTTCTCTGGCCGAGTGGATTTTCGCCTGGCAGAGTTCTGGACGCTTTCTGGCTAGCAGACTAGAAAAACAACTATAGGGTCGCTTGCCAGCATCACTGTGGGGACTCCATAGATCATAACACTATCGCCTGAGTGCAACCACTCCGGAAAGTCTTGTCCTGCGTTGTAGGATACCGAGCAGTATATGTATGCTTCTCTGTGGACCAGGCGTCTCACATTTTCTTCAATATTTCTTCGGTAGCCACATTATAGGTGCCTCAAGTAGGCATTCGATTGTGGCCAACATGCTTTCCTTTGCGTTTTGTTTTCCTTTCGGTGCCCCGCCTCACAAAAGAAAAAAAAGACGTTGCGGCGCAGCGAATCACCGCATAGTGAAACTTTGATTTTGTTACTTCTTTGGCAGAAAGTAATGGCCCACGGGATGCTTGAGTTGCTGGATACTCTTATTATATTATTGCGAATGCACTTATATGGACACTCCAGGTGCATTCCTGCCATCGCCATCTCCTTCATGTTCCGTAGAAAGTCCAAGGGCGATAACATTGTGACCGTGCGCCGCAGGCTGTATGTGCGAGTGAAAGTGTAGGAGGAGGGGGAGTGGCATGGATGAGCCTACGATGGTGGTTCAGTCTTGCGTGCGCAAGGGATGAAAGGGGGGAGGAAGCGCGCCGCCTTTCGTCGCGCGCGACACATCAAGGGGAGCTGAAGGAGGGGGGGCCTTAGGATTCTGTGATCTGTGATTGTGCAACATGTTTCATTGCCTTGTTTGATGCATTATATACGGTGACTTTTCCTTAGATACGTAGATTTATTAGAGACTCATATGTACATTTAAATATTTTGTTGCGAGGTTTTGTGTATACGTGCAGTAGACTTTGTTTCCAGTGACACTTGTGGGGTCTTCGGGTCTCAGGAGTACCGACCACTACGGGTTCGAGCTTAGTGAGCCACAGGGCCGCATCAGCCGTCAGCCTCTAGCACCGCTGCGTGCGAGCTCAGGCCACAAGGGGATACCGAGTGATGCATGCAAGAACACAGTATTGCCCTGAGTTAGCGGAAACCATTCATTGTATCCGGGGGGCACCCGACACTGCTCAAACGCCTGCTCCGGGGCAGCGAGGAACCAAAGGGGTCCCGCACCAAGGGCGAAAATACAGTTGGGAGTGCCTATAGCACGTCGCTGCGAGAGCACAGGCTCAAGCTGGGACACGCCGCTAGGAAATGTCCCGGCAAGTATGCTACTTGCTCTCGCAATAACCAATGGGCCAACTCGCGAAAGCTCGGGCAATCTCCTTCGGCTTGGGCTTCCGATAAGTGCGGCTCGGCGTGGTACGACCTCGCGCGAGCAATAGGCACCCGTTCTTCGGCTTAGCGTCCGGACAGAATCAACACGAGGTACGTGCTCTCCACATGGGCAAAGGCACTGTGCGTGAGCTCAGTCCTAGCCACAAAGGTGTCGGCGGACGAGAGGAAGCAGAGGAACCTGGTGTAGTCCCAAGGCAGAAAAGACACGCTACCGTCACGACCGTAGCCACCAGGGGTCGCTTCATGACTTCGTAGCTCCGCCCTCACTGCGAACGATTGCGAGTGGAGCGCCACCGCTGACAACTGGTTCGGAGCGAGGAGGCAGTGAGGCGTAGAGATTGCATAAACAGGTGAAATGCGCCCGCGCAATGGCATGTCGAATTCCCAAAAATCCCCACAGACTTTCTTGCCCCTTATCAAGCTGGATCTTTGCATTTGTATATTCCATTGTATCTTCGCATTTCTAACGCACGAGGGTGAGTGAAATGAAAGTGAGTAAACCCACCCCATGCAATAATTGTTCGGTTCATTATCTGCGAGGCATACGCGTAGCACACAGGCATCTCTCATTCCCAAAAGTGACACACAGGTGTGAGGATAAATGTTCTTTAATGCTCTCATACACTAGGTTGAACATGGTTGCGTGACGTAATGGACTCTCCAAAAGTTGAACCGTGTGGTGTCGTGAGTTTTCTGACAGCTGAAGGTGTTTCCCAAAAGAAATTAGTCGCTGTATTGCTGCACGTTGAACATTGCGTTTCATTGGCCACTTGAAGCGCTGGAGCAAACTATTCAAAGAAGGACGTGAAAGTTGCAAAGACAATTCAAGACCGGGCCAAAGCCACTGTGCAATCACCCTCAACAGAATTGCAAAGGTTGATGAGCTGATTAGACAAGAACAGGGAATAAGTACCGATGAACTGGCAGATCAATCGTGTGAACATCAGTCACGGTTTGGTTCACACCATAATACATGAATATCTCTATCGTCGGCTCTTGTGTGCGCAATTGATGCCCAAGATTTTGAACCACCGCCAGAAGACTGAGAAGTTCGGCACTGCCTTGACTCATCTGATTCGGTACCATAATGACTGTGACAACTTTTTGTTTGCAATTGTGACCGGCGACAAATCACGGTGCCACTACTATGAGCCTGAAAAACGACGGCAAGGCTTTCTGTGGTAACATTAGAGTTCACCAGCCCCAAAGAAAGCAAAGGCCGTCGTTTCTGCCGGAAAGGTCTTGTTGACTTTTTTTTCAATCGTCAGGGGCCATTACTGATTGAATTTGCTAAACCTTGAGAGACTATCAATCGTTTATGATATTGTGAAACGCCGGATGAAGAACAAACGACGTGGAAAATTGACGAATGGGGTCATCTTGCTCAATGACAATGCCCGTCTCCACATCGCTGATGTGATTAACACAAAACTGGCAAAGTTCAAGTGGAAAACGCTGCAGCAGAAACCTGTAGCCTTGCGACTTCCACACTTTGGGGCAACTGAATAAAAAGCTCAAGGGAACCAGATTCGTGTCGGACGATGACTTGAAAGAGCCAGTTACACACTTTTTAAAGCAGCCAAAGGGGGGAAAAGTCCAACTCTCAATGGCAACCCAAGGAGTTTTATGAGACGGGAATCATGCGACTCATTAGTCAGTTGGACAAATTTCTAAATGCTCATGGAGAGTACCTTTAAATAAAGTACCCCGTTTGTCATATATTCGCATTTGTTCACATTCATTTGTCTCACCCTAGCATATTTTAGAAAACTGCTGCTTTCTATATGTGCTCTCTGTTGCGCCTATTGGATCGGTGGCATTACTCACAATACACGACCGGTGACAGCTGCTCCTGCGTAATACATCGGAACAAAGGGCAGCGTCATTGAGATTTTTCCCTGACAGTTGCATGTGTACAAAAATGTAAACAAGGTTCTTGAATGACAGTTTCAATAAAATTTCAATAAAATTCAATAAAAGTTTCAATAAAATATTTGTCCCGAAGTTGTTAATTTTATGGCCTTTACATTTTTTATATCAGCGGCAGGCACTGCTTTGCTGGTTTCGAACTGATATAGTTCTAACGTTCGTGTGATATTTTCTTTACTTATTAAATAGACATAAAACATGGAAGCATTGACATCAGTTATTTCAGGCACAATTTTTGGGACATACGAGTATATTATTGTATGAAAAAATACATATTTTATTTGTCTTGACAGTGTGTAGCGTTTAAGAGTTTGTTTGCAGCATTTTTGGCAATGGCAATGTAGTTATTATTCATGTATTTGATACTTTGACAAATTTCATGAGGAGGAGGCCGAGCCGCAACGCGAGCCCCTCCCCGAACGAAATTTCTGGCAACGCCATTGTTACAACGCTGCTAAGGAAAGCAGTTATTGCCTTGACAAAGACAAGTCCCCTTGTCACAATATTGGCTTAACCCATTTGCACCCAAGGAAAATCTACCCGTTAAATTTTGTTGATTTTTGGTACCAGATGATCTTTTTACACTGCAACTGCATTGTCGAAGTTTCATGAGTTGCACTATTCTTTGAAACTAATGATGGCGTGCTTTAAAAAGTATGCTAGGCCTTATGGGAGTAAAACCTGATGCAGGTCATCAAATGTATATGCGATATTTTGGAGCTTCCTAAATCATAAAGGCTTGCAGTGAAGAGTCAAATGAACCTTTACACAAGACTGCATAAGCTTGTGATAGCAAAATTAGCCTTTTAATAGGTAATATTCTTTGCTGGGATGTGTTTTGACTATTCAAGTGTGTAGCATGACTTCATCAATTAACGGGAAAGGACTTTAGTGTTGCTTTCAGAGGTTTGCGCAATGAATATATATTATTGGTGCATATCTAGACGTGATATTTTACGATGAATGCAAGCATTCAAGACTAAAGCACTCATTATTTGGTTCAGTGGTAATTGAACCATCCAACAGACTGGTGGCATCTCCTTCAATGAGAGTCAGTTGTTACATTGCAATACTGTTGTATGATTTGCTTGGTGACATTTTCGTTAGAATTTTCTGACCTTTCATGAAATGTGGTGTATGCCTGGCTCCCCAAGTGGGTTGTCCTACTTTCATTGCATAATTATCTCATTTCGATTGGCACAGGAACATATATCATCTTTGTTGTTTTCCGCTTCCTCCCACCTATCTTTCAATTTGTAATGAAATCCTGCATAAACTATCTCTTTTTAAATAATGTTCATATGATATGTAATTGCTTTTTATGTAAATTTACTGCAACATTGCTCGCTATTTTATTGACTGAGAAGAGCATCATCACCTTTGTCAGCAGCAAGAAAGGAACCAGGAGGAATAATAGCAGTGTTGATGTAATCCTTATTATATTTATTGCATGCAACTGTCCCTGAAGCTTTTGTAGCGAGCAAGATATTTTGTCGAATTAAAGGTAAAAAACCATCGTATGTGCTTCGAGAAGAAACACAGCCCTCTAGCATACACATAGACCCATTGTATTTTACAAAGTACACCTGCATTCATTTTCTTGCGATGCTATAAATATGTATTTTATATGAAATGTCATGAATTCATTGTTTACGCCATTCTTTTCTACAACTTACACGCAAACTTCATCTTTGAGGAGCATATATATGTCATGCTTGACAAAAAATAAAGAAGATGCATGTACAGCAGCACCTGCTATGTTCAGCATTTCTCCAAGTTTGGTGATGAATAGATCAAATACATCTTGTAGCTGATGAAAAACTACAATGTGGTCATCTTGGCAGGACCCTTCTTAGCAGAATGGCATACTGAGGAACACAGCATGTTTCTTTGTTAATTGTTTATAAATGAAAAAAGTGGCACTGTACTTTTAAAAGTACGCTGGGCGCTAGTGGGTTAAACCGGCATTCCTTGTTCGATTACTCGCCAAAATTGCAAATTTCTGTCATCCAGATTCGTGTTGTCACAAGTTCCAGTGAAGAACTTTTTTGACACTAATGCCATGATTTTTTTTTTCTGCTTTCAGCATTTGCGAAACCTTTTTTTTGTGTGTGTGTATTTAAAGTGAGAATCATTCCTGCCTTTGGTTTTGCAATCAGACCTGTTTTACTGGAAGTAAAAACATTAAACTGGGGTATACCACTGCTGTAGCAGAATGTTTTTATCATTGCTTTAGCTTTAATTGTTTTTAGTGGTTATAAAAAAAAGAACACTGTCTTACCAGACGTCTCTACCAAAGTAAAATTTTGAAGCGATGAAAGGACATTTCATTTCTTAGTATCACTGGCATAATTGCTGCACCATCAAAATGGTTACTGTATTTTTCCTGCCAATTCGGTATGTTAAGGTTATGTAGTACTGGAAGAATCCTGCATTACTGTAGGAACACACTGTAATCCAGAATGCAGTTAAATTCCTGCATTGCTGTAAGAACACACATTTATCCAGAATGCAGATAACCAAATCAATTTAAGGCGCAGCAAATAATGCTAATTTATGAGAGGCGCTGTTTCAACAGTCACTGCATCTGTTCAGACTACACTTTTCACACAATCACCCACCGCGGCAAGCCTGAACAGTTTATAAAGACTGAGTTAGTACACTTGCTGCTCAATCTTAATGGTGACATGCTTTTCAAGTAGTTGGAGCCAAAAAAAAAAGCACTGCAAGATAAGCTCTACCAACACTGTTCGAATATCATGTGTGTAAGTGGCACCACATGCAATAATTTCCATTACAAGTCACTGCTTAGCCACAGAGGTCCACTTGCTAGTCCACACTAGTAAAACACCAGGCTGATGGGTATGGTGCACTGTCTAGTTGTTTTTTGTGGTACACATAAAGCTTTGCCAGTAGAAACAAACTAGTATTTGTCATGAGGAGCTGTCATTGTATATGCCCCATGACATCATAATGGCTCCGCTCCCAGCAAAAGGAACGAGGTACGAAGCAGATGATTTGTTCCTGCCACCATCATTTAAAACTGTTACATTGAAGAACAGCATTGGATTTTTGCCTGTAAAATGATTACCTTTTGTTTTCTGATGCTTTGGAGTGACCTTGTCATTTGTTTTGGCGTCTTTAACCATAACGTTATCTTGTACACGTAACAAGTGCGACTTATGGCTGAGCTCTGTCTGGTTCTTAATAAATTTCGAAATATTCCAGTGAATACTTTTGTCCAAAAAGGATTGTTTCATTGCAAGAGAAGTTTTGGACCTTGAATCTGACGTAAGCATTGATGAATTATTACAGCATGTTGACAGCTGATCTTTTGTAGTGCTTGTAACTTGATGTTGCACTTCTAGCTCTTGAAATTTATGCACCCACTTGGCGCCAGCATCAGGTAAAATGGAATGAACCCCAAGCTTTTCGTTCTTCCAGCTTATTGCATCACTTATCATATGGGTCATTTTATCTCTGTTCTGTGAGAGTGTGTTTTCTGTCCAGTTCATGACAGGCATTACATTGTATTTCTGCAAGTTCCCAATTTTTATTTCATAGTTTTTACCTGGTCTGTATGTGGCTTCTTGCAGATAATTACTCTCAGAAAAATTTTGTCTGACTGACCCAACAGGCATTAGCTCGTATTTCTGCAAGTTGCTAATTTTTCTTTCATGGTTTTCACCAGGTCTCATGGCTTCTTGCGGTTGATTCTTCTCAGAAAAATGTCCGACATACCCAAATGATTTGTGCTGTTGCATTATCTTAGACATCTCCTTTCTCTTCTCAGAAGCTATTACTGAACTTACAGCCAGTTGTTTCTGTTCTGTGCTGGCTTTATCTACAGCACCGTTTTCTTGCAGAAGACTTGACTTTCTGCGTTTTCTCCTCTCAGGCACCATGATAGTTCTTTCTGTCATTTCACTGTCATGACCAGGTTTACTGGTACTGTTTGTCTTTCTGTACTCATCAACCTCTACTGCATGCTTCAAGCTATCAATAATGTCATCCTGGGCTTCAACAGGTAGTTGTTTATGTCTCATGTAACTCTTTCTAGCTTGCTTTCGTTTTGTTTCACTGGCAGCTAAATAGGCAGCAGGTCTGAGCAATAAATTGTCATTATTCCCTTCATTCCTAAAAAGCTTGGCAGCTGCCATCTTCAGAAGCCTTTTCCTGAACTGAGTGACTTCATAGTCTTCACCATCTTCATTCAAAGATTCCTTCTGAAGAGGCTGCAGAGGAACTGCAGTACTGCTCATTATATGTTCAAGCTCTGTTACTTGGTCACCTGGATGGCTGCTGATAGGCATGTGATACTTGTCAACACCTCCTTGTTCACTGTCAGCTTTATAAGTTGTCAGGTCATCTAGAGTTAGTTGAGTTTCAAATGTCCCATCTTGTTCCCTCTGGAAAGTTGAAGCACACCTTCTCTGTATAACAGGTA
The DNA here is from genome assembly GCF_023375885.2 of Dermacentor andersoni. Lineage (NCBI taxonomy): Eukaryota > Metazoa > Arthropoda > Arachnida > Ixodida > Ixodidae > Dermacentor > Dermacentor andersoni. The sequence goes on along the minus strand of NC_092814.1, from coordinate 55,072,862 downwards.
CTTGCAGCTTCACTCCTCGTTTGCTGTGCTGCCGAGGTTCAGACACTAGGGATCCGTAGTAGTCTGATAATGCTACTGTAACAGGTACACTGTTGAGACCCACATGAGATTTTGTTGCATTCTTTTCTGTTTCTTCCTTGGTTTTGTCTCGATCATCAATACTGTAAGCTGCAGGGTACTGCTGATTTTTAAGGACTGTACTATGGCTGTTGGTCTCTACAGCTCTTGTGGTTTCAGATGGCTCATCTTGCCCAGTATCATTTTGGAATGCTCTTGTGAAAACATCTGCTGTCTTGTTTTCTTCGTCTTGCTGAATAAAGTGCATGTTAAATCCTGAGCTTCTGCACTTCAATGCTGGTTGAGAGGCATTGCTTTCTGTTGTGACGGGGTTTGCAGAAGTTCTGGTGTTGTCCTCAGAGATGTTCAAAAGCATGCTTGTTTCTGCAAGCTGTTCATCGGGAGCCACTGTGGATGGCAGTGTGGTTGCATTGGTTGAGCTTTCGCTGTATTTCTCCCCCATAGCACTGCTGAGGATACTGTCTGGCATGCAGTGAGAAAATGCTGGGCTGTCGGGAACATGGTAGCCGGGCTTGCACACACACTCGTACAAGCTAATTTTGTTGGGGTTGTCCTGGCACAAGTGAGGACTACAGATGCTTTCTGATGCGCACTTGCCCTTGTAGACTGAACATGTGAGGCCTGTAAAGTATTGGCTGCATTTGCAGTAAGAGCTTCCATTCCCATCCTGGATACACTCCCCCATGATGCAGAATAGGCTGACTCCTAAGGGATGAACTGTAACACACGAAGGCTTGCCATCCTTTAAAGCTTTCCATGCAACATACTCGATGGCTTCATGCGGTGTGTTGAAGTGACCAGGATCTGGCTTGAAACTTTGTACTGTATAGCAGAAAAAGGCCGCAAGAAGCAGGGTAGTTGCATGCATGCAGGAGTTGGGCTTGGATGAAAAGCCTACACTCATTCTTCAGCGACTACGGCAAACGTCGTGCTGAGCATGAGTCCAGAGGACGACATCACAGCTGTGCGAAAAAACAAAAACAAACATATAACTTGTGCAATGTGTATATGTACCATGCACACAATTTACCACTCGTACAGCACGTTGTATGCATTGCTCTAGCAGGCTTTCGAAGCGGTAGTACTATTAGGAACCAAAAGTATGGTGTGTATTGGCACACTGGGCGCCAATTTACTTTTCTCCGCTGTTAAAGTCTCGCTTGCGATTAGTCGTTTATTTGCTTGTGCATAAATACCATGACCTGCAGACATACGTACACGCCGCGCTGAATTATAAGTAAATGCTTACAGTAACAGTAGATGCCGAACCCTTATTAGGTTTTCGCTTCTTTCATGCAAAACTCCAGCGCCCACCACAGCAATGCAGAATTGTTCTTGTTCTTCTTCCTTCAAATTTTGGCACGTACCCACGAGGGGGGTATTTGCCCATGGTCCTCAGAAGAAACATATGAATTTCTTGTATTCTGTTAATTTATTGATCTGTACTATCCATAGTTAATTAATAGTAAATATAAATTATATTATATTTTTGTTTCTTGAATAGTTGTTGTTCAGTGCCTGAATTGTTTCTTTTTTCTTCTTACTTAAATGCATGGACTCGCCCAAATTTACCGTATTAATTACTCACGCTGTGTGAACGGGCTAGAAGGGACACCATATTTTAAAACGTCACTCTTTTAAACGAAGAGCGCACACGCTTACATACGCGCAGGTACGCACAGTTTCGTCGCGCTTTCAAGCGCATTTGCACTTGGCGTTGTAGCCGAAACCGAAACTAATATAAGCCGTAGTATGCTGTTGAATAGCCGGCAATAAATAATTTTTCTCAAAACTATTATTTTACATGTAAAATGGTATTTCTTGAACATTTCTTCATTTTTGCACGTAGGTGCGCTCGCGTGTTCGCGCGGCGGGTGCGCACGAGCCTTTGGCCCTACGGCTTCGGTCGCTTCGGTCTTTGCACTACCTTCGCTTGCTCGTTCATTTGCTGGAGTTGGTGAATGGCCGAGCGTTCTCTCGCCAATGGATCCGTCGTCAAAGGCAAGCGATTAATTATTCTGCGCGCGTCCTTAAGAGATTGTGCAATGCTTCCCGCGCGGCAGTTGATGCCGTTCTGATTGCAGGTATTAATGAACAAAGCTTTATACTTGTGTGCGCGGGAGGAGTTTACTAAATCATCGGTTAGGACGGCGCGGCACGGATATGTGAACGTCAAATGTGGATAAAGTTGTGCCTCTTTTCCATTAATTCACGATCTGACTTGTGGTATTTGCGCTTGAGCTGATTTGTCTGGCGCCCGTGGGATGTGCAGGGAATAACTTCGGTCGTTGACTGCTCTGATGTTACGTTCCGCACGAAACTTGGTGTACGGTGTTCCGTCAGTTGTGTGCGTTCCTTCAGTGAGGATAGTGTTCTAGTGTGCTAGTTGTGCTGTACTGTGCTGTACTGCATGCTTTACAATCTTGCAATCGCCATCAAAAGATTCACAGTAACGTTAAAAGAGCTCGAAGACCTCGCGGTTTACTGGGTGTCCCAGCGTTCCCTTGTTCTTTCTTTTTTTTTCAGACGCGTTCCAGAGGTTCGTCTCATATTTTCTCCGCCCGCGTGATATTGCTAACCTTATTCTTTGTGTATTTTGCAATAAATTCTTTGTCATAGATTTCCTTAAGATCCCGTGGAATATGTGTAGCGCACAGCGTTTATAGGTACTACGTTCTGACACTCCTGCGCTGTCTTCATTAATCGTACATGTGGGTGTGCTAGGGATGGTTGGCTATAATTAGCTATCGTTGGTTAGTCATCGCACAGACAACAAAAGCTTCGCCTCTGTAGTGCGTCTGAAAGTGTCGAATGTCATCAAGAGTTCATAAACCTAGAGGACCTCCACTTATCGCGGGGAGATAAATTGTCTAATCTTTGTAGGGGTGTCTCGGGCACTGTGTTCTATTTGCGTGTTCGAAGCGTCGCTTAGACTTCATCACTGCCGCGTTGAGCGGTTTTGTGCAAAGTGTAGATTCCAGCAAAGTTTGAATTGCAACTGGGATTATCTTCAACACATGCATGCCAAATTGCTCACTACTTTCGAGCGTGCTTGAGTTAATCATGGAACTGACTGTACATCAAGCGCTGCTGTACGGTCATTCTGGGGCCCATTTGGCTTCGTACCTGGGCGTGCACAATCGCGTTGGCGCTAAGTTCGCGCGCGCGCAGGAAATTCAATGCACGTCGACTCCAATGAGGATCTAAACTGCCGTCCTTGCCACACAGTTTCGCTACGCACAGAAATTTTGTGACGTAACGGAAAAAAGACGCCACTACACATTCCAACTGTGGCCATCATGTCCAAATTTTTTATGTGTAGTGGTGGCATTCATCAAAGAGATGCACAACCAGACATCACTGGATGTGACCAAACAGCAGTAGCTGACAAATATGCCCCTTATGTAGCAAAATATTTTACATGGAAAATGCTATTTTGTATGTTTAACTGCAGGCGACAGACAAGCTATGTTTAGTTAATATAATTTGTTGTATTGAGTGCAAGCTTGTACTTGAATTACTGCATTTTTAAGCAGAAATAATAATACAAAGCATCACTTCATGTTTATTCTTTCTTGAGTTTATTCTTGGTTAATTTTTTTTCTTGTTTAGTGGGTGTGAACACTGTGCATGAATGTGCCAAAGGCAGCATTTGCTTGCATTGGGTGATTTTGATCGTAATTGAGTTGAGTGGTATCAACACTCTTGAAAAAGTTTACACCCTTTTGGGCTTATCTTGTCCCACAACAATAATCGTCATCTGTCTTGCCCATATTTCCTTTCTTCAATGCTGTGAGCCCGATACTTCCAAGTCACAAATTGCTTGCGTGTTATCAGCATGACACAGCATTCTTGACAGGAAAGTAGCGAGCGCTGAGTTTTCAAGGAAACGCAAGCAAGGCAGATGACGATTATTGTTGGACAAATATACACCCCAAAGGATCATCATCATCATCATCGTCGTCATCATCATCATCAGCCTCTTTTATGTCTACTGCAGGACTAAGGCCTCTCCCTGCTATCTCCAATTACCCCTGTTCTGCGCCAGCCGATTCCAACGATAGAGCCCGTGAATGTCCTAATTTCATGGCTCCACTTTGTCTTCTGCCGTCCTCGACCTGCGTTTCCCTTCTCTTGGTACCCATTCTGTGACCCTAAGGGTCCAACGGTTATCCAGCCGGCGCATTACATGACCTGCCCAGCTCCATTTTTTTCTCTTAATGTCAATTAGAATATCGTCTATACCCGTTTGCTCTCTGATCCAAACTGCTCTCTCTCTGTCTCTTAAAGTTATGCCTAGCAATCTTCGTTCCATCGCTCTTTGCGCGGTCCTTAACTTGTTCTCAAGCTTCTTTGTCAGTCTCCAAGCTCTGCCCCATATGCCAGCACTGGTAAAATGCACTGATTGTAAACCTTTCTTTTCAATGATAATAGTAAGCTTCCAGTGAGGAGCTGACAATGTCTGCCGTCACGATCCAACCCATTTTTATTCTTTTATGAATTTCCTTCTTATGATCAGGGTTCCCTGTGATTAATTGACCTAGGTAAACATACTCCTTCACAGACTCTAGAGGCTGACTGGCGATCTTGAACGCTGTTTCCCTTGCCCGGCTATTGATCATTATCTCTGTCTTCTGCATATTAATCTTCAACCCAACTCTTACACTCTCTCTGTTAAGGTCCTCAATCACTTGTAACTCGTCCCCAGTGTTGCTGAGCAGGACAGTGTCATGTGCAAACCTAAAGTTGCTGAGATATTTGCCATTGGTCCTTACTCCTAAGCCTGCCCAGTTTAATAGCTTGAATACTTCTTCCAAGTACGCAGTGAATGGCATTGGAGAGATTGTGTCTCTTTGTCTCACCCCTTTCTTTATAGGTATCTTCCTACTTTCCTTGTGAGGAATTAAGGTAGCTGTGGAATCTGTAGATACTTTCCAAGATATTTATGTGAGCGTCCCATACTCCTTGCTTATGTAATGCCTCTGACTGCTGGTATCTCGACTGAATCAAATGCCTTTTAGTAATCTATGAGAGCCATATAGAGAGGCTGATTTTACTCTGCGTATTTCTCGATTACCTGATCGATGACATGGATTTGATCCATTGTAGAGTATCCCTAACAGCAAACCCAGTGGCACCTCTCGCTTCCTCTAACTTTGTCCATTATATGCCCCCCTTCTTCTGGCCACCCTTCACCTGCCAAAGGGTGCAACTGTTTTAAAAGTGAAAGCCAAGCATGCTTAGAAGTAGGCTGTGCAGCAGCATTTTATATTCATTAAGTTGATTGTGGTTGGCTCAAGTGTGCTTGGAAGTACCCATGCGACAGGGTTAAGGACAAGGGTACCATTATTTGTTGCATTTCAGAGACTGTGGCAGTTACTTGGCTTTGCAAACATGCTGTGTGGCAAGCCAATGCTTGTGCAATATGAGCAGCCTCCACACAGACAGCATATTCACCTTCATTAGCATGATTTGCATGTGTGTGTGGGCAAAATATGCCAAAAGTTGAAGAAAATAAACAAGCTGGTGGCAAACTTTATGCTAAAATATATTGCAAACCACTGTAGTAGGAAAAACCACATTATATTAACACACTTCTTTCATTATTTAGAATAGAAGTCATACATGTGACTTTATCAATCCATTTGTTCCACTCATGGAATGGCCATTGGCTCTTGCACCATGAAACACCACGTATAATTTTCTTACTAGTGTCTATATGTATAATTATTTTGGGCATTTAGAATTATTTTGTATGAAGAGAGTGTTATCAAACCATGGATACCACTCATTTATGATTAAAAATATACATTTTGTCATGGTTACAAACTTTACTCTGCATTTCATGGCTCTAGTTGATCCTTGAAGTTTCCTGTGAAGAATCACATGCCTTGTTTTTTTCAGGGCATAAGCAATGCCCTAGAAATTGAATAAAAGATATATTCACATAATAGTCAGCAGGTTTTTCACTAACATCAAGGGAAAAAGAATGCTAGCTTAAGTTAGTTATGAAAGTAATTCTTAGCTATTTTATAGTCCATTGTCAAGAGTGCACTACCGAATGTTTTTTGTAAGCTGTACAGGATAACGTTGATATGTGTTGGATTAATTTCTCGTATGTCACACAATGTGCAAGTTTTTATGCATGCTCCACCTGAAAACACTTGTCATATCATTATTACGTGTAACAGGATGATGTTAAATATGAGCTACATTAAACAGGGCACAGGACTGAAGATCAGCGGTGGAGCCACAAACAGGGCACAAGACTAAAGATCAGCAGTGAAGTCATTTATAAATGCCATACAAATGTCTTGCAATCAGCAAGAAGGAAGGGCATTAACCGAGGGTCCCGATTTTCTGTTAGTCATATCATAAGAAGCCAACAAACACTGACACCAAGGACAACATAGGGGAAATTGCTTGTGCTTAATAAATGAAATAAAGAAACGATAAATTTAATGGAAATGAAAGTGGATGAAAAAACAACTTGCCGCAGGTGGGTACCAAACCCACAACCTTCGCATTTTGCATGCGATGCTCTGCCAATTGAGCTACCGCGGCGCCGTTTCCCCATCCGCTTTCTTGCGTATTTATGTTTCCTAGTATGGGAGTGTTAGCCAGCGCCACCACTCAGACCTTGGCGGCGGACGTGGAACGTCCTTTCTGCCGCAGGCGTCACGAGAACGTGATCTTTTTGGGCAGAAAAGATGGCAGAAATGAAAGAAAGGAAGAAAGGAAAGAACGTCCTTTCTTTAGCAACCAATGACAAATGAAGGATATGCATGCGGTTATCTTTGCAAAGATCACTTGTAGGCACTTGTCCACCTCCTCTTTTCTTGTTCACATTTACCAATTGTACAAAAAGTCTTGTGTTCAGTTTAGGATACCCAAAAATTAGCTGCTTTCAGTGTTTGTGTGTTTACCTAAAGGGTCCCTATGGTATTATTTGGGAATCCAAGGTCATTGTGTGGTTTTCACTGCAAGAACTAAGAGGCCATTGTTAAGAATGGTTAATAACTTATAAGTGCTACACAGTAGCATAGTTAACTAAATCCAATTGAATGGCCAGAATCTTTTAGAGCTGAATTCATATGATGGGACGGCTTGCTTGCACGTCATTCCCTGAATGTCACACTCGTCTGCAGAGGAGTGTGACGTAGCTAAGCTACAATGAATCGTGCCACTTGCAGCCCACCAGCAGCTTGCTTGTGTGAAGCACGATTCGGCAGCACTCAGCCAGTTATGCTCGTCCACAGAGTGAACCGGTGATCCGTCTCGTCATGTGAATCCAGCTGCAGGGTTGTGGTTCGTTAGCTTCTAATTACATAATTCAGTAATGCATTCTTTCAACTTTGATTGCACTGCATACAATTTAATGTAACTTTAGTAGGCTGTCATGTTGCAATGGAATGTGTCGATCATATACCTCAGGATCATTTTATGCTTCAACATGGGAGCGAGATAAGCTGGCTGAACCTTATATGTGTGCCTTCAATTGAATGGTTGCTTTCTACCATACCAACCTAATTTAACTTTAAAGTGCAGTCCTGCCTCAGAAATAATGTACATGACAATGAAACCTTGCATAATTCAGCAACCCAATTGACCAAATGATTTTCCACACTGTTAACATAAATTTTAAAGGGTACAGACCTTGTGAACCTGCTGCTTGTTTTTTATGTGCATCTGACAACTGTGTGTTCATATGTTGCTGTCAGATAAACATTGCCACTGGCTTTTGTTTTATGTTGCCTTCGTCCAATTTGTTGTGTTTATTTGGTCCTGTGCATCAAATGTGCCCATTCCAAACCAGTTGAGGGGTCCCTTATATGTAGTCGGTAGTTTTTTTAAAGCTTTCTTGCATATTGTAAGTCAATAAATGCAATAAAAGCATTTCCCAGTACTATGTTTCGAAAAAAAAAAGTAATTAGCAAATTTTAGGAGCATTAGAGTTGTTTGTATTCACTGTCATCTCTTCAACACATGCTGTCACTGTGCTGCAACTAGTTCCTCCAAGTGCTCTAGGACAGCACGAGATTCAACAGGGCTCAGCCTGTGGCAGGTGTTCGGCACATGAACTGACATCCCTCTTTCATAGAGAAATGGGGACAGACCTATCAAAGCGTGTGCAGTGTTGTGCCAAGTTGTCTTCTTTGGCTGAGCGGATTGTGTCTGTGCACACTGCTCACAGTGTATTCATGCTGTTTATTCCGAGGCCATGCGACATGTGCTAAGAAAAAGAATTAGATCGGAGCAACAGATTGGTCTGTTTATCTACATAGTTTTACAAAACTATCAAACTGAATTGAGCAATGTGCTTTGATGCAGTAAAGCTGATCCTGTCTTGTGCTATGGCCAAGATGGATGTTACATGATTTTGATAAAATTAGTTGTTGGTAAATATATAAAACAAGTGAAACCTGCAAAAAAAAAAGAAAAGAAAGAAGGCTTTCAGCATTCTGTTGCTATGTTTTTTCTATCTTTAAATTCTTACTTTTCACTTCTGCATACTTGCAGCTGGCATTTACGGAATGTGTTAACCACGAGAAGCTTGGTGTCAATGTGGCTGACTATACCACCATGGGGTGGTAACTGCCGACAGGGACCTCAGGTAAGGCTGTTACACATTTTGATCACCAAACCAAATTAAAGTTATGATGAATAGGCTCTTTTTTTCATGCCTACACGTGCAATCTCCTTCATGTCACTTTTTGTTGTTGTTGATGTGGCGCATGAACATGTTATCCTACAGTCTGAGCATTCATATTGCACTAATTTTCATCATTTAAGATTTCCTTTTATATACAGGGTGTCCCAGTTAACGTTAGCCAGAGTTTTAAAACGTGAATGCCACGTAGCTGGACAGAACCAAGGTAATGTTGTTTGCCGTCGCTTGGAGATACTCAAATAAATTTTTTCATTCTTCCTAATTAGATAATTAGTCTTAATTACTTAATCAACTTCTAAAATATTATAGTTAGATGAAAAGCGTAATGAGAAAATTGTAGAGCGACATGAAAAACTCCCAATACAGCTTTCTATTGCTCAATGTGTGCTTCGTAAAAGTGTTTTTTCGAACGTGATAGAAGCCAACATTTTCACACAAATTTGCCACATGACTGGTCACTCGAGGCACTTTGCGTGTATTCACGGGCTTCGTTCATGCTCAGAAAAACACTTTTATGTAGCACGTATTGAGCAACAGAAAGCTGTATCGGGAGTTTTTTATGTTGCTCTACAATGTTCTCATTGTCACTTTTCATTGAATTATAATATTTGAGAAGTTGAATAATTAATTAGGATTAATTATGTAATTAGGTAGAATGAAAACAATAATCTGAGTATCTCCAAGTGATGGCAAACAACATTACCCTTCTTCTGTCCAGCTATGTGGCATTTGCATTTTCTTAAACTCTGGCTAAAGTTAGCTGGGACACCCTGTATATGCTAAGGACAATTATGTTGCAAGTTCCTGAACATGTGAAAATGACTACTATGTTCAACTTTCCCATCATGCAGTGGTCTCTGACACGGCCCAGGCACCTTCGGGATGAAGTATATCAAAGCCACTACAGTTCCCCAGGAAATCCAAGTGTGGTTTCAGGTAGGCTTGACACTGACACATTTCCTATGGGTGTCGTTGTAACCGGGGGTCTGAAGATGTGAGATATCCATTCATGGTGGAGGAGTGAGGGAACGTTGGGCTGGGTTAGACATCCAGGATGTTTTAAACACTCACATTTATGTTACATCAAGTACAAGAATGCTGCAGAATTACTGAAGATAAGAGGTTCAACATGATTTTGGCTTCTAGCGCGAAGTGAAACACGGACACAGAAAGGAGCAGACAGGACGAGCGCTAACTCTCAACAGAGGTTCAAGTTCCAGCAGCCAATCTTTTTTTCTAAATGTCCATCTCTTTTTAACCCCTCCGTTGGCCTGGTCCTGTCACCTTCCATCAGGGGATGGATGACATCATGCCTTGCCAATCCGGAGATTGGTAGCCCCTTTTCCTCCGAGGAAAGCTTGGTTCAAAATACTTGCACATCACTGTGCATGAACAGGGAAAGGGGGAAGCACAATGGTCCTGTCTCTGGCACAGACGTGGTAGTTTCGGCTGATGTCAGGTGATGTGAAGAAATATACCCGTGCACCCCTCCTGGCAGAGTCCCTCTTGGCATAACTAATCTATTTACCATGAATCGTCGCAGTTGGGGATGGCTCTGACGAGGTCATCAGCTCGTTCACCATTGTCGTGTCTTTTGTGAGCAACTTGTTTTGCGGGTTAAACGGCTGATCACAACAGTTTGTAGATCTGAAATGTCTGTGATCATTGGCTTTATGTGCTTGTTTTTGAATGCTTATAAATGTTTGGTGTTTGTGACACCACTTACCTGAAGGCTGCCTGCTTGTACATTCCAATCTTGAAGTCTGAATGGCTGAACCATATCCTCTTCAGGGGCCAATTAATTCTATCCATTGAGAATTTAGTTTTACCACAATTCTTGCATCTTCCCAATCATTATACTGTGTCAGGACAGATTAAGAATTTTGAATTCAATATGGTGACTCCATATGTGAACTCTGAGCTCTCAACAGGGACAAAATAAATTTTTTGTCCATGCATGCTTAGCATCAATCAAGCCACTTAACACGTTCACTGCAGCTTGGGTTATGGGAGGGTCAGGGCAGTTATTTTTCTTGTGGGGCTGTGCAGGGCTTGCAGTGCTCAAGCGACATCTTTTATAGAGCAACAAAGAGAAAAAAGTTCTTGCTGCTTCTAATTTGACGTGTCATGCACCACCTGTCTGCGGCTTGAGAAAGTTTCAAAGAACTCCCTGGTGACTCACCAATAGGTTATGACGCACCAGAGGAATATGGCAGGTAACCCACCAATGGGTTACCTTGTACAGGAATCGAGACTACAAAAAGTACTGCTGCAGCAAATGTGTTAAAACATACGCTTGATGTAAACATTCATTGTCAGAAGTTAACCCTTTACATGATGACACCATGAGCAAACACCCAGACCTTCGAACTCATTTCACTAAAACATTTTGCCCATATTATTCACATTTGCAGCAAAGGTTCAGTCAGAACTGCCTCAAGGTCCGTGCAACATGTTTTAAACATAACTGTTATTATCAGGGCTTTTGCTTTGGATGTAGGATCTTGGCACGCACAATTGTGCACACAGTGCCTGAAGGGGATCTCCACTAAGCACAAACCTGATGCTCCGCGTGAGTGCTCGGTATCTTTGTATAGATTGTTTTTCACACGGTTTACCTCTTTCCTCTGCCTGCAAATGGCATTATTGTGCTGTAGTGGAGTTGGCTAGCTTCCATTTCTTTTTACCCACTGCTGTCACTTTGTCTTGCTTCCTGTCCTGCCTCTCTTCCCTCACAGCAGAGTGCAACAGTGAGAAGGTAATGTGTAATGTGTACACCATACATGCGTACACGTAGAGAGAGGAAAAGCCTTGACTCATGAACTGGGCATGCACATGTGTAAAGTACTGCTTAGGTCCAGTGCACTGCCTAGGTCATGTTCATTCACATCATTTCTGTCATGACATGCATTCATTCATGTCATTACATCGTAATGTCATGCATGCATTTCGTTCATATGTTGATATAGGTATATTGAATTAAATAAACGACCACAACATCATGTCATTCATACCATTTATGTCATGGCATACATGCCATGAGAAATATGTCATGTTATTGATGTTATGACATGTCATGTATGCATGCATGTCAAGCTGCCCCGTGCCTTTTCCTATATATATATCCAGTTGAAGAAACACTCATGACAGCATCACGACATAAGAGGCTTAATAGATAGATAGGTACAACTGAAAACACCTGAAGTTCGCAAAGAATGCTTTGCATTAATAAATGTGCTTGTTGAATTCCTTGAAAACCGGTTTGGGGGCGACTTTTGAGCACTTGAGGTAACAAACTCTGCATAGTGGCTATGCCATAGACACAAGTCTGTCAAGAAACAATCCCAGATTATTTTCTTTTAGGTGTGCTGTTAAACCATTGCAATGTGGCGTGTCCACAGCCACCAACGACAAGCGTGTTTAAATTATCATTCCCATTGTGGAACTACACAAAGCTAGATCAAGTGAGCAAGCCGCGCCATCATATTGTTGTTTTGCTAGTTGGTTCACACCGTAGCCATCATGGCTCCATTTTCAGGCCCTAGGCTCTCGTAATGCTTGGCGGAAAGCAAGCATCAGCCATTTGGCACTTGCATGACGAGTATTTAAGTCGAACGCTACCAACCATCATGCCAGAAGGTGACAGACATCATTACAATGGGATAGTCAACTTAGAAAAGCAATCTGAAAAACTTGAAGCAATGTGTCCAACTCAGCAGCTGTTTAGATACAAGAAATCGCAGCTAAGAAAAAGCATAGTTCACTCTTTTTTAGTGTATGTGTGCAAATAAGTTTGTTTTCCCCCTCCTTGAATTTTGGCCTTCGACATCCTTGAAATCCTTGAATTTTCCTTGAATTTTGTTCAAATGTTCTGTACGAACCTTGCTGGCAATGCCTGTGAGCTGCGAGTTTGCTTAGTGTTTCCAATGGCGGCACAGAAACACCCACATAATAAAAACCAAGATCAATATTATTAGCTCAGGACTTTGAGTGGCTGCTTCACTAAAATGGCAATTTTTCTGATTAATCACTTTTTCCTTTCTTTCTTTCTTTCTTTCTTTCTTTTTAATTACACTTTCTTCTGGCAGCTCTAGTCAGCAGCAGCTGCATGCAAATAGAAACATTGTAAAAACAAGCTTTGTCCTCAGAGCTGCTACACCTATTATCTGCTGTTGGCAATAAAGTATGTGCCCCTTTAGAAAGAGTACCTTGTGTAACCTTGAGCTGAGTCTCTCGGTCATAGAACTCCTGATAAATGGAACATATTTCCTCGGTCTATTGAGGTTCCATTCAACAAGAGTACACTGTATTGAAATTTTTTTCATTAGCACGGGCATACTTTTGGACATACTGGTTGATGCATACAGTTTCCTTGTGATACATTTTTGAAATACGCAAGTCATGTGTACGATGGCTAGGCTACATGGTGCAAATAACGTGTTGGTGAATGTTCAAGAGGCTATTGTCCAAGGCCGGCCATCAGACGTTTATTTCTTAGAAGACCAAAGCTGTCATGTGTTCTTTGTTGCTTTGTCTTGTGTTGTGATGCATACATTCCCCCGCTTATGTTTATTTAGCACATTGTTGTATTAGTAGTGATGTTTATTTTTTTCACTGATGCACTTCTTTTTGTTTTCGGTATCACAACCACTCATATAATAGTCTTTTAGGACTGACAGTATGAATAAATGAAATAATAATGCAGCATCAACTTTCTGAGCATTTTAGCTTAGTAGACTCAAAGCCCAAAATATAATGTTTTTCACTACTGTGTATGGTTGCGTCATAAGCCGTCGGCATAGCAGTTCTTTATGAAACCTGAACCGCTCTGATTGTACCTCTGACGCACTGGAAGTGCAACTGGTTGCCTGCGGCTTTGATTTTGTTTTCATTTTGGCTCACTGGACATGGTTATGTGTGCTCATTTCATACTACAGAGCAATCCACTTAGTGATAACACATGCAAAATATGTGCTGCTGTAGCCAGCACGAAGCAAATGTGGAGGGAGGCTACAATGTGAGCTGTAAATCTTAAGTCTGAAGGATACGTGCAGTTTGCAAAGCTAATAATATTCTCCATATTATCTCATTGGATCACACAGTATAATTTGCTGTTTAGAATGACCATTGCAGCTATTGAATGAAACTTGTTTTGGTAGCTCACTTACATATATATATATATATGTGTGTATAGGGGGAACTGGAGAGCAGAGGAATTGACACTGTTTACTCCCACACTGTAATGAGCCTGCTTCTGCATCCTGACAAGGTAAGCAGTTTTTCCAACAAAGGTGCTCAGTTGGTGTCTTAAAGGAGTGCTAATTTGACATTCTTTTTACTTTTAGTTTTTGGCATTAAGGGAAGGTCCTGGACCTCAACACATTTACTTGATCTTGTATATCAGATGTTTGTACCCCTCCCCTTATGTAATACCCCCAAAGTCATGGTTGTTGAGTAAAATAAGCCAAACTGAAACCTAGAGAATATACTGGCAAGCTTTAGTGTGCCAGAAAGTTTAGTATCTTTTCTACAAACCAGTTTTGGTTTTGTTTCCCAGGAGGTGTGTAGGTGTCATGGCGAAATAACACTGGAGGTGGTCATGTGGGAGCAAGACGTTGCAATGTTCTGTCACTCGTTATGGGGCTTGCTCGATTATCTGCTATGCTGCTACTTAATTGCACTGCTCAGTGTAGCAGCTTAACAGATGACCAAGAGAGCTGGAGCGAGTGCAAAACATCACGTCTTGCTCCCACGTTGACTACCTTGTGTGTCCCAATGCCATTACACATAGACCTCCTGAAAAATGAAACCGAAACTGGTTCTTAGCAAAGCTGTCATATTAAATTATTTAAGGCACTCTAAAGCTTGTCAGTATTATTGGGTTTAGACATCTTGAGACCTTCATAAAAAGAAAAGAAAATTCAAAAACGTCATGTTGGTGTGCCTTTAAATGCTAGTGAATTATGTACAGTAATCTTAATCTTCATTTTACATGTCCTGCATGTAGAAACTCCCTTTCTTTTCTTACATATTTTTAACAAATTTTATTCTGTGCCACCAGACTAGTGTTTGTTCCTTATGCCCTTTATGTATAAAGTGAAGCCACCAGTCACATTGAATGATGTTAGTCAATGATGTAATCACCAATCACTGTTAATTGGGCTAGTTGAAATGTTGGTTTCATGGTTACAAATGTTGAACGCAAAACACAAGGGACAAAGAAGGAAGTGCACGACACAAGTGCTGATGCGTGCACTTTCTTTGTCCCTTGTGTTTTAGGTTAAATTTTCATAACTATGAACTTGTTGTTTTTTAGAAAAAAACCTGCTGCAGGAAAAAATTATCTAGCAGCATGTTTTGTGATTTACATGTATGTATTAAAGGCAAAAATTTACCAGTGTTGAGACAGGTTTACCCCAAGTGGATAGAATCTGCAGCCCATCCACTATGGTGTCCCTCATAGACCAGGTGTAACTTTAGGATGTTGAATCCTATTAATTAGTCAGAAATGTATGCTAGTAAGCACTGAAACTTTTTAGCTATGTCATACATCTTACTTATTGCTTAACGGCGAAATTTGTTACGAGGTTTTCTATGGCTTGTTGACTGCTACAGTTACTAACATGCTAACAGTATTGCCTCTAAACATGTCCAGGAATTAGGAAACCGTGTTGCTGCAGTGGAGTGCCTAAGGTCAGCCACAGAGCAGGTAGGCAGTGCTGTCTCCGTAAGTTATCCATTAACTCCTGTGTAGAAAATCAGCAAACTCATGAACTTATTTTGCAGAAGACTGGCCTTGAAACACTGGTGGATGAGCTGTGCAGACGCTTGAACAACCACTTGAACCCCGAGTCTGGTAAGCACATTCTTCAAAGTATGGTACAGCACAACCATCGTCAATGACAGGTCACTTGACCTGTTTGTGCTCTGAGATGTTTTCTTCATCCCCTACACTTTGCAATTTTGCCTATACATGTGTGCGGTACACTCCTTGTTGCTGAAGGCTTAGGGCACCTTGCCTTTGTGCCAATGGCATCTGTAAGGAAACTGTTTCCCGAAGCATGGAAATATGAATATCAGGTGCATCACGCTTTGTTTGGGAGGTGCCTCTCCAGAATTGACTTGTAACTGACTGCACTCATCATGTTTCTCTTTGCTGCGTTTACCATACTCTGAACTTTGCTTTTTAAAATTTTATTTGGGCATGCTGGAAAGTGACCAGTTAAATTTTGGAAGTACATATGGGAACAGTTGAAAAGATTTCGCAGGTGTTTCATGATGCTATTGCTTTTGACCATAACTGTGAATGATGCTAGCATGCATTATTCATGCATGTGAATACTGTGAATGCATGTGAATTCTGCATGTGAATTCTGCATGTGAATAATGTGTACATGGTTCGTTTTGAAAGTGTTACACAGCACTCGCAAACAAGGACAGAAGGCAGAATAAACATTTATATGGCACTGCCTATCTTTTGTCCCTGTTTTTATGCAATGTTACTTGTTCAAAATGAATCCTAACCAATTGCCCACCTTGTCATCTTGGTTCACCATGCATGTTTGTAGAGTGTTGTCCTTGTGTCAAGAAAAAATTGTGTAGTTGTCATTAGTAAAGGTGCAGAGATGTGATTGCAGCACCAATTGTGCCAAGTGGCTGAACTCGCTACATCCTGCGACATTTGGGCAAAATTTGAATATTTTGTGCCCAGCCTTTGTCAAGGGGTCATTTCACAGTCATTCAGGGGAAAGAAAGAAGCTTGAATTTGGCTGATCAGTTTCTCATGGCTGTATTGCCATTTACTATGCATTAACTGCTAGTGTGCTTATAGCAGTGCATTTATTGCTGAAATAGGAAAAAGTTTCCATGTATGGATGTATTATTTTGGGGTTCTTTGTTTTGCTATCAGAGATGGAAGCTGCTGCAGCTGCACCAGTGGAGGAACCTCTGAAGCGTAGGTCTCCAAAGGAACTAGCACAAATGTGAGTGTCTCTTCTGAATGGAGTGCTTCTGTTTAAAGTTGAAGTGCTTGATATGAGAGTTTTATATCCTTTTTTTTTTTGGCTAGTAGTCCGATATAGCTAAATAAATTGGCCTAGTGTTGTCAACTTGCATTGTGCATCTTCTTTAACACATGCCATGTATGTGGTGCCAGTTTGTCAGTCTCTTCCCTGTTGTCAAACAACCTTAGCTGTTGTTATTCAAGCAGATTTTTCTTAGTGAAAGTATTACCGAGTGAAGGATACATTGTGTCCACAGAATTTCACTGAGTGAGCTTGTGGGGCACTGGAACTTTTTTTTATATATATTTACGCAGTGACACTAAAAGGAGTGCTTCATTTCTTGCCTGTCTCCATATTGATAGCCAAACATTTTTTTTCCGTTAATGGAGCTCGTAATGTGAATAGTAAGTATGTAACCAACGTGACCTGCTACAGGCATCTATTTGCAAGGTACTACTGTCACTGCTGTGATCGTATACATTGCAGTGACCTTTCACTTCTGTTCGCAAGCTGCCCACAAAGAGGTTTGTGTGCATTAAATGACAAAGATTTTCATTGTTCATTTTCTTCCCCATATTAATTTTGTATGACGGGAAGTCCATTTCATACTCAATTTTATGTGTGAATAAGGAGACATTGCACTAGTGTGTAAGAAAGGACACTGACAGGAAAATGAAATAAGACACACTGAATGTTAGTGTGTTTTTTGCATTTTTCATGTTCCTGTCCGCGTCCGTTTTTACACGCTAGTGCAATGTCCCCTTATATGAATAACCACCAACTAGCCCAGCTTTCTGCCTTAAAAAACCATCACTTCAGAATATCGATATTTGTTTCAGTTGTACAAGCTTGTAATTTGTGGATCCATAATAATGACTCTTGTTTCACTGTAGAAAAGGTTGTGTGAGGTTGTACTGTATCATTAAAATTTTAGCACAGTGAGCTTTTTCCCCTGTGTTCATGTTTATGAAACATATTTCTACCTGCAATCTTGATCATGGGAGCACAACTTGTTAACCATTCTCACTTAGCTTTGAATTGATTTGGTGGGTATAAGTGTGGCAGATGGCTTATGTTAAAAGTACACTGAAGCAGCCTTTTTGTCCTCTTCTTTATTGAGCCTTTAGCAATCTTTTGTCAACACATTTGCATAATTATGTGTGCAAGTGCACCATTCAAAATGAAAGCCAATGTTAGCAGCTTCAAGCGAGTGCTAGTGAAAAAGAAGATTGATAAAGTGTGCCTGGTTATGCTCGACTGGCTGAGCACGAACATGATGTAGTGCAATACTTGCAGCTCGTGATACAAGGAAATGGATGCTTTGATGAAAAGTATTGCAGTTTTCTTTATTTAGAAAAACACAGTGGGAAGCAAAATGAACAGCAATTATTCTTAAAAAATTATCATTTTCTAATAGACATGCATAGTCTTTGTATTTTGCTATTAAAGGATGCACTTCAGCTTTTGTGGTGGGACCATCACAAAAGTTAAACGGTATTTTTTAACCTGAACTGTATCTGATTGGACCTTTGCAGCAGTTCTATGAAATGATTCACATTATCTGCTCCTTCCTCTTGAAGGTACTACGCTGCATTTCCAGCTCTTGATAACAGCCCCCAGGTGCAGGCACAGCGGGTTTCTTGGGATGGCCGCCGCATCATAGAACTACACGAGCGTGAACAGCAGAATGCTGAAGGTGAGCTTTAACAGCAAAATGATTTCTTTTGCATGGACATCTGACATGGTAATAAGCCTACCAAGTTGCTAAACAGTGCTGTCATGAGTACACCAGACAAATATCTTTGTTCCACCATATATACCTGTGTAAGCCTTGCCTATGCTTAAGGCCTGCGCCCCCCTTTGGAAGATGAAAATTTGGAAAAAGAAAGTTTCATTTAAGCATGACATACGTACCTCATGCTGGTTATCTTCTGCAAGCAGATGGCAAAAGTTACTGTTCTCCTGACGATGGCATCATCATCATCATTACTTTATCCTCTGGGATCACACAGCATAGATCCAGCACACTTCAACAGTATTGACTGTGCTGCAGCTTGCTGTTTTGGGCTTTCAGGTGCATGAAAGCATCACTGCAAAACGTGTGCACATAGATATTGAACACATATGTGCGGTTTTTCTTTAGACTAGTGATCAATTGCGTCATCATTGTTCGATTTATATGTCATCATTACGATTGCGAATTTTTGCCCCCTTCAACGCTTTCTTCCTTGAACCTAAACACGCTCTGTTCTCGTCGCCGTGTCGAATCATTCAAATTCTTGCATTGCATTGTCAATTCTTTGGCTAGGCTCTCAAATGATAATTACATTAACTTCGCACCAGGATCATCAACGAGAAGACATCATGACCTAAGCTTGATACCCTACTACGCACGTGCTAACATGTTCAAATTCAGCTTTTTTCCCCGCTCAATCGAAGACTGGAATTCATTACCTGGGTCTATTCGCTCATGCTCATCCCAAATTTTTGCAACCGCCATCCTAGATGCATAATCGTGCTCACCCATGCCCGGCAGCATTTGTATAACTTCTTGTGTATTTTCCTTTCATCAGTGCTCTCTTGTAAAAGTGTTCACTTGTGTTTACCGCTGTATATTCCAATGCATTTTCTGTACCTTTTCTCAACCACTCCTGCTATAGTGCAAATTGCGCTGCAGTATGTATAAATAAATAAATAAATAGCTTCAAGGTGACGCATGTCTCGAAACAGTGTGAGCGGCACAAAGGACAAACACCTTTTGGATGGCACCAATGAGCCAACCTTATCACTTGACAAGGGCAGTGGAAGCAAGGTGAATAATTAAAGGTGTTCATAGGTGGTTATCAGTGGTTGTATTATTCTGCATATCAGGCAGTTCAAGGCTTCAGTGAGCAGCCATAAGTCTGCCTTGTGTTAGGAGTGCACCCTAGAAAAGGTATTAAAAAAAGTGCGGGCCTTACGCATTTCTGCTTGAAAGACCCTACCCCCATCTACCCTTTCATGCATTTTTCTTAAACTGCTGCCATTCTTGACCCTTATTACGTTGATTAACGAAACACAATGCCTACTGGCTGAACTTCTTCAGACATCATGACTCATCACTACCTTTGGAAAGAGAAATAATATCCCTTTCAGTGAATGCTGTTACTGTTCCGCTCAATAAATGTGCAAATGCAGGGTGTCTACCAACCTGGAAAACTGGGAATTGTCAGGGATATTGAATAGCCTGGAAATACTCAGGGAAAACTCAAGGAATTTGTGCTTCTATCAGGGAAAACTAGTTGTAATTTTATTGAAAGCGAACGAAAGTCACAGTAGTGCTGACTTGAGTAACAGAGGGATCGTAATGAATCGTATTTTGACTAGGTGTCGTCGGCTGGAGGAGGTTCCACTGTACAATCAATGATCGACTTTCCAGACGCCCGATAATTCGGACGGCTTCGCGGAGCCACCGCGTACCCTATAGAGTAAGAACGTATGAAATTTCAGACGCAAGAATGCTTCGCCGTCCGACTTTTCAGACTTTTTGCCATGACTGCAGGTCTGAAACGGCATTAATCAAAGCCACCACTGCCGCCGTTTTGATTACCTCGCCGATTTGAACCGGCGCTCTCGCATGCAGATCTGCTAGCAGCCATAGCAACTACCATGGCAAACGCTAGGCCGGTGCTTCGACGTTTGTTGTTAAGCTTCTTGCTGTCAGCAATGGCACCGGCTCCGCCGTTGTGGTCCTTGCGATTGGCTTCAAAGCTCGGAAAGCATGGTGCATTGCAGAATGTCATGTCCCGAAAGTCTGCTTCGCCCTAATGCAGCAATGCTTCGCGCTGAAGCATACGCGAAAGTATTATGGGGAAGCATAACAAACGTTAGATGGGGGAATTGTCCCGGGACACAGTGTGTATTCCTTTATTATACACGCGTCTTCCCGTCATCTCACATCACAGTACGAGTACCGATAGGCTTAATGAGTGTACTGGCAGGCCTTTTCAGATGTGTCTGTGGCGTTTTGAGCCCTTCAGGGCAGTAAAAGTCACGCATTCATTTTTCCAAACTGCCCGATTTTTCGGACTTTGACTGTAAAACTGACCAAGAGGATCATTCAAATGGTCTGTGGGATAAACGCGTGGTGGAAGGAGGATGAGAACAGAAAGGACTTATGCATTGAGGAATGAACAAAAAAGGAAGTGTGCTGCCGCTTTTTTCAAGGAGCTTGAGCTCAAAGAAACAAAGTGTTGACTGACGCCGAGATGCAGGTGTCCCTCATCAAAACTCTTTAAAGCAGCCAATCTTTGCATCTGACATGTTTTGTATACCATATCATTTTTCGCAATGTACTTTAGGCTCATAGTACACGTCATTAGTCATCGCCATAATCTTATTGCACATAGATGTTACGCACTTCACAGTGACTATTTTTTAGGCCCCTTTACAGCCACGTCACATCAACTTCATAGAATCCATCACTCCACTGCGAAGTCACTAAAACTGGCATGGCACTCTTTGGCCATACCTGGCCCTTGTGCCAATAAAAACCACACATTCATTCAAAGCAGTGAAGCGCAAAACTGAGGTGTTGTGCGCGGGCGGAGAGTATGTCAGGACAGTTGAGGTTGACCCACCAGCTGTTCAGAGAGAATCTCACTTGTGACAAAGTTCGGGCCTCATACCAATGAGCCTACTATCAGTTGATGGGAGTAGCTCACATCCCCTTCAGTCATGCTGTCCACATTTGTGGACACGGCTTATTTTTGCCATTTCTGTGCAGTGGTAGCAAGGAATAGAGCACAAACATTAGGCTTAGGGTAAATTGAACATTCTTATAACCTAAATTACTTCCATTTTACTTCAGAGGGATTTTTATCATTACAGAGTACTGCTTTGTGAAGGCACTACCATGTTTTAAGTGACGTTTGATGTGGAGCATGTCAGTAGCACCCTCGAATTATATATATTTTTTTCTTTCTTGAAATGCTTGAGGCCAAAGAATAACTTCTGCATTTAATTCAAGTAGGGGAGCTAATCCTTTTTATGAAGAAACATAGCATGACTGAATTCATATTATTAAAATATTTAGTTACTCTGTAGTTAAAGTGACTCATCATAAAATGCTACAGTGTAGACCGCTTATAACGTAAGTCGCAGGAGTTGTAAAAATCCGTGCTATAAGTAGTACCGTGTTATAACCAAAGCATGCTTTTTTTGGCTTTTGCCTATGCCAAACAGACCACCCACCTTTCAAACATAATTTACTACATATTTCACTCACACACACACGCAACACAATCGCAACACAGCACAGAAACCAAGTTCTCCTGACAAGTGCGGCATCAGCGGAAGAACATTGTTATTTTCGTCTGGAGATTTTTTTTTTAACAGCGCTTCGAATAATTTTGTCCTCTGCAAGGCTTAAGCACTGAAGCGCTTTCTCACTCAAACTATTCTTCGCGCAGCACATCTTCACTTTGCTGAGGTACTCCAAAGCGTCTTTGCACGGGACATCTGGGTCTGTTGTCGGGTCGATATCGTCATCCGACTCGTCTTCGGTTGCAGCTCCGCGCTACCGCGCACTGCTGCAACGATCGCATCATCCGTGCACGCTTCCTCGCAGACGGGAAGCTCCGACTCACCGGCATCGACATATTCTTGGAAGATGTCTGTGGCGGAAACAAACTTGTTTTCAACGAGGCTGGACCACATGTCGTCGGTGTTGACCGTCTCATCGGCAACATTGTCGCTTGGCTCATCAGCATCAAGAGCCTCTGCATTGCGCACGAAGCCTGCTTTGTTGAAGCACTTGCTTAGTGTAGTGGCTTTTACCTGCCACCACGAAGCGGCAACCATATCAATCCCGCCCCTTAAATTCACTTTGAAGGGACACTAAAGGTTAATATTAAGTCAACGTGGACTGTTGAAATACCATCCCAGAAACCTCGAAACGCTTGTTTCATGCGAAGAAGAGACTTACTTTAAGAGAAAATGCGTTCTAAAGCGTCTGTGTACCTCTAGCGCAGTTCAAACCACCCGCCCTGCGATCGAGGAGGGGTGACGTCATGGTCTCATAGTGACGTTGCGCCGTCGCTGAGTAAAACAGCGCCCGCAGACGGCGCTACGGCTTTTCTGCGCAAAGCAGAAACGTGCGGCCAGAAATAGAGCCAAGACAGAGCTGACAGCAGCGCGAAAGCGGAACTATGGTGGCTATTGGAAGAGCAAGCGCGCAACGGCAACTTCGACGCTCGTTGCAATGGACCACCCTGACAACGACACATTGGTTCGCGATGCTGGGCTCGACTTCAGCGATTTAAGCGCTGATGAACTTGACCTGTTACTGAGGGCTCGCGCTGCCGGCATCGTTGTGTACTACTGCGACGGCAACTGTACGTCATGGCTTTACATATTCGCACATTTGTAGCTTTCCCTTCGTGAAAACCAAATGCCGCACTCACCGCCTCGTCTTCAACCTGCAGTTGTTCTTGCGCTTCGGAGAATGCAGGCAGGACCAATGGAACAGCGCTACGGGAAAGCATTGCTTTGGAAGGCACTCCACACGACTTCAGTAAGTCGGCGTTGAACTCGTAATCCTCTGGATGAAAGTGCAGCGAGCACACTATGTGATTTTTTGGCTTTTTGCCAAAGCGCTGTGGCAGAGGTACGGCACTTAACCACTTCGAATGGAGAGGTTCACTCGTTGGCACACAGTGATAAGTAACGTTGGATTCGCCGCTGCAACTGCCCTTGGCCAAGTTCCGCGGACCATTCGCGCATCCCACGACATCACATGGACGTGGCATTCTTGCTGCTTGTTCCAAATGCAAGTTTCGCAAGCCAGCAGAACCAACGCAGTACGACGCGATAATGAAACAACTGAAACTCCAAAGCGCGCGCGGCGCAAAGTATAGTGCGCAGAGTCGAGCAAAAGCGAAGCCTTTTGACCACCCATACTACTCAAGGGTAACGTCAAAATGTTATTTTTTCTTAGAATCGAATAGAAGTAGACAAGTACCATTTTATTCCGTCTTATAATCTAATGAAATGATCTTCTTAATACGAGTAGTTGAGTACTAGTGACATAAATTATGTTGAGGAGTGCGTTCGTCATTGGGCTAGTACCGGAATGTCGCTGGGGGCTCTCATTGAGTTCTATGAGAGATATATCAAAACCCATGCTATAACCGGTCCCACACTAAAAGCGGTTACGTTATAAGTGGTCTGCACTGTATAAGAGTCATTATTTTGCTTTCAGTGCAGTCTCAAGCAACATCTATGTTTCACGCATGTATCGACAGTCAATCATAATTCGTGACTGAAGGGGATATCCAAAATTTTTATTTCCACATGCATCTCCTTTTTATTTGTATTTGATAATGATCAATTTGATTAGCATTGAGGTTTACTAATTTTTTCAAAGGGATTTTATTTACTGTGTACTTTACTAACCCCTTGCTTCTGATTTCTATTTGAATAAAATAAATGCTGCTTCTTATTATTCAAACTAGATTAAGTCGTTTTGTTAATATTTTAGCATGTTTACTAGAGAGTGACAGCATTGAGCAACAAGGTGTCAGCCTGTCTTAACATAAAACAAGGTTCTGTGTCACTCAGGGAATCTTTCAAAGGTGCTCAGGGAAAACCTGGAAAACTCAGGGAATTTGGAAATGTAAGCTTGGTAGACACCCTGAAATGATTATCATCTGAAGAAACTGAATTGGGTTCCTGAACCTGTTGCATTCCTGTTCTTGAGCATGATTGTCTGCTCCAGCTTTGTTCCCTCCTTCAGAGGGATGACTTTGTAATGACTGCAGAGCTCTCATTGCAAGCGTTTCCCTTTTCGTTTATCCTGTGTGTCTGCATGCTGCAGTACCTCATGTACCTGCGAATTCTGTGAAACCGGTGTGGAATCCATATGGAATGAGATATCCCCCCCCCCCCCCCCCCCAATGTCGTTGCTTCACAGGGCACAGTTTATATAGTTGAGTAAGACATCTAAAAGCTGGGCTATAGAGTTTTGAATACCTTGTTCGAACTCTGTAATTGTGTATATTCGTCAGAATTAACTAAAGTACTTCTAAAATTAACTAAAAGAAGATCAACTAAAATATTCTAAAATACTAAAATGTTTCTTCATGGCTGCAACACACCATGAAGAAAGTGCTAAACAGAAAAATCTCCACTTGGGGATACACGCCCACGTCCTGTTTTAAGGTGGTGTCAGCCTTTTACAGGGTACATGCCACCACCTTCCAAAACTAAAAAGGCAAAACTTCCCACTAAATTTGGTGATGTGAGAATCAAAATGGCAGTCCAACAAAAGGCCCCCTGGCAGGTCACATTGCCTGCAATTGTTGGTGCTGTGCAATTAGCGACACTGCTAAAGTGGAAGCTTGGGCGAGTTGGTGCAGCATGCTTGAGATTTTGAAACAGCACAAATAACTGAAGACCAGATGAAGAAAGACACTGACACAACCGTCACTCGCAACTAAAGTTTATTCATGTAACAGTGCAATATATACTTGCGCAGTCTACAAGATTGGGCGCAAAGCTGGTGTTAATGTAGTGCTTACTGCCCCGAAAAAAACTAAAAAGCCTCTGCCGACGCGTCAATGCTGAAGAGCCGACAAACCAGGAAGGGTGCACGACTAATCACCAGAATCGTTTTGTGGAGTGCACGGAAGCCGTTGTGTATTCAATACCTCTGAAATGTGGAAAAAGGTATGTAGGGCAAACTTCTAGATGCACAAATGAGAGACTGAAGGAACACAAACTTAGCGTCGAGCAGGCTAACAGGAATCTAGGCATACATATCAGGGATTGCCCCTCAAAAGATTGCGCCGCAGAATTTAGACGCTGTAAAGTGCTGAAGAAACACAATGACCAGCTGGTCCGGGAGATAATTGAGGCGGCCGAGATTACCAGACTTCGTGACCAATGCGTTAGCACGCCGTCCTTGTTACTGACAAAAAAAGAACTTGAGCTTTTGCTCGTGCAACCGCTATCTTGAGTGTATAAAAGGAAAAAAAGTGCTTGTTTCACATGATGTGCGATCACGTGACTACGACACGTGAGGGCAATGTTTATAAGAAGCCGTGTTTCTTTCGGAAAAAACAGCGCTTGTGGTGTCTTCTTGTCTCGTCCCTTGTCTACATTTTGCGCTGTTACTAGCAGGATAAAAGGACAAATAAAGAGAAGATGAAAAAGTTAGTAACGTTTCACTTCATGAACGTGTGTGACACACAAGCATATGGGTGCTATAGTGCACACACAAAGCTATCAATCCTCTGTGCACCTAGACGCCTATACTCTGTCTTCGTAGCACATCGCTTTCAAGATAGCGGCCGAGTGCGGTCATGTCATATGCAGCAGCCGCTGAAGTATGACACCCTACCCCCAGTGCCTTGCATACAATGGAAGAAGGTCACTTGCTCCCTGCTTTCCTTCCTTGCGCGCACAAGATTAAGCCACCATCATCGGCTCACCATTGCATGCTTTCACCCGCACATACAACATACGGCACTCAGGGAAAATGTTAGCACGAGACGAACCCAGTATGTCCATACTGCACACAGAACCCGTAGCAACTGCCAGAGAAGGTCAACCCAGCATGTCTCCACCTACGCTTCTCCTCTGCGACGTTTCGCTCTAGGTGGTGCTGCTTTGCCATGCGCTCGGCACACTCCTTCATACTTTCCCCAGCGCGCAATTTTCTTCTCCATCTCCAGGTGCCTTCTTCCTCCAGCGATCACTTCACTTGTGGGCCATGTATGCTTGCGCGTAGAAGTAAAAGGCTTGACAAACACTGTGGGTTGTGTCCATGCTCTGTACAGCTATATAGTAATGGTGTAGAACTAAACAATACTTAACTGCTGCACATTGACATATAAAAAAACTTAAAAGGGCCCTGAAACACTTTTTGAACATAATAAGAAAATGTGGCCGATCTGTAGACGAGGCTCCTGTGAACATGTGAGCCAAATGTTATTGCACTGCATGCAGCAGGGAATTTACAATCTCTTGTCAAAAACAGTAAAATATAACTTGCTGTCCCCTTCACAATGTCGTCAGAAGCTATGTTACAAGCAGCCAAGCAGGCCCAACAGGTATGCTCTCGTGATCGTGAGAACATCCTCAGTAATAATGTTATTACTAAGCTTGAAATAAACAAAACATACTCATCTGTAATCTCAAAAGGCCAAAAAAGAATTATTTGATCTTAGCACTTTTAGTCTACACATGCCAGTTGCACTTAGCTGCATCTGCTCATCGTGGCCTCTGACATCGCACTGATGTGCTGCGTAGCATTGATACCGCATCCACCATGGGGTGCCGTGACGAGCCCTCTCCTCGGCTAGACGCTCTGACAACCGCGTGCTATGATTGGTCTGTGCAAGTGACATAGCTTGCACAGACAGTATTGTTCATGCCTGAACTGGAAGTAGCGTTGTAAAGAAACAAACGAAAATGCCCAAAGTTTGGGCGGGGCCTTGCCCCCTTACTGAACCCCCTGTGTAGCTTCCAGTGTGCTAGTGGAGATGAAAGAAGAGAGAAGGCGGGTGCATTGATGAAATAACTACCTTGTGAGGCAACATCCTTTAATACAGTCGAACCCGACTATATCGAACCCGTTTACATCGAATTATTCCATATATCGAACAATTTCTGGACACGGTATAGTTACAATGAGTATATATAGCAAAAATTACGCTTACATCGAACAAAACTAGTAGCGACTCCCGATATATCGAACGTCAAGCGGCGGAAAGTGCCCCCGGAAGTTGGCTTTCCCTCGCAGTGACGGGAAAACCCGGCGGCGCGGCTCCATCCAACCGCTCTCCCTACGTGACCGCGCTACCTCGGAGCCGCCAACACCCCCCTACAAAAAATGATCCTGGCCCGCCCGCCCGCAGCGCTTGCTCAGACAGCCAATCAGAGGCTCTTGTGCCCTCGTCGTGCAAGATGGCGAAAGCAGCGAAAGTGCGAGTTGTCTCGCGGCTTATCTGATTCATTGTGTGCGCCTTCTCCCGCAGTGTTGCCGTGATGAAGCGGCAGAATTCGCCTTTCGTCGTGGAGCTCGAAATCATAAATCGGGTCGAACGCGGTGACAAGTCGGATGTCCCCGCAACGTACAAGATTCCGAGGTGCACTCTCGGCACGATCATGAAGGGGGAAATTAGGGCTAAAGCGGCCTAACTCGCGACCCGGTGCCCGTAGTTACGCCCGTGGCGCCCGACGCATACGCACGGCCGTGTACGAGTGGTTCATCCAAAATAGCTTCAGCCGTACCGACTTCCGCGTGCTCGGTGATGACTGTAAATTCCGATTAATGCGACGAAGCCGTTGCCGTTGTTGCCGAAGTTTGGAGCGAGCTGTCAGAATTTCCGGAAGAGTTTGACGAATCAACGGTGGACGAGTTTGTGAGCGCAAATGATGGTGTCGCGACCACGGGAGAGCCGAGAAACGAAGACTACATTGCTGACATCGTGCCGAGCACAAGTGAAAATGGGCACAACGAGGAAAGCAACGACAGTCTTTGGCCCACATCCTCCGAAGTGATTGGTGCGCTCGCACTAGTCCAGTGCTTCTGCGCGAATACGGAATGTTGCGGCCTCAGCTGCTCCGACTCCTTAAACAAAGTGGAAAAGTGCGTGCCTCGCACGCAGCGAAATTGCCCAAGCAGAAGAAAATGCAGGACTATTTCGTGCGAAACTAAGCTAGTTTCATCAATAAAGTGATTTTATGAATGGTATGTGCTTTTATGACATCCAATTATTTAGCAGGCTTATATCGAATTATGCTCTATATCGAACTGATTGGCGTTTTTTGGCGAGTTCGATATAGCCGGGTTCGACTGTAGTGAGTCCATTCTATGATTAGTTAGAAAAGTGTTTCAGGACCTCTTAACATTTGTGGCATCACCTCACCTAACTCGGTAGTGGCACAGCTTTTAACGAAGAAAATAGGAAGACTGCAGAGGCTTGGTTCTGTAGACACTGTTTAGTTTCTGGCTACTCTGCTTACACAAAGTGCGTTGAAAAACCTGTTGCCAAAAAGGGGGGGTCACGAGCTGATGGCTTCTAATGCCAGACATGTTTCACATCTTTCTTAGAAGGGGAGTCAATTTATGCATGACACGGGTAGTTTGAGATCATTGAGAGAGCCGTTTTGTCCTGCACAATGAATGTAAATTGATATTGCCATGCCAGTACTCCGCTGAAGAAGAGGTCAACGCATGTAGGCATGAGTGTTTGTGTCAAGGCGCAGTGAAGAAGAAGTCGCAGTTGCGCTCAATATTAAAAAGGCGACCCGCCGCTGTGCCTCCTGAATAGTGCTCTACGACCCCTGTTTCTGACGTTGCGACACTGGTGGAGGTGCTGGAGCCTGCAACCCCATGCGGGCAACCCCTGTTCGAAGCCGTACACCCAGTCCCAAAGCTCCAACCCCTGTTCGAAGCCGTACACCCAGTCCCAAAGCTCCACCTCTCATAACGACTCTAGTCCACCGTTTCAGTCGGTGCCTGCTCGGCCTCAGCCCGGAGTTCCCTCCCGTTGCGACTCTCACCAACATGGCTACATCATCGGCACTTCTCCCTCCTTCACAGACGGCGCGTGGCCTTTCCCAGGTGACACTTGAACACCATCGCGTGCCCGACATCTTCCATGGCGATGCTTTTGAAGATGTTGAGGACTGGCTTGACGAGTACGAACGTGTCACCCTGGTCAATCGCTGGAACGACCAACAAAAACTCGCCCATGCTTATTTCACACTTGAAAACAGCGCTCGTACGTGGTACGCGAACGGGGAAGCGAGCTTCCAAACATGGGGCAATTTTCGTCGTCAGCTGCCCGATACATTCTCTAACTCGGACCAGCGCGATTACGCGCAACAATTTATTGAGGCTCAGGTACAGAAACCCAACGAAACCGTCGCGATGTATGCATAAGATATGGCCCGTCTGTTTCACCGAGCTGACCCGGATATGACGGAGGCAAAGAAAGTGCGTCATCTTATACGGGGAATTAAAGAACCGCTGTTAGCTGGTCTTGTCCGAAACCCGCCAACAACTGTCAACAAAATTATCAAAGAAGCGACTGTCATCGAGTGGGCACTTCAGCAACGTTGCCGCCACTTCAACCTCCAGCCAAACTACACACCAATCAGCTCTGCAGCTCCGATTGTTGACCGCACTTCTTTACGCGACATGATTCATGACATCCTGCGTGAAGAGCTGCGAGCCCTCGGCACTCCTCCTACGGAGTCGCCAGGAGTTGCGGCAAGCTTTCTCCTCACCAGCCCCATGTCCAGAAACACGTCCGCCGACCTATGCCAACATGGTCCAATGTCCTCCCCCTTCACCTCCGGTAGCACCATTTCAGCCACAGCCCGTTCCCGTGCCATGGTGGCAACGGGAGTCTGTGACACGACCTCCAGTTTGCCGTACCAACTTGTGGCATGCGGCCGGCCGTCGACCAGTCTGCTTCCATTGCGGCGAACCAGGTCACATTGCCCGCTACTGCCCCCATCCACATGCTGGAGTCAGCTCCTTTTCGCCTGCCTCTTCCGTGCACTTCGACGACCGTCGACTAGCCAGGCAGCTTCACCACGTTGTCGCTGGCAGTCCCCTTCCCCTGTGCCCCCAAACCATTAGAGTTTTATCACGACATCGGCAGGGGTGGTCGCGCTCCCCTAGTCCGCGCTGGGGAAACTAACGGCAGGGACCTCTGGGGGGAAGGTTGCCCTGTGTTGAGACGCCAAAAATACCTCCCACGCTCCCCACGAAGGCGACCTGACGATGACTACTACTCACGCCGACGAAGACGACCTGACGGCAACGAATACTCACGCCGACGACGTTGCCCGTGCCGATCTCAGCATTCTGGTGGATGGACATCACGTCACCGCAGTTGTTGACACTGGTGCAGACTTCTCGATTATGCGGCAAGAGCTGGCTGACCGAATTAGGAAAGTGAAGACGCCGTGGACAGGGCCGCACATCAGAAGTGCCGGGGGTCAGCTAATGACACCAACGGGCACATGCACCGCCCGAATCCACAGCAGTAATTCCAGCTTCGTTGCCACTTTCGTCAATCTCCCCAACTGCTGCAAAGACCTCATCTTGGGGATGGATTTTCTGCGAGATCACGGCGCAGTCTTAAACATTCTGGAATGTATGGTGGCATTTTCTGCCAGGCCATATGGCGACACAGTGAATGACGGGCAACATGAGCGTTTGCGAGTCGCCGACAATGTGACCATTGAGCCGTGATCCTGCCGCCTCGTCTCTGTATCATGCAGGATGCCCTACCACGGGGATGTGATCACAAAGCAAATTGTTGCACTATTGCTGACGCAAGGCATTTCCATTGCTAGAGGCATACTCGACATGACTCATGGCCATGCGGAAGTCTTTCTCACGAACTTCAGCAATGAACGCCGTCACATCCAGAAGGGTACCGCAATTGCGTACTGCGATGACATCACCCAAGTTGCAGATTGTTTCGCTCTCCAAGCAACGACCGTCCCGCCCTCGACTCATTTGTCTGTCGACGTCAGCTTCACCCTGTCGCCTTCCAACCGGCAGCGCCTATTCGAGCTGATACACCAGTTCGAAGATTGCTTTTCGACTGTGTCAACGGTCGCACAAACACCACTGACCAAGCACCGTATCATCACGGATGATACTATGCGGCCGATTCGACAAAATCCCTACCGTGTAGCTCCAAAGGTACGCGTAGAGATTCAAAAGCAAGTGGAGAAGATGCTCCAGGATGATTTAATACAGCCTTCGAAAAGTCCTTGGGCATCACCCATGGTCTTAGTCAAAAAGAAAGACGGCAGTTTGCGATTCTGCGTCGATTACCGCAAATTAAACCAGGTCACGAAGAAAGACGTCTATCCGCTGCCACACATCGAACATCGACGATTCGCTGGACAGGCTGCGGCATGCACATTATTTTTCATCAATGGACCTACGAAGCGGGTATTGGCAGATCAGGGTCGATGAGAGCGATCGTGAGAAAACTGCCTTCGTAAGCCCCGACGGCCTTTACGAATTTAAGGTCCTTCCTTTCGGTTTGTGCTCAGCGCCTGCCACTTTTCAGCGTCTAATGGACACCGTACTTTCAGGCCTGAAGTGGCAAACATGCTTGGTCTATCTAGACGACGTCATAGTGTTCTCAGCTACATTTGAGGAGCACCTAAGCCGGTTACTCGCTGTTCTCCAAGCCATACACTCGGCTGGCCTGACGTTAAAGCCTGAGAAATGTCGTTTTGGTCTCAGTGAACTGTGCTTCCTCGGCGACGTCGTCAGTCACGAGGGTGTACAACCTGATCCAGCGAAAATAGACGCTGTGGCAAAGTTCCCCAAACCTTCCGACAAGAAGGCAGTGAGGCGCTTCTTGGGGCTGTGCACCTATTACCGACGCTTTATTGCGAATTTTTCATGTATTGCTGCGCCATTAACATGCTTGACACAAGACAATGTTCCCTTTCTGTGGGGGGAAAATGAGCAAGTAGCATTCAGTGAACTATTTCAATACCAGCAGACGCCTCCTGTTCTTGCACACTTCGACCGAGGTGCCCCTATAGCACTTCACACTGATGCGAGTAATGTTGGTCTAATGTGCCATACTGGTACAGTGGCAAGATGGCTCCAAAAAAGTAATCTCCTACGCTAGCCGAACTGTCTCTCATACGGAGGAAAACTACTCAACTGCCGAGAAGGAATGCCTCACCGTGGTGTGGGTGGTTATAAAATTTCGCCCGTATTTATACAGCCGTTCATTCAAGGTTGTCAGCGATTATCATTCTCTTTGTTGGCTGACTAACTTAAAAAACCCATCTGGCCGTCTGGCGCGCTGAAGTCTTAGGCTTTAGGAGTTCGACATAACCATCATTTACAAATCGGGAAAGAGGCACAGTGACGCCGACTGCCTCTCGCGGTCCCCTGTCGAGTTTGCAGGTAACAATGACGTGGACGTTGGCATTTGTGGCCGTCGTCGACGCCGTCACTATCTCACAGAAGTGGCACCACGATCCAGAGCTGCTCCCACTCATTAATTTCTTGGAAGGTCAAAGTAAAGACGTTACGCGACTCTATGCCAGGGGACTGCCGTCGTTTTGTCTGCGAAACGATGTTCTATATAAGAAGAACTTTTCTGCCAGTGGCAGCACGTACCTGATTGTCGTTCCGGCATCACTTCGAGAATAACTACTAAAAGCATGCCACGATGAAACCACCACAGGTCATCTAGGCTACATGAGAACATTGTCCCGACTCCAACGGAAGTACTACTGCCTGAAGCTCCCCGCTGCTGTAAAACGTCACGTACAAACATGCGGACTGCCAAAGACGCAAAGCGCCTCCCGGCAAGCCCGCAGGTCTCTCATATCCGGTCGAGGTACCAGGCCATCCATTCGTCCTAGTTGGAATGGATTTCCTGGGCCCATTTCCAACTTATACAGCCGGCAACAGATGGATCATTGTTGCCACCAATTACCTGACACGCTACGCGGAGACTAAAGCTACACAGTGGGACACAGCAGCCGAAGCAGCTCATTTTTTCATTGAAAACAACGTCCTTAGGCACGGCGCCTCAAAAGTAGTCATCACAGACAGGGGAACTACCTTCACTGCTGAACTTCTTGACTCGCTTCTCAGACTGTGGCACAAGCCACTGGAAAACAACCGCTTATCATCCCCAGACGAACGGACTAATCGAGCGTCTTAAGAAGACCCTCACAGGCACGTATGTATGCATGTATGTCGATATAGAACATAAGAACTGGGATCAGATTTTGCCCTACGTAACATTCGCCTACAATACTGCTCGACAGGAAACTACTTGAATGACACCGTTGAGCTTGGTCCATGGTCGCAAAGCCACGACAACGCTAGATGCCTTGTTGTCGCACGAGTTTGACGACCTACCTACCGATGTTGACAAATTTACTCAGCACGCTGAAGAAGCCAGACAGCTTGCCCGCGTACGTATCTGCGTTAAGCAAGACCAAGATGCAAAACTGTACGATCTTCAACATAGGTCCGTTTTCTACACCCCCGGCGACAAGGTATGGGTCTGGATACCCATACGCCGTCGTGGGCTCCCTGAAAAACTCCTACGACAGTACTTTGGGCCGTACAGGGTGATCCGGCGGTGACAATAGCTCCAATCGCCGCAAGCACTTACTCGATGTGGTACGGATGAAGCCGTACCTGTCGACCTAACTTGCTTTTTTGTGGGTGTGTGTGTGTGTGTGTGTGTTTGTGTGACTCTGTCCTGTTGTACTCTGTCCCGTTGTCCCAATTAATTTGCGCATCAGGACGATGCTTCCTTCGGAGGGATGCAGATGCCGCACAAGTACTCCGATGAAGAAGAGGTCAACGCATGTAGGCATGAGCGTTTGTGCCAAGGCACAGTGAAGAAGAAGTCGCAGTTTTGCTCGATATTAAAAAGGCGACCTGCTGCTGTGCCACCTGAATAGTGATTTACGACCCCTGTTTCTGACGTTGCGACAATATGATGATAATGCACAAATGAAGAAAAAAGACAATGTCTTGAATGTGGCAGGGTCGCTTTATTAAGGTAGTTGTGTTTTCGAACTGATTAACATGCATATGGCAAATGAGTTCTGTGGAATCGCGCAAGGTGGAGGAAGTATCATGAAAGGAAAAAAATTGTCATCCACCTGAATGTTCCACAAAGCTACAAAGGTTTCTCAGAAAGAACACGTTGCAGTTGAGGAACATGCATAGTGCAATTAACATACATTGAACAACTTGAACAACTTCTAAAAAATTATTCGTAATTGGCTGCCTATAGGTAAAAATTTACAAGCACACTGGATGTGCAACACTTTCTGCTGCAGTGAGAAAGAACCAGAGAATCTAAATACTGTTGCATGTAAACCTTTTATTTACAGGTGCAAACTGGGAATTGATGCAAGAACAGCAACTGCGTAGCAAACTTGACAGCCCCAGCTTGGTCGCCATCTGGGGCCGCCAGACATCAGCAGCCATAGGTGAGACTGCAACAGTTTTTAATGCGTGGCTTCGTTATGCGGCGGCTTAAAAATATAACTGGGGGTTTCACATAATTTAAACCATTCTGTAAAAAAAAGTGGTGCTTTGTAGGTGAGGAACAACGGCATATTATTTTCACTTGTCAAGCCGCTGAGAATAACTTTTCTTGCTGACCACTGAGCAAATTAGCTAAAATCAGTTGTGCAAAAAGTTTAGCTCATAAGCTATGTTTGAAGAGTTGGGAGATTTCATTAAAAAAAACTGTGATGCGATTGTTTTCACAGATATTATGCAATTACTTGTACGGTCTCGGAATAAACACGCAAAATATTAGAGCACGTTGCAATCAAGTTGTGAAACTTAATTTGAGTATGTGTGAGGGGGGTGGGCAAACAGTGCTTAGCAGCATTGCTTGGCACAGATATACCACCAGCCCAGGCATACCTTCTACATGCAGGCTCTATGCACTATAGAAAGGCTGTATCCTACCTAACACTGATAGTTTTGCCAAAGATGCTAGAGAAACTGAATTGTAGATGTATGATTCACGGATTGGGCTATTTAAGGAATTTATATTCAATCTATTGTCACATAGTGAAGTACTTTCACTTTTAACCCTTCCAGAGGCAATTTTTTTCGCCATATGCGACCGCCCAGGGTTGATTTTTTTTATTGCAGATTCCAATTCTTCTGAGGGACCTATTTCGGAAAAGATTTACCGTAATTTTTCTAGGGTGACCGTAAAGTGAGAAAAAATTTTGCGCTGGTATATGTGTACTGTTTATTCATGAATAACAACAATAAAAAATGAAATAAACTTATAAGAATAAAAAATTTGATACATTGTTATACACATAGTTCAAGGCTTAGAAAATACGCACACGAGAATATTTCGCAAGTGTCAAATGTTTCTGCTCTTACACTAATATTTACGTCCATAGTGTAATCGAACTGCGTAGGTGAGCGCACTCAAGAAAACTGTGGGGCTTCATGCCCGTCAAAAAAGCAAAATGTGTGGCAAACTTCCGTTAATCTTCATCGTATCGCCAACCAGAGGCGATTAGTTTTCACGAGTATCCAAGAAAGGAAGAAAGAAAGGAACAGGAAAAGCATGCACGGCGGCAACTTTCCTATGCGCACCCCTGTAAGCACTAAACGAATGAGAAACAGGTGGTTGCCCTTTGAGCGATTAGTAATGAGATAGCCATCAGTTTTGAGAGTGAAAGAAGCCAAAACCGCCCGCATGCGCCAATGTGCGAGCGGTACTATATAGACGCGCCAGAGCAAACTAGCTCTAAAACAAACCATGCAACGAAAACCGAGAGAGGGAGGTGCGAGAAAGAAATTCCCTGTAGTCCCACATAGTGGCAGCACATGCCAGAAAAGAAAAAGTTAGGAAATTGGGGCGCTTTTTTAAACGTACAGACGGCGCCGTAAATATACGGCATCGACCATTTTAGACTTGCTCGTGGCGCCATATATTTACGTCATTGACCCTGACAGGGTTTAAGCATGCTGCATGACTGAACTTTTTCAGGTCTTGGATGTACCATCGAGTGTATGCAAGTGTTAAAGGGCCCCTGAAACGGTTCGGACAAATTTTGTAGACGCGTAGGGTACAGCTAAAGTTAATCATTCGCACCACAGTTTGTGTGAAACGTCTCATATTAAGAGGTCTACGGATCATTACAAGTTACCCTCCGCCATAGTCATGCATTTTCTCTCTTCAACTCGTTCGCCGAGTGATCGGGGCTAAGCACCACCTTCACTGGCTCTGCGTCATGATGGCACGTCGTGTCGTCGACTTCCGGTTCTCTAGGAGCGCGCGCGCGAAGCCTCTCCAAGCTCTCCGCCAGCTGCTTGGCAGTCGATCCCAAGCGAGAGCTATCGAAGCAGCGTGTGTTGCGAGCATTCTGTCGCAGCGCCGAACGTGTGTGGTATCCTGGTAACTCAAGCTGATGAAGAAACTTTAGCGTAGACGTACGTGAGCTGCCTGATCGGTCTCCACGGTCCAGCCACCCGTTTGCGCCGAGCCACCAGGTGGCTGCACCGTGCAGACCATTCACATTTTCGCTTCTGCTCATCCCGTGAAATGACACGCAAGGGGACATGGTCAGGCCCTGTGCCCTGTGCCCTTGCGCTTGCGTTTGCCCTAATACCGGCCTCGCGAAACACTATTGCGTTAGTAATCTTCCGGTGTAAAGTGACGGCCGCAATCGCACAAATCCTGGCGCCGATTGGATAGCGGCCGTCCGATGCGCTGCAGCCAGTCCACTCGTCTGCTGCCTTGCAGAGAGACACGATGTCGCAGCTTAACATATTGCCAGTCACTACATTTGCAGTCCACAACGCAACAAAGTCGAATCATAGTGCTCGCGAAAAGGCTGAGACCGACTCTGACCACGGAGCTCTCGTGAAAATGGAGTGCGTTGTAACACAAGCAGATGATGCTTGCTGTGTGCCTGAAGTGCTTAAGTGTAGTGAGAAATTGTTCTTATGCATTCTCTTTCTGTTACTTTCTTTTTATAGAAACAAATTAACTAACATTTCAACTATTACGAACATCATTTGTTCACCATAAAGGTGGAAAAATTATAGATGACGTGCCCTGGGTAGCCATTCGGATAGCTCGCCCACATGATGTCAATTGGGTGGTTTACGTCACATGGGTAGGGCCAGCTGAAAATTCTGCCGAGCAGTGAGCTGCGATCGGCAGCAATGTACATATTTAAAACCTTATAATAAATTACACGCTTTATGCGGAGCACTTAGATGCGTCAATTAATTATCAGAAGGACCTACTCTAACGACTCAGTACATCTGTAGAAAATCGTCAAAATCGTTTCAGGGTCCCTTTAAATGGGCTGACCAGTAAGCTGATACGTATATCCTGCAGGATGCATCAGAATCTTGGGGAATTGTCACACACATGCAAGGAGGGACCCGCTTGAAGGTCATATAAGCATATTTTCACACATATCTTTACGCACATTTTACATACATGCATGCAAGGCATGCAGTCCAAGCGACAATGCATATCTGGCCATCGGAACATACAAGTTGCTCGTCTCTCACCCATATCTTGATCACACCACCAGTGCAAGGTATTGGCCCCAGGTGTGGCCTTGACAGACACTGCGAGCATCGCTCAGATGACGTCAGGGCCAGGACTTAAATCTGTCTTCTGCTAGAGTCCGGGCAGCGTACACATGCGTCTCATAGTGTTTGTTCACTAGTTTTGTGTGGTAGTACACTCCTGACGGTACTTCAAAGTAACTTTTTCGGTTCTTTTCGTCTGTAAATGTTATAAAAATGACTCAACAATCCATTTCCTAAAGGCAGTTGCTGTGTTTACAGTGCCGGCCTATGGAGGTTGGTGCAGCGCATTTCAAGCTTTCCACACGTGATTTTAAAACCTGAAGTGGCAGTTCAGGTGGCTAATCATAGGATAAACAGGAAAAATGGGATCAAACACCTAAGAGACCAGGGGAATATTTGTACAGTGCAACAACCATGCAAAAAATGCTTGCATATAACTTCTACAGTATTTACCTTGATTTTAATCATTATAACTTGCCTTGTCACGAGCAGTAGTACATGGTAAAACACCCTGTTTTCGCATTGGCCGACGGACGCGTGAAACAGTAGCATGAGGACTGAACACTGAAATTTAGATTCTGCTAGCACTATTAGACTGCTTGCCAAAAGTGGGCTGTTCGAAACATTGCACTGCACAAGTTCCTTTAGTTTTCCTCTTTAAGGCAGCACAGGCTCGGCTCTGCTGTTCTACCAAGGGACACCCATACACTCGAGCTGGCGCTGTAAAAAACTGCTTCGTCGTTTCAATTCGATGTTGTAATGAACGGATGGGTTTCACAAGCGTGTTGGCACATTTCTGGTGCCGTTGTGAAAGGGGTGTGCCGTATTGTCGAATAAAGGCTACTGCGTTATATGAACTGCCCATTTACCTTTAATACCTTCACTCTCGAAGGTTTAGCTCATCATCATCATCATCATAAGAGTGTTTTATGTCCACTGCAGGATGAAGGCCTCTCCCTGCGATCTCCAATTACCCCTGCTTTGCGCCAACCGATTCCAACTAGCACCCGCGAATTTCCTAATTTCATCGCTTCACCTAGTCTCTTGTCGTCCTCGATTGTGTTTTCCTTCTCTTGATACCCATTCTGTAACCCTAATGGTCCAATGGTTATCTAACCGGCGCATTACATGACCTGCCCAGCTCCATTTTTTCCTCTTGATGTCAATTAGAATATTGTCCATACCCGTTTGCTCTCCGATCCAAACAGCTTTCTTTCTGTCTCTTAACGTTATGCCTAGCAATCTTGTTTCATCACTCTTTGCGCAGTCCTTAACTCTTTCTCAAGCTTCTTTGTCAGTCTCCAAATTTCTGCCCCATATGTCAGCACTGGTAAAATGCACTGATTGTACACCTTCCTTTTCAATGATAATGGTAAGCTTACATTCAGGAGCTGGCAGTGTCTGTCGTATGCGATCCAACCCATTTTTATTCTTCTGTGAATTTCCTTCTCATGATCGGGGTTCCCTGTGATTAATTGACCCAGGTAAACATACTCCTTCACAGACTCTAGAGGCTGACTGGCGATCCTGAACTTTTGTTCTTTTGCCTGGCTATTTATCATTATCTTTGTCTTCTGCATACGAATCTTCAACCCCAGTCTTACACCCTCAGCTCAGGAGCTTCTATATACAGTGAACGCTTGTTAATTCGAACTTCAATAATTCGAATTTATGAATAATTCGAACTGTACAGTTTGGTCCGGCCAAGCTCCACAGAAGTCTATGTATAAAAAAGCCAGTTAATTCGAACGAGAGAAGGTTCCGCCACGAATAATTCGAACTACGCGCCACCGTGCCGGCGGCTTGGCGCCGGGCACACGGCCAGGGAAACGCGCTTACTGCCAGCACACAAGGCTGCGTCGCATCCGGTACGGAGAGAACGGTGAAAGAAGGCAAAATCGGGAAATATCTAACCGGCACCGGGTCGGCCAGAAGGCAGCGGCGGCTGCCTCCTCTCCGTTCTACGTGACCTCCGAGACGTCTTGCCCGTTGTGAATCTCGAAGGCTTTGCAAATCTTGTGTAGCTGCTAATGTTGTGCGGCAGATGGCGCGGAAAGCACCAAAACACAGCGAATCAAGTGCTGCGCTTGCAATCAAGAACCGACGAATCGGGGCCTTCGCAACCTTCACATGTTCAGCGTAAAGCCCCTAAACTTCGTAAAGTAGTGACACTCTCCTCCTCCGCCTTCCCTCCTCCTCGTTTCTCCTCTCTTTCACGCTCCCTCCTCGACCGTGGCGCCACCTACAGCGCTCGAGCGTAGCAACGGCGCCAACATGCGCTCCTCGCCACTCCGTAGACGCTTCACGAGCAAAAATGGCACTGATGCACGGTGCGAGGGCCCATGTGATGCTATTAGGCCAATAGCGACGCCGCGTCGGCCTCGGCCAGAGCACGCGAGGAGGAGGCGGCATTCTTCAAAGCGTGGCACTACTTTACGAAGTTTAAGGGGCTTTAGTTAAGCGTCTTTGTCTCGGCAGTCTTCATCGGTTGTGCATGTTTGTTTTCAGCTTAGGAGGTACCGGCCGTTTTGTGATGTTGTTAAGCCTCGGCTAATGTTCGTTTCGCTGGACATCGGTGGTGTGGCACAGTCGAACCCAGAGCTGCGACCAGAGATGGCGTGTGCCCGCGGCACACGCCATCACTTTCTGACACGCCAAATTTCTGACATGCCCTACTGCTTCCAAATCGCAGTATACTGTTGTTCTCCTTCACTTTCGTTAGTTCGAACTTTCATTAATTCGAACTGAAGTGGCTTCCCCTCGCAGTTCGAATTAATGAGCTTTTACTGTATATGTATGGGACAGAATAAATCATATTTATTGGCAACCAATGCATTGATAATAATGAGGTTCATTGCATTTTAAAGAAAACGTTAAGAGTGAGTAACTGTAGAAGTGAATTTTCAATTTATTTATGGTAAACATTTTTCTTAGCAAGGTATTGCAAAATTGCAAGAAAGTAAAGTACCACATTTACAACTTTGTAACTCTGCAGCATAAAGCCATATCAATTATGTAAACTGCACCTAATAATACATGTGTAAAAAGGTGATGTATTTAACATCACTCTGACGTATATCTCTAATTTGTGACTAGGGCTCTTGCAAGATGCTTGTAAACACTTAACAATTCCATGTAAGCTGTAAACTCATGTATAAATCTTGTCTGCTTGAGATACTGTAAGGATGCAGTTTACAATATCCCAGGATCTGTTCTGTCTCCTCCCCTTTTTCTTTCTCTCTCTCTCTCTCTTTGAATAGCTAACGAATTTAGCCAATTTTTGAAAAACTATTTGAGGCCCTAACTCAAAATTCTGCTCCCTAAAGTTGCTAGAGTTCTTTTCTCGAAAGTGCAAAAAATTCTATTCAAATAGGTCTAGCAGTTGTTTCACGAATGCAATTCCACATTTTACATGTACTTTAATAGAGAAATTGGACTTGGCCCCGAGCTAATGCTTCCTCTGAACCATAAATTCTTTATTCGAGGCAATTTCTGTCCCAATATTCATGATGTGTGTGAGGAAACCATTTTTAAGCTTTACGGAATTTTTGAAAATTGCCTGTGGCCGATAGCACAGTTTTTGTCCCTGAGCTGGATTATTTGAAGAGGCAGACGTTACCAGCATGAGAAATCTAAACACATAATAATCTAATTAACCAGAATTCACTGATTAACTTCCTAATTAATTATTTTACAGCTCATATTACAATTTACAAATTGTAACCGGTGAGCTTGCAAGACATGTCCACTTGAAATGAATTTCCAGGATGACACCAGTTTCGAGATGTTATTTCCCCAAAGTGTGGGATGAAAATACTTGGGTGTTTTGAGTTACTTTCATGCTTCAATGCATAAAAGAGCATTTTATTAAAAAGATAAGCGGATCAAAAGTGCATTTTTACTGCAAGTTTAATGGGCACTTACCTCCAAACTGGTGCCATTCTGGAAATTCATTCAAAGTGGATATGCCTTGCAAACTCACCGGCTACAATTTGTAAATTGGAATATGTGCTGTAAACTAATTAACGAGGCACTTAATTAGTGCTTTTCATTTCTGATGCAAGTTATGTCCGCCTCTGGATAATCCAGCAACAGGCGATTTTTAAAAAT
Source organism: Dermacentor andersoni (assembly GCF_023375885.2). NCBI lineage: Eukaryota > Metazoa > Arthropoda > Arachnida > Ixodida > Ixodidae > Dermacentor > Dermacentor andersoni. The sequence goes on along the minus strand of NC_092814.1, from coordinate 55,030,891 downwards.
TCCATAAAGCTTGAAAGTGATCACTCCGTATATGTGCTGTATTATGACACACAGTCGTACTAAGAGCTCTGAGCAACACTTTTTCTGAGTGGTTGTTGCAGGGAACAGAGACAGTTGTAGCAAGTTAATTCGTAGAAAATGCTTGCCTAACTCTTCCATTTGCGCACTATTATAGAACAACTCACAAGGTCAATAGAAGCTTGATGGAAGGTTTGCAAGCGGTATCAATCTTATATGCGTATTTACAGTGTTATAAATGGTAAGGTTGCTTTTCTGTGTAAAATAGTGTCTACCGTAATAAGTAATAAAGGGAATCAGGCGCATATGCATGCTGACTGGTCAAGTTCGAATTATTCGGTGAAGGCCAACTTTAGGATCGAAATAACAAAAGTTCACACCCATCGGCACTGGCCGGGACCTTCGGTCGAGTTTGAATTAACCAAAACATCGAGTTAATGGAAGTCTACTGTATACATTTAAAACCACTCATAATTACCTTTACTACAAGTCTAAATAAAACACAGCTTCTTCAGACTTTAGTTTTCCCTCCCATAGATAAGAACCTGCATGCGTACTGCTTAAAATGCACCTACGCAAACTCCCTCCTGCTTGGACCTTCGCAAGACCTGATGTATTGCATAAATAAAAAACACGGCTACAGACCAGCTGCTGTATTACCCGGCAGACAACTAGGCAGTGAGCACATTCCTTAATAGTGTGCGCAGCTAGAGAAGAGAGTGGCAAAGGCAATCCAGAGCAGGACACACAGTATCAACAAATAAAGGGCAACAAGCTTGTGTGATGTACTCAGATGAGGTCACCCGCTGAGATGAGGTGTCGTGCGTCTGCTATACTTATTCCTAGCCACGCAACCTAACTGGGGTGTATTAACAGGTGCTGCATGTAAACGTTTGATGGTGCTTTATTGAAATGTTTGAACTCATTGCTTTCACGCACTAGGAACCTTCTAAATGTATACATCAGTGTTGCTAAAAGTAGTCACTACACTAGTTAACATGGTTCTCATTTTGTGATGAGCCACAGAATTGACATTATGGAATAGTATCAAGACGGGCATAATATCTGAAATTAGGAAATTTTCGGTTTTGCATGTGGAAAGTCGGGATGCAAACTGCCAAGCTTACAAAAGAACCTTAAAGGAGTACAAAACAATGCAAGCTAGGCATGGCACTTTACATATGCAAAGGCCCCTTTGGGTACCCAAACCCGTTAGCGTATGCAAAATCTAAAACTCCCTATTATGAGAAAAAAGCTTTACTTTCACGTGTTCGAGGACAGGGTTATCAAAATACAGTAAACCCTCATTAACTCAAACTGTGGTGTCAACTCATGTGTCTCTCACCTTTTTTCTTGAAAAGTTATTGTGCCGTACCCCATTTCACTCGGCAGCAGCTCGCTAGCCGAGCCAGATGCTACGCCAGGCTGTGCTCCCTGCTTATCTTTCTCTATTCTTTCTATCACTGCTCGCGCGCACTTGCTTGGCTGCTCGCTGCCGCTTCGTTGTGGCCTCACGCAGCAGCAGCAGTGGTGAACTAGGAGTCTAGTTTTTTCCCTCTCATTTAGGGTACTGTCAGTGACGTATGAATGTGGTCACAGCATATTAATTGTGACCTTGAGCAAGGTGACCAGCACTATTGAGCAGGCATAATTAGCCTACGTGCTGCACCCAAGCGAAATCAGTATGCAAGCCCACTGCATTTAAGCAAGATCACAGCTTGATAAGGATGCTTGCTTGATGCTCGCGCGATGGTGAGGCGTAAATGCCACTCTGCTAAAAGTGCAACAGTTGCGAACTTCTGCAGTTCAGTTTCAGTTTTTGAGTGAAATTGTCTGGCATTCATTACAACGCAGAAAGCACTGTCAGCTTTTTGGATGTCTGGAACTGGTTATGCTCAGGTTACTGGCTTAAAATATTGCATCAGAATCAATTGTGTTGACTCATTGCCAAGCATGTACGTTTAATTGGCACCGTTCCAGTAACACTGGTGCTAATACACACGAAAGTGACCGAGAATATATTACTGGCAGTGTTTTTGAAAGGCTTTATATGCTCTATGCACAGCCAGTGAGCTTCTATTTTTGTAATTTTGCTCATCTCGAAACTCCGCTTATCGTGAAATTTCTTTTGGTTTTTGCAGCTTTGAGTTACAGGTTGAACAGTGTATGACATATGCAACTACATGTGTGTTGCATAAATCGGAAAGAAAACCAAAAACAAGAATAGCAGTAGTCTGATAAGACTTATGCCATGGTCTTGCATGCCTATAGAAATGGCATATTCATTGTAAACAAAGAAACGGAAGGGTCATTGATACCCCACATCCTTCTCATTATGTGGAACCCTCATGTGGGCCTGCTTATTTACACTTTACCAAGACTGTCTTTTGATTTGGTGCCTCTCTATGCAGCAGTTGACATGTGCAGCTGTTTCTGGGTATTTGTGTTTCAAGACATGTTCCCCGAATTGGTTGTCGAATTTACCAGTCACTCCATGCATTGTAGCATATCAACTTCAGGGATGGAAGTGCTGTGCTAATTGTGCCATCTTGCGCCAAACCACCGAGCTGCGTCAACTTGCGCCGAAACACTAACTTCCAATGAAGTCGCTAAATTTTGCGGAATGTTCGTGTGATGACCACACAGCCATGTGTTGGCTAGCATTTAGCCCTAGAAGCCAAGCTTAAAGGGACACTAAAGTGAAAAATGTTTTCTTCTGCATCAGTAAATTACCGTTCTACAACACCAAAAACACCACTCTTACAACGATAAGACGTTTCGTAAGCCAGAAAAAGCGCAAAAACGAAATACGGGTGGCGACGCCTACCTAAGTTCTCGCACCTGGGGGCTGTGACGTCTTGGATTTTGATGGCATCTTCTAGGGCCTACTAATTATATATAGCGGTGCAGATTGACTACATTGCGTTCTAAAGAAACCGAATATTAAACATGGCAAGTTTCGGGAACCTTTATTCAGCCAACGCGGCCCAAATGCGAAAACATACTTTGGAATCCCTGACGTCACGCTGACGTACCAGCGCTGGGGTTTCGGCGCGAAATTCAAATACTGATACTTGGAACTTCATTCTCTTATCTAATAATCAAGCTATCTTATTGAAATGACTGCCTGCAGGGTTCTTAAACAATGCTGCATTAGTCTAAACTGATTTATTGTTTCGCTTTAGTGTCCGTTTAAGCAATCCATTTCAGCATCGGCATCTTTTTAGTGGAGGCGCATTGTAACTTGGCCATAGGAAAACGAAACTCCTTTGTGCCTTGCAATGCATTATGAATGTTTTATGTAAGTCTTACGAGTTTGCATTATATTCAGACCAGCTAAAGATGATTTAAACTGGCGCTCTATTTATGGGGCAGTCGGGAAAGAAAACTGCGCTCTTAGCTGAATGAATAAGTAATACGGTCTGTCATTATACATTTTAGGGCTTGCTTGTACACCCTATTGCTAAATCTGTGTCAATTAATGACAAACACCATGTGTGTAATGTTAAAATATATTTTGCTCATGCACACCATCTGGTTACCGGGATGGCAGTGTGGCACGCTGACAAACAAGCTACTTGCTTTTGTGAAGCTTCTTGACCAGAAATATCCCATGGCAACCGTAATTGTCACTCATTTTCACTCTGGCTACTCTATATTCTGCAAACCGCACCATGCAAAATTAGACTTTTGCAGCCGCAACATGCAAACCGAGCAGTTTCTGTTTTAGTCTACCGTAGTGGCCAAATGGCAGCCGTAAAGGGTCGAAGAATACACGAACGACAGAAATAGTATTCACAGCAATGATGTTCATGATGAGACTTGCACAGATCCAGTCCAAAAGTTTTAAGAAACCATTTTTTAGCATTTAGAGCATCGGTTGTCGTTTTACATTGACTTTATGAGGCGGCCCTAATATTGGGGTTTGTGCAAAGTATTGGTCAGCGACACTGATAGGAAAGCCACTGGGCACTTTCTTTCCCTCTATTCCTTTCATAGATGTCACAGTTTTTTCGTCTTTCTTCTGCCAAGTTAGTGGGATACTAGCAAACATGCAATGACCAACAAAGTAACTTCGCATGTATTCTGTAGCACTCTCCTATGTCAGCTGAATGTCAACAAGAATTTAAAAAAATAACTGAGGGCTTTATGCGAACAGCTTTCAGTGTATGTTGATGGGTGTTGTTCGTGGTGGTCACAATCAGTATTTCTTGTTCATTGTGCACGAATACGTCTAATTAGCAAACTTTGTAATCTTACCTAATTGTCGAGATGTCAATGAAAAATTTGTGGAGGATGTTGAAACATAAGCGATAACTGGATTTAAAGCAACCTAGGATTTGCATTATCCAATATTCTTATCCATTAAGTGAGGCAATTAATGTTAACTAATTAAACACAAATATTAGATGCTTGTGCACAACGAAAAAGAAACTCCTGACTAGCATTACCAAAAGCCTATCAACATATAGTGGGGGCTGTTTGTGTAAATCCCTTAGTTATTTTTTTTTTCTTGGCCACATTTAGTTGGCACGTCGAGTATGTAACTTAAAAGTGATTCCCGAGAAATGCAAATGGGTTTTCTTTGTCGGGCATGTGAAATTTTTTTCATTTAGTGAACTTCCTCCACCTTGCTGGCTTCCGCAGAACTGATCCATCATAACCTAATAGTGTTCTGCAAAGTCAAATAAAGAACACCTTTTCTTGATTTGTCTGTATTTCACTCGTGTGGAACCTTACGAAGCATGTTCCAAACCTGTTCCAATGCGCAAAATTCGCTGCTCGCAGAGCTGCTCCATGACTCCTTGGGCCGCTTCCATCCCTGAACTTTCAAATGATTGACTAAAAAAGGGAAGGAAGCATGTTTCTGGTGTCCTTTTGTAATATTGTCTTCTGTCAACACAAGGGCGAAAGTGAAAGCATGTGGGCTTGTTTAGGCACAGAAATGGTTTGTGTATATAAGGCACCACTTTCAGCCGATGCTTATTCGTGTAATTTGATTAAAATTCTTGCTGCATCCTTCCTTTGCCTTCATTACAACCAGCAACCCCTTTGGTCACTGTAGGATGAAGGAAACTCGCAGCCAACACTAGACACCCAATGGTCAAGTCTCTCTTGCACCTTGTGATGGCACATTTTTGAATGTGCACTATAGGCGAAGAACTTCGGTGGCATTCTTTGCTATCTCAAAATAAGACAGTTCAAAGGGTAAAAGCTTTTTTGTTCAAAGGTCAGCATAGACTGCTAATAACATAACTTGCCAGAGTCGCTGATATTTGCACTGTCAGTGGTCCAGCACCATAGCCAAAACAATGTTCAAACCTGTCGACATGCAAAACACTTGCAAACCAAGCATCTGTGCATCTGTGCACAGTTAGAAGCATGCGACCGAGATGTTTCCATCCTTTTAAATTTGCTAACTTACACCTGAGCACCAGCCTTTACTGACGATCTTGGCATAGCAGACAAAATAACAAAAAAGAATAGAGGAAAAAGGAAAATGTTTACATTGCACAACAACTGTGATGCCAAATAGCGACAATGCACACGTTTAAGGTGGAGTTTGGCATGGAGTGCATGCTGCTGTCAAATGGCTAGAGCAGAGCGTTGCCTCCGAAATTGGGCTATGCATGTGCAGTGGCTTCTTTGTTGCCTAGGTAACCCCTACATGTCCACAGCTTTTGCCATGCTTCCACAGAGTGCCTCATACCACGTGACTTTTTACAGTGCCTGTAATGGAACATACAACACGCTGTCGCTGTGGCAGATGCACTGTTGTGCTCTTTCTTTTCTTTCTTCTTTTTCTCTTTCCTCATTCGTTCGTTCCATGTGCCCTCCTCTGGATTGCCCTTGTTTGTCTGCAGACAAATTCTCCGGCAGCCTTACTGTAACTGATATTTTGTCTTGTACAGCTGCACTATAAGCAGGGACAGTATTCTCGGATGATCACAATAGAATTTACTTTCACTTTGCTTGACAAGCATAGGACGCATCTGGCATCTGTGCACAATAGCATTCTGGCGCACTACGAACCAAGCATACTGTCTTAGCCTAGTGCCAAGCGCGCTGTTGTCCATTGGTGCCAACATGTGAGCTGCTAGTTGCGTGAAGTCTCATGAAAGTGAAAGTATCTCGTAAGGTGATCATCTGAGAACATCATCTCGCTATGTGTTTACTACATTGAGCTCTATGGAAGGGCAAGGAAGTCGGAAGCCGTCATGTTATATCATCATGTTATATCCAGATATTACTAGCATGCATGGTACTTGGAACAGTTAGGTTTTTCCTTTAAACTTGCAAGGTAATGTGTGAAAGACACTGCCTTCCCATTCAGCATAAAAGAACCTAAAACCCTGTCCACTGCATACTTCAATAGTATCACTAAAAATGGTGGATTTGTTCACACACTATTATGAAACTTTTTGTTCCTCTTTGTGGTTTACCCAGATACTTTTAGCAAATGAATATCTGCAGCTCTAACTAGGTCGTGATCGTGCTGTAGTTAGCTTGAATTCATGTATGGATCTAGCAATTCCAACACCTCTCTTCATTATAGAAATGACTGTTGCTACTCTGATTTCCTTCTGTTGCTTCCATTTTGATGATTAGACAGCAAGTATACTTCTACCCACGGTCTTCAACTCGATAGTTTCGTAAAAAAATTTCTAGAGGGAAGTCTGGACACTGCAATCATTCAGCTACCATGGGAACATTAGGTTACGATGGCCCATGCATGGATTTAGCTGATCTTCTGTTCGTGTGGCATTATTTTTTACACTTTATCGTCCTATCTTTTCTAGCAGTCAGTTTTATAAAAGCAGTCTCTGTGCACGTGTAAAAAAATCATTGTGAGTTGTTGCATATACAATGCAATAAAAAAAAAAAATGTAACAGCCGTTTGAAACTAGAAAGGGCGAAGTTTAGGCAAATCCATGTACTACCCATTATTCACATGCAGACTGAACGGTTATTACTTGCCGCTGCTATTGACACTAGTACCACAGTTCCCTCTAGTAATTTTTGTAGAAAACTCATCTGTTCAACTTGCACGGCATGCATTACATTAAGGGATTAACCCCTGTCTTCAGAAACGCATCTTAACTTGAAGCCCATGCTTGACTTAATATAAATGCGAACGCGCCTAAGACACTTATTGCATTTCCTTTGGTGCGTTCACAACAGGCATCGTTTAAATCAAGTCAAGCGTGGGTTTCAAGTTGAGATGCATTTCTGAATACATACGTTAGAGTGTGAAGGCTGTTTATCAGTACACGATAACATATTTTGGTGCCATCAGGATCGTCAAAAGTCATTTCTGGTTAAATTATGAATATTTATGTAAATCCAAAGTGCTGGGGTACAACTAGACATCCGGAGAAATAAAAATTTTGAAATAAGTTAGGGATTTGTGTCAACTCCGCGCTAACCACCTTGTTCCTTTTGTCTCAAATATTTGTTCGTCACTTTCAGGCAAAGCAGCATTTCTCCGCGTGAAAAGTAAGCATACCATAGCGAAACTGTACATGTCATATGCAGTGTGCAATGTTGTGAGGTTATGAATATCTTGTTTTTGCTGTTCCACACTGATTTGGTTTCCTTATCCATGCAGATGGAAACTAAAGTGTCAGTTGGAACGATTACTTGTAGAAAATGAGAAGTGTTAGCAGATGGACAGCAACGTAGTTTATTTGTCCAGACCACTAAGGGGCAGTGCGGCACAACCCTTTACTTTAACTATTTATGAACCTCCAAACCTCACCCAAGGTTGACACCTTTTCCATCATTGTGAAAATTAACGGAGTCTCCGCTTCTGCAGTACTGTGGCAAGGAAACAAACTGTTGCCCTTCATAAAATCTGTTTGCTTACAAAAGATTATCGTAGTGATGTTTGGCAATAGTAAAACCACCAATATGGAAAGAGAGCACAATGTCTTGGCATCCAGGAGTCTTTGCTCGTGTACTGGGCATCTGCAGTTATTTATTACTGCAACCCCACACACAAGAGGCTTGTGACTTTCCATGGAACCTTGGTGCTAGGCATTAGGCGAATTGGGGTTAAATTTTCTGAACCGAACAGAGCTTCTGTTTCGAGCCTCCTTCTACTTGTTGGATGGAGAAATACTGTTCTGCTAATTAGAATGTAAAAAGCCAAAGTCTTGTGTTGATACATCAGTCACAGTAATAAGAATACTGCCCTTATTGGAACATGGAATCCATGGCCAGAAAACAAACCTATGACCTTTTGCTCAGCTGCAGAGTACCACAGCCATTTAGCTGCTGCAGTGAGCATTTAATCAAGTGTACATAGGTAGAAATATTAAGTGAATCCACACAAGCGCATTATTTAGTGTTCACTTCTTAAAAACAAATGACACTGCCGACGGCGTCAAGATAGCTATGACATAGGCCTTTGCATCATGTCCACACAAGCAACAATGCATAGACTCATTGCTGCATGTGTTTATCCGATGTTCCTTTCTTGTTTGTTTTTCGTTACTATATGCCCTTGTAGCATATCCCTTTTGGAAAAGAACTTTTAATAGTGCTTGCGGCATTGTTTGCATAGTGCAAGCTCTTTGCTTTGCCAAACTGGCTTCCAGTGTATGGTTGGCCTGCATTCAAGGTTTGCAAATGACTTCTTGGCTCAGTAGTGAGAAATAGCAAATACGATTCTCGATGAGCTTAGCAAGATTTCTTACAGCTGCACTTGAAACATGCAATGCTCCTTGTGTAACGATGTTCGCTAGGTACAGTCCCTCTTGTACACTTGACAGCCATGTACAGTCGCTAGCAAAAGTGGGGCGACCACGGCTCCGGGCGCGGGAGCAGCTGCGGGGCCACTAGCGGCACTGGTATCTCACGCCTTGCGCTCGCTTTGAGAGTATCCCGAGTGACACCAAACTTCACCCTCGCTCTCACGCGGTTGCTTATCACGCTTGATAAATTTCTAGTGCACCGTTACGTTGCTCTGCTGCTGACGGTCGCGGCAAAGGGGAGCGCGCATCGCAAAGCACCTAAAGTCTCTAGGGCGAACTGCTTCCCTCCTCTTCCGTTTTCGGTGTGCCTGGATGGTTACACGTCGATGCCGTGCCTGTATCGGCATGCTGTTGGAAGGCACGGGTGGCTTCCACTTGACTCCCAAATCATTAGGTAGAGACGAATACACCGAGGTGTAAAATGCAAGGCACTGTGGATCCTCTCTTCGAATACCCCCTTTCTGAACCACATTGAAAACGTGTGGGGGCTGATCAAGAAGTAATTTGTAACCTGGGATCTCTGCACAGCTAAGGCTGATCAACTATGGACTGCCGTAAAACAAGAATGGAAGACTCTTCGTGCTCGCCCCGACGTTGTGTCATCACTATGATTCGATGCCACTCCGAGCTGCTGGTGTAATTGCCGTTAATGGCAACTTCACTAAGTATTAGTTGAATGTTACGTTCAAATTATTTGAACCTGTCAATGCCAAACATTTTCAATACTTATTTGAATGGGGGGTTCGAAGCGGGTATCCGCATTGCCTTGCATTTTGCACCTTGATGTATTCGTCTCTACCTAATGACTCGGTAGTCGAGTGGAAGCCGTGCAAGCCTTCCAACAGCATGCCGAAAACAGAGGAGGAAGGAAGCAGTTCGCCCTACTTTCCCTTCAGACACTTTAGGCGCTTTGCGACGCGCTATCCCCTTCACCGCGACCGTCAGCAGCAGAGCAACCGAACAGTGCACTAGAAATTAATTACGTGTGATAAGCACTTGCGCGAGAGCGAGGATGAAGTTTGTCGTCACTCAAGGTACTTTCGAAGCGAGCACGCGGCGTGAGATAGCAGCACCACGTAGCGACCCCGCAGCTGCTCCCGCTCCCGGAGCCGTGGTCTCTCCACTTTTGTTCACGACTGCACATATTCTTTTTCGTAGAAAAGCAATCATGAGGCAACAGCTTTTCTTGTGCCATGTTTGTCAAGATTTTTTTTTCCCTTGTTATGTCATTCACTGCAGTATGTGACAGGACAAAAGTGCAGTGGCAAATGTCTCAAAGGAAGCCTGTCTAATACCCCTGTAACGCAGGCCCCTGCGAACTCCATTTAACTCCTTCGTCTTTACGTCAAAGGAGTTGCGCTCCATGTCACACGGTCTCCCTTGCACCAAGGAAGTTAAATGGAGATTTCGGCGAAGGGAGTTCGGCAATTACCATTACGGCTGGGTGGAGTACTCTCGTTCCCAAATAGCTACAGCTTCGAAAAAGAAAACACGCTAATAAAATCGTCTTAACTGGCTCACAAATTTTAGCATAATTATTTTATTGCCTTGGTTTATATGCTGCGTAATCGTAGTTTTTAATTTGTTTTTGAGGACATAGCGCCTGTACCCTCTACACTAATGCTTCGCCATGCCGCATGGGGAAATGTTGTCTCGCCATTTCTTTTGTTTATCCGCTTCGTCACTCATCTGAAAGCAGTTGAGCTCACCGCGAACACATGCACACGCACGATACACAGCATAGAATCACAACTTGAAGCGCACCGGTCAAGCAATGTAACCCATGCTACCACACACGAAAGCACGAGAACAGTGTGGCCAGAATCACTTTCAGCTTCACTATGCTTGGAAAATAAGTCTTGCGTTAACATACAGCAAACTTTCCCGCTGTGATTTTGTTAGATTACATACTGTGCTAAAGAAAAGAAAAAAGAAAAAGAAAAAATACCTTTATCGGCAACTGTAATTGTGAGAAGTTGCACGCGAAAGTAAGCGCAGCAGCACTGTTTCTGTCCCATGTGGCGCCGATCGAAAGCTCGCACTGTGCCATGTAGCACGGCCGCAACTCCATTGTCGTCTATCTCCATTGGGGAGTTTCATGTCAATGGAGTTCGCAGCTGTCTGTGTGACAGGGGTATAATATGTTCAAGTCAATAGTGGTGCTTGAATTTCTCCCTCCTTACTTCTTCCTGCTATACATGGCCCCATATCTGCCATAATTAGGCACTGCCATAGTGTGAACCATCTCATTCTGAAAAGTAAGGGTGTTTGTCCATGGGGTGTAGAACATGCTGTGGAAGCACTAACCAGGCTACAGTGGTGCTCCTTGGCTACAGCATGCACAAATTGAGATGTTAGCCTTCAGCACAACAAAGACAACAACACTGTGCTCACTGAGTTGTTGCCATCTTTGTCTTTGTCTTTGTTGCTTTGAAAACTAACATATACAACTTATACAGTGCTGGCAGGCTTGTGGCACGTGGGATTGATGCAGACGCAACAACTGTAAGGTCACGTCTTCTGGTGGGGAGAGTGGTGCTGCTGAGAAAGGCATGTGAACTGCAGCTTAAGTTTTCAGCTGTTTTTGTGTAGTATTTGTGCAGGGTAGTACTTTGCAGATGTGATCATCACCGCATGATCTTTGCATTGCACTTGTCTGTTTGCCCTGCCAAAGCTACAGAAGCTTGAAAGTTATAGTTGATTTGCCTTGCGGTGTATGTGGCTGCAGCTGAAACATATTGAACAGTCCATAATTGGCACTTGTCATGCCAGTTGCTACAAGTTGTGAGAGCATTTTTTTGCCTTATCTCAATGTTGTATCCTTCACTTCCCTTACAGAAACGCACATCTTTGATGGCTTCAATTCGGTCTGGGCACTCAGTGGAGAAGACAAGGTTATGCTCAAGGTATTGTCTCGCACCAGTTGTGAGGGGGAAGAGCCAGTGTGTGCTGAACGTTTTTGAAGATACCGTCGAGCTTAGGGTGTGAACAGTGGTCAGATCAAAGTGTTTTTAGTCAGCTTTTGTGAATTTGAGCAGTGGGTTTTTCTATCCATGAGTGCATTGAGTGTGTGAATGTGCAATGTGCTTGCGTGTAAGTGTGTGACTTAAAAGTGACAGTTCTCCCTCTTGTAGTTAATGCCTCACCTCATCTTCCATCCCTCCCCTACCTAAACTTTCTGGCACAGTTCTTGTAATTTTTTTTTTTTTGTTGAGAAACTGCAATTTGTTGTCGTTCATGTTAATGTGCCCGAGTACAAACTAGATTGCACTTGTATAAGGTGTTTCTTTTGTTGTGAAAGAGAAAGAGATCTGTTTAAAAATGCATATAAGATTAGTGAAACCTTTCCTTTCTGTTTTTAAAGCAGTTGCTTTGTAGTCCAGTGTTTGAGCTTGTGGCATTTAGTCTTGTCAGATTTTAAGGTAATTTTTTTTGTATCCTTAACATGAATAGGATAGTCTATATGGATATATGTATGTATATATACAGTATATATATATATATATATATATATATATATATATATATATATGTATAACCTTGTTGTCTTGTGACAAGTCATGTCAAACTGAAAATTGAACCTTATATATTTTCTTGTTATTTAAAAAAGTACCATGTTGGATATCAGAGATTATTGATGTGTAAATATGATTGACCTCTCAAGCTGCAAGTCTTAGTGTGTGGGTACATTTTTGTTTGTTAGTTCAAAAAAAAATATTATTACTGTGCCTGTTTGCTGTAGCCCGGTCATTTGTTGGCAATAAAGGTTATCGTACCCTGCTGATATTAAGGAAGATTTTAATGTGCTGCTTCTCACAATTTTGGGCCAGGGGTAGGCGAGTTTGAATGCGCATGTTGCATTTGAGCTTACCTGTCCTTTCCTTTCAAACTATAATAGTATATCTAAAAAGAATGGAAATATAAAAATTAATGCATACGATCTGATCTAAAGAAATTTTGCCAGCTGTGGATTGCCTCATACAGTTGAGCTCAATATAACTGGACATGCCTACCTGTCAACTTCTGCAATTTGTCCAGGAGCCCCCCAATTTTCATCACTCTTCCTGATTGTATGGACGTGACTGTTAAAAAATGGCTGTTATCAAGAAGCACTAATTGCAAAAATAAACTTGCTGTATGCACATAGCTGCCAACTCTCCGTAGTGCTGTGCGGTGTACAGATTATTACCATTTTGTATGTTTGTACGGCTCTCACCATTTAGTGAAAATATCTTCCAGGGATGGGACTTTCCAACTCGCGCGCAAGGACTGTCGTTGGTGAAGCCACATACAATAAAAAAGCAGCTGATTTAACTACTGCAGTGCATCTGTCATAACTTGACACATTATCATGATGTCATAATGTGATTGTAAGGCTGCGATTTGAGCCAAACAGCTAAAACAATTTCAGTATGTCAGGTTACCATCACAACACCTTTTGCTGAATCGGACACTATAGATAGGTGGCTTAATACATGGCCTCCAAGATTGGCTAAGTGCCTGCGATGGAGTGTAAGTGATCTTGGACACCATGCCTTATATTGCATTTCTGTGCATTGTTTCTCCATAAACACCGGCGCTGGCATCAGTGCACCTTAGATATGACATAGCTCACCTTAGACGTTACGTCACCTTAGATGTGACATAGCGTCTTAGTGCCTGCTTCATTATTTACGACGATCACAATTTTAATGATCATCATTTGTCCTGGTAGAATACATGAAACGTTCACAAACAGTGATGTCATCATCCTATCAAATGAGCAATGTCTTGTTGCTTTTTTTGCTTGCTTCACGTGATCGCCCCTCCCTTCCTCTCACTTGACAAGTCTCCCCGATTTTTAGGTCGTGAAGTTGGCAGGTATGGAAATGTGATGACGGCAGCTGCATTTCATGTTTAGTTATGTAGAACATAGTGTGCCATGATATGCAGCATCCAGTAAACAAGTGCTTTGAGAAAGAATTTAAATGTGGACAAGTTGTTTTTGCTTCATTGTGAACAGTTCGAAGAGGAAAAAAAAAAAACTGATTGTGACACAAGACAGAGCTGACTGAACAAAAACTGAAGCACATGTGGTCAGTACAGTGACCATAATCATTCACAAAAAAAAGTGCCACAGCACTTTTTCTACAGGCAATGTTCGCAGAAGTCTAAAAAAACACTGCTGGCTTACACACGTCTGCTTCTTTACTGATATGGTGAGCCTTAATTATTTCGCATGTGATATGTGATGATCCCTGTGTATGTGCAAGATGCCAGTGTTCTGAGAGTATGATATATCCCACACTTCTAACTTTGCTGTGATGATAGAGATAAGAATTGGTCTTCTGCATATTCTTGTGCTCGTTATAGGTATACATATCAAAATTCCAACTGTTTTGATTTTTGCTTAAATTCATAAGAACACCTGTGCTACTTATTATACATTGCCTAGGACTCGTAAGAAAACTCCACCTCTATTAATAAAAATTTTGTACCAAGTGGTTTTGATTTAGCTTTTTCAGCGAGATGTTGCAGTAAGTTGAGCAACACACTTACAATGGTTGTGGCATTCGTGCTTTATCACGCGACTGACAAAACACCAGGATTGGTGTTTGGAAGATTGGAATGAGACATTGTGGACAACATTCATGCTGTTCTTAAGTTGATATTGAGGACAACAAAAGTGTATTGTATGGATGTCTCAGTTAAAGTTACTTTTTCTAGCCTGCTAGATGAGACCATCAACTTCAGTTATCTTAGGGGGAACATTGTGTAAATGTGAGGTGATCATTTTGTGCGATGGCCTATGTTTCTGCAGGCTTCATTAATGACAACACTGAATTAAGAGCTATTGCTGGTGGCGGGATGCCATTAGTGGCTCTGCAGTCATGTGACCATAGTGTTTGAGATGATGGTATGGTCATTGTATGTAGCAAAACCTTGCTGTGGATTCTTAGTACTGAGGCCAAACTTCAGCTTCAACGTCAACAGTTACATGGTTTTATTGTATTCGGTATATTTGGTGAAAGACCTGGCTCAAGCAGGTACACAAACATGTGCAGACTTTCCACGGTGCCCACTCTGTCAGTACAAGGTTCGTTCAGGTCGACAGAACATTTCCCATACACAAGGCGGACAAAGGGAAGAGCGATGAGAGCCGTATGTATGGAAAGCACGAAAGCATGTGTGACGATTGGACTGATTAATCACGGATCATATCAGATTGTATCACACAAGCAGTTGGAACTTTCTGTTGGCACAAAATCTTAATAAGCATTACAGATGAACTTATATGCATGTTTGTAGTAGTCGCCTGTGGACCCGAATGACGCTTCTAGAGTCACTGTATATGCTCCCTATGGGAGCATAGTTGTGCAAAAGCCTGCCATCTTGCCTGCAATACGAACCAAGGTTTTGAGGGAAAGGCACATTCACAGGAGCTGAGCTCGTTGGGACATGAACGATCATTGTCAACCTGCGCTACCCCCATGCATGGTCTACCAGCTTTATCTGGGTCAATAAGGGGGAATGAGGCACTTTTGTTTAATTTTCTTAAACAATTCTAATGAAATTTCTACATTTCATGTATTTTTAACAGCCAACTTCAGAAATGCAATTATTTTTTCCCATGATAAATATTTTTTGTGATATCCGAAAGAGGATGTTCTTTGTTTAAGGCCTAATAAGCTAATTAACAGCAACTTGCACGGTAACGTACAGCACACTTAATCAATTCTGAACGTTTGCCGTGTGTTGTAAGCTCTAAACCGCTGTTTTAGGCCATTTTTGAGTGAAGTTATATGTTGTCAAACTTAGTCATAAAAAATGCCCACCATGATAGTAGAAGAATATCATGTTGGGCATTTGTTATGACTAAGTTTGACAACCTATAACTTCGTTCCAAAATGCCTAAAACAATTATTTATGGCTTACAACATGCTATGAACATTCAGAATTTGAATGTTCATTGGGCCTAATGAATCTGAATTGATTCATTAGGCCCTAAACAAAGAACATCTTGTTTCGACTATAAAAAAAATATTTATCACAGAAAAAGATTATTTCATTTTTGAGATCAGCTGGTGAAAATACACTAACTGTGCAAATTTGATTCAAATTGTTTAAAAAATGAAGTTTTTTGAAGTGCCTCGTGCCCCCTTAAGGACCACTTTATTACAAATTTGCACATATGAGCTATGGTAGTTGTTCGATTTCTTCTGAAGGAATAGAAGTGTTCCTTCTAGACATTGCCTAGTGCTGGATCATTGCGCACAGCCTGGTGGCGCCATCTCTCAAAACACATGCCAACCAGCAGCCCTGAACGAGTTTAAAATACTGAAGAAGGTGCCT
The DNA here is from genome assembly GCF_023375885.2 of Dermacentor andersoni. Lineage (NCBI taxonomy): Eukaryota > Metazoa > Arthropoda > Arachnida > Ixodida > Ixodidae > Dermacentor > Dermacentor andersoni. Next base: position 55,014,785 of record NC_092814.1, on the reverse strand, counting down.
ATCATGATTTTTACATTAAAAGAAAGAAAAACGAAGCAGACTAACTTCGGAAGCAATTGTCTAGACGTTGGTCATCGATAAAAGCATTGAACTAGTGATGGTGTGGCACTGCCTTCACCAACTTTATTTGTGCCTAAGGGATAAGAAAATAGCAGATTGGGTGAGGGAACAAACGCGAGTTAATGACATCTTAGTTGAAATCAAGAAAAAGAAATGGGCATGGGCAAGACATGTAATGAGGAGGGAAGGTAACCGATGGTCATTAAGGGTTACTGACTGGATTCCAAGGGAAGGGAAGCGTAGCAGGGGGCGGCAGAAAGTTAGGTGGGCAGATGAGATTAAGAAGTTTGCAGGGACGAGATGGCCACAATTATTACACAACCGGGGTTGTTGAAGTATGCGAGAGGCCTTTGCCCTGCAGTGGGCGTAACCAGTCTGATGATGATGATGATGGTGGCTTCTTTTTGTTGCATGGCTGCTTTTGGAACCACATGGACTACATTTAATTAATAAGGGTGCGAGCAATGGATAGAAAATAGATGCACAATAAGATGTGCACTTCTGGCTCCTGAAAAGGACCCATATACAGTTGCTCTAAGCACTTCAATGGCAGTCAGAAATCGTCTGCTTTATCTTGGAACCGATTGCTGACAAGCTGCTTGTACAAACACACCAGGAATAAGCTTTCTGCAACAGCTTGTTGCTTAATGTCACTTCCTTCAGTGTTGAATTTTTGTCCCAGGCACACTGCCTAGGCAGTTAGGCCTAATTGGCACTGCTTCATTGGTTCACCAGTGCCACTGCCGATGTGATAATTTTCTGTGATGGGAACAGAAGGCAGTTGCCTTCTGTTCAAATCCAGGAGACACAACTACAAGGTTGAGTGGTGGAGCCGTGAGCATGCATGCATGCACTTGCACCAATGATGTGTAATGTGTTTGAGTACAACATAAACACACCTTTTGCTTTACCTGGTGGGATATTCTGTAAGGGTCCACCTACTCAACTGTCCATTTCGGTCGCCATTGATTGGCTGAAGCTGTTTGAGCAAGGAGGAGACAGGCTGTCTCATATTTGCTCGTATAGCTCCAGCCCATCAGTGGTGGCTGAAATGGTGATCGACTAGGTGGATTCTCACAAAATACGCCCTCCTCCCTGTACTGGGGTTTAACTTCAATTATATCCGCCTCTGTCACAAATATAGTTCTTCACTTCTAACACAGCAGCCTTTCTTTTGTTGCGTTAGCTGCTGACCACAGCAGGAATACATATTTGCCACCAAGAGATGCACACAGAAATGTAGAAACATTGAAGACCTGGGTGCCACTTCCAACTCGTCAATGTTTCTACTCTTGTGATGGTCCCCTTGACAGCGCATATGTGTTTCAACAATTACCAAATTGGACAAGAAGCAGTTCTTCAAAACACAGCAACTTGGAAATTTCTACCTTCACAAATGTGGTAAGGGCCTTTGTTTCCAAGGTCCAGAAGGCGTTCCTTGGACATTCAACTTTTGGCAAAAAGAAAAATACACTGATAGCAGTCAGACATTCGTAGAACTGAATTTGTTTTGCAGGTGCAGAATTTTGTGCATAACATAAAAAATTCACTGAGTGCCATTGCCAAGCAGCTATAACACTAGGTACGAGCTCTAATGTGAGAAAAGTGGAAGACTTTAGATTACTTTTAACCATTTGGGGTTTTTTAACACATGCCAAAAGCATGGTACATGTTTTTGTGTTCCAACTTTATCAGAATACAGCCACTATGGCCAAAAATGAGCCTGTGACCTTTTCAGCAGCAGAATGCCATAGCCACCAAGTCATTGCAGCAGATTCACTGATGAAATAACTATGGTTGTGTGCACAAAATTAATTTTCCTTTATGATGGTTTCAGCCATTGCGGTCAACAATAATCAAATAATTCAAATTGAAAAAAATTAAGCCTTAGTCCAATGAAACATTGACAAGATGTCTTAATTTTGTCAATCCAAGAGTGGTCAACATTGTCAGGGTTTTTATAGGATCCTGTCCTTGAAGCAGTGGAGACCAAGACAGCTGTAGTTTACTGTTTACACTCATTGGTGTGGAGAGTTGGAAGAGGCAGGTGTTTTTGGAGGTGTGGAAAATGTTCATGCATATGAAAACGTGAGCATGATGTACAAAAACAAGGACGATGATTGGACAAGTGCTCGTTTTTGTACTACTTCATGCTTGTCTTTTTGTATCATTAACTTTACCAACTCGGCCAGCAACTTATTCGCTAAGTGTGAAATACTTGGCCAGTGAGAAGAGAAGTGTGAAATGCTTTTTTCTTGGTAGCAAGTGTAGATGTTATCGGAAGAGATTTGCAGTAAGAGTTCTTGTACCATTAGCCTGTGACTGGGGGCATTTTGGCAGCAAAATTTCCCTAATTGAATACTGAATATATTCTCATTTCTAAAGTAAAGAAATTTAGGCTGCCTGTGACTAGGCAGATTATTATGCAGAAATTAGCTTCTCCAAGCATTCATTCTTCAACCAATGCCTCTATGCAGCAACCATATTCTCCTGCACCAGAATAATTCGTACAATCATCACTTGAATCATCTATTTTTTCCTTGTGCACTACAATAAGTGCTGTTATCCATTATAGTTGAATAAACATGGATACCTGAAAATTTATAATATACAATTGTCAAGTCAAATATAAATTGAATAGTCTGTGCTGTTCAGTATATATAGTTCATTGCTGCTGGTGACCACTTAGCAGATATGGATGCCTAGGCAAAGACAAATCACCATTGCAATACTGGACTTCTAAATTCTTGGGACTAGCCACAGTGTGGCCCTGAAGCAAGCCTTTGTACACGAAAAATGGTCACAGTCAGCTAGGACAGTGTCAGTGTGATCGAAATGCACTGCATGATACAAACACAAAGCATTTGGCCTACAGGCCTGTGCTGTTTGATGTCATTTGCCATACCTACTCATTTTGCTATCACAGGCAGTTTTGTGGACATGCATGATGCACTTAACACAAAGGCGTACTTCGACGGTTTGTTATATAGGACACAAAAAATATATAGGGAATAATTTGAAGTGTCAGGCTTCGACATAAACAGGATTAGCTGTTGTGCATAGTACAAAGAAATGTTTTGGCTGCATGTAAATGGCCTTTCTGAGTCTTGCGTATAAGAAGGTATGCATTGTAGTTATGATCGTGCATCAATGGCTCGTGTAATGTCCACCATAATAATGGCGGTTAGGTTTTTATACTGCTGCAAGGCAACTTTAATTTGTGTGCACTCTTTCATTGAAAAAAATATATATATATTTATTGGGCCTAAAACTTTTTGCTGTTGGCAAAAAATGTTGGCCTAATATTTGACCAATAATTTGTTTGTTGCTTTAAGCAAACATTTGAGCAGATATTGAATTATTTTAGTAAATAGCACTGATAATAGAATAAAAGTATAACGAATTCTAAGTGGATAACGGTACTTTCAGCAGAATATAGATGCCTCTAGTGGACGTTCAGTGGAGTAAGAGCCATAAGTACCTCATTACAACTATGCGCAGTTAGTAAGGCTGTTGGAAGACCCTCGAACTGAGATAGCGAAAGCAGCTGAAGGGAGTATAGCCTATACAACGAAATACTCCAGAAGTTTGGAGTGATGACAGGAGTTCTGTAGGCACAGTTTTTATATTGAAAAGCACAGAATGGAAAATGCAGAATTGCAGCTATTGTCACGACTAATTGGCCAGCATTCTGATTTAAATACTGGCACGGTGTGATACGTTGGCTCTGAGGATTGGGTCTGTGTGCTGTCGACACTAAAAGAAATGTAGAGAAAGACAGGGGTATCTGCACATTTATTTATAAAAGCCTGCTGTTAGTCCTGCTGTTGTCAAATTTCAAAGGATGTATGCTCAGTTTCTTTGTTAAAGGAGCCCTGAAACACTCTTCCAAGAAATCGTAGAACAACATCGCTATTAAATTGCATCACCTCACGAATCTCCTCCTGCAAAAATGTTTCTGATCCTTCGAGCACAAGCAAAGTTAGACACAGTTATCAGACTGATCGCCGGCATTCTCCTTTCATTTCCGCTAGTGCGCTGAAAGCTACACAGGGGAGTCAGCAAGGCGACACAAGGGAGCAATGCCCAGCTGGTCGCGCCCGAAGGTTGAACGCAATGCGACTCGCGGCGGCACCTCGTGGCAGCCGTGGTAGCTACGCTATGCCTATCATCTTGGAGGCCGTGCACAGCAGCAGATGCAGCAGTGCACAACTTTAGTGTTTAGAATGGCAGGGCAAAGATTTTACCTGTATTTCTGAGATCGCAGACAGATATATGTTTCATTTATTTAGCTCAGATGAGCAATAATTGTATTACTGGGAGTGTTCTCGGCAACCACAATATCAGCCAATAGCTGTTGTGGTCCAGCTGTATGCAATGACACTGCATGATGATATTGTGGAAGCAAGAGCAAGCGATTTTCACTGCTTTTGACATGAGATGGTAAATTCTCTGCTGCATGCAGTGCAATAATATTTAGCTGATATGTTCACAGGAGCCTCTTCAACAGATCAGCAACGTGTTCTTAGTATGTTCAAGAAGTGTTTCATGGCCCCTTTAAAAGAAGTGAATGAAGGCTAAAAGGCAGCATTTAGTCCCTAGATTCCATAAGAATACTGGGCATGCGTTCCAAGGCAGCTTTCGCTAGTTCACAATTGGCTCACAATTGCTAATTCCTTTTAGTATTAGTGGCATTGCTAGTCAAATATTTTGTACTTGTGCTAAGTAAAAATGCATGCTTAATATATTTGATTGTATTGTTCATTACAATTTTATCTGAGTGGATTCACAAGACATTTGTAGCGTTGTTTTAGAAGAAACTATGCCAGAAGGAATGTTAACACTAGTTGTAATGAGCAGTAACTTGGCCTTATTGCCACAAACAAAAATACCCTGCACGTTTATAGTAGTGGGCAAAAGAGTGCTAATTTGGCTTATTGGCACATGTTATATAGCTAAATGCAGTAACAGCTCATGGGATATGACAAACAAAATGAACGGATAATTACTCACTGTCAACCAGATTTTATGTTGCATGAAACACTACATGAACGTGTCAGGAGGAGAGAGGAGGAGGTAAGCGTGTAAAATACAAAGCATAAGAAACATGTGCACCAGTTATACACATGAAAGAAGCGCAATTTCTTTGGAGAGTAGCAACACCAACGGTATCCTCGTACATGTCACCTTTCCTGTTGATGCAAAAAGCCTCGTATATTACATGTGCACACTGGTCTCAATAATGCCTTAGTATCCTGTACTTATTGAACGCTAGTCATTTCATGTGTATCATTGGTACCGTGTTTTTGATTTTTACACTTGGTATTTTGCATGCTTGCCTCCTCTCTCCTTCCAGCACCTTCATATATATTGCCTTGTGCACAATAAAATTTGGTTGACAGTCAGCGCTTTGCCCATTGATTCCATTTTTCTGTACTATGCACTATTACATAATTTAGCTATATAGGTGTACTCAAGTATTCTTGATGTCCTTTAGTATGGTAGCTAGCTGGGCGAGTAGCTACATCTGCATTATTATTACTTACAGTGCGCACTACAAACACGGACCAAGAAAAGAGATGAAACACGAGTGCTGACTCATGACTAAAAGTTTATTGCATTCAAACAGCCATATAAATAGAAAATCTCACACATGTGTACACCCATGCACCATACATTCCCTCAACCAAAAGCGAAACAAGACAGACAAGCGATAAAATGAGAAGTGCGATATTTTTAACGATTAGATGCTTCTAACAAACATTTTTCCTCGTTGAGTAGTGCAAGTGACACCTGGCTTACCCACCTGTCACTACATTTATTGATTAGTTAGGCCTCTGAAATGAGGCAGGCCTTTTCATCTTTATTTGTCCAGATTTTTGTTTGTCTCTCTTCTTGTGTCCGTGTTTGTAGTGTGAGCTGCAAGTAATAATAATTCTTGATGTAGGCAAGATTTTTATAGAAAAAAAATGGAAGTGGCACATTTGCATAGAGATCATATATTAAATTTCTTTTTTCTCAAGTTACTAGCTTGAACAAGCATTTCATGTTGTATTTAAAACAATGGTTCAAATAATCTTGAGGTATACTTTCAGCCGGAAACATTATTATATTGTCAATATACACATATCAATAATGAGGATGTCGTTGAATCTAAGTTTCTGTGTTTCAGCAACCAAAAGGGCTCTGCAGCCTCCTAGAACCCTTCTGGTGGCTGAAACATCCTTACTAAGCATTAATCAATGTAGTCATGCAAAACACCGGTGCAGTAATTTCATTCAGCAAACACTCGTTCATTTCATGTGTTAAGCGCACATGCAATAATGTGTGCAGGAGAGAACAAAGCTACTGTGAAGGCTGCACCCAGTGCTTTAAACTGTTGTCAGATGGTGCCATGAGCATTATTGCAGCCGACACTAGATTTCCATTTTTTGTTTGTTTACAATCGTGTAGTGAAATCTATTATTATATATAGTGCACTGCAGCGATATGCAAAAGCCACAGTGTGTGTGCTGCAGTGACTTCCAATTACAAGAAAACGAACTTGAACCTCCTCGGCACAGCTTGGAAGTAGAGAAAAGCAAAATGGCTTATTACATATTACATATTTTTGGCATGGTGCTGTCAGGTGTTGGTGTCTTGTTCGTGACCGAAATGCCCACAGTGGTGTGAATGCTGAGGCAGTTGCGCCAATCTGCACTGACTGAAGTTTGTTGCTCCATGCTGCTCCAAAAAGGTCTTTACCTCAATTGCGGCACTGCTGCGCCATGATGTAGTTTCGGCAGTGTGAAAATTGGGAAGCTACTACACCGTATGGTGTGGCGCTGCTGCATTCATTGGCTGCATTCTTTCGTGACGTTACAGCCAGCGTGACTACCATTGTGACAGCCGACGGAATCAAATTGATACTTATTTTTACGCACCAACCATGAGGCATGCATGAGGCTATAGTGATTTGCGTGGCCGTGCTGGCTTTGCCACTGCATGATCAAGACGGTAGTTTTACGCATCGAGGGCTGATGCGTGATGGCGCTCTGTAGACAAAAAAAAAGGTAATCACTGCCCACCGTACTTGGTTGCATTCATTCATGGCATTACAGCCAGCATGAGTGCCATTCTGACAGCCAACAGAATATTTTTACGCGCCAGCTGTGAGACATATGAGGCTACCGTGAGTTGCATGGCCATGCTGGCTTATCAACTGCTTGATGAACCCAGTAGTTTTACGGATCAAGAGCTGATTTGGGGGGGGGGGGGGGGGGGGGTGATGGCACTCTGTAGACAAAAAAATGTAATCAGTGCGCAACGTATTTATTCCTGTTGCTTGCTTGTGCCTTTATTCATTATGCCATATTACTTTTTTGAAGAAAATATTAAGTGACGATTTCAGGTCGTTGAATTTAGCATCGGGCATTAAACCACATGCACGAAGATTGTGTACTAGACCACAGTTCATACTTTTTTGTCAACTATATGTCTTTGGTAATACATACATCTTTAAGAAAGCGTGCAAATGGCCCAGCCCTGTGCACCTTGTCCTGTGAACGCTTATCAGTGGCGGAATAAAGAACATTACGTCAGTGGCGTAGCTAGGTGGTCTGGCACCCGGGGCCCATAGGTCTTCTGTCAGCCCCCCCCCCCCCCCCCCACTGGCCCCTTGCACCTGGGGCCCACGGACCCCCGGCCTTCCTTGTTGCTACGCCACTGCATTACGTGCTTGCACCGCTGATTATGGCTCATAAAGCTAAATCAGAATGTGCAGAATATCAAACCTGCGAAGCGTACCAACATTAAATTGGCACTACAAAGGAAAATAATTTCAACTGCTCTGGTAAAAAACCTATCTAAATAACAACCCACTTACTGTGAAAAGAGGCCAGGAAAAATGGGTGGTGATCCGGCCTTGGAGTTCCTGCTCCAGCTTGCTGTGACGTTATAGATTTTGACGGCGACTGCTTGGGCCTAGATAACTGTTCATCAGTGAGGTTGTACTACATTCTATCCTAGAAGAGCGGGAGACTGTAGTTGGCAAATTTCATGAACTTTTAATGGCCGACAATGGCCCAAATACGAAAAATTATTTTAAAGTTTGTTCATGACGCCACACTGGCACTGGTGTTTTGCCACAAAATTTAATTCGAAACTGGGACCTTCATTTTGTAACCTTCAGGATATGCCTTTAAAACTCGACCCTCTGCACAGTTTAGTTTTCATCTTCTCGACCTCCTAGGAAGAAAACAAAAGTACATGCATGGGTGGGGAAATGTGCCATCCAGGAAATGAGAGTGCAGCCAATGCAACGGAAAGTGAAGGGAGCAACAGTGCACTTTTGATGTGCACCTGTGTTGTCTCAACTGCACAATTGCAGCTGCCATGACACGTGAGTGTCTGTCCACAGTTAGCTCTTAGGGGCAGCATATTATGGCCCTGTTAAAATAATGCAGCATCATGGGTGATTCGTTGCCACATTTTTCACCACTGTATTCCCCACCATGTTGCAAGGAGTCAAGAGTGAATGTGCATTGGTGTTGTGCATTTCAATTGCTCTGCTGAAATGTTCTATTTTATGTTCATGTGCACAGTCATAATAACGTACTGGCACAGTCACATTAATGTACCATCATAATGTGTGCATTTTAATCATAATGCTATTTTTTAAGTTTTAATTCTATCTTGTAAAGAGACGCCCGGTGTGGTACATTTTTTGCGTTATATTCGACCATATGCAGTTAAATGAAAATTTGTTGCTCAAAGTGCTGGTAAATGCGGAGGGTACGGTCCTTGTGAAGTGCTGGACAATTCAAGACTTCAGTGGAGAAGCCAACTGTACTCTCAAAAGAGGAAGTCTCTTGACTGACAGCGGTTGGACACTGCTGTCATGAGGTGCTGTTGCATGCAACTATATATGCTTGCATGGCAACCTGAGTTGTCTGCTGAGGCTTTGCGAGTTAACATTCTTTATAGTTTCCTACAATCTGCTACAGTCATTTTCTATTCATTTAATCTTGCCAAAACACAGAAGAGCACGTCCACCAGTCTTTCTCAGCACTTTTAAGCAGCAAGCACAAGGAACACATGCACCAGGGAGAGCACTCATAAATAGTTTAAGGTCAGAAGCTGGAATAGATTGTGGCTGTAAAAATAAAATTCAAGTGTTTTTTGAAGCTTTTTGAGGCTATGCATCTCAATGAAATATTTATTGCTCTGCAAGTAATTGGAAGCAGTTTTAAAATGCCATGAGGCCTTACAAGACAGTAAATGAGCTGACTTGATGGGTACGTGTGCTTATTACCGGAACAAAACATATGTTTATCAATGCTGCTTTTTAGTGTCTGGGAAAACAAAAGTGGATTGCTTGTACAAGCAGGAGCAATGCTTTTAGGTGCATGGGTCCTTCCAAATACTGGCACGCCTCCTTCCTTAATAGGCAGCACTGATAGAGTCAAGGTCACATTAGATGCCTTTTGTTTTTGTGTCTGTTGATCATGAACATAGAATGCCTACTTGAAATCTCTCTTCCAGTTGTATGCTATTGCTATACTCTATTTCATACATAGGAGGCAACACTGCAATGGCTAGGGAGACCTCTCGTAACTCACATTCGCGGCCCAAAGAATTGTGCATTACATATGAAAGAAAGATATGGGCAAGTGTCGTGTAATTTGTTGTAAAATTGTGTCACACTTTTGAGTTGCAAAATATGCCACAATTATTACATGGACGGTGTTGTAGATCTGAGCGACCAAAACATTGTGTTTTGCATACTGGAAGCACTAAGTTGCACAAATAATGTGTGATTTGATGTACCTTTATGTCGACTGGTTGTATTTGTAATATGCGAAGTAGTTATTCCATAGAAAGTATTGCAGATAAAAAAATAAAAATTCACTGCAAAATGCGCTGAGTGAGGCTTCTATGACTGCAGTACTTGTCGCTTTTTCTCAGCATAGCCCAAAACGATGTATGAAATGGAGTATAGCGTGTTCAGCAGTCAGGTCTTTTATTTTCTTTTTTTTTTTTTTTATATAGTCTGGGGCATGTGTGGTTTTCTCTTCCTCTATCAGTGAGCTGTGGCAGGTGCAGTAGTGCTAAATGCATGGCATGCTGTGCTTTTAAACTTTTCTGGCTGAAAACTCTGCATGCAAACAGCATATGTAGCTCTGGGATAGTGGGGTGCTGTGCGCATAAGACTAGGTTTCCCATCATTCCAGGTACAAGAGGATGAGATGGCTATGAAAACTGAGAAATCTGATGAAGATGCAGCCTCTGGCAACGTCGAGCCTGGTTCTCTGGGGATAGCACTGGCCAAAATTGTTTCCAAGCTGCTGGAGAAACACAACTGTGCCACAGCCCTCTTCAAGGATGAAGTGCTGTTTTGGAATTGGGCAAAAGATGGATCTGATGAGCCAATTTTGCAGGCTATAAGCAGTGCCACCCAAGCTATCTTCAGTGAAACAAAGCACAGCATGAGCAAATCGGCACTCCTTAATGCTGGCCAGGGTGACTGTCTGGCCAAGTACCCTTTGGACATTGATTTTTCTAGCCGATGGCCTGGCAAGGATCCATTGGTGGAGCACCCAATGAACTTGGCATCCAGTGAAATAGCCAGCAGGCCTTGCATCAGTGGTAGCCATGACTACTTAGCAATGGGTGACTTTACAACAGTGCCAGCCGATGATGTTGACGACTTCTGGGAGAGAGGTTTTGACCCGACTGAACAATTTGACTTTTTAGACTCTGATGAAGATGACATTGTAGCAGCAGAATCTGTGACGAAATGTCCTACTCCCTGGCCCAGTACCAGTACAAGCAGCGGTTCAGACTCGTCAGCAACTTGGGCAACCTGCAGTGCACATTCTTCCTCCAGCTTCCTGGAAAAAAAGGCTAAAGTGGAGGCAACAGTCCCCATCTCTGAACCTGAACAGAGCTCTGCTAAGGAGGAGATCAATACTCCAGGAGACACCTGGCATCCAACATGGATTGAAGATCTTCTCAGGGTGTGCCCCGATGCAGAAGTTGACCCAATTTTTGCAGACATTAGTCGCAAAGTGGCTAACTCTATGAAAGGGACAGGAGCACGTCCCAAGGAAAGACGAAACGATTCTAGTGCTGGCAGCAGTGGATCCTCCGCTGACAGCAGCACCAATCTGGTAGGGTGGGTAGGCTCTTATTTCACTCTTCTGCGTGACAGACACTGCGCAAGAAACTGATTTTCTGTCTCTCTGACACTTGTGCCATAGGAACAAGCACAAGGGCTCTTCACAGCAACAAGAGGGCTCTGCTGCTCACGAGAGCTCCCAGGTAAGAAATTTGCTTTGATGAACATGACAATGGCTGCCAAACCTGGGTGTACACAGTGCACTCCTATTAAATGCAAGTAATGCTATATAGGTGTGTGCTGTTGCTCCTGCTGTTGGTTTTATGCCATACAGAATAAGTAGTGCTGGAACCAACAAAGCAAACTTTATTAAGGTTAGCATTTGTTCATTTCATTATGATTTAAAATTTATTATGTGGATGCTCGCTTCTATGAGGTTATGGCGAGCTGTCGGCGTTTAGACGACGACGACGAAGTTGCGCCTCCGCAGCTCTGCGCGCTCGAGCCAGAGCGCAGGAGAGAACATCCGGGCAAGGTCGAAGGGACCCGTGGTTATCTGCGTTCGTGTGACGATAAATAAAATGTGGGACAAGAAACGCCTCGCGTCTCCCCAGAAGTGGTGACCCGGCTGGACATCGGATGGCAATGTGCCACTTGCTTATCCCTTCATCGTTTTCCGGTTGGCTACACCAAAAGCCTTGAGCACTCCGGCAGATCATGGACACATCACCCTTCAACGACGCGACGCCGAATGCCATGGCAACGGACCCTGTCGTCGCTACTATCAAGCTACCGGAGTTCTGGCAATCCGACTCGGAACTCAGTGGTTTCTGGAGCGTCGAGCCACTTTTCCGACGACACCGCAAGGTATACGACCACGTCATAGGTGCTCTACTGCCTGCTGTCATTGCCGCCGATCGTCAGGGACATTCTGCGCTCTCCGCCTCCTGAAAACCCGTACGACTACAGTGTACTAGAATAATCTTCTAGTACACTGCACGTATGACCATGGCACGACACTCTAAAGAGGGAACTCATACGGCGAACAACAGAGTCAGAACAGCGTAGGCTGCAGCAGCTGCTCACCGCGGAGCAACTCAGTGAAAAAAACCACGGAGCTTCTGCGTTGCATGCGTGATCTCATCGGCCATGACTCTGCTGCATTGGACGTGTCGATTCTACGCGAATTCTTCCTACAGCGACTGCCTCGACAGGTGCGGATGATCTTGTGTGACCTCCTCCGAATCCCCGACTTCCTGGCACAGATGGCCAACAAAATCATGGATGTTGGCGCCCCCATAATATCTGCCATCTTCATCGTACGAAGCGCCGGTCCACGATGAGCGCTTGGATCGCCTTCTTAACGCTACTCATCCGTGGAGTAGACCAGACCGCCGAGCTCAACTTGCCCGAGTCGACCGACGACGCAGCGCGTCACCACACCAACGCCACAGTCGCAGCCGCGACAGGTTGCCAAGCAAGTCTTTCTCGCAACGTGTGCTGGTACCACCACCGATACAGAGCACGCGCTCGTCAGTGCCGTCAGCCTTCTGCATTTGCGGAAAACGCACGGGCCACGCACTAAAGGCGGCCAGTGCTTTAGGCCCGACATCAAGCCGCCTATTCCACGTCACCGACCATGTTACAGATGTCCGATATCTCATCGACACTGGTGGAGGACTCGTACGATATCACATCGACACGCTGGAGGACCGCTGACGACGGCACACCTCGCCACCTGTCACTGCTGTTAACGGTTCGGCCATTGAGACATATAGACAGCAGTCTGTCACACTTGAGATTGGCTTGAGACGCACGTTTAGGTGGATTTGTTTAATCGCCGATGTATGCGTGCCAATTATAGGTGTGGATTTTCTTTGTAATTTCAAGCTTGTGGTAGACCTCCAACACAACCGTCTCCTGAATTCCGAGATACACCTAATGGTTCAAGGCGTAACATCACGTTTACCACCCTTACATCTGTTGCAAGCTTATGCCGAAGTCTCCCCGCCATGGTCTATTCTTCTCGAAAATTTTCTTATCTGTTTCAAGCTCCTTCTATCAAAGACCAGTACATCACAACGTCACCCTTCACATTGTGACTGTGGGAGCACCAGTTTTTGCACATCCTCTTCACCTCGCTCCTGCCCGCTACAAGACTGCGCTGCAAGAATTCGAGCATATGCTTGAGTTCTGGTACATTTGCCCCTCATCTGGTCCCTGGTCATCAGTGCTACACATGGTACCCAAGCCATCACAAGACTGGAGACCGTGCAGGGACTACCGCACTCTTAACAAAGTGACTGTACCAGACCGTTATCTCATACCACACACCTAGGACTTTACCGCATTGCTACAGGGTTGCACCATATTCAGCAAAATAGATTTAGTCAAAGCATACCACCAAATACCTGTGGAGCCTTCTGATGTACTACCGAAGACTGCCATTGTAACTCCCTTTGGCATGTTCGAATACCTATGTATGCCATTCACTTTACAAAATGCTGTAGAAACTTTTCAATGGTTTGTTGACCAAGTACTTTGTGGTTTGGTGTGCTGTTTTGCATACATGGACGATATCCTCATCATCAGCACGTCAGCAGAAGATTAAGAGTTTCTCCTGCGTCAGGTTCTTGCATGACTTAAAAATATGGACTAGTCGTAAACGAACCGAAGGGCGAGTTTGGTGTTTCTGCATTAGACTTTCTTGGCTATTTCATGGATTCCCATGGGATCTCTCTTCCTGATGCTCATGTGGAAGCCATAATACAATTTCCACCACCATCAACTACGAAAAAACTGCGTGAATTCCTTGGCCTTGCCAACTATGACCGGCGATTCATTCCTGACTGCGCTTCCATCTTGCAGCCACCCAACACACTCCTGACTGGTCAAACGACACCAAACGCTTCCATCTCCTGGACAGATATTGCTGAGACAGTTTTCAGCTCCATCAAGAAAGCTCTCACCAACATGACACTCCTCGCGCATCCAAAGTTCAGACCTCCCACGTCGCCCTAGGTTGACGCCTCGGATGTCACCATCGGAGCAGTACTGCAGCAGTTGGTCGATAGAGTGTGGCAGCTGGTTGCATTCATCTCGAGGAAGCTCTCGCAATCTGAGCACCGTTACAGCACCATAGGTCACGAACTGCTGGCAGCCTACTTAGCTGATTTTCGCCACTCACGTACGCTTCGACCACGTACGCTTCGAACTCTGCCAACACTCCATGCAAGATCCACCAGCTTGCCTATATTTTGCAATTCACGAGTGAAATCCGACGTATAAGTCGTAAGGACAACCCCATTGCTGCCGCACTATCCAGAATAGAAGTCAGCGCAAATGTCGATGAGTGCGCACCAGTGGATTTCGCAGCCATGGCCACAGCATAGCGAGAAGACAACAAACTTCAGGCCCTACGACTGAAAGAGAACTCCCTCGAATTCAAAGAAGTGCTACTTCCAGGCTGCGCTATACCCTTGGTTTGTGACATCTTCACCGGTTGCCCTCGCCCCTGTGAACCACCGTCTTTTCGATGCCTTGAATTCCTTGTCGCACCCTGGCATCCGTGCGACTCAACACCTTGTCACTACACGATACCTGTGGCCACACATGAACATTGACGTCTGTCGCTGGACGCACACTTGTCTCAAGTACCAACAAACCAAATTTCAACTCCACACAGGGAGTAAACTCGGTACCTTCAGGCCTCCCGATTCCCGCTTTAGTCATGTGCACCTTGACCTAGTCGGCCCTTTGCCCACATCCAACAGCCGGTATATACTGACATGCATAGACCGGTTCATGCGATGGCCTGAGGCACTACCGCTCAGTGATATCACGGCAGAGTCAGTCACCTGCGGCTTTATCACCATGTGGATTAGCCACTACTGAGTTCCCACAACAGATCGAGGCCGTCAGTTCAACTCCGCGCTTTTTCATATTTATCCCGATTGCTTGGTGTCAGCCACATCAAGACGATGGCCTACCACCCGATCTCTAACGGCATGGTTGAGACACTCCACCACCAGCTCAAAGCCTCGCTCATGGTGTCACGACCATTGATACCGTGGATGGAGTGTCTCGTCCTTCTTGCTCTTCAGTTGAGCTCATTTTCAGCACTACCTTAAGGCTTTCTGGACAATTTTTCAACCCGTCGCCGGCACCAACATTCAGTATTGGATGATTACGCCAGTCGCCTCAATGTTGCCATGGGAGACGTGTCTCCTATTCAATCCCACCAACATTCTCGACCATCCTTCATCAGTCGTGCTCTCTGTGATTGCACACGCATCTTTGTGCGACACAACGCAGTCCGACCAGCACTGCAACAACCATACAGTGGACCCTTCAAGGTTGTCAAGCTCTGCCCCAAACACTTCATCCTGCTGCTGAATGGACGTGAGGACAATGTCTCCATCGACCACATTAAGCCAGCATTCCTCAACACCGACACCATCCTTGTGGACAACAAGCAATCTACGAGCGCCAGGTGTGTCCACTTCGCCACTGCAAGACCTACCAACGGCTCTTGGACATTGCTCCTTCCCATCCTGGCTCTCTCGCTAGAAGGGCTCTCTTGCTATGGCGAGCTGTCAGCATTTGGACGGTAATGACGAAGTTGCACCTCTGCAGCTCCACGCGCTCGAGCCAGAGGGAAGAAGAGAACACCCGGGCAAGATCGAAGGGTCCCGTGGTTGTCTGAATTTGAGTGACAATAAGTAAAATATGTGAGACAAGAAATGCCTCATGTCCCCCCAGAAGGTAATAGGTCAATGAGACTTTAGCCTGTCCAGAAGTAAAGTGATTTGCACAAGAAAGTAACTTCATTGCCTACCAAGCTATTTGCTCCTATGGTGCAGTGTGTTTGTGGTACTGCGGGAGGAACTCTTGGGCTGTGAGCACACGGACTAGCTGCTGACTGACAGCTCTGAGGTGCTCCACAGTGTTAGTGTGCGAGGCTGGGTTAATAAACACTTCACCGAAGTGACAACATAAGTGAACTGTGGCTTTTCATGTTTACATAGACACTTTATTAATTAATTAAATATTTATTTATTTATTTATTTATTCATTCATTCATTCATTCATTCATTCATTCATTCATTCATTCATTCATTTTACTTCATTGTACAGGATGTAAATAGTTCCCTTCCCTCTACTCTATCCTCTGCTCCTAGCCTCTCTCCATGTCTCACCCTGTTTATTCAGGCAGTCTTGTGGTCATCCAGGTTCTGCTTAGTTTTGGCTCAGTGTCTCAGAACTTGCATTGTCTTTGTCTACATGTTTATACTTGAAGTGAGCATTTACAGCCTCCAGAACAGGACTGATTGTACTTTACACTAGCTGCACATCTTTTGCATCTCTTCACGATTAGACAGAGGGAATGCTCACTTGTTTCAGATTTGCTTTTCAGGAGGGTTCTCTGACTAGTGAAACTCGATCTCAAGCGGAATCGAATGTGAATATTAAAGAAAAACGTATGACTTTTGAATATGTTATTTCTAGGCATGCTTAATATAATTGTTCTGCAGAGTTCATTTGATAAAAAAAAGTTTATTTACATTATTTTATACATAATGCCATTCACAGCTGGATGTCTGGTCAACTAAGGAGCTCGTAAATGCGAAACAACTAAAAGGTGATTGTTCCTGGGGCACCGTGACAATTAGTCATGAAAAAAAAAAGGGAACAGCACTTCACATTGTTTTGAAGGGATGCTAATGCAGTGAGCCTGGCCATAAGTTATAAATTGCCCTACCTAAAATTAGGCAACAAATCCTGTAGACTGTTTCTTGTGTTTACTCCTTGTGTTCGTGCAGCCACCACCAGCAGCGAAATCATTTTGAACGGTTGCCACTTGTACTGATCTTTCTTCCTGTACACTCTATTCAGTAAGTTTTATCTCTCAAATCTGCACATAAACAAATATTCAACAGTTTTGAATAGTGAATTCTCACTTGGAAAGTGAACCAAATGGCAAAGACTATCCCTTATTTGAAATGTCAAATATTTGCACAACCTACTTTTCACTTTTTCACTTGGCTGCACATATTGTTCCATAACTAATTTCAATGCTAGAACAAAATTGACAGTCATGGCGTTAAAGAGATACGAAACAAAGGTTCTCAAACTGTTCAATCTGTTCGGGGATTAGGCTTGATTTCTTATGGCTGGAATTTTTTGTGTGAAGAAAAATAGAAAAATAGGGGAAGGGCACTTGCAGGTATATTTTTATGTAGCGGAAACATCTATACATGTTTCACGATGCTTGGGACCCCAGTGTGAAATTTTGGGCAGAAGGCTTGAATTGCAAGAGATGCCTTTCTATCAGTCTTTTTCTTGTTGAATGTAGTGTTATTTTGAGTTGTAAAGTACATTATCTTCAATATTATAGAAGCTTCTAAAACTGTTTGGAGACATAAACCTAATGATTCATGGTTAGGAAAATTCAGTGCGAAACAAGGGACAAAGAAGGAAAAGCATGATAAAACTTCATGTCCCTTGGATTTGGCACTGAATTTTCGTAACCATGAATCCAACGTTCCAGCTAGCCCAATTAGCAGTCTTGATGATAAGCCTTATGATTTGTGCACCTGAATGAATGATCTGTGCTATTTTATTTCCATCTATACAGTTTCACTTTTTGGACGAGAAATGGCAAGAGGCTGATAAAATTTTAAGGCTAGACTACGCATGATTTGGAAAGCCTGCTTTTTCTCATTTAGTTTCCCTGGATCGATTGAGAAACTCAAGATTGGCCTATTCTATTCATAAATTGCTGTATACTCATTAGGCGTAATATGAATAAAGGATTGCAGAGGCTTCCTAAAACCTCTGCTTAGTGCAGGTGTTGGGTTTCTAGGAGTGTTTGGGGATTAGACCAAGCTTGATTTGGATTGTTGCTAGACTATGTACAGTATTTTGGCTTGCCACTGACAACAGTGCTGGCCATAACAACCAAGGGTATAAGGTCCATCTTCGTTTGTCACTCAAAAGGATTGTGCTGGCTAAGACCACCAAGGTCATAAATAAGGCCCAATCCTAAGGACTAAGAGTTGTAAATATTTACTGAACAATAAAGGTTCTTCTGCCCAATTTTGTTCCTGTGCATGCACTGAAGCAAGGTTTCTTGAAAGCTTGTGTACAACTAAAGAACTTAAATTTCAATTTTGATAGATTTTAAGAAAATGATCTCAATATCTCATATAATTATACACTCTTGTTGGCTCCAAGCCAAGTGAACGCCAAAAATGTAGCTCTGTAATGTGCAGCACTCTAAATTTAGGTGTGCTACTCAAATAAACAAGCTTTTCCAATGTCACAAGTATGCATTGTTTTATTAGTATTTCTGAGCTCGCTCAAGGCTCCTCACTATAGTGAGCAAGATTCCTTGTTTCCTATGTTATTTATGGGGGCGCATGTGTTTGTATGTACAGAGTGTTCTATAGCAACTAATATACTGCGTAGACAACTTGGGTGCAATTTCCAAGCCTTGACTGGTTCAATGTTTATCACGCAGTGCTACCTCAGCATAACCTACAGTTGAAAATTGAACTGCCTTGAGATCCTCTTGCTTGTTTTTGATTCCCTTACTGCATGAGGATTTCGGTTATCACAGTGCCATTATTTGTGACAACCATTGCTACAGGATGAGCTGGCTTCTGCTGAATGGCCCTGGAAGCTTGGTAGTAATGGAGAGCTGACTACCATTGGGCCCTGGTCCCCACTTCGAGTTGGAAGTCAGCCCCCTCCACCAGCAGTGCGCAGCGCTTACATTGAGGCCCTCCGGAAGGAGCTTGAGGCAGAAATTGACGAACTTCTGTACAACCTCTACGAGCTAGCACAACCTTGGGTACTCAGTTTTTCTGCTTGTGTGGCTCATGCATCAGTTGTACTATGTTTCTCAGAAAGCAACACTCCAATATGACTTTATTAGTATTGCTCAAAAGTAGTTTTTGTTTCATGCCTTACACAAGTCATCCAGTGCATTCGTTTTTCCTAGTATCTCAGGCTTTTAGTGTGCTGTTTAAGTTGGACACAAGGAAATCCTTAACTTTTGTCACATGCAATTCTCTGATGCATGTGACAAAAAGCCATCTGATAAATGGGTGCTGAACATCTTGAAAATTGTGCTGCAAATATAATTATTTCAGTGCAGATGCTGCAGTTCATCTTTATAGCATATGACCCAGATTGCATGACCTTGATTGAATATGTATGCATATAAATTTACAGAGGAAGCAATAAAAAAATGTGGGCTTTTCTTAGTTTCAGGAGAACCCAGCTGGAGCCTGTGGTGAAAACAAGGAAATGTGGCCGTTGCAACCGCCTGGCATGCCATTTCCTTCGTACCAGTGTTCCTTTCTTCCTCAACCTAACATTGGGTTGGCATTGCCAAGTATTGCAGCATCGATGCCGGATGGTTTCTCTCCTGAAAACCAGCCTTTGTCATCAGGGATAAGGCCACCTGGCTTCTATGTGCCAAACATGAATTTCAGGCCCGAAGCACCCAGACAAAACCCATCAGCACTCAATGCTCATTCAAATGCATCTATGCACAATAACCTTGAACCCAGCAAGTATGCAAACAAATATTCTGCACCCGATGGCACAGCTGATGCAAAGCCACTTTCATCAACAAGCCCAAGTTTCACCAGAACTTTTCTTGGTGCAGATACTGTTTCCCACTCTTCAATGCCAACTGCCTTGTCTCACATTCCACCAGTCAACACGGCTGGACTTGGTACCATTGAACAAATAGCACATGGCATGGGACTTGCACACACTTCTGAACAGTCTGGTTCAGATATTGGCCTTACAAATTCAGTAACGTTGGCAACAAAGATACCTGTTGCAATGGGTGTTGAAAACTCTGGTGCTAGTGGTGCCTTTGACATGAACCTTCTGGACACCGGCCTTACAAGCTGCAGCGCAGAGGTCTCCATCGCCACCATCCATGACAATGCTGTTCCCAGTACAGTTATGAAAGGTGGACCTTCAAGCTTCATGCCTGATAGCAATGCTGTAAAGGAGTTGAAGACTAGTTTACCTACAACTTCAAGCCTCCAGTCCATTCATACATACACAGCTAGCCCACATACTCCTGGATGCTCTGGTTCATCAATACCACAGTCTTTTACAGTTCCAAATTACACTACACAGGCTGATTGCGCAGCGTTGCCAGCCTTTACAGGTAATACACGGAACAACCAAGTGCCATGGACGCATACATCTCAGCTTTACACTTCCGAGTTGAGTAGTTCACAGTCACGTAGTTTGCCTCACAGCATCTCGCTTCCCAACTGTTCACTAGCAAGTAATTCACAGGGCACTACTACTGATGCGACCATTTCAGAGGTTTCTTCAAAAAGCAGCACCAATATTTCAAGCAAACCTTTCCATAATGTTCCTCACTCATACACAACAAGTGACAGATCAGCTGCTCAGACTCTTCTACCTGAGCTTTTGCAAGCTGAGGCTGGTGCTCCATCTGGCGCTTCATTAACCAATTCATCATCATCTTCTAAGCTGCCTTCTAATGCAGCTGTGCCAGGTAGCTCATGTGTCGCCTCAACTTCTTATCCTCTTTTGCACAACACAACGGTTACTGTGACATTTACAAACTGCTCAGCACCGCCTCCTTTGTTGTCCACCTCCCTTGGAAACATAAGCTACGGTGCAATTCCTTGGACATTCCCTTGGCCACCTTCGCATCCCGGCCATGAGGCCTTGTCTAGGCCACCTGCATGGCATCAACATGGACCTGCACCATGGGCCACACATGGTCCTAGAGCTGGCCCTATCAATTGTAATTTACCTGGTCATGGAAACTGTGCTTTAGCTGGGCATGTTCGGGTGTCTCCGCCACTTAACACCCGGCCTCCAGCATGTACTTTAGTGAACCCTCATCATCTCCGACTGGGTCCAGGGCCTATTCCTAGGCCCCCCTGGCCCACTTCATGGACCCCTCCATGGCCTGGTCATGGTCAGTTGTCTTGGCCATTATCTACTTGGCCCCTGCCACCACCAGAAAACAGGAGCCCTCAGGAACCTGCCTCCAGGGCCCTTGCCAGGCCCATGCAATGTGCTTTGCCACCAGCACCATGGACTCACATACGAATGAGAACTGCAGTTCTGCCTCCGCCCAACACACAGCCAACATCAGTGTGTGGAATTGTTGCCTCGCCCTCCTTTGGACCAATGCTGCGGCCGCCTCCTCACCGACCACCTATAGCTGCTGGAATCTGCTCATATCAGGGGCAAGCTCTTGTCGGAGCTAAAACTCCACCAAAACCTATGACCGACTCGTTGCTTGGCCCATGGCATCGACCACCACCTCCTACACCTTCTGCAGGTGCAGCCACATTGTGCCCTGCAGTTCCTCAGCCTGGCTTGCTTAATGCTACCTCCAGTGCAAATGTGCCAACAACTAGCATAACTGCATCCCCTACTTTGCCAGTGCGTTCAGAGCCCACAGCAGCACATGTAACAAACAGTCTTGCAGGCCCAGCTTCCCGAAACATGGCAGCTCCTGCACCACGCCATGCACCTAAGGCTGCGCAGGGCCGATGTTTTAAACCACCAGTTGGTGCTAGCCCCAAGGTAACTTCAATAAATCCTACATCAAGGCTACCACCACGTTTAGCACCACGTCTAGCTGCAAAACTCGCCATGCGGCCTTCTGCTACATCAAACAGTGGGAATGGTTCTGACACATCTGAATTCTGTCCAGAGACAGACAGACCTGCAAGTCAGCCCTGCAAAGATTCTTCTCAAGTTGTTCCTGAAATGGCCAGTCGGCAGCCTATTAAACACTTCAAGGAACAATCTCAGATAGTTCCTGAAGTAGCCAACCGGCAGCCAGCTAAACCATGCAGAGACACTTCTAAAATTGTGTCTGAAGTGACCAGTCGGCAGCCTGTTGCTGGTGGTTCAATGCGCTGTGATGGTAAAGCACTGACCAAGACTGAATGCTCTGGACACAGTGCTAAGACGGGATCTTCATCTTGCAACGTATCTACAGGGCAGGGCATGGCTTGGCGTAAAGCCCCCAATTTCAAGAGCTCACCTGGTGTCTCAAGCCATAGCATGCGGTAAGTAATCAATGCATTGGAGCAAATTTTAAAGCCATGTGAGGTATGCCCTTGAGGCATAGGATTCTGCACTTAATCAGTTGACCTCAACAGATAAAGGGAATCAGCCTCTTCAGCTGGCATAATAGCCAGCACAGCTCTATATGATGTTACTTCATGTGATTTGAGTTTTTCTTTTTTTTTCTTTTGTGATGTTTCATTAAACCTTGCAGTGATATTTTTTGCAGAAAACTGTAGCTACAGTCAACGTTTGTAATTTGAAAATCAGCTTTCGTTTCTATTTGACAAGGCTCAAAAAGTCTCTCAAGACCTTGCTCATGCTCCTTAAACAACTATATATGTTGGACATTCTTTTCGTTTGGCCAATAAATGCTATGACATACTGAGACAAAAAACTGGAGTAGCAATGCTTACATAGCTTGTGTAATTTTTTTTTTCTTTATTTTACAGCAACAGTGAACAGAACATGACTGCACCAGCACTGCCAGAAAAACGTCGCCAAGAGACTTATAGTACAGCTCCACCGTATTCATCATCTGGAAGAAGGAAGAAGCGACGTTAAAGCCCTCAAATGAGAAGTTTTATTCTGGTCACTGAAGTAACAATACTGAAAAATATGTCATGCCTTTTGTTACACTGCTTGTTCTATACTCCAAGGCTGCCACCAAGAATGACCTTTCGTGTTTGCAGCTCCTGTTGTATAACAATAGCGTAAATGAAACGGGTTACATATTTTTTATTGTCAGTTATCCGTCACAAGAACAAGTTATCCGTCACAAGAACAAGTGGTGGTTATAGACTCAAAGGAAGTTCATATGGAGAAGGCCACAAATATATTAATAATGACAAATTACATGCATTGCATACAGGGCAATGAAGAACCACCTGCATGCCATAAATATGGCTGGGTGTGGGGAGTGATGTGACGGGCACGAAGCATGCAGCTGTGGGATTGCCCATGCTTGTACCAAAATAATTTTAAGCTTTAAACCCCGAACGTGGCAAAATTGTTCAGATGGTGGCATAGGAGTGAGCCTTGGGTGCATTCCAACAACTACCATGGGAGTGTAGCATCTTGTATGGGGGCTCTACCACGCAATACCTGGTTGTGCTCTTGTAGTTCAATGATTCTAGTGAGTGGAATTGCCATTGCTTTTGAGGTGTTCACACGCACTTTTTCTACAAACTTGAACGGTGTACATGCAACAGGAAGGGTGGGTATGTCACGATCATACTGAATTCTCTGAGCTGCTTTACTTCGGGGGACCAAACCTACAGTGCATTCTCATGTGCACATGTACAACGACCAGACCTATAATACATTTTCATGTGCATGTGTAAACAAAAAGTGCACCATGTGCACCACAGTAGTGTTGGTGGCCGTAGCTTTCGTAGTGGGTTGCAATCTGAGCGACCAGGCCGGAAATGCAAAAAATGCTGGAAAGAAATGACTGATAGCCATAGTGATGCTGCTGTCAGTGTCTTATGGCTTTTTCACTACTGGGTATGTATGCTTGCTTGTTTGCTTTCGGTGATATCAATTTAAGTGTGCGCTTATTGGCTAGTTGAGCACAGCGTCGCGCGAAGATAGCCGAAAGTGATCGTCCAGGAATATTCTCAAAATGTTTACACCCTTTGGGGCTTATCTTGTCCAACAATAATTGTCATCTGCCTTGCTTGCCTTTCTTGAAAACGCTGCACGCCGTACTTTCCTGTCGAGAATGCTTGTCACGCTGTGCCGTTAGTACCTGGAAGTACCAGACTCGCAGCGTTAACAAAAGGAAATGCAAGTAAGAGATGATTATTATTGTGGGACAAGATAAGCCTCAAGAAGTGCAAACTTATTAAAAGCGTAAGCATTTCTATGCCTACCCAACGTGGAAACCTGTACGTCTGTCCATCATGTAAGATGATCGCGTTTAAGATAGGGCCCGCAGCAGTGAGCAAATTGACTTTCGTGCTGCCTCTCGCAATGCCAACTAAGCGGTGAAAACACAGTGGCGTGCCACACGCCACACGAAGCTATTGGCACTCTGCGCTCTGTCCCCATCGCAGATCACTTTTAAGATAGAGCCCGCGCGTCACGCTGCAACACCAACGAAGCGACGAGAACACAGCGCTCACGAAAATGTCAGCACTCTGCACACTGTGTCCCCATCGCAGATCACTTTCAAGATAGGGCCCGCGCAATCTCGTAATACGCAGCTGCCATATTGCGCGCCGCTTGAGTAATCTGCGCTGGAGTACGCATATGTAGTACGGTTGATAATGGTTTGATGTGGATGGACAAGGCGCTATAAAGAGCGATAACGGCTTATAAGAACGGAACGTCATTAGTCTACCTGGTGCCGCCACATGCAGTAGTTTGCTTGGGTCACTAATTCATCTTGCGCTGCCGTCCACAGCAGTTCGTGTCACCGCAGCGCTGTCATATTCATACTAGTCGGATCAAGTTTCACTGCATGGAGATAGCAAGTGGAACAATGCTTACGCATTTAGAAGGGTTTGGGTACAATGGTTATGCACACATATATTACACACCTCCCAGAGGAGTTTAAATTAGGCGTGAATTTTTTTTAAGAGGGCAGCTATAGTGCCATGAATGTACGAGTGCAATGGTGGGTACCTCGGAACAGAAACAGATATCGAAGGCTATGCATTTGCAAACTGTGTGAGCCGAAAGTGATTGGGGGGGGGGGGGGGGGGCGCAAAAAAATGTTGTCGCCATGTTAATGTGACACGTGGTCATGGTTGGTTCTAATTTCTGTAATAAATGAATGAATGAGAGTGAATAGGCCATTTATTGACAGCATTGTGCACCTGTCAGTATGTCGGTCTAGTTAAGATTAAATGTGGCTCTTGTCATGGTGCATGGTTCTGGTTTATGCTCAAAACATGGCAGTCATGACGTGTCCTTTGCAATCGCATTCGGCACATGCAGTCCGCTAAGAGGAAGGTTTGTCTAAAGCCCCTTAAACTTCGTAAAGTACTAACACTCTCCTCCTCCGCCTTCACTCCTCCTTGTTCTTTCTTTCGCGCTCCCTCCTCGACCATGGCGCCGCCTACACTGCTCTAGCGTAGGAACGGCGCCAACATGCGCTCCTCGCCACTCCGTAGACACATCTCGAGCAAAAATGGCGCTGATGCACGGCGCTAGGGCCCACGTGATGCTATTAGGTCAATAGCGACGCGGCGTCGGCCTCGGCCAGAGCGCGCGAGGAGGCGGCGGCATTCTTCAAAGCGGGGCACTACTTTACGAAGTTAAGGGGTTTTAGGTTTGTCACTCGGAGTTATAGCCACAGGACACGTGTTGTAGCGCTGTGTTGTAGATTTCGACACAACGTCGCGTGTTTTGCAAATATGAAACAAGTGAATACACAACGCTGGTAACAACGTCCAGCCTGAGGTACCTATGATCGCTTTATTTAAATACACATGCATGAAGCGTTTGTTTTTCGGGAACTCCTAATGATGGCGTTGCACAGGACGCGGGTTCGATCCCGGCTGCAGCCTCCGTATGCCAACGGGTACGGAATGCAAAAACGCTTGTGTACCGTGCATTGGGTGCACGGTTAAAAAAAAAAAAAAAAAAAAAAAAAAAACGGAACGGAAGCAAAACTTAGTGGCTCATAATCGAGACGAGCCTTTCCAGGTAAAATTCCATTTAAAAAGTCGTTTGGCGGTGACGCTTGTTGCATTTAACAGAAAAAGTTAAAATGTAGTGACTGTTGGAAACGCATTTTTATTCAAGCTGCGAACTTCTTTTACAAAAAATGTTGAAAATATTTTAAAAAAGATATCGTAAGCGTCATAACAAACTTAAGGTGCAATTGCAGTTTACAGAACTGTGTTGGGTGGAGAGTTGCGCATTTGTAAACTGTGTGCTTTAATTTTTATAAAACTTGCCAATTTTTAGCAATATTTTTGTAAAAAGTATGAGTTCCCAAATCGAAATTCTGCTTCTTGCAGTTACTGAAGTATTACTCTCTCAAATGCATCAAATTTCCGTGGTCCAGCGATTGTCTCCGAGAGCGTTTCTGCCTTATGTATTTGAATCGGGAAATCTCTTTTAAAGTTGAGGATGTATTAATTAATTAGTGGGTCAAATTCCGGGCACGGACGAAGAATCTCAACGGATCCTCATGCGCAAACAGCGCGCAGCAGCTCGTTATGCTCGTGCGCTCGTGGATGGCTCGTGTTAGGGGGCGCTATTAATCGCATTGTTGATCCGAAAGCTAAAATCTTCCCTGGACGGAGGAGGCGCCTCATCTTCCAGTGTTCAAAATGGCGGATGACCAAGTAAGTATTGAACTCAGCCTTTGTACGCTAGGGTTTCAGTGCTTCAGTAATTGCTCTGTAGTCAGGTCGCGACTGACGTCTGCGAGGCCAGAAATCGGCGCTTACACCTTGTAATAAATAGATCAATTTTGTGCACTTCGAATCTACTTGGTCTCGAAACATTTAGAGATCACATCACAGTCCGGCATCGCGAAACACCGTTGGCTTTTCATCAGAATTGAGAGGAAAGTTGCTAGTAGCGCTGCGTTCAATTTATACATTGGCAGCAGGTGCACTCTTCTAGAATGTCTTAATTGGCGTGTCTCTGTAGCTACAGCTAGTCCAAAAAAAAAAAAAAAAAAGACATTTGAAGCGTAAGCGCTGTGTATACTCTGAGTAAACGGTGAACCTGTCGTTGACTTCTGAAATAAGCATAAATGCTTGCCATACTGTACTGTCGATTGATTTGAACCGTAACGCGAGGCCCCATTTGAATGCGCGTGCGACTCGTGCGTCAGCATGCATTAACGGTTCCCGTACGAACTACCCGATTTGCAACGACGCTCATTTAGCTTTGAGCTTTAGGGACTGGCTAAGTGTCAGCTGTGTGGGGTGAAAAGGATGCGTTGATACGATCCAATGCCTGTGAATTCTGACCATGAACTTCAGGAGCTGGCGCGGGTGGAAGCTCTGTGCCAGCAGCTTTACGAAGGCGGCGACGCTGCTGAGCGCGTCCAGGCGGAATCTCAGCTGTCCGAGTTCTGCTGTGGCTCATCGCCAGACTGTCTTCAGCGATGCAGGCTCCTCTTGGACCGATCACAGGTATTGGAAACTGCATACATAGACTACTGTCCATCTGCAAACTGCTGTATTTCAACGAACGTTTCCCGCCTGCTACCACACCACATTTCTTATGGCAATGCTATCTTCTTTTTTTTTTTTTTACGACTGGTAATTCGTGCGCACACATTTAGCTTTCTTTTTTTTTCATAGTGCTATTATGTCAGCTGACGTCTATTGCGGTGCTAGAGCAAGCATGCACATTTTTAGGACGTATGCTGCATTGTGCTGGTATGCTACAGGAGAGCAGCTTCAGAGATAATGCGCGGCTTCTAATAAGGACCGTGCGATTCACCTGCACCACTGTGAACCAGTTGACGGCGGCGCACACGAAGTTCATAAATGCCAGCTCAAGTTTAGCATTGCAAATGAAACTCGACACTCAGAATGGATGCCGAAGTGCAAATGTGCAGGTGCATAACATGAGAGTGAATATTTTTTCTTTTCTTGATTTTGCAGTAAAAACACAACCGCAAGTGTTGGCATATTGACCGAGGTTGGTTTGATCAGCAACAGACAGCTGAATTGTGGGCTGTGGCAAATACACAATGTACTTGTGCATTCATGCGTAAAAATGCCTGTAAACAACACATGCAGTGTTGCATAGATGCAGCAGATGTACGTAAGCCAAGTTTCGATGGTGCTTATGCCTAGTAAAACCAACTGGTCACATTTCAGCACTCATGGTGCATATTACATTCAGCAGGTTGAAATGGAATGCTTGGAGCACATTTGCCCGGTTCATTCAAAGTGCGCACTCTACATCAGAGCACTCGGAGGTGCTCCCACCTTCAACCTGGGAGCACTACCGAGATCCGACAGAAACTTAGTCACATGGCTACTTCAATTGATCTGGGAGCAGCTAACACATTCGGCTGGGGCAGGCTTTATGTGGCTGCTATCTCAAGAGCGCTCCGCATCGCTGCAAACGGAGTTGAAGCGCGCTAGGAACTAGTCGAATGTACCACTAGAAAAAGATGTGCTTGGTGCCCATCTCCACCAAGTCAGCAGCATCGGTAGGGAGGGTGCAAAAAATTGAGCCAGACTTGCACCTTTCCTGCACCTTTTGAAACAATGGCAGAGCTCAGAGGGTGGCATTGTTGCACTGATGAAATGAACAGGGTGCTGTACCTCGTGAGCTGATTCAGATGAGGCAGGTAAATTAAACAAACCTTTTATTACATACTGCATCCATCCAGCTCATAATACATGCAGCTTATTAACACATTGCAGAAATTTATTGCTTTTCTTATTTTATCTTGTGCCTGAATGTTGTGCGGTCCAGTTCATTGGTTTGGAGATTCTTTGGTTGATTTACTGCTGTAGTGTTGCCAAATCCTTGATTACATGGATGAGCTAACATCATCAGCTGTCTCCTTGATAGGAGCATCAAAGATTAACTCAGTTCGTTGACAGCTGCACATGTTCTCATATTCTGATGTAAAAAAAAAAAAATAATCATTGTGGTGAATAATAGGTCTTTAGGCTGCCAGAGTTAGAAATAAGCATCAGATACACTAGTGATTCCACTCTAATGCTTAGGATATCTTAAATAATGGAGCGCATGGTTAGGCAAACTCATCATAAATTTGGAAAACACAGTGCCCACTATAGCTACATTGGTAGAGTTTTGGTGCAGAATAGCATCACCACCCTGCAACTAAGGGGAAAAAAAGATACAGCAACAGATTGAAGCATGCCTCTACAAAAAAAAAGAATGCTTGGTAAATAACTATACATGGCAGAAGCCAAACTGTTCTTGGTATTTTGTTGTCATTGCACTCATGGATTATTTATGCATCTGCATAATTTGTCTAGCCAATCTTGTTTGCATATCTAAACAGACATTGATTTAAAAGGTAAAAGCAGCACTATGACCTTCTAATGATGGAGATAGAGGGGTTTGAACAGTGTGATGCTATTATTCACCTCCGTGTTGGTCCTTTTGCATCAAAGGGCATCTCACCAGGCCCTGTTTGAAATTTAGGTTATGCACTAGAAGTTGTAAAGCATCATCCAGGCAGTGTGCTATCGCAAGAAATTTTGAAAAGGGTTTTGTAATAACGAAGGTAGCAGCAAAATTAATGTTACGAGGTGATGATGTGAGGAGGCGAGTTACCCTCCTTGCAGCAGGGCCTCTCCCCCATTGCTTCAACCAACCTCCACGAAAGGTGCTCCTTCCCAACAGTTCTTGTGGTGGTTTTGCACGTTCTATGTTTTACACTAATCCCTGAGTTGTTTGCATTGCTTCTGACTATATGTACACTGCGGGCACAATGGTGTGACATGAAGGTGCAAGCTGTGTCTACTGGCAGGTAGACAGGCTCTCCTGAAGAGGAGGGCGAGACTTTCATGTGAACTTTCAGCTGTATTCACCGGACACCTCAGTGTAACACTTACCAGTCATTCATTACTGTGTGGTCTGTGTACTGTTCTTGTTTGTTTGCAATGCTCAAACCTAATGAAGGGCCCTTTAGTAACCCAGCAATGCTGGAAGCTTGCTGAAATGTATAATTACCTAATGATGAGGCATATTCAAAAGTGTTAAAGAACGAAGTAGCACTTTCTGTCTTGAATATTCATTTTCTGCATTGCAGCCTCCCTGCGAGGTTGTACAGTAGGCATTGCTGTTGGAGTAATCACTACCAGCATAGTGAGCTGTGAATGTTTCAGTGCCCAGATGCCAAAACATTGTAATACAAGCCATAGCTACATTTACAGTTATAAAAAGAAATTTTCAAACCTGTACAAGCCTTTGCTTGTTGCAGCTCATACACAGCGAGAGCTGGCCTTCACTGTGCATGAGTTTTCATACTGACATGAATATGCAAGAAGTAATTAAACATTGACTTGATTGTCTTTTAGTGTACAGGCATCTGAGAGTGCTGGTAACCGTAGCTTCAGGAGAGAAGCAGCACCTTAGGTTTATCAAAGCTGGCTGGAATCCACACTTTGAATGCTTGTATCTTTTTTTCTGAAAAGCACCAACGTCAGAATTTCTTCCGTACACTTCTATCTCCAGCCGCATTTACAGTTCATCTTCCCAAAATGCTCAGTTGCACACGCTGCAAATGGCGCCAAACTTTTTTCATGTCCACCTGCTCGAAGCAGGAATTCTCGGATGAACATAGGGAGATTGTCAAAAGTGCAGTTGCGCTTACTGCATCAAAGTTTTCGTTGCTGTAGTGTTTGCAATGTCAGCCTCATTATGTGACGGTGCTCTTTGCTCCACCTTCTCGCTCCTACCTCCCTCATCACGCTCCTTGTTCCTGGTGCGTGCTTGCTGTGTTTGTACGCTTCAGCAATTCCCCTCTGCCTCTCTTCCATGTCCTGACCAGCACTACTCTACCCAGTGCTGTGGTAATGATATGGTGTGACTGCGTAGACATTTTTTTAGACTATACAGAATTTTTAAAAATGGCCTGTGTCAGCACAATTCTAATTCTTGAATTGGATAACTCGAAGAGGTGGACATCACATTAAAAAGAGAGCAAAATGTGTAGTTGCCAAATTAACACAATTTCACTAATTAAGTATTGTAATAATTACTTTACAGCACATATTGCAATTTACAAATTGTAGCAGGTGAGTTTGCAAGACATATAGACTTGGAACAAATTCTGAGAATAGCACTGGTTTTGAGATATGTGTGGTCAAGCATGGTAAAAATTCACTGTTGTTTCACTTCTTTTTTTAAGAAAATGTTGCACATTAAAGATCTCCTGGTGGTCAAAATTAGACCGGAGTTCCCCACTGTGGCGTGCCTCATAATCAAATAGTGGTTTGGCATGTAAAGCCCCAGAATTAATTTCACTTCAATAAAATGTCGTTTTATGCATTGAAGCACAAAAGTAGATGGACCATCATTGTATTTTGTCACCTACTTTGTAAACGAATATCTCGAAACTGGTGTCATCCTGAGAATTTGTTCGATGTAAATACACCTTGTGAACTCACTGGCTACAATTCATAAATTGCAATATTTACCATGAAGTAATTAATTAAAAAGCTATTTTCTTTTTAGCATTTTTCATGCGTGTGTCTCCTAGACAAGCCAACGACATGCACTCTGCTTGGCAGCAAAATAATAAAGATGTCAAGTAAATGCTTCGTCATGCTCTGCTTAGTCAACTCTACAGTCGAGCGAAGGCAGTGTTTTAAGCACATAAGCATTTCTGCTGAGCAGCTGTGTACAGTTTGTTAAGATAGTACATATTAGATATAAGTACAAACAAAGATGAAGCATGTAGACGGGGACAACATATTTAGGATGCATCTTTGTAAGTAGAGCGAACCATAAACATTCATCTAAAGCTTTATTTTTGAATGCTAAAGGCGGGAAACCCAGATTTGTGAACGTAGCAAAGCTCCCTGAAAAATTCCTATCCCTGATATGTTCTTGCATATAATGCTTCAGGCCTGCCTGCTTCCTGAATATTTAAATTTTTGCATTTAATTTAGCTAGTGATGTGACTCCACACTTGAAGAAGAAAACTGCTGAAAATGGCTGTTGAATCACTGTTAGCAATAAATATTACCTGTAGAATGACCATACATGGAAGTCGAGTTGCCTTTGTAGCTGGATTTTCAGGCCACCAACTGTGAAAGAGACAAATTTAACACAAACCTTGTTACTTGCAGCCTTTGTTGCTGAAAGTTCATTGAGTGTAAAGTCTTTATTTGTTTCTTGCAGAGCTCTTACGCACAACTTCTGGCTGCCACTACTTTGAGCAAGCTAGTATCTAAAAGTCCTGGATCCTTGAGCTTGCAGCAGCGGTTAGAAATGCGTAAGTGACACAAGGAATGTTGCTAGTGTAATTTCTCCGCCATGTTCATACATTGCCTACGCTGTTCACACAGGTAACTACATCTTGTCCTACCTGTGGCAGAGACCAAAAGGCGCCTCGTATGTGACCCAGGCTTTGGTACAGCTTTTTGCTAGGCTCACAAAGTTGGGCTGGTTCGACTCCGACAAGGAAGATTTTGTTTTCCGTAGTGTCATCCGTCAGGTGCAGTCATTCTTGCAAGGCTCAGTTGAGTACTGCATGGTCGGCGTTCAACTGCTTTCACAGCTTACATGCGAGATGAACCATGTTACTGAGGTGAGCATTGTTTGTAAAATTGGTGAGGCACTTAATTTTTCTGCAAAACTAGCTAAAGGAAAGCGAAGCACCTTGTCTGTTGATGGCCTTGAACATAAGGAATGCTCGCATTTCAGGCTGAAGCAAATCGGAGCCTCACCAAGCAGCGCAAAATAGCATCATCCTTCCGTGACAGCCAACTCTACGACATTTTTCAGTTGGCCTGTGATTTACTAAGGAGAGCACTGGAATCGTGGAAGACTCAGATGACATTCAGTGATGATACGCAGGTGTGTATAATTTTTACAGCAGCAACTTAGAACTGCTGACTAATGTCTGCCGGTACTTTGCAGCAGCAACTGATGAGCCAGCTGCTACGATTGGCACATCACTGCCTCAGCTTTGACTTCATTGGCACAAGCCCAGATGAGTCTTCAGATGATCTCTGCACTGTTCAAATTCCAACTGGCTGGAGGCCTGCTTTTCTTGACTTTAATACATTGCAACTTTTTTTTGACTTGTTTCACTCACTACCAGTCGCCCTTAGCCCACTGGTGCTTACATGCCTGGTGCAGATTGCATCAGTGCGCCGTTCACTATTCAACAATGCAGAGCGAGCCAAGTTTTTATCCCAGTTGGTCACTGGCGTTAAGCACATTCTGGAAAACCCTCAGGTGGGTACAGACCAGCGAAGAGGGTTATGTGGACCATTTGTCAGAACCTGTCGCTTATGAATGTGTATATTTTCAGAGTCTTTCAGATCCAAACAGCTACCATGAATTTTGTCGGCTTCTTGCTAGGCTCAAATCTAACTACCAGCTTGGAGAACTGGTCAAAGTGGAAACATATCCTGAAACAATTGCCCTTATTGCCAAGTTCACTGTGACAAGTCTCCAGGTGAGGGCGTTTAAACCTGGTGTTGGACTTGTTGGCATCATTGATACACAGTTTGGCCACCATTGCTTTTATTTCTGATTCTTGCAGGTTTTATTGCTCCTCCTTTTTCTATTGCCTCATTCTCATTCCTACTTTGGTGAATTAATTGTCATGTGACAGTTTTTCTACCTGCTTTCTCATCAGGAAACTTCTTTGCCTTTCAGCATGTGCTTTGCATTCTGCCAGTGGCTGGCATTCTCCATGCCTTCTGTGAGCACCATTATACTAAAGCAAATCACTGACCAATGACGATGGTGAGTGACCTGTTTTAGTATAATGATGCTTAGCTCTGGCCATGCTATGTTCAGTAGAACTCATGACTACTACTCGTGATTGCATGATGGGGGCAGGTTCTATCAAAGTGATGGACCATGAGGTTGCGGGATTGAATCCCGGCCACGGTGACCGCATTTCAAGGGAGGCGAAATGCTTAAACACCCGTGTACTTAGATTTAGGTGCGTGTTAAAGAACCCCAGGTGGTCCAAACTTGAGGAGCCCCCCACTACGGCATGCCTCATAATCACATTGTGGTTTTAGCACGTAAAACCCCATATTTTTTATTTTTTTTAAGTGTTGGCCTAAAACTTCGAAAGTTCAATCCTTGTCTTGACCTTGGGGCAGAGTCAACTTATTTTAATACCTGATTACATGTAACTAGTGTTGTTCTTGTACTAAATTTGTTTAATAGAATTGAATGCTTGGAAAAGATTTCCTCTGAATATTAACTTAAGTAATGAATATTTTTTCATTCAAAGAAAAAAGAAAAGATCAGCTGATTTGTTTCTCAAAGCCTGTAATTCAGTTTCTAGGTGGAGATAATCGGGCATGAATGAGTTACACGTGCAAGTTTTTCAGTTTATATTGTGATAATCTTTCATGTGTTCCCTCCATGAGGTGAGGTATGCTGTAGTAATTGCATTACACCCAATATTTGGCCTAGTTGAATATTAAAATATATTGAATGTCATTGTCTCAAGTCAAATATGAATTGAATAGTAAGATCTGTTTGATTCATATCCATAATAAATATAATATTCACACTCTCATACTTGTAACCATCTGTTTTTGGGTGAGACTTTTTGAGAACTGTGAGTGGCTGTGATAAGTTAGCCAAGTTAGGTTGTTGCTGTATGTCAGCATTCTTTTGCTTCATATTTTTTAATTTGCTCGACTTATGCATGCCGACCCGACAAAGCTCAAGCACCAGACTTGTACACGTTACAGAAGAGAAAATAATGTGTTACATTTACTTAATTAAAAAATGTAATTGATTAGTTAACAACACTGTCCCATGAAAGTAAATAATTACTAGAAAGTAATTTATTACTTTTATGGTGCTTTCCTCTCAGCTTTTATGAACATTGTGCAAATGCAGTCAGTAGAATAACTGTCCTGGGGCTTACAATGCATCCTCTGCTGCCATTCTCGCATTATCTTCACTAACAATTGCTTTTCAAAATTCTCGGTACTTATCATCCCTCCTAAGCAACTTTTTTCATTGGTCCTCCCCATGTACTCAATGAGCAAATAAACAAACTTCAAAGTTCAGCAGTGACACTGAAAACTCAATGTGCTCACTAAAGGAACAAACAGTTTTAATGAATGGACAGCTTGTAACATATTAAATACAGAAACATTAACAAACAAAGGTCGGGAACAATCAAATGAACATGGAAAAAGTGAAGTCTAAACTTACTAAACATGAGCATTCTGATGTGGTGGCGCTTGCCTCACATAAAATGCAAAATAATTGCAAAATGCATGATGCAATGTTGCCAATACAAGCCACAGGACCTGCCATTTTAATAAGGGAACTTACTGAGAAATGGGTTTGCCTGTCTGAACATGTGTGTCCATGAGGCTGCTACATGGTGTGACTTGCAGGCACTGCTGTAGTTCACTCTAAATTCAAGTGTTCAGAACTGTCATCAAATTTAATTAATAAGGCAGCATTTCTAGTTACATCATATTGAATATTAATTTGCATTAAATTAATTACATTGAATAATTTCGAAACTACCAAAAGCTAATTACAATTACATGCAAATTTGTGGCAAGTTGTTTTTCATCCACTTTCATGGCCATTAATTTATCATTTCTTTAATTCCATTAGTACAAATAATTTCCCCTATGTTTTCCTTGGTGTCTTTGTTGGCTTCTCATGACATACAAATTTGTTACGTAGAAGTCAAATACCATTTCACATGGAAAATTAAAGCCTTCACCTTTTGGCCATGAAGATTACATTTGTATAAAAAAGCTATGAAATGGTCTTTGATCTATAAATTACTTAGTATATTAATTAATTAGTAATCAATTTTCTGAACTCTCCGGAACTGAAGCTTCACTTGCGTATCAAAAATGCTACTAAGGGCTTTGCATTAAGTTTCCCACGCTTTAACCTGAATTTTGAGGTACTCACTTACCGTATGAAAATTATGTTGGGCTTTCTGTGGTTAATACACATTAGCTGTTTCATAGTTAGTCAGAGGCTGATGTCTATTGTCTGAGGTGGAGGTAGACATATGAAAGAGAAAATTACCATGCGTGTTACAAGCTGCATAGAGTTGAGCTTTGATTTGTCGATTAATTTGCCCTAGCATTGCCATACAAGCTTCCTGATTAGCCCATTTGATAAGGCTGTTGGCCTAGCAGTGGCCCTTTGCTCACTATTTGTACTAGGATGAATTTTATTTTGTTTATGCTGTAAAGCTTTTCTTATCAAGAAACATGTATGGGCCTCCTTGTAGCTTCATGCTACCTAATTGGATGGCCACTATTTTAAATATGTTACAGTGGTGGGAAGTTGATTGTTTTGGAAAGAAGCTGTGGCACCTTCATGTGCATGTACTTAAACACATTTAAAACTGTTCTGCAGATGTGGCAGTTTGCACCTAACAGTGTCCACTATCTGTTGAGCCTTTGGCAACGCATGGTGGCGTCGGTGCCTTATGTGAAAGCATCTGAGCCCCACTTATTGGACGCCTACACGCCAGAAGTGACACGGGCCTACATCACTTCACGGCTAGACTCTGTCAGCCAAGTAATGAGGTCAGTGTTTTGGCATGTCTTTGCAGTATATGGCAGCATTAGGTACGGAGCATCTTTGTCCCAGTAGAAAAAGTGGCTAAATTGACACACTTAATTTTTATTGTAACTGAATTGTAACTGAAGTTCATAAAGTGAGTTCTGATTGAAAATGTACAGTGTACACATGAGATGGAAATTGGATAACATTGGCATGATATGGACATATCAGAAAACACTGAGGAAACTGAAAGCACAATCTCCTGAGAGAGTGATGATAGTGGCCATGCCATAGGCAGGTAGGCAGACCAATCAAAAGTGTTAGGTGAGCCATATACTGCAGTTGTAAAGCAAAGGACATGTTGGTGTTAGCTCTTGGGAATAAGGGGCCAACATACGAAGAGGCATTTATTGCATTTTGAGTACAATAATTCTGTCTTAGAATTCTATACAGTAGAATCGCAATAAATCGAACTCCAAGGCCAGAAATTTATTAGAATAAAACGTAGTTCTAACTAAGGAGAGCCCCTTTGATTATAGTGCCCAATCAATTGTGTGGTACAGCATGCAGAACCAAAACTGCCACTGGGCTCGCATTGGAAAAGCCTCACCTTTTCTTCATGAGCACGCGAAGGCATGTACTGAGAGAAAACTAGGTTCTGAGAAGTGCAATGAGACCTCCTGCCGTTTGCTGCAGGTGTGAGGGAAAGCTTGCGAGGGTGAGCCGATAAGGATGGCGACTTGATGCATATAGTCCTCCTGTGTTTGCATTGTTAGAGGTCACACAATCAAATGGATTAGAGGAGGGGAGATGAAGCTGAACGCAAGTCTCTTGCTTTACTGCGGCCGTGACTGCGCATGTCTGTCTGCATGGCTAAGCAAATGCCTGAGCCACGTGCTGTGTCTTGGAGGTAATCTGCAGCGGGTGCAAAGCTAAATGAGCCGAGATGGCTGGCCGCTTCACGTGCGCTGTCTTTTCCTGCATGCCTAATGTTGGTCATATAATCACAAGTATTCGACACGTGCACAGCCCAAAGTGTTCATTCTTAGAGGTCGGTACTCTTCATCATGCTAGAGTTGTGACAGCGAGTGTTTGTGGTCATCGAGTGAGATCTGTTCATGTTTGCCTGTGGGTCTGTGACATGTTTGTTAATTTAATTTGTAAGTGAACCTTCACTGCAATTTATATGCACGGCCGATAAAACTACTAACCTTACCTTGTGTAGTTCTCTAATGCTTTGCTATAACTATCAATGCTTCACCTTTTGGCCGAAACTGCACCTTTCTTTCTACCTGCTCCATTTTAGCCGAATGGGAAAGGAGGGCATGCGCTGCTCTGCTTGCTCTAGTTTGATATCAGCCCCCCACTCGTCTTTCCTCGTCATTTTTATGGCACGCAACATTACAGTAGCTAGCGACACGTCAAACCTTTGCCTTTGGCTTGGGTTTTTCTGAAAAGCAGTCCATGGGAACGAGAAATTTTGTTTGAAATAACTGTTGGGCAGCTTTTGGAATTCACGGGAGTTTCTCGCTATCCAATTACATAGGACTTTGCTGTGACCAACTGTGCAGTTTGAATTGTCTGTCATTTCGAATGAAGAGATATCAAATTATGGGGACTTCTTTGTACTACGTATTTCTTCAAAGACACGCTTTAGAATCGAGGATGGATATAACTTGCCAAATAGATATGTCAAGCTAATGTTCTCGAATGCTGGATTCCAAGGCCCAAGCCATTTGCCAGTTGCTTGAAAACAAGAACTGAGGCATCAAATACCATAAAAACTGAATTATAGGTCAAGTGGGAATATAGGTCAACCCCCAAATGCCAAACTGGCACACAACAGCCATGTTGTCGTTCGCATTGGTGAAGTCAACAAGCCAGAGGCTGCCATACGACGACTCACATTCAGCTAAAGAACGCTTTATAAGATAAGGGGGGACTTTAGCTTTTCTTTTTTTTTTTCTTTCATGAAAATATCTCAACTTATATTCCGGTGTGGTGATGTGCCTAGCGACACATCGAAAACGACGATGAAGCATGTTAAAAATATACAAGCACGTGTACTGGGGCATGTGCACCGTTCACTACAGGGCGACGCCTCGCTGCATGTGCGCTCATGTAGTCTAGAAAGATAAGGAAGCCAAACACCTGCGAATAAGCAAGCACCGCAAAAGAGCACTCAGCGAATCAGAAAATAATGTGTGGCTCAAGCAGCCTACAGGAGGAGAAGAACCCACGTCGGCAAAACAGATGGACCTGAGAAGTGGAGCAAGGAAGACACATTGCCTTGGGTCAGACGTTGATGTTCAGGAGGCCAACAGCTGTCGGAGGGACCCCATCGAGTGCCAACGCACGAGGGGACCTCTTATGACAGGTCTTCCACTTCCATCAACCAGCCGACGAAGAAGAGTCTGCAATAGCTCGCCTGCCGTCTCTGCTCGTGCAGTTCATCGAACAACTCACCACGCCAGCTTCGTGTGACACCAGCCAAACTGTGAATGCACTGTGGTAGTCGGTATGAACACTTTGTAGGGACGCTTGGTCTCGCTTGCC
Source organism: Dermacentor andersoni (assembly GCF_023375885.2). Taxonomy (NCBI): domain Eukaryota; kingdom Metazoa; phylum Arthropoda; class Arachnida; order Ixodida; family Ixodidae; genus Dermacentor; species Dermacentor andersoni. The sequence continues at coordinate 54,975,811 of NC_092814.1, read as the reverse complement.
CCCATGCCCTATGTCCGTGTATTAGCACTTCTTATGGTTGTGTGCTGCGATTGTTGCCGTTTGTTCCCTGCTGCCATTGGAGGCGTCTTTGACTTTCGCTATTAAGCCTGCTCCCTGAACCACACCGTAACAATTTTCGATGCGTCGCTAGGCATTTCGCCACATTAGCCCCCATTTCAAGGAGTGTTTAGGGAATCAAACACTTCCTGTGAAGGCTATACACAACAATCGCTTGTACGCACTCAAAACATGCTAACAGTCTTAGCAACTAAGCATTTCTTTCACATCACAACTCACAAGAGGCATCCAACTTGTTGTTAAAGTGGGACACAGATCATTTACTAGGTTTACAGAACTTGGCATCTTGCACAAAGTTCACGGCTCGTGTAATCCTCACCATCACCCTAATGACGCGCCATTTTCATTCCAAACATAGGAAACATGTGGTATTTATCTTGGTGATGTTACATATAACAGTACACAGGAATGTAATAGTAACAAAAGCAGGAATAACAGTAACAATAGTACAGAAATAACATTCTCAGTCGCCACTGTGAAGAAATTAAGGTTAGCACTGTTACTGTATACCATCCGAACTTATGATTTAGGCCTGAAATTGTTTATTATCCACAGATTGGCTTTTGATATCTTTCACAGAACTAGGAAGAAATGCGAACGGTGCATTCTAGACAACACAAAATTATTTTCGAGCGGAGCAGGTCAAAGCAGCAAAAATTCATATTAAAAATTATGTACACTGCTGCGACACAGCACTCCAGAAAGACCCCACTTTTCTTATGCCTGACAAATTTGCGATACGCATTGACATACCATATAGACTCATCCTGAAGTGCCTGTCTCTTCATGCAACATCAGGGTTCACCTGTCTGGATAAGCATAGGCCTTCCGATGGCATTTCTGTGAGAAACGAAGAGCCTTACTGCACTATCCGATTTTGCACGTTTGTTGCTTTCTTTTAAGCTTTTTTCTACAGGCAAGTTGCTTCGTGGTATGCTCCCTTTCCATGTTCCTACGCAAAGTTTAGTATACGTGACCACTGTCGATTTCAGATGCCAGGGACTTTTGGAAAACACTATTGGCCTGTTGGCTTTTCAGGCAACGTTCAGATGCAGCTGCAATTTTTTCCTGTTCTAAGCATTTCATCTGCTTAGAGGAAACCATCCCAGAAATCTCAATAACTTTCATGCTCTTCACTCTACAACCATTCCCACTGATATTAGTTCATTCCTTAGCGCCAGGTAAGCTATGACTTGTCTGAAGTCCAGATCAGTGTGCTGCTCACAAGGATGCAAGTCTTGATGAGGAGACACCACATGAAGACTAGTTGGCCTTTGCGTACGTACGTCTCTCTTGTAGATCACCAACAAGATTGCTACCACGCTTATTGCTGAGGTTGGCGGAACTAACACAGTCGTTAAATGGCAACGCGATCAAATCCTGATAATGAATAGAACCTTGCGTGCCTTGTAGTCGCGTTTTGTTGAGGCGAAACTCTTCAAGGGATAACTTTTTGTCCAAAACCTCGCGCTGTAACTCTAATCTATGGCTATCGGCTTCACATGCTTGTGCTCTCTCGTCATGCGCTTTCTTTGCTTTTTCATCTGCCCATGCTTTAAGCTCCGCACCTTTCAAGCCAAGTTTCTCACCAGCCTCAATGAGTGTAATGATTTCCATTTCTGCATTCCGCGCAGCCCTCAGCTAGTCTCTGATTGCACTGTTCTGACCTACTTAATAAATAGGAGAGAAAGTCCTGTCACCGATGCCATTGTTACGATGTGGGTTGGGGAGCAGGCTTAACAGTGAGAGTCAGAGATGCCTCCGGGGCAGCAAAGGAGTGGCAACAATCGCAGCACACAAACATACAGGGTGTTTCAGCGAACGCTTTCAAAAATCCTTAAAGGTTGCCTGTGGCAGATCGCACAATTCTAGTTCATGAGGTGGTGTAGTCGAAGCAGTGGACACTACTTGCGTAAAAAATTGAAATATATAATCTACTAATTAACAAAAATTCACTAATTCCTTTTTTAACTAATTACCTTATAACCCATATTAGAATTTACAAATTCTAGCCATGGAGTTCACAAGGTGATCGGATTTACTTGGAACGAATTCTCTGATGACACAGGTTTCGAGATATTACTTCCTGAACTTTGTGGAGAAACGCATTGACGTTCCAGTTACTTTTGTGCTTGAATGCATAAAACGTCGTTTTGTTAAGAAAGTAATTGGAACGCCAACGCATTTCTCCGCTAGGTTTGGGAAGTAATATCTTGAAATTGGTATCATCCTGAGAATTCATTCCCAAGTAGATCTGCTTGCAAACTCCACGGCTAGAATTTGTAAATTGCGGTATGGGCCATAATGTAATTAGATAAAAACCTATTTAGGGAACTTTTTGTTAATTAGTCAATTACGCATTTCATGTTTTGTACAAGTAATGTCCACCCCTTCGAGTAGACCAGCTCATGAACTAGAATTGTGCTATCTGCAACAGGCAACGTTTAAAAAATTTTGAAAGTGTTCGCGGAAACACTCGGTATATTGAAACATAGAAAGTACAATTACACAGACACGGTTTGTGGTCAAGCGAGACCAAGTGCCCCTACAAAGCGCTCTGACCGACTACCACAGCACACTCACAGTTTAGCTGTGTATCACGAAGCTGGCATGGTGTGTCTCTCTATGAACTGCATGAGCGGAGATGCAGGCAAGCTCTCTCAGACTCTTGTTTGTCGCCTGGTTGACGGGAGTGCAAGATGTGTCGTAAGAGGTCCCCTCGTGCGTTGGCGCTCGGCTGGGGCCCTTCGACGGCTGTTGACGTCCAACCCAAGCAAACGCGTCTTCCTTGCTCCCCTTCTCAGTGCCGTCCATCTTGCCGACATGGAATCTTCTCCTTCTGTGGGCTGCTTCACCAACGCATTATTTTCCGATTTTCTGGGTGCTCTTTTGTGGCGCTTACTTATTTGTAGGTATTTGTCTTCTTGATTTTTCTTCACTGCACAAGCGCACGTGCAGCGAGGCGTCGTCCTGTAGTGAACGGTGTATGTGCCCCAGTGCGCGTGCTTGCATATTTTTAACGTACTTGATCGTCGTTTTCGAAGTGGCGCTAGGCACTTCACCACATCTGGTTTATACGATAGGCTCAACTTGCTATGCGAGTATACTGAGTGAATGTTCGCCAATGCCAGGCTCTGAGGCCCAACTTTGTGAGTGCAATTTGACGAACTGCAATGCATATGAGCAGTGTTGTTTATTTATGCCAGTATTGTGCTCTAAACCAGAACAAGGTGCCTTCCATGGGATAGTCTTGTGAAGTGCAATGTAAAGCATGTGGTTGGAGCCGATATTCCCTAGCCAAAGAAGGGGAACTACTTCTTCTCACGCCTCAGCTGTCCATGTCGTTAGGCACTACTTGCATAGAAGTGCTCGGGATCTCTCTTGCCATAACTGCGCAACTTTGACACTTGCTCCTGCCAACATTTTCATGTCATGCAGGGAAGCCAATTGCTAGGAGATGTGAGTTATAAGGAGACGTGAAATGCAAGTGCAGGGAGCGCTAGAGAGGAGAGCGGGGCCACAATTTATGCAGGCGTAATGTAGAGCTTTATGTAGGGGTACAACTATAAGGGTCATATTTTAAGTTGCCCTTTTTGTGATTTAGTTCCTTTGGTTTACTGAAAATGACTCCCCATTGGTGCCAGTAGATGTCAGGCAGCAAGATAACAACATAATACATAATAAGGGGAGATTGGCAAGCAGGTAGCAAGCAAGTGCACTTGGTCATCATGACAGGTACCAGCATACAGTAAGCTCAAGACACCTGGAATGTTTATGACCATGTTCTGACTGTTCTGGAGAATTTAATTTACTTATGAATGTTTCTTACTCTGTCTGTCCTGTTGTGTTATGCTTGTGCAGTGATTCTTCTTTACTGAAGCTACAGATGTGTCTTAGGCCAATCAATCAAATGTAGCGCAGAAGTTTTTTGGGGGGAATTTACCATAAGTTACTTGTTTGTTGCAGGGAAGGCTTAGAAGACCCGCTGGATGACATGGGCATGGTGCATCAGCAACTGGACCAATTGTCCACTATCGGCCGCTGTGAATATGAAAAAACATGTGCTCTGTTGGTACAGCTTTTGGACCAGTCTGCACAGGCATACAGAGAAGCTGGGAATCAAGGTGCTGCTGCCCTTGATCTGGCCATTCTTGAAGGTGGGCCACTCCTCGTTAAAAGTTTCTGCCATGAGGCTGGGGCCATATTCTTGACTGATCATTTTAGGTGATGCCCTTGCTTAACACTTAGGGTGATGCTTTATTATGGCAATATATTTTCCTCGTGTTATGGTTGTTCCTGATGCCTATCCTGCCCCCACCCCTAGAAGCTTGAAGGTTTGAAAATGATACGCAGTCTGGTTGTACTTAGAGACGAACCCTTTTCAACATGTTCTCTCATGCTAATTTAGCCAATCATGTGCACTGAAGGTGATATATCTAAAAGTGATTGATCAAAAACTCCTATAGTGTCCCATAAAGCACTTTTTTTTATTCCTTTGGGGTCTTTTTGAACATCAATGTTGGGAACTTCAGAATATCAGGGATATCCTGGGCCATGATGAATGCACTTTGTATTCTAACATGCAACCAGATTTTGTGGCCTGAGAAAGGAAAAGGCAGCAGTAATGTGTGACAAAAGTGCTTATTTTTGGCACTTGTGGCATTAATTAATTTGTGGCAAGTTATACAGCCGCCAGCCACTTATTCGGACACCGTTAATCTGGCCATGCTCGATTATTTGGAAAGCTTATGGCACCACCATTTGCCAAATAGAAAGGATCTAAATTTTGGACTACTTACAGCTCGCTGTTTTATGATTCAAACATCACCTGCATGACGTGTTAATTCAGGCACCAAAACAAGCAGAAAGAGCAACGTTTTTGTTTCAATACATTGCTGGTGCTTCCTCGAAACCGAAAGTAGTAAACCCTAGTTAAACCAGTAGTTGTCAACTGTGTCCAAATCACGAGCGAACCAGAAACAATTAGATGCCGACTGTGCCCAAATTATGGAGCAAACCAGGCCTAGCCAAGCTAAGCCACTAAGTTGTCAAGGCAGCATTTATGTGTTTGTCATGTGTGTCCCATTCTCATGCTGCCTGCGTTTGTTCCTTAACGTGTTAAGTAGCAACACGGTCTTGTCTGCTGTTAATAATTTTTGCCCCTCAGAATCTAGAAGCTTCAAATGGTGCCAACTCTACCCTCAATATTAGTGCTGACAAGGGTGGCAATAATGTGAGGGTAGTGTTGTAGAACTCTTGCAACCTGTGACCTCTGTTCCAGTTGTCAGGGGAGGAAGATTTGGGGCATGCATTGACCATATCTTGATGTACCCCTTGTGACGTGACAGTGGTAGAAATAAGGACTGACCAGGTCATATATGAGTGGGGGTGTTGTGCAGCTATAAGAATAATCGAACAGGTCTGAATTATTGGTGTGTGTTTGGAATAGACACCTATTTTATGGCAAATGAGTTATTTCGGACTCCCGTTTATTTAACCCTATCAGCATCAATGACTTACCGGTACGTTTCCGCATTTGTGTCCCGCCATGTTCTTTTTGACATTCCTTTCGTCAGATAGGAATCTGAGGACCACACACAGAGAGCGTTTGCCATTATCAATGTTATTTTTTCATTTCTTCACAATGAAAAATAAACCGGTGATTGTTTTATAATATCTGATAAAAAATACTGATGCTGGTGGTGTGTCACCTCAGGAGGGGGGGGGTAACGACACTGAAAGGGTTAAACTTTTAGGTGGTTCCTGTCGAGTCCTTATTATCAGTCGGAGACTGTAGTTCAGTTTGTTACACTTGGTTTGGCAACCACTACAGGATGTCCGTGTTGAAGTGTACTAGTTTGTCGTGTGCATCATTGCCTTTTTGAGCAACCTCATTTCTTCCATTACATACATGCACACACTTTTTATTTTTTCTCTGGCATACAACACAGCAGTGCATAAAAGCAAAATTGCTTTGTCAGATACTGATTTACCTCATTTCAATTAAACTGTGGAACTCTGATCACTTGATTCTTGTCTATAGCTTCGAGAGTACCAGTTCAAAGCTATAACAAGAAATAAGTTTCAGTATGTTTATGCCATTACCGGTTTTAAAGGAGTACTTGCACGACATTTTGTAGAATTGTCTTTTCTAGCTGTTGGCCAGGTAAATATGGTATCAAGCCTCAATTTCTTCAGGGTATGGGAGAAAATTTAGTTTGTCATATTTTAATATGACCAAATCTAAATGCATGTCAAGTGCAGCACGGCTTCAGGTTTCGTGCACGCCATCTAAGTATATTGCAGAAGTCGGAGATAGCGGTCATGCAGTATTGCGAACCATTCACACATGCTTAGCCAGTCCTGGTTGAACTGGTAGTGATGCTTTATGCTGTGGTCACTGAATCGGCAGCTATATAATAAAGCAAAAAAAGCAGGCAAAATTTTTTTTTCCTCCTTTTCATGTTGCCTTTTTAAATTTTGCATCTGCTTCTTGCTAGCCCTCAACCTTTGAGCTGATTTTTTGGGCTGAGGCGGGCCGACGTTGGGGAGCACATGCACTAGGGCGAAAGCGCCCATGAAGACGAAGTTTGTAAACGTGTCAGCTGGGGTGGCCTGTCCGCGCTGCGCTGGACTAAGGGTTGTACAGTCAAATCTCGTTAATTTGAACATGCCTAATTCGAACTTATGGTTTATTCGAACTGGTGCTATGGTCTTGTCAAAGTTATGTGTATTCCATTGGATGAAAACGCCCAGTAACTCGAACGCGCAAGCATTTGTGACGGGTAGTTTGAACATACCGCCCTCCGACAATGCTCTCAGCAGCATGCCAAATTACGCGGCAGCACCTCCGACCAGCATTGCTCTGACCCAGCCATAGAGGAAATGCTTAGGAGAAACCTTCAATGCCATGCGCGTGCCGGGGGGGAATGTGCGGAAATTTTACCCTCCCTCCCTCAAATGGCAAGGTCGCTGTTTCTGCGTCACGTTGTAATGCCCCAGCCACACTATCGGCAAAACGCACGCTTGCTGTCGCTATGAGCCACGAGTAGAGGAGACCAATAAGAATGGCCCCTACAGTGACATACGGGCGGGAAACTGGTATCTTGCGGACCCACCCGACCGCTTGATTTGTACTGGCATCTGGTTCAGCCGGACCGCTTGTTTCGCACTATCGTCTGCCAGCATGAGCTCTTACTCGCGCTTGTTTTGGTTGGCTTGGGTGGTCTCATTCGCGCATTTTAATTTTTTTTTTACAATGACGTGTCTAAACCGAGACGTCCCGATGGACAGGTTGTTGGAGACAGTACGCCATATCTAATTCTGTAAGACAAGACAGACCCTGAATAGAAGCACGCAAAGGCAACACCCAGTACCTCCTTCTCCTTGTCTTTTGAACGTGGCAGCACCACAGCAGAAGGGAGCACACCAACATGATTATGATCAGCGGCACCGACTTCGTCATCTTGATAAGACATGACTCGCATTAAGAACGCAGGACAAAGAAGGTAAACACAGTGCTGATATGTCATCAGATGAAGGAAAATACACGCGAGCAGGCAGAGGGAAGAGCAGCTGATTCTCAGTCCTGGTTTCGGCAACATCGCTGCTTCAGTGGCAGTAGGTGGCAGGAAGGTCCTTGAATAAAACTAAAAGGTAGCGACATACTTTTATCTTGCCACTGCTGCTGCTGCGAGAAGCATGCGAGGAGGCAGGAGAGAAGGTATGCATCTCCGAATTGGTTGAGCGCCGTTACGTGGTATTTTTCGTGCCCTTTTCTCTATTTTTTCTTCTTTTCTGTGTCTCGGCGCACTTACCACTATGACAGCTGGCCATCGAGTTACTGCGGCAAGGCTTTTGCAAGTGATTTCAGATGTTTTGGCTAAGTTTCGTGGCTAACTGCATCATTGAAGAACTCAGTTTTTGTTTTGTTTTATGTTAGGGGTTGATTTTAAGAGTACTGGAGATGCAAATGTGTACGAATGGAGCCTTTTTCTTTGTTGAAAGGGTACGGAGTTCAAGCATGGATAAGCTTATGCACGGGTGCTATACTCAGTGCTCGTTCAGATTTGGTTTCCTGATCGCACTATCGTCAACAGCTGTATGAAGCTATGGAGTGCGTAGGCTGTGTTCTGTCGTATATCGTGATAGAAACCTAACACCTGTTATTGTTGTAGTACTGAGAGTGCGTAGCTTGATCAGTCCATGCTTTTGTTTGGCGCTGCAAATATATTTTGCGAAGACAAGCTGTTCACTACCAGCGCAAATAATTTTGACTATTGTGAGTAGGCTTTCTCCGCTTCGCTGTCTCAGCAGGATAAAGTGGTGCACGAGTTTGTTGGCTCATATTGACTTGGAACTGCGCAAAGGGGGAAAGTGCTCATTGACGGAAACCATTTCTATGAGTAACTTTCGTCCTTGCATACGCTTTGTTCACAAATGAAGTACAGGTTTACACTGTGATATTTGCACTTTAGAGCCAACAGCACCAATTTGTCATAAAAGTGTAGGACCAATTTCACTGCATAAAGGGATGCCAGCCTCATGACGAAACGACGAGAATAGCTGAGATACTCCGCGTTGATCGCGCAAATTTCTACATGACGCTCGCGCTATTCAGGCGAATATGTCACGTGCCTTATGTTCAATTATCGTGGTACTAAGATGATTAAACTATGCAGCTGCACAAGCTGGACACACGGCTGTCGATTGGGTACACGCAAGTACACACGTACGTACTTCGAGCAGCGCAAACGCATCTGAGTTGTTGAATCGGCAGCTACATAGTGCTACACATACGCAAGCGCATTGCCTTTGGCGTGTATTGGTGAAACCTTCTTCGCAGCTCTTTCACGCCGGGCAAGTGTCTTTAAAAAGCCAAATAACGAATCTGATCAATGCAATAGAAATAACTTGTAAAGCATGTTGATCTGTGCAAGTCGCGACAGTGTTTTTGCCTATGAGTACAATGCATGGTCGTAGATGACATAACACTCAAACAAAGCCCTGGGTGCATGTAAACATCGTGTACATTACATGTACATTATTGGCGAGACAAAGAATTCTGATTTTGGGTGCTAATACTCGACACTAAAAGGAATTTGTCCACCAAATTAGCCTCAAAGCCTTCTAACTGGAAGCAGGCCGCCAACCCGAAGCCACAAAACAAGCATGCAGTTACGCGCCGAAAAAGCACAAGAAACATCTGCTTCAGCCAGTTTCATAGTGTTTTATCATCGCTCCTAGCACAGCACACAATAATCAAGCCTTAAATTAGGTAAAAATTCAAGCACAAACACCCACCAACAATGTGTAATGTCTCACCTCGTGTAACTCTATGGGCGGCTTCTGAGCGGACGACCAAACTGCGTGGGCGAACTGTGAGAAGGCCAGGAGAAGCAGAGGCCGGGCGAGGGAGAATGTCACTACCTCTTAGTTTTATTCAAAGACCTTAGGTGGCAGAGGTAATTGGCGCCATCTAGCAAGTTGGCGGGAAAGCACATCCGCTTCCCTCTCCCCCTTCCTCACCACTATGCCCTCCCTCTCAACACCCTTGCAACTCCCTCATCTTCGATGGTCTCTGCGCGCGCATGCCTTTGCACTGGCCTCCGTGCCGGCCTGGCGCCAGCTTAGCCCGCTCCTTGAAGTTTCGCTTTTTGTCGTTTTCGGGAAGCGAGCGTTGGCTGGCGTGGGCCGTTTCGTGGTCCTCGCTCGCTGTGTGCTTGTGTGCCGTAAGATTTCCCGACTCGCACTGTTCGTGTATTGTGCTATGGTGCACGAATACTTCAAAAACGAGTACTTATTTTAATTCGAACAAATTTTCTGCCCTCTTCGAGTTTGACTTATCGAGATTCGACTGTGCCATAATAAAATTTATTCTCTCTCTCGGCGGTCTTTTTGTGCTGAAGACAACGAAAGCATCAGGAACAAGGGACTCTGTGGCACATGCGGCACTGTGCTGGTTTTTACACAGAATACTATACTGAATGCAGTAAACCTTGATATAATGAACTTCAGTGTAACAAAATTCTCGATATAACTAAATATTTACATTTTCATAACCTCTTGTCCATAGAACAGCATGTATTTAGAACCTCAATATAATGAAGTGTGTTTGTATGCCATTTCAATGCAGTCAAACCCAGTTATATCGAACTCTCAAAACAAAACACCTATCAGTTATAGATATATATCAGGTATAGGGCATAATTCGATATAAGCCTGCTAAAGAATTGGGCCTCATAAAAGCATGTACCATGTATAAAAGCACTTTGTTGATGAAACTAGCTTAGTTTCGCATGAAATAGTTCTGTATTTTATTCTGCTTGGGCAATTTCGCTGCCTGCGACGCACACACTTCTCCACATTGTCTAAAGAGTCGGAGCAGCTGAGGCCCCGATGTTCCACATTCGTGCAGAAGCGCCGGACTAGTGTGAGTGCACCAATCGCCTCAGATGATGTTGGCAAAGGATCGTTGTTGCTTTCCTCAGTGTGCCCACTATCACTTGGTCACTTGTGTTCGGTATGATGTCGGCAATGTAGTTTTCATTTTCAGGCTCTCCCATGGTCGCAACACCATCATTCGCACTCGCAAACTCGTCGACCGTTGATCCGTCAATGGCTTCCGGAAATTCTGAAAGTTCACTCCGAACTACGGCGACACGGGCAAGGGCTTCGTCGTGCTTATCAAAATATTCTGAGTCACCACTGGGCACGTGGAAGCCGGCACGTCTGAAGCAATTTCTGATGAACCACTTGTACACGGCCACCTCGACGTCACCATGCGTACGCGTCAAGCGCCATGGGCACTGGGTCGCGAGTTTGTCTGCTTTAGCTCTATCTTCCCCTTATTCTTCCTTCAAGATCGTGCTGAGAGTGCTCCTCGGAATCTTGCATGCTGTGGCGACATTAGACTTCGCCGCATTCGACTCGATTTATGATTTCGAGCTTCACGGCAAAAGGCAAATTTTGTCGCTTCGCGTTAGCCATCACGGCAGCACTGCGGGAGAAGGCCCACAAGGCGCAAACACAATGAACCAGAAAAGCAGCAAGACCACCCGCACTTGCACCATCTTGCACGACAAAGGGCACAAGAGCCTCTGGTTGGCTGTCTGAGCAAGTGCTGCGGGTGGGCCAGGATCATTTTTTACAGGGGTTGTCGACGGCTCGCACGACGCGGCACAGTCACAGTAGGCAGAGCGGGTGGATGGAGCTGCGCCGTCGGTTTTCCTTGCCGCTACGAGGGAAAGCCAACTTCTGGGGGTACTTTTGTGTTGCTTGACAATTTGCAAATTGAATTATTTGAATATTCATTATTCGATTCCATTTGGAGATATGAGTATTGGCACATCTAGAATTTTAGGTAAGCATAACGTGACACATAATTTATGTGTGCAGTTTACATAGTTTATTTGTCAATACATGGACAAACTGTAACAAATATTTCTTCACAAATTTAGTAAAATTGGAACTTATTTTTATCTTCAATATAGCTCTAAAACAACCAGCATGCTTTGCCATATAAGAGAGGTATGCCAGGTCAGTTCCTGCAAGCAAGCACGCTTGCAGATGCTGCTTAAAGTACGAGTACTTGCACTTGTAAGCAATATTCGGGTTATTATGACCCTTGTTAATATGGACAACTCGAAATTATGGACAATTTTTCCACACAGCACAGCAGCAAGCAGCACAGCCTCATTGATCAGCATCTCTTCTACCGCAGCGACTATGTGAAAGCTTTGGTGTTCCTGCGTTTTCTGCAGCGTACATGCTTTCTGAGTCAGTCTGGGCATTCCACGTTTTTCAGTTAGCATCTTGTACGAAAACATCTGTGGAGACAGAGCAGCTTCTCCTCTCATTTGCTATCTTCGTGAACAAGTTGACTCTTCCTACACTGCACTTGCCTTGGTTGGATTTACTTTGAGTCAAAGTTTTGTTGTTGGGAACTACATCAACAGGAAGCCTGCTGTCACAGTCCTCATTGCACGTGGGGCGATTCAAACTGCACAGCAATTTTCTTGCACATAGTGACTACCAGCATAATGCACTTCATGAGTCAGATTTTCTCAAGTTTCAATTCACGTTTGCAGTGAAATATGAAGAAACAAACTTTGCAGTGTTTTCCTTTTCTCGATAAGTGTTCTTAGTTTTTCATCAAGACTTATTATTGCGGACAACTCACTTTATAGACAGTAATGGTCGGGAATTAAGGCGTCCTTATTAATGAGGCGTAACTACTTTGTCACCTATGGGAGAACCATGTGGGTGAACATTCCACGATAACCCTTTGAGAAATAAGAATAGAAAAATAAGTTTTCGGGATGTCCATGTTTTGAAACTGCACATATGAGAATACTGAATGTAAAGTGCTCTACACTGGGGAGTAAACGAGGTAGTAAAGGTGGTAGTAAACAAAACAAAATGCGAATAGTCTACTTCTGTTATAATTCTACATTGATGAACCGAAGGAAATGATATAATTATCCAGCCGGTCAAACTTAAACAAAAGGCATAACGATGTCCATACATACCGCTGCTTTTATTTCAAAGAATTTAAGAACTTCTAATGAGCATCTAAATTTCTAGGAAAAAAATGTAGCATGTATGCAGTTCTGACAATTGGAAAATTATGAAACCTGCTGAGTTTACTGTTGCAGAACGGATATTTATTTACACTTATCGCTATGTGAGACATGTTGTCCTTTGTATGGTCCACTGCATTTGATAGTCTGCGTTTCATGGCCGACTCCGCAGCCATCATGAATGGGATGGTGGCTGATGCCTAGACTAAGCACCTTGCCAGTTTGTTATGCAATACAAGACACTGACACGCTGAAAGTGCATAATGTGACTCTGCTGTTGCTGCCGTTTCACTTGAAACTTTGGCAAGGGTAGGCTAATAATTGGCATTTTTGCCATCAGATAAAGTCTTCAATGTATTCAGTGTCCCCCAGCACTACAAGACCGACGCCATTGGGATCTCTGTTGAGATCGGGCGCATGCATTCCTAACTAGCCAAATTTAAATTACCCAGCGAGGCCCCATTTTATGATCAAAACACGGAAGCACACACGAAAAGCCAAAGGTCTCAGCACTGGCTGGGACCTTCGGTCGGGATATAATTAACCAGAAAATCCAATTAACCCGAGTCAAGTAACAGAAGTTTACTGTAAAAGTAGAAACTGCCTTCTAGATGAAAGTGCATCAGCATTAGTCAGCTATGGTTGACATGAATAGGCACAGGAAGGAAAGAACTCACTGGTGTCCTGAGCCTTGTCTGATGTGTGTATTGAAAGCACACTCTTCTTATAAACATTGTGTGAGCTGCAATGAATGTAAATGGCTGTAAAGTAGTGGAGGATTGTAACCCACTTCTCTTTTTGTTTGCTCGCAACATTTACAGGACAACTGTCTTGGTTGGTGTACATCATTGGTGCTGCCATAGGTGGCCGTGCTTCATTCTCAACCGCTGATGACCATGATGCCATGGATGGTGAACTGGTCTGCAGGTGGGTCCTGAAAGCTGTTGCTAAGAGCTCATCATTATGCTCATATACTGAAGATTTATAAACACCAGAATGGGAACACTCCAGCAGCTTGTACCCTTGTTTAGCATTTGAAAGACGGTAGAGGAGTACACTCGAACACACTTATAACAATTTAACACTTATAACGGTTTTAACATTATATTGGTTATAACAATGAAAAGCTGCTGCACCGTCAACCTTTGTCTGTTTTCTATGGTGAAATAACCCACTTACTACTATGTCCCCATATGACATTATCGCTTACGGTGAAATCTCATTAAACCATAGTTGACCGGAGCTCAGAAAAAGTATGTACTAAACGGTAGTGCTGCTTAACCGAAATAGTGTGAGATTGCCCACTTACCTGTAAAAGATGGAACTTGGAAAGAGTGCGATGAAAGGGCAAGAAAACATGCAGTATTTATTCATTTCGTGCAACAAAAGTCTGTTATTTTCGTTTGATGCCGTGGTGGCCAGCAGCCACGACAGTGGCCTCAAACTCCCTTAAGCTGCGAGCCAACTTTTCTGCCAGCCCCCTCTTCTCAGCAAACACCCACATGAGGCTGATGTAATGCACAGCTTCTGCCACTGTCGGGCACGGATCGCCCGCGCTGTTGCTTCCTGTGTTGTCCCCATCACTGTCGTTAGGTGACACCTCGGCAATAACAGAGGCAACGATGGCGAAAAGTCGAACCTCGTAGCTGGCATCTTTTCGCGGTCCCATCAGCACTGCTGAGCATCTTCTCCTTTGCATTCCAAATACCGCGCACCGCAGTCAACAGTAGATCCCTCTCGCGTGCCAGCGCCGACTTCGTTCCATGTTGATGTCCAATTTTTCTTTATGCTGAGCACCCGGTTTTTGTCCAAGCTTCAGCATGACACGAGTCCTAGCTTGCACGATGCCAAAACAAGGGCCACAACTAACCAGCCGCAATGCTCTCTTTCCTAGGTATACTTTGTGGCGCAAAATACATTTCAAGAAATGTATATTGCGCCACAAAGTATACCTAGGAAATCTAAGCACCAACTTGCCCAAGAAGAAGTCCTTTTGGAACATCTTTCTCGTTGGCGCTTCACTGTCTCCCTTTTTTCTGTCCCTTTTCAAGAACTGTATTTTGCGCGACAAAGTATACCTAGGAAATCTAAGCACCAACTTGCCCAAAAAGAAGTCCTTTTGGCAATGCTCTCTGGCTCTGCACGGAAATAACGTTGATGTTAATGAATGTGGTTTCACTCTTCCAAGTGCCCTCTGCCTTTGTGCTTGGAGGCTGTTCTGACCTCTGAGGTTCTTTCTTCTGCCTGGCCAACCTACTGCCATGATTGCGCGATGAAAAGCGCAATCACTACATTTTAACAGATACCTATGCAATAAGCTGGTACGGTTTATTCGGTTACAAAATGCATCACCGTGTTTACACAATTTTAAGTCGACTCATTTAAGTCGACCCCACCATATCGCGTGACAGGAAAAAAAAAAAGAGAGCATACCCGAGGGCGCATTCGATAACGAAAATTTATTAGTAGCTGACATGGTCACTGGACTACTCGTCTTCACTAGTGCTGCCATCGCCATCGTTGCTACAGTCCCACAGCGCGTCGTCGTCCAGCGAAATTTCACATTTGGCAAATGACCGCACCACGACATCTTGTGGAACAGCAGCCCACGCCGAATGCACCCAACCGCACGCAGCTGTCAGGGAGGCTCTTTTGACAGGTCCGGTTGGCGTAATTTCGCAGTCTTCTGCCACCAGCCACTCATACTCACGGCGGAGCAGGTCCTTAAAAGGTGAAGATCCGGGCTTGTTTCATGACCATGTCGAACTTGAGTGGCAGGGACCGATCACACATTTCAGCGACGTATGCCGCAAGCTTAGCCTACAGCTCCGGAAAGCATCCAGACTTTGGCATGTGGGAAATTCCTCACTTGCCGTCACAGGTGAAAATTTCGCTTCACTGCAGTCGCCACTCTCACACCACCCGTTCAGAAACATCAAACTTGCGGCCCGATGCGCAGTGATTTGTTTCTTTGGCGTAAAGGATGGCAGCCCTCTTGAACGCTGTTGTGAACGAGTGCCGAATGATTAATGGGCCTGGAGCACTCATGACGACTGAGGAAGCATAAAAGTAGCATGTAGCCGGCCACCAAGTGGAACGCGTCAAACCAATGTCTTTCGTCAAACTATAGAGAAAGCTAAGTGCAACAAGGAAAGAGAAACCCGTGAGCGGTGTCTGCTGTTCCATGAACTACCGATACTCCCCGCAAGCACTGCCGTTCTGAGGGTGCTGCCCCGAATGGAACAGCAGCGCTTCCATCAGCTATTGACATCCCCGCATGAGTGTTGTGTGCACTGTAAAATTCTCAAAAATGTTGAAAAACCCTTCCGAAAGATGAACAAACACACGGGATAGCGAAAAGCTACGGGTTGGGCCATAGAGCAAACATAAAATTATAACTACGTTGTAGCTCCCGTTGGTGTCGCTTTTTTGTCGGTGCCATGTTTTGGTTTCGATTGTAAGTCGACCCTCCCACTTCAGATTTTCAAATTTAAAAGAAGTGGTCGACTTACAATCGTGTAAATACGTTATGTTCAATGGCTGCTGAGTCAGGCATTTGGCTTTACTACTTTTAAAATGAAACTACTGCTTAGGCGAGTACGGTTTAACAAGGTTTTACTGTATTTTAATAAAGTCTGGCTGCGTGTTGTCTGTGCCAAAAGGTAATGGAATGTGAAATCCTTGAAAATAAAACGAGAAATTCGAGCTGCTGCACTCTCAAGTGCCACCCCAACGGCCGGCCCGCTCGTACAATAGAACCTGTTTTCCAGCTTTCTTTGCATTGCCAGTCTCGCGTGCCCCTCCCTCGTCGCTTTTTCACCCCTCCGAACACGAATGGGCTGCACGCCGTGTCACCCATGCTGTCAGCGCCAACTGTGCTGATAACGATCTTCCCAGATTGCTCACTGGCCTCTCATTCTGAACTATTTTGCCAACGGATTAAGTTGGTCATGCCCACCAACATGATTATGATCAGTAGCAACGACTTCGTAATCTTGATAAGACATGACTTGCATTAAGGGGGGACGCGGCAATTGAAGTGGTCAAATTGTCAAAATTTTCGATTTTACTATTTATTTATTTATTTTTTGCAATCCATGGATCTTTATTTACCACGTGGTGAAATATTATAACAAAATATGCGTTAGAAATCGAGAAAACAGCACTTTCCTAGAGTGCTGTTATCAAAAATTGCGAAAAAATTGGGCTTCAGAAGGCTCCATTGCACTGTGGATCGCCCGGCTATCCATTGACGCAGCATCACCATCTTGGTATCATCGTAAAGAGGAGGGATCGGAGCTAAAGATAGCTGGAGCAACATATTTCTCCACCGAAAACTAAACCAGCAAACGCAAAACAAATAAAAGGCAAAAGCGGCATTGCGATTGGCCGCAGTAGTGACGGGCGCAGGGCATGCACCTATTGGCTGTTGTAGATTTGAATTGCTGACGAACCTTTCTCTGGCGCATTGGCACAGCAGCAAGCTGTGCATTGCGATCAACGTGATGACGATCGTGGCAGCTTACACACGTTTTCTGTGATGAGTCCCAAAGGAATCAAGTTCTGAACGGCCCATATGTACGGAAGATACGAAAGGCGTGGAAAAGAGGGAGAAAGCTACTCGTAGAAGCGGATGCCGCCGAGCTTCTTGACGACGTACTACCAGCGCACGTGAGTGACCGGGAAAGCGCGCCCGCGTGCGGTGCTGACGTCGCGACCATGGGCTATGGTGACAGCCCGTCAGCGAGCGATGGTGACTGTGCGTCCGCGTATGGATTGCAGCTCCAACTCTCACTAATAAAGAAATTGCATAAAATGCAGCTTCTGCCACTGTTGGGCCTGAATCGCCCCTGCTGTCGCTTTCCGTGTTGTTCTCATCACTGTCGTTGGGCGACTCTTTGGCAACAACAGAGGCAACAATGGCGAAAAGTCGAACCTCATAGCCGACATCTGTTCACAGTTGCAGCAGTGCTGCCAATCAACTTCTTCGCATTCCAAGTGCCACACACCATAGTCAACGGTAGATCCTTGTCGCGTGCCAGTGCTGACTTCATCATGCCGTGTTCGATAGCACAAATGATGTCCAATTCTTCTTCTATGCTTAACACTCTGCGTTTTTTATCCAAGCTTTGGCATGAAGCGAGTCCTAGCTTGCATGACGCCACAACACTCTGATGCTCTGGCATAGAATAAAGAACCAACGCCGAAATGATGATGTTGCTTCATGCACAAACACACAGGGTGCTTGGAGGCCCTTGTTCTGATCTCTGAGGTTTGTTGTTCTGCCGGCCCGCCCAATGGGGGTGACGCACCGCCGTGATTGCACGACGAAAAGTGGAAACCCTATGTGTTAACCGATACGTACGTGATAACCTGGTACAGTTTATGCGGATACAAAATGCATTATGTTCAATGACCACTGAGTCGAGGATTTGACTTTACTGCTACTGAACTACTGAAACGAAACTACTGTTTAAGCGGGTACGGTTTAACAAGGTTTTACTGTATTTGTTGGCTTTGTTTATTCATATACCAAGGTATTTACAGTAAAACCTTGTTATCAATGAAACGGGATATAATGAACTAGTGTATATAATGAAGCTTCATTTTAATGAAGCTAAGATGTTCTCGCAGTGGGTATAACAAACTTTTCTTTAGAGCACAGCTCTTTGGCGCCGTTTCACGGCTCCGTCGTGCCTCACCATAACCAGCTCCGTAGCCGGGGCCGGCACGCTGCTCTAGCTGCGCGTGCTGGCACCATTTCTCGCCCACGGCACGAGCCTTACTCTCTTCGCTCCTCCTCCAATGCCACCAATGTGCAGCGGCAATCAGAGCGCTGGCTCGGTGGCGGCTGATCACGATGATGTGCTGCTGCCCAAGCCAAAACGCATAGTTGACACCGTTCGCCACTGCGTGTACCCCTTTCCCCCTCCTCTCCTCCATGGCGGCATCTGGGCGAGAGCGTACGGTGTTCTCCGATTGCTGAAGTGCCGGCTCATTATCAGCAGGTCACGGTGCGCGCTTCCCAATGTCAGAGTTGTCGGACGATCCCACCGCTGTCAACCAGATGTAGGAGTCGTCGGACGATCTCGCCGCTGCCACCATTTGAAGGAGTTGACGGTCGTACAGAGGAACTCGGTGAACAGGATTTATTTACATTATTTACATCTTAGACAAGACATACATCGACAGTCTAGCGTGACTCCCAAATGGAGCCCGCAAGATTAACATACAGCAAACAGCTTACGAACACACAGCTTACGAACACACAGCTCACGAGTACATTTCGAGCACGACAACGAGCACACAGCTCACGAGTACATTTCTAGCACGTCAACGAGCACTCTCTAGCAGCCGGCAATCGCTGCTTATAAGCACTTGGTCCCCCCTTGATTCCAAGCGGACGGAAACGTTCGTCCAGTCATCGTTCGACGTCACCGTTCGACGTCACCGTTCGACGTCACCGTAGACCAGCCCTTTTGGAGGAGGATGAGGGCTGTCGACTTGGAGGAGGATGAGTGCTATTGGAGGAGGATGAGGACTCACATACACATGCCGCACATACACACAGGTGTAATGGTCCGGAGTCGACGTCAGAGGGGCTTCGTAGAACTCTGAGCCGTTCTGGGTAGCACATTGTCTTGCGTCTTGGTCGGAACGCGGGAAGGAGCCCCTGTCGGCATTCCCGCGGCAACTCCCCCACTCAAAGCAGAACAGGGCGGCGTTGTCGTGTTGCGCACAAAGCCTGCTTCGTCGAACTCCTTCACTCGCAACGGCGACGAGGCTAGAGGTTGACAGCGGCGTTCCAAGATGAGGTTACCACCGCTAGCGTAAACGGCTGGCAAACTTGCACTGCAGCTGGCCGTCCTTAACACCAAGCCAAAACGCAAAGCCACCTTCAGTTGACTCGCTAACACTTCCATTAAGGCAGCTTACCTGTACCTTAGAGTAAGACCTTACTTGCCCAATCCCCGCTGGTGCTTTCGGTGTCAGAAATATGGGCACGGATCCCAGTCATGTCGCGGAAGAGCAACTTGTGCTAAATGCGGTCAACAAGACTATGGTGATGAAACGTGCACAAACGAGTTGTGTTGTGTAAACTGCACGGGTCAGCATGTGGCCTTTTCCAGATCTTGTCCTGAGTGGAAAAAAGAAAAAGAAGTGATTGCATTGAAGGTACGGGAGAACATGTCATACATTGAAGCCAAAAAGAGAGTTGCGCTTGCCGATAGTGGTACTTATGCTGTGGGAGATATGAGGTTCTCCTCCGTACTCTTGGGACAAAGGAACGACAACACAGTAGTGCAAACAATCACAAGGGCATTTCTTGCACCTTCCATAGATCAATGCCTGCTAGCCGAGTTGCTATCCACAAAACATGCCGATGGGCGCGCGACAAATCTAGAAGTCCGACTCACCGCGACCGGAAAACAAGCGAATATGTTCGCCCCATGCTGGATCCCAACGCCTGGTCGTTCGAGTGTACGGTCACGCCAACGGTGGCGCGTTCCAAGGCGGCCACGCGAGATGGTCTCGCCGAAGCATGGGTCAGCGCACGCGCGGCATGGCACGTCCGTACCGCTTGACGATCTCGAACCCAAGAGAGAGCGCCTTGTCTTCCCCGCACCCAAGTAACCCCGCAGCGGCGCGACACTCGCGCCATCTCTCGCACTGCGCTTGTACCACTCCGACCGCCGCGGGCGCCAGGCCACGCGAGCCGTGCGGGAAAACCAACATATCAGGAGATGCGTGAGGGTCGCGCATCCCCACATCCCCCCAACCTTAAATCACTACATATTCCGGCGAAACATGTCACTCGGTCTAACATCAATGCGTGCTTCGCGAACAAGGTAGTACATGCAACAGTAGCCGCGCCGAAGAAATGTCCACACGCTGTCCATAGCATGCGAGCCGACATTGTCCCTGGGTACACCGCTGGCGTCCGCCGGTCACAGCAGCAGCTTTGCGGACTCGACGGCACGATTCCAGGCCAGGACTCCGGAAACGACGACGCAGTAGTCGGTACGAGCAAGCGTCGCTCGCGCCGACGCACCCTGCTGGGAAGAGCCACCGTAGCTGTCGGTGACCGCCGGCTCTTTTGTCCGCCACCGAGGATTGTCAGCTGGATACAGGAGGCCGCCGAAGTTGCTGCGCCGAACTGGCCACAGCATCGCCATCGCCCAGGGTGGCTCGATCGTAGTCCGGGGCAGCAGCTCAGACGATGTGCAGGTGACGGCAAACCAGGGGTGACTCCAATGACGCTGCGTAGACTCAACACACTCGGCAAACACTACAGTAGTGCAAGGGAGAGGAATTCTGCATGCGCATCGCCCACGTGGTACGATGTTCAACTCGCCTAGGAAAAGATCGGGCAGCTACTCAGATGCTAAGTTCATGTGAACGAAGCTCGCTTCCTTGAGCCGAACGAGTAATTTCAATTCGTGCGAGGCTAAATAGAATGAGGGAAGCAAACTGCAACGCCTCAACGCCACGGTCCACCAGGTTGTGTCCCTCCACGTGCGACAGGCAGCTTCGTAAAGCCTTAGGCCTAAATCGTCGCTACCCTGACAACAACCGGCATCCAAAAACAACACCCAAAATGGGCGCAACACAGGCAGCCGCGAGGAGACGTTAGCTCTGTGAGGTGGTCCTACTCCGCTCAGTGCACACAGCATCCGAGTTGACGGCGCCCACCGTCCCAGACGGTGTCGGAGCGCCCGGTGCCAGGCCGCAATACCAGTCAGCCCATAGTGGCACCCGTGGCCCGCGGCCACCCGGCTCCCAGAGCCGCGACTTCATCCGAGTCAAAGAGATAGAAGAAGCTATTTACATAAGAAATTCGACCACCCACGAGGCTTCCGTACTCACTCGCTTCAGGCTTGCCACTGCTCCGCGGGCGCTGAGCCTCGCTCTCCCAGGATGCAGACCACGTGGCTCTCGTGCCAACGAATGCCATTAAAAAAAAACACTTGCGAAAAGGCTTAGCATGTTGACGAGTTCAAACACACTACAGCCACCGTCGCCTCTCTCAAGAAAGCACGCCGCCAACGCTAGCGATCAAAATCCACGCTAGCCCTACGCTTCGGTTCAAACAAAGGTCTCGAACGAAGCAAAACTGTTAAATCTATCGTCCAATGTCCCAAGAGGTCCACGTTGGGCAGCCAGATGTGGGAGGTATGGGGTTCTCCTCCGTACTCTTGGGACAAAGGAACGACAACACAGTAGTGCAAACAATCACAAGGGCATTTATTGCACCTTTCATAGATCAATGCCTGCTAGCAGAGTTGCTATCCACAAAACATGCCGATGGGCGCGCGACAAATCTAGAAGTCCGACTCACCGCGACCGGAAAACAAGCGAATATGTTCGCCCCATGCTGGATCCCAACGCCTGGTCGTTCGCGTGTACGGTCACGCCAACGGTGGCGCGTTCCAAGGCGGCCACGCGAGACGGTCTTGCCGAAGCATGGGTCGGCGCACGCGCGGCATGGCACGTCCGTACCGCTTGACGATCTCGAACCCAAGAGAGAGCGCCTTGTCTTCCCCGCACCCAAGTAACCCCGCAGCGGCGCGACACTCGCGCCATCTCTCGCATCGCGCTTGTACCACTCCGACCGCCGCGGGCGCCAGGCCACGCGAGCCGTGCGGGAAAACCAACATATCAGGGGATGCGTGAGGGTCGCGCATCCCCACAATGCACAGGCTGCGCATTGAGGGTGTGCACCGCCAATGGTGTCAGTCGGAACCCAGGTGGAGCTGCTGGACAAGGTGTCAGTGCTCTGGCCCTCACCCAGAGAAAAAACAGATGCATGTCACACCCCTCTCCCAAGAGGCCCAGAGGCGTCTGCTGGGGCTGGCGGCAGTCAGTACGCGGTAGAGGCCACGGAGGTCTCAATGTTGGTGCCAAAGGACCACTTTCTTTCCAAGAAAATGGCACCTTCACCAAGCACCAGCAATGATGAACGCTCAAAGGGCGATGAAATGATGGAAGTGTGTCCACCGAACGCGGATCAAACAAAAGAGCCTACATCTGGTAGGCAAACGAAAAATTTGGCTATTTCCCCTGGAAAACAGAAAGGGGGTAGACTTCCTGTCACTGCCCCTCCAAAGGAGACGTGACCTGAAAGGCATTTTCGCAAGCTTTTTACTCATTTACATATGTCATCTTTGTGACTTTCTACATAGCATTTCTTTGTGAATTACTTAATAATCCACATCGTCTAATATGGCTACTATTTTGCAGTGGAACTGCCGTGGTTTAAGTACTAATATTGATGACATTTACAATCTTTTCGAGGATGCTGAGGCTTCTGTTGTGTGTTTGCAAGAAACTCATTTGAAAGGTTGCCACAAACAACTTCTGCATCGATATAGCATCTTTCGCAAAGATAGGGAACAGTCTTCAGTCACATCAGGCAGAGTCGCTGTAGTGGTTGCTGAAGGAGTCCCAGTACCCAAAGTGAAGCTTAACACCAATTTAGAAGCTGTTGCAGTAAAGGTTCATATAGAAAAAATAGTATGCTCCCTGTACTTACCACCAGGTGAGAATATCACAAGAAAAAAAGCTAGAAAATCTTGTAAAACAACTTCCAGAACCTTTCCTTTTATTGGGTGATTTTAATGCTCGTAACATCTGGGGCAGTACCCACACCGACACGAGGGGGAAAATGGTAGAAGAATTTTTAGACAACTGCAATGTGTACCTTTTTAACGATGGAAAGCCAACATATTTTATTGCGAAAACACAATCTACTTCAAGCATTGTGGCACACCTCTCTTGTGGCACACTATCACTTTCTACGTTTTTTTTCTTGGGACGTTAGAATAACCCACGTGGCAGTGGCCACTACCCTATAGTACTCAAGCCAATATGCGCGCCTCCAACAATGACAGTACGAAGACAGAGATGGAAGCTGAGTAAAGCAGACTGGTCTCTTTTTTTTTTGGAAAGCTCTAAAATAGGGATTGACAATGTCGTCGCACTCGATGTTGGCAACTTATGTGGTGCGATATCAAAACAAATTTTATATGCAGCTGAAAACTCCATACCACTTTCACAAGGGAAGCTTTCACGTAGACCAAAACCGTGGTGGAATGACGCATGTGATAAAGCTTGTAGGAAACAAAACTGTGCATGGTCTCGACTGAACAGGTACCCAACTTTTGAAAATTTCTTGTTATCTAAACAAAAGCGGAGTGAGGCTAGGAGGGAAAGACGGATAGCAAAAAGAACATCATGGGTGAAATATGCGAGCTCAATAAACAGTCGCACAAGAAGTAAATTAGTTTGGGAAAAAGTGAGAAAGATTGACGGTGTTCATACAGAATACACGCTCCCTATATTTGATGAGGAAATGGATCTTAAAGGGCAAGCAAATATACTTGGCAAGCACTTTGCTGGAATTTCGAGTGACACTCACTACACTCCTGAGTTTCTTAAGATAAACTCCACTGCAGAAAAGAAAAACCTTTGGATATCACTGAATAGTACTGAGCCATATAACTGTCCTTTTGCAAAAGCTGAACTCTTCGATGCGATCAATTTAGGGAAGAGCCATTCAGCAGGTCCGGACAACATACACTACAAGATGCTGCGACACCTACATGCGAACACATATGACAAAATCCTTCACCTTTTCAACCGGTTTTGGATGGAAGACTGTTTTCCAAAAGCATGGAAGAAGGCAATAGTTATACCACTTCTAAAACCTGTAAAGGAATGCTTTGAGCCGAACAGTTATCGTCCCATTGCTTTAACCAGCTGTTTAGGAAAAACATTTGAAAGAATGGTTAACAAATGGCTTGTGCACCTTTTGGAAAGTAACAGGTTACTTGATCAGTACCGGTGTGGCTTTAGAGCCAATCACAGTACAGTCGACCAATTAGTCAGGTTAGAAACGAGAATCCATGAATTTTTTGTCCGAAGACAACATTGTGTCTCCATTTTCTTTGACTTATCAAAAGCGTATAACACGATGTGGAGACATGGCATGTTAATGGACTTGCACAATTTCGGAATAAAAGGGCACATGCTTGGTATAATCAAAAGCTATCTCGAGGACCGAATTTTGCAGGGGATGCTATGGAGAAACTTTCTTTGTCTTATACAGAAGAATGGAGTGCCGCAAGGTGGAGTATTAAGTGTTACACTATTTTTAGTGAAGCTCAACTCGATAACTACAGTTATTCCGTCTTCTTTAATGTATTCTTTATATGTTGATGACGTTCAACTTTTTTGCTCCTCTTGTAATATGGTTACTTGCGAGTGCCAATTCCAATTGGGCGTAAACTCTATAGCGCAATGGGTGAATGAAAATGGTTTTAAATTTTGCGCAGGGAAAACAATATACGTACCTTTCAGTCAGTACCGAAGGCTCACACCGGACCCAACATTACATATTAAAGGACGGCAAATCACAGTAAAGAATGAACACAAATTTGTCGGTGTAATCTTTGACAAGAAGCTCAACTTCAAAGCATACAGCGCGTATGCAAAACAGATATCTCTCAGATCCATCAATCTAATAAAGCTCATATCCCACTGATCATGGGGTCCAGATAAAATATGTCTGCTACGCATATACAATACAGTTGACCGGTCACAATTGGACTACGGATGTTTTGTGTAAGACACAGCTCGAAAGTCGGCATTAGAGGTTCTTGACCCGATACGTCATCTTGGACTACGTCTGTGTTCCGGCGCGTTCCGTACGTCTTCCATACAAAGCTTGTATGCAGAAACCAACCAGTTGTCTTTGGAACACAGAAGACTACTTCTTGGAAACATGTACATAATGAGGGTATTGTCCTGTTCAACGCATCCTTGTAGACTACTATTTACAACACCGCGCTTTGAAACACATTTTAGCAACAAACCGGTAGTCATTCCTTCCTTTTTTATCAAGTACTGAAAACTAAATGCAGACCTATGTCACGAGCTAAGAAAACAATTCCTGCAAGGTGAACCTTCTTTTGCTGCTCTTTGGGAGATGAAGCATGCACAATGCGACTTCAGATTAACGAAAAACAGAAAACAGTCTTCACCAAGAGAGTCCTTACTAAGTGAATATTTTGAAATAGAATCAGAATATAATTTATGCATGAAATATTTTACAGATGGATTAAAAGCAATGATAATGTAGGCGCTGCAGTCACATCAAACCAATTTGAAAAACAAATGATACTTCCAAGTCAGGCTACTGTGTTTACTGCAGAACTCTATGCCATTTCGTTAGCTCTTGAAGACATCCTGAAAAGAAAAAATGACCAATCTGTCATATATAGCGACTGCTTGAGCTCTCTTCAAGCTCTAGCATCTAGGGTAACATCTAGAAATAATCTACTGACGAAAATGCAAAATCAATACACCAAATGTCGTAAGAGAGCTTTAAATGTCACTTTCTGCTGGATTCCTAGTCATGTAGGAATCCCCGGTAATGAAAGAGCAGATTTTAAGGCAGCCGGGTACCAAAGATTTGGAGCTACAGGATGTTGGCATACCTTGTTAAGATTATAAAGCCACATTAAAAATAGCAGTTGTAAAACACTGGCAGAAACTGTGGGATCAGCAAGAACATCACAAGCTTCATTGCATAAAACCTGTTTTATGAGAATGGCGCATTTGTTGCCACAGACAACAGATTTTATGAGGTAATCTTATGTCGCTTAAGAATTGGTCACACAAGGCTGACCCATAGTTGCCTAATAAGTAACAAACAACAACCAAGATGCCAACACTGCAGTGAATTTTTAAATGTGCTACACATTTTAATAACATGTCCTGGCTTAGAAAAATGGAGACAAAGATTACCAAAAAAGAATCACTTTCCATCCCATGCTCTTATTGAGCGATTGAACCACTCGTGCCTTATGGAGATACTTTTAACTATTTAAAAGCCACAGGAACTCTACAAGAACTGTAGCACATTTCATGTTCTTATATTTTTACTTGGCCATCTACACCATTTTACCACATTTGAACAAATAAGCTCATTCAAAAAACATGTGCTTGGCGCATTATAGCCTGCACGGCTGCTGCGCCATAAAAATCCAATATCATCATCATCATCACTTCTCATCGGTATAGCCATGTAGATCCTGTACGTGGGCATTCATGTCACCTAATAGATAAATTTCGGCATCATTCCTAAAACCCTTAATATCAGCATTTAGACGTTTCACTAACTCTTGATTCTTCTCTCTGCAATTATTTCCAGTCCACAAATGCGTTACGCGGTGGAGTCAGTGCCAGTGCTGACAGTGGCAAATACTTTCAGTGAAAAACTGGGCACCTAACAGCAGGAAGCGGGGTAGCAAACATTGAAGCAGCTAGGCCTAGCGTTACCGCAATGGCTACTGCTGTCAGCCAATCAGTGTTGGAGGATACTTAGTGGCGAACGTCGAGGCACCTAGGCCTAGCGCTGCCACAGTGGCTACAGCTTCATGAGGGTTGGTGTGCAAAAGTGCTTTGTACCTAACGTCAAAGCAGCTAGGCATAACGTTGCCGCAGTGGCTACTGCTGCCAGAGGATTGGCATGCGAGAGCGCTTGGTAGCGAACGTTGAAGCAGCTAGGCTTAGTATTGCTGCGGGGGTGGCTACAGCCATAGAGCTTCCCACAATAATTATTTTGTGAAACTATGAGTATAGCTGACAGTGGATGGGCATGCAAGAGTCGCTGGTTCTAGACTGCGAGATAAACAAAATGGTGCAAGCAGTGGCTTCGATTAATGCCGTTTCGAACCGATGGTCATGGCATAAAATCTGTAAAATCGGACGGCGAAGGGATTTAGCATCCGAAATTTTATACGTTCTTATAGATTGACTACATGGGGTACATGGTGGAGCCAAATTCGAGAAATGGGGTGATGACTGTAGCAAATTTTCATTGCACACTAGACATCTCTTTAACAGGGGCGTAACCAGGGAACGGGGTGGGGTGAAACCAAGTGCGTTCCACTTGCCCCTGCCCCCTTTTATCCCTTCCTGAAGTTTGTTCACCACGATACCTGGCATAAAATGACATCCAACAACACCCGCCTGCCCAGGCCTTCCCTCCCCTGTCAAATGTGTGCCTCCCCCCGGAAAAAAATCCTGGCTGTGCCATGATCTGTAGGATTTGTTAAAGGTAGCACATTGGAGGGATAACACATTGGGAGTAACACAGCATCACATGAACTAGTAGCTGAGCTGTACTGATGGTGTTGCCAATTTTTTACATGAGAGAAGTATATGCCTCATAATATATATGAACTTTCTTGTGCTAAAAAAATGCTGAGTGCAGCAAGGTAGACTAAGCATTCCTGTCAATTGAATTTTATTTCAAGAAGCCCCACATTTAAGTATGTTGCTGGCTCGCAAGCATCAAATTATCAGACATGTGCCCCTGCAGTGTCAAAAAGAGCATTTCCTTGTTGCTTAAAGATATGTGAAATGTCGATGCAACAAACACCCGCTTCAGTTTTGTCTTGTACGTTTATAAGCATTTCTGTTTTGTTCTTTAAAGGAGTACTGACACAAAAATTTTCTATCTTGTTTTTTCTGCTGCAATAAGTAGCTAATGACCCAGTAATCACGGCACGAAACATCATTGGCTTCAAAGCACGATAGGTAATTATTTGGAGCCTTGTTTGTAGCGACCAGTCCAAGTTTCGGTTTTAGAGAGCAACGAGATGGGCCAAAGAAGGAATGTAAACAAAGCTGGACACGTGATTGCACAAAACTGTAACGTAAGCACGCCGGCGCGCGAGCCATCGCGAGCTTCGTGTTGCTAGTTCGTCTGCTACGCCTGCATGTGCTTTGCGTTGTCCTCGCCATCATTGTCGCCCTCGTTATCATCCTCCAGCAGCGACTATTTCCTGCTTGCGGTAGTGGACGCCGAATTAGACGTAGCCAAACACATTTGATTTGATCCACTACAAAGCAGCAACTTGGAAAGTGCAGCTAGCGACAGCTAGCCACACTTTGCGTACGCAATATGCGTATGCACCGGTACAAGTAGTACGAGCCATTCGTCGAAGGCGCCTTGGGAATGAAGCATATTCCGGAGCAGGACACAAGGCGAGGTAAAAGTCGACACAGCATCAGGCTTGGGGCTATGTAGTCTTGTTGGAAGATCATCGGACTGACTGCTCTAAGCTCGGCCGGTTTTGTTTATACTAGGCACACTCGAAATGAAACGAGTGAATCTGGCTGCTCTTCAGTGGGGTCCATTCTAACCATCCAACGGCGTGCACGAACTCGGACTACATCTGCCGCTTATCGACGCCGATGGTATAGCCAACGAGCAAGCCAAGCGAGCTGGCGATCGCTAGGAAACGGTATATAGGCCTAGCTCGATGGCCGTCGGATCCGAGGCCTACGGTCCTTGTGACCCATCCGCAGCTGGTAATAAAGCATCTGTATTCGTCAACACAATCAACGTCTGCACATTTATGTCGCTAACGAGTGACAATACAATTAGTCTTCCCGATGCCATTGGTAGTGATGAGAAAACACGTTAGACGGGCGAGCCGCTTCGCAGAGACGATTGCAGCAGAGGCTGCGCTGGCCACTTGCGAGTCGAAATCACGCCAACGATTTACTATATCGCGCAACGTTTTATAACATGCACACTTTCGAGGTCACTTTATGAGTTATTTCGTGTCCGAAACAAATTTTAGCCGATTTTTGTGCCGCTG
The DNA here is from genome assembly GCF_023375885.2 of Dermacentor andersoni. Lineage (NCBI taxonomy): Eukaryota > Metazoa > Arthropoda > Arachnida > Ixodida > Ixodidae > Dermacentor > Dermacentor andersoni. The sequence continues at coordinate 54,946,476 of NC_092814.1, read as the reverse complement.
TCAGCGGTGGAAAAAAAAAAAAAGGAAAAAAAAAAAGACAGGAATGATCGGAGCAGCCAGAAACTTGCTCGCAGGACCCATCCTGACAGCAGCGCGAACTCGTGACATAGCGTTTTCTCGGTTGTTTACATTCCTTTCCTGATGTCGATGTAGCGAGGTGCTGTGTTTTCCGGTTGGCTGCGCGCACATACTTTAAAATTGATCTTAAATTTGTTCTCAGCTGTATTCGCCATTGATATTTTACAGACGATTTGTGTGTGCCACATAAATTGATCTCACACGTTAACTCGACTTCAAAATTTTGTGTCAGTACTCCTTTAAGAAGCAGAAAGCAACCACAGTCATAGCTGTGCTAGAAAGTTCACATTATGTCAAACCAACTTCCTGAAAAGTAAGTTCTGTTTTTCTGCGTTCTTGCATTGTTGCAGGGTGCTGCAGTTGATGCAGCTGAGAGACTCTAGACTCCCATTGGGTTCTTGCTCAGGCGAAAAGCTGGAGCTGGCTCTCCTTAGCTTTTTTGAGCAGTTTCGAAAGATATACGTTGGTGATCAAGTTCCAAAAACATCCAAGGTATGTGCCTTTCTGTTGCCTATGTATAGATCTGCTTATCTGGAGGACACTCAATTGGAATGCAAGAATAGAAAAGTACTGCATTTAGACAAATCTAACACGCCCTGAAATCCAATGTGCACCTGATTCTCACGGGATTAAAGTAAAAAAATAAAAGTGCGCCTGAATGTAGCATGTGCTTGATTTATAAAAGAAAACTATAGCATGCCAGCCATGTTCGCAATCAGATAAAATGAGACGTACAGTCGTGGGCAAAAGTGGAGAGACCACGGCTCCGGGCGCGGGAGCAGCTGCGGGGCCTCAACGCGGCGCTGCAATCTTGCGCCTTGAGATCGCTTCGAGAGTGCCCCCAGTGACGACAAACTTCACCCTCGCTCTCGTGCGGGTTCTTATCATGCTTGATGAATTTCTAGTGCACCGTTCGGTTGCTCTGCTGCTGACAGTCACGATGAAGGGGAACAAGCATGGCAAAGCACTGAAAGTCTCTGAAGGGAAAGTAAGGCGAACTGCTTTCCTCTTCCTTCGTTTTCGGCACTCCTTGATGATTACACGTTGATGTCGCGCAGCTTCCACTCGACTCCTGAATCGTTAGGTAGAGATGAATACATCGAGGCGTAAAATTCAAGACGCTGCGGATCCTTGCTTCGAACACCCCCTTCAATTATGTATTGAAAATGTTTGGCACTCACAATTTCAAACACTATGAACGTAACATTCAACTAATACTCAGTGAAGTTGCCATTAACGGCAATAACACCAGCAGCTCATAGAACATGGTGGTAGAGCGTCTGTGGAACACGAAGTTCTATCACAAATACACAGCTGGAGCAGCCACCAATAAGTGCAGATCCGAACCCCATCAAAAACGTGTGGGGGCTGATTAAGAAGCAACTTGCGGCCCGTGATCTCCACACGGCTACAGCTGACCAACTGTGGATTGCCGTAAAACAGGAATGGCAGACTCTTCGGGCTCACCCCGACATTGCGTCATCACTTTATGATTCGAGGCCGCACCGAGCTACTGCTTCAATTGCAGGTATCGAAAACGTGTTGGGGCTGATTAAAGGGACACTAAAGTGAAAAATGATTTCTTCTGCGTAAGTAAATTACCATTCTACAACACCAAAAACACCACTCTTACAACGATAAGACGTTTGGTAAGCCAGAAAAAGCGCAAGAACGAAATACGGGTGGCGACGCCTACTTAAGTTCCCGCACCTGGGGGCTGTGACGTCTTGGGTTTTGATGGCATCTTCTAGGGCCTACTAATTATATATAGTGACACAGATTGACTACATTATGTTCTAAAGGAACCAAATATTAAACATGGCAAGTTACGGGAACCTTTATTCAGCCAACGTGGCCCATATGCGAAAACACACTTTGGAATCCATGACGTCACGCTGACGTACCGGCGCTGGGGTTACGGCGTGAAATTCAAATACTGATACTTGGTCCTTCATTTTCTCATCTAATAAACTATTTTTTTTAAATCACTGCCTGCAGGGTTCTCAAACAAGACTTCATTAGTCTAAACTGATTTATTGTTTCGCTTTAGTGTCCCTTTAAGAAGGAACTCTCGGACCGGGACCTCTGCACGGCTGCAACTGGATCAACTGTGGACTGCCATAAAACAAAAATGGCAGACTCTTCGTGCTCACCCTGATGTTGTGTCATCACTGTATGATTCGATGCCACGTCGGGCTGCTGGTGTAATTGCCGTTAATGGCAAGTTCACTAAGTATTAGTTGAATGTTACGTTCAGATTGTTTGAGCCCGTCAGTGCCAAACATTTTCAATACTTATTTGAAAAGGGTATTCGAAGCGAGGATCCACAGTGCCTTGCATTTTACGCCTCAATGTATTCGTCTCTACCTAACGATTCGGGAGTCGAGTGGAAGCTGCGCGTGCCTTGCAACAGCACGCTGATACAGACACGGCATCGACCCGTAACCGTCAAGGCGCGCTGAAAACGGAGGCAGAAGGAAGCAGTTCGCCCTACTTTCCCTTCAGACACTTTAGGCACTTTGTGATGCGCTATCCCCTTCGCCGCAACCGTCAGCAGCAGAGCAACCGAACGTTGCACTAGAAATTTATAAAGTGTGATAAGCACCCGCGCAAGAGTGAGGGTGAAGTTTGTCGTCACTTGGGGCACTCTCGAAGTTGGTGTGCGGCGTGAGATAGCAGCACCGCCTTGCGCCCCCGCAGCTGCTCCTGTGCGTGGAGCCATGGTCTCTCCACTTTTTCTCACGACTGTACATAATTTACCTTCACAGAAGGGAAGTTTTTTTTAAAATGAGCTTGCATAATGAAAATGGTGTGTGAGTGCTGTTATTTGCGCTTCATTGGCCACAGATACGAGGCACTCAGGGGCTGTATTCTCTAGCGATCACTTTTAGCGATACAACTATCCTTTTCATGAGATTTAACATGACTCTCCATCAAACTTGTCAAAGTATGCAGCTGAGAGTGTTCCTGGCACGGTGTGCTGATAACGAGCTTGGCACAGCACTAGAAATGCTGGCGACCATATACACCTATGCCTCTAGTACTGAGTCGTGCGAAATCTTGCGAAAGTGATTGACCAAGAATAGCACTCCAGATCATGGCCGAGCACAAAATGAACCTACAGCCAACTAGTAACATTGCCACTCTGTATGACCACAGGAACCTTCACGAAAACGTACTCTGTAGCCATCTTGTGATGGTGATGATGCTGCGTCTACAGCTCTGACGGTATGCTGTTCCTAACACTGCATACGCAGTCTTGGTGTCATATCCGACTGTAACACGTAGGCGATTTTCGGATCCATTTTTTCTGAAAAAAGGTGTGCATTAAATTTGTAAATATGGTATTGCTTGACTAAATTTAGTGTTATGAACATGGGTGTCAATTTCTAGAAAACAAGCACGGATATGATGTCACTTCTTTTGTATTGCATTCATGGCTATAGTATTACTGCTGTTCTGACAACTTGTATGCAGTCAAATAACTCTGTGTTCTGTTTGACATTTCTCATATAGCACAGCTTTTCCGTTGCCATGAATCTGCATGTATCACAAATGCAGCAGTGATCATGAGTCAAGGTGATAATGAATGATGTCAAAGGATATAGTAGCTTTCTTCTATTTAATGTGCCAGCAAACTATTGTTACTTCTATGTTATGAAGTCAGTCTGTGCACCTGCTTCACTTATGTTCTATATCTATGACTATATTATGCTGTTTGAATGTCTGTATTATGTAGTGTTTTACTGCTTTTTGCCTCTGTGTAAGTGACTAGGCGTGAAGCTGACATAAGTAAATTCAAACAAGCACTGTTTTATTTAAAATATTCACTTTATGTACGCTTTCTGTATTAAAGTAATGTCTGCTTCTCTTCAATGTCATACAAGTTGCTCATTATTGCTACAAATGCAACACATATTTAGCATTGCTTTTGTTTTTATGTAACTTGTAATTCATACTGTAAATTTGGTTCTTCCAGGTGTATCGTCGTCTCTCAGAGGTGCTTGGTCTCTCTGATGACTCCATGGTGCTAAGCGTATTTGTTCGTAAGATTATAACCAACCTGAAGTATTGGAGCTACAGTGAGGCCATTGTGAGCAAGACGCTGCAGCTGTTGAGTGACTTGAGTGTCGGTTACTCTTCAGTGAGGAAATTGGTTAAGCTGGAAGAAGTTCAGTTCATGCTCTCCAATCACACAGTAAGTTTAGGGGCCTGACCCCTCGCCTTCCTCTTCCCACTTTTTTTCTGTGTACAGCTGAACCCCGCTACAACAAATTGACGGGGTGTGTGAAAAACTTTGTTGTCGTGGAAATTCGTTGTTGTGGTATTATCAAATATATAGGCAACATGTGACTCGCTGATGCAAAAAGCAAGCTTTAATTCCAAAAATCAGTCAGCGTAGCTTATTTGCACTTCTTGCCAAGCACTAGTACAACGCAGCTCTCGCATGCCGCCAGCAGAGCCATTGCCTCATCGTCGTCCTGAGACCCTATGCAACGCCTGATTGTATAGAATGCGTACATGACCTGCGATGTAGTCGGTGGTCCGGGCTCATGTTGCGCGGCTGTCTCATCTTCGTCCAATGAAGCACAGTCTTCCCGGACTCTCTTCAGGATTTCTTGGTCTGTCAATTCTTTGCGTGCCACCGTGCACGAGTCGGTTTCGATGTACTCGTTAGGATGTACATCGGCGGGCACATCTCCACTCTCTTGCAGGGCTGTCCACGCGGCTGCGACTTCATCAAACAGCAACTCGTCTCCATCGCTACCTTTGTTCTCAGAGTCCAAAGTCTCGGCAGCCTGTGCAGTGAACCCAGCATGGCAGAAACAGTTGCAGGTTATGGCACTTCTCATTGCGCACCACGAAGTGGCAATCATTTGGAGCGCCGTACAGAGGCCCACTTTTGTTTCGTGGCCTAACTGTGTGTTAAGAAGCAGCCTTTGAATAAGGAACTCACAGTAGGACCGCTTGACGCTCTGGATGACCCCTTGGTCGAAGGGTTGAATGATAGAGGTGCAGTCTGGTGGGAAAAAATTTAACTGCGCATTTTCCTGCTTGGCGTCCTCTACGATGTAGGCGGAACAATTGTCTGGAAGTAAACAAATCTTTCAGTCTTGCCTTCCTATGTCCCGGTTGAAGGCTTCGACCCACTCTCCAAAAATAGCCCGGGTCATCCACGTCTAAACGTTATCCATGTACTTCATGGGAATGCTCCGATTTCCTTTGAAGCAGTGTGATTTGTCACTTTTTCTGAGGACAAAAAGCGGTCGCTTATCCAAACTGTCCATATTAGCGTACAGGGGCACGGTTATTCTCTTCTTACTGTGCTTGCCTCCATGCGAGCTCAGCCCCTTAAAATCCCGGGTCCTGGTGGGCAGCATCTCGTAGAAGAGCCGGTCTCATCGGCATTATAAATGCCTGATGGCATTCAGGAGGCCTGTGAGGCTGGCTGACTTACAACCACGCAGTGGCGCCGTCACTATCCATCGAAGCGCTTCGGCTGTAGCATCCTTGCTCTTCAATATTGTCGAAAGAGAGCTCGCCGCAATTCTAAATTCTTCCGCGATGACTGGTTTTTTCCTTCCAGCTTCAGCCTGGGCGATAACTCGAGCCTTCTCTTCTAGTGACAAAAATGCGTTTCTTTGTCAGCTGCGATATGCTTCAGCTGATGATCCATCATCTTCAAGAGACAATGACCAAATGGTGGGCAATCGTTTGTCGTCAAGCGTGTGTCGCCCAAACACCTCGTTGCACCCTACCGGGATTTGACTTCGCAACCGCTACTTGATATAGTAATTGTTGTACACCGGAGCCATTTGCACAAAACTTTGTAGAAAATGAATATTTAGAAATACTATAACAAAATTGTGTTTTTGTTATGTGTACGCGCACCATTTTCTTAATCAATATAACCCAAAACATTTCCTTGGAGCTCAGATGCTCCTCCATAAGAGTGCGTTGCATCGCCATCACCAACGCGGCATGGCGGCTTTCTGTTTTGTTGGCAGCTTTCTGTTTTATTTACGTTGCATCATGGCCTGAGAAGCTCCAATTTGTGCGTTTTTCTTTATGCTATCAAGGTGGATGGCTTGTCAAGGCATGAAAAAACAGTTTTAGGGATTTCGATAAGCTACAGTTTAAATAATTTTGCCCACGTCCGCTCCGTAAAAACTTCGTTGAAGTTAAAATGTGTCCACAAAGTAGTTCATTTTGGAGGGAATTTCGATGCATTATGTTCTATGGGACATTGATGGGGAATTAAAAAATCTGCAGCGTGGTGAAAATTTCGTTGAAGTGGACTTCGTTGTGCCTGTATTCGACTGTATTCAAGATATGCCGAGGGACACCGACACCGATCCTCAACACAGGAACGGGCGCCTAAGAGCTGCGCTCCAAAACGCGACTCTTCGTGGATATTTTATAGCTTCCTAAGGAATAGAGTGCTGCTAACGGTGTATTATGACTAGGTAGTTTAAAATTAAATGCGTAGTAGTTAAGAAATGAAAGTTTATTTAATGGGGCCATGACACGGTCGTCTAATTATTCTTGGCCCATCATTGAGTCGAGAGGCCAATATGGTTTGGCGAGGGGGGGGGGGGGGGGGGGGAGCGGAGCTCTCTGCACACATTTTAACCCAAAATTTCAATTTGAAATAACTGCCTCTAAGCCTCTCCTACTGACAGTGAATGCCATTTTGGCATGAATTTTGTGGTGTCTGGCAGTTTGTGGCCAGTGCTGTGTCTTCCGCTCCGAAACAGTCCAAAACCACATCCGACGTCTTGCTCTGCACACCCTGGCACCCAATGGCTTAGGACTGGGTGTTGGTATTGAATTTTGCTCACAATTCTTTAACTCGCGCAATAAAAGCAGCACGAATCGGCATGCCTGCAGAAACTATCCGAGGCAGACTACTGAGACGCATGCGACCATGCCTTATTTTCGGCTTCTGCAGTCGCTTCTGGTGCTTGCAGTACACAAGAGCATAGCCTTTGAAAATGGGTTTCGTAACTCCAAGGAAGCCGTTGCTGGTGGTGAGATTTCATTTCGTTGCCAGTTAGTGTTGCCAGACTGCTGTACAGTTTAACTATGATATTAAAAAATTATTTTCTATCACACTGAATGCACTCAAATTTTTGCCAGCTTGCTGTGGGATGCATACGTTTAACATGCCATACATAATTCAAGCTTCAGAAATTTGCTGTGGTGTCTCCTTTAAAAGGGACCCTGAAACAATTTTGACAATTTTGTACGAACATACTGATTTCTTAGGGTAGGTCCTTGTGATCATTAAATGATGCATTTAAGCACTCTGCGGAAAGCGTGTAATTTATTACAAAGTTTTTAAGAGGTGCATTGCTACCAATTGCAGCGGCGCGGCTCCCCCAAGTTTTCAGCCGCTCCGTTACAACCTACGTAGTTAGCGCTATTGACTTCAGTTGGGCAAGCTATCTGATTGGCTCCCCAGGTAACGTCATTGATAATTTTGCCTACTTGATGGTGAACAGATGTTGTTCATTATATATATAATACATATACAATTTCTTGCTTGGGTTACCATGCGACACGTCAGTATGGAATGTTCTTTATAGTTGGAATGTTCGCTAACGTGTTTCTATTAAACAAAAGGTAACAGAAAGAGAATACACAGTGACAGTTTATCACCACACTCGAGCACTTCTGGCACACAGCAAGTGTTGTCTGCTTTTGTTGCAACGTGCTCCGTGTTGACGTAAGCTGCTTGGTCAGTGTTGGTCTTGACGTTTCTTTTTGCAAGCACCATGAATTGCCCTTGTTGCATTTGTGGCTGCAAATCAAACGATTGGCAACATGTCAAACAGCGACATCGTGTCCTTCTGGAAGGCAACAGGTGAGGGGAGTGGGTGCAGCGCATTGGGCTGTCGGTATCTGATTGGTGCCAGGGTCTACGCATTTGCAGCCATCGCTTCGTGCCGGAGGATTACTACCACAGTAGAGTTTGTGTGTCTGGTATAGCAATAAACGCAGGCGAACGGGGCATTTTGCCAGAGTGGTGGAGGCGCAAATCCGAGCTGCCTGCATAGTGCAGCCAAGGGATGACACAGAGCTCAACCAGACAAACACAGAGCTAATATAGCAGTAACTAACTGTATTCTACTTCGCTGCTGGTTTGTATATTTGGCAGCGCAGAATTGGGATCACACCTTTCTAAATGCTTAAATTTTAGTTTTACACTTGGTTACAGCAATGTTACAGCAATGTCTTCTGTGTTTGGCTGGTTAAGCTTTGCGCCACCATGTGGCTGCACCGTGCAGGGCCCTCATGTTTAAGCTAAAGCCCTTTCATCACAGCAGCAGTAGTATGGAGGGGCTTTAGTTTAAGCCTCTGCCCATCCGTTGAAATGCCCAGCTCGCTTGCATTTACCGGACCTGCTCGGCACTGCAACGGAACACTCGCAACACAGGCTGCTTGAATAGCTCTCGCTGATGATCAACGGCCATGAGGCTAGTGGGTGGTTGGAGAGGCTTTGTGCGCTGGCTGCAAGATACCGGATGTAGATGACACAATGTTGCATCATGACTCGAGTAAGTGAAGGCAGAGCTTAGCCCCGATCGCTTGGTCAACAAATTGAGAAAAAGCATGGCTAGGGAGGAGGTTAACTTGTTATCGTCCATAGCTCTCTTAATTTGACGCGTTTCACTGAAACTGTGGTGCAAAATTTTTACTGCAGCTGTACCCTATGTCTACAAAACCATTTCAAGGACCCTTCAAGGGTACCCAAGGTTGTTTTATGGCACACCAAAGGAGATTTCATCGGATAGGAGGGGCCTGGAACCACTTTTTATCAAAGTGGAGAAATGCATTCGAAGTTAAAATAGGCTGTTTCAGAAATATTTTGCGGCAAAAAGTACTTAAATTTGTTCAGTAGAAGTGGAGTTATTGGCAATCAAACACGCCCTTTGCGGTGGTTCCGCTCCTTCTTCAATGCCTTGCACCGCGAAGGCTACGGGGGAGCAGGGCATACTACTAATCATGCTCTGCCTACTAAATGTCATTGTGATGCACAGTTAAAATTCGATTTTGGATGTTCCTGTAGATGCCACTACTTCCGATTTTGGCACCTACGATGCGCCAAGCGTAAGCGAAACACAGTTGTCCTCAGCGAGCCACAGTGCGCTCAGCCAGTGCACTTGTCGCAGCATCCCGCGGCGGCTGCAGTATCTATGCCACATAGCAGACTGCAGCTACATGCAGGTGTAGTACGCAAGTGCAGCATTTGCTTTGTGCACGACAAGGCTTGAGTGCACACTCGCACTCATATGCTCCAGTCTAGCCATGCTAAGTGGTGCAGACCGGCTTCGTCCTGCACCAGCTTGACCGACGGATAGTAGCCAGATTGAACTTGTGCATTTTGAAGTGCTATCAATAGCTCAGTGTGAAGTCTGCCAAGTCTACCAAGCACTGCCAGGAGTGAGCATGCGCTGGCAAGTGTGCGTGTGATCTGACCTTAAGGTTCATGTGGTTAGAGGCTAGTTGAGTGTTCAAAACTAGTCGAAATTAGTGAGACCTGACGGCTATGACACTGATAAACAGGGTGGCCAAAGTTGGGTAGCCAAAGCAAATTGTCGAGAGCTCTGACAAACGTGAAATTTACTGCGTATAAAGCACTGGTTAGTCCTATCTTGGAGTATGCGTCCTGCTTATGGGACCCTTACACTAAAACAATCATAGACAAATTGTAAAAAGTGCAGAGAATGGCCGTTCGCTTCATTTGCAACTGCTACAGAAGGACAGACAGCGTGATAGATATGATTAATATGCTAAACCTTGAGACTCTCCGATCAAGACGCACAGAACACAGGCTTAAGTTCTTATATTTGTTATACAATAATAAGACGCAGATTGACAAGGCTCGCTATCTCACCCCTGTATCACAAGCAAACACTCGCTTTAACCACAGAAAGCATTTACAAGAATACCGGGTTTGTACCAATTCATTTAAATATTCTTTTTTTCCTAATATTGTTTTTCATTGGAATAGGTTACCACAGAGTGTTGTTGACTCTAAGGATGTTGTGGATTTTATTGCCTGTTAGAAAAATAAATGCATGATTTTTTGTTCTTTGCCTTTGTTTTTGTACTTTTGTTTTGATTATGTTCCTGTGCTCACTCCTGCTTGGACTCCAATCGGAGTCTGCAGTATTGTCAAACAAAAAAAAAATAATTCCTGCATGGGCAGCTGCAGCTGAGCGTACATGAGCAAACGATAGTCATCTTCTTCTGGAAGTAGGTAATTATTATATAAATTTGAAAAGCAGTATTTCACTTACTTCAGCCTGTTTATTAAACTTTGTCAATAAATAAAATAAATATAAATATGTAAATATATATGGTAGGAAGAAGTGCACAGATCAAAATGCTCTTCTTGATGTCAACTATTGGCCGATAGGAGTGTATGGGAATCTGCTATATTAAGAAATAGTGTCCAGAAAAGAATGAGGAGCAGGCTTTGGTTGAAAAGAAGAGAGTTTGAGAGAATGGTGACTATATTATCAATATAAATATGTAAATATAAATATAAACGGTAGGAGGAAGCGCCCTGATCCAAAAGCTCTTCTTGATGTCAGCTATTGGCCGATAGGAGCGTATAGGAATCTGCTATATTAAGAAATAAAGTGTCCAGAAAAGAGTGAGGAGCAGGCTTCTGTTGAAAAGAGAGAGTTTGAGAGAATGGTCGCTTCGCACTCCGCTTGCGAGCTCCACACTCCACGCACGACTGCAAAACTTGGCTGAGATGTTCACAGCAGCGTATGGTATCTGCTGATTGTTTTTACACCAAGCCCAAGGGGTGCTTCAGGACCCTTTAAGGATGGAGATGATAGACAAGTTGTCTTATGTCAGGTGCCTCAAACACGTGGTTTCAATGGTTCATTATGCAGTTATTACGGCTGGCCACTTTACTGGCCTTAAAGATTTAGAACCTTAGAACCTTTAGACACTGCAACTCGCCGCAAGCCGTTTGCAGTTCGCAGACTGCACCAGTGGTCTTGCTGGCAAAAGGCGAAATCTGCCTGTCATACGGTACAGAGGATCTCCCTCCGGCACAGTAACATAGGCACTCAGCAATAGATGAGTGGTCGCGGCTACGCTCTGGCGCCCCGACAGCCTCACAGTTGCTGATCGCTCGCCACCGATATTATCGCTAGGCCTTTTCTGGCTCACTTTGAATCTGTAGCAAATGGTGCTTCAGAACGAACTGCCAACTCTTCCAAGCAGCAACGTTTTGTTACCATTGTTGCCACTTTACCCTCTCCTTGCAATAATTTCACACGAAGAGAAAACATGCTGATATTTGCGGCACCGCCAGCTGTGATGCGAGCATGGCCAAGCCGAGGTTTGCTGTCCACTGTCAGTAGCCATGCATTGCAGCCACGGAGGAAGAATATTTAGGAGTTGAAACTCCCACCAGCGCGGGCCCGCGTGGGTGACCAGATAATATCACAGAAATAGCATGCGCCGACGGGGGCTCATGCAGGGACGGTGCCTTGTGGTGCCTCATGCTAACCGCATCGCAAGGGGGGAAGCAAACACTGGGGCACACTCTTTTCAGTGGCACCCGTGTCTTTCGCTCAAAGCAGACGACAAGCAGACGGACGTTCGTTTCAGCGGGCATGCCGTAACATTGTGTTTGTGTGCCTATACTGGCCTCGCGGATCGCACTTTACGGGATCAAAGCGTCCGCTGTCCTGCTAGATAACGGGTCGAACGCAGTTGAACATTTAAAACAAACTTTAATTACACTAAGAAGGTCAAAAAAGCAAGTCAAAAATACACAAAATGTTCAGTTTTAGCCCGTAAAAAAGTGGCCCTGTCTCTAGGGCTGGTGGGGCGAGTCTGCTTATCCCGCGCTTTTCCAACCACGGTTTCCATCCCCATCGCCGTCCCCCAGATTCAGGAAACATCACCCATCACCTCGAAGCGTCGTCACTGGGTCACTTCCAGGAACCGAACGGAGGGAGCGGGTCCTTTCTCTCGCGCACAGTTCGTAGTCCGCGGGGGGTCAGTGAAAGAGAACGCAATATACAATATAAGTAATACATTGCATATTGTATTAGCAGTATATGTAAGGACTCAAGCAATATAAGTAAGGACGGCTTGCTTCCCTCTTGAAAGAAAAGTTTGGTCGTGCGTTCGCAATGCACGCAGAACAGCGCCCTTAGGTCAAACAGCAACAGTTCTTGTCGGTGTCTGTTAGAGGGCCGTAATACTAACAGCGCTGCTACGCATAAATGCCCTTAGGAATTTTGCTAGCCTAAGATGGGGTGCAGGTGTTTCGCTAAATATTGCGAAAGTGGGTACAAGTCTTGGAGGGAAAAGGTGAGCATCTTCAAGGCTTCAAATGATCCTAAACGACTGCAAGCATAGGCTCCGGCGATTCCTGGGGACGGCCGTCAGCTCATATATAGAAATTACGTCTGTGAGAAGCACTTCACGAGCAACATGATGAGACAGGATAAATACTACGGTGAGCTTAGGGGAAAGGTAATCATAGTACACCCCCAAAAATAACCTGGACTGCGTCCAGAGGCTGTTCCTTGCATCTTGTGTCTCCAGCATCTTTGACATCCCCGGAAGAAAAGTGGGCTCCGTGGGAAGTGCCATCAAATATCAGTCATGGTACCGTTAAAAGATCAAGAATGAATGTATACGACAAGCCAGGAACATAAACGGCAATGAACATCGGCGATGTTGAAACAGTGTGTGAGGCCCATGAGCTTAATCAAAGTCATTGCGTGGGTGTTGAATAATTGTGCGGTGTACAACTGGAAGCTACAGATCATCTTATTATAGCGTCATCGAAAGGAATGCGTTTTATTTTTTACTGTGCTGCAATGCTTGAAGCGTAGCACTATTCACTGTCCAGGCTACCAGCAATAAAGAAGCGCATGCGAGTGCCCTCAGTAGAACTTGTGCCAGGTGCGCGGCTAAGTGCAAGCAACACACGCGACCGGTTGCCTTGGCAACAGAAACGGCTTAAATTTCTTTTTCAGCGTCCAGCTACCGCTAGCATGATAGTTGCTTTGCGGGCTTGTGACCTTTTCTGGTCACCACAAACAGCGGAGTTTTCACTTCTATATGTTTTTTGCTCTGTGACTGCAGCTGAGCTTGATTTGTATCGGAACTCTCGTCAGTGCTAAACGTTTGAAGTTCTTTTCGCAATCGACTCGGAGGACTCTTCTGATGGTTTTGAGAGTGATGAACAACATTAGCAAATCTTTGTGAGAAAAAACTCTAAGGCAGTAAACAAGTAATATTCTCTAGCACAGATTATCGTCTAGCGTATAAAGTCTTACGACGTGGCATACTACGGAGTTCAGTCCCTCGCCCAATAAAGCGCAAAGTCCGGGTGTCGCGGCATAAGCCCCCCCAGTGGTCGCTCACGTGTGGTGGGAACTTTCGTTAACAGGCCATATGCGTCGGAGGCGGCTTGGGTAGGCCGTGGCGGGGACACGGCGACAGCCGCTTGGTTAGTGGCTCAAGATTCCAGCGCCGGAACTGCAAGAGTGCTAGACTCCCGAGTGCACAGGAACTGCAAGATCTCAGGACCCGGCCAGGCACGGAACACGGGCAGGCGCCGGAACTGTGAGAGTACCAGACTCCTGAGCGCTCAGGAACTGCAAGATCTCGGGACCTGGCCAGGCACGGGACACGGGCAGGTGCCAGAACTTCGAGAGCGCCAGACTCCCGAGCACGCAGGAACTGCAAGATCTCAGGACCCGGCTAGGCACGGGACACGGGCAGAACCTTGGTTCGGTGGCTCGCGACCTGTCACAAGGCTTCCCAGCGGTACACCCGGGTAGCCCTCTTGGGACTCCTTCCACGAACCTCGCTCGACCCTCGTTCGATCGGCCCTCCTGGCAGCCGCTGCCTGTTCACTCGTGTCTTCCTCTTCCTTTTCTTTCTTTTTTCTTCCGCCACCAACCCTCGTGCTATCTTTTTTTTCTTTCCGCGTCGTGCCGCATGTGTAGTTGCCATCATCGTCGTCTTTTTCACCACAGGCCCCTTAATCGAGAAGTGGTGGAAGAGTCCAGGAAGTTGACCAGCAGGAAGAATAATGTATTGGTCTTCTAAGCGCGTGGGACAAGTATAAGAAATGCGACAAGGACTACCAGTCACTCCTAAAATCCACTCGACACCAGTTTTTTAATCGCGACCTATCATCTCTGCTAACCAACAACCCTCGTAAGTTCTGGCGCATCATAAATCCTAGCTTTCATCCTGACATTTTGCTTACCAACTGTAACGGCGTCATAATTAATGAGTCTGAATGTGCTCAGGTTTTTAATGACACCTTTTCATTAGTATTCACCAAAGTAGACATTAGCTCATCCCCTGGTTTAAATACAATCCATGACATTTGCATGCCTGAAATTGTGATTAATGAAACAGGTATCTTAGCTTTATTAAACAATCTTAAAATTACTAGTAGTTCGGATCACCTCGGCTTTAACAATAAGATACTTAAGAGTACATCTCAAAGCATTTGTGCTGTGTTGTCCTGTTTGTTTTCGCAATCATTATCACACGGACTAATTCCTAATGACTGGCGGATAGCCAAAGTAATACCTATGTTTAAATCAGGTGAGCGTTCCCCTCCATTGAACTATCGACCAATCTCGTTAACCAGCACCGTTTGCAAACTTCTTGAGCATATCATTTACAGCCAAGTCATTAACTACCTCGAAGATCATAACATTATTTTCAATTATCAGCATGGTTTCTGCAAGGGATTTTCATGTGACGCTCAACTAGCGGGCTTCGCTAACAACTTACAATTATAACTTGACGCAGGCTTTCAGGTCAACGCAGTGTTTCTAGATTTTTCAAAGGCTTTTGATCGGGTTCCTCATCACAGACTTCTACTGAAGGTAGCACAGCTTAACATCCACCCTATCGTGCTCGCTTGGATTAAGGACTTTCTGTCATCTAGAACACAGTTCACCTCGGTTAATATAACTCCTCCTCTACTCATGTGACATATGGTGTACCACAAGGAAGTGTGCTCAGACCTTTGCTTTTTTTAATCTATATTAATGATTTACCTGCCTGTGTAACATCTAGAATTAGACTTTTCGCTGATGACTGCGTAATTTACCGTAACATTACTAGTGACAGTGACTGCCAATCCCTACAATGGGATCTCAACGCAGTAAGCTCATGGTGCCCATCCTGGTTAATGTCATTAAACATTTCTAAAACAAAACAGATATCTTTCACTCGTCGCACAGATCGTATTCCAACCACTTATATTCTTAACGACAATACTGTAGAACTAACAACAACATACAAGTACCTTGGTATGCACCTTCAGTTTGACCTATCATGGCATCACCATATCGACCTCACCCTAGCGTCTGCTAACCGCTCACTTGGTCTTCTCAAACGTAACCTCAGACACGCCCCTGTGTACGTTAAAAAGCTGGCTTATATAACTCTAATACGCCCTAAAATCGAATATGCTGCGGCCATCTGGGACCCTGAGCAAGCCTACGTTATCAATAACATCGAATCCTTGCAGAACTGCGCTGTTCGCTACATATTTTGAGACTACTCACCCTTCACAAGTGTTACAGCATTAAAAAAACGTGCCGAACTGGAAGATTTATCATATCGCTGCAAACTTGCTCGTTTAAGCTTATCACCACCCATAAGCTTTATCACCACCCCTCCCTTCGAAGTGATTTGTTTCAGTCACCTCATGCCATCTTTCCGCGCCGTGATCATTCTTTCAAAATTAAACGCGTGAAGTGTCATTCCTCGTCTTAGGCCAATTCATTCTTTCCCCGTACTATTATCGAACGGAACAAATTACCATCAGCCATCGCCACAGACACTGACATCATAAAATTCCAAGAGTTTCTTCGCTGTGACGGGAATGTGTAAAATTTGCCGTTTTTGTTTGTGTTCATTTCTCCTATTTGTGTTATGCCTTATGTTTTATTGCACTTATTACTGAAATGTATCACGTTTATTAAAAGCAGTATCACCCCCCACCCCTTCATGTAATACCCTCTCCTGGAGGGCCTTTAGGGGTAACATGAGTAAATAAATAAATAAATAAATAAATAAATTACTTGTAAAAATAGTCATTATTTTTTATCTTGCTTCTCTTTCCTATTATACTTTTTCTTCCTTTTAGGAATACAAGAAAAAAGAAAAGGCTAGTACTTTGTGGTGCAATGAAAAGATGCTGATACAGTCTGGTGCTTGGGGATTATAGGAACGGTACTTTCTGAGCTCTTTAGAGGCCAAAGTATTGTGACTGGCACTTTGAACGTGCATATTTAATGATGCATACTTTTCTATGGAGCACAATGTATATGACAGCCACATGCGGCTTACTTTCTGTACCATTTAATCTTGACTTTTTTTTTTTTTATTTAGTGTCGAAACAAATATCTGTTCTCTCAGAATATCCTGCACTTCTACTATGGAATGACATTAATAGGCAGGTTGCTTGCATCTGTCTGTGCCTTTGCCAATAAACATGCCAAACTGTGCTGCTTGTGGCATTAAGGGACATGGACATGCATAATAAATGTACAGTGCTCATGGAATGAAATGGGACACGGAGCATTTAGTAGAACCCTACATATGTGCAAAGTACGCGAGAGCACCATGTCATGTCGCTAGGAATTTGGTCACCAAAGGTGACGAGGACTCCGATGTAAGTGTACACGCCAGAATTACGTCCATGTGACACGAACTGCAGCCAGTTGAAACGAAAGTATGCGAATTACTTAGCCCTAAATTGACGCGTTTCATTCCGTGAGGACTGTACATAAAGAAGACAGATGAAACACTGTGTGCTTTGTTTTATCTGTGTCTTCTTTGTGCCCACTAGTTAACGTCTGTCCACATCCCTCAATGCCACAAGCAGTGCACTTTGCCATGATATATTATGAACTAGCCCTCTTTGTAGCTCTGTTGACTGATAACTGCATGACTGGCTCACGAACAAACTGTGTGATGTCGCTGCCACCATCTATGGTAGTTGCTGCTATGTAAGTGAGTGTTATCCTTTTCTAGTTATCATTATCACTGTGGTATGAAAGGCACATGCCAAAGCATGGGGAATCTTCAGCAGTGTACACTGAAAAAATGTAGCTGTAAAGCAATATCACCACCCTGCTGTCACTTAAGTAGCCCACACAAGTGTGTGCGGTGCTACACAAGCATTGTGATGCTTGATGTGCATTTGAGCCGGGCATTATGTGTTTTGTGTTTTATAGAAAGTGGATCGTCAATATGTTTTTTGTGTTGGTAAAGGGCGTTTCCTAATGGAAGTTGGCACTCTTTCAGAGCGAGCACTTCCCTTTTCTGGGCCACAACAGTGGTAGCAGGAGTCCGTGTCCAGCAGCCTCAAGCTCTGCAGGATCTGCTGGTTTGTATCTGCTTTGATTATGGCCTATAGGAAATGAACAACAGATGTTCTGTGCAGAAAGCAAGCTGATTGTGGCGAGAAGGGATGCTTGAAACAACTGCTTTTGTGTGTCGGGGACATTCCCAGGTCTCTGTAGCACACTTGTGGTATTCAATTATGTAGGGATTCATGAATGATGAAATTACGAAATTTCAGCTCAGATAGAATTTGAATGGTACTGCCACAAGAAAAGTTGAATGCCAGACTTGAGTAATGTTGCAGCTCTCTTGAAGAATTTTGTCATTCTTTTTTCTGCCATGCCTATGCCGTGTCGTGTCATTCCATGTCCATTTGTATGTAGTGCTGAAATCTCATTTGTCTACGGCAAAAACATGAATATGATAGGTTTCAGAGGAAACTGACGCCAGTGGCGTTATGACCTCGCACAACTTGTTGGTGAAGGTGGCTACTGCTGACAAGCTGAGGTCAGAAGTTGAAGGCAACACCATCTGCACAGCAGGTGGAACCCGTCAAAGAAAGAACTGTATGAAGAAACTCTTGCCAAACAATAACGCTAGAGTCCCAAGCAGAGCTTGCACATGCCTGGAAAGCTGAGGCAGTTTCCAAGCTTTTTAGTTGAGGACAGTTCTTGCAGCCGCTTCCTTTCGGAGACTACTGTTCACTCAAGAATGGCTTTTTTAAGCATATTATACGGTGTTGTGGTGAGCATCATCATTACGATGTCCCATGTTTCTGTAGCCAGTTCAGAAGACGGAGCGCAGAGCAAGTGCTTGTACAAGGTTTCCCGAGACATGGTGTTCCCAAGTCGAACTGAGCTTATTCCCTGAGAAAACAGATATCAGGCGGCTGGGGCCCAAAAAAAAGGGGGAGCTTCACTGCACAGTGGACCGTGGACAGGGGCAGGGGCCTGGAGGAATCAGCTGTGGCATTGCACTTGATTGTCAACGTCACCAACTATCATGGCAGTGCTATGCAGTTGGAGATCACAAGCAGACGGAACATTTATTGCCACACGTGCCTAAGTTGTCTGCCTCTGCGACATACACACACCACTACTGTGTTGGCTTTGTTGTCTCCTTATGCAACCTCGTCTCATGTGTTGTAATGTTTTACTGTGTTTAAGTTCCAGTTCACACAGCTCACCACTGTGTTAAAATTCCTGGCTGTTCGCCTGTAAGAATTTCCTAAATTTCTTTGAGCAGAAAAAAAGAAATTTCTTGGTCAAATGGGGATTGCACCTGTGCAGAAATTTGTTTCAATAGCTGCTCTTCCTTAAACACTTTCTGTATATCCCTATGACTATTATCACACGGTGGAGCACAGTATCTCTTTACACACACTTAACTAAATAAGAAGAGTGGTACAGGGTGTAGTGAGGGGTCCAGTTTATTGTAGAGGGGTAGAGTATATTGCTAATCTTTTCCAGTGCTTAGATGAGCTGCCATTGGCTGGTGTTTCTGTCCAGCCACAATACGAACAGTAGCACAAGAAAGGGAGGTTGCGTAACTGCAGTCAACACTTCCAGTGGGCTTTGCACACCTCCGCCTAACACGTGCAGTGCTACCTACAGTCAAGTCTTTCGAAGCTAGTGTACAGTACATGTTTGTCAAAATGCTGCACCTTTCTCTTTCAAATCCTTGCCTGCAGGGTAACATGGAGTTGTGTGTCCACTGCCGAAGAAAGAGACTTTTCGTGTTCTTCTCTGGCATTGCTAACGTGTGCTAGGCAAATGATGACATGCCCTCAAAAGTTCAACTAACGTTCACAAAGCTTATTTGCTAAGTCACATTGCCAGTTGCATTGCCAATAGCAACAGTGTCTGCCAATGCTGCCAAGCCTTATGAAAAGAAGTAACTGAATGTGCTTTCGTAACAAGAAAGGCATTTTCAGGCACTAAAAGCAGAAATAGGCATTTATAAACACTGTAAAGTCAGTGCTAAAACACTTATTACCCCTTAATTTGTGCTTAAACACCAAAAAGGCAGGGCCCTGGCACATAGGTGCAAATAAACATGTGCCAATGATCCGGTCTCTAGTCATAAACATTCATAAGTCAGTGACTGCCGCTTCCTCCTATTTCTTAACACACATTTTGTATAGTGCACCCCCTTAAGCAGGCTGCACCTGGGGCGGTTTCATCACCCCAGTGACGGCACTGCATGCATGTGCCAACAGTAGACTGAATCAATATTGTACCGATTGCATGGGTTGCTCAAAAATTAGTTATGCCATTCAAGATTACTTAGATTATTGTGATGGGCTTGTGGCGTGCTATGCATGAACTTGGGTGCTGTGCTTATCTTGAGTTTGTGCAGATGAAACCATAAATGCTGATTTCAGTTTTTCTAGTTATCCCACAAAATGAAGGCATGGTGAAAAGTATGCCTGTGCTTTGCAGGTGGAGGTCGAGAGCGAGGTATGGACATGCGCTGCCGCTCCACATTCTACACATCCTTAGGCCGACTGCTTATGGTTGAGCTGGGTGAAGATGAGGAACGCTTCATGCAGTTCATGCGGCCCCTGACTGCAGCCTTTGAGGCTATTGGTGCTACCCTGGCCAATGCAGATTCCCCCCTGTTCAATGCTGATGAGGCCAAGGTAATTGTACTTTGTATTTTGTATGCTTTCTGCTGTGACACAAGAGCTCAGAATTATGATAATTCACAATTATTTAAGTAAAATGTTATTTTATGGTGCTTATGGAAGCTTTTTCCTTTGATATGGCTGTGCACAGTCTCATCTTCAAGAAATTAATGAATCGACCCTTCATATACAGTAGTACACATCGGTCCGACGTTTCAGGGCAACAATGCACCGTAGTGGTGAAATATAATAGCTGCTATTGAACATTTCTCTGTGGCTGTGTTTCTGAAATTCATTAGACCATTAAAAATATTCCATATTCATCAACAAGGCGGGAAGGTTGTGTCAATTGTTTGCTTTGTATTCCTTTTCTGCTATGTTCAGTTATTTCTTTCACCCTTCTTCAAGCCACTGTAACGATAAATGGAGACTCTTTTGTACAAAATTTGTTTCTTGCACTAGAGTAAAGACATTGGAAAAGCCCAAGCCCATTTCTCCCAGTTTTATTTGTTGAATATACAGTACGCCCGATTTTTCGGATATGTCTGGTAATGTCCGATGCCTTCGTGGCACTGCCCTGTACCCTTAAAGCCAATCTATAAGGACGTCAAAATTTCAGATGCTTAAATCCTTTGCTGTCCGATTTTTCAGACTTTTTGCCAGACTTAAGGTCAGAAAAAGGTATTAATTGAAGCCACCAACACCGTCATTTTGATTATCTTGCAGCCTCAAACCAGCGCTCATGCATGCCAATCCGCTGGCAGCCGTAGTGTTCATTTTGCGCTGTCGTTGAGCCTAGCTGCTTCGATGTTTACTATCAAGCATACTGCTGTTCGGTGACATTTAAAGGATTTGCTGCTGTCGGCAATGGCATCGACTCTGCCTTTGTCCTCCAGGCCTATGACATCAAAACACGAAAGCATGGCTACGGTCTAAAGCATTGCATAATGCCAATTTCCAGAAGTCAGCTTCGCCGTAATCAGCAGTATTACATGGTCAAGTGTATGCAACGTATTGCGTGAAGCATACTAAGAGTGCAAAGCAGCCACTATCACGAGACATAAAATGTGTTCCGTAATCATACACGCACACATACACCATCTACTGTCACAGTACGAGCACTGAGACACCTAATGAGTGTACTGGCCTTTAAAGCTATTTTGCACGTGGCTGTAGCGATTTGAACCCTTGAGGAATTCATTAGTTTTTTGGACTGGCCAAGTTTTCGAATATTTTCATATCCCTAGAGAGTCTGAAAAATCAGATGTTAACTGTACTACTTAAAGACATGTCTTCATGACAACTGTGTGGTTTTAAGGTTTTGGTAAGGCTAGGCATCTCAATTTGCTAGACCCACATCTATCAATTAAAGATAACAATTTATTAGACTTATGCACACATCACAGCCCCCGCAGGGGCGTCTACGTCAGCATGCATTTGGCGTGTTGCGACACCATGTACCCAAGCAAACGAGGACTGGAACCTCCCGCATGTAGCCGTGCGCGGCTTAGCCGTATCCGGGGAAAGGGGGATCATGGGTGTTGAGCCTATGCCAGGTGTTTGGACCGTTAAGGCCCCCCGGCGAAGGTAACACATTTCTTTGGCCTCTACCTCCAGACTGACCCTCCTGGAGGAAATCGGCAGTCACCTTTTCCTGTACCCCTCTTCAATCTTTTTTTTTCCTGTCTTCTTTCTTTTACTCTCCTATCGTCTTTTCTCTTCCGTCACTTCCTGTTTTCCTAGGCGGCTTGGGTTAACCTTGTGTATGTGCCCTCCCTTGGGTATAATATATTAGGTTATAGTGGCAATGTACGGTTGGCGCCTGCAGCCTTATGGGTTAAGCACTGCAGCATCCCCTAGTGGGGTGGCCGCCATTGCTGCCAAAAAGAAACTGAACTACTATGGGAACACCAGCATTTCCCCGCATACTTGATCATCACCTTCAAAAGAGGGGACGCACTGATGAACTAAACACGTGTTTCAAATGACCAAAAGAGACCTATCCGAAATTCCATGTTGTACACAGTGAGAACTCTGAAAAGCAAGCCAGATTCATTTCTCCATTCATAGTCGCAAAATCTTTGACCGAAGCCTTAGGGTCAGGTTATAAAGTGATGAAAATGGCTAGCAGAGACCTCCGTCTTGAGATCCCTCAGAAATAATAGTGCGAGAAGCTCGGCAGTCTTGTCATGTTTGGTAGCATACCAATTTCTGTCACACCACACTGATCAATGAATAGCTCACACGAAGTCGTATCGGAAGCAGACCTCCTAGAATTGTCAGGAGCTGAACTCCTTGAAGGGTGGAAAGACCAAAATGTCACCAATGTAAAACCTATCATCATTAGGCGGAACAACAAAGAAATCCCCACCAAACATCTTATCCTAACATTTTCATCTAGCGTTCTGCCGGAAACCATTGAAACAAGATACATTAGGTTAGCTGTCCGCCCATATATCCCAAACCCTAGACGGTGCCTCCAATGCCAAAGATTCGGCCATGGCTTGCAAAGCCGTGGTCAAATAACCTGCGTAAAGTGTGGAATCCACGGCCACCCCTCCGACAACTATAGTGGCAAACCTCACTGTGTGAACTGCAGTGGTGACGACCCAGCCTACTCACGTTCCTGTCCGAACTGAAAGAAAGAAAAAGAAAAAAAAAAAAGCTCGGTGCCCTTCCACTCTGTGATGAAGGATGACTACCAAGCTGTGTATGTGGGCCCCTTAACGGCGAACGGCACCTCCACCACGGGTCGGCCTGGCATTACATTATCTTTGGGATCGGCCCACGTATGGGGAGTTCTGAACGGCTGTTTCACCTCCGCCGTGGGTCGGCCCGGCATTGCACCATCTTCAGGATCGGCCCACGTATGGGAAGTGCTCAACGCCTGCTCCACCTCTGCGGCGGGTCGGGCCGGTATTTCACTATCTTCGGGATTGGCCCACGTATAGGGAGGGCTTAACGCCTGTTTCACCTCCGCCGCGGGTCGGCCCGGCATTGCACTATCTTCAGGATCGGCCCATGTATGGGGAGTGCTTAACACCTGGTTCACCTCCGCTGCGGGTCGGTCCAGCATTGCACTATCTTCAGGATCGGCCCACATATGGGGAGTGCTTAACGACTGCTTCAGCTCCGCCGCGGGGCGGCTTGGCATTACACTATCTCCGGGATTGGCCTACGTATGGGGAGTTTTTTGCTTACCACACCAACGGCACGAAAATTTCCTTGTACGGTAGAGGTACACTGCTTCGCTGTAAAAAAAATAATCGCCCTAAAAGTCCTTAAAGTACAACACAACGTGGCGCTATGGAGTCTTGATAGACTTGTCCAAAATGGGCATCCGTGGCAATATGCTAAACCTAATATAAAGCTATTTGTCCAATCGTACCTTCCGGGTAAAAATTGGCAGTGTACTGTCACGTCCATTTATACAGGAAACTGGTGTACCCCAGGGAGGCGTGCTCAGCTGCACACTCTTTATCTTTAAGATGACCACACTTCGTGCTTAATTACCATTGGTCATTTTTTATTCCGTCTACGTGGACGACATTCAAATAGGTTTCAAATGCTGTAACCTCGCAGTGTGTGAGAGACAGGTACAGCGTGGCTTGAACAAGGTGTCCAAGTTGGGCAGACAAAAATGGATTTAAAATCAACCCTCACAAAAGTTACTGTGTTCTTTTTACAAGACAGAGAGGCCTGGTTCCAGATAGAACTGTGTGGACAACAAATACCTGTCAACAAAGAGCATAAATTTCTAGGTATTATACTTGACTCCAGGCTCACTTTCATTCTGCACATTAAATAGCTTAAAGAAAAATGTCTAAAAACTATGAACTTACTGAAACTTCTATCCCACACTACATGGGGTAGTGACAGGAAGGGTTTAATGAATCTTTACAAGAGCCTAATTTGGTCACGCTTGAACTATGGTGCCGTCGTATATAACTCTGCTGCCCCAAGCATGCTAAAGATGCTAGATCCTGTTTATCATCTAACGTATTTACTCGCATAATAATTTCACTTTCTTGTCAAAAAAATTGACGCAAATTCAGGAGTGCGATCATTACGCGGGTTAAATTTCCCACGAAAAGAAACATTTTCTTTTTTCATCCCGCATTTGCTGCGGGATGACGAAGGGTCAACAAGGAGGCGGCTGCCGCTGTCAGTGCGGCACACCAAAACAAAAATGGCGGATGCATTTCCTAGAATCCGAATGCATTTCCTAGAACTTCAGCATAAGCACTCGTGCACAGAGTTCTACACAGATGCTTCCAAGTCACATGCCGGGGTGTCCTATGCAGCCGTCGATCCATCCTTCTCGAAATCCGATGTACTACATCCGGAAACAAGTATCTTTATGGCCGAGGCCTACGCACTGTTGTTGCATATAAGGAAATCAAAACTCCAAAAAGAAGTTATATATACAGACTCCCTAAGCGTCGTGAAGGCCTTGATGTCACTCTGTAAGCAGAAAAATTCAGTACTTACTGCACTCCATTCCTGGCTGTGTAGAGCTTATCTATCGAATCAGCATATCATTATATGCTGGGTGCCTGGCCTTAGGGGCATCAAGGGTAACGTTCTGGCGGACGAGATGGCCACGTCAATTGCATCGCATGCTTTTAATCCTACTGCTGCTGTCCCTGTCACAGATCTCGAGCCTTTCTTACGAAAGAAACTTCGAAACCATTGGCGGCAACGCATTTGGGATGCAGAAACAGATAATAAGCTGTGTGTGATAAAGCCATATTTAGGTTATTGGCCTTCCACAACAAAATCACGGCGAGCAGATGTCCTATTCTGTCGGCTCAGAATAGGACACACATTTGGCACTCGTAATTTTGTACTTACTGGAAATCAACCTCCAACCTGTGGTAGATGTGCTGAGAGGCTGATCGTCCTTCACGTCCTCCTGGAGTGTCAGGAGGCCAAAGCTGAGAGAAAGAAACATTTTCCTTTTGCATACCGTTATGGTGTCCCTCTTCACCCGGCTATGTTTCTTGGTCAAGAACTCCTCTTTAACACCAAAGCAGTCCTCGGTTTTTTTAATTAAGGATGTTATCCTACATGTTATAAGTCCATTAAATTCGTAGCGCATCCTCTGGAAAGAGCATCTGACATATTATATCTGACAGATACTATATTATAGCATCTGACATATTTTGTATATCGTATCATTCTTTCGCAATGTATCTTAATGCTCATAGTACACGTCATTTGTCATTGCCATAATCTTATTACACATAGATTTTACAGACTTTAGAGCGACTATTTTTAAGGCCCCTTTACAGCCACGTCACATCAACTTCATAGAACTCATAACTACACTGCAAACTCATTACCACGAGCATAACGCTCTTTGGCCATACTTAGCCCTTGCACCAATAAACACCGCACAGTCATTCATTTCATTCACACATCACAGCATTATATAGGCCCTTTTCTCGATGATCCCATGGGCACCGCTATGTTTGATCACATGCTGATGGGTCTGTTGCTTGCCTCAGCTGCCTCTGTTGCCTCCGTGTTTGCAATGGTTGTGTATGGCGCCCCAGTGTCGCTCCACGAACCTCTGTTTCGGCCATAGACGGTGACTGGGTGGATGACGCAAAGCTTTGGCCATAGCTTCAGAGGACATGTAAGCGCTTTCGGAACTCATTACGCCATGTCTAAACTGTGTGAGCAGCATGTACTCATACTAGAAGCTGGGCTAGAAATGTATTCCAAGCAGTCTAAACGTTCAGCTCATGAATTAAAACAGGATCAATGTGTTTTTCTCTTCTTTCGTTATTTGGCAAACGCCTTGAAGCAGCGGCCTGTCATGTTTCTGACTCTGTTATGTTTCTCGGTGTGGTCACCATCTGATTGTTTATTTTCTACCTAATCACTTGCAGGCTGCTCACTTGCGATAGATTTGTTTTTTGCTGGTGAAGTAGCGCACTGACACGGACACAGTGAAGACACACAAGAGACAACACTCGCTGCGTCTTCACTGTGTCCGTGTCAGTACACTGCTTCACCAGCAAGGTATGATGATCAATCACCAACTAGCCCAACTTTCCACTTTACAGATTTGTTTTTGCTATGTGTACAAGGGCTTGAAACGTAGATGTATACTTCGTAATAGCTTGTAGCAATGATGTATTATGCTAGTCACTCGCTTACTCTGCGGATCGTTGCAAAATGTTCAGCTTTGAATATTTGTGTGTTGTTGGTGTAGTTGTAGTCGCCGTCACCCATGCTTTGGCGCATTGATTCCAAGAGTACATTCATTCACTTATGCCTTATATGTTGATGATAGAGTAGGCGTGACTTTGCATGTGAGTTGGGGTGGATATGTGTAGATAATGTCCATAAAACTTGCCATGCCAGGAAGCGGCGCTACTCCCTTTATCACTGTGTAACGAGCAGTACTCACTTTGGCAATGTTCCAGGACTGAAGTCCTTTCTTTGGAGGTTAGCAATACAATGCTGGCAGATGAGTCAATTCTTTTATTTTCGAGGAAAGCCATGCGTCGCTAAGGGCCGAAAACACAGGCAGTCCAGTCCTTATGTAGCAGCAGTCTGTGAACTTGGTCACACATGTCCATTCTATTCCTAAAAAATGCCACCCACAAATTCTGCAGCCAACTACTGCACACGTCTTTTCTCTGCCGTTCCGTGTTTTGCAGCATGAATTGAGCACAGTTCATTAGCCAACAATCGATTGCATTTTGGACTGCTGATGGCACAACAGTAAGACTGTTCTCGTGGTTGGTTTTCATGTTTTCGGTAATGATTTCCTATTCGTATGATTTCGCCGAGGTGACGTGCTGCACACTGCTGAAAGCACCGTCTTATTCATCTAGAGCAAACTGCTCCGCAAAAAAGGGTCTGTATGAGAAATGCACATAGCCTTTGAGGCTTTTTAAGAAGCATATGTTTTCAGAGAACTGT
The DNA here is from genome assembly GCF_023375885.2 of Dermacentor andersoni. Lineage (NCBI taxonomy): Eukaryota > Metazoa > Arthropoda > Arachnida > Ixodida > Ixodidae > Dermacentor > Dermacentor andersoni. The sequence continues at coordinate 54,919,454 of NC_092814.1, read as the reverse complement.
TGTGATACTGGGATGTTGATACGAAGGGTAAACGTAACGAAAACATTAAAAACATGTACAGGTTAGTGTACAGAGACTGCTTATTGTTACTCTACAGGCAACCATGAGCAGATACAAGTGGACAGTTAGGCCATGTAATGTCTTCCTTGGTGAAAATGGTTTAGGTTTATAGTGGGACATGTAGGTTCCACTTTTTTCTCCTGTACAAAATGCTGGTCAGCTTTCAGATTTGACTTTTCGTGAACAATAGCTGTTCAATACAGTTAAGCCTCGATATAATGAACTTCAATTTAACGAAATTCTCTATAGTATAACGAAGTAATTAACCTTTTATAACTTGTCCATTAAACAACATTTAGAACCTCAATATAAGGAAGTGTGTTTATATACAATTCCAATATAACAAAATTTCACTGCTGGCGCGGAGGAATACCAAGACAATGAATAAACTGCTGTGGACGCAGATGATCAAATGGTTGAATTACAAACGGCTGCTTGTGAAGGCACCTCTCAAATTGCATGCTGTGAGCGGCTGCCCAAGCGGAGTGGCGTCATGTGTGATAAGAAGTTCAAGTGCAAGAAGATGCTCTCGCGCTCTGCGCGCTGTGTACTTTGGGTGCACGTGAAAGTGTACAAGGATGAGCCAAGAAGAATGGGGGTTTGATAGCGCTGTCTTCCTGCACGAGCAAGGGTAAAGGTAGGAGCGGAGTGAGCTTGCATTAGTGCAATTGAGCGCGTAAGAAAAGATTGGGGGTGGGGGCAATTTGGCAAGCTGTCAGTGCAGATGGATGCATATGCAACCCATGCACCCTGCTTTAGAGCTAATCTGCTGCCTGTGCAAAGAGTGGGCTTGTCAAGATGGCGGGGCGTCATGTATGCTGCTTTCCCAGACTTTTAGTACTGTAGGTTTTGCACAATCTTGAGTTTTGTAGGTGTAGTGAAGCGAGAGCCAGACAAAGGCAGTCACTCTCTGCTGCTAGCGCTTTTCATGATAGCGTTGTCCCACTGTGGGCGACGCTATCAGCCGTGGGGGCAGAGTGGAGGCAAAAGAGTGGCTGGCTTCGCTTCGTACCACTGATGTGAAAATATTGTCTACACTGCATAAAATTGTTTTTCTTTGCAGACTCTCAATTTAAAAAAATAAACTTTTTTCTCATTCAATTTTTTCTTTTTCCTATTGCCCGTTAGTTTGGAAAGTGTTGTAGCCCCTTCTATGTAAGAAAAATCCATCGGTGACTGTACTTATTTGCATAAAAGGTCGAATTTCAATATAACAAAATTTTTATATAAAAAAAAGCAAATTGTTGAATTTACTGACTTCGTTATATTGAGCTTTAACTGTAACACCCATAATGCTTTGGACAATGCGATCCGTTATCTTGTTTTGTCCATCATAGTGCGAAGTATTTATGCTTTCCTTTATTTTGGGGGAAAGTTGCCAACCAAAGACTTCAATTGATTTCTTTCAGAAAATGTTGATTGGACTGGCTCGTGATCTACGTGGCCTGGTGTTTGCCTTCAATACAAAAACCAGCTACATGATGCTGTTTGAATGGATGTATCCTTTTCGTTTAGGCATATATTGATATACACCCTTGAGTAGTGTGAGAGGGAACACTTAATTTGTTTCCAAGCTATGATTCCTCATGACTTGTGGATTTGAAGCAGAGATGTGAATGTGTATTGAGGGGCCCTCCCGAGCCTCATCCCCAGCTTGCACCTGATGATGGCCTTTTGCCAAGCTCAATTTATGTGAACCAGTGCCATGGTGGCAACATAACAGACATGGCTAACGCACCAGAGCTACTTTCCCACTCAAACAGGGCTCTCACCAGGAGTCAAGTCGCATGCGTGAGCACACGTCACCAGAACGTGCACTGATTGGCCACCCCGTAATCGTCCCTGGGGAGCCTCTACCCAAGCTCTGAACTGCTGAGTGCTTCCTCACTGCAGCAGATGCTCCATAGGCCTACTATGTTAGTTACGTGGGACCTTGGACTTCTCTTGCTCGATGGATTGCTATCTGATTAGCCTAGCGCACTGGCAGTGTGTACTCAATTTGGTCTTGTGGTGAGCCTTTGCCCACAAGCCACTGCTGGTGCACTGTGGTGCATCTTGTGTGTATAAACCTTTATTTGGTGGTGATTGGGCTCTTGAGCCTTCTCTGCACCACTTTGGAGAGTTCACGAACCCTGCCCTAGCTTCCTTTGTGCACTGTGGAGTCGAGGAGCATCATGCTATTTTACAGCAAAACTGTCTATGGCTAGGATCCCAGGATTTTTTTGCATCTGTCATGTGGACAGAAAGCCCAGTGGGCCGAACTTGGCAGCAGTGCAGGGCCAGGAGCAATGGCTCATAGCCCCCCCCGTAAGGCAGAGGCATGAAGCAAACATACAGCACAGCTTTCGTTTCAATATGAAACGCACAGATAAAAACGCCTGTCAAACCGCATGATTGATGAGGCATGCACACTTCCGCGTTGATCAACGTACGTTGCTGCCAATCCCTTGCCAGTGGTTGTCGGAGACTTTAACGTAGACATCTCAAAACCAGAATCAAAGCACTGGTTCACCCACTTTGTGGAAGGCTTTGGCCTTGGTTACTTCAACAATCCAATAACCAACCACTGTGCACGAGTCATGCATCTATTTAACTTTGGCCAAAAACATTTTTCAAATAAGAAAGAAAACATCTGTGTATATCATAGTGACCAAAAAGCAATTATAGCAGTAATTTCAAAGTAATAAATAAAATAAAGGTTTTGTGAACTGCATTGAGACATGTGTTTGTGTCATATATCACTTTGAAGAGCAGTGTGTTTAATGGGCGCACATCATGTGATCAGTATTCGACAAGTTGCCCTACATTAGGTGCAACATATCTACAGCTTCACTGACGAACCAGCTGCACTGACTAACCACCTTCACAGGAGTGGATTGGCAGAGATTTTTCTGGCCCTCACTCATAGGGTAGCGCTTGTGCAAACCCATCTCCCTAGTACCAGGTAATTTTCCCACCAGATTCTTTGTCTTATGGAACACTTATGCTCAGTACAGATTAGAAGATGCCATTGCCTTTGAAGTGAAAATTGGATGTTCCCTGTCATGTTGCTCCTAGAAGAACATGCATGCATATTTGTTAAATTTAACAAATAAACACTGCTAAATTTCCACAATGTGAATGTGGCAGTTTACCGCACATCCTCAAGAGTGATGGAAGCAGTAGTCTACAGCATATGCTGTAGATTTATGATGGCACTTGTCAGCATTTTTATCTCTACATTCCCTTGTCTAAATCCTGCCAAAGGTGCAACAATATCCTTGACAGTGTGCACAGCTACCCAGCATATTTCCCAATTCTGCACCGGGCGTTGGAGCTGTGGTACCATGATCCAAGTGTGAGCACACCAGTGCTGAAACTTGTGGCAGAACTTGTACAGAATCGATCCCAACGTCTTCACTTTGATGTTTCCTCACCCAATGGCATTTTGTTATTTCGTGAGACATCTCGAACAATGGTTTTATATGGTAAGTTTAAGTTCTCAAGTGCTTTTTTCATCTTATATTACTCTTATGATATTAAATCATCAATTTGCTTATTCAGGCACGTGCATCCTGACACTGGGTCAAATTCCAAAGGACCAAGTGTACAAGCTGAAGTATCCTTTGTGTGTGTGTGTGTGTGTGTGTGTGTGTGTGTGCGTGTGTATGTGTGTTTTTTTTAATACCCCAAAGCGTTGAAGATTGTTTTATCTCTTTTGTGGATATACTTTTTGCATGTTTTAGGCAAGTGAAGGCACCTCTGCTGCACGCTGCTAATGTGAATCTGTGTTGAGACAATTTAGCTTTATTTGGCTTTTGATCAATTAATGGCTCTTAAATGGTTAGACTACTACTCAGCAGTTTAAAACTTAGCAAGCTGAGCTTGTTGGTAGGCTCCTGGTGACCAATGTGAAGCATGGCGTCTGCTCATGTATGGCTTTGGACAGTACTAATTAGTTTGTGTAAGTTGCGATACCTCACATTCGTAAGAACTGGCTTTTCTTTTTCAGCAGCTTTATTTTGTAAATGCAAAATATTTTATTGTAAGAGAAAAAAAAAGTGTGAGGTTTTAGGCAGCAGTGCTCCAAGATGTTGCTGTAAAGAGACCGAGTTTGGTTTGCTTTAACTTATCCTGATGGATGAAATGCTATCTTTCTTACTCTTTTTGTTTTTTAAAGCCTGTGCTTGTTGCAGATTTGCACTTGCAAATCATCAGAGGAAACCCTGCTAAAGCAAAGATTTTCCTGATGTGCTATTCAGATTGAAGGGCATAGCCATCTGCTTTAGTATGCTGAAGAGTGCGCTGTGTGGAGGTTATGTAAATTTAGGTAAGCACTGTGAGTTTGTGTTTGGCAAACTTTTTTTCACCTGTATGTAAACTGAAGTTTTGTTGTGTGTCTGTACACATTTCAGGTGTCTTTTCCCTGTATGGAGATTCTGCGTTGGATGATGCCTTGGGGATCTTCGTTAAACTGCTGCTTTCAATTCCTCAGTCAGACTTATTGGTGAGCAGAATAACACACTCCAAATCAGTTTCATGCAGCTGTGGATGTCTCATACTGCTAGCATAATTCCTTTTCTCTATTGTGGAATTTTCATCTGTTACTGTTTTATCTTGTCCTTCATCTTTTACCACTCCACTTAGTTATCTATGTGCATTGTGTGCAATGTTCCTTCGTGAAATATTTGGGCTGCAGTGTTACAGGTATTCCAACACACATTTTTATTCTTTTTAGTGGGCAACTTTGGTGACTATTTAGGTGTATGTATTAATACTAATTTTGTATTGTATATTGTACTGGGCTTTTTGGTCATGTCCGCCATTTTCTTGACTGAGGATTGTATAGATTTTCTGCAGAAAATTTTAGAAATTGATGTCTGTGCTCCTGATCTATGCCATCAGGCAGGTGTTTTCTATTTGCCAGACTAGGCTTGTCTGCTATGGCCTCATGGGAGGGAGAAGCACTGCTAGTGCTAGCAATGTGTGAGGCTATCTTCAAATGGTGTGTGCAGGACTGCTATTGCCATGAGTGACTGTGTTGAGTTTATCTGCTAGCATAAACATTTTTGCAGCTTGTGATGTGATGCAGAGTTTAGAATTCATTGTAGTTGAACACATAGTCTTGCAATGTCGCTACTAGCACATCTGTTCTCACTCTGTACCTGTTCTAATGTCACTACTGATGCGATAAGTAGCAGCGTTGTGGTCTTTCTATACAAGTTTGGTGCTGTAGTGTTTTTTTTTTCTTATTTAAATTGCTCTGTTTTAATGTATTTTGAATACCTGCCAGGAGCACTCACAAAACCTAAAAGCCATCTCCCTGACAAAAGAAATTTCTTCAGTGCCCTTTAGATTTAGATGCGAATTACTTAGGTGAAATTTCGTAATCAATCATTGTTTAAGTTGCCTTGTATGTAAAGTGCTTGCACAGCTACTATTAAAGCAGGCAGTTGTAAATGACCCATTTTTGTCTTTGTACTCAAGGAAATTTGGACAGCACATGCCCTGTGTATCTTTCATGTCTAGGTTTCCTTGAGTGCTGAACATAAATGAAAACCTGGTTTATGTGGGCTTACACTACACATTTTACTGCCTAGTCTTATTTGCCTTATTGTCTTGTTTGTGTGCTCCATACAGCAGTGATGTTGTTCTTGTGCACATACTTATAAAAGGCAGTTATTTTTATCAGTCATCAGAAAATGTTTTCGTACCATCAATACTGATAAAAAATGTCACCATGAACAAACTGTTATTTTCAGCAATGAATGGAGAGTGGCTCATGCATTTGTAGAAGTGCTGTGAAATCAGTTGCAAAGGGCTTTACAATAGTGTTTTAGGAGATGGTGCATGAAGCACACAAAGGGCATCGGTTGTATGTTTTTCAAATTTAAAATTGGAATTGCTATTGAAGCAGTCTGCTTGGTGTTCATGCAGTCCAAAATTTGACAGAATGCATGTTATTTGTTTATTAAGACACATAGGAATCTCATTACTAACAAGTTTTTACATCCAACATCCTGCACCGAGTAGGTTGACAGTTGTGATGGGCCACACAGAGCAGCCGTGTACTCTGTGTGTTCCTGTATCATGTTTGATACACCACAATGTTACACGAAGGCCGAGTCAGTAAGACAAGCAGCTATTTACAGCTTATATTTACAACAGCGGTTGCAGCGCTGACCGGTTAGATTCACAACGCGAGCCCAGTTCGTTCTTCCTCTTCTTTTCTCGAGTGACGGCACCCACGCGCCTCGTTCAATCAATCAAATACCACACGCGTGTAGCAGTGTTGTCTTTGTAATAAGAATTGCACAACACTTGGGGGAATAGTGTGCACAAGCCTTTATTATCACTGCCTCATTTGAAATTTCATTACTTATGCCAAGTGACCTTATTGTTACTTTGCAACTTTCAGTAGTCAGTTTAGATGCCTTCACCATTATTATTCACTAAGGAAGTGACCCATTGTTGCAGATTATTATACTCGTTTTTGTATATAGTAGCCAGCACAGCTGAGGCTAAAGCAACTTTTTGCACTGCCTGCATTTGCAACCAAGAAAAATGCATGCCATGCGAAAGGAAGACATATAAACATCTGTACCATAATTTGGCATAACATTGATTTCTCATTGACTTTATAAATGCATCACTCCACAAGTGGAGTGATGCATTGTGTGACTGCATGATTTGCACAGCTTTTGCAGCACATTGCCTGCATTTCTGACCAAAACATAGAGCATCATTTACTAAAAGCAGTGAAAAAAAATGCATGCAACATGGGATTTCATGGAACATTATCTGCATAAATTATAGTTCTAATATAGGAAGAAATTATTCACTCAAAGGCATTGCATAAAAAAATTTTTGGCCAGCGTTACAGACTCAACGTCTTAAAGGCTGATGAAACAGCAGAGCTGATTGCTCTCCTTTTGCCCACTTAAGCTTAAACTTAGCCTAAACTCAGCTCGATCTTAGCTTAAGGGGGGACACGGGTTGTGGCGACCAAAAATCGCGAAAAAAACTCGATATTCTTCTATTGCATTTTTGGAGTGTACAGCTATTATTGCATCTGCATTGTTAATTTCATGCCGATAACATCAGTATTTTAGCCGCAGTGACGCCTTATACGACATGTACTAGCTGAATTTCAGGCGGAACTTGCACTGAAACGGCACATTTTCCGAAACGCGCGCCTGCTCTTCCACGTGTGCTAGCGCGGACATCTTGGTCTCATCTGAAAGAGGCGACTTTTCCTTTCAAATTCCCGCCAGAACGGGCCCCATTGGCCAGCACTGTGAACGCGCGGGGAGCTCCACACCGACGCAATCTCTCCACAGTGCTGAACGAATGAAACCCTTTGCTGTGAACGTTTTGGCTATGCACAAAATCAGCACAAAAAACTAACTAAGCTTGTTTATTTTCATCAGATTTGGCCATAAGATGCAGGAAATAATCTCCACAACCCACGTATCTATACATATCTTTATTTAACCATTCAGCATTACTCAACCGGTTCTTGTGTCCAAATTCAACGTTCAGAAAGTTTCGTCTGATTTGTGCATCCGCACCAGAAGTAGCCATCCTTTCTCTTCGCTTGAAGTTCTCCATAACGCACAAGCCAGGATTCGCACAAGCCATAACGCACAAGCCAAGAGCCGCTTGATGTCAATCATCACTATGTGTGGCATCGTGTCGCCGTTTTGCTTCTGTTTGTCTGGCCCGCAACACAGGATTGTCGCCCATCTTCTGGCGCTTAGCTTCGGCAGCATTAGCCTTATATTCAAGGTCTTCCTGCTTATGCCTCATACACTTGCGAGCGGCTTCCCTCCTCTTTCACATTTGCTCGGCTTCTTTAGGAGAAAGTGTCTTCTTCGGTCTGCCCATCTCCACAGTAGACCAGATGCTGATGCCGCCGGCACACACATTGCCTCTTTTCCAGGCGAGCACCTGCATGTCAGAGCTTACGTCATCACTAGGCCCAGCCAATCCCATATGACGCACCTCCTCTCCACGAATGCTGCACTGTGCCGTGCACCATTACACAGCTTTCCCTCTCCCCCACCTCGCTTAACCTCCCCTTGCTTAGCCTCCCTTCACCTCGCTTAGCCTTCCCCCTCTGCACTTTCACCAAGCGGAGTTTTCTGTTCACATTCGGCATGGCCAGAGCTCAAGCTTAAACAGCTCTGCTGTTAAAGTGCGGTTTCACTACAAGACATGCAGAGTGATAGTTCTCTATAACCGCACTACTTGCATAGCTTCTGCAGCTTTGCCTATTAATTATGAAATGGAATATAATTCTGTCAGTGTAACTAATTTATCCCAGTTCGTTACTCAGTAAATTTCTAACTAAATTGTGTTTAAGAAATCAGAGAAAAGTGTTAAGGGGGGATGCAGCCTAAGATAGTCAACTTTGGACCACTTGTTTGATTTCAGTGAACATTGGGCAGCTTGATTATGTCAGTAGTATAAGGTTCTGCAGCAAATACTAGTGCTCTAACCTAACTTTCAACAGAGGTGACTCTTTTGATTACCAACAAAACCTACCATTTCTGTACGATGAACAAAACGAGAGCAAGGTGAAATCGGGAGCCAGCGTTTTGACAAGTGGACTTGTCTTTTTCAAGGCAACACATGCTTTCCTCACCACAGTATATATAGACAGTTTCTTCATGGGCGCCACAATATTGCTGCGCAGTGGCGCCATCTATGGGCAGTTGCATGCTGGCTTGGCAGAGCGTTCCGTTTTGCATGGCAGGTATACGCTCAGTGGTAGTTTGTGGCATTTGTTGTCGTGCTCGGGCGGTCTATTTAGTATGACGTGGCGTCTGCTACGTTAAAAACGGTTCTCTGAGACGTACTGAAGTGGCTTAAGTCGGTATGGCTAGACTTTCTGCTGGCGTTGAGGTGGACGGAGCACGCAGCGCGATGTGTACGTGCATGTTTGAGCTTACAATCAGCCTCGGAGATCAGTTGTGTATTTCTGAAAGTTCCATTCACTAATGTGATGTTATTGCAGTATTATCCTCTAGTTCTAAGCTGCGGTTTAGGAGCAATTAAACATACGCGATGATTGTAACAGCGTGGGTACCGTTCTGCTACGATAGGAGCTGTGCTGTTATACTTTGACAAGCGTTCAAACTGTTAGCTGCAGATTACATTGCGTGACTACTTGGTTTGGTGGATGAGGTTTCCATCCATGAGTAAAATAGTTTTGGTTAGCAATAACAGCATACCTTACAGTGTGAACTACACTTGTCCAGCAAAGCGACCATCTACGAACTGGGCGAGCATCCTAAATGGTGGTAGGTGCTGGATTACAGATATCTTTGTTCTATATATAGCGCATGGTCCAAGCATGCGGCATCAATGTCTATAGATCCATAAACATTGTGTGGCGTGACTATGCAAGGTTGTACTGCGGTGTTAGCCTGTTTTCTCTTTCTTTTTCGAGAAAGAGGACGATAACCAAAATTTCATTTTTTCGGTTGTGTTTGTGCCGTTCTTTACGACTCTCACACGTATTACAGAAATTTTGTCCTCAAAAATATCAATTGCATTATTTTTGTGTGATCCATCTCTGATATTATGGCTTTACAGGGGCAAAAAGGCAATGCCGAAGCCCATAGCTTATATATACATCGTGCTGGTTCACCAACCGCAGTGATTGCTGTGTTGAGCAGTGCCATCGGTCTCATGCAGGAGGCTAGCGTAAACATGTAGTGATTTCAAGCCTACTAGACTTGAAATGCGTGAGAACGATGCCGGTGTATCACAAATATTTGATAGCGCCTGCCGCTTAGATGTTTCGTGGTTGCCTTAGGTTGGCCGTACACGAGCATGTGCTCTTATGTTTTAGTCCCTACGCCGAGCGCCCTGTGCCAGACACATGCACACACCGCAGCTGATAAAGTGCGTCGCATGTTTGCGCCCCCAAGTGATATTTCTGCGTACTGTAGTTACCGATGCGCCGAAAGGCTTTCCTGACGACCTTATACTAACGGACATTGCGTAAATTTCAAAGTACGATCTAAAACATCTCGAAATCGCTCCGCAGCCAATACTTTCAAGCAGTGCCTCGCCGGATTGCACAAGCCACAGAGGAGGAAAGGCTCACCACGCACCCTTTCCTCCTAACCCGATGAAAAGGCCTATAGGTAGGGTTCTTCTAAAGGGGAGAGGGAGTAAGGCGGGTGGGTGCGGCAATGAGTGAAGGTGTGTTAGCGGCGGTGCTAACACACTGTTGTGACTTCGGGGTGGACGACGAAAGACGGACTCTTTCCGCAGACGAAGAAGAAACGAAAAACTTTATACAATATTTACAGATAGTGGATGATAGCATACAGGTAGCAGTAGGAGCGCATTAGACTGACTGGGCGACTGGATTGACTCTCTCTCCTCACAATGGGCCGATTCTCCCTTAAATCCCTTTGGTGACTCCTCGTCGGCAGGAACCAGTTTGGGCGAGTTCTCGTCGGCAGGAACCAGGCGGGGCAGGGTGATGGCGTCGCCCGCGTCAAATTCTTAATTCATCGCGGAGATGGCTGGGCGCGTCTTGAAGTCAACTCCCATGTCGAATTCTTGATTTGTCGCGGAGAAACGGGAGCTCCCGTTGCCCCATGGTCGCCACGTGGTGCTCATAGTATGGCAGAACACCACCTTTGCTCGTTGCAGTGTTGTTGTGTGCCTAGGGGGACATCATGGAACATGGAGGTGGTGATCCTGTGATATCGGAAACTACTGTTGGGCGTGCCAGCCAGACATGGTGCAGTGGTCGCGGATCATACCATGCCACTGAAAGCCATGCAGCCCATCTGCTCCACCAAATTGCTCTTTCTTTTGCAGCCCACTTGAAATTTCTTAGCATTATGCCAAGCATCATGAGGTTCTTTGCGGTTTCTGTAGAAATGGAGAGCGTCTCCTTTTTTCTCTTCCTGGTGACTTGTCTAATTTTTATGGCAATTCAGCCTTCAGTAGTGTGGCCATATTGTTTCCTGTTTGCCACACCGGGTGGACTGCCACCAACAGTAATGGTTTCTTTTATGCTACGTGAGTGCCACTGACTGTTGTAGTGTCATGTTTAGCGTGAAGCTACATTGCACTTCATACGTTTTTTTGAAATGTGTGGTTTAAAGCGTGATGTAGCTTTATTTTTCTGGGCTGAATGTTTTAAGGCTTCATACTGTGATCACTGGGTAGAAAGCAATTGATTTAAAAGAACAAGAAGGAAACAAGCATTCCTTTGACTTATTGAGAAAACTTTCTCTCATCCTACTTTTAAAAAACAGCAACTGCTTGCCCTATTTTCTTAAATATAAAAGCAGTGCCTTTCATGCTATGCTTAGGAGCTTTCTGTTACAATGTTTTAGGGTTACTTATCTAGGCTGTCTTGCCTAATCAATAAGTATTTGGCTGTCATTTTGGCATATTTCCCTTTTTATTGCTTTGTGCTGCTTAGTTCGCTTACATTTTATTATTGTGAGCATCTGGCTTCCATTTAATAATGCCACTGTTGTAGTGTACTCTAATATGTGAAATTATTAGTCACGCATTTGTAATCTTGCATTTCCTTTCTTCGACTGATGTGTACTGAGTTTATATGCCCTGTGCTGTACGTTGGTTGCCAGAGCAGTTGTAAGAGCACATGGCATCGAATGTTGTCGCATGGTGCTAGAGTGCTCCCACAGTGTTGTTAACTTAGTGAGAAAGTCACTGACTCGGCGAGTTTTTAGTTACCTGAACGGCAATTTTGCCTTCTTGAAGTCTTTGTGATTTTTTTTTTTTTACATTTTCTTGGCTAGTTATCGTTTCCAGAAAGTAATAAAGAGCTCTGCCTTAAGTTGGACGAAGACTTGTAAATCAAGCAGGCAGCCTGGGCACTTCCATGCTGCGATAATTATTCTTTCTCACATACTTCATTCAGCAATTTGTATGAATTATAGCACTTTTCAGTAGAACTATTTCATGTTTTATTGTTCAGTAAGTTACTTGTGTTTATATGTCGAATTAAATGCTATGCAAATACCCAGTAAATTGCAGTGTTAAAATTTTTTTAGGGATTTTAGCCAAGGTTAGTGCATCACCTCTATTTTATGCCAAGGGGGATATGAGCCTCCATTTATTGCTACTTATAAAAACGTACCAATAAAGACGTAATTTAGAGCCATAATGTCTGTGAACAGCAAAAACAAAGCATAAAATGACTTAGAAGCGAGTGTTATGTTCTTCATGGCTTAAGATACCCTGTGTTATGCTCTTCATAGCTTGTATCATGAGTAAAATACTGCCCATACCAGCAGGTTCAGTGAGGTGTGAAGCCAGTCTGGAGATTATCCGGATTGGTTTTAAGAAGTGCTGCATATGAAATGCACGGGACAGAACCGAGGACGACGTCATTTTAGGTGTCGAGGATGCTTGGCAAGCATCCAACAAGGACTACTTCGTTGGCAGTTATGACGAGGATGCAGCTTGTGACATTGACTACTGAAATTTAGTAGCTGAGCTTATGGTAAATGAGTGTGTTCATGTTCAAAACCTATATTCAAATTATAATTTTTTATTTCTCAGTGAGTGCAATATACAGAGGTCGACCTATAATCATGTTTGACCCATTTTCAAGTAAATACGGTAATATCATTCAAGAGCTCCGAGTAGCCATTTGGTTCCTAAGCCTTTTTTATGCGGTTTTCTTATGTCTGCTAAAATAAAAGCTTGTGCAGTGTTGAAGACAACGCTGCACTCTTCAGGAGTGTCGCACATTCTTTTGGTTTAATGCAGAAGGGTTGTTAGGCAGCAAACTGCTTGTGACCTTTCCTCATGCTTACTGTTTCAGGACTACCCTAAGTTGAGTCAAGCCTACTATGTGCTGCTTGAGTGCTTGGCACAGGACCACATGCATTTCCTAAGCAACCTAGAGCCACCTGTGTTCCTTTATATTCTGTCATCTGTCTCAGAAGGACTGACTGCCCTTGGTGCGTGCTTCATGCTTTTAGTAATTTGAGCTTTGTGTCGATGAGTGAGCAGAGAATGAAACAATAGAGATACTCTGCAGCTCGTTGAGTACAGTTGCAGTTGGCATGCTTCTGGCAGATAGGAAACTTGGAAGAAGCTTGTGTGATCTCAGTTTGTGCATAGGCATGTTGTACTGAGACTATAAAAACTAAAGTGATCCACAAACAGTCATGCTAATAGCCCCTGCTACGCCCTTTGCATAACTGACATAACTCCTTGGCTTCTTTGTCTGTAAGCTTCATGTGGTTCTAAATAAAAAGAAATCTAGGCCCTCTGTTCTTCTTATTCTACTTGCCCCTTGTGTTATGTGTGATACACCAAATCAACTTCAAATGATTACAAAAATTTATGTAAGGGGGCTGTGCTAAGAGGCTGCAAAAATGTAGTTTTAAAGATTTGGCACAATATTTGTTAATGTCACTTCCAAACAGCATGCAATCAAAAGTATTAAGTTGAGATAGTATTGAAAGGCATAAAATGCATTGGGCATTGTAGGATTAAGGAAGCTTGAAAGGTGGATTATGTAATGCTAATAGACTTGGAAAGCTGAAGGGTAAGAATTCATTGGTAATAATGCCGAGTAGCACATTTGTTGTAGAAATTGAGGCATCACGTAGGATCACTGTGTGCAGTAATGCCTTGTGTAAAATATGGTAAGCTTTGAAGCAACTAGCAATTTGTATTGAACTTCAACTGGAATCTCTGCAAAATGTGTTGGCAATTGTAGAATGCATAGCATCTGTAAAAAGTAGCTTCTGCAGCCTACTTTCAAGCAGAATTTCAAAATATGTGAAAATGGAGCATTGGATTTTGTTTCTGATATGAGCACTAAGATGAAGTGCTTCAATTTGTGTTATAGTACATTATGCATGCTTGTATAAACATTTGTTCCTAAACTGTTCTGACCATGGCTGGGTGCACCTGACTGGGTGCTAAGCTAATTCCCAGAAAAGCACCAAAAATTTTGAAAATGGCATGGAGGTTGAACAGAGCATGAGACACAGACACGACACTGACAACTGCTAACTTTAGCCATGAATGTCAAGTGTATGTGCACTCACAATGTACATACCTGCCAACACTGCTGAATTTTTTGTAAAGTTCACGAATTTGGTTTCGTTCCACCATTTTAAGAATGCACAGTGTACCTGCGCCATCCTCTTGTAGCAGCGCAAGACACCGTATAGCAGAGGGATACTTGTTTCAAGCTTATTTATTAAGACAAATACCGAAGACAGGCAAAAGTGTCAACTGCAAAGTTGCTGAAAAGGGCACTGGTTTGAAAACATTGTTGTCATTCGCTGATTTTCCAAGTTTTCTGCTGCTTATGTGCTGTGTCTAAAGGTAAATGATCCTTTAACTTTTCAGTTACAAAACTTTAGGGCACATGTAATTGCGAAATGTAAGCCAAGGAGTAGTGAAGTCATGTCTGTTTAGCAGAAAGCCTAAGACCAGCACCACTTTTGAGATATGCGATTTTAAAATGTGCTATAAAATACATTTGCATTCCAGCTAACAGTTTCTCAAAAGCATGCCTCTAATAGTTTGAAACAATCTTCACTTCTCTTTGGCTTACACAATTACAACATGTACCTTAAGGTCTGTTATTTAAAAGTTAATCAGCATATATTAATTAGTGTAGATATTATTGAAACAATTCTCGCTACTAATGTCCACCTAGCCACATAGCCTCTCGACACAAAGATGGCAAGTGTCTAGATATGACAATATTTTAAAAACGCATTTTGCATAAAAAGAAACGCCTGGTAATTCCCACAAAAGGTGTGCACTCAGGGCAAACTTTAAATTCCCCACTATTCTTCCTCCCCCTTGTTATGTCAGCAATATTTTCTCTAATTTTTAAGTTTACAGGTTAGGTATGCATGTGCCAAAATGAAAAGAAAAAGATCAGTCTTTTGGTTATCACTGAGAAATGCAAGCTTGCTTGTGTAACTGAGCTTTGGTAGCTTACTGATTCCATGATCATTATGAATGTGTAGTAAGAGCCTCAGACTTGACACACTTTTGTTGTTTCAAACATTTATTAAGCAAGACAGAAACTTGAGGTTTCTTGCCAATGCATCGGCCTCTTGACACACTTTTGTCTCATAGTATTTTTCTATGTTTCTTAATGTCAGTGCAATGCAACATCCAGCTTAAATAATTGCCCTTGTAATGCTAAACAAGCATTTGGAACTTAAATTATTGGTAATATTTTTTTATCTGAAATTTTCATGTTGCTCAATCACACTGCTGGATTTAAACTAGAAACTCAGAATGTGCCCAAGTAAGGGCTCACAGACAATAAAATATGGCCTAAGGAAGAAAAATAAAGAAGCAGTTCTGAATACACTGAAGTTTCTGTTCTCACAATTTCTCCTAGAATCTTGTTTGCACTATTCACCATGCCAAAGCTGTTAGCAGCAGCAGTGAGCTGCGAGATGATTGAGGAGCACTATGACTTCTTTTGCAGACACAATGGTATGCACAGGATGCTGCGCAACACTAGACCACATTGTGAGCTTTCTCTTTCGCCGCTTATCCAAGGGGACTTCAAAAGGACCTCCTGAGCCTTGCCTTCGCGTCCTGGAGCTGCATCCTGAAATTTTACAACAGGTTTATATATACTCTTTTGCTCCTTTCCTTTGAGATGTTTTTACCCGATTCCTCACTTACTGTGAGACACATTTAGCCTAAAGGGACTCTTAAGATGAAAAATAAATTGAGCTGTATTAGTAAGTTACCCTTCAACAGAACTGAAAATGTTGCTTTTACCATGAGAGAAGGCTTGGTAAGGGAGAAAAGACCCAAAAGCGAAAGATGAATGGCACCAGCTGTGTTCAAGTTTTTGCACCATGACATCATAGATTTTGACTCAGTCTGCTCAGGCCTAGTTAATCTTATGCTGGTAAAAATGAACTATGTTGTATTCCAAGGGAGCGGAAGACTGTACTTCGCAATTCTTGAGAACTTATTGTGCCACAATGATCCAAATGTGAGTGAGTATTTCTGAAATCTATGATGTCACATTGGCGTAGTGCTCACCCATAACAATTGCACCCAAAGAAGGTGGCACTTTCCGTCTTTGCACGGATTATAGAGCTCTTAACTAGCAAATGGAACTTGTACCTTTCCCAGTGCCAAAGATAGGCACTATTAAAGACTAAACAGGAGGATGCCACCGGTTTTCTCGCATCGATCTTTGTAAGGGGTTTTGGACACAAAGGACACAAAGAAGTACACTGCATTTGTTACGCCTTTTGACTTAATTGAGTATAATTGCCTGCCCTTTGGCTGGAAGAACTCTACAGCTTGGTTTCAAAAGATTATGAATTACATATTGAAAATGCATCTTTGTACTTTTTGTGACGTCTACATCATCTTTTTTTGTAACATTAAAGAACAACACTACAATCTTCTCTCTCAAGTCCTGAGCGCCCTCAGTAATGCCCAGCTTAAAGTCAACTTCAAGAAAAGCGAATTTTTTCAAGAGGAAGTGGTGTTCCTACGTAGGGTCTTTGATGGGTCTACTAAAAGCACAAAGCACAATTAGTTATCAGTGCAAAATTTGAAAAATAGAAGCTTGACCTTCATTTTTTAAATTAGTAATCAACCTATTATTGCAAAGTTAACTAAGTAGAGATTTGAAGTAATTCATATCCCTTTAGAGTAGAACAGTTTTATCTTTACTGATCTGTGGTCTAAGGACGAGACACATTCTAAATATCCGAAACCCGACAAAATACCCCGACACATCTTAAATACCCCCCCAAAAATGTTTAATTTCCATCTAAGTGGGCAAAATACACTGAGAATAAGCATAATCTACTGAAAGAAAGCATATTTTGCAGAACCTTTATGAGCAATAGGGGGCTAAACCAGGCAGAAAACTGGAAGTAGGCTTCACCCCAAGCCACCTATGGCTTCGTTTGGAACTTGTACATACAGCTCTTGTCATATGTGAACCATAGGGGTACATTGCTTCTGCCTTACTTTGCGTGTGTGATACCACTGCAGCTAGAGATCTTGCATCAGTCTGTCTCCTTCCTCTGACTGCACCTTCAAGAGAAAGCAAGTCTTGTACCAAACTTTTTCCGTGACCTGTGTTCCTGCTCTAAACCAATGAATGGATGCATGCTGCCACGTTTAGCCAGAAACTCTGTACTCAATACCAAGACTCTGCAAGGAAATTTTTTTGGTGTGTTTCCTGTAGGCATAACTCATCCATAAAGGATCCGAAACATTTTGCTGATTATTTGTCGTCCAGTGATGACCTTGGTTGCCTAATTAGTACTGGTAACTTCTACAGCAACATGTAATGATGATTACTTTTGCATGTTAGGAGTGCCAAAGGTTCACCCTGCACATTCCACATGAGAGTATTTAATTATTCATTTCCTAAAGCAATTTATTATGGGCAAAATGCAAATACCCCTGTGTAGTTGAGAATATTGGGGCATGTTAAAGAACTACTGGTAGTGGCACTCCTCAGAGTACCATAGACACCAATTATTGTTTGGTAGGTAATTATGTAAACTATTTTTTAAGTAATAGACATGACTAAGTGACGGTGTACTGTACTGAATAGAGACATCTCACATTAGTTCACGTGGGTAACATTCATAATCACATTAACCCTTTAAGGTGCCTTGTACACAGGCAACAGCAGCCACATTTCTATGGGGGCGAAATGTGAATACACATGTGTACATAGATTTAGGTGCACGTTGTAGAAACCCAGGTGGTCCAAATTTCCAAATCCCGCTACAGCATGCCTCATAATCAGATTGCGGTTTTGGCACGTAAGACCCCATAATCTAGTCTGCTTTGTACACAAATGTGTACATTGAGCATTTGGTTGTTAACTCAGATGAACATCACACTTTCGAGGTGCCTGTAAGGTGTCCGTAAGATTTAAAGCATTTATATCATTTGTCAACCTTTGCATGGCAATTGGTAGCAATTTCATCTCCATCTTCAACCTTTTGATGAAGATAATGCAATTTAAAACAGAATGTTGTGACAAAAGTAAACAAATGAGACCATTGAGAAGTTTTCCAATCTTTCTAGACAGCTGTGCCTCATAGGGCTGATGTAGAAATGACATTTTCTCATTCGTGGTGTGAAAAAGTACTCCCCTGAGCAAAATTGTGCTGACCAACGATTCTGTGATACAGCTGATTTTTTTCTCCACCTATGAAGGTAACTTGAAGTTGAAGACTGCACTCCAAACTAAACAGTGCACTCGTCGAGTTCAGTTTGTGTTTCAGAATTACAAACAAGGTGTTTTTTGTTGAGCCTGTGGTCCATATACTTTTGCTCACAGTTGTATATGTATGCATAACTTGACCCTTCGTTCCCATTAGGTATTTTTCTCGTTTGTGTTTGTTTATCTGAGGCCGTAGTTGAGTATATTGTCATGCAACAATACCTTTTTTTTTTCTATAATAAGAAGTGGTGTCTGAGAGAATTAACCCTATATCATGGCGCTATCCCATTATAGTGGATAGAGCTATGCGATAATGCATTAAGATGTGCTTTTACTAAGTCATCAGTGGGGATAAACAGTGTTTCTGAATCCTGCATTAAATAATACTTTTAAACTCACAAAATACTAGAAATTCATTGCAAATCTGGCATACTAGAAATGAAACTGGAACTAGGAGCAAGCAGGTGCTTCTCACTGAGCATCAAATCATCATATGCGGTGCTCATATAATGAAGACTTCCCTTCACTGTGAAACATCTTCTCGTGCTGGCTTCTTCAACTTGAACTTGTACAGACACAAAGAATGGCTTGGGCTCAGCCCATTTGGGTGTGGCGCCTGCCCATATGTGCTGGACTCAAACCAGTCTGATCTATGAGGGAAGGTTAATGACCGATTTGGAATAAAAACACATTGGAATAGTTTTACTTTATATTGGCCATGGTTTATGTGTTCGTATTACTATGTGAATTTGGTTCGTAGCTTCCTTTTCAACAACACTGTTACTGCATTTGTTGAACTGCTGTTTGTAACTGTGGTATTTATTTAAAAACTAGTGACAGCTATAGTATCCTTTTAAACATTTGACTCGTGATTGCTGTATGGGCTGAAATTAGTCATGTGGATGCTTGTCGTATATTTGCTATGTCAGTGAAGACATCTGAACTGTATTTTGTCAAGCTTGTGTTTCCAGCAAGAGAAAGAGCTCTGCAGTGAGAGTTGAATAGCATTTATGCTTAATGTGCTGTATATATAAAGAAACTAATTCTTTTCCAGATGCTCAGCACCATCTTGAACATCATCATGTTTGAAGACTGTCGCAATCAGTGGTCTATGTCACGACCGTTGCTGGGGCTTATTCTGCTCAATGAGGAATACTTTGGCCAGCTACGCCAGAGCCTAGTGAGCAGCCAGCCTGTTGACAAACAGGCAACCATGTCTCAGTGGTTTGATTCGCTCATGGATGGCATTGAACGCAATTTGCTCACGAAGAACAGGGATAGGTGAGTCTGCTGTACGTGTTTGCATTTCTACACATAGCTGACACCTATTGCTTCTTGTTCTTTGTGATTCAGGTTTACACAGAACCTGTCTGTCTTCCGGAGGGACATCAACGATTCCTTGAAAGGCCCTGCATCACTGGACATGATGACATAGCACATCTTTACGTTGGAGAGAGAGAGATAGACCCGGCTGCTGCCATTGCTGCCCTAGGAGATATCTGCCCTTATTTTTATTCCTGGCCTGGCATTAGATCATGACCGCTCCTACATTCTACTGAAGAAGGATGAAAATTTTGATCCTAGTGAAGTGGCAATGAAAAATTTTGGGAATGCAGCCTGCTGGTGTGATTTTTATGAGCAGTTTGAGTATTATAATGTGTTGTCTTTATGAAGCTTTTCTATATGAAATATTTTGTTCTGTACTGTTTCTATGAAAAGCTCTCTGCTGGTGTGGATTTTCTGCGAGCAGATAGAGCTAATGATTTGTCTTCAAAAGGTGTATAAGGATGGTTGCAAGATTGTTTTTTGCACTTTGAGGCATGTATTGAAGTTGAAAATCTTGTTTTTTCGATTGAAAATATTTTTAAGAATGGAGTAGTTATATTGTAACATTTGTGTGTGTGTGAAGGGCACTGATGGTGCAAATCATTTACTACCATAATATGTTTTGAAAAGATTTTAAGGGTGAATAGCTTTTTGTGAGATTTTTGTTTTTCTCAGCCCATATGAATGTATTTTGTATTGTTTGAGCAAGTTGTTTGCTTTTTCTGTTTGTATGTGTAGTATGCATGTATGAATGATGCTTCTTTTCTTTCTTTAATGAGTACAGCCAGTTCAGGGGCAAGATATCTTTTCCAGATGTCTGGAGATGTCTGGAGCTATATCTTGTAACAATTATTTTCCTTTTCTATTCTTGATGCCTCTCTTTGGCTTGCATGAAGCTGCGTCCCTGCTATCACAGTGATACGGCCATTCAGCGAGGTAGAAATAAATAGATTGGCAGGAAAATAATCCTTTAAAAATATGGCCAATGATTGTCTGTTGAATGTTTTATTTAAGCATCTCAGTGAGGAGTGATGCTGTGTACATATTAAAGCAGAAGACTATTTGCTAGGGTTGGCAAGTGCAGTGATTTATTTATTTTGAATGTCTTGTCATCTTACCCTGTTGTTCTATTTTTGTCATTCTTTTTGTTAAGAAGTCTTCATTCCAATGGAACACGTGCTGATATTTTTTTACCCAGAGTTGTACATAAATAAACTGATGTAAATACAGCATGTCTATTGTTTTTCTTGGGTTTTTAATTGGTGTGTATGTGGGGAAAGGAAAGCTTGTTAATATTTCAGTTATGCATAGCAATATTCTGAAGTCTTAAATATTTTGGACCCACAAAGACTCGACGCTGGCGGACCGTGTTTTAATGATTCTAAGTGCACGAACGGGAAAAAGAAAAACGTTTCTGGGTTACGTGGCTGCAGGGAGTTGCAGTGGAAAGGAACGTCCGTAGGTGCCAAAATAAGGGTTTTGAATTTTCCGCCTCGGCTGACCTTTATCTAAGGCGCCGAGACTGGTTGGGCTAGCTACCACCGTGACCTCTCCAGCGGCCCCTTCCTGCGCTTTCCTTTAAGCTCTTTGCCTTAGAGCAAACAGATACAGAGCAATAGGCGCATCCTGAAAAGGGCCGCCAGGGGCCGCCATTTCCGTTTCACCACGTTTCGACGTTTCACACTTCCGTCTTTGTGCGACCGATTGTATTGTTGTGTTTATAGAGCGTATACATAGCTTGTGCATCTGTTCCGTTCTTTTTTCGTGAAATTCTGGAGTTTGGAGTTCTGGACACGGTAATGGAGACAACACTGTCGGAAGAGAAAAATGTGCCTGGGCAGGTTGGTATCTGCATTCTGTAGTGATGTGATGGTCGAGGCCTAGCGTTAATGTTTCGGATGTCACAATTGCGCTGTAAACTATTGCAATGACTTAAGACATGGTTGTGTGTGATTGTGAATGCGTATACGATGATGTGCTTGTAAATACTTATTTACTACTATCCGTGTACATCACTCTCTCTAGGCCTAATTTAAACGGTGCGCTCCCCATAGCCCTGCATGCCCCGCTACTTCGCTTATTATTTTAAGTTTTATAAGCAATAACAGTGAAGAGGTCCCTGAAAACTCCATGGATGTCCGTACAAGATGTCTGAATTGAAAGTGCGCTTGCTTCTAGTCTTGCACTGCAGCTACACAGTATACCTGTTTGCGTTGTTTATGGGTCGAAGTTATCAAAGAAACGTTGTTATTAGCCCTTACAAAGCAGTAGAATTTTTCGTGTTAATATCCATGTTTTAAATTGATTGAAAATAATAAGCTTTTAACTTTTTTGTGTGTGTGCGGCACTCGAAAGTTGCATGAGGAGTTTACACAGCGATGTGTCTAGTGCGGTCTTTCATCCGTTCCTTCACGTACGGATGGGTGGGATGAATGACCGCTGTTCAGATGTTCGGAACTGTCTCGTGGTCGGCATCTGATACAAGAGAGTGCACAGTCGCTTAACTTGTTGGTAAACATAGCATTGGTTAGGCCTAGGTGGTGAGCGCCCTCTGCCCATGTCCGGTTCGTGCTCGTGCGCTGCTTTAGAACTGCCCCGTTTGTGTCTCGTCGGTCGCCAGCCAGAGCCCTATTTTCCCGAAGAATAGGGGGTGAACTAGCCAGGTGGCTCAGCTGTCGCTGCCCATTCGAACGCCTTTCCTTGTGCTGCCTGCCACTTGTGACAGCTCTGCTAGGACAGCCGACGTGTAATCGTATCGTTCGTTGCGCAGTATTGCCGTGCGCACGCTTTATGATTGGACCACACTTCATGGGCGTAAGTGTCCTTATTATATACCTGAAAAAGCGCATGTATGATTGCGTCCGTCATCGTGTCGATATGCAGGCTCCAGGACATCTGTGCCCTGTAGCCTGCGTTCCACTTACGCGAGAAACCCTTTTACGATGTCTGAAGCCACTGTTTGTCGAGTGTTAGAGAAACTGACTCATTCGGCATTTTTATAAAGTTTAACATTTTATGAATGAGGTTAGACGTTGTTTCGCGCCGAAATCTGCGCTGCATTTCGTGGCCTTTAGCGTTCTTTCAGTGACCGCGCTTGCCTTTTCGCGCAGCTAGACGCGTTGAGACGCTGTTGACGCCAACTGTGCGTTCCATTTTTGTGACTGCCCAATGCGCGGTGCCTAGAAGTTAGTTTCGTGGTCTCGTAATACTGTATACGATTCTTGGGCCGTGATTAAGCGTTCGCTCGAGAAACTGATTCCTCCATTGGATAATTTTAGAATGGATTAATTTAGAAAGTTGGAAATCGTACGAGTGAGTAAAACGTCTCGTTTGGAAATCTGCGACATAGCCTGTTTTGTGAAAGGAACTGTTGTGTTGGCGCGCAGAATTACTCCTGATAGCGTGAAGCGTTGAGATGCTGTGGACGCCGATAGTAACAATACATGACTCACCTCGCGGTACCCTGTAACCTACGAAATACTATCGCGGGCTGTATCGAATGCATTTCAACGCGTCTAACCATAGGCTGTTTACATGGCAATGGTTTACGTGCCTAGCGTGTCGACACGCTAGGTAATCAGCATCGTCGGGCGTGGTGTAAGGTAGAGTGCTGCCGCTTAAGTGAGTCTATTTGCGTCGGTGAGGCCGAAATTTAAAATAAATGCCCCACCGTTGTCTCCAGGGTGTATCACTACAAATGGCTTGTACGAATTCGTTTCACTGAACTTGTCTGCCCGTTGCAAGTCTTGTATCTTTGGAAACTGCCATGGTCGCATTAGTAGTAGTGTTTGTATAAGTGTAGTCAGCTTATTAAAAAAAAATGACCTTATTGCTTGACTTGAAGATGTGTTTTTATCATTTGCTTAATTGTTTGTGTCATGATGAAGATGGTAGATATATTTATGAGAGAGATGATTTGAAGGCATAATAGGGGAGTCAGGTTCCACTTTTTGCAGTCACTAGCAAATTGAATTTTCTTCAGCAACTTTCTGACAGTTAGGGGAACTCTGATACTGTTGCGCTTTGCTGTAGCAAAATTAGATAACTGGTCAGTAGTGCTTCCCACATTGACATGAGAAAGCCATAAGCAGAGGTCCTTGCAAACTTAATCGTACATTAATTTGCGCTTGTATTTTTCATAGTTGTACCGCTGCCTTATTGTTCATCGCGGCCTTGAGTGCTGTTTTAGGCTCTTAATGACCATGTGTTCTGCTTCATTACTATTTCCTGATTAATTAAAGCTTGGGAACTATTAAGGGACCTCTGTGTCCACTTTTAAGCGTGTCCAATACAGAGTTTTTTTCTGGGTACAATGCCTAGAATGCAGTTTGTCTGCTGCGTTGCATTGTGAAAAAAAAGATGTCTGCGGTAATAAGCTGTAGGGGGAAAAACCTTAAGGGCATGCCTAAATGCTTGGTATCTGCACAGCAGGAAGTAAGAACCACATACACAGTTTATGCCTTTTCGTATACAAGCCAGTCTGCTGGGATGGTTATGTCACGGTAGCATAAGAGCTAAACCAGAGGTTTCATTTTCCCCACTACCACCCCATGGTCAGGCATCTTTTGTCTCTCCAAACAGATCGCAAGTCTAGAATAAGTCAAATGTAACGATTTGCTTTCACTGATATTAAGTGCACTATTGAAACACTTTGGCATTCAGTGTTTCAGTATAGTGTGTTTGTAAGTTGTATTTTATGACCATAGTTATTGCTCAATAAATGACACCATCTCTGGTTCACTGTTACACCATCACATGTCCAGTTCCATTGGTTAGAGTAGTAGCTACATTTAATTGTGAAATAATCTCATTATTTTGATTATTTAATACGTAAAACCCCAGACTTTAATTATAAATTTATCTAATACATACTGCGGGTTCAAGGTCCAAGCAGGGTAGGCATCGTAATCAAACAGGTAATACAAAGTAAGTGAATGAACAGTGAACAGTAAGTTTTAAGAAAATATTTGCAATAAGGAATTTCAGTCAAGTATTGTATGTGGGAAGAAAGAAAACAAGTGTCTGTTCGTGCAAGATAAGGTTTTGAGCATTCTCACAGTGTTGTCGGGTACGATTGGTCGTTAGGGTAGACAGAAATAGGAGTGTTCAATTGCTAGTTCATTAAGTATGTGAAGGAACCATAGCCTCAATTCTTTACTTTGTACTTCGAGTGGCTGTATTTGATTGCACTGCATTATTTCACTGGAAGTATTGGATATGGAAAATTCATTAAATATAAACCTCGCAGCCGTTCTTTGGATTCACTCATATTTGTTTGTGTTCACTCATCTTAGTGTAAGAGTCTTAAACAATACATGCATATTCTATATCCTAGTTTAGGTCTGATTAGTGAGTGGTATCCGAGCAGTTTAACATTGGGGGGCGACTCCTTTAAGCTTATGCCTTCAAAAGCAGTTTTTGGAAGGAAGGTGAACAAATGTTCGATATATGAACATTCCAAGACAAGTTGTTAATCAGTGTCACTTCTAAATATTTATAGTCAGTAATTTGAAGTGGTAGGGAACTGAGCTTATAGGTTGTCTATAGGTGTATAGGTGCAAAGGGCTGTCTTTTAGTAATTGGAAGGAACACACTTCTCTGTTACGTTTATTTATTATTTGATACCTCAAATGCTCCTGGTGCGGGGTATTGCATGAGGGGTGGGTTGTTACATTTGTGCGAGGTCTTCGATGAATGACTTGAAGTGACTAGGATTGGAGTGGTGCGCAGCTGTCGGTGGGCAGATGATTCACTTGTGGTGTCGTTGAGCCGAAATACGGGCAGGAAGAACGGAGCGGGGCAGACTGTGCGTAAATGTGGCCAGCCTCAATAATTTCTCTCGCCAGTTTGTCATTAGACTTCTTCAACATGGTTACATTTCTAAATAATAAAGTGCAACCGCAATCTTTGATGTGTGCAGGTAGGTGCATACCACCCGCAATAGCCTTTAAAGACGCCGAATGCTCCCAGAGTCCGTCGTTTATACATTGACCGGTTTGGCCAATGTAAACTTTACCGCAGCGGAGTGGAATCCAGTAAACGACCTCAGTATCGCAAGTCACAAGGGAGTTTACATGTTTCTTCTCACATGCATTTTTTGCCCTTTCCTTCTTGCTTCGATCACAAAACATATTAGAGAGCACAACTTAGTGAGCTTACAGGGGGCTATAAAAACTACGTCCACCTGATGCTTGCGTCCTACTATCTTCAGGTTGTGCGAAACTGCATGTATGTATGGCATCACCACAACCTTTTTTGGTTTCTGCTTTTCCTGTTTGGCTACAGCAGGTGCCATTTTGAGCTTCTTTAAAAGCGAACCCCCCACGGCCACCAACAGACTAGAGGGGAAACCCGAACTTTCGAGACATGACACCTGCAAACTGAAGCTGTGCTCGACTTTGTGTATAAAGACTTACTCAGGGAGCACTCGGCATCCTTAAAGGCTGTTGGGGGTGGCATGCACCTACCTGCACACATCAAAGGTTGCAGTTGCACTGTGCTATTTAGAAATGCAACCATTTTTACACCAGTTAATGACAGACTGGCAAGAGAAATGATTGAGGCTGGCCAGATTTACGCACAATCTGCAACGTGTGTTAGTCTCCCATCAGTTGCCCTAACGGATGAAGAAATTAGATATCTCTTTGGGCGTTAGCATTTTTTACAATTTTTGCATGCGATTATGCATGAGTGTCAGCCTTCTGACTGCGAGTGTGTGGCCTTCTGCTCCCTGGAATACCTCTTATTAAACTTTAGTTGTAAGCGAGCGTCTGCCCTGTCCACTCCATTTGTTCCTGCCCGTATTTCCACTCAACGCCACCACATGATGCACCAACTGTGGAAAGGCAATGAGCAGGTATGATAATCGAGCGAGCAAGAGATGAGTGATGAAACTTTTTTTCTGCATGACTCGAGACGGAAAGGATTAGCTTTGTTTTAGTTCAGAGACGCTGGAATAGTGAGAATATTCTGAAAAAAGCAAATCTAATAGCACGGTTTTGGATGGACTCAAGAGCTTTTTGTAGGTTAATCTGGTTCGGATCCCAAACTGTGCATGCTTATTCCAGCTTGGGATGAACAAATATTTGGTACGTTGGCATTTTTACGTAAGACAGGGTAAATTTAAGGTTGCGCCGAACATAGCCAAGGACCCGGTGAGCTTCATTTTTTATACTTGCTGTATGATGCAACTTGCTGAGATCGTGCATCACTGTGATACCCAGGTACTAATGATGACACTGTAGATAACTCGGAGCCAAAAATGACGTACCTATGTGCTTGGTAGGAAGCTCGGCGGTGGAATGAGATCTGCGAGGTTTTCCTGACAGTCAATGACATGAACACTATTCTACGCCAATTCTCAACCATTTGTAAATCGATTTGAAGTGCAATGTTGTCATGGAAGCTTTGGATAGGACGGTAAAGGACACAGTCTGCAAAAAGGCTAATACAAGAGATGTTAGTCAGTAGGTCATTCATACCCCATTTGGCTATGTTATTGACACTAACACCTATGTCTTGGTCATTTGTGGAATTAACTTTTTCTCTCGTGCACAATCATCAGCTAACAGTCGAATTTGGACTCTAGGACAGCTTGTGATAATAATGCCATTAATATCCAGAAGAAAGAGTAAAGGTTTGGTAAAGAGTAAAATTTTCTCTTTTGGGGCAGCTAACCTGCTCTACTACGATATTGGTGCCTTTTCTTTTGGAGTTATGATCTTGAGTCCAGTGGCTATAGCTTTCAGTGACTACTTAGTGCACTTGTGACATAGGTATTTGGCCATAATGTAACACTCCGCTCACCTGCTCCATATGTTGACAATTTACTTCTGTCCCAACTTTTTGATTTAGACTGGTTTTGTTTACTGAAGTGAAAAAAAAATATATAAGAAAGGTACTTAGCTACCAATGTAGACTCGGTTTGAGACAGGTTTGTTATTTGCTCAAAGCTGTGTTTTTGCTGCTGCTGCAAATTCTTACCCTGTGTGCCACCTTAGCTTTAGTATGTCGTGCTGACTGTGGAAGCTCAATTTTACACATTGAGTATTTGATGGAAACCTACATTGCACTAACAGGTGCAATGGTGATAGCATAATCTAACAGAACTCATTGTCTTTGGTTTTGAACGCTGGTAAAGAACGATACCTAAGTGTACAAATCATATGAAAGGCTTAAAGATGCCTCGGGTAGACTTGTTGTGACTCCGGCGCAGAGAGCCGTCAAATCATATGAAAGGCTTAAAGATGCCTCAGGTAGACTTGTTGCGACTCCAGCACTGGCCCTGGCACTGGCCGAGTGGTTTTGGAGAGCCGTGCAAGTGCCGGGCTCTTTAGTTTGAAGTAGGCTGTTGGATCAGCAGTGGTTATGCTGCGGCAATCTGCCGATGGGAAAATGTGTGTGTGTTTGAGGCCCTTCTAATGACCCTACTGCTGACTAAAGCTAGGCACGTCGATGGGGGTGGAACCCTACCTGTGGCCGTGTAGCCGTTAAGCCTCCACAGACTCCACAGCGGCTTAGCCCTACTCAGGCTCTGTCACTTTTTGCATTTTTCATGGAGCGATGCGAGTGTGCACAGGAGACACACTGGTCCGGTGGTGGATGGTAGTAAAACCGGCTTCGAGTGCTCGCAAAATGGTCAATTTACTCCCTAATGATGATGACTAAAGCAAATGGCAAGTGAAAGCAAAGCATGCATTCCCTGCTTGCAGCCTTGTTTTGAGATAACCTTGTGGCCTTATATTCCGTTTGCACTGGCAGCAGTGCCACTCTTTATGGCCCAAACACAAGGAACAAGTTTCCGACAGATTTTTGGCATCAACTGGCTTTCATGCTTTTAGTGCTAGCCACTTCTGATGTTAGTGCTATGATCTGACATGGGCAGACTTTGATCTGCGTGGGCAGACTTTTGGTGTTGCCTTATTCTTGACTACACCACAAATCTGTCTGGAACTTAGTACCTTGTGGTAGGAGCTTTATGGTGTTGCTGCTGTCCGTGTGCAAATTGGTGGAATGAATTTGCATCTGACCTCTGAAATTGGCATATATCCTGGTTGCACAGGCTACCGTGTAGAAATGTAGGCCACATATATATGTTTGACAGAGTTGACTGGCTTGTTGAAGGCTTCAGTCTATGAGCGTGCATGACTGGTATTCGCTGTTCTAAGTCTACTGTAGCTGTATGCGGGTCCTGCGCATACTTTTGTGCATACTTAAATGTAATAATGTTTATTAGTTCATATTCTATCATATTATGTTTGAAACTTGTGTTTCTCCACGATTTTGTTATTTAAAAAAAATTCCTACTCAATTATATTTTACTGTGCTCTGCAGTATTGTTCTGGAGGACCAAGTTTGAGTGTCTAATATAATACATCATGTTGTAGTGTAAAGCTTACTCTGCACTTTAAATCATTCTGTTGAGTAGCCAGATGCAGAGCTAAGGTGTGTTAGTAGGATAAGTGAACTGAAGATACACAAAACTTCAAGGTAATAATAAGTGCTAAAATAACTTGGGCACCTTTGGCATCCTTCAAGGCTGTGGCCCCTAAATCACTGTTGAAGTTTTGAACCTATGTTCAAATTGGACTTCCCATTCCGGTTCAATTCCCTACCCTTCTCTTTCCTTTGGTCCCTCACCTTGAACACATTTTAAATAAACACGTGCATTGTTTACCCAGTACTCTGCCAATAATCTTTGGCGAACATGACTGCTAAGTGCCGCAGGGAAGTCGCAAGTTTTTTTTTTCTTTGTTTTCGCACGTCGTGATTCCAGCAGGGTCATATGCATGGTGTCACGAGGGTAAATAGTGTCAACTGGTTGGCAGTTGACAGGAGATGAGAGTGGGCTGTGTGTTCTGAGAAGGGAGGGAACTTGCCCATTGTGTACTACTGGTACTTCTGTAAAATTTCCATTCAGTTAGTGTTCTGTGTAGGGTGACCAGCAGCAGACAAAGCAGGAGCCTTTCTTCTGGTTGGCTGATGTGACCCATAGCTTTCGTTGCACTGCATGTAGCTGGATAGAGTGGAGAGAGTGCCCATGGGAAGGGTAGTGAAGGCGATTGAGAAACTGTGGTGGCCGTTTAGGTGGTCATCAAATGGCCATAACTTTACAATTATGTTATCATTTAGAAAACTGATTACTGCTATTTGTTCATTGTTGACTGGTACATAACTGCCACTACACTACAAATTTTCCAGCTAGAGGGATTTAGGGGCTTTTTAAGTAACATTCTATGTGAAGCAGTTAATGGCATGATGATGACGACAGTGGCAGCTGGAGGATAATGAAAAAGAGCCAGCGTGAGAACGGTAGCACGATGACGATATAGTGACTGACTGCATGCTGAAGAGACTGCATTGGCTGACGTCTAAGAGGAAATAGTTTTGAATCCTGAGAATGATTGCTACATTGAAAGCAGCACTCGTCATGCCATCAGCATTGCAACACTGTCATTGTAACCAAAGTTGGGTGGTCATGCTGCTGCCACCGTTCTGCTTTTAAGTGCTTTGCACTGTAAATGACACACACGAGCACCGGCACAAAATTTTTTCACCTTTTTTTCTTTATTTTCCAGTTAGACAGCCGCTGACTCCGTAATCACGGTATGAGGCCTCAATTTCTCGAACATGCAACAAATGAATTATCATGTAATGTGACAAATTCATTGTTTGCCAAATTTTGTCGCGTGGGGTTTGTTTCCAGGGGCTCATAATGCAAGGAAGGGGTAAGGCGTGCAGACACGGACACAACACGGGGTTCATGATGTCCACATCTCTTGTGTCCGTGTCTGCAAGCCTTACCCCTTCCTTGCATTATGAATCCTTACCAACGAGCTCAGCTTTCTGTCGTTCTAAGCTTCAGGGGCTCCTCTGTAAGTCGTGAAAATTGTGGGTGGGCGTTTGGGTGAAGGGGGTTAATTGTATCACTGATAAGTGAGTCGGTGCTGTTGGTGTTGCACCACTTTTAATGACTGAAGCACAGTCACTGAGTGAAAGAAAGAAAATAGTTTGTGGCATGTGTGCAGCTTTCGTTGACATGGTAATTGTGTGGCTTGTGACCACTAGTCTAGATTAACTGATGGATGCGACAAAGGTTCGTTCCACTGTGACCACTACCTCCAAGTGCCCTTGTGAACAAACCCTACATCAAGTAGCCGCAGTCCATTTGGCAAGCATTTTAAAATGGTCACAATAAAAGAGTATATCATAGTTTTTTTTGCGCCTTCAAGGAATTCTGGCTAAGGTGAGCTTGTGAAGCTTACCTCTGAAGCAATGTGTCGTTTTGATCACACCTACTTCAGTTTACATACCAGTTAATCATAAATGATAAGTATCTAGGGGACACTTATTAAATTCAGTAGTTATGTCTACCACTACTGAAAAACTATTTGACGGCCATCAGTTTCAAATGCTCATGAGTGTATTACTAGCATGCCTGCCTCAATAAAAGAGCAACAACAGTGCAACAATAGTGCTGTCACTTATAAAAATGACCGCAACCCTGTTGTGTGCATTTATAAATGAGGCAGCATGATTGAGCTGCCAGGGCAGGCAGTATTTTATTAATAGTATCGAGTAATGTTGCTTCCTGATGTCCAATTGGTTTAAATTTTTTCTAGCTCTCGTGTCCATTTTGTCATACATTTCATGCCTCAATGATTCTTGTTAGATTCAGTGTCCTTAAGGGTTGGAATGTTTGTTTTGTGGCTGTACATTGACATAGTGCTTCTATGCTGCCATTGTGTGGCACCTGTTAGCAACTGTTCTCTGGACCCTGGGTGTCCCCAAGCTACTTTCTTGTAGCCTTTTATCTGAGGTCCACACTCTGACTGGGAGTACTAAGTGTTATTGCATTTATTCAATATATGTACAGGCAATGTGCTGACTCAGTGTTCTAGTGCTACTAAGAACCAGTTGGCATTGTGTTTTGTGATCATCAGCCAGCTGCTGCATCTAAATCTACTATTGGGTACATTTTCTGGGGTGGCATTGAAATTGTTCTGCTTAGAAGTATTTGATTTCAGGGACTGACAATAACAAAACAAACTGGGTTTGTGCATTCATGTCTGTATAACAGCAGAGTTCTGTGCGATTGAAAGAACATCTACAATGGGTTTGCTTAGCAGGAGAGGTGCACTCAGAACAGTTTGCACTTGTGCGACATCTCAAATGTTGTTTAATCTAGTTAGGATTATTATAAAGACTGAAGTGTTTCTGCACAATCATAAATTAAAATATTGAATCAGGGATAATTGGGAGTGCATGACAAATTGACATTTCCCGTATATTTCAGTGAGCTAGAGAACTTAGCACACAACTTTGATATTCAGTATGCAGAGTATCATCTATATAGCATTTCCAGCATCTACTTGAGTACACATAGCTACCATAACATTGTGCAATATTGGCTAATGCATAGTGCTTACTTAGTGCCATAGGCCACAAATCGTGAATCATTATTCTGAATAGAAGTTCATTGACACTCTGCATATGACATTCTGCACAAGGTTGTGGGTTGAATTCTGGGTCATGTCAGCATCATTCTGATGGGATGAAATGCAAGAATGCCTGTGTACTGGCCTTTGGCTGCATGCTTAAGAATCCTAGGTGCTCAAATTTAATTTAGAACCCTCCTGTAGCCCCTTGTAGTGCTTTGGCACCTTATCAATCATGAAATCTTCTGGAATGAAAAATGCCTCCTGTATGTTGCAACAGATTTTTTTTCTTTGCCTAAAGGCATGACTGACAAGAACTAGACATGATTTGCTTTCAATGGACACTTCCAGCTGTTATGCTTAAAAGCAGTTCACTTGTGGATGAGTCTTGTTACAGCTCAAATCCTGCCCTACATCAACCACAAGCTAGGTGATCCCAGAGGATGCTTTCACTATGGCCTGTGCTACAGTGTCATTTCTTTGTATTTTTGTGTAGTAGATGCTGTAATTTCGTAGCAATACTCTATTTTCCAAAATTGTTCTGGCTGCACCAATTCTTGCTGGGATTGGCCACAGTGTGATGGCTGATAAGAATTGCAAAATGTGACCTGGGATTTCTATTTGCCCTATGGCCAGTCATATAGTCCAAGGTAAATGCAGAGCCCTTCAGTACTTCATACAGGACATAAAATATCATAATTGGCACACTTCATCTACCATCTAGTGACCTATCAGTGCTGGCATCAATAGGAGAGAGTGGGTTTGGTGGTGCCAGTGGCTGCCACCATTAGCAGTACCTAAACTTTGCAGCATGCTGTCACTGCTTTCTTTTCTTTAGTTTTTCTCTTCAACATAGTATGAACTGCTCTATATTGCCTGGAATCTTTTTAAGCTATGTTACAATATTCTGGTAGCTATAACTGAGCTGCAGTGGTCTGATTCATGGTTGCAATTCAATGCTGTAAGGTATGGATGGGTTTTGCAACCAGTATGTGCGTTTCCATGTTGTGAAAGGCTTTGGTGTGGGGTTCTATGAATGAAGGCTGATGCACACTACTGTTGGTGTTGCACCACTTTTAATGGCTTGTCTCAAGCTTATAATAAAAATTTTGTCTGAGGTGACAGCTGTTTAGTTTTGTGTAGCCTATGACACACACCCATATTGACTACAGTCGTGGGTAATATTTTTTTTCAGGAGGCTGTTCTGAAGTGCAGTAAAAAATTAATTCATAAAAAATATGCATGCCTTACTCTTTTTATGCATGACTGCACCTGCATTTAACAAAAAAGAAAATTCAGAAGAATAGGAGCTGCCAAAAACTTTTCGGGCACTTGGGCAGTAGTTGAGATCCCTGTGTTCACATAAGCCCACAATGCTGGTCTGGAATACTCTCATTTTGACTTTGTCTCACTAATGGCAGAATGTCTTGTGCACTGGAGCAACCAAGTTTTTCTATGGCGACTATAAGGCAGACATCTGCCCATAGGGCAACAAAAACACATGCACGCTGAAACTTTGTCAGTGTTCCTTTTGTTAGTCTTCTGATCAATTGCATGTTAATAGCAATGAGAATTGTAGGTGGTCATGGTGCATCTCTTAAAGGGCAACTCTGGTGTTTTTTTATCATATTAGGATATTGTCGTCTTCAAGTCGCATTGACAATCCTGTCACCGGTAGTAGGGTGGTTCAATTTGCTTAGAAATTCATCAATAATTTTAAATAACCAATAAATGAGATACAGAAACCAAAACAGGTAGCTGCTTCATGTGATGTCATGATGAGCCAGCGATGTCAGATCCTACACTACCCTAATGTAAACACGCAGAATGCGTGCTAAATATGCAGTACACATGGTGCTAACACCAAAGAAACGAAGCTGATGACTTCTCCTGACCACATAGGGAGCTTTTACAGAGGTTCGGAACTAGAAAGCGGCGATTTAAGGAACAATTTTAGCGACAGTGGCAGTGTAGTCTCTGACATAGCAAACACAGGGTGGCCAGTAAAAAGTAGTTGGGAATGCAAACAATATTTAAAATTCATTTTCAGGAAAACTAAATGACTTGCAGCCATATAGTTTGGCACAGATAATCATAATGTAAAAGAACATATATTGAAAATTTTATCAATATCAGTGGACATTGAAAAATCGCTGGAGTTGCCCTTTAAGTTAGTGCATACTATGAATTTGTCGGCAGTTTGTTGTCATGTTGGTTGGCAAGAGGTTGTGTTAACTGCTTTTTCTTTTCCCCTCAAGGTGCAGGGGACTCAACTGTGCGAGTCCGCAAAACAGTGCAGCGGTACAGGTGGTGGGCATGCAGCATCACAGGCTGATCGTGAGCGGTGCCTCATCTCTTTTGACACCTGGCCAGAAGAAGTTCAGACACAGTTTGTTGAGGCGCTGCTAGCGCGCATGTCTCACTGCCAGCATTCGCGCATCAGCACTTTCCTGAGGCCAATGCTGCAACGTGACTTCATTTCCTTACTGCCGAAGAAGGGGTACGTGCAACGCTGCATTGCAATGTTGCACTTTAGTGCAATAGGAAAACAGCTGTTTCCATGCCTAACTGACACAAACAGTGGAAGTTTAAATCCATTTAAGTTTGGCCAAATGGACTTAAACTTCTGAAGAGTTGCTTTGCACATTAGAGACTGTGACAAGTACGTTTCAGCATACCTTTACCATTGCCATCCCTGCAGTCACAATGGCTTGTACGCTGTGTGTCCTGGTATGTTACTACTACGTATGGTTTCGAATCATTTCGAACCATTTGATTAATGTGCATTTTAAAGAAGCCAATGGAGTAAAAGTTGTCCAGAGTCTTTGAGCCCATAGTGCTTCTTTGAAACCTTAAAGAGGGCCCCTCACCAGGCCCCCATAACAAATTTTGGTTATACACTAAAAGTTGTTACATGCCCTCTAGGGAGCGTTCTGCCGCAAACATTTTTCAAATCGGCTCATTAATAGCCAAGATAGAAATATTTCAGTGCCGTGAACCCATGATTTCAGCAGGCGGACTCTACTGCCAAGCAAGACGCTCTCTCTACTCGCCCCGTCTAGCCTTTGTAAGCGAGATTCCTTCCCTGCGTTCTCCCATACTGGACCTACGTCACAGGCTCCGCCTTCATTTTTTTTTCTCCTTTTATTTTTTTCGCCGTTACGCACTTCCGCTGATGGCGTCACGTGCGAGCTGTTGTCTCATTCGCACAGCTCATGATTTTGCACGCAGTGCACAAGGAAACATTACTATCGGTATAATTCAGTACTACACGAATACTGAGGCAGAACAAGTGGATCGCAGAGCTTGATCACGCACTGGAGCATGGTAGAAAATGGCATAGTTTCAATATCTACGCACGTGACCGCACGACCGTGGGAACAAGCAGATGAAGTGGAAGTACATCTCTCTTGCTTCAGTGTGAAGCAAAACAAAAAACACGCAGACATTCCGTTTGTGTGTTTTATTGTTTCTCTAAACTTCAATTCGTCAATTCAAGCAACAGATCTCACAGATAACAGATGTTGTCTTGAATAATTCTTGAAGTCCCGTGTCACGACGAGCGACGTCACACTGCGGACACCAGTACGTAGGTGCAGGCACACGAGTACTTCGTCCTCCGGCTTGGAGTGCGGCAGCCGCGAGGAGGAGAAACGGCGCTTGGTTTGGAATTTCGGATCTTTCTGCGGTGTGTAGCAATGTAATACTTTGCAGACACGAACATTATCACTCAATGCATGCTCTGCACTTGTCAGCTCAAAATGACCAGACATCGTGAGGGGCCCTTTAAGCTCCAAGTTATTAAACAAATAACTGCATTGTGACTGCTGCTGCAAGATTGATGACACCAAACTTTCTCTTTTTTTTTTTTTGTCAGTTTCCTTTCTCAACTTTTAAAGATACTTTTTACGCTAACCAACCAGTTTTTATTAAAATTGTGTAGGTTGATTTATTTTCAGGTACATGTATTATACCCATTGTGTTGTATAATGTCCTTTTATAAGTATAATAGGAGTAAAATATATTAGGTGTTTCAAAGAAGGGCTTCGATGATTATGAAAAAAGAAAGGCAGATAAGGTTATTTCTTCAGCAAAATGGGATGTGGCAGTAGTCATCAGAATTGTGTGATAACTGATTGACTGTAAGCTGCAATTCACATGTAATGACCTTGAAACATGATGCAATTTTGGAATCGAAGATTGAGTGCTCAGTGCCTTTGTAAAAGTTATTTAGTACAAATCCCGAGAACACCAGTTTGATTATATTCAGCCCCAAAATACGCTACAAAGTTCTTAGTGTTTGTTGTAGTTTGTAAAGGTGGCTTTGCGAGAAAATAGTTGGCGGAGCACCAGTGTATATTTGCACCACATTCTTTATACGTGTGTCTCAAAACTTTGGCTAGTCTTGGGATTCTTTGGTAA
Organism: Dermacentor andersoni; assembly: GCF_023375885.2. NCBI lineage: Eukaryota > Metazoa > Arthropoda > Arachnida > Ixodida > Ixodidae > Dermacentor > Dermacentor andersoni. Next base: position 54,883,010 of record NC_092814.1, on the reverse strand, counting down.
AGGAGCATGCTTTGAGTACACAATGGCTTTAGTTCCACTATTACGAATTACTATAAAAAAGTTGAGCCCAAGCACATAACTGCCAACTTTCCCGAAATTAAAGCTTGTTTTATGTAAGTGTTTAAAGTTTTATGAAAAGTATTCCATTACCAAATAAGCTTTGTTCACCAGTCTCCAGCTATAATACCCTTGGACGTCTTCTTATGGTGAAAGGATACCAGAGGGGTATTTGCTTCAAGCTAGTTTTCTGACAAGTTTCTGAAGAAGTTAATATAAGCGACAGCAAAGTGGCTGAAAATTTTGATGATCTAAAACCAGTCGGCTGCTTGTCAGCCTTTGCTGTTCGAAGTTTGCTGCTGCTTGTGTGCTGGCGCCTAAAGGTACCGTCAATAAAGTGCCGTTGTAGTCTACAAGGTATGTGCCAAGGGAAAACAGAAAAGTGCATAGTCTCTTCCCTTCTGCTGGTTTCATGTCCTCAGGATATTTATGGAACTAAAGTTCACAGGCTGGCAGATATGCAAATAATAATTTGTAAACTTTGTCATTTAACACAAATAGTGCAACAAATTAAATTTTTATAGGTATCGCATTAGCAGGCTTTTGAATTGAAATGCTACTTGGCGATAAGTTGCTGAACATCTTACAAATAAAGAATTTGAATTAGGATAATTGTTTCTTGGGAACAGCACTTAAAGGGTTAAGAAGAATGCTGATACTGTTGTGGTTTTATTTCTAGTGGTAAAGTGATTGTGAAAAGCAAAGCTAGTTAAGGCTTATGGGGCCTTTCTTGGTCATCTATAATGCATGGACAATAAAAAGATGCTTGAAGGTAGTGAGCAGATGTATATGGGCACTGAGCTTTGTGCTCTACTCGATCTGTGGTCTTAAGGTGCTTCTACCCTTAATCCCTTTCTGCATCATGTCTACAATTGTAAGTGCCAAAATTATGCTTAACAAGCACTTAGAAAAATAGTTTAGAACAATTAGTATGCATCTTATGACAATTCTGATTAGACCTGTGCTGAAATGTCAGTTGTGTTAAGTGTATCAGGAAAGAGTGGAGTGTTGGTTGCCTGGCAACACCCATAGAAAGTTGTGTAGTGGGCTCTCTTTCATTTTTTTTTTTTTTGTAATGATGGATTTTAGCAGACAACTTTATGAAATGCCAGAGCTTCTGTAGATATGACTTGTTTAACAGTAAATGTCGTACAGAAATTTTGGGAGGTTGGAGACACAGTGCCCACATTTTTAAGAATTTAATATTCCTTTGTTCTGTAATAATGCTGAAACTGCAAGAAATGAAAATAATTAGTACTTGAAGGGTTATGTTGATACTAATGTGCAACAGTTATCTGTAGTTTGTGTATGAATTGGCACTTTACAGAGCTGTGTGTTCAAGTGAAAGGAGGCTGTTGTCACTCGCCGTGGTTGCTCAGTGGCTATGGTGTTGGGCTGCTGAGCATGAGGTCGCAGGATCGAATCCTGGCCACGGCGGCCGCATTTCGATGGGGGCGAAATGCGAAAACATCCGTGTACATGGATTTAAGTGCACGTTAAAGAACCCCAGGTGGTCAAAATTTCCGGACTCCTCCACTATGGCGTGCCTCATAATCAAAGTGGTTTTGGCACATAAAACCCCATAATTTAATTTAAGGCTGTTGTCCTGCATACAAGGTGGTGCTGATAAGTTTGAGCCTTACCTAGAAAAAAATTAGCTAGGAAGCTGTAACTGCCAGACTATTATAGATTCTTTCCCAGGAAGTATATGCACTATTAGATTTGGAGTCGGGCTTGTAGGACGATCGGAGGAACTTGGTAGGAACTAGGCGAGCAGGATTTATTTGCAGTATTTACATTTGAACAAGTGATACATTTACACAGTCTAGCGTGACTCCCAAATGGAGCCCGCAAGACGAAGCATACAGCAAATGAGCACACAGCTCACAAGTACATTTCAAGCACGACAACGAGCACCAGCACGACGACGAGCACACGCTAGCAGCCGACAACCACTGCTTATAGGCACTCCATTCGACGTCATCGTTCGACGTCATAGTAGACTACCCGCCTTTTGGAGGAGGAGGGCTCACACACACATGCCGCACAGGTTTCAGTGCTCTCTCGAGGGCCGACGACCTTTGCAGCGCAGTCGTCGTGGTATCCATTGTCTGACGTCCCCGTAGTCGGGGTGGTCACACCCGAACTCAGCCGGCACCTCTAAATTCCAGAGCGGACCTCGCACAGGGGCCTCCGCCGCTGCACATTGTCTGGTGTCTCGAAAAGCGCATGGGGAGGTTCCGACAATTACCTCCCCTCGAGAACTCCCCTGAGCTGAGCCCTCGCCGCGTGGCTGCCGGCTATCCGCAGTTCTCTGAAGTGCGCCACCACCCCGGTTGGATCGAAACACGTGCAGCGGGCTGAAGTAACTTGCACTTTGCCACCCTGGCAGGCCATTCCTAACAGCACTTGCGACATTAGTCCTGCACCTTCTTAAGTCTCTGCAAATAAACTGTCACTTTGGCAGCATGGTGTTAGACAGCAAAACAAAGTGGAATTGGGCAGAAAACGAAGTGAAAAAGCCTGCACAGACCTTTGCATATGGTCTGTTTCTTCGGTCTGCTGGTGTAACCACTCAATTGCAGAATTAGTTGCCTCCAGAACATTCCCAAATCTTTGTCCCTTAGGTGTTTTTCGAGATTGGGGAAATGATGGAAGGAGCCGGGGGGGGGGGGGGGGATAGGGTGGATGGGGCAGGGGGGCATCACTTGAAACCCTAGAGAGATCAGTTTTCCCATTGTTTCACCTGCAGTGTGTGACATGGTTTTGTCATGAAACAGGATGACAGCTTTGGAGAGCTTTTCTAAACTTTTTTTCTGTTTTGCCTCAACTGCATAAATAAAACACAGCAATATATCCTGCATTGATGGCTGCACCCTGTTGAAGGCAGTCCACCAGCAGAACTCTCTTCTTACCCTAATAAAACAGTTGCCATTTGCTTCTGCACTGACCTTTGCACATGGAATTTCTTTGACCTGGGCGAACCACTCTGCCTCCATTCCTTAGACTTTTCCTTTTTATCAGGATCATTACAGGTAGATCCATGTTTCATCACTAGTTACCAGTTTGTCCAGAAAATCTGAATCACTTTTTGCAAAATGTTCCAAAACAGTCACTGATGTCTCTGCAGAGTGAGAACAACTTTATTTAAAACAAACCCCAGTCTGGGTCCACTAAGAAAAGCGAGTCCTAGTTGTCAGTCAGGCCTAGAAATTTAAAACATTCGAGCAGTGCCTTCATGATGTCTTGAGAGGAGTCTGCCAGCCACTTTTGGCTGGTAGACTTTGGTTGGCCTCTAAACGTTTCCTCTTTTGTTCAGTTGTCTATAGTTTCTTGTTGCACTTTGCTGAAAGCTTTCTCATTTTTTATTAGCCGTGGGTAATGGCATCAACTCTCTCATGTGATATTCCCAGATATGTAACAATACTTCTGGCTGATATTCCGTGGTACTCCGTGATCATGGCATGAATGGCTTTCACATTTGCAGGCAGACACAGGAACGGGTCTTCCCATGGATTTCTCTTCCAACACAGAAATGGCCAGTTTTAAAATTTGAAACACTGTTTAACAGTAGCATATGAGACTCCCAATGCTGCCTAAAGTTTGACAGCTTATTATGGATTTGCTTTGCACTTTTGCCTTGAAGAAACAAGAACTTGATTAAGGTCCTATATTCTTCCACTCCGAACTTTTCTTGGTGTACTGCCATGTTCTCTTTGGATCTGAAGAAGAAAGATAAGTTCAAAACATACATAGTAGCTGAATTTTCTACCATTGAGCATGGACGGATTAGCCAATAAAGTAGGCAAATTATAGCTACCAAGTTAATCTTTTTTCTGGGTAGGCCTCAGTACTTAACAGCACCCCCTTGTGTAGTTTCTAATGCAGGTTTTTGGCAGGAATTAGATGAATTATCGCAGTCATACCTTGTAGTAGGCTCAGGGGGCCTCCGGGGTCCAAGCCCCCTGTGGAGTTTTCCGGAAGGGGGTGGAAGCCCCCCCCCCCACACACACTCACAGACACAAAATGTCATTACCAGAGTTGTGTCACCCCTATCATTTGATGTTTCTTCTAACTTGCCTCAACCTTTTCACTTAAAAGTTTATTGTGGCTAATAGCTTACTGCATTGATGTGGATGTGCACATCCCCCATCGTACTTGCTTTATTTATACAAGTGCATTAGAAGCACTAGTATTGTCTGCCTCATCCATATTTTCTCACTTCAGCATTGCTTTAAATTTCCACTGTAAGCACCATCCTCATACACAATATATTTAAATAAATGCACAGGACAAATTTTGTTATATCTTTTGACAGAGAAAGAGGTGGCCAATTAAAAACTTTTTCTAAAGGTGTGGATAGCCTATGCCTAAAGAATGAATATGTTGCTGTATGTTCACTTTGTTTCAAATTGCTTTGCATGCATTTTTGACCCTGGAAAAAAAAAACATGCAGACTTCAATGGCCCCTTCGGCAGAGTCTTTCTTCAACAGTGTGTGAAATGCACATGAATGATATGTGTCAGTATTGCTTTTCTTTCCAGTAAGCAATGCTAACGACTCACAAAAAAGAAAATCCTCTAATAATTTATGACATTTACTAGGGTTGGAAACATCATCACTTGCAGGCAGAGGTCGTAAATTTATACAGGGTGTCCTAATTAACTACCATGTACCCAGATTAAAAAAAAGAGCAATTGCGTTACTTGAAGAAAACCTAGTGCACATTGTTTCCAGTACAGTGAAGTAGCTGCCAGTAATTTTGTTTCAGTACTGAGATTTAGATAATTGTAATTAATTATCTAACTCAAGATGTGCTATTGTAATTATCAAAATGTCAGTGAGGCATTTGTAGGCACAGCCAAGAGACATCAAATTGCGGTATTTTCAACGTAATACTAATTTTGTACTAATTTCTCCGACTGACAAGTAAACTCCGTGAAATATAAGAAATACCATGTGACTGTGCTCCCACCTGCATCAAAAAGCAGCGCCCTCGAACAAGCTCCCTCTGAGTTAGCCAGAACGAAATAAGGGAAATAATTAAAAGCATTGTGATCGAGCTAGTTTCTCATCTGCCATGCTTCGGCTGAAGTAGTGCGTCTTGTTTGGTGTTAGATCGAAACAAGCTGTAATAGCTGTTCTCTTAGCGTAGATAAAGTGCACAGATGGTTTTTTCTTTCTTTCTTTTTGCCACACAATTGGCAATATCAATGCAAAGGCTTAAAGGTGCATTTTGTTTCGTCCAAGTCTCTGCGTCTTTCTCTAATGAGCAGAAGGAAAACGTGATCATTGCCTTAGGCGCTGCAAATGGCAACAAGAGGAAAGCCGTAAATATATATCAGTCACGGAAGTGTGGCGGTAGAGCAAAAGCATTGACTATCATCAGAAATGATGAAAACCTGAGGCAAACTGGCAGCTTCCTGAAACTGTGGCGGAGGACTCCATCTTTGAGTCCTAGCCTATGCATGGATGTCCTAGCATTTATGACCTCGAACTCTCATGCTAGTGTGCGGGACGTGGCTGCCCAGGTACCAAGTTACAAGTCATCAGTTTGGAGGAATCTAAATGACTAGGCCTGGAAGTACCAATGCTTGGAAGACAGGGACCTGCAGAATCGTCTAGTTTTCTCAAATTGGGTCCTCACAAAAGCCGATGAGTTACCGGACTTTTTGAACAACACCATGTGCACAAATGAAGTCAATTTTTACAGAAATGGCCAGGTAAATTTGCACAATGCACAATATCGGAGTTACTCCAATCCACACTGGGTAAAGAGCACTGGGCACCAGTACCAGTGGTCGTTCAGTGTGTGGTTCGGAATTTACGTTGGTGCTGTTGTCTGCCCCATCTTCAATCACACACTGACTGGACAGCGTTACCTGGGCGAAATCCTTGAAGGAGTGGTGGATCAGTTTCTCATCGAAGTCCCACTGTCACATTTTTCACTTCTGTGGTATCAGCAAGATTGTAAGAATTGTAAATTGCCAGCACACAGCAGCAGCCGAGCACGAAATTGGCTTGATGAGTCTTTTCATGCTCAATAGAGTGGAAGGCAAAGGCCTGTAAATTGGCTGGCTAGGTCACCTGACCTCTCTTTACTTGATTTCTTTCTTTGGGGTTATGTGAAAGATTGTGTTTACATGATCGAGATGGACGTCAGATGAGCTCAAGGCAAGGATAATGGATGTCTCTGCCGTAGAAATCCAGTGTTGATCATAGAGAAAGCCACAGAAAATGTGATAAGTACTGCGTAGCTGCACAAGACCTATTCGAACACTTCTAGGCAGTCCGGTGTTCAACGGAGCTTGCGAATTCGTGAATAATAAGGGCACACTGAAATGCATAAGCATTTCTATCGGTATCCAGCGGAAAAACCATGCCTCTGTCTGTCTCATAAGGCGATCGCTTTCAACATGGTGCTGCCTCTCGCTTCAACGCCAACGAAGCGGCAAGAATGCAGCGCCCACAGGGCTGTCAGCCTATGCCGCTTTCGCAGATCGCTTTCTAGATACGAGCCGCGCCGCCACGCCAGACGTAGCCTCCGGAGCATGATTGATCACAGTTCTTGATGGTTCAGGGTACCTTATAAATGTATATATTTCCTTGATTTCCTGCATCTCCCTGGCCATTTCATCCCACGTCCACATCTGCTGCGGGCTATCTCTAACACCAGTGATCATTGGTTCTATTCGCCTCTTCTACGTTGTCTCGTGCAGGTCTCACTTAAGTTTGGTGTTGCAACCGCACTTCTCCGTTTCACAGTTCTTTCGTGGTCATTATCGCAATTATACGAAACACACCAGCATAGTACCACGAAACGCCACATCAGTACTACGAAATGCCTACGCATCATTCAGATGAAACCCAGAGAAGGCTGTGTGGATTTGTGCATGTGTTTATGTGTGGGTGTGTATGGTGCGTGTGTGTGTGCGCGCGCGCACAGATGTCCCGATTGCCAATTCAGCTCATTTAGAAGTGGTATGTTTACTTTCTTGAATGTATTGGTTCTGCCTTTTCTCTACATGTGAGTTGCTTCCCAGTCTGTTATTTTGCTTTTATTTTTTTGCCACGAACCTGTTTTTGCACCATGTATGCACGTTAATGAAAAATAAAACTTTAATTTGGCTTTGGTTCGAAGCAAATTTCTGGCGCAAAATATTGCTGCATGTACACTCTTTCCGTGCGGTGCTAACAGAGCCGGGATTTTGAAACATTCTGTGCCTATTCCATTGCTTTTCGCGTTTCGTATGTGGTCAGAGCAGTGCTTCTGCCGCGTTATCAAGGTACTTTTGTTATCAATGTGATCAGTTGGCCTTGTGAGACGGATAAGTGTGACATAGAAATGAGAGGAAGGAATAGCTGTGACGCCTCGAAACCTGCTGTTGGTGCTCCTTCTGTGTAATTATCAAGGTGATGCGCTGTCTCTTTGGGTTTGCGACAGGTAAAGCACTTGCTGTCAATCAGCTTGTTTGAGTGCTCTGCTTTATGGCGCGGGTAGGAGAGCAGTCACGTGGTATTTTTCATTTTTTGTGGGGGTTTTGCTACCAGTTGGAAAAAATTGTACACAATTAGTACGTCGCTGAAAACACCACAGTTGGATGTCATTTGGGGGTTCCTACAAATGCCTTATTGCCACTTTGTAAATTAAGACTACTTCTTGGGTTAGATAATTAATTGCAATTACCGAATTAAATCTCAGTAACGGAAGATTTACTGGGTGCTACTCCACTGTACTGAAAAAAATATGCACTAAATTTTCTTGAGTAACGTAACTGTTTTTTTTTTAAGTCTTGGTGCATGATAGTTGGGAAACACTATGCAAAATGAGGCCAAGCCGGATTCACTCGAAATGAGAATCAACAGCAGTTATATGCAGCAGTGCTTATACTCGGACTCTCAGAAAAAGCAAAAGCAAAGAGAGAGGCTGCAGTTTCGCCAGAACGGCGAAGCAGTATTAGTGACGGGGAAGGATGAAACAAGTTCACAAAAGAAGATTATGCGACTGAGAGACACCAGATTTTTGGTTGTGCGAGAGAACTCGAGCTGTGAACTATGAGGTCTTGTATATGAGGTCTTGTATATACTCTTATAAGGCCGCCACTCCAGTGAACAATTAATTCTTCGAGGTCACACGAAGTTTCTTCAAGTGCAACTCTAAGGTTATATATATATACATATGAACGAGAAGTTTGCTTCTTATGATATATGGGGTTTGGAAAGCTTGTCTCCCCCCCCCCCTCACCTCCCCCCTCCCCCAGAAAAATTAACTTTCCGCCTATGAATAAGTTGATAGGCAACTCCTAGCTGCACTTATAGTTTCCAAAGCTGCTTTTTAGGAGGAATTGGGAGAAACATTGCAGTTGTATCTTGTAGTAGGTCAGGTAACTCTGGAATTTTGTTGCTTTCTAAACTGCTGTTTACCCTTTTAAAGTTGATCAACAAGCCCCATTTCAGTGAAGCTGTTAGGGGCAGCTCTGGTAATATTTATTTTAGTTGTCGAAATCCTAAGCTAAAATTTTAACCTGAACCAAACTTTGCAGTGGTACAAAGGGCATTCATTGCATATTGATGCAGAGATGAAATTGTAAAGATCTGGAAGTTTGAAGTGATCAGTTCTGATAGTGAAACTAATACTCGCTGGGGTGTATGAAATGTTTCCTATAACGGGACTAAAACTTGTATAGGCATGAAACTTTCAAGAAATATGATGGTTCAAGTAAAATCTTGGTTTAAGCTAGTTGGTATTGATCCATGGTTAAAGCAAAATTTTTGGCGCAAATTAAACGAGGACAAAGAACACAAATAATAGGACAGGCAGCAACTTCCGACTGATTTTATTTCACACAGAAAAGACGATTTTTGTGGCACAGTCCAAGACTTGATAAAAATATGCACACATCATACCATTCTTTTTTACACCTGCCTTTGCTATTCAAAGAAACAAACTGTTGTAGAGAAACATGCAGCTCCTTATCTTGAAGGGATAATGATGGCATGCTGATGCAGGCATCACCCCTTTTCTTTATGTAAAATAAAAAAAAAAGTTTGTCGGCATCACCTAACAAAAGTTGTGTGCAGAGACGAGAGAGGAAGTTTGGTGCTACCTATTGTAAACGTTCTTGACACGGGTAATAAGGTACAAACCTGGTTCTCAGGCAGAGGATAAATGGCGTAGTTATCGGGGCTGAAGCACATGCTCAAGGTTTCCTTCACGGCATGAAAACGAGGCTGGTTTGATCCGACATCTTCATCAGTGAATATCAGCACATTTGGGGGCTTCTGCGGAGCCATTCCGGCTGATTCTAGGTTGCCCCTGGCATAACTTTCAGCGGGAGAAGCCACCCCACGCAAAGGCAGCTGCGGGCAAAACCCAGCAGTTAGCGAATCGCCACACTTCCCTCACCACAGCTACCAAGACACGGCCAATACGAACGCACCAGGAAGTACGAATGCGGCCGAAAGGACACTCTTCGAAGGACATGTAGGATCATTTATAGGTATGACGTTAAAATATAAGGTTCGCATACAGGCAGACATCGAAAATCAGAAACGCAAATCAACACAACTACGTGCAATGCGCCGCAGGCCTTTATTACTCCCCTCTCCATTCCGTCTCTCGCTCTGCCTATAAACTTTGTTTGATTGATCCTGGGATAGCACCCGCAAAGCGTGCAATGTGTTGCTATTAAGCTGCCAAAACCATTCTTTATGTTGAGGTCGTGCTGTCTGGCCTGATCGTCATAGCACTGGCCAGTCTGCCCTATTTACTCTTTTCCACAACTAAATGGAACAAGATAAACTGCCCCCGCTACGCACTCACAAACACATATTCTACAAAGAATGCAACCATGTTTACAGAGTGTGCATGATGGTAGTTTATCTTGTCCCATTAAGTTGCGGAAAAGAGTACATAGGGCAGACTGGCCTGTACAATGATTGGGCCAGGCACCAGCTCACTGTAGAGAATGGTTTGGGCAGCTTAATGTCAACACATCGCAAGCTTTGCGGGTGCATATAAGGTTCAATAAAGCGAAGTTCATAGACAGGGGAATGTTCCTGTTTAAGCAGGGGAACAGATTTCAAGCTAGAGAATTGTACAATAAATAAATTCTGTTAAACTGTTGCAGTTTAAGCAGGAGAATAAAGATTTCTCGCTAAAGTGATATCCCTCGTGAGCAGCTAGAGGTGTGTGTACATGGGGCATAGTGCATCATGTAATGTACTAATTTGACTTAAATATGTGACAGCTTCACTGGTGTCTGTTCAGTAATTCTGCAGTCGCATTGGTCTTTGATGTAGTGTTTCATTGGTCAACTAGCTTCGCTGGAATGTTCATTGCTTTTTCTCTCCCCCCCCTCCCCCCCCCCCCCGCCACTTATTCAGGCTGGACCATGTTGCTGAAGCAATCCTGTCATACCTGGATGCACGAAGCTTGTGTGCCGCTGAGGCTGTCTGCAGGTCAGGATTTCTGCTACCATTACTTGATTGAAACTGTATTTAAAAATAGTTTTGTGTTCAAAATGAGGCACTTGAATTCCACCTAAAAGCATTTGCACTAACACCAGTAATCTGAAAACGGGGGAAATAGGGACAGTGTAATGGGGCATGTTGGGGGCTTTAGTGTTATCTTTGTAGTGCTTGATGCAATGATGCCTTGAATTAGAATTGTATAAGTTGTTTCTTTGGCCTCCTCATTAAATTAATATCTTATTATAGCATACCTGATCGAAACACAGCAAAAGTTGTACAACAGATTCTATGTTTAGACAGAAAATGTGAAATATAGACTATGCACTTTTGTGTAACAAAACTAAACCGCAAGTAAATTGCAGAATACCTTTATTTGCGCCAAATAAGAAATTCATTATTTTTGTTCACTCGGGCTATAGTCCATCTGTTCATTTGTCCTAATTACACTTGACAACTTGAATATTCCCTTGTTCTAGGGGTTGTGGAAGTGCCATCCTGTTAATGCCACCATAGCTGTGCAAACTGCAAATGGCAACCAGTTCTTTTGTTTGTAGATAGTTACAGCAATAGAAACCTCCTTCCTAATTTGCAAGTGCACTTATCTGCAGTTCACATTTGGACAACTAATGGTGGTACTGATCGTGGTTTAATTGAAGGTAAGGTGCCAGCTGCACATGCTGGAGCTTGTCTTGCGTGTGGTTTCATCAAGAGAGCCACGCCTACATTTTTGGTGTCATATGACAAGAAAAGTCACTTGCACATGGTTTCATCAGAGTCAAGTCGCATTTTTCTTGTCCTACGACAAGAAAAACCGCTTGCCCATGGTTCCATCAAGAGAGGCACACCTACATTTTCCATATCATGAGACGAGAAAACAGTGCTTGTACCCCCTCACTGCAAACTGCCGTGCAGCAAAGCTATTATGAAACGGGTCTATTTGCCCCATCTGCAGGGAATTGCTGCAGGGAGCAAGCTCGTGGTTGGTACATAACAAAAGTAGTAGTGAGCATTACAGCTGTTAGGTACAAAATGTGCCACTTGGCAGCTAAAGCCAGTATTAAAGACATTACATTTAGTATCATCCCTTTTGGGAGGTCTGGTACAATCAGTTTTATAGCAGAACTACAGCTTGACCTGGTTTCTTTTTATGGAGTACTGTTAGTTTGAGTTGCGGCTACAACACATACCAGCAGCTTTTGTTACTCATCCAAATGTCTCACCATATAGTACAGTGCAGTCCACTTATAACGATATCGAGAAAGACGAAAAATATGATCGTTATAACCGATGATCGCTGTATCTGGACTGCAGTTGTTGAAAAAAATTTTTTTTTAATAAAAAAAAGTCAATCGCGGAACATACCTTTGCAGCTCCGAACTCGAATTCGCTACTTGCTCTAAAGAATAGATGATGTAAAAAGTAGGCTGTGAAAAACAAACTTTATTTCTAGCGCCAATGACCGTGTCAAGGGTTAGGCGCGTCGAAATAGTCCGAAATCTGCACTTGCTTTTACGGCAGCTTCAGCTTCACAACCGCGGTGTGCATGGATTCCAGCGGCTGCGCGAACACTGGCGGCAATCCTTTAGCATGCACAAAATCAATTAAGGAGTCGATCGATGACAGTGCACTTTGCGTGGACATTGAGGTCGGGGTCAAGGAGCCACTGTCAATCTCGTTGTCACTGTCACTGCTGCCACCACCGTCGCACAACTTTGCCGTCTGTCGAGACAGCAAATCTTCGGCGATCGCCTCGTCGGTGACCTCATCACAGAACGAGGCAGCACTGTCTGCAGTCAAAAACTCCTCCTTCGACGCACCACCTGTGTCAACAGTAGGAACAAGCTCCCAGAGCTCGGTTACGTCAGCGGCTTCCACCGTGTTGGTCTCAGTGGGTTGGGGAAGTTCGTCCTTACGCACAAAGCCCGCCTTTTTGAAGCAATTGGTGATGAACCACTGGTAAAGCGCCTCTTCAACATCGGCATACAAAGGGTCTCTAACCCTTTTCCGCTGATCGGCATGGCCGCTGATAGCTCCTGCCTTCACAATCGCGGTGCTCCCGGTTTTCAAGATGGTTGATATCGTTAACTGGGCAAGCTCATACTTCTTCACAAGGGCGCTCACCTTGAAGCCGCATCGAAAGTCCTGCAAAATATCCATCTTCGTGTCAAGCGACACAGGTTTGCGCTTTGTTGGCGCCATCTTCGAACTGGGTTGAACCGTTGGTTGCACGTTGCTTCGGTGGCGTCAGCCTGCTATCGAGAGAGAGAGAGATTCCCGGGACATAGAGAAAGATGCGCGGGACGGGCGCCACCGCGCCGCTTTGCTTGTTGCTTTTTTTTTTCCTCTCTCTCTCTTTCGGAGTGACTGTGGCCGACGCGCATGAAGCAGCTAGCACCATCTTGTGGCGCGCTGTGCCTACTCAGGTACTCTCCGGTGCGCGGTCGGGGCGGGACAGGCTGCGCGGTAATGGCAGCAGATACGAACTTACGGAGGTAAACATCGCCTCGTCTCGACATCGTTCGTTTCAGGGAACTAAGCAGTGCAAATGTTACGATTATTTGGCACGGAAAACGCCGTCCAGATGGCAAAATTTTGATCGTTATATCCGATACGCGGTGAATAACCTATCGTTATGTTTTTTTCCCCATAGACCTAATGCATAAAATGACACTCTCATGTCGACCCATCGTTATAACCGATATATCATTATATGTGGTATCATTATAAGTGGACTGCACTGTAGTATTGACATATGCATGGTGACATTGCAAATCCATTCACTTTTTGGGCTTTACAGTTTTTTTTCATTCCATTTTTCTGAGTGTCACCTTTAAGAATAATTGTGACGCTTATCAGTATGTTCACTTTTTATGTGAGCAATGTTTCTCTTCATATACACCCATGTAAGTGTAGCAGCATGACTACACAGTTGTCCCCCCCCCTCTTCACATTGCCTTATTTCACCATTTTGGCATCACATTAGTGGTACAGCAGCATGGAACAGCATTTTGGATGAGAATACCAGGCACTGTATGGGCTTCTGGATATGGCAAAGAGCAAAAATATATTGACATGGTTTTAAGGGGAGACATGGTGTAAAAATATGCAATTTCAGACTATAGATGCGTTTATAGATTTTCTTGCCGTTTCGGAATTGGTATATTTAGATTAACTTTGGAGCGGATAAAAGAAGTGTGCCAATGACCACGGTTTTGGAAGTGAGTTCACAGCGAGAGCAAAGGCACAGAGTTGAAACTTGGGCTTGTTGGTAAAGCATTCTGACTGATTCCATATATACATGGCATTTCGCATTGACTAAAGTAGACAGAGTGCCTGCATTGTGGTTTTTTGCTCAGAGAAAGCTAGTTTCACTGCGCAAACAAACAAATCTGGCCTCATAAAATAGCCGTAAATGTAGAACAAAGCACAGACAGCTGTTCACGCGGTGTGACCAATCAGTAGTATAATACCCTTGTCACACGGGCGTTTGGAAGGCCTTCCAACCGATAGTCAGTTGACTCAAAGGTCAAGTTCGAGCTGCTACACGGGCGGTTTCGAAGGCCGCCGAGTCAATAGTCTATCGAGTCAACGGAGCACCTTACAACTCTATCGAAATCTCGATGGCCTTTGAGCAACGGAAGCGGAAACAGCGCGAACATGCCCTCTCGTTCACAGTGTGCTCGTACTCACGGTTAGAAAGAACAAATCAAACAAAATGCTCTAAATATACTATATATGAGTGTTAGTCATTATTCAATAAAGTGTTTTTGCCACTTGACATGTGCGAACACACACCAAAACGGCAGCCGCATCGAGCGGCGCAAACGTTGCCGCAGTTTCGCTACTCAACAACTTAAAAAACTAAACATATATGTATGGCAATGTATAAACAATTTTTTTAAATATATAAACAAGCATAAAACAAATTATAGTGCTTTTAAATGGTTTTATATGTTGTTTAACTTTTTGTGACATGAAAACGAAAATAAAGATCCGCAGCGCCACACAATTTTGCGAGAAACGCCTGAACCACTCAATGGCCTTTCAAAAGTGCCGTGTAGCAGCGCGACAACTCCTTTGAATCGATAGAGTTGTGGCGTTTCAAAGGCCGTTGACTGGAAGGCCTTCCAAATGTGCCCGTGTGACACAGGTATAGTATAAAAGAAACTGCTATCATGAGAAAGGTGTACATCGGCCAGATAGGCCAATGTATTATTGATAGTGCTTTGAGAGCACTCAATGTTCACTGCGCAATCCAAGGCACCTTGCTGTACTGCGATGGGGGCTGTAAACCAAACTTAGAAAATTTCGTGATTATATTCAAACGCGAGTTAGAACTGATAAGGGAAATTGCGGAAGCAGCAGAGATTGCCTGTGGAAGTGCACAGTGCATCAGCCGACCTGTTGCCTTCACAGAAAAAGAGCTATCCTTCTTAGGTATTCATAATCGCGAATGAGAAGTGTTTCAATGTGCTGTTTTCTTTTTCTTTGTTTGCTTGCCTGGCTATACATGCAGCGAGTTGACGAAAATAAACTTGTTACAAGTTCAGCGCTCAATCTGCTTCTTTCATTTCTTCTTGTCCCAGTGAGGAAAGGGCTTAGTATGAAATTGCTACTATCATTGTAAAAGTTGTTCCTCTTTTTTTATAAGCTCTAGCAGTGGTAATCAAGGTGCGATAGGAAGTATGAAACAGCTGATAAAGTCAAAAGTAAATTTTGAGGCTGCAAAGGCAAAACCGGAGGCACTATAGGCACAGATGGCATCAGTTGGCTACTAATTACTGCCACATAAGACTTTGCATCGTCACTCGATTTCATGGAACATGCGGCTTTGCACTTGCAAATCATTTTCAACAGCCATTTTTCGGTGCATGTTGTTAATTAGTCTTTTTGCCTTTTCTGGTGCGCACATATACATAGGTAAAATGCCCCAAAGTTAGGCACATGCCACAGCTTTGGAAAGTGGCACCGTTTCACAAAGCTGAGGGGCACAGCCTACAACTGGTGACTGACCACATGCGCCAGTGACTCGTCCCAGGCTTTCCAGGCCACCGTGAGATTTGCACGTCTTCCCTGATGCTGGATGCATGTGTTCAGCAAGCTATTGGGTTTCAAACAGCTACAGCCCTGGCAGTTTAGAATGCTGACCTAGAAGGGATTCAGAGAATGTTTGAGAAATCGTGCTGTTGCGGCTCAGAGTGCATTTAGGCCAGGAATCCTCCAGGCACATTGATGAGTATGTGCGGTAGTAAAAATGAAGGAAAAAGTTTTTTTTTACATTACTTACACTGGCTCCAGATACGGAAGGCCATTCCATGTAGGAGCCTATGAAATGTCTGAGTTTACATGAGGACACGTCAGCCCTTCTCACTGCACTGAAAGTCACCACTTTTAAAAATGGTCGTCTTCCCTAGGAGACTAAACTAGGGAATCTGATGAATGTATCTTGGCCAATCACAATTGTCTCTTCCATGCTGTCGCACCGTTCCGCCGGGCTCTGCCTCCTATGTGGCACTTTCGCCTCTGCATATGGCGCAAGCGCGTAGCAATCTGGGAATCCTGTTCCCGCAGTAGCCTTCGACTGTGGCCCCTTTCATCGATTAGTTCAGCCTATCAGAGTAAGGTTCAGGTAGAGCGATCTTCATGGTTGTTGTCACCTCGAAGAGAGCTCTATGTCGGGCCCCAGCGTCGTCTGGGCGCACGCTGATGGAAGGACTGCCTCATGTGAGGAATGCTCATCGCTGTATTGAGATGTAACAGGGCACTGTTTGTGGCATGCATACAGCATGCCATTTATAAGAGCTTCGAATAGTGCCTGTCCATGGTGAGAATTGATGCAGCAGAGTATGTGAAAGTAAGTGGACATATTGGCATGTATATATATTTAAGTTCTCTAAAAACACATTGTAAGTTCGATACCTCTGGGGGTAGTATTCGCGATTGATCACTTTTGGAGGCTCCTTCACTTTTTGATAATTTAGCATTCACTACGAAACCCGCCGTGGTTACTCAGTGGCTATGGTGTTGGGCTGCTGAGCACGAGGTCGTGGGAGCGAATCCCGGCCACGGCGGCCGCATTTCGATGGGGGCGAAATGCGAAAACACCCGTGTGCTTAGATTTAGGTGCACGTTAAAGAACCCCAGGTAGTCGAAATTTTGGAGTCCGCCACTACGGCGTGCCTCATAATCAGAAAGTGGTTTTGGCACGTAAAACCCCATAATTTAATTTAATTCGCTACGAAGCCTCACTGGAGTGATAGGTGTTTGGCCCACTGGCTTAGCCAACCACCGTCTGCTGAAAGTGATCAACCTACAATGCAGTTCCTGCTCCATCTGACCTTTGTGCTTTTGGGTTATGGTTAGCCATTAAATACCAGCAAGCCCAAACCTTCATGCTTTTCCCGACATTATAATAATGTGTTTGGAGCTAAGTACTGTTCTCTTCGTTTCTTAAGTGTTGCCATGAGGTATTAAAACTGCTCAAACCTCTTGCCTGTGCAATGGTGGTCACAGAGAGTGGCGCCGTGTTGTGGCTGAGGGTGGCCTGTGGCGCAAGCTGATGGAACGACGTGTTTCTACGGATCCCCTGTGGCGTGGCCTGGCTGAGAGGAGGGGTTGGATGCAGTACCTGTTCAAGCCACCGCCAGGCGAGCCACACCCTGACCACATGTTTTACAGGTAGGTGTATTCGACTTCAGGAGCCTGTTTATGCATGATAAAATTGCATCTGACGCTAATTTGCTGTCTTTTATTGTGTTTTCTAGGCGTTTGTATCCACGCATCATCCAAGACATTGAGAGCATAGAGAACAACTGGAGGTGTGGAAGGCACAACCTTCAACGTATAAACTGCCGCTCTGAGAATTCCAAAGGTGTCTACTGCCTACAATATGATGACACTAAGATTGTGTCTGGCCTGCGAGATAACACAATCAAGATTTGGGACAGGGCATCCTTGCAATGTGTCAAGGTAAGATAATCCTTCATTGTGAAAGTTGTATACTATGTCTTACATTTTCGGCTGTGTGTGTTCCTCTGCAGGTGCTAACAGGTCACACAGGCTCTGTACTATGCCTGCAGTATGATGACAAAGTGATAATATCTGGGTCCAGTGATTCTACTGTCCGGTAAGTTTTTTCTGCCTCTTCATTGACAAATTACTTCTTTTTTCAGTGCAATAATGCAGCCCGGAAGCAGCATAAGTTGCTCTTAATAGTTCCCTGCCATTTTGAGTGTTGTTAATTTGAAATATGTGAGATTGAAAAATATGTAATTGGGGGGGGGGGGGGACATTTTTAGGTCATTCAATAGGAAAGATTTGGTAAAGGCTTAAAAAATTTTTTCATAAATGTCTAACATTTATCTACAATTGTACACATTACACACTTGCTTGAACCTCTTGCCAATGTGGCACTGCTTGGTTTGGTAGTTTGAGCACTTGGGGTCATGTTCTCAGCTGGTTGACCATGGACAGCATTTTGGAATCACCACTGTTTCTTTAACAAAGCTGGGCATTGCAGGCTGTGATATGTGCAATACTGACCACAAAGTAATTTGGTGAAGAAAGTGGGTGGTGGGTCTTTTGAATCTCAGAGAGCCATCTACACGATGCCCAAATTGATTTTCACTTTGGCTTAGTGCTCTCGTTTATGCAATAAAGGCTTAAGTGTATCCCATTCTCGGGCATGTCCAGCTGCATTCTGACATGGACAGGATACAAAAACACTTGTGTACAGTAAAAGCTCATCAATTTGAATTCTGCAAGGATGCTATGAAAATTCTAACTAATGAAAGTCGGAGAAAGAAATCGCTTGGTTAAGGCGCGTATATATATATATACAGTCAAACCTCGATATATCGAACACGGATATATCGAATTATTGGTTTATCGAACAATTTCTATATCACATGGAAAATCGCATGCATTTTTAATTCTTTATTTCGAACGGGGCCGGATGTAAAATGGGTATATCGAACTCCGCCGCCCCAGACCAAGTGCGCTCTGTTGACATGAGGCGAGCTTTCCCGCAACACACTCGAAGATAGCGGCGGCGCGATCGGCGTTCCAGACTGCTGCGTACGACAGCTGCCCACATCGGTTGCGCCGAGGGCGCCATTTGAACGTAGCGGCGTACACACGCGGCGGCTTGGAGCCAGCACGGCCGCCTCGATCACGCGCGCACCTATGTGCGCACGGCGGGGCAAGCTGCCTCGATCACGCGCGCACGGCGAGGCTTGCCCCCGCCGTGCGCCCGTGATCGAGGCGGCCGTGGAGCCAGTTGGAGCGCTTTGTCGGTGCTGAGCCACACATCATGTGCATTGCGGACTTCGTTGGCGGTGACGACAGCACCGGAACAGTGGCGGAGTTAACAGACGTGGAGATCGCGGCAGAAGTGACTGCTGAGCGGCCAAACGAAGGCGCTGCCGAGGCTGATCCAGCAAGCGCTGATGTTGCCCCGCTCCCGACTGCAACTGAGGCTGTAGCTGCTTTGGCCGTTGTACGCCGCTACTGCGGCGCAATAGAAGGCACTGGACTGTCTCTTGTGGACCGTTTGGACTGTGTTGAGGACGCCGTGGTCAAGCACGCGGTTGCCAATATGAAGCAGGCTACGCTGCTTCAGTACTTTCAGCGAACTAAATAAATACTTTGTTTGAAGCTTCATGTGAGTATCTATTGCGCCACGATTGGTTCATTGATTGATTTGCGCTAGTTTTTGACGCGTTTTCTACGTGATTTTATATATAGAATTCTGGCTATATCAAACTATTTTGCGATCACCGCGCTGTTCGATATATCGAGGTTCGACTGTATATATTTCGATGCAGCGTGAGTGCGCGCGCTCACACGCTACGTCACGTTGGCGTGAAGGTCTATAGTTGGAAGCACTGGTGCAGCCAACGTAACCGGACACGGCCAACGCAATCCGACTTGCCCGACATCAAGATGGCTTTTGCTCCATCCGCGCGTTTGTCGTGCCGATTGCCCCAACCCACAATGCATGGCGCAGAGAAGGAAAAAAAGTTGGAGTTTCGCCCTAAAGGCGAAGCATTGATTGCTATGGCAAATTAGTAAATAGCTATATGAAGTAAGGATAGTAGTTTTATTGGCCGTATAAGTTTGTAAACGTTTGCTTACTAACTAAATGAAGAATCACTGTGTCTCGCGCACACAGGTAAACATAAACACATCTCGCTTGATGACTGCGGAAACTCGCTGTCGCAACACTGGAGTGAGGAATCACGGCTGCAGCAGCAAGTGAATTGACCTTCATACATCTCTTACTTCAAAGCGAACGAAACATAGAAAGCACATCGCATATGAAGCTACCGGCACTACACGCACTCTGCAAACGGCACAGATCTCTTCGAAGATGAGGTCAGTGCGGGCGCACACTTTGACCATGTTGCAGATCACTTTCAAGATACAGCGCCTGCACAGCTGCGCCGTAAGCAACAGCCGCCGGAGAACAACATACCTCGCCCCCGTGCCTCGCGCACACGAGGTTGAGCCTTGTTCACCGGCTCACCCTCGCGCGCTTTTGCTCGCACATACAGCATATGGCGTGCGGCGACGATTTAGTGCCCTTGGATTTTTTACGAAACCTCACGGCGGCGGCGACGGCAGAAATGTGCCTGGAGTGTTCATGTAATTTTTATCGCAATAAAAATGCTGCATCGCCAATGGTCGCAGACAGCCGTTTAAAGTGTTCAAAGTGGCGCGCGGGTTGGGGATCGTTCTGCGCATGCTTCGAAGAGAGCAGCCGACGGCACGGGCGTCAACGTCTGAGGGGATGGCATTTCGGCTGGCGCAAGTGGTGTAGCGCAACTGGCTGCAAGCGGTACGCGCCTAAAATGTCGGGACTATAAACGTGCCTTTGCGCTGCCGACGCTTCTGGCAGGAACAAGAGCTGCGCTCTAAAAAGCACTTGTGAAACGCACCACAACCTGCTTCGACGTTGATCTCCGTTGTACTTTTGTAGCTGCACTGGCTGCACGCTGCAGAGTTCCACTATACGTATAGGTGGGGTTCAAACACTTATCTCAGCAATGCTTTCCTTTCAATAATAGCCACAAATCTCAAAGGCCATGCTTTTTGGTACTGCGAGAGCCGATATACATCACGGCAGCCATGTTTCAGACATTACCTTGTGCTGCTTGGCAGAACACCTCGTAGAGAAAGAGCATAGCTTCCGAGGTGTAACACGAAAAAAAGAAAGAGAAAAAACATGCAGCACCGCGTCCGCGTTTTATCTTGAAGGTCTTGAAAAAGGGAGAGAAGCGACCTGCACCGTAGGCGTTGGCCATGTCTGGCCAGGCGCAAATGCGTCTCTCCAATCAGGCCTAAAAGTGTGCGCCAAAACGTCAGCGCATCGCCGCCACCGTAAACTGATCGGCGCGCCACTGCCGCCGCAGCCAATGTTTCTTGTTGGTGAGATTGATGCGTCATTTAAATAGGCATAAAGATTTCTTTAAGTTAGTCCAGCTTCATTGGAGATTTTGTTGTCTTTTTTTTTTTTCTTTTTGCCTGTCTCAAGCATAGAATCATGTCAAGCAGGGAGCAGTGAATAACACAATACAAACAAAAGTAACCCTGCTCTACACGCGTCTGTGCATGTGTGTCGTCACAAGTCAGCGCAACGTGGGATTCCGAAACTTCTCCCCCAAAAGCGTAATGTGGCGCAGCAAGAAAAAACAGCGGCCTCGGAACATCAGAATCGCGGATTGAGGGTGGTGGGCACTGTAGTTGTGAGTACAATCGGTGATATGTCTGATAGCGGCATCAATGTGAGAGGTACAACTTGTAGTAAGATAGAAATTTCTGAGCTCAATGTGTTTAAGATGCCGCTTGGAAGTTTTCACACTATTTGTGTCGTTGCATTTGAAAAAGTTGTTCTACATTTCTACCTGTAAAAAAAAAAAATTACATGTCTACTGCGTGGCGCTGTTTCTTTGCAGCATTCATGTAAAAAATTCAATTAAACTAACACCTATAGCTGCAATGAACTATAAAACAGTTTCAACGTGCAGGTTAAAAAAGAACTTTTTTTTTTTCCCCGGGAATGATTGTGCATTCAACCAATGCCTGCATTTCTACTAATCCACACTTCGTTCATTCAACCTGGTGATGACAAGTTAACAAATTGAGCAAATTTGTTTTCTATGGCATACTAACATGTATCAGCTTTAAAAAATGTTCATCTGCTGCAAAGAAAAAAAAGTATTTTGATTCTTTTTTCTTCAGGGAAAAAGGTCATTATAAGAAAAGTTGACCTATTTACACGATTGTAAGTAGACGCCCCCCCCCCCCCCCCCCATATCGCGTGACAGGAAAAAAAAGAGCATACCCAAGGGCGCATTCGATAAAGAAAATTTATTAGTAGCTGACATGGTCACTGGACTACTCGTCTTCACTAGTGCTGCCATCGTCATCGTTGCTGCGGTGCCACAGCGCGTTGTCGTCCAGCGAAATTCACATTTGGCAAACGACCGCACCACGGCATCTTGTGGAACAGCAGCCCATGCCGAATGCACCCATCCAACCACATGCAGCCATCAGGGAGGCTCTTTTGACAGGTCCGGTTGGCATAATTTTGTGGTCTTCTGCCACCAGCCACTAGTTGTACTCAAGGCAGAGCAGGTCCTTAAAAGGCGAAGATCAGAGCTTGTTTCATGACCATGTCGCACTTCATTGGCAGGGACCAATCACGCATTTCAGCGATGTACGCCACAAGCTTAGCCTACAGCTCCGGAAGGCGTCCAGACTTCGGCACGTGGGAAATTACTCACTTGCCGTCACAGGTGAAAATTTCGCTTCGCTGCAGTCGCCACACTCGCACCACCCGTTCAGAAACATCGAACTTGCGGCCCACTGCGCAGCGATTTGTTTCTTCGGCGTAAAGGATGGCAGCCCTCTTGAACACTGCTGTGAATGAGTGCCGAATCATTAGTGGGCCTGGAGCACTCATGAGGATAGCACGTAGCCGGCAGTCAAGTGGAGCGCGTCAAGCCAATGCCTTTCGTCAAACTATAGAGAAAGCTAAGCGCAACAACGCAACGGGTTTCCGTGAGCGGTGTCAGCTCATCCATGAACTGCCGATACTCCCTGCAAGCGCCGCCGTTCTGAGGGTGCCGCCGCGAATGGAACAGTGGCGCTTCCATCAACTATCGACCCCCCCCCCCCCCCCTGTGAGTGTTGTGTGCACTGTAAAACTCAAAAATGTTGAAAAACCCTTCCGGAAAGTGAACAAACACGCGGGATAGTGAAAAGCTACGGACAGGGCCATAGAGCAAACATAAAATTGTAACTACGTTGTAGCTCTAGTTGGGTCTCGCTTTTTTGGCGGTGCCATGTTTTGGTTTCGATTGTAAGTCGACCCCCCCCCCCCCCCACTTCAGATCTTCAAATTTAAAAAAAAGTGGTCGACTTACAATCGTACAATCGTGTAAATACAGTACATTATCAAAGGGTGATTAATATTCAGAGCAAGTGATGTCCAGTCAGGAAGGTGCATTATAACATATGCTGATTGGTTGACATCTGAAAGGCTGACCCCGCAAGAGTTGGTCATAGAAAAGGTCTGTTCAACATAAACGCTGTTAGATATCTGCCCAATTTTTTAAAAAATATTTCGGCTGAAGAGCAGAAATCTTACAAATGGTTGAGTAATTCTCTCACTTTCAACACCTCTGTGTTCGGTCCTCTCAGCCCTTAGTATGAAAAGGCCAGAATTTCAACCAGTTTAGCAAAGAAGGATGTGAAACAGCTTTTTAAATTGGTGGTTTCGGTTTACACACCGCCGTCACCAATGAATAACCCGGTGCCGTGCCACTGACGCCGTCGCCGCTGGCTAGAAACGACCACCTTGCTGTCGCTGGTCGAAACCGACGCGGCACACACCTCTAGTCAGGGCTAGGCAAAGGGCTGCACATGGAGAGAGCAAAGCTGCACGGCCTGCGCGGCGGCGCCAGCATCGCCAACGTGCTCCCACGCACTAGCACTCTCCCCATCCACGATGGCGCGGAGGTCAAATTATCGGTAGCAGTGTGGATTTCATTCCGAATTAGCCGGCTGTGTTACATATTGCTTTCAATACATTGTTCGACGGACCGCGGCGGCTGCGTTGAATTATCCGAAATTTTGAATTAAAAAGTTTTGAATAACGAGCTTATACTGTAGTGCGCTTTGGGTACATGATGTTCTCGTGTATTCTGGTGCTGAGCACGAAGTCTCACGTTCAATTTTCGGCCACAGCAGCTGCACTTTGGTGGGGGTAGAGCACAAGGCCACTTGTGTGCACTTCAAAGAACTCCAGGTTGTCGCAGTTGATCTGGAGCCCTCCTTTATGACGTCCTTCACCACTCGCTGTGCAGTTTCAGAATGTTAAACCCCACAATTTTAAAATTCTCGGGGGCTTGAAAGTAACCTGAAACCATCAATTATGGCATCTTCCACAACTCCGGTGTTGCTTTAAGATATTTCACCATCAAGGGTGCAACAGCTGTACGAATTGCGGCATTTTGATACACTTGCATAGTTCTGCGCCAAACTGTGCTGAGAGTATGAAATTTGTTGAAATTGAGCCACACTGCGGCAAAATTCTCCGACTAGCTGCGAAAGTTCAGTTGCACTAGATTTAGTAGGATAAACTATGTTCACAACATGCAGTGTCATCGTCGTCATTCGTGTTTCAGATGTCGCCAAGCCAACCCAGTCGCAAAGGCGCAGCAATGGAAAGGCGAGGGTAGAGTGTACTAGTAGTGGTGGGCGTGCTTGCTTTTGGGGACCCAGAGAGTTGCTTTTGCAATGCTGCTTTCTGGTTGCAACGCAGCTCTTACAGCGACGAGCTTTCTTTGACTCTTCCACCCATTTTCATTGTGGGTCAGTAGTACAAGAGGAGTCGGACTTGGGGGAAGGAAAGCAAGGAAACACGCCAAAGGAAAAGGCGCGTGCTCTTCGGCAACTGAGTTGGGAAGAGTGGTGGGGGGGACTGTTGTTTGCTCGTTTGTTCAGGCTATTCGCTTACATTGACAATCATCTTTGATAGTTTCTGCATAGTTTCTTCTCTGTTAAACTGCTCCACTATCAGAATTTGGCGCTTCAAAATGGAGTTTCCTTACCACATATGCCTGCCCCAAATTTTGATTTTTCTTGCTCGAAAAATTGCTCCAAATCCAATTTCATCTGTTGCACCCTACTGCATGAATTGACTATTCTCACTCCATTTCTAAGATAGGGATAATTCCTGAAATTCCTAAGCCTAGCAACCCAGTGAAAGCCACCACTCTGTTGTTGGCATGGAAAGTACTGGCAGAATTGTGCAGCAGTGCTCTGCTCATCAGTCACACCACACTAGAATATGACACGGAAAAGATGTTGATGTCAAATGTGTTCTAGTGTTGCTTAGTTCTTGACCCCACAAATACAATGGAACCTCTTTCCACTCACTTTTGTTTATTCAACACCACTTAGTTGATCTGCCTTTAAGGTAGAGCTTCAGAAGTACCAGAAGGAACCCGTGCACGCTGCACTTCTCTTCATTCAAACATAAGATAACCTGAACCAAATTTGTGTTGTGTGTTGGGGATTAACAGGAGTCAACTGTGGTAATGTTGCTTTGCAGGGTTTGGGATGTGAAGACGGGTGAAATGGTTAATACCTTGATCCACCACTGTGAGGCTGTGCTCCATCTGCGCTTCAACAATGGCATGATGGTCACCTGCTCAAAAGTAAGTCATCTAAACTCTGCACTAACCAAATAAAGTGAAATTTTTTTATAATAAACACCAAACAGGTACTTCTATTAACCCTTTGAGGGTCGATTTTTTTCGCCATATGCGACCGCCCAGGGTCAAATTTTTTTTTATTGCAGATTCCGATTCTTCTTAGGGACTTGTCTCGAAAAAAATTTACCGCAATTCTAGTGTGACTGTTAAGTGAGAAAAAAAATCTTTTGCATTGGTATATATGCACTCTTCATTCATGAATAACAATAAAAAAGGAAATAAACTTATCAGAATTAAAAAGTTTATGCATTTTTATGCACATAGTTCAAGACGTTGAAAAGCCGCGCACGAGAATATTTCGCAAGCCTCAAATTTTCCTGCTCTTGCACTAATACGTACGTCCATAGTGTAATCGAACTGTGTAGGTGCGCGCACTCAAGAAAACTGGTTGTGTGCCCATCAAAAAAAGCAACACGTGTGACAAACTTCGGCTAATCTTCATCTTATCGCCAACCAGCTAGGGCAATTAGTTTTCGCCGGTCTTAAAAAAAAAAAAGAAACGGAAACGCATACAAGCAAGGCAGCATCCTTCCAATGCGCACCCCTGTGAGCACTAAACGAGCGAGAAACAAGTGGTTGCCCTATGAGCGATTAGGAACGAGATAGCCATCAGTTTTGCAAGCGCAGAAAGCTGAAAGCGCCAGCGAAACAATCCAAACGGCTGCCCGCTCGCGCGCGTGCCAATGCACGAGCGGTAGTATATAGATGCGCGGGAGCAAACTAGCACTAAAACAAACCATGCAACAAAAACCAAGAGAGATAGGCGCGCGAAAAAAAAATCACCTGTATCCCCACATAGTGGCAGCACATGACAGAAAACAAGAAGTTAGGAAATTGGCGCGCTTTTTAAGCGTACAGACAGCGCCGTAAATATACGGCATCGACCGTTTTCGGACTTGTTCGTGGTGCCGTATATTTACGTCATCGACAGTCAAAGGGTTAATTTGACCTAGATGGGATAGGTCGATGGGAGCAATGGAATCAATTTATTGTCTGGCTGATCAAATAAAAAAGGGAGAAAAACATCTTAAGCAAATCACTGCTTCATTTGGCAGTATTTGAAGATACGCGAAACAGAAAAACAATCAGTTAAGACCAATAACATAGTCTTTCGAAACTGTACTTTCATTAATTTTGCAGTAATAGGTAGGTTACTGGACAAATGAAGGTCAAAGTTTGATTCTTCAAATTTTGCACTGAAACACTAGTGCCAGTATGTCACTGATTTCATGGATTTCAGAGTAATTTTTCAAAAATTATTTTGGCTGCTGGGGCTCGCTATGAGTTCTGAAAACTTGCCAAGTTCAGTTTTTGACTCTGCTAGAATGCAGTGCAGTGCAATTCTATCTGGTGCCTAAGTCTACACTGAACCAGGTGCTATGTTGCTCCGAAATGAAGTGCATGGTTGGGCCAACTGATGGAGCATACTGAAGCTCTTTATCTATTATGTTAAGTTTCGCCCACTTATATTGCACACAACCACTAAGAATGGTTGGCACAATGTGCAGTTTATTAGCCTCATGCCTGATGTGAAGGCCATGTGTAAAGCTCGCTTTTTGGTGAGGGCTCTACTCATCAGTTAACACAACTTCATTAATCCTGGGTTTGCCAGCTGGCATTTAGTGAATGGAAATCTGCACCAAGAACTGGAAGAAGCAAGTGTGCATGCCTACTAGCAAGAAATATGTTCATCCGTAGCTTTGTAGTGACAGAGGAAGTTTGTAATGATCTTGGAACTGCATTTCTTCGCAGGATCGTTCCATTGCTGTCTGGGACATGGTGGCCCCTCGCGAGATCAACTTGCGGCGGGTGCTCGTTGGCCACAGAGCTGCAGTGAATGTAGTGGACTTTGATGAACGCTATGTGGTGTCTGCTTCAGGAGATCGCACTATCAAAGTTTGGGGAACACCAAACTGTGAGTTCGTACGAACCCTCAATGGCCACAAGCGTGGAATTGCCTGCCTGCAGTATCGAGATAGGCTTGTGGTTTCTGGCAGCTCTGACAACACTATCAGGTGAGGTGCTGTGGCAGCCTTTCTTGTGCCCAAGGAAATCATTGTTGATGTCTACTCTGCAGGCTGTGGGACATTGAATGTGGTGCTTGCCTGCGTGTGCTTGAAGGCCATGAAGAACTGGTGCGCTGCATCCGCTTTGACACCAAGCGCATAGTGTCCGGTGCTTATGATGGCAAGATCAAAGTGTGGGACCTAGCAGCAGCCCTGGACCCTCGAGCACCTGCAGGAACACTCTGCTTGCGCACTCTTGTGGTAAGCTGAGCTATCTATGCTAATGCCGAGCAGTACTTAATGATTTCTGTGCCTGCCTTGCAGGAGCACAGTGGCCGAGTGTTCCGGCTGCAGTTTGACGACTTTCAAATTGTATCGTCATCTCATGATGACACCATCCTCATCTGGGACTTTCTACACCTGCCATCGGAGGCTGCATCATCTCCCTTGCCACCTCGCACCTACACCTATGTAAACAAGTGACATCCACCGTCCCCTGGGGAAGGCGACTCCTGAGGTCCTGGCTGTTTCTCTACTGGACCCTCCAGCCATGCATGGCTTCTACCTCTGCTTGGCCATGTGAAGCTTTTGGGTGTTATGTGGGCTGTCCTCCAAAAAGCCAGGTCTTCTTCCTCTTTGTGTTGTTGTTTGCCATGGTTATTGACTGTCCCTGCCAGCCTTGGTTATGGCACCAAGGAAGCTCCTTCTAACGCTAAACCTGTGGGGATCGGACTTTTTGCTTTGTGATAGTTCCGTGACAGGTGTGGTGCTGGTATGATGTGGACAGCTGTGTGTTGTGTGCAGCAGCAAGCAAAGTACCATCATTGGTCCCATTGATGCTCAGAGCTTATCAAGAAAGATGCTGTCCTTGATGGTGTTCATTGTAGGCCACTGTAGATACAGCAGCTTCCTAACCATCTGGCTTTTGGGTGTTGCTTCTGGCGTGAGTGACAAAGTATTACTAGGCTTGCCTGGACACATGGTGGAGTTCGCTCCACAACCTGCTTTCAACCACGACTTTTTTTTTTCTTTTGTTCGAACCTTCCATCTTGGTATCCTAATGCTGTGGAAGTGAAGCAGCTGTATAGGATTGCTGTTCCCTGCTGAGAATGTGGACGAGTAGGCAGTTGCTGAAAAACAAGGGTGGGGTGTACATGACTACTCTCTGCAGCTGTGGCAACTGTTCTGCTTTGTCGCATGCTGCAGTGATCGTGCGTTGGTTTTCGAACCAAGACTCTGCAGGTTTGTCCTGTTTGTGTGCTGGAGCATGGTCAATGTTTTTGTTGTGTTTACCAAAAAAAAAAAAAAATTGGTTATCAGCTGCATCTGTGCTGTGAGTGTGTCCACACCATGTGAGTGCATGTGTGTGATGTCTGTGCAGGTGATGCTGCATCATGTTGTCACTCCTAGAAAAGTTTGTTTTGAATGGTGACGCAAACTTTTCACTCAAGGTGCAATTGCTGTTTGCCAGTGCCCATAGTTCATGGCAGGAGCCCTGAGTGTTGGTGAAAACTTATCAGTGGACCTCTTCTATCGGCAGCTTCAGACTTTGAGGGGTATTTATTTAGTATGGGCTCTGCTAGCAAATTTGTTTGAAGTGATCACCTTGATGAGATATTTGCCTGCATTCCAAAGCTGCTTTAGGAAGCAAAAAGTTGTAGCATTTTGATTGTAAATAAATGATGTTGCCGGTAGGTGACTTCTTTTATGAGTTGAACATTTGTGGCTCCAGGATGTTCTTTACCTGGTGCAGGTGCTTCTGTGTTCACATAGAGTATGTGTAAATATACACGTGCATACATGTACATGTAAATATATGTTGAAAGTGTTGATCATGTATTGAAAAGTACGGACTACTTGATATTTGCATCAAATGCAGGGATTGTTCCTGAACCAAGGCTGAGTTATGTTTTCATGGAAATGGCAAAGTTGATGTGTAAATGTTGCATGTTTAATGACAGCTACTCACTGGTGCACCTAGGGCTACTTCATAATTTATTTTACCCTTAAGGGCCCTTTACAGGTCATTACATAAGGGCCACTTGTGTAAACTGAAATGTTTCAGTATTTGCGGGCAGTGTGACCAAAGCAGAAAAGCCATTTTTGTGAAATGTCTCAAACGCCAACTTGCGTTGTGCTGTGCATGCCTATGCCAACATGTGACATACAGCTGGGCAGAGTAAGGTAACATAACAGCAAGTTGCTTCTTCATGAGTGTTGAAGGCTGCTCTAGGCACACTGCTGCTTTAAGACAGTGTCCTGCTCTTGCAAAAAAAAAAAAAAAAGCTTGTCGCAGCATAACTCCAGCATGTATCAGGAAAACCTTGGTTTCATTGCATGGGCAAGTAGGCTAGATTCTAGCATATTGCAGAATATGTACAGTTAAACCTCGATATAACGAAGTCTGTAAAATTGGCAATTTTCTGGTTATATCGAAATTTCGTTCTGCTGGTCTATGCAAATAAGTACAGTCACCGATCGATTTTTCTTCCATGGGAAGGGGCCGCAAAATTTTCGGAATTAACGGACAATCGAAAAAAAGCAAATTACAATGAGAAAACAATTCATTTTGATAAATTTGGTAGTTGGCGACGAATGATACGGTTTCATGCCACGTGCGTAGACATCTCGGCGGTACGAATTAAGTGAAGCCAGCCACGCTTTCGCGTGACTCCGCCTCCGCGGCTGATAGCGTTGCCCGCACTAGCACGACGCCCAGTGGCGTAGCTAGGTCACGTGGCACCCGGGGCCCTTAGGTCTTCTGTCACCCCCCTACTCCCCCGCTGGGTGTAGCCGGCGGAAAGAGGGGTGTCTTCACACGTATATGACACCCCCCCCTCCCTCACTGGCCCCTTGCACCCGGGGCCCACGGCCCCCCGGCCCCCCCTGTTGCTACGCCACTGACGACGCCATCGGGAAAAGCGCCGACAGCGGGGAGCTAATGCCACAGAACACCTATACAAACTTAGAGAAGGGAAACTGTACCTTCCACAGTGCTACGGAAATAAGCATAGCGGTGGCGTCGTGAACTAAAGTATGCGACCACAGGTGGCGCTGTACAACAGGAAACGGAAACGGGGTTTTGCACACGCTTTACCAGGTGTTCTGTGGCTTTACTGGGTGTCTGGCTGCTGCGCCTCGATCGTGCTCCCGCCAGTTTAGTTGCTGTGTAGCAAACGTAGCGCCTACATATTTGCCACACAGCAACCAAACTGGCGGGAGCACGATCGAGGCGCAGCAGAATACATGTAGCGCTGAGTCATATCGAGTTAAGGCACACTCTAAACTGACTTTTAAGGGCATTCCGAGCGGTTTTTCGTTTATTACGCCGCCGTTACCCTGAGTTAAATTGTGCCGCCGCGCTCCAGCTGTTGCATTTCGTGTAGGGCTACTGACAGAATGCGGTTTCCAGGTGGCACGATGGCCTCGACTGGAATAAACGCACACGACACCAAAGATTGAGTAAGCCTGAAAATATTTTATTTGCATTTTACAAGTACAACAAAAAGCACACGTGTACGCATCCACACAAACGCGGTTACATAGTCAAAAAATGGCTCATTAATAATGGTAGCACAAACGCACAAGAAAGGAGACCTAAGCTACAAAACGTACGGTCGGCTGCTAAGTATAATAATTTCCCTGTCACCGCGTGCCACTTTTATACAGCATCTTTACAGCACTACCAGGCCGGGTAGTTTGGCGGAAAGAACGCAACCGCTTATACGGCCGTCAGCTGCCTCTTCCTTACGGGTGTCATAATTATCCTAATCTCCGCATCAACGTCGTGCAAGTTCGCATACAGGTATCTGTATCTGAACCATATGTGCCAGCTTAATACACGTGTAGTGAAATTATGATAACCACTGCGTCTTATCAAACGTATTGGTTTTGCAAATGCGCATTACAGCTGACGGAACGACATACTGTAAGTGAAGCACAAGAGAGCAAGGACAAAAGGAGGATACAACACTTGAAGAAATGAAGAATTAGTAGGCACACAGCAAACAAGCGATGACGGAGAACACACAATGATGCATCGGGTGTTCTGTGACATCGGTTTGCGTACTTGCGGTGTTATGGAGATCAACGGCATAAAAACGTACCTTCAAGCGTACTCCCTCAACCTCCGCCGCATTCATTATGATAATCAACGCCTAAACAAAATGAGGCACTATTCTTTGCCAAGAGTAGACCTTCTTACAGCAAGTCTATGTAATGACTCGCAGACGAAACCAGCATGCTTTCGAAAATGTTTTACCGCCGTAGTATTCGAACGCCAACGGCCAGGAAACACATCGATACCAATAGGCTGTCGGCTGTCGGTGGTTAATCGAGCACAAAAACCTTGACGCTATGACTAAAAAGCAGCTTCAACAATCAAATATTTAAAAAATCAACTGCCTCTTTGCCTGAGGTAAAAAAGCATCCTTAGACACCTCGATTGTTCATGTCAATGGTTTGTGTAAATTAAAAAATTCAGCATGTTCAGCGCCTCTAGCAGAGAAAGCACAAATTAAAGTAGTCGACCAAATTACAGTAGCTCCACTTGCGCGCTTACGCTGAAACGCGCCTCGATTGATTTTTCGCCCTCTGTGGCCATTTGTTGAACTTGAGAGTGTGCGGGGCCTGCTAATGCTTCGTCTGCCTCTCGCTCCAACGGGTCACCGGAACTAGAGGTTATGCAACCTTCAATATTAAATGCGCAGCAAGACAGCTTACATTGTGCCACGCCGTCTCGGCACGCACAATCTTGCTTCTAAAGCAGGGTGCGCGGCTGTGTATGCGCTCAGCCGCACTTACAACCATGAGCAGCCACGGCCGACACGCGCGCCAACTGACCCCCCTCTGCCGTGAGGGGGAAAAGTAAACTTGTCCGCAATAGAGATTAGAGGCGATTGGAATATTGTTGGGAGTAGGGAAACTATAAAAAACGGAGATGTACAAAAGCAAAGTTCACATTAGGGGTCAGAAAATTTGGTTGTGGGAGTTCATAGTGCTTTTTTTTTTTAACCTAGGTAGGACATCGGGCAGTATACACCCTTAGAAAAATTTACACCCTTTGGGGCGTATCTTGTCCCACAACGATAATCATCTGTCTTGCCCGCGTTTCCTTTCTTTAGCGCTGCGAGCCCGGTACTTCCCAGTCGCGAACGGCATGCGTGTTATCAGTGTGACGCAGCATTCTCGACAGGAAAGTAGCCAGCGCCGGGTTTTCAAGAATGGAAACTCAAGCAAGGCAGATGACGATTATCGTTGTGGGGCAAATATACACCCTAAAGGGTGCAACCGTTTTAAGAGTGTAATAGCGAAAGCTTGGTTGCGCAACCCCACGCTCCGTTCCAAAGGGGAAGCTCGTAACATCCCATCCGTCCGCCCCCTCGCGCGCGCTTCATCACGTTACCGCGAGCTATCTCCCTCCCCTCTTTCCCTCTGCTCGCGCGGGAAGGCGGCACTCGTGAAGCCACCATCTTTCTTGTCAGCCTCGCATACTTTCACTCGCACCTAAAGCACACAGTGCGCGAGGCGCGATAGGATCTCGTTGCACTTGGACTTTATCGCTATTCTTGCGCCGCGCGCGATTTGAGAGAGAGAGAGGTGCGTTTGCAAGCAGCTGCTTGTGATTCAGTCACCTGACCAACTGCGTCGTCGAAGGTTTGCATTTCTCGGCATTCCTTTGCGGCGGCAGTGAAATTTCGTTATATTGAAATCTCATACAAACGCACTTTGTTATATTAAGGTTCTAAATGTGTTCTATGGACAAGAGGTTATCAAAAGTTAGATACTTCGTTATATCAAGAATTTTGTTTATTGAAGTCCATTATATCAAGGTTTAACTATATGTACAGTAATGTGAACATTGAAACTGTGTACCCTCATGAAAATGTAAAAATGGAGAGATTTGGATACATTTACACAGCTGATGATACTGCTTGTTTGCCTTTGCTTGGAGCAACTGGCAAGTGCCATGTGTAGGAGCAGCAAAAATGTAGCTAAAACACATCCAGCTGAATTGAAGAAATTCACTGGTGCAGACACTTGTGCCGTGTGTATTGGGCTTTCAGCACAGCCTGCAGTGTGCTGTGTGATCCTCAACTTTGCGTAACAAGGCATTTATTTGTGCAGTACAAAAAAAAAAAAAGCACACCACACCCCACTGCTGTTAAAAAGCCTTGTGGGTTCCAGGTTGGACTCCCCAAGGTGCCTAGAGTCCATAGCTTATGCCAGCACACCATAAACATGAAGTTAAATATACCAGCTGTCCCAACTTCATGTTGTGCAGATTAAAAAAAGAAAAATAATGGAGGGCTTTCCGTAATTCACGGTATGTCAGTGAGTGTTGTCCATGCTAGTCTTCTTTTATTGTGCTGAATTATCTTAAATTTTAATTAATGATTGGTAAAGTCCAAAAGTTGTGAATGTCTAGGCATGACCATTAACATTATTTAAAGCAACCTAGATCTTCAGTGGTCCTTTTCTCCAACAGAGAAAGCCCACAAAATTTGAAAATTACCTTGTGATAATTTTTCCACGCACCAGGAATTGTAGCACTCTCAAACAGTGTCAACTTATTTATGTCCACTGCATATTTGAAGAGATTTATGTTTGAGAGCACAGCACTCAAATATGGGCCAGCTCATTTGGCTATGTTTGGTCAGATATCAGCCTATATTGGTCAGATATGGGCCTAGCTTGTTGCATTGGGATTGAATGACTGTGCTCTTTTTCCCCACAGTGTCATCAGCTTTCAGCACACATTGCTTTATAAATGCAAAGCTCCAGCTCTGAAAGTGCATAAGATGTGCAGAACACTTGATGACGAGGTTTACATTTGAGACTGCTGTTATCACTGGCACGTGGATGCCATCATTGTAAAGTGGGATTTAATTTTTTTTTCAGCTGAGAAAAAGACTGCATGAGACCTAGGTTGCTTTAAATGCTGTCATTGGTCATTTCTCAATATTTTCCACAACTTTTTCAACACCCTAAAGATAAGTAAGCTAAGTTATGTGTAGGTAATTAAACTACAATAAATTGATTGTGTACAATAAAAGATACTCATGACTGGCGTGGACAACACCCACCAACATATATTGTGCCATTCGCATAAGGCCCTACAGTATTTTTTAATTCTTGGGGACATTTAGTTGGGACAGCTGGTGTTTACTGCATTTGAAGTTGAGATA
Source organism: Dermacentor andersoni (assembly GCF_023375885.2). Classification (NCBI taxonomy): domain Eukaryota; kingdom Metazoa; phylum Arthropoda; class Arachnida; order Ixodida; family Ixodidae; genus Dermacentor; species Dermacentor andersoni. The sequence continues at coordinate 54,848,504 of NC_092814.1, read as the reverse complement.
CATAAAAACATTTAATTGATGGGGGGCAGTGCACAAAAATACAATGGTAGGAAGAGAGTGGACAACACAAACTCTGCACTTCCACCTAACCTTTATTTCGCGAAGTAACAGTCTTAAATGAGCATACCAGCGCATCACCATAGGACAAAAAAATGCACTTCATATCCAGGGCCGGATTAACAGTGCTGAGGGCCCAGTTTAAAAAAACAAGGGGGACCCCTCCACCCCCTCTCGCCTTACCCTCTCGTCATTCTTGAGGCTTGACACTTTTTAGAATTCGCTACAAACACATGCCGTATTTACTCGAAGAATCTCCAGAGTGTTTATGAACATTGCCTGGGCATCTACTTTCTCGCAGAGCACGTTGAGAGATTGTCATCGGAATTTAACTACTCCAGGAGATAAAGAGACATAGACAGCATTAAGATTTGTTGGGCTAGTTGGTTCATGCTGAAAGGAGGGTAAATGTTTTTAATAACACTCTCGAATAAACATCGTACATATATTCATGTATGCACATATCTTTCTCTTCTATACAGGTAATAAATTTACATCTTTGCAGGCAATATCCACTTTTCTTATAAAAGGAAACATTAATATTGTACACGCCTTTTCTGCTATTAAATTGCGGAATAAATTTACATCTTTAAAAGAAATTTTCTGCTTCAACACAATGTAGAAAATAGGTTATGCGTTTCGCAGAAATTCAACCTTGAAATGGGGCGTGTATACGTATTAACATGTTTTCTCTTTCCATTCATCTTTTAAGAAAAGAAAGAAAGGTATGTGCATTTCTACAGGCATTTTCATACCTTTTGTTGGGACAGTTTGTTGGCGAGATCTTCAACATTGACCCTCCTAAGAATCCTCGTCTCCACGCTCGGCAGCGACAAATCACTGAGGCGGCTGTCAGTCATAGTTGATTGAGGCCTTAGGAGTGGGGGGGGGGGGCCCTAAGCCCGGAGGGCCCGGTTCATTTAAATCCTTTGAACCCTGGATAATACGCCCCTCTTTATATCACAGTTGTGAGTGTTTTGTGTTATCTACTCGTTTCTTGTGCTGCGTATTTTTGTGCACTGTCCCCCTCCAATTCGGTGTGGATGTATACCAGCTAGCTCAATTATCGACATTACGTAAAAATAGATGCATTTCACCGTGCATAAGGTGGGATGCAATAAAAAATAGTGTACCTTCTTAAGCAAAAAATATATATTTTTTTTGCTTTGAAAGTACTGCTCAGACATTTACCCAAAGATAAACCAAAATATTGGCTAAAAGACTGCAAAACTGGTCTGTCTTCATTGCATCTTCCTATCTGTGTCTATCATGCTGCTTTACACTTCTTGGGATTCTTGGGACCTTTGCTGTTGACAGATGACAGTGCCTGGAGATTTCCAGTTTCATCTTCTAGAATAACCTCATCTTAGTACAGACGGAAGACAATTGCAAGCCGCATGAATCCACCAATATGAGACCTTTGTTTGCAAACACTTCAGCTGCGCAAATAACCAGTTTTAAAACCATTTTTGACATAAATACAACATGCTGAGAAAGGGGGCATGCATAAGGTGAGTTTGTTGTGATTTGCCACTGCAGTATCTATAGCCATCTACCTACACTGCTGGAAGCATTGTGCCACCACACAAAAGAGCGAAAGAAACAAATCTGTGAAGCCGCATCACAAAATTGACATCCGCCTAACACGGTTTTTCACATGCTTGCAGCAAGTCCTACTGCACAAATTTTAGTCTGCTTACTGAGAAATGGCACCCTTATGATAGACTCGACAATCGGGCATCTTGATGAAGGCATTTTCCATGGGGTACTCTCATCGCTGTGTGGTTGTTGCGAGTATTTGTGGGAACGTGGGCCTTCGTATTTTAGCTTCACAAGATCTGTCTTTTCGTGCTACTATGGTTAATACTGATTTATTTTATGCAGAACTTTCCTTAATTTCAAAAATAATTTTTATCTTTAATTTTTACATATTTTTGTCTGCTCTAGAGAGGGTGATCTAATGCTGGTTTCAGCCTAGATTTACCAGAAGGCTGTTTCATTTCAACTTGTGGCTCCTAAGTGTGAAATCCTGGCCCACTTCCTGAATCTTCCTGCTTGTTGCCTCTTTTACATTGTTTATGCATATTTTACTGCTGGTCTACAGTACACATGAACCCTTAGTAGTGCTCTACCTTTTTGTAGGTGTTATTCTAATTGCTAAGAATTTCAGTTAGCATTGCATTTCGTGTGAACAATGGACCTATATGTTCAACTACAGCTTCTAATTACCTGCCTTTTAGGCCCTAACTAGTTCAAGACTGCTTTTATTGGCACATATTCTGAAAGTAATGTAAATGTAATTGGATCAATAGCCCATTGGCTAGTTTCTGGTCTAATACAGAATACATATAAAGTCATCCTTGAAAGATGGCATTTTCACATCACAGTACAATAATACATACCTATAAGCAAAAGGTAGATCACAAGTGACAAGTTATAATTGCATGCTATATAGTGTCAACAATATGAAAAAAAAAGTATATATGGTGTAAGAACATTATAGCGTAACCACAAAGAACCTGTTCAATTAGCTGGTACACTGTTGTTAAGACTAAAATTGAGCAAGTTTCAGCAGTAATTTCTTCCATATTTTTGCACCAGTATATTCTATAAGCCTTTCACCATAAATGAGAACATTTAATAAAATTTCTGCTTAAGGGAGGGCATGTTGAATGTATTGCAGTGGGTTGGAACAGTTTACTTCAAACAGGAAACTAATGTTGGTGATTTTCTTTACCAGCAGTGTATTTATTCAATTTATTAGACCCAAAGTGTAGACACTGAAGCGATGTTCGCTAAGTAAATAAATAATAAATAAATAAAATAAATAAGTAAAGAATAAATAAAAAGTTATATATATATATATATATATATATATATATATATATATATATATATATATATATATGTGTGTGTGTGTTAGTAATACCTACTGTTGTAAGCCTTCCAAAATGTTGCCTTTTGTAAGTTTGCCCCAAGGATTCAATACAATAATTGACAGATGGAGCAGATAAATGCTGAAGTAAGTGTTGCATTTTAACAATCAAAACCTTTTTACTCACACTTTGTATATGTACTTGCAAATGCAGATGACAGTAAAAATTATTGCCCAACAAGACAATGTGCTAATTCATTAATTTTACTGTGTGGGAGTGTTGGATTAGGTTCATTTTTTATTCTATAGTGAAACATTTAGTTTTTCTCTGCTATTGTTAGTTTTAGTGGTGTCGAACTGAAATCTTTTTGGGTTCGTACTTTTCGGTTCAGTTCAGGTTCAGCTCTGGAGTGAAAATGACAGTTCAAACTGATTCGGAGCTTGTAGAACCAGTTTATTCGGATTCAAAGAAGAAAAAAAAAATGTTTACGTGTGTCTGGTTGAAGAACATGCAACACTTTTGGAGAAACATCGAAATTTCCTTGACTCCTAGCTGTGTAAAACTACTGTGGACCATTTTCCTTTGCATGGGGCATTAACTTTTAAAAAAGTACCACAAAAATTATCTGCCATATAAAGTTGTGTCTAGAGGTTGGCACTTGTACATTCAGTGGGCTTCGTGGCACCCTGTGCACCTATGCAATCAAATCAGTTTATTAATATTATTACATCGTAGGTTAATTACAGCATATAAAATATATGTATACTGACGAGGGTTTCAAAGTAAAAGACTGCAACGGGACCCTCGATGAAGATTACATGTAAATGATACAAGGATTAGCAGCAGTGTGAACAATAGAGCAGATATATCAAGTAAGAAATAACAGTAAGCATAATGGAATAGAAAACATACAAATGCATGAAAGCAAAAAAACAAACAAATTGAGAAATAAATACTGTATATAAAAACAAATCTCGTGCTGCTAAACAAGCACGAACATCAAAAATTTTACAAATAATCTTAAAAAGAATTCTTATAAAGAAATCATTGTAAAGAAATCTTATAAAGAAACATTGGATTTTAGAGACATGGGTAAATAATTCCAGAATGTGATCACACAGAAGGATAACGATTTACCATAATTAGTAGAAACCTTAGGTAGCAAAAAATTGTTGGCAGCCAACCTGGTACAGTTGGCATTTACTAAAAGCTCAGAACCAATGAAACTGATAGAAAGTTAATTTTTTGTTTGTTTATACAACAAAATTAGACCAAATTGAAACAAGTGATTAATAGTCAAGATATTGTTACAGCGAAGAAGAGCAGAGGTACTGCTGTCGCGAGGACAGTGAAAAATAATCTGAATAGCTGAATTTTGTAAATGCTGAAAGGGATGAAAGATGATACTGATACGTATTTCCCCATATGATATCATGTCGTAACTGATATGAGTATCGATGAAAGCAAAGTAAAGTAAATGCTGCCATCTGTCTAATGTGAGCAGTATGGGTAACAAACTTAAGGTTAGTGTCAAGGTGAATGCCAAGGAATGATACACTATCACTGACACTACTGAAATGCAACTCAATAGTGATGCCTGTTAATGAGGTTAACTTACACTGAGGTGATTTAAAAACCGGAAATTTAGATTTATTTGGATTAATAAGTAAATAATTTTCTTGGCACCACTGGGACACGCTACAAAGGACAGTATTTAACTCGGTAGTGACAGTGTTAGTACATGTATCAGCAAATGAAACATTCGTATCGCCGGCATATAAAGCGCAGTGAGCCATGTGTATACAGTCAGGAAAATCATTGATGTAAAGTAAGAAAAGTAATGGACAAAGTAATGAGCCTTTAGGCACCCCTTGGTTAATTGATTTAGTAGCGTAGAAAGAGCCTGAAATGTACACTGTGTGCTTTCTGTTCTGCAGTTAACTTTTTAAGAATTCGAGGACTGTACCTGAAATACTGTATGCTTCGAGTTTGTAAGATGCGATGAATTATGGTGTCAAATGCTTTTGTGAAGTCCAAAAAACCGAGCCAACTAAACATCCTGAATCAATAGAGCCTTTGATGTAGTCAGCTAGGGAAAGCAGGGCAAGGTTAGTGGAACTTTATGCTCAAAAACCAAATTGGCGTGGCTTCAGTAAATTAAATTTTTGCAGGTATTGGTTTAGGTGAATTATAAAATTTTTTTTAATAACTTTACTAAGGGAAGAAAGAATACAGATGGGATGGTAGTTGGAAACTGACAGTCTATCACCCTTTTTATATATCAGAACTTTAGCTGTCTTTAGAGGACTTGGGAAAATGCCATCCTTGAACGCATGATTTATAATTACAGAGAGTGGTTCACAGATGACATCGACTACAAGTTTTAAGTGCCAAGATGGAATTTTATCTATACTGCAGCTGGTCTTTTTAAGATTTTTGATTGCTGTAGACGCAACAGAGGTCACAGGAAAAAGAAAAATGGTGTAGTTAGAACAATGTAGGTTACAATGTGAAGTGATATGTTTTTGAATATTTCAAAAAAGTAGTACTAGAAGCGTCAGCAACACTGTCAGGGCTGTCATGTGTCCCAGCTAACTTTAGCCAGAGTAAAAATATGCAAATGCCACGTAGGTGGGCAGAACTAAGGTAATGTTGTTTGCCGTCGCTTGGAGATACTCAAATTATTGTTTTCATTCTGCCTAATTAGATAATTAGTCTTAATTAGTTAATCATCTTCTCAAATATTGTAATTAAATGAGAAGTGTCAATAATAAAATTGTAGAGCAACATGAAAAACTCCCGATACAGCTTTCTGTTGCTCAATACGTGCTGCATAAAAGTTTTTCTAAGCATGAAAGAAGCCCGCAAATACATGCAAAGCGCCTTGAGCGGCCAGTTGTGTGGCATTTTGCGTGCGTTTGTGGGCTTCTTTCACGCTCAGAAATAAAGATGCTTAGGTCACTTTCTTTGACAATACGATATACCCTGCTAGCACTAGATTTGCAGGCCTTGATATTGCAATTGTCTGTCTACAGAAATTGCCATTTGTGCACTTTTTTCACTGTAAGGGCCTTGGCAAACAATTTTTTGTTCTCAGGAGACAGGTGATCACTTATAAATTGCCATATTCACACATGCCTTGATGATGTTTTACTGCATTACCCCTCCCTCAAGTTTTCTCCTTCGTTGGAATATTGAAGTTGTCCATGCTCGTTGTCCATAGTGTACAAAATGAAGTAGATATCTAATTTACTGTTAACTACATGTATTGCGTGTTCATTTTATTTTAATGAAAGAAGGCAGCTAGTTCTAAGAGAATGTGTAATATAGTAAAATTGACTGCTGGGCTAGTTGGTACATATTCATGTTTAAAAACAGAGTGAGAACGCAGGATAAGAGAGGTGGCTAGCCATGTGCTTTTGATTCATAACTATGCATTACGCACGAGTTGTGTGGAGGTCCGTTTTGAAGTGAACTGAGAGGTCGGAACCACCATACAGGTGATGCACATAGTATAAAAGGCAGATCTCAACTCGGGATACAGGGTAATGCATTTCCAAAAAAAAATGTGAGTAAAAGGGAGCATTGAATTTCTGATTTTGTTCAGAGGTACTTTAGATGTTCAGTAAAAACTCAAGTAAAGAATAATGCCATGCATTTTCATTTTTGTCAACATTCAAGGGTGACTCCATTTAAACGGAACAGTAAGGTTGTGAATTCAGGTAGAAGTATTGCATTGGCTACAGGGGAAGTATAGCATAGGATGCATAATTTTTCTGTGCGGAAGGTAACTTTTTCCCAACACATGCAGCTGGAGATATTAAGTACCTCGTGTGTCACTGTTGCTTGCTTGGTCCGAGCAGTTCGGTGCAGAAATAACCATCTGTCGTTGGTGTATGTCTCTGTTGATGCATTGGGTGGTAAAGGGATATATACTTAAAGGCGATGAACAATGTTCCCTAATAGGGGGCGTACTGGTGAGCCCTCAAGAGTTATGACAGTATTCTATTCAAGAAACAGTATTCAAGAAAATATTTTATTAGCTGGCAAAGGTTCTTAGGGTATGTGTGAGTAACTGTAATACTGGTGGCATGCCAAACGCTGTCAAAAACACCTTTGAAATCAAGAGAGAAGAGTAAAGCTTTTCATCTTAAATTTCTCTGGGCATTTTACAGAATGCGTATAAGTCCAGGATAGCACACTCTTCTTACGTATAAAACCAAATTTTTTAGGATGGAGTAAATTATGAGAGTATAGGAAATAATATAGATGGGAATGTAGACATTCTAAAATTTTGCCAAAAATCAAATTCATTGCAGTAAGGTTGCAGTAATGTATGGTGACAAGGTGGTCAGTTTGGTGTTGCTACAAAAATATTGTGGCCTTTTCGTTGACAAATAGGGAAGTTTTAAACAAGAAATAAATGTGAGAAAAAAAAGAATGTCGCTTATGAAAAGTAATTTTCAACAAGTGAGCTCGTCCCGCCCCTGCGCAGAAGTATTTGCTTGTTCGATTTCTTCAGTGGTGGAAGGCATGTCATTGTTGGATTGTGGTAAGCCATTAATGGCTGCAGAGTCAAGCGTAATAATCGTTAGTGGAACTACAGAAATATGTGCAGTCAAAAACTTATCGAAACCACCATTGTGAAACCACCATCCAGAAGTGGAAGCGATAGAAATTGTTGAGTGGTATGCTGTTTTCCATGTCAGATTTGGAATGGGAGGCCGAGTATATTAAACTTTCTTATTGATGTGCAGAGCCGCTTGGAGGCATGGCGTTTTAGCAATGTCAACGTGCACTTTATAAATGGCAAAAAAATTATAGTACAGAGATTTGCAAAAGTCCCCGAGTTGGGGTTTTGTTGTTTTTTGAAAATGCCTATGCATTGCCCTGATGCATTTACGTTCGGCCGTCAAATCTGGCGTGTGCCAGGAATCCCAGTACCTGACACCCACCTGGTCATGGAACAACTGGTCATAAATTATTTTTACGCAAGCATTTAAAAATAATATAGAATGTATTAATTACAAATTGTAGAGGTTGTTTTGAATGATGGGGAGTTTGTTGAACCTATATTGGAACCATTTGGAGAGTGATTCCAGAATTTTTTGTTCCAAATTTTGTAAGACATTTTAGTTGATGCTTGTTTTGACAAAAAGTGAGAGAAGAATGTTTAGGTGGTCAGAATTTCAGAATCGCTAATGAACCAGTCAGCTTTACAAAGTGAGAGCAAGAGGTGGTAACGTGCCATCCATATCCAACTGTAAGTAAAGTGCACTTGAAATGCAGGTTGTAATCGAGGGTTATGAAGTACTACAAGGTGGACAAGAATTGGGATGACTGTGCACTACTGCATATATCCGTCAACCAGGCCCCAAAGTTAGCGTTTTGCATTGAAGTCACCGGCTATGATTATAAATGTGTGCATGACGTGAGTGATGCAAACTTCAATTTCTTCAAGCAATAGTGGGAGTAGAGTGTGAGATAGTGTGCATCTCACTGCGATGATTTCAAATGTAAAAAATACGGGAGTCACGCAGTTCACTGCTACTACCAATTCTGAAGTGTGCAATATAAATACGTATGTCGTACCCATTAACGGATGCTAAGAGGTCTAGCCTAGACATTAAGCGCCGACAACTATGCCGACAAATAAGTATACAGTCAAGTCAGCTAATGAGATCCCTGTGGCGGGTTACATGACTGTTACAGAGGTAACAGTACTCCGTGCGCTGCGACGAATTGAAACAAGAGACATCCTCACTAGAAGTTTCAGAGTATCGCATCCATTTCTCTCGCGCCACCTGCCTTCCCAATGGCTTGAGCCGATCATATGGTTTGTTACCGGCATAGGGCTTCCGAGCACCCGCAGGCAGACTCTGCAAAGCAAGTGCACTACAGCAAGGCTTTGCGCTGTGGAGAAATAAAAGTTTGTTTGTTTGATTGATTGATTGATTGACCTGAATGCGTGTTTATTGTTTGTTGACGAGCTTACTCAACCATTGGCTGCAACTCCTACTGTTTAAACCTCACTGTCTTCATGGAGGTGGCTGTGCATGCGGCTACAGTAACCGGACACCAAAAAAACGTGACTATTTTATTTTTTGCATCGCAGGATATATTACTGGAAACGGCATGCCTTGCGGCTTCATTGAAATTGGGCAAAAGAACTTCATACCCATCTAAAAATACCCACACTTGAAACTTTTCGTTGCCGTTTCCTGCCTCCTTAGCTATAGGTTCAGCCTGAACTATTCAGGTGATGTTTTCGCAACGCACTTTTAATGTGCTGTAGGCAAAGTTGCCGTGGTAAGCATGCTCAGAAAGACGCACTTGGACACGCAGCTGTATTCGGGAATACAGTTGAGAGTCATTTTTATGCACGCTAAAGAATCTGAAGGGCTGCACAAGACCGGTATTGAAGCTGTGAAAAGTGGAGGCACAGCAACAGGCTAATTGCTAAAGGGGAAACCACTGAATGGTTTAAGAGAAATCCCATTAACTAAGTGAACAAAGGCGAAATTCGCACTCACTGGTGTCAGATTTTTACTACGCTTATTTTGATGTTAAATAACGGGGGACTGCATTTGTATGTGTGATGCGTGTTTAGTGTGTGTCGTGAAAAAGCATGGATTTGTCAGAACCTATTAATAAGAACAATGCTTAGAGTTATTGAGAGGCCACAAAGCGTCTCGTCCAATATTCAGCACCCAAACAAAAACTATACATGTCCCATTTTTGGAACGCACATAGTACGTGTCTGCATTTCAGATATCAGAGCGGGACCACATAGCAGAATCAGTCAATTGTGACCTGGCTGCACAGTTCTCTGATGAATGGACTTATGCATATCAAGGAAGGACATTTTCAAGTACCCATACAATACTGTCATTGATTAATTTGCATTTGATGTTTGACACCATTAACCTACTATTACAGCATTTCACAACAAAGTATTCCAATTTCTCTTGCGTTTGTATATAAATAGTTCAATAAAATTCAACAGAAAATGAACTGTAGTGATAATTCGTCTACAAAGTGCTCGTCTTCTGTAGCGCGCTTTAAGACACAAACGTGTGCATGAAAAACAGCGAATTATACAGTGTGTACGTTCTTATATCAAACTTTTTTTTTAATTCCTGTTGCAGATACCAGCATTCCGCTTCATCTGTATTACATTTAACAGGTGGACATTACTTTCTAAATGAGTAGCAGTGCTTAAGTTGTTAACTGAAAAACATCGTGCCAGTTATCTTTTTAATTAATAACTTTAGTGCACATGTAATGGTAGAAATGAGCCCTTTAACATGCAGGGCCTACTCAATTGGAACCAACTGGTTTCGAGATACACGTCAAAGTACATGGCAAAAATGCCTTGTTGTCATAGCTGTTTTCTTGCTGCACTGTGAATATATGCATTGCCCGTGGCAAGTAATCAGGACAGCAACTCATTTGCTGACTCTGACTTCGTATATCTCGAAGTTGGTGCTAGTTACAAAATTGGTTCCGATTGAATAGGTTCGGCACGATGACGGCCTCTAATTCCGCCACTGCAGCATGTGTCCTAAAGCGATTAAATAAAAATATAATTAGCGCGATTTTTTCAATTAAATGCTTCTGAACTTGCGACTTATCCAGAATATCGACCATACAGTTTTCGGGTAACTCTGTTGAAGAAGCGGAACACGCTGGTATCTGCGACAAAAGGCCTTTAAAACATCGACATAAAGAAAAAGCACCCGGCATACGTGACTCAAAAAGAAAAAGAAAACCGAAATATGAATACTGGCAAAAAAGAAAAAAAAGGGACCGCCGGCCGCGGACAAGCCGCGTAGTTGCCGTCGTGTGGAAGTCGCCGGCCCGTGTGTCGGCCAAACGCGGTCGCGATGATTTAACCGGCAGTCATGACGCCGGCCCGGTGTCGCCTGCCGGCCGCCTCCCGGTGGTCGGCAAACGGGCTGGCCACGTGCAAAAACCAAGCCCGACCCAGATGGCCGAGATCGGGCTGTCTTGGCCATGGGCGTCGGCCCGATCTTCCGCCGAGCTCATTTTTTTGCTTGAGATGAACACATCTGACTCAGTGGCCACGGACACTAAAAACGCTGGTGTGAGGAAGCGCGGAAACAGCAGCGGTCGAATTGACCTTCGTGCTTCCTCTCCAACGCGAACTAAGCGGCGAGAACATAGCGCACACGAAGCGTCAGCCCTCGGAGCATCTAGACTATCTGTCTCCGTCGTAGATCGCTTTCAAGATAGGACCTGCGCTCAGCCGCGAGATACGCAGCCCCCACCCGCCCCCACACACTCGGGTGTCTTGCGCGCGACGGAAGACGGCGCGGTTCCTCCTCGCCTTCCTGCCTTGGGCGCACGAGATCGAGGCACCATCCTCGGCTCGCCCTCGCATGCTTTCACTGGCGCACGCAGTATACGGCGCACGGCCACGATGTTAATCGCACTTGGACTTGTACTGAACATCACAGCTGCCGACGGCGGAAATACACCTGAAATGTTAATATAATTGCCATCGCAATAAAACGTCGATTTCAGGTATACACCGGATAAAACGAATTTGTGACCTTTTCGACGTCCTAAAGACGCCTCAGGCCAGTCAGAATATATGTTCCTTAAAATTGCTCAGAAAGCGTTTTCAAAAAGACTACTTCTATTGTCTTCTCCAAACCCTATTAAAACCATGGCTTTGACGGGAACGCTTTTCTTCTTTTTCGCGGTGGAGTCATGCATGGTCCGCAGCCGTTGTAATGTCGACAAGACAGCTGCAGCGCGGGAGGCCGAGTGGCGAGCTGCCGGAGTGCTGCCCACCATATTGCGAATCGCATCGAGCGGACAAAGGAACTTAATTGGAATAACGTGTGGCTTCTCGGCCTTCTGTGAACCTTTTGTCCGGTACGTGGTGAATTCGTTGAGGCTGGTTATTATTAGCAGTGTAAGAGTTGGGGGAGGGCATGTCAAAAGGGGTAGCTGGCCCATGCCGTCGTCCGACTCATCCACGTTAAGGACGTTGTTGAAGGGAGGAACATGTTCTCTTCGAGAACGAGGAGTACTGGGTTTATTTACAATATTTACATGAAGGGTGGAGAACGTTGTCTCATCAGTCTAGAAAGGCTGAATTGAAGCACACTCAGGAGCCGAAAAAGTTCGCTTAAACCCCCTCTGTCCTACCTAGGCCAGGGAAAACTGCCGCCCCCTCCATACAGTCGGAGCGTCCAAAGTCGTCGAAGGACCCGCGTTGAGGGTGAGGGTTCACACAACCACTCCCGCACATTTGTTCACTGTCACAGAAAGGAGGGGAGCTTTGTAGACGGGGATTGTCACGCTTGACTCAAGCTGGCGCGTCTTGGTTTCTGGGATGACCCAGCAGTTAGCTGCAGCGTCTGTCAAACGACCGTGGCGATTACCGGAGTCCGTGAGGAAACGCCGTAGAACACCCTTTTCCAAGAGTTTTTTTGCTCCTATTGGTCCCTGACGGCGACAGTGAACCAGCAAACAATACTCTATCCGTCAAAGGTGTCTCGCTTTGCTGGCTCCGCAGGTGTGTCCGAGGTGGATGCATTGTTATCTTCACTAAGCGATTCGTCGCAGTGGTGCAGGAGAGTATAGAAGGTCAATACGCCCGCTGGCCGATCGTAGCAGCAGTTATCTGAATTTGGGAGCAGTCGCCAGAGATGCATGTAGCTACTCCTGATTATAGCGTACCGTAAATTATGAAAGGTGGCGGGAACAGTCGCATTCATGTCCTGCTAGTGTCATCCCAGTATGTGCAGCGATAATGCTCGTAGTTATTTCATGCGTCTATTTACCTATTGTATCCTGAATACTTGAAGTAGAAATAAGTCGTGAAGGCTGGTAATATTGTTAATTTTGAATTGTGAGCAAGTTATTGAGGTGGTGTTCACGTGCACACTGCTATACCATCGCTGACAGGCGCTGAGTTACTCCGACGCCTTCTCATATCTGTGGAAAACAGAACACGTCATTTCCAAGCCCACAAAGCGAGGAAACTGGCACATAAAGCTTTTGTGAGGATCTTAAAGGGATTAGCTTGTAACTGGCTATGGGCTTGCTTTCTGTTTCTGAGTTACGAGTTAAGAATGAAGTGATAAATGCGCCACATTATATGAATTGGCTCACATACGCGAGGTAAATAACTCACGTTAACTAAGTGGTTGATTCATATTTACTTTGACGGTGTTTAAGGATATCATGTATGTGTTAGCTCGGCTGTAAGTACATTTTATTGCGTCAGTAATTACATCGATACTCCAGGCGCATTTTCACAGTCGGCATCGCCGTGATGTTCCGTATAAAGTCCAAGTGCGGTAACATCGTGGCCACGCGCCGTATGCTTTGGTTGAGAGTGAAAGCGTGCGAGGGTAAGCCAAGTATTGGCCTCGAGCTCCACCACTGGAAAAGCTGGCGCCACCGTCGCCGTGACGTGCTTTAGGGATCACGTGGACATAGCGGCCGCGTCGGCTGCTTCGGGAGCGCCTAAGCGAGCTGAAAACGAGAGTTTAAATTCCCTCGTACGCTGCGGTCCTCGTTTAGTGGCGAGATTTTCCCGCTTCGAGTGTATCCTTTACAACGCTTCAAAGTACTACAATAGGTAGTGGCTTCGTTTGAAGGCGCGCAACATGGTAGGCTACTGCTCGGTGCCGCAGTGCCGGACGTACGCAACGGAGCCCGGTGTCAGCCTTATTCACACGTAGCCGCAGGACAAGAAGCTGCGTGAAGCTTGGCTCGCGAAACATAAAACCGGCAAACAGTCATCGGCTACAACTCGGGTATGCAGAAAGCACACACGCGAGGAAGATTTCTGCTACGGCGCCGGGTCTGCGATGTTCGGAAAACGCGCACTGAGACGCTCGCCCGAGTCAGCTGCCCGACTAATGTCATGACAGTTTGCTCTATGAACTTGTCGATGCTATAGATACTGGCAAGTTTAGTGGAGTGGAAAGGGAGCGGTAAGAAGCACATTAAAAAAAGCATGGCATATGGTCATGTTTGTGTTATGAATTAACACACTGGATTACAAATAAGAAGCAGCGGGAAATCCCACGCTGAGAACACCGATAAACATACAGTGCGGCGCAACTCGAGAAATAATATTGAAACGTCAAAGAATTTAGAAGAAAAAAAAGATTGAATCGTCGCGACGGCACATCACAGCCCCGTAGGCGTCGAAGTCTCTACAATGGAATTATTTTTTAACAGCTCTGATAGCGCCGACGCAACAATGGTTGCTTGTATACTGTCAAATGCTCATATTCTGCCGCCTAAAGCTCACGGCACGGTGCGAAAACGCGCACGCGGCGAAAGCGAAACAGTGCGCGGACAAGCATGCAGACGCGCAGTCGGTCGCTGCGAATCTGTGCGATCGCTGCATTGAGGCTTCATTCTATTACGCTCCATTTAGTTATACAAATACTATAAGAGCATATTTCACATAGTTTGCTCTCAGCGTTTACCTACCTTTCCCGCAAGAAGCCGGTTCGGGAGACTCCATCGCGGCGACCGCGCGCAGTGGCGTTCACTGTACGCATTCGGTAAAGAGATAGCGTCTGTAAACGATTCTGTGCTTTCAGTTTGCCCAAGATTATTATTTAGACAATAAAAAACTTCTCTCGTTTCGAAAGTACTTACAGAAATGTCCGGGAGAGCTCGCGCGTGGTGTTTTCATTGAGCGCTGACAGCAAAACCTATGAGGAGCGCGCCGCGTGATCCCTCATACTACGCCAGCGAGGCGCTTCCGATAGATGGCGACTCCGTAACTCCTCGCCGCCAATAGTGGTTCGATCTCGTGCGCGCAAGAGAGGAAGGCGGGGAGGAAGGGCGCCGTCTTCCATCGCGCGCAAGGCACCGGCGGCTGCATTCTACTCTGGCGGTGGCTACAAATGGCACGCCTGAGCGCGTTCGCGCGGGCCCCATATTGAAAGCGATTTGCGATAGGACAGAGTCTATATAGGTGCGCTGAGGGCTGATAGCTTCGTGTGCGCTGTGTAGTATGAAGGTCAATTCGCTCACTGATCACAAGGGTATCAGGTAAACGATGCCTGCATTGCAAGGAACTTAGGAACAAGTATGCTTCACAGCGCATACATCTTGACGTGCGCAAGAGTCAGTTCTGCTCCGTTTTCCCATTTGGGTGCAGGCTTCTAAATGTTTTCCGGGGGCCGAGAATACAGCTTGCACTCCGTGCCGCAAGCATACATTCTTTAGGCCATGCAATAATACACTCTAAGAACAGTTTACACCCTTTGGCGTGCCCCTTCTGCCACACAACGATAATCGTCATCTGCCTTGATGCGTTTCCTTTCTTTAACGCTGCGAGCCCGGAACTTTCCAGTAACGAACGGCACGCGCGTTATCAGCATAGAACAGTTTACACCCTTTGGAGTGCCCCTTCTGATAACGCGCGTGCCGTTCGTTACTGGAAAGTTCCTGGCTCGCAGCGTTAAAGAAAGGAAACGCATCAAGGCAGATGACGATTATTGTTGTGTGGCAGAAAGGGCACCCCAAAGGGTGTAAACTGTTCTTAGAGTGTAGGCTTGCGTGTGGAATGACAGCGTACTTTTTCTAGTGTCTCAGTGGCTTGCGCAACTTATTACGCTTCACGATTGCTATTAGTATGTTACGTGAGCTGATAATGCCATGGCTAAGGAAGTTCTCCGAGCAGATTATCAGGATGAGAAAAGGCAACTTTCCAGATGTGCACCGATTATCACTCGAACTAAAGAATGTAGGCTAGCGGTACGGAGTGCAAACTATATATTCTTGGTACCAGAAAAAATTTCAAAAGCCTGCACCCAGTTAGAAAAGAAAAAATCACTAACGATTACGATACTCCCTAATGCTCAATTTGAGCGCAGCTGTATGCGTTTTTTTTTTCATTTCGCGATATATTTGCGCGCGCGGACAATGTGTCTCGTGCGACAACGTGTCTCGTGCGGCGCGACTGCTTCGCTAATCGGGAGATCGCGTGAGTGACGCGTGGGCGCGATTCACAGCAGCCACCGCAGACAGACCTCCGCTCATGCAGCACTTTGTTTCCATCAGACGACGCGCGCTACTCGGACGCCATCTCGTGGCCATCGTTAGTGACGGATTACCGCCCGTGCACCCCGTACAGATAGTAAACCAGCAAAAACCAAGAACTCGCACAGATGGTAAACCAGCTCTCTACGGGGTGCATGGGCGGTAATTTTTTGGGGTAAAGTAATGAGTTTCGTGTAATTGTGTTGCGTAGTGGTCCCCCACACCAATAAACCATATATTAACTTGATTTATTAAGATGTCCTCAAATTTTACACTAAACTTGTTATGTAACGGTTTATTGACAGGACTAAATGTGACATCTGTTTTCGAGGCATTGAACCGTAATCTATTTCTTCTTAACCAGTTTGATAGGTGTGCAAGGTAGGTATTTACTGAATATTCTAGTGGCAGTAGATTATGTGCAGAGAAGAATATATTAGTGTCATCGGCATACATTATAACTTGAGCGGAACTATCTATCTTGACAATATCGTTGATATAAATAAGAAATAATAATGGACCCAATAAAAATCCCTGCGGCACTCCTTGTTGTAGCTTCGCAAGCATAGACACAGCGTGCATAGTTTTGACCAACTGATATCGATCGTACAAATAGCTGCTAAGAAGGTCTAATGCAACATCCCGCACTTCGTATCCTGATAGTTTCTTGAGTAATAAATCGAACTTTATAGAATCAGATGCCTTCTGAATGTCTAAAACAAACCTAGTGTATATTTTCTACTTTCCACGTTTTCAATTATTCTGTCTTTGATGTACACAAAAGCCTGTTCAGTCGACCAGTGCTTCCGAAAGCCATGCTGGCATTGAGTTTTTACTTGATGTCTTTCAAAAAATGAAACTAATCTGTCATAAATGATTTTTTCAAACATTTTAGATATTGAAGGAAGTACTGACATAGCTTTCTAGTTAGATAAAGCGTTTACGTCATTACCTTTGTAAACTCCAGTAACTTTAGCGATTTGCGATCGTTTTGGAAATACACCAGTAGTGAAAGTGAGGTTAATTATATAGCTAAGGACTTCGCATATAAACGGCGACATCAACTTTATTTCATTTGTGCCAGGTTCGTCAACACCAGGAGTTACATTATTTTTAAGCTTGTTGATTATATTTGAGATTTTCACTTGGGTCAGTGGGTCGCAGGAAAAGAGATTGACTCAGCGTCGCACCCGCTGGCATTCTGCCATCGCACACGTTTAGGTTGGTGTTGATATAGGAACCCGCATCCACAATATCTGTGTTTATTGCATTAGCTAGCCTTTCACCACTGAGAGTTTCACCATTAACTACGAGTTGCGTAATTTTATCGCTGGCTTTCTTTCTTGAAGTTAGTGAGTTTAAAGCCTCTCATATTCGACGTGATTATATGCGCCCTCAATAAGATTCTGGTAGTAATGCCATTTCGCTTTCCTTAAGTCGGTCGTTAAAGCATTACGGCACTTAAATTCTGCCAATGTAGCTGGATCTCGTGAACGAATAAAGCTAGGGTATAAAGTTTCTTTTTATTTTGATACGCTGATAAAGCTGAGCATTAATCCATGGTTTTCCGAGTTTCCTTCTAGTACGAGAGGACAGCTTTAACACTGGAAATATACGAAGCGCGTAGTAAAGAATGGAATTTCTCGTAAGCTACGTTTATATTATCTTCATTATCAAAAAAGGGGCTGACAAATGGAATAGCACACTGTGGTATAAAGATTATAAACAGGGATAAGGTGCCTCATAAAGGCTGGCCAACGTTTCGATAGGAGGACCTATCACCCAAACAGCGCCCCTCAAGAAGCCTACACCGATGCAACCAAACTTGATCGAGCCGAGGTCCTCAAGCCCCGCCCTAGGATCACAAGAACAACAACGCCTCTTCTTACTACTAAATTCTCTAAACGCACTCCCAAACCTTAAATCCTCTGTAAATACTGCCCAATTCTCACCAGCAACCAGAAACTTAATTAGATAAGATAAGTAAGATAAGTCGTCAAGCTCTAGAAGAGCGTTGAAAGAAGCGAGAACAATTGCCTGGGCATATTTTTCAGCGCTAAAACACACATAGATGTGCCATTGCGTGTTATAGATTCAAAGAAGAACACATGGTAGGAACAAGTCGCGACAATCCGTGACCATATTCTTAATTGAATTCTGGGGCTTTACGTGCCAAAACCACGATTTGATTATGAGGCATGCCGTAGTGGGAGACTTTGAATTAATTTTGACGGCCAGAGGATCTTTAACGTGCCCCCAATGCACAGGACACAGGAATTTCTGCATTTCGGCACCTCGAAACGCGGCTGCCGCGGCCGGGATTTGATCCCGCAACCTCCAGCTTAGGCGGACACCATAGGTGCTATAGGCCACCGTGGCGGCTGACTCTTTTCTCGTAAACAGTTCCGACGAAGTGCTCGTTTTTGTGAAGACTCATGCTTACAAGGGCGTGAAGGCCTTCTCGGTCGACGTAAAAGGTCTTCACTATTATCAGAGCACAGTATTGACAGGTTTTGCGCAATTTTAAGCTTTCACGTAAAGTGACTTTCTAAAAAAACTATGTTTGTTAGAACTGCTAATGAGCATCGTCATTCCAGTGAACGCAGTCGCATTTTAATACACCCTCATTTTTATTATACCTTGAAAGTCACACCTAATTCCAGACACTTATCATCGAAATTCAACGGTAAATCCATGGCAATATCGAAACAGAGCGCGCTCGGAGCTCAAGAACTGCGTTCGCTCCAACGGAACATTAGACCGTATACTTGAAAAAATAAATAAATAAGGAAATAAAAAAATAAACACAAAGAAAAAAAAAACAGGCGGGTTTATTATTGATCTTGTTGTTAGCAACCTAGTATCTTTAACTATTTTCTTGCTATAGAACAAAGGGCACTTATTTGAAGTTCTTAGTAAAGATTTGCCATACCGGTGCTTTTTTTAGACCTTACATATCTTTAGGGAAAAGATGTGAGCGCAGCGAACGTGGCGAGGCGGACACACTTTGCCGCTAATAGCGTGAGCTTCAGAAGACTAATTAACAAAAATGTATAAATGAACTTTTTTATTAGTGCCTTGGAGGCAGTGTCTTAATGGCATATTTGGAGGCAGTCACGTTTTATTGCACACCCATTTTTTAAAAAGTCTTGCAAATCGCACCTAACTCTAGATATCCATAATTTTGAATTGCAAAGCTAAAGCGAGGCATTATCGAGACGGAGCGCGTGCCGCTGCGCTTCGGTCGGCAACGCCCCTCAAAAGACGTGTGGAGCGAAGTTTGAGTGATGACAGCATGCCGCGGCAGATCCTAACCCGAGCCACAGCTGCACCTGCTTGTCAGTGATAGCGCGCCGTATCAGTAGCTGCCGCGACTGGCCGAGACGTTCGGTTTCCAACTTCCTCGCGGTTGTCGTCACGGGGCGTTTCGGTCTGATATGATAGTGGGGCCGCCTTTTCTGCACTCCCGCGGTGCTCGGTTTCGATATTGCCTGGATTTGCCGTTGAATTTCGATGGTAAATATCTTTAATTAGATGCGACTTTCAAGATATGAAAAAAAAATAGAGAGTGCATTAAGTGTGACTACCTTCAATTCCACCATTTGAACTAGGCACTAATGAAAAAGTTGATTAATGAATTTTTGGTAAGAAGTGTTCTGAAGCTCACGTTATTAGCGGGAAAGTATATTAACCTCGCCCAGGAACTCCTCCGCAAAACCGGTTCGCTGCGCTTATAGCGTTTTTGTAAAAAAAAATTGTTAGGTCTAAAAAATATCAATATCAATAGCAAACTCATGAAATGTGCTTTCCTAAAAATATAAATTTGAAGAACGCATTTTACGGCGCAATAAATAATATAACATGTAAGATACGAATTTTGATGAAAAATACAGTAAATATTCAATGTTGTGTTGATAACATAAAATAATAAAAAAAAACAGAAAATGTTTTCACTTCAATTTCGTACACAGCCAATGAAAGTGTCAATGTTCTAGATTATAATTAAAATATATTTTTTGCCGAGTGGAAATTGCTTCTTTCCGGTAGGTGCGACAAATATTGGGCCAAATGTTACAGTATGCTGGGATGCGGGCAGTGAATCTCCACCATATGCTGCAGAGACACTGTATAAGATGTATGCAATACTGAAAGCATATGTATGTCATATCAGCCGGCCCAAGAAATGAGCGAGCCGTCAAAATGCAGTAAACGAAACTCGCTGCCGAATATCTGTCGACTGTCGGGGTTGCGTTTGCGTGTCTACATCTAAAATTCCATGATACGACATCATCTTCAGGCTCGCTGTTACTAATCCAAGCAGTCATTTGAGGGCGCAACAGAATCGCGAGAGTTCCACGTGTGAGCCCAACTTGTGGAGCGCCCGCCATCTTCTCGAGTACAATGTGCGCTCCTTTGCGCGCGCTTGTTAAAATATTGCTGCCACATGGCAAAGAGATAAATTAGTCAGAAAATAAAAGTCTACTCCTTAGACTACGATGTAGTAGGTAAAGGCGCCAGGAGAGTTAAAATTTGGCGCGGTACCGGTGAGTCGCTCGTGAACCACGTTCAATGGCTGTGGTAAGGAAAGAGTTAAATGACTAAGTATCCGGCCACACTTCGTGTAATAGTACACGTAACGGGACTCACGTCATAGTTGGCAAACCCGTGAGTCAATGTGAAGTAGTAGGCCCTTTTTGAAGGCTTCATTATTGAATTTTATTTAATGTAAATGGTGGTTATAGTAACATGGCTCGACCAATAGTCCCCTTCCGCACTGAAGTTAAACGTGCGTCGATCTTTCAGTGGAATGCCAGAGGTCTCAAGACCCGTATATCAGACTTTCGTCAATTCGTGTTTTACAAATCGCTTCCCCATACTATAGTCATTTGCGAACCAAATACATCAACTCCACTCAGACGCTACGAATCTTTCGTCTCGTCCACATGCGGTGCGCGCACCAAAGTAATTATCTACATCCGCACGGACTTTACATATGTCGCTAACGCGGTAGAGCCTCATGATGACAACCAATATGTCTGCCTGCATGTCAAAAAGAAGGCTGTGTCATTTCCACTAATTGAAGCCTACATATCCCCAGTGGGTCACTTTGACGGCAAAAGACTTAAGAAAATATTACTAACGACCAATAGACCCTGGGTTATCACAGGTGACTTTAACGCGCATCACCAGCTATGGGGAAGCACTAAAATTGACTCCAAAGGCAGGAGTTTTGCCTCCTTTGCTGCCGACCAAGATATGTGCTTTATGAATAACGACAGCCCTACATTTCTGCGAGGCACGACCTATAGTAGCTGCTTGAACTTAACTTTGGTGTCACGGTGTTTTGCCTCGAGCGTCCAATGGTTTACGGACATAGAAACACATGGAAGTGACCATATTCCAACATGCATAAAGATGACAGGAGTTGAGCAACGCTCCTTTATACTGTCTTGCGTACAGTTGATTGGTCAAGGTTTAAAAAGGACATGGATGACGCTTGTCGGGAAGGCCTTTCACACACTATCGAAGATGCAATCGCAGAAGCATTGCAAACATCCATCTGATCGCTTAGAAGGTCAGCAAGGCGAACAGACTTGGGCATTGAACGGGAGAGGCTGAGTGCTGCACGCCGACAGGCGGAGAGAAGGTATCGGAGCACGAAGTCCGTCTTGTATCTGAGGGCTTCACGACGCATACAAAAGAAAGTCCAGCGTTCGTATGGATAAATTGGAATACAAGCGATGTAAAACTTTCTGTCAGTCGCTTGATCCCCGAAAATCACTCTCGCACATATAGAAAATGGTTAGGGGTCTTCGCTCATCTCAGCATCAAAGGAAGCCCTTTATTGCTCTGGCCCTCTACCAACTCCGCTCGGAACTTGATGTGGCTGAAGAGTGCTGTGCACGGGTTGCTGTGTCCGTGGTCATTATCACTGACGCAGCACGAATAACATCCCTGAGGCACGTGTACCAGAAATAAACGTGCTATTTTCAGTCGAAAAGCTCGACGCTGCGTTGGCAACCTGCAGGAATTCTTCGTCACCAGGACCAGATGGCATCACGTACGCTGCCCTATGCCACGTTGGACATGACGCACGTGGTGAGCTGCTCAACTACTACAATGAGTCTAGGCACAACGGTGTCGTTCCTAAACAATGGAAATCGAGCCACTTGATTCCCATTCTTAAACCTGGAAAGTTTCCGCTTGATCTATCATCATATCGTCCGATTGCGCTTTCGAGTTGCGTCGGCAAAGGGATGGAAAGAATGATTCTTGCTCGCTTAGAATAGTACCTAGAGCGAGTCAGCGTCTATCCGGACGCCATGGCGGGCTTTCGTCGAGGTCGCTCGTCCATCGACAACGTCATTGACATCGTGATTTGGGTCCAATAACAAAAAAGCCTCAAGCGCCTATCAGTAGTGGCACTTTTTCTAGATATCAAAGGAGCATACGACAACGTCGCCCATGAGCCCATACTGAACTCACTTGAGGCTGTGGGCGTCGGTGGCCGGATGTATCAATGGATTCGGGACTATTTGGCTGAGAGGTGCTTTTTATTGCAGACCGAAGATGGCCCAACTTCGGAACATTACATCTGCCGTGGTGTGCGGCAGGGTGGAGTGTTCAGCCCCATATTGTTCAACCTCGTCCTGGTAGGACTAGCGTAGTACTTACCGCGGACAGTTCATGTCTCAATATACGCCGACGTCATTTGCATCTGGGCCTCTGCGGTGGCTCGCCCTCAGGTACGGGCCAGGCTTCAGCGGGCGGCAACCATGGCGGTGTCTTATCTCCGAGAACAAGGCCTCAGTGTGTCTACTGAAATGTGCGCAATGGTTGGCTTTACGCGCAAACAAATGTCATTGTATCCCGTTTCAGCCAATGGTCAAGCCGTGTCCTATGTTAAGACGCATCGCTTTCTGGGAGTCATCATTAACCGCAATCTCTCGTGGAGCCCTCACTGCGTCTATCTGAAGAAGTTAGTTGCCATTGCTCAGGTCTTCAAATTTCTCTGCGGGAAAAACTAGGGTACACCAGTCCATTCTATGTTGCAGCTGTACAGGGTACTGTTTCTCGGACTCCTACGTTACAGTCTACCAGTTTTGTCAAATACATGCCAGACGAACATTCGCGCTATGGAGAGCATACAAGGTCAAGTCCTACGCATGTGTTTAGGGCTGCCTCGGTGCACCTCAACAGCAGCAACAATTGCCATCGCTGGGGACCATATGATCCAGACACACGTAGCTGTCGACTGTCTCAGAGCGCACATTCGCCATCTGTCAAGAATCCCCGACCATCATTTGGCCTCCCTGCCAGCCGAGAGACCTCAAACGACCTTTTCAAGATTGATTAGCGCTCATCAAGAGTGCATACCATCATCTTTTACACCGGCGGCGAGGCCTTCATCTCCCCTGTGGTGCCTGCGACAGCCCCAAGTGAATTTCGCCATTCCCGTAATTACAAAGACGGCCAATCATCCATCGCCGGTTCTGAAGCAGCTGACGCTCCTATTACTGCACCAGACGTATCATGACCGCATACATATATGTACCGACGGTTCGACCTCAGCTACCAGCTCAACTGCCACATTCGTCGTTCCAGTTAAAGGGAAGCCGAAACACTTTTCGAAAACAATGAGTTCCCTGCGGCATTCTGCAGTTTTTAGTCCATTGAACACGAATATCTAGGTTAAAAAGGGCGGAAACAAACGCAAGCGGCTCTTTTTTTTTTCAAGAAAACGCGCACCAGCGCCTCAGGGCACCGCGCGAACGCCGCTGTTGCCCGTGATTGGTCGGGACCGCTGTGACGTCATTCACGGGGATCGCCGGTCGGCGCCGCCGTTTCAGAGCGTAGCACAATTTCCTGGCTTCACAGATGAGTTGTAAGCATTATGGAACGTTCTCGCTGTCTCGGACAGCTTGTATTTTCGCCTTACATGTTCGAACCGACAGCCGATACAGAAAACGATACCGGCAACGACGACGTTGGGTGTGCCAACAGCGAGAACGATGTGTGCAGCTTTTTGCGCATTGGAAATATTAGCTGGTACGTATGTTTTTCATGTAGCTGCACTTTGCAATGAAAGGAGAAAAAAACGCGCTAAAGTATCACTGGGAACCTGCTGCTGGAAGAATGTCGAAGCACTAACTTCTCATTAGATTGTAAACACGGGTGCAATTACGCGATGTCAAGCACCTTGCCGCTGCTTGTCTAAAGTTCGGTGGTTTTTTGCGTGTTGATACTCGATCGCGAACATAAGTACCGCGTTTCAAAGCGCGCACATACAGTGCTGCGAGGTACAGTCATGGAAGTTGCTTATCATACACATCCAGATCGAGATGGCCAGGGGGATTATATGTGCAATATTCAGACTATGGTTCGACGAGTTTGCGATTCTTGCTCGATAAAGAATCGGTATGCATGCTGCATGCTAGTGTTGACATACAGATATTAGGCAGTTTTAGCATCGCCGTGTGGTAAACACGGTAACTTTACGGTAACTGCATGCAACCGTACGTCGAATGTCGCTAGGCAAGCCTAGCAACGCTAGCAACAACGCGTTTCCGCATTGGTCGTAAGGCTATCCGGCTACGCTAAAACTGTGTTACCAGACGTTCATAGGTGCATATGTTCGCATTTCTCGAATGCATCAATGTGGGCACCGGAACACCGAAATTGGAATACCGATTGCCCGCATCGTTGTCAAGCTCCGATGATAATCACTGTCGCGGAAATGGTCCGAGCACAGCACAGTTGATTCGTCGGCACGAAATTCTCTCTCCTCACCGCACGGACCCACTGCGCTGCAAGCTTCTTGTCCTTCGGGAACATGTGAAACACCACATCGTCTCGCCCGCCTGTGTTCGCACAATTGAATGCTGCACAGAACGAGGGCATGTTGGGCGCCCTTGGCTGTAGACACTCACGCAGCACAGAAAAGAAGCACCGTTCACAAAAATCGCAAAAGAAAGCAAATGTCAGCGGCGGCAGATCTCTTGTAGCGTCGTTTAGTTTAAAGCGCAGGACGGAAAGAAACACGCCAGCACATGCCAGCACGCCGGTCCGCCGGCATGCTCCCCGGGAATGACGTCACTCTCGCCAGTTCTCTCCTCCGGCTGCCTCCTCACCCGGCACTCCGGGAAGCGACGGGGGCGTGTCCGCGGGGGGGGGGGGGATTTAGAAAGCAATTTCCGCCCCTTATATTAGCGAAACGAAGAAAAAAATTCAGAACCGTAAATTAATAGGTCTGTTCTTCCCAACCCCAGCAATTCATGGAATTTGAAAACCGTTTCAGCTTCCCTTGAAGCAGGTTACAGTTAAATTCAAATTGTCACACATGACTACATCTACATCGGCAGAACTTGCAGCTCTCCATGCCGCTATGACGTACGTCACCGAAGAGCCCACAGAAAAATTGGTTGTATTTTGTGACTCTAAGGCAGCTCTTCGCAGCATCAAGTCTGCATTACATCACATACCTTACGAGCAGATGATATCCGACATCAGGGAAGTACACCACCATGCTCTGGAAACAGGGCACAACATTCTCTTTCAATGGATTCTTGCTCACTGTTGCATCGTCGGCAACATCCTTGCTGACAAGGCTCCCGGTCTGCCCACGAAGATACCCAGACGCGTCCAACACCTTTGGCGAGGTCCGACGCTGCCAGGGAACTTCGCCTACTTGCACGCAAAAAGTCACAAGACCTCTGGAGTTCAAGTGCCTTCAATTGCCGATTACATAAACTGGATCCCATGCTACGGCTACAACTGCCATCTAGCCTTTCCCGCGGCGAAGCAACCTTCCTGTGCCGCTTGTGGCTGGGAGTCGAACGCCTACTCGAACGCCTACTCGTATCGTTTGGGAATGGCCGAGAGCCCGGTGTGCGACTCCTGTGGGTGCGAGGAAACCATCGAGCACCTATTGTGTACCTGCCCTCGCTACGATGTACAACGCCTCTCTCTGCGGGCAACTTTACACCGACTGGACTCAAGACCGTTCACCGAGTCAACGATACTCGGACCGTGGCCACACCCATCACTGGCACAAAAAGCGATTCGTGCACTGGCACAATACTTGAAGTGCACCGGCTTAAGAGACCGTTTATAGTGTCCCTATGATTCCTCCCACACGCACCCAGTGCTCACTCTTTCCCTCTTTCTATTCCCTTTCCCCCACCCCCAGTGTAGGGTAGCAAACCGGATGCTCGTCTGGTTGACCTCCCTGCCTTTCCTGTCCTTGCTCTCTCTCTCTATATATATATATAAACTAAGCAGGCTTTCCAAGTATATTTGAGAGATTAATGTTAGGACGTAAATGTTATATAATTTCTGAAATACAAATTTTGCTGAAATTGTATAAGGGAAATGCGTAGAATATTACTCTGAAAAAAAGAGAAAGATAAGAAAAAAAAGATATTCTGAAGTACACAAAATGTTCGCACCTTTATTGCCTACAGCATATGAAAGTTTGAATGTTCTAGCTCAAAGATCTTTACGTACATCTCTACGATACATCAGTCAGCATAAAAAAATCGGTGAATCGACAACAGACAGAAAAATGAAACTCGCTGCCGAACAGCTGACGACAGTCCGGGCTGGTCTTACGGATATGTATACTGTCCTAGATAAGCTAACATGATCTGACACCATCCTCAGACTCACTGATATATTATCCAAACAATCACCTGATTTCGCAGCAGAATCGCAAGGCTAGCATCGCTCTCGCGCAAGGGCTCAGCGCTCATCTACCGCATAGGGCCTACCGTGTTCGGAATTCCCGGGTGCACAACTCTGTGCGCTCCCTAAATATAACCTCCGCACGGCAAAGCTAAAATAAATTTAAAAAATGAATAAAGTACTCAGAAACTCAAAGTATTCTCTTTAGACTACGTTGTAGATGGCACAGCATGTTCGTACGGGCGCCGGAAGCCTTGAAGTCGGGCGCGGTGATCGTGGGAAACCCGTGACCCCTGCTGGCCGTTTCAATGAAACAGTTAAGTCAGTTATGCAGGAGCATGTAGAATCACCTCGTGGGTGCGATTGTTTTCAAAGTTCTTAGACTTTGCTGATGATTTTCAATACTTCTTAAACGCCCTTCTCAATGCCTTAAAAAAGAATGTGCCGAGTTCCTTGTTTTCTTTTGTACGCGAGTGTCCACTAGACCTGATGTGAAATACCAGTCGTTATCAGTATCAAATTTCTTGATGTTAAGTTGGAGTTCACACACCTTTTTTGGTATGAAAACATCCCTTATTTAGTGGGTAGCTAGTATGAGCAGCAGATTGTGAAAATAAATGCATTGTATTTACATAACAGTGACTCTTTCAACGACATTGTCGTTGCCGATTTCACCACTTTCAGGGACATGTCTGAATAAACTTGCTCAAAGTATAACCGCCTGATGACGGAGGTCATGAGGGTGGCACAGGTATCATGCACCGCCCCATATTTAGATACATTTGATACTTTTTCGCTAATGGGATGCATTTTTCGTAAAACTTGACGAAACATTCGTAAAATCGCAGAATGAGCCCAAATTCGTACACATTACGAAAAAAGAAAGTCGCAGTTTCGCCCGAAAGCCAAAGCATCGATTGCAATAATAATTTAGTAGACAACTATACAAAGTAAGGATAGTAGTTTTATCGGCTTTATAATCTTGTAACCATTCGCTTACTAACTAAATTAACAAGCGTGCTGTTACGCGCGTCCAAGCAAATATGAACAAATCTCTTTCGATGACCGCGCACACTCGGTGTCAAAACTCTGGAGTGAGAAAGCACGGCAGCAGCAGGGAGCGAATCGACCTTCGTGCTGCCTCTCACTTCAACGCGAACTATAAGCGGCGAGAACACAGCGCACACGAAGCTATCAGCACGCGGCGCACTCTGTCCCCATCGCAGATCACTTTCAAGATAAGGCCCGCGCGGCCGCGCCATACGCAGTGGCCACAGTGGCCGCTGAGCCACCATCGTCACCATCGTCGGCTGTTGTGCCCGGCGGCCCTTCAGAACGGGGGATGCCGCCCTGGCGACATGCAGTTGTCACGCCTCATCGTTCACTTCAAGGCAGCTCGCTTGAAGATAGCAACGTCGTCTCTCCTAACCGTCACAAAGAGCCCATCAAGGCCGTTATGGTCAGCCGTTCACTCCGCGACAAAACTCCGGTTACGGATGAAGCAATTATGGGAAACGAGCCCACGGCCTCGTCAAATGGGATGTTGAACTTCACGCCGGAGATGAGGTCCGTGCAAGGCTACGATTCTTCACACCTGTCAGCCGCTCAAATTGGCACGACCACGCTGGAGACGGAGTCAGCGTGCCATCCCAGTTCCCCTTTTGTGCCCAGTGATGTGCATATGTTTCGACAAAACTCCCACCGGAAGGAAAGGGCAACAAACCTCTGAATTCGTGGGACCTGAGGTCATCGGTCTCCTGACGCCGGATTGTAGGAAGCGACTGAACAATGACGACGCAGGGCATACAAAGCGGATTCAGACGGCTGTGGAAGAGAGAGGGGGACGCTCGAAAACAGTGAGACACTCGGACATGCAAAGACGCTACCATAGTGTGCTCCGGAGTCGGAACCGTATTGTAAAACTCAACCATGTATTTCTTTTTAATATAAACCTTTTTTTTCATTCTCTTAAACATCGCTCGGAACCCTTCTTCCCGGCACCTGGCACGGCACCATCCATGCAAACTTCGCTGGCCGCACGGATCCCCGACTTTACAACACGGTTCACCCTTGCACGCTTTCACTCTCACATACAGCATACGGCGCGCGGCGACGATGTTATCACGCTTGGACTTTATATGGAACATCACGGGAACGCCGACTGTGATGACGACGACAGAAATGCACCTGGAGTGTCCATATAATTGATATCGCAATAAAGTTCGGGAGTTGGCAGGTATGCACATATATCATCATCATCATCTACATCATCGTCGTCGTCGTCATCATATTCTATGTCCACTGCAGGACGAATTCAACTTGCGCCTGCGAATTTCCTAATTTAATCACCCCACCTAATTTTCTGCCGTCCTCGACCGCGCTTCCCTTCTTTTGGAATTCATTCTGTAACGATAATGACCGGTCCACCGGTTATCTGACCTAAGCATTACATGGCTTGCCCAGCTCCATTTTCCCTCTGAATGTCAATAAGAATACCGGCTATCCGCGTTTGCTCTCTGATCCACCACCGCTCTCTTCCTGTCTCTTAACGTTACGCCTAACATTCTTTGTTTCATCGCTCTTTGCACGACGCTTGGCACAATAAGCATGCTGCCGCAGCTTTGCGACGTTGAGGCTGCCTTTCTCTGGAGGGCAGCGCATGGTGCGAACGCTTTTCTGTTCTTGCTGCACAGGGGCTCATGTTCTGCGCCGCCTTGGCTGCTGATTTTCGCAGCGCGTTGTGTGCGAATGGCTCACTGGCGCCCAACGCTGCGATTCAAGCGCGTCCCAGTCATGTTCGCAATCTATACTCGCAACGGGACGCAGAAGAGCGTACGGGAAGTAGACATTCGTGGCAGCCTCGCTTCTGCCTGACACTAGCAATTCTTGGATGCCAGTCTTCGCCTTCGTTTTTCCGCCTCTGTTAACATCAGCAGGTGTTTGCGCCATCTTAGGCCTCGAACGTCACACGTTGATGTGAACAAATGCTTCATAGGATTTTCTTCACAAGGATTAGAGGAATGGGAACTCGCCTGATTATCACCAAGCGTGTCCTTGAGGGCCCAAAATTTTATCTTGCGGCTTAGAACACTCACATTACCGTGCAAAACCCAAGCAAAGAAAACCAAAATCAAACTAAAGTCAAATATATGAATAGCCATCACAAAATACTTATTGAAGAGTTATCTATAGATCTAAATAGTGCATCCATAGCCAATGCAGTCGGCCCCACGTACAAAATAATCCAAGCAGAGCTCCGGTCTTGCGGACGGGCCGTACAACTTCGGCTATTTCTTGCATACGAAACAGCGTGCGTCCGCTATTTCTGGATTTCTCAGTTCTTAGATCTGCCGTATAAGGATTATTAATCCAACAAGCTCCTGGAAGCCCACCGGAAGCAGTATTTGACAATGCGAGGAGGTCGATTGCGGCTACACAAGCCGATGTCAGAGGCCCACATGTATGCGTGGTCGGGCGAGGTTACTGCCCCCGGCCGGCAGCGTCGACACGCTGTCGGGGAAGCGCGCATCCCGAGTCGGCCGTCACAGAGGGCTGTCGCGGAGGCTGCATCGGCGGGCGTGTCACCCCGCGGATGCTGGCGCGCTCTTGCGAACGCTCGCAGCCGCGCGCCGGCTCTTCGCCGCGGAGAGCTCCCGGCGGCCATGGCTGCCGCCACATGTACGGGGGACTGTCGCTATTTCGAGCGCTGGCCACGTGGCCCGGGCCGTTGCCTAAATTTGGCGGCTGGGCCCAGTTTCAGACTGGCAGCGACCCGAGAGGAGCGGCTGCGACCCCGGGGGTTCCTACTCGTAAGTTGCCAGCAGCCCAATCACAACAACCGCGTGTTGTTGACCCGCTGGACCCGCGGCAGGTGGCCGCCGCATCCCGGAGCCATGGCGAGCAGCGCGTCCACCACCACCACCATCAGCAGCATCGCGGTGCAGTCGGGCAATACCCGGCTCGTGATAGCCCTCCTGCAGGTGAGCCGCCCCTGTCGCCGGCGCGCTGACACGCGCCGTGCTGCCGGCCGATGGACCTTGACACCTCTCGCTGGCCGCCGCCGCGCGCTCGACGCGCTCTTGAACTTGGGGACGCCGAAGCCGTGGGGCGATCGGAAGCTTGTGTTAATCAGGGCGCGCTGATCTACCGCTCTGTCGGCCGATCCGTTCAGCGCATCAATTAGGACGTAGCTGTGGCACGCGCGCGTCCGACGTGCAGGCTGACTGTGCGGTGGGCGGACTACTGGTCGAAACCAGAGCGGGAGACCGAGCCATTGTGCTGCCGTGCGTGTACGCTCGTTCGTACGAGAAGTGGCATAAAAATAATAATGGCCGGCTGGAAGCGAGCCAGATGTGCGGAGTCTTTCTCCCGCAAATACACGTGTGAGCCTTCCTTGCCGGGCCGGTTGCACGCGAGTGTCCATGGCTGGAGCCATTA
Organism: Dermacentor andersoni; assembly: GCF_023375885.2. Lineage (NCBI taxonomy): Eukaryota > Metazoa > Arthropoda > Arachnida > Ixodida > Ixodidae > Dermacentor > Dermacentor andersoni. Next base: position 54,817,401 of record NC_092814.1, on the reverse strand, counting down.
GTATCCTCTGGCCGACTACTGCGCGTAGGGACATCGACCGCTGGCATAGTTGCTATTGTTATCGCAAGAAAGTGATGGGTGCAGCACAACGGAATGCACATGACTGATTCACATTTCGCATGTTTAGCAAGCGTTTACGGCTGGCTCGTGTTACACAAATATTTTGGTCTGAGTAAGAATATTAACAACAAAAACTCTCTATAGAAGAGTATCAGAAGCAACTAAATGTAGAAAAATGCGGAAACAAAACATTTGGTAATGCCTTGAGGAGAGAGAAAAGGAGCTGTTTCGTAGACGGTGCAGGTATACACGAACAATACAGCAGTCAAATGCGCAGTTTTATAGCTTACTACATGTAAGATCTGACTGAGTTCAAATTCCGCTTACTGTTCTTGAATGTACGATGGACATTGCAGATATGTGTACGCGTTTCCTGGTAGAATTAACAAATTGCAGTGCTGGTGCATGAATAGCGCGGGACAGTTCAAAGCAACAAACTTTGCACCCATTCAGACCTTGTGGGACGAAAGAGCATCAAAAGTGTTTGCGACGCTGGTGTTGTGCCTGATTATGCTATGCGCAGCCCAACAGGTCGAGCAACTTTCCTCTTTTTTTTTTTCAGGGAGGGTGAAAAGTAGAATAATAGGAAGGGAAGTGTAACAGAAACAAGTGCGCGCTCCGTAACCCATACCGTCGCTTCGATACGCAAAACTTTACGCACTGAACGCACAATTGCTTAGCAGTATAAGATAGCCTCAGGAGCCACGCTAGCTTCCAGACATGACATAAAGTAAAATAAGCCGGGGCCAGAATTCTGCTTGTGGTCCGTGCTGACGATGTTCTTCTGTTTATATACTGAGGGAGAAGAGCGCAAACAGGATGCTGAGGTCGCCAAGAAAGTTCGCCCCGTCGGCGTCTGACCTGCTTGCCGTCCCGCCTGCGTTTCCGCTCTTCTCTAGACAGTTTACGCGAACGTCTCAGTTAAGACAGGCAGCGTGCACGTCCCCCAAAAGATTTAGAAACTGTGCGCGGTGGCAACAGCACGTGCCAGATATGTTCTGCAGTACTGTCTGTCCGATTCAAATAATGATTACTTGAGGTGTGAGGTTTTTGATGAGTGACAAGGAGGTGGGGAGAGGCATGCTTTTTTTTTTTTCACGCGGCCATTCTACACAATACAAGTTTGACCATGACACAACCGTGTATTATACTTGGAAGTTGCTTGTATACCATGAATGTATAGCGGGGAGGACCTTTGCGACCGTAACATCGCCTATTTCTTTGTTTTCTTCGGATTTCTTTGTTTTCTTTGGATCTTTTCGTTTTCTCGCTATAGTGAAACAACGTATACAGTTGCTCACATAACTTTTTTTCGAATTTCATGCCATAATGAAAACCTGTATTGCCCCGGGTATGGAGCGTCAAGGGTATGAGGAATCACGCGTTTATTTATTTATTTATTTATTTATTTATTTGTTTGTTTATTTATTCCGTGTTCCAAAACTTCTGCGCTGTTCCGTACGAACTTGCCCAAATTAAGACCCTCTCGGCCAGGCATCCTCTGCCGTGATAATGGCGAAGATCTTTCGCGATAAAGACCCCTGTCACAATAAAGCACGCACTGTGAATATCGGGACGTTTTTCATAAGCAGCGCAGCCTCTCCCACTAACGGTTGATGAACGCACCAATGTAATCCGCTTATTAAGAACGTTTTATTATAGTGTCACTGAAAAGTATACGCGATAGATGTATTAGTAGAGTGTGCGTACAGAGTATACGTATAAAGTATAGAGTAAACGTATAGATGGTATTAGTTGATAACATCAAAACCTATCACTGTGGATTTCCGCTTGCGACGTCTCACTCCCATAGGCCGACTTATGACTGTTTACGATGCCTAGGGGCATCTTCTGTAAACAAAGTCCGGCTGCCGAACGCTTACTTACTTGGTTGATTGCTTTGTTCATCCGTAGGCACTAATTCTAGCAAGCATTTAAGATGAGCCTCTTCTTGGTCGACCAGAGGGAGGCGTCTCCCAAGCAAGCGCAAAGCGGCACCCTATTTCTGACTGCTGCGAGGCGCCGCGCGGCGTGGGATGGTGCGAGGGGCGTGTTTTGTTTTCTTTATTTTTGTCCTTTCCTACTTCTTTTACCATGTGTAGGCTTAAGAAGCGACGGCCGCAGGGCGCTTTTCATCTCTGCAGCCGCATCATTTGACCCGGCAAACATGTGTTGCAATGCACGTCAAAAAGTGTGATAGTTATTTAAAACTGTACATCAGCTGACTGTTTGATCACAGACCTGTGAGCAGACATCCGTTCTTTCAAGGTTCAAGGCAACCATTACCCAAGGACTTATCCGTGCCGTTGTATTCTAGTTAAGAGCACGAGCCTGAAAATATCGGTCGCCAAAGTTGGCGCCCAACCAAGCTCATTACGCAACCGAGCGTGCCGCCGGCGCTGGCGAGGCGGAGGACGGCAAGGTGCCAGTGCTGTCGCGGGCTGCCGTATTCCGGCGCTCCGAAACTGACAGTGGCTTCCCTTCCGATCGTCTGAAAGAGAACAGGAATAAACGCGGCTGGCTCGCGCGCTTTCATCCAATCGAGACAGGAGAGGAGGGGTGTGTAACCTTGAGGTAGGTTTAGCGCTTTAGATTGCGCAATTGGTCAAGCTGAGCGACACATCTGGGGGCGGCCGGACGTCTGGAAGCGCGCGTAATTACAGGAATTACACTGTCAAAGCTGCGTCGCGAATGAGACGCAGCCTCGCATCGCTTCTCAGGTAAGCTTACCTTGGGGACACGGGCTCCGTGACCTAACTCATAAGTGCCAGCGAACACTCCTTACACTTCTGATGGAACTAGTCAATTGGGGGAGGCGGCTTACGTAGTACTATAAATTACATTCGTACAACAACATAGTCCGTTACGCCACTGGAGTTACCGGTAATCCAAGCAGGGGTCAAAGAAACAGTTCCGAACTTCGCTCTGAATGTTGTTTCATCATCATGCGTCAGATTAGAAGAGAGCACGCCTTCCTGGCGACCAGTCGTTTTCATTCTTGTGTTGTAGACTGCCAGGTTGGAACTGGTCCGTCTCTGCTTGGCGCTTTCCTTTCTCATTATAGATGAGAGATATAGCTATTTTAAGCAGGAAGAGCGAAAGCTTGCCCCATCCAGGAGGAAAAGCCGACGGCTGCATTCACAATGTGAAACTAAGTAGACGAACAGAAACCCGATGGAAAACGAGGAAGGACAAGCCGCAGTGCTGCGGGATGGCAAGCATTTCAAAGTGCATCGCTGTAAAAATAAGAATAGAAAAAGAAAGAACTCAAAGAAAAGAAAGATAAAGATAGAGAGAAAAAAAACGTAGATTTCTTGTTCTGCAACGTACTGGCTGCGATGGATGTGTAAACTAACGGCTGAATTATTGAAGTAGCAAGTTACATTAATAGTGATTAGGTATACGTTACGATGAACAAGCTAATAAAATAATTACGCCAGCACTGTCATTTAACTTAAGCTAGCCAAATCGTGACCCCAGTGCAAGCTTCAAGATATCAATGCCAGACATGTGCCGTGAAATACACGGAATACGTCATCGTTTCGCATAATACAGTCTTCGATTGCCTGTTATTTTATACACTACGCCAGTGGCATTAAATTTCAGAAGGTTCGTTTTGTATAACAAGAAACAAAACAGTGTGCAAATTATATATGTTAACTGAAGTGGCTGAACAGGAGAGGTTTTCTCCTTTGTTAGTGCTTAGAAAGAGAACGCATGGTGAGTGCACAGCAATATCACACTCCTTCAATGCGTTGAATGAGCAAGGTGCAGGGGGTAGGGGAGGGCGGGGGTTGGGGAAGGAGGAGATTCAGTTTTGTTATATGGTTTGATACTTCCGCTATTACCTCTTGAGTTCTGTCTGGTGCAGTATGTTGGGTACGTAACGATAAACAATGTTGAAAGAAATGAAAAATTCGTGATTTGTGACAATTAATTTGCGCGAATAGCAACAACTGGGAAGAAAGAAAGACATGAACAAAAGGGTTTCGCCCATGTCTGTCATTCTTTATTTATGTCCATTCGCACGCTAGCTGGCTTCGATGGTTCACCACTCTAGAGTCAGTGACTCTAAACGACCCGCCCAAGCATTCTGTTTATCAAACTGGAGACCTTTCGCATTGCGAAAGAAGCAGAAAGCTACTGTTATTGTGGAGTCAGGGACCGCTACAAGGCACATACAAATTGTGCCCGAGTCGCAGCTCATAGTTCTGGCTGGGCCGTTTCTTGACTGAGCCGAAAGTGGTTACGCAAACAATAAATAATATATTTAGTATTTTGCTGAAACTTGATCGAGAACTGCACAGGCGCGTGAGTGCTCCTTGCTACGTGTCGGAACGCTGTCGAGCCCCTCCGTTGGCATCACCTGGCTCGGCTCGTCAGTATCGACAGCACTGCGTAATGGCGTGTAACGAACACGATGTAGCCTTGCATCATTTGCACTGGCTGACACATGGCTGCTCTCGTGCACCACACACGACGTTCACGCCGACTATGCGTCGTGACGCAGCACAGAGAGCTGGGCAAAAACACTGCGGCCGTCTTCAAAGGCGCGACTTCAACGTCTCTGACACTAAGAAACAGCTCACAGATAACGGGCGTGAAGTAACGCGCGAAATCCTAGAACCAGAACATTTCAGTGGAGACGCAAACGCGCATAACGTGATCAACTTTTTCCAAAAGCAGGATTTTCAATAGAACGACATTACAGTCAGCGTGCGCATGCCTTATATTATCGGGAAGTTGCAATTGGTTTAAGACACCGCAGTACCGCTCCGCCAGTCTTTCCGCACTATTACTTTCGGCTCGCAATACTACCCTGCCATGGTCTTATAGCTCACCGGACTCAACTTTCAACAGTGCGTTGACATAGCCAGCGAATTCTTCGCCGACCACCTTGCACGCGGAAAGCAACGCTAGCTCACCCACCAAAGCGGAACCGGAAGGCGGATTCACTTTTTGGCAAGGCTACACGCGAGAAAGTGAACGGCGCACAGGAGCCATGATCCCTGGCTTAGCACGTCGAGCATGAGCGGCCCAGGCCAAAGAACGCTGGCCCCAAATGTGTTGGTTAAATATCGATTGTCCCTATGAACATCCATCGGCAGCCACTTGTTCTTGAACATTCAGCAGCGATTGAACAGTCAACTGTCGCTGACCAGGAACAGGCGTTGATGTGCAGCTCTTCTGAAAAGAAACAGTGTAACCGCGCGTGACATCAGCTAGTCCGGTGACTGCTAGTGGGGCCTCCTGTTACATCCTCAAAGCCCAAAAGCGCAGTTTAGGCAAAGGCAGTGGGTACTGTTACCCTTTGCCTTCTCAAACTCTCATCTTCATCCTTCAGAGCTTCCTACCACCAGGATTTCTGCCATACGACGAAGCCGCGACTTAGCCCCACGTATATCCTAGTAGCTTCGTTTTTCTTGGCAAAGGCTGTACGTTTCTATCTTCGTGTTTCACGCGCAGGTGTCTCAGCTTCTTCGCGTGTCATCCATTCGCAAATGGACCTCCTGTGCTTCTTCGTTGCAATTTTTATTAACCTTGCCAAGTTTAGAAGGATAAGTGATAGCCCGCTTCACGTCTTCTTATTGCATTCTTAAGAAATACTGGTTTGATGGACATGTGGTGAAATGCCGTAGTGATACTGTAAGAGATGCTCGGGCGGAGCAATTGCTTCCTTGATCGGGAGGATAGACCCGCCTGTCGCTACAACTCAGCACCGCCACCACCGCCACTACCACCAGTTGTCATAACCGTGTACATTTTTTTTTTCACAGCGTTATTAGTGGAATTGTAACTGTAGCACCACCCTCAGTGGCTCTTTAGTTATGAAGTTCTGTCGCTAAGCACCGGGTCGCGAGTGTAGCGTTGAGTGCCTACCTTATACGCGAAAAGTCCATGTACAAAAGTCCATGTACAATGCGTAAAGTCCATGTACAAAATAAGAATCCTTCCCGCTCAAATATATCCCTTCCCCTTCATGCATAGTTGGAGACAGGCCGATTCCGGTGATAACGTCTACTGAAGAGAAATAATGTTTATCTATCTTGCGTGCATTTCTTTGGCGCTGCGCGCCCACTATCAGGTCACGAATGGCGTGCGTGTATCAGCGCGATATATAGTTCCCGACACGAAAGCAGCGTGCGTAGAGTGTTAAATGAAGGAAGCATACGCAATATTGATGAAGATTATTGTTGGAGGACAAGATGAGCATCAAAGGGCTTGAAGAGTTCTTGCAGTGTAGGCAGGGCGCCGCTCGGACCACTGACGAGGCGCGAAAGAGAATCAACGTGGAAGAGAATCCCTCTACAATGTCCCGGCCAAGTCTTGTTTAGTAGATATTTTCTTCTGTCACAAATTTTTTTTACTACGTTATCGTGTAGGCAATACATTTATATAAAAAGAATTTCATACACAAGTTAAGCAACTTGTAATAAGATTGGCCATCGGGCACAAGGCAGTCTTTCAGGTTAATGCCTGGGGCCGTATTTTGCAACGCTCATTTTCATTTGTTATTATTTCTTCCTTTTTGTTGACACTAAATTCTTCTACCCATCATTAAAGAGCACTCATAATAGGACAGCAAAAGACCACGTTATGCTTTTATCAAATTTATAGTTGTTTTTGTATGTTCCCATGAAAAAAATTGGAGCACGTGGACGAACGTCTACCGTGATATTACTTGTCAGATATGTGCGTTGTTTTCCAATGTAATGGCACGCACTAAAAATGCACTACAATATTTTACGAAGAAAATCAGGTTTCAAGTGAACATCGAGAGTGTGTGTGTGTGTGTATGTGTGTGCGTGTGTGTGCGTGCGTGCGTGTGTGTGCGTGCGTGCGTGTGTGTGTGTGTGTGTGTGTGTGTGTGTGTGTGTGTGTGTGTGTGTGTGTGTGTGTGTGCGTGTGTGTGTGTGTGTGTGTGTGTGTGCGTGTGTGCGTGTGTGCGTGTGAAGCACGAACGTTAAACGGAGACACAGAAAGAGGAAGACAGGAGGATGAGCGCTTCGTGTCTTCTTTTTTCTGTGTCTCCGTCAAACGTTCGCGCCTCACACTAAAATGATGCAACACCAACTACCACAGTCAATTATGCTATTGAGTTGCACCTCAGTATTGAGCTATTTCTTAGTTACGTCCACTTGAGTTCGAAGGTTATTCCATCCATTTCTTCTGATGTAGCAACACTGGTAGCAATGCATTTAGAGCAGTGCATGCCTGTGTCGACATTATCGTGCACTTCGCTCCCCCTCTTTCTCTCTACAGCACTTGTATGTGCACTTCTACGCTGTCATGTAGAAGAGGGCGCTATGCAGATGTCTGTCGGACACGAGCCACCGTTCTAAATTCCGGGGGATTTCCAGCGGGCCCCTAGATCCACGAAAAAATCGAGGCCGCCGCTACCGTCGTGCTTTCAGCCCTTCACTCGAACGCGGGATAACCTCAAGACCGCGGTATCTTAAGGAGATCGCAATATGCGGTGAAATGGCTCGAAATAACTGCAACAGATTAGGGGCACGGTGCACGCGTGGGACCGCTGGGTGCGAGCAAGTAGAACGACGAACAGAAAGATGTAACGAAAAAGAAGGAACCGAGAGAAGCAGAAGGGTAAACAAGCTTCAGCCTGCTGCTTTTACAATTAAACAAGGTCGTGCGAAAGGCGTACTAGCCTTGCCGCCTGGAACAGGGCGCGGGGCGTATTTAGATGTTTATTTAATGGCGAGAAAACAAGACTAAAAGAGGGTCAGGTCGCTGCTAAACGAAAACTCTGGCTGGGGCAGCGTGCCAGCTCATCCGTAAGACCAGCCCATGCTTATTCGGTGTAAGCGGAGGAATGGGGGAGAGGGGGAAGGGCTAGGAATACTTGTTTACACTGCACAGGCACGGCGGGAAAGTTTTGTGCAATAGGCACAGTTTGTTTTGTCGAAGTCATCACATTAATGTATTCGTACGTTTTATAAAAAGAAATACATTAGTTTAATTGCCTCTCTTGTCCTTGTTACGGGTACAACCTAAAATTTGCTTTCGATACTCAAAGTGTATTTTCTTTCAGTAAATATTTCTCTCACTAATTCAGGTGTTTCTTTGTATTGGTCCCCGATGATGCAGCTTAATCGGTTGTTCAAAATAAAAATATAGTTCTAGCGCCTCTTGTCTCGTTACCTAGATCACCTATAAGTTCAACTCAGCGGGTCACGCGTAATTGTGGCACAGCTTTTACCATCCGTAAGCGAATACATGCGAAATACAGAAATGTTCTCTTAGCTAGTCGCTGAATAAGTGTGAATAAAAAAAAATTTCGGTCGAATCCATCTCGCGATGACTGTCGACGATAATGTGTTCAGCATTGAATCAGTATAGCGACACAACGTAATGGCACCGTCAAACGATTTATGTATGAGTCGTGTACTTCAGCCGGATTCCTCTTTCGCGCTTCCATGAGAACACGGCGCCATCTAGCATCACGGCGGCGAAGCCTGCGCGTGGCCTCCGAAATTCGTGGCGCGCCGGTGCGTGCGAACACTGAGAACTGTTCCCTCTCTTGCCGCACATCCAGTGGCACATACCCAGTGACCCAAGTTGGCGAGAGGTTCATTGAAGAGCGGCAAATACACCGTGTGTTCATAGCGCAGCTCGCTAAAGGGTTAGTGATAGAGGTTCATCGAAAAGTGGCACGTAGCCACTGCAATTGCCGCGCAGCCTGCTAAAGTATTGGGTTGCTGTCCTTGAGGAACCCTCGTGACGTGGGCTCAATTCCACTCAGAATAGGATAAATTTATGGGATCGTTTAATGCGCTAGCATTCTTAAGGTCACTCGCTTTTCGGGAGTTATCCATGTTTGTATAAGCATAACTGGCATGTTGGCATCAAAGAGGTTCATTGAAGACAAGCACATGCCGGCTGAAACATACTCAGTGCTCCAAGTCGGCGTGAATGAGTTTCATTGAAGAGCAGTACTTACCCTGTCCGGCGTCTGCAGTGACCCATGTCGTCGTGAAAGAGGTTCGCTGAAGATCAGCACATATGTACACATTGCCACATACTCAGTGATCCAAGTTGGTCCAATGGTTGGTTTCAAGCCCTGTACCCTCAGCACAGCATCCCAATGTGTTACCTATTCGACCGGGTAGACGGGAACCCGAGTAGACGGGAAAATGGTCAGATACACACGTACAAGCGCAGCCCCCGGAAAGTGCGTGAAGTACCCTAAGAAGGCTAACGCATAAATAGTCCCCTGAAAGTGCCTCCGTGAAGTTCCCCAAAAATTAAATTCTGGGGCTTTACGTACCAAAACCACGATATGATTATGAGGCGCGCCGTAGCGGGGGACTACGGACTAATTTTGACCACCTGGGGTACTTTAACGTGCACCTAATTCTCGGTACACAGGCGTTTTTGCATTTCGCTTCTATTTAAATGAGGCTACCGTGGCCTGGATTCGGTCCCGCGATCTGGGGCTTCCGAAAGAATGCTAATCGCAATGAAAAGTAAAAAAAAAGAAGAAAAATTGGTGTATCAAGCTTACAACCCTGTAACAAATTGCCACGAAGACAGCCATGACAATTCAGTAAACCGCAATTTATATATTGTTTAATACACATTAATTAACAATAATAGCTCATAGCTTACGTGAAATACTTCACTTATGAAAAAGAAGAATATGGGGAACAGAAAGGCTCTGTATTTTGTTAGTAACAACTATACGAAGAAAAGACACGATGAAGCTAGAGAAAGCATAGGGGGAACTTGCTTTTAATTGCATTAGCTGTGGAAGTGTTAGCCAGCGCCACTCACGGCCATGGCGGCGGGGGTGGAACATCCTTTCATTCCTTCACATTTTTCACTCGTGAGTTTTGCAATAGCTCAATTCTCAAAATAAAGGCCCGCACTGGTGTGAAATATATCACGATTGTTCTATTAAACTTAACTGTTAAACTTCGTAACCTGTAAGACTGAACAATATTTGTAGGAGGGTCCTTGGCTCGCAACATAGTGCAAATCTTTGGTTGAAGCAGCTTCAGCATCTATAGGCACTCTACAGGCTATGTGGGAACGGCATGGTGTTTCCGCGAGGACCCTGGACGTTTAGGAAGGCGGTGTGCCGACTTCTCCTGAAGTTTTTAAGGGATGTGGACTTATGTTGTGATTGGTAACTTTAACGAGACCTATTTCATGGCGTTGTGTCGGGGGCCTGGGCGGGCTGACGCGGCAACGCGTGCTGGATGGATCACAAGCTTCGGGCTTGTGTTCTGTTGCGTCTTTCTGTGCGAATCGTCGTGTTCACCCGTCTCGCACTGCGCTTCTGAATGACGAACTGAACGGCATACCTATAGTTTTTTTCCTTTATTAAAGTTCCTCAAATGAGGCGCTTGAGCGAAGCAATTGACGTCATGTCTTGCGAGGCTAGACCCGGCTGTAACCAACATCCTCCTCATCCTCCTCCTCAGCTTCATATGAGTATCGTTTATAAAAGTGCGATATTTGCTTCAGTTGAGCGGTTACAGAGTTGCAAGCATGATGGTTAATTTTCTTTAAAGGAGCTCTGCTTTTGTCAACCTTGCCAAAAAGAAATGCCAAAAGCAACGGCCTGCACAAAAGTACCTGCTCCCAGTAACATTTATACTTTACCTTCGAACGCAAAGAAAAAAAATAATAGTAAGGTGATGTCGGTTTTAGCAGTTTTTGAATTATTTTGTATACCAATTCCTTCCTCTCGATTCTGTGCCACTCTTATTACCCATCGTTAATGTCCGGCTGATCCCACTAACGCGGCCGGAGTGTTTCTCTGACCACTGACGGACCGCGACCGATGTCTACATTTGTATATGAGGGGAGGAGAGGTTAAAATAGTAAGCGTAAGCGGACATTTAGTTGTGCTTAGTTTGTCAAGCTGCCAAAGTAAAAAGAAAAAGAGCGCTTAGGCAGGCGCCATAGAAATAAGGCTATCATGAACGCTGCTGGGAGGCTAGACAACAAACAACCAAGCGATTTAATAGAGTGTAGCACTTTTAACTAACGTACAAAAATTTCAGTCAGCTGTTGGCTTGAAGTTTGCCTTGTCTACTTCGTTTGTCTTTTTTCCATATCCAACTTATCCCGCTCACATTGTAACGCACAACCAACTATCAGCACGTTTATCCTCCCTAACTTTTTGTAGAATAGCACTTGCAACCATAGCACCACCAATGTAGCCAATTATTTATGTTTTAGTATTGTTGATGAGTTTGAAGACATATATTCACCCGCCGCGGTGGCCTAGCGGTTATGGTGTTGCGCTGCTAAGCACTAGGTCGCGGCGGCCGCATTTCGATCGGGGTGAAATGCAACAACGCCCATGTACCGTGCATTGGTGGCACGTTAAAGATCCTCTGGTGGCCAGAATTAATCTGGAGTCCATCACTACGGCGTGCCTCGTAATCAAATCGTGGTGTAGGCACGTAAAACCCCAGCATTCAAAACATATATTCAATTGAAAGAGAGAAAAAGAAAGCAAGGAACAAGCTGGCAACTGCTACCGGAAGGAAGGAGATGATAGGAAGAAGGTGACAGAAACATAAAGGTTGAAAATCGACGGGAAGGAAACAGGAAAGAAAGAACGAGATGACTGATCATAAAGGCTAACATAAAACAATGAAGATTAAAGGACATCAGTAGAAACAGGAAAAAAAGAAAGAAACACCGCAGGTCGTGCTATTGCAAGAATCTCAAAAATTATTATAAATATTGGCAGAGGCCATAACCTACATAATAGCAATTTACTTGCGCCCTTGGACTGCACAAACTGTGCAGTGATATGTTACTTTTACAATGCATGCCCGAGGGTCCACTTTGGACACGGCCACTGTGAGCATTAAACATGGGCTATCACTGCAGCGTCGGTGATATAGACCTGGGGTAGTATTCTCGGACGATTACTTTCGGGGTACTTTCACTTTCGCGAGATGTGACTAGCGCCGAGCGCATCGGCATCTACGAGCGACAGCATTCCTGGCACAGTGCCAAGCGCGCTGTCTCAACACAGCGCCAGAAACGCTGTCGCCCGCGAACGCCGACGTGTCCGGCGCTAGTCTCGCGAAATCTGTCGAAAGTGAAAGTATCCCCGAAAGCAATCGTCCGAGAATACCACCCCCGGAGTGTCTGAAGGACCCCGGCCAGTTGCCTGCTCGGCTGTCGCAGGGAAAGCCTCCATTGGCTCAGTGAGGAGGCCGGGAGTGTGCGCGAGAAGAGATACTCGGAAGTTCCAGTCTCCGGGCATATCCACGACAGATGGTTAACTTCTGATCTTTAAGCGAGCACAGTGAATGCATTTCCAATGCACACGCACACCTCAATACCTCGGCGCTCATTCCCTTCTCCAGTCACGCCCTCCATCCCTTTCGTATTTTTTCTTTAATCTTTTCGATCCCTTATTTCGTTTTACAGTACAAGGGAGCCTATCAGAGATGTTCTCTTCTTAACCTTCATGTCTTTCGCTTCCTCCCCTCTCTCTTTCTCTCTCTCGCCTCTTGTCATGCTTCGAAGAGTTTCTACTGAACCTTTATTCTACCGTGTCTGCAATGAACAGTGAAGACATTACATTTTCACTTTGTCCCTCTGAGTAAACACTGGCATGGGACTCTCACGTCAGTACAAACGTTGGCGCGTTTGACGAGTCACATCTGTTGCATGTATGAGACGCATCTTTGAATGGACGTGCGCACGGTACACATGTCAACAAACTCCACTTTTACGTCACCGCCATGGTCACTTCTGTTCATGCGAGATTGTTAGCTGGGTGAGCACTCAGAATCTGGTGCCTTCATCATTGTTCTGGAGCGAAGAAAGAATGTCCCCCCCCCCCCCCCCCCCCCGATGTGCTGTGAGTTATCGAATTCGCTTTCAAGCTGCGAGGGCTGCGAGAGCTCGGGGCCCCAGCTGTGTGGGTCGCGCGGCTTCTCTAACACTTGCCTGCCGTCTAAAGTGAGGTGAACGGCGCAGTCTGGCGACGTCCTGGAGCTGCGCATCCAGGAGTTGTCGCCGGAGATGAGCGACGTGGGAAGCAACTACGAAGAGGCGCTCCACCTACAGCAGCAGCACCAGCAGGTCCTTCAGAAGCTACAGGTACGTTTTTATCAGGGAACACATGGTGCCACCATTTCAGGCTCTAACAGCGCACCAGTGTTGACCAAACTGTGGGTCACTACCTCCAGGGGATCGCGCTACATTTAGAGGATGTCCGCGTTGCAGCCCGCGTAAATATGTGCTGTGAACTCAGAGTACCAAAGTTCAGTCTAACAAAAACTGAAGGGAGAATTCAACTGGTGTTTTAAGATACTGCTCTAAGTAAAACCCGCTCTTGTGAGTCATTTGGCATAGTCGCCCGCACTGTCACACGATTTCTCTCTCTCTTTTTTACTCGTTTTGCGATGGTTTCAGCCCACCTAATTTATCCTTAAAATAGGTTGCAAGTTGAAAAATAAACCCCACTTCTTCGCATTTCTTTTAATTCACTAAAACCATGATTGTTGTGCCCTTACGAGACAGGCATTCAAGCAGGTCACGATGCGATAGCCCACATTTTTTGGCGCTTGCTGGGCAAGATAGTATAAGGAAGGCATGGAACGTTATGCTGTAAAACGCCCAAAGGACGGTGTTACGGACAATCTGCAAGCATGGAAAGAGCCGTACAATATTTTATGTAGCAGTGATAGAAAGCGGTAAGTCGTGCGGTGCCCACAAAAGTGAGGAAGCTTTTGCAAACAGAGTTAATGACACCAGAGCCCACTCTCCAGAAGTAAATTTGTCCATAGGAAAGCATTGTACGAACAGGCAATCAATGTCGTCTCTTAGGACGCGACACTGTGTAGGAAAAAGTGAACCTTGTGACGTCAGTTTGGTTGCAGGTGACGCGTAGGAGTAACATTACAGTTCTTCCAGTTAACAAACCAGCATGAACACCTACTTCATTGATGGCCCCCCGCTTTTTTTTTTGTATTCACTACGTATGCAGAACAAGCAGAGCCCCGTCGAGGAGCTGCTGAGCCAAGCGGATGAGCTGATCGCAAACCAAAAGCCCAAAGCACAGGTAAGGCATGGATCACGGAGCTGAAGTGGTGCTGCTTTTGGGCGTTATTAGAGACGTTGACAATAGACAGTTCGAACTGTAGGAGCATGTTCTTGCTCTTTCTTTTTCCTCTTGTATTGTGATGGGTGATGGTTTATTCGGAGCACAGCTCTCTGATAACCCTCTACTTCATATTATTTGCATGTGTCATGGTAGAGATTTGGCGACAGGCGTTGATGTTCCAGTTAACTGTGGAAAAAAGAAAAGGCGTCATAATAAGTTTTACCTGGAACATCAGTGCATCTCTCCACAGTTTTTTGAAGATTTATTTCTCGAAACTGGTCCTAAGTACAGGATTTCTGCTAAAGTGATATTACTTCACTCCTGCTCAGCTTCAATTACGCAACTGGACTATGTGCACTAAAAGCGAAAATTAAGAATCTTTATTGGTGAAACTTGGTTAAATATCTAACACCACACAGCGATATATTGTGTTGGTAATGTCTACTTGCATTAGTATAGCAGCTTATCCGACAGGATTGTGCTAGTTACTACTTCTGAATTGTTATAAGTCATTTTTCACTAAAAAACAACTATAATAAACTCTACGGCGAACTAATGTATTTATTTCACTTGAAGAAATGTTAAGGACCAAAAAAGAAGAAATGGAGAATAGAAAAAAATCAAACGACAAAAAGGCATCCCCAAAACACCATTCTGATATTTTATGACTTGAATATTGTGTTTCTACCCCACCATTGTGAATGGTTTAGCGGCCACAAATCTACGGGAGGAAACCTTCTGCTTCTCGAACAAGAATAGATTACGGAGGAGACTGTTTGCTGTCGTCAACTGGGTACTTTTTCCTGTCATAGAGGTTACCAATGGCGTCCTCCATTTATATTTACAGAACAACTGATCTAAAGCGATTCATCTTCAAACATTTTTCTCATACCCCCACCGTCAGGTCGGGGTATGAGAAAAATGTTTGAAAAAGAAATTGCAGCGAAGAATTGTGAAGATTGGGCACCAAATATTAGCCGGAGCTCTCAAATTTGACACACTTTCCGGTGTGTTATCAGAACAGGCCTATCGAACTGACCAGTGGCAGGCGTCCTAAAAATGGGCAGCATGGCTTTGTATCGGCGAGCATACAGCGAGCATACGTCCTCTACGAATGTTAAATCAGTGCTCGGAGCTAAAAGAAAGAGAGGGAAAGAAAGGAGGTATGGTCGTTTCATGTACAACATTTTCATGTACTACGAGAAACGTTTCATGTGTAACTTTTTGAGCAACTGTGCGACGTAGCAGAGGTAAAAATAAAAATAAAAATAAAAATAATCAAATGGCCTCTTCTCCCCGCTTCACAGGTGTACTCAGCTATGGCACACAACCTTGGCCTGGCGTGGAAGAACCTGAACGCCCAGTTGGAGCACCGAAGTATCGTGCTGGAGACCGCCGTACAATACCACGCCGCGGCCAAGAAGGTGGGTAGGCGTCCCGGCCGTCGACGCATGACGCCAGGAGTCCTGCGGTCCTTTTCGCGTGAACTATGCTAACTCGACGCATGTAATGACTTGTAATGCGCGTGGCTGCTTATGTGTTAATTTTCGTAGCAAATATACTGTAGAAAATCTTGTATTTGTTGCGGATGAACGCAGCGCAGCACAGTTGCATCCGTTATGTGCACCGGGCAAGGATGATTTGAGTGCCATCAGCGCTAAGGCAGCTGACACAAAGTGGTTGTCTAAATACGAGAGACCTAAGGGTTCTTTAGTGAGAAGCGCCGGCAGGCCCGTCATCGGTAATTATTAAAGGGAATTATACGCGAACCTTGACACATTGATCTGACCAGGCTCATCTTCAGTTTATTTCTTGTAATGCCGATGCGGGCTGAATGAAGTAAGCGTCTTCTGCAAAATAATATTGAGCTTCCTACCATTAAATCAAGCTTAATTTTTCTGACACAGTAGCTATCACACTGAATGGGCGCAAGCATAAATTCCAATGAAGCTAACGACGGCACTTTTACGCGCAAGCGTAGCCGGTCAGCTAGCACAACTGCCGAATGTTTGTTCGAAGCCACGAATGCGGAGGTGGAAGACGCGTGGAGGTGAAGAGAATCGCGCGCCGGGGAAAGTATGAAGGAGCACGCTGAGCGCGCAACGAAGCATCGCCACCTAGAGGGCAGTCTAGGTGGCGTTGAGTGAAGCGGGGAAGGAGGAAGTTGTACTCCGGCGGCTGCTGCGTATGGCGCAGCCGCTCGAGCCCTGTCTTGAATACGATCTGCGATGCGGATAGTGTAGGCGCCTAGACGCACCGAGGGCCGATAGCTTCGTGTGGCGTTCGCGAATGAAACGTCGCAGTAACTTTTCTATATCTGTTGCAGCTGTCCGATGAACTGACCAAGGGTGAGCAAGAATTCTCGGACACCGTGTTGCCAGACCATGTTGCGGCGTGTGAAGCTCGCCTGCAGAAGCTGAATGAAGCGCGCAAAGGTACTTTGATGGTCTCGATTCATGCTGCTGTGCGTACTCGCTCGCTTTGCCTGGAAGGTGACCGGAGGCTCGATGCGCGCAGCCATCCTCGAGGCATCCAAGCGGAGCCTCCAGCCATTCCAGAACCTGCTGCAGACGCTCAAGGAGGTAGCCAGCACGGGCGACTCGCGACCCCTGCAGCCGGCGGCCGCCCTGGCTTCCATAGCGGCCCTCGAGAGCCAGCACGAAAATCTCCAGGACCAGCGGCGGAAGCTGGGCCTGCTGTGCGAGGCAAGGAAAGAGGCGCTCGAGAAGCGGCTCCGAGCCCTGATGCTGAGCAAGGAACTTGACGAGGTATGCGACTTTCTTACAGTCGAGCACGAGCGAAAGCTGGTCTAATTTTAGGTGGAGCGTCAACTGGACCACAGCCCCGAAGATGCAGCCTTGGGCGATTCCCCTGCGAGCAGCGAAATACTTCTCCACGAGCACACGACGAGGATCGCCTCCGCCAACGAGAAATTGCGAGATCGAATGCTGAAACTGCTTAAGTCTGCCAAGCAAATTCAAGACGCGGAGGTCGAAGCCCGCGCCTTTAACCTGATGGCGCGCGTGACGAGCCGCATCGAACGCGACGAGGCCCGGAAGAAGGACCTCAAGGAGGCGGTGGAATTCTTCAACGAAGCCCAAACGGTGAGGCCGAGTATTTACTCTTTTTTGAGTCGTTCACAAAACTTGGGACGGTTTGTTTTTGCAGGCCCTCAACAAATTGGACCAGCTCCAAATTCAAGTTTCCCAAGGTCCCGTTCAAGACGTGGCTGCAGCGACCGCGCTTTTGGATGCGTGCGTCGAAAGACCTCTTCTCCTCGGCCATGGCATCCTGACCCGCTTGTCTGTCGGCACCAGTGGCGTTCAAGACAAGGTCATATACGCAACGCTCAAGAGCGCACGACCTCTGACGTGAATGCATTCGCAGGTTGATGAACTCCAATGCCGGCACCTGCAAGTGAGGCAGATGTACGAGCAAAAAGCGGCAGATGTCGTGGAGAGCAGCGAGCGCGCAATTAACTTCTTGACACAGTGCAATAGTGTGAGTAGAGTCAGATATCGCACGGATGCAATGTTCTTTCGTGTGCTTGAGTAGGAATTTGATGTCGCTTGCGCAGCTGTACAAGTGGTGCATCGAGATCGTACAGACGTTTCTGGAGCGGAATAGCCATCTTGACATTGGAGCAGCAGCTGCTCACGATTTCTTGCAAAGACACCAGAAGATGCTAAATGAGCTGCAAGCCAGAGAGCCACAGATGACGATGTTACTAGCACAGGACGATTCAAGGTCCAAAGAGCTTCTTCAGCTATGGCAGCACCTACGTAGCCTCCTGGAGCAACGCATTCGAATTGCCCAACGATACCTGAGCTGCTGCAAACTGTCTACGGAGGTATAACGCATGCGCATGAGCATAAAGATGTTCCGTCCTTACCTTTCTGTTGGGTCGTTCTAGTTGATGGAAGACTTGAAGACAATAGGCGACGCCGGTCCGGAGCGGCAAGCTTCCATCAACGAAAATTTTATGCAGTTTGATCACAACGCAAACAATTTTCTGCACGATGCCCAAAGAGTGAGTGATGCCAAAGTGCTCGGAAAATATGACCAACAAAATTGTTCCTATATCTTTTGTTTTAGATTCAGGACACGTGCTTAGATGTCACAAAAGCGGTGCGCCACATCCAAGAAACACTGGACCAATGCCATCAGCTGAAGAACAATCCTGGCAGTAACACGGAACAACTGATCAAAGATGCCCAAAAAGTAAGAACGACTGTAAAAAAGACTTGTGCCAAAGCCAGTGAGCTGATATTTTATAATTATGTAAATACAAAATGACTTTGCTGGATCTGTACATTTCCTCACTTTTTGTTGCTTTACGCCTATGCTCGAGAAGCGAATGCTTCTGTTTTCAACAGGGTGTCATTTTTATGTGTCCTTATATCTTCATGCCGTTGTGTTTATCCCATGCGGTCCCTTGTAATTGTGGTGTTTTGTACCGTAAACTGAGAAGTACGTCATTTCTTGAATGCAGACCATGGAGTCGGCAGTAAAGATCGAGTCGGAGCTGTACCCTGCCATACCTCGGGAACTGAATCGGGCCGAAACCATCGCGCAGTACTTGGGACGACATCTAGACACATTGATGCCTCTAGTCAGGGTACGTGAGAGTCTTGTCTTGTGGCGATACCTTTGCGTCGAATAAAGACCGCAATCCCGTGAAAGGCGTTTTGTAACATTCATGCGACGACTGCCGAGTAGCCTGTGCCAGGTGGCCGTTTGCGTTATGTGGCCTTCCTGTACTCTCTGTAATTTTCACTTAACATTGAGCACAGGCTATCAGAACAAAAGCTCGAGAACATTAAAAAATAGTTGAATGTTGTAACGAGTACTTACTGGGGAAAACCTTGAAACATTATCTATTTGACAATTATTCAATTTCTTCCATGGCCGGAGATAATTTTGTGATTCTATTCCAATCATTTTCCTTCTCGAGCTTTGTTAGTAGATAGAGCAGAACACCGCCTGCGGTATCTCAAGGATTCTCCGGTAGTGAGCGGTGGACAATAAGAAAAGAACATTACCTACAGAAAGGAAGCGTTTCATTATATTGGGTAATAAGTACAGTCCCTTTTGTCAGCCATATGAAAGCTAAGATAACTTCAAGGGGTGCAGATGCGAAGAAAGTTACATAAATAAACAAAATTGTCCACAGATTGGAGTAACTGACAAAAAATTACGATTGCATGCAGAACTATAAAAATTTTATTGGGAGAAATTATATTTTCGAAATCTTTGCGAATCTCACCCACTACAAGGCGCCAGAAATTTTAAACATAATGCTATGCACAGACATGACAACGACTGACAAGAACGACGAAACATAATCTTAATTAACGCGCGGCACTCGAAAATCGTACTAGAGGCTGCATTATGCAACGATCCCTTTCTTTCGATTGTATTTATTTCTTATCAGCCGTCCCGCCGAGTGGTCAATCTCTGCGTAAATCTGGGCTCGGCTGCGCGCGAGCCAATCACGAAGATAACAGCTAATGAAAAATGAGCATTGTTACGAAGTGCAGCCCCAGATGTTGCAATATTTCAGCAAGAGCCGCCCATTGGATCTGCTCTCAGTTGTCATTCGCGATGTTAAATCACTACTTTGATTTTGTTATTTGTCATGCTAATTCTTTATATCTTTTACACTTCATATTCTCAGAATTTTCTGTATTGGCATTCTGCCCAACTGTTTTACATTATAATTGGGTATTTTCCTATCCCGCAAGCTGCATTTGTTTCAGAAAGTGGCGACCTTTCCGTTTTTCAAAGCCTGATATACCTCATGTTCTTTCTAGACGATCCAATCAGAGTTGGATGCGAGGATCGAAGCGACGTCTACACTTCAGAGGAAGGAGCACCTCATTCAGCAACTGCGTTCGACTCAACAGAGTTTTCGAAGAAACATCTGTCAGTATCAAGACTTGGTCAGGGCCATGATAAGTTTTTTTGACTACTTCGCTCAGGTGAGTGCAGTATTAATTGCCATAATACCCACGTTACTCATTATTCCCATGGTTCTCTGGCCATTTCAGCTGGAGAAGAAACTTCAAGAAACCCACGAATATGAAGCCTTACTGGCAGAGGCTAAGCAACGAGCAGAGCACTTGGCAACGTTAGTTGACAAAACTGTAAGTACAATTGATTTTAGGACGTAACGTCATGCTCAACGACGAAAAAAAGCATCATCAGATGGAGTGAGCTAAAGGCATCATGAACTTGTCATTTATATGCGCGCTTGGCAAATGAAAAGGCGCTCTCCACTGTCTTGGAAATGTGGAAGAAGCAGGAGAGACATCTAATGAAGTATTAGGAAGATAAGCTGATATCGCTTAGCTTTGTCCACAGAAACATTTGGAATTTGGGGGTTTCCTGTGCTCTTTATTGTGCTGACTATGCGTACTGCACTGGTTGTGTTATGACGCAAGTTATGACTACAGGGCTTATGTTTGGAAATTGTATAATTGTGCTGCGCAAAAAAGCAGCAATAAGTGAAATGCTTCGATTTTCCTACGAGTCACAATCATATTTCGTGGTGCGGGACTCTCAGTCCTTTTTTCTTTGCCATGGTGCATTTTTCTCTGAAATTCAAGGCTTACTATTAGGATATAGCGTTTATATTAATTAGAAGCGCCAAGTACTTGAAGTCCAGGCCAATTTGCAAATGAAAAGTAGGGATGCTGGAAAGTATCAAGGTTTTTAACAAACCAAAATGCGCTTTTGTCAGGGTACGAGAGCGGTGTGTGAACTGCATGTTATGGTTTGATGTATTTCTGACTGAACTTCAGGCATCCATGTAGTTGGACGGTTGTAGACTGCGTGCTAGTCAAATACTTCAAAATAATTTTGACCATCTAGTTTAGTTCACCCAGATGCACCTAAATACAGGTAAGTTTTTGCATTTACGCACTATCTGAGTTCGGCTGGTAATCGATACCGCGACTTTGCGCTCAGCAGCATAACGCCATAACTTTCATTCCGGTTCCGTAATGTCGACGGCACGTTAGTTGTGCGCTCCAGAGAGATCCATTTCACTACAATGACACTCCTCCTCGGAATGCAGAACCGTATTTATAATTTTATCCACTAAATTCAGCTCACTTATCTCAGTTCAATTCCGGTTAATGTGAAATTTAGTTTTCCTCACTTGGACGGTGAGATCCATAATAAGTAGAAGCACCAACGTCCACATGTCAGTCTTCTAGGGCGAAGCTTTCTTTGCGAACCGTCCCGGACTTTCCTCACCGTGGCTGCTGGGTTCTGCTGTCTTGCCGAATAGATCATACTTAAAAATAATTAATTACGTGCCCAATGGGGGAATGGAACCTCGGTACCCTAGCGCCACAGCCCGATGCTCTAACCATTCGGCCACAACCGTGCGGATGCTTCTATTGTGCCAATGCCAACTAGTACGAGTGCGCGCGTGCCAGCTTCCTTTACACCAAAGACACAGGAATAAAATGGGTAGATTTTTACCATTTCATTAAACGCTTCACGAAAGCTCCGCTTCGCATTACATAGCTTCCAAGGCGGGCATTTGATCAGCATAATTTTCTTTATTGCGCGTTATTTCGACAACATATTGGGCAGGTTCATGTACGCATTATACCGATGTTTCATCATCCTTCTTTCCTTTGGCTTGAGCAGATAATTTGAATAAAATGAGCGATGTTGTCTGATCAAAGTGTATTCGTGAATGCCGCTCTTAGTATGACAGCATAATTGGTAACCCTTCTTATTGTAATCTCTCTCACTGCGAGTGCCTAGTCAGAGTTCGCTTGATGACCGGGTGGGCTTTCGGGTGAGGATCGTACGTTGTTGGAATGACTAAGCGCGGGTATGACTAAGCTGCACACACTTCTTGTTTAGTTCCCTATGACAGGTACCATATTGACGATATTTATGTGCATCCTCCTTCATATTGTTACAATGGCTCGACGAATTGTTCAGGAACCGAGCGAGGCGGCGGTGCTGGACCGCGACAAAATCCACTCGTTGGTGGACAACCAAGGCGCGCTGCTGGTGGCCAGTCTGCGCAAGTCGCACCAAGATTCGCAGATGAGTAAGTTCAACGACGAGCTTCACCTGATCAACCAGCAGGTGCGTGAGCTCACCGATTCGCTGAAGCGAGACTCCTCAAAGTGCCACGTCGTGGAGTTCCAGCAGCGCATTCAGGTAAAGTTTCAAACGAAGATTTCACGACTCATGCCTCTTGTTACGGAGTGTACACGGACAGTTGAGCAAGACGACATTCATACACGGCAGCTCTACAGGCATATTGATATGTTTCGTGCTCCGACAGAACATGCCATATAGCTTTGGCTTCAAACACGAAAACATACTTAGATCATGACTTTGCTTGCTGTAATTTGGCACGTGCCTTCGAAAACGCCTTTGCCTAAACTTCGTGTGACCGTCTAGGCAACGAAGTACCGGACATATCATTCCGATGGGACGACCCGCTGACCTAAGCCATCACGGTTTTGTTCACTTCTTCGAGTTCGCGATGATGCTGCCGCTCTACAAGCGGAAGGAATGTTACTTGCCACCGCAATTTGTAAATGTTAAACTTAGTATCCCACGAATCGTATGGAAAAAATAAACTTCTCTTCAGTTATCTGCCGGATCCAACTTTGATGTAACATTTTGAGAACGGTGGAAGAGTGACAACAGACGAAAGCAGAAAAGGAAGACCAAGTGTCCAGAGCTGATTTCACCTGCCCCGAGCAATAAACGGGAACGCCATTTGCTGAGCAACGCACGCCCACTTGCAGTTTTTACCCTCCTCTCCGTATTATGTAATTCCATTTTCATTCTGTCAAATTGCCGCTTTGTCATTTTCATTACTTTCAGCACTCTAGATATTAGGCAAACTATACAGGCGTGCGTCCTCATCTGGCTTCATATTTCGGAAAATATTGTCGTTTTCTTTTTCTCTTATCTTTATTATGCACGCATTTTACTTAGCATACAATAAGAATTTTGAAGAACAGCTTGTGCGAAATGTCCTGCCCAGGCCTGCCATCATACAATGTTGGTGTTTGCCGCCTCTTGTTCTTTTTCTGCGCCTTATCAAAAGTTGGCTTTTCCTGCGCACAGTATTGTCGTACAGAGAGTGCACGCTTTCAAGGCGCTTTTTGACTAAGCATTGGAGTGAAACACTAATTTCGGTTTTTGAAACTTGAAGTGCATTAGGCACTCTCAACCAAGTTTGAAACAAAATATCATGTAGCCTCGCTAATATATAGCCGATAATTTGGCGCCTTGGATATAAAGAAAGTGTGCAAACAAATCATATCTAATGTGTTTGAGCCACGATTTAACGTGCGCCATTTCGATTCACACCTAGACACTCATTGGCCGGTCGGGCAAGGTCCTTAAAGGGCAGTGAGAGTGTGAGTGGAGTATGAAGTGCATATTGCAAGTAGATGTTAATATCAGTCATTATCTGCAACTGTGTTGTACATATGTTAGAAATCGGTGCGCAATTACCACCTCATCATGCAACTGGGCAAGGAAAGAATGTGGAACGTTGACCAACAGACACAGGTGAAGACAAAGGCAGGGTCATAGGATGGATACATGTAGTGGTGACATCACCGCTTTAAAAGACATGATGGTAAAACACCTAGCGCATCGTCACAGACATCAGCGATCGGCTCTTCCTTCATGTGTGACTATCTAGAGCCGGCATAATGTACATATCTTTTTTTCCGTTGCCCTCCTTTCTTATAGTCCGCTGCTCATCACTGGCCGATTGTGCTGATAACTTATGTGGCGCAGTGCTCGTGCCACTGTCGGAGCGCCGAAAGAACTAGAATTGGAATAAAATAGTTAGATTATTGAGGTTCAGCACACCATTATATCGGTAAATTCTCGAGAGAGTACAACTGTGCTCTTTTTGTGTTCGCAGTCCCTGGAACGAAGAATCGAGGTGCTCAGTACCTCCTCCCGCCTGCAGACCGACAGCGCGCGGATGGAACTTGAAGAGCTCACATCTCGATGGCGAAATTTCCACAAGGAAGCTATGGCAGCGCCCCCACCACAGCCGCAGCCTATCGACAAGAAGGTATGTCTATTTTATTTGCTTGTTCACTTTTGGATAAAAAAACAAGTACGTCAAATATATGTCGATAACGTGCCTGGCGTGCATAAAGTGCAGGAGGAATATGCGGATCCCACGCACTGTGGAAATCGATGTAAACGAAGCTTGCTGTGCTGTTTGCTTTGATTGGCGATAACTAGCGACGCTGTTGACAGCGAATGTTGAATTTCTTCAACGTTTGGTCTAATATGTGAGTGGTGAATTGATATTGAAAGTTACCTTGCGTATACCAGTGCTGTTTGTCAGCGTAGTGCACAGAACACACAGGGGGAAGTGTTTGCTTCAGGCATTGTTGTGCGCCGTACTTCATAACATCTGAGAGGGTTGATAATATTTATTGCCTCACACGGCACATCGCATCGTGGCAGAAGTATTAAAGTTTAATTGAATAAAAGACAATCTTATAATGAGGCTCGCCGTAGTGACGGACACCGGATGAATTTTGACACCGTGGTGTTCTTTAACGTGTCCCTAAATCTAAGTGTACGAGCGTTTTTTATTTCGCCCGCGTTAAAATGCGGCTCCTGCGGTCGGGATCAGACCTGCGACCTCGAACAAAGACATAGCCGCAAAGCTACCCCGGCGGGCACAGAAGTGTTGATTTGACGTGTAACCGCTTCCGTAGTGTCGCCTAGACCCTACGGTGCGCTTTAATGCGGATCTGCTTTTGGACGCCCTGCGTAAGTTGTCCGCTTGACAAATTTGCATGGCGTTTATTTTTCAGAAATAGCAAACACGTATCATACTTTACCTTGGACTTAAATGTTATCACGTTTGCCGGAAACCGCTGTCGTGTCCATAGTAGTAGCGTTTCCTTGCCTTCTCAAGTCACCCCCCCCCCCCCCCCCCCCCCCTTATGGAAACTGCGAGCGAAGAGTGGCAAGGCTGTTATTCACTCATTTCGCGACTGCATCGGTTGTACCCACTCTCTGTCTCCTCTCTCTTCCCCCAAGCGCGTCTCTGCCATTCTATCTAGCTTCTTTCTCGACTTGGACGTTTGTAGAAAGGTGAGCTCTGCAATTTCTGCAAAGCTTTTGCGTTGGGTCACGGATAATTGCAGCTGTCAAGAAGCTAATATGCCGACGCGCAGGGAGCTCCCGAGGGCATTGTGCACATTCGACGCGGTGTAATGGTCCAAGCGAGTTTATCGCATAGTCTTTCCTCTCTGCCTCGCTCCTGTTATGAATGCACACGCTCTGAACCCCCCCTGGCGCGCTGTGCCAGACAGCCGCAACAGCAGCAGCGGTAGCAGTGGGAAAGTCGAAGGAAGAGGCAAATACCGTCTCGCTTTCAAAAAAAGGAAAATCGCATTTGCTGACAGTAACGTTAAAGATTTATGGACGTTAATCATGTGTAAAAAGACCATATTCTGCAAGAACGAAATGCCGGTTTCTTTAGTCTTTGCATATCCAATGAATGCTTTTCAACTTTGATTTCTATGTGGTTTGACGTTTACCAGGTACTCAATAAGTGAAGTGAAATTTGCTTTAAATGCTATTTTTTCCCTTTAGAACGTTTATCACTGACTATCTGGGTCGAAACATGTTTGTGCTTTTAATAAAACAATATTGAAATAGGCGTAGAAAGGTGTAGGAGGCCAAACAGCCCTAATACTCACTTCCTTAGTCAGTGGATTAGGGCTGTTTGACCTGCTCTTGGCTTACGTCCTTTTGCTTCTCATTCTAGATGCAGGAAGTGAAAGAAGTGTGCGGACCGTCGTTCGTGGTGCCCCTGGATGACGTTGAAGTGCAAGAAGGCGCGAAATGCAGCCTCGTATGCGTACTGGCCGGGCATCCACCTCCAACGGTAATTCAGACTGCAGATTTATATTAATGAACGGCTTACGTGATTATAAAACAATAGAAAGCATTCACAAATAAACGTTTAGGGGTTTTCATGACAGTTACATAAGTTGTCATTGAACTTCGCCAAAACAATTAGATGGAAACTGAAACTATGCAAACGTGGTTTGTGTGAAGAAGTGACACGTTGTAAAGGAACAGGGGCTGTAATTTTTTTAGTTAACTTGATTTACTTAATTGATTGAATGAGCGAACAATTAAATCGACATACAGAAGAAGTTGGAGGGAGTGCGTCGGCTTATTTCTTACAGTTGTTGATAGTCAACCTACGATGAGGTGAGCAACCAAATGTTAGTCACGTGATAGGCCCGGTATAGAACGAAGCCTTCGAAGTTTTGCTGAACGAGTACATGGGCCTAGCGAAGGACTTAGAGAATCTCCGATTCTAATGTGTCCAATTCATCTAAAGAGTGCTTCACTGGAAGGCATCAAGAGCATTGCTCAAACGACCAAAAAATAAATAAATAATAAATAAATAAATAAATAAAAGGAAGAAAGCAGACACTATCAAGGGTTTGGTTTCTTTTGTTTTTGTTTTATTCAAGTCAGGAGACATCAATATGTAAATGAAGGCGGACGTGAAAAAGAAAAACATACTACGTTTTACAAAATTTACATAAGCATATGGCTTTTTATAGAGGAGGTTCGCACACGAACGCGGGCATTTATAAAAACGCGTAGAAGAATCTTCCAGGACGTCCTCGGAGATTGTTTCCGCACGCATCCTCAGTCACCGTAGCCCTCTCCCTGCCAAACTTGCATCTTTACCCGATCAGCCGCTGTTTCACTGTAGCAGAAAATGTCGCCCTCTGGTGGAGTAAAGTCTCACCCGCAGGCTGTGTAAACGAAAGCTTATAATCGTAATTGTTTGTTAAGGTTTTCCTACCACCTGGCATCGTATGGCCGGGATTTGTCATGAGGATCAGGGTCCGTCTCCACGAACACATTATTACGCTAGAAATATTTGTAATGGCAGGTTTTCGCCAATCGTGATGGCGGACATATTATTAGCGAAGGCGGCCGGCCAATACAAAGCAGCTCTTACCAATGAAAAAGGTGGAAGGTGATTCAGCCTCTTATTGACGTCGATGGAAGACAATGTCTTCCTGATCGAGTGAGGGGAAGGGTACGGGGTGGAGTCGCTGCGCACGGCACTCTACGCGTCACCACTCGCATTAGGGAGTAGGACGAGCGTCGGACTGCTTAAATTTGTTGGCTGTACTATTTTCAGGGTCGGCCTACATTTTTAGACCACTATTTCTGTGATGGGCCCATGAAACAACCTAGAAACGCACATATCCGATAAGGAATAGTGGTAGCTCGTGAAGAGAGACATTGTCTGTAAAAGTTCATGGATTCAGCCCCAGCGCTCTCGATGGTAACCGCTCCTTTAATTTTATTCCGTATGACACGTGCCGCGCTCCTGTAAGAAAGGAGTTTCATGCATGAAGTGCATGGCCTCCAGGTAATTTTTGGCATTGTTACTTCATTCCTATTATTTCTTTTAAGCAAAAGTGACCCCAAGAGCGCACGTTAAACTTCAAAGAAAACGCAATTTTAGGTTATCATCATCATCATCATCATCATGAACAACAGCAGCAGCATCCTATTTACGTCTGTAGGATGAAGCGATGTCCAGTTACTCCTGTTCAGAATCAGCTGACTTCAACCTGTGCCTGCATATTTTCTAGTCTCATTATCTCATCTATTTCTCTGCCGCCCTCGATAGTGTTTCTGCACGGTGGCAGTCTGTCCACATACAGTGATTCTTAGCACTCTTTGCTACGCAGCCAGTCGGACTGCCGCTTTGGTTAGGTGCAGGAAATTTGGCTGCGCCTTTTTTTTCTCACACACCTTTTCTGCGTGAACTACGTTCGCTGGAACTAATACGAAATAGAATTAAAAAAAGAAAGCTATCGTTGGTAATGCTTTCTTTCGGCCTCTCCTTTGTCCTAGGTTCAGTGGTACAAGGATGGTGTGTCCATTCGCGGGAACTCGGACTACGTCACCACGAGCCAGCAACTTGAGGACGGTACGACAGAGCAGAGACTGACCATAGAGGAAACCCTCGCCGATGACTCAGCCAAGTTTTGCTGCAAGGCTATCAACGCTGCGGGTCTGGCCGAGACGTCGTGCCGCCTGAGCGTCCGAGGTAAGACGCTGTTCTTGGGCCTCCTGTTACCGAGCCGCTGTTCCTAAATGGAAGCTCTTTACCGCGGTCACGTTCATCGTTGGGCCGTTTTCCTTGCCGAGAACTCATACCAAGGACCGTGTAGCCGCACTGACCGGCCAGCAACATAGCCAGGCGTGAGTGCGCCACTTTGGAGCAAACGGGCAAGAAATCTTCTCAGTGGTCTTTCTATACCGTGGTGTCGCTGATGCTTCGGAATATAAACTTTGTGCTTTGCACAAACGTGCTCAGGCCTGAATGAACAAAGCGAACGCTGCAGAGTTAAATGTGGTATGATGCAATCTAACTGAAGGACAGAGTGCGTGCTCGCTTTGGCATGGAAACATCAAAGTTTCATTTAGTCACCGCCATAGGCGTTACCTAGACTTCTTACTTACAAACAGCAAGCAAACGAGGCAAACGGGTGAAGTGCCGACATCTTCTGTTATGTTAGTATTTGTCTTAATTGGTGAAGTCCAAATATTTTGATGTCTTTTTCGCACAGGATTAGGATCTGCAAATGAGCTGGCTCACAAAACAACGTCGTTGCATACACGGCGCTTAAATTCACCGGACACGAGGAAAGTACAGACTAAAATTGTGATTAGTCTCACAATCGGCACTTCAAGAACATTCCGACCGTGGATAGGAATTTATGTCTACACGTGTGCTTCTCTAAAAGAATAATAGTCTCAACAACAGGCCGGAATTTCACAATAAATAAGCTTCCGTCATCTGTGCGCCAGCCATCGTCGACGGCAACAGTAGCAAAACCAGCAACGGATACAACGAACTTCTGAAGCATTAAGATCATAATGCCGTTCCAACCACAAATAATGTCGGTGATCTTACGAACTTCCCTTCGTTAACATTTCCTGAAAATTCCAGCCAACCATACACACGCCTGGTGTAATACTGAAGGAACTGACTGAAGTAATGCAGCGAAGGCGAAATGTGGTAGTATTCCTATGGGTTTCAGATATTGCATAAAGCTGAATGCACAGTCTCGACTAACGTTTACATTAATGAAAAAGTAAATGATGTACTCATTAGCAAAGCGTAAGACCATGTAATTGCATTACAGTACTCCGAGACGCAACGTGTCTTGATGAAAAGGAATTACGTTCTTAGTTGACAGTACAAAACGAATTATTCTTTGATGAAGTGGACCTTGTCGTATCGCCGCATGCAGCACCTATTGGCGAACTATCGCAGAATGGCGGGACGTATATTACAAATCTTACATTGGAATAAAAACAGCATGGAATAGTTTTACGTTATAGTGCTCCTACACTCATATACGGGCGTAGCATATTGTGCATATGTAGGATTTAGAAGTAGAACTCATTATTGTCGCCACATGTCTTGTTGTATCGCTCGTCAAACATCTCGGTCTATCGCTGTTGAAAACAGTGCACTGGAAAGCAGTCAACGAATTCGGGCCTGTATTCACAAAACACATGTTGCGATAGAACTGTTTGTAAGAGAAAGTGGCAGCCAACTGTGACGTTCGACATATAGTTAGTGAAGGCGGCCGGCCTATGGCGAACATCTCTTGCGAACGAAAATATTTGTGAATTCAGCCCTAGGATGGAATTCACAAACCGGCCCCAGGAGTCGCGTACCTCAGGACCTTATTAAAGTTTTGCATCCATCCATCCATCCCAGGGATTTAATTCCAGAGCTTTTAGTTCGTAAATGCTATTTAACATTGGCGGGCCGCCTTCGCTAATATCTTAAGCACCAGCATTAAATGACATCTACTCTTACGAACAGGGGCCGTATAATGTAAAACTATGCCATTATAGTTTCATTCCTATCTCCGGACGTCAAATTTACGTAACCGCCGACGTAAGCACCGGGCGGTGACCCGCAGCGTTGTAATGACAGCCTGACAAACGCTCTTCTCGTTTATAGGGGGTCAATTTTGTTTGCTTTGAAAGCAAATAGAGTTGCCTACCTTGACAGTTATTATCTAACTGGCTGAAAAGAGGCGAGGAGCGTGCATAGGTGGAGGGGGTTTCTTTAAGGACGAGCTAGCCCAGTGAAAGTCGGTCATAGGGCGAGGAGAGGGGTGGCGGCGTCTGCGATTGGTCCCTTTCCCCTGCTTAGCTTGCGGTGGCTGATCGAAAAATGGCGGCGCCGTTCAACTGGGGATTAAAAGTTCCGCTAGACCGTGCCGTCAGCGAAGAAGAGTTGGCATCGCGATGTCGTATAGGTGTCAAAAGGGCTTGACAACGTTATACTGTCACGCAGAAAATTCATTCTCGCCGTTAGCTCCGAGGAACGAGTGCCAGAGTGATCATCAGGCAGCCATTTTTTATTCATCTTGGAACGGGGCAGTCTCCGGCTATTAAAAAAAAAACCGTTTTGTTGACCACATTAATGCATCTTTAGTGCGTACACTTCACTTTGACGTGGTGAGTTTTAGTGGTTTTGTGACGTCCGTGAAAGACAAGCGAAGTATGCGCTGCCCGAAAAAAATTTGACCAATAGCGGAGGGCTAATGGCGATGAAGGCGTATAATCAGAAATAACTTTTTTTATTTTGTTCGGGCTAATTATGTATAGTAAGTGTGTACAAGCCATGTCAGATGGAGAGTTCTCGAATTTTTTCATTACGTCGCGTGACAGACGAGCGAAGTAAGCATGCCCCGAAAATTGTTTACCAATCGTAGAAGGCTAATGGCAGAAATGGAATAGAAGCAGATTGGAATAGCCTTCCGTTATAGCGCCCCTGGTCTAGCCAAGATCTATCTTGTATATACTGGCTCAGGGACCGAATCCACAAAGTTTCTATTGGTGAAATATTTGCCGATGGTTGATTGTCTTAAATATTTAAAAGCGCGCTTCCATGATCAGCCGGCGTTTGTTTTAACGAACCAACCTAGCGTGCTGACTGATTTTCTAAATACAGTCTCAGTCGATGAGTTTACAGAACATTTGGGCTTGTAATCACAAAAAAGTTCACAAAATCATTCATAAGAGCAAGTGCCAGCAAAGGGGGATGTTGCACGATTTATCAAGGGCAACCAACCAATGATACAAGCAGCACGTTCGAACGAAAAGCGTTGTGAATTCAGCCCTTGGTTGGTAAATACTGTTTGTCCTCGACCGGCCGCCTTTTTTGTTTGTTTGTCCTCGACCGGCCGCAATATGTCTAACATCACGATTGGCCGACATCTGCTCTTATAAATAGTTTTAGCTTAAGAACGTATTTGTGAATGCGGGCCTTGGGCCGATTTTACAAGAAGGTCAAAAAGCTCTTACTCTATATAATTGTTCGTAAGAGCAAGTTCCAGCCAATCCTGATGCCGCACATAATATTGGCTAAGGCAGCTAGCCAATGGCAAAGAGCACTCGCGAACGGGAAGCTTTTGGAATTATAGACCTCATAGTTTCTACCATGACAATGGTAATACATACTTCTTTTCCAGCACGTCCTAGTACCAACCGCAGTTTTGTGTGGGATGCACATTCTTGAACAGTTGGCGGAAGTGCATTGTTGTTGTTTATTAAATGATGTTACCGCAGATAAATGGGCCACCGAAAGATTTGCTATACCAAAAATCAAATATTAACTCTTGTGACTAAGAAATGTAGAGAAAAACAAACAAACAAACAAACAAACAAACAAACAAACAAACAAAAACGAGAGAAAAGGGGATAAGAACAATAACGAAAAATAGCCGAGGTATAGAGTATCACTTAACACCGTTGAAGCCTGATATATAATATACGTAGAGCGCGCTGTATCAGCGACATCCGAACATCCAGTCACAGCCTGCGTTACCTAAACAATGCCTATCTCTATAGTAACGATATAGAGAAAGAAACACATTGAAAGCGCATAAAAATATAGTGTAGGTTCACATAAACGTGTACAAACTCAGACACTAGAATGTATCGTCTTCAAAGAGACTGCATAAAGTCGCTATCTACCAGAAAATCGCGAAGAGTTGTGACAGGGTGTCTTTGTCTGGGCACAAACAAGGACCAAGAACCTACTCCACGGATAAAGGATGCCTATCAAGCCGGAGAGGCTGCGCAAGGCCTCTCGCTGGCGCTCGTATTGGGAACACTGGATGAGCAGACATTCCACAGGTGAATCCGAGAAGTTACAGTGGGTGTAAGCAGCGGAATAGCTCTTCTTGATTCTGTGTAGGCAAGCTCCAGGCGTGGTCCATGTGTAAGCGTATCAATGTGCGATCATTGCGATGGTATGTTCTGAAACGCAACGTTGGTCAATCCTGAATATGAGAGATGACGTTGCCTGATCGTCAAACTACATGGTTTCACTAACTTTAGTGCAGTCTAGATTAAAAAAAAAAACTCTTGACATTTGATATTTATATTCAATAGGGGTCAAAGTATACAAGTTATGTGCCACAGTCGCTAGTCTGTTCGTCGCTTAATTTCCTTTAATACCAACATGGCCTGGAA
The DNA here is from genome assembly GCF_023375885.2 of Dermacentor andersoni. Taxonomy (NCBI): domain Eukaryota; kingdom Metazoa; phylum Arthropoda; class Arachnida; order Ixodida; family Ixodidae; genus Dermacentor; species Dermacentor andersoni. Next base: position 54,784,643 of record NC_092814.1, on the reverse strand, counting down.
TTCACTGAAAACAGACCTGATTGCTAGCGAAAGATGGAATTTGGAGTACTTTTGAGATTTCGTAGGGTAATAAACTACTGCCATCGTCGTCGAATCGGAGTAGATCACCCGTCTACTGACACCAGCACTGTCTGATATGGATCTCGCCGCTTGCAGTAAACTGAAGAGTTTGGCAGTCATACATGACGTCTGGTGAGAGAATCGGTAACTTTTTCTCACGTGACATTTAGGAACGTAAAATGCCGCCATCCAAGCTTTATCGGTTGTTGAACCATCTGTGAAATCAAACGTGAAGAAATCTTGCTGACGGTTCATTTGAAGAAGTGCTCAGTCTTTAGCCTCCAAGGGATGAGTAGATGATTTCTTCTCAATGCGCGGAGTGGTCAAAGTTACAGTAGATTCGGGAACTCGCCAAGGAAGATGTTGGAGGTCAGGGCGTACAGCGTGATGAAGCTGGGCAACAATGGCCTGATGTGGTCGTACTGCATCGCAGACACGTCCAGATCTGTGAAGTAACTGTAGGTACGGCGAACTATTGTCGAGTGGCAGGAAACATCCATTTGCAATAAACCTTTTCACTTGAACGTGGGCACAAAACGGCAGTACTTAACGACAACTACGCAAGGTTAAACTAGTAATGTCGGCACTCTCTGATATTGTAATTGATTTAAAGAATATTTTTAAGAGAACGAGTGCTCATAAAGCATAGCATAGCAAAATAAGGAAACAATAAGTAGGCAACACTAATTGTAGTCACATTAAATATTAAGTAGAGGAATAAAATGGGGGAGGACAGAGTTAAGCAAGTTATATGCATGTCCACTATGTTAATACTTTGAAGCTCTATATGTAATACTTTTAAATAAGTCTCACCAGTCTGCATGGCAGAATCGCGGTGGATTTTGAAGTAACAAATTGATCAGCTGGGCCAGTTGCTATATGTGAGAAAATAAAAAACAAATTGCGGTAAAAGGGAAAACAATACGAAGAAGACGACGGGACAGGCTGGAACTATCAACTGAAATTTATTACGGAATAAAAACAAATACACCCGATGGCAAGTCTCCTCGCACATAAGCAAAAAAAAAAATCGCGAAATAACATTTTCAAAGTCAACATCACTTAATCTGAGTAAATCCACAGTTTAACGGGTGACATCGTGAAGTTGTGCGCACAGGTTTTTTCAGAATATGAGTCTGAAATGCTGACGCTGAAGATATTTGGAGCGTCAGCTTCTTGCATGTCCTGAACAGATGATGAAGTCATTTCATGATGGCTTTAAGTCTGGCTTTTGTATCAATCGTCTGGCTCTTTCAGCAAATAATAATAATATTAATAATAATAATAATAATAATAATAATAATAATAATAATAATAATAATAATAATAATAATAATAATAACTAGTCCAATTTTTTGTAAGTAGTCTACTAGTCAGTTTAAACTGTATACCTCTGTGGTGAAATCAATATTGAGAAATTCTCTTAATTATCGCATCTTCCGTATATTTAGAACATTTCGAATGTATTTTCTGAAACACCCTATGTAGTATACAGTACGGGCTGTAGCCGTCTCCTGCTCTCTTTTTACTGCTCACAAGCCGCTTATCTCAAAATACATGGCATTTTTTATGTGCACACATGCGTTTTCGCTCATATCGCGGCCAGTTATATTTTAGATTGTTGCGGACCTTCCTGTACTCTGCATGGCTCTTAGCCAGCACAGTACTGTGCTTGTATGAACGCTATTCTTGAAAATCTTGCGTGTTACGCTAAATCTTAAATAAACACGCGTAGCCGTCACCACCTTACGGTGATTACTTTTCTTTTTCTTTTTCACTTCCATGAAAAACAGCGATACTAATAGTCGGTATCTCGGTATCGAACTCGCATTGCAGTATGAAGGCAGCGCTGAATCTCTATACACGCTGGGAGGTGCCTGAACTATATTTTCACTCAGTCAAAAGAAGTCCCTTTAACTCATATATCCGCCTTCCATCTAATATGTGCTGGCGCCACCCTTCAGTTGGTGGTGGTGACTACTCTATGACGCGCTACGCCTTTGGATGTCAAGAGAATGCTCGTACTTGTGTTACCACACGAGAATATAACCGAAAAGAAAAATTGTCACCCACTCGAGAGTAGTACGAAGCTTTTCAGAAAGTCTGTGCATGAATTTGTTTTGTGGCTTCGTGCAACTGTCGAGTGGGTTACCCTTTCGTGAAACTTCCTTCACCTTGCCATTTCTCCATTGTGTGGCGTGTTTCATCAAACACGCCACGCAATGGAGCAATGGCAAGGTGAAGGAAGTTTCGTGAATGTCGAGCAGGCAGCCGAGGCCTCTCTCTCTCCTCTCTCTCTTTCTCTCTCTCTCTCTCCTTCACCTTGCGAATTTTCCCAGGATGTGATTTGCCATATGATAATATGCAATTGATTGTTGTATTGATATAGGCTGCTCAACAATAGACCATATTCACACTATCAATCAGGTGATAGAGAAATGTGCGGAATATAACCAACCCTTATATATAGCTTTCATTGATTACGAGAAAGCGTTTGATTCAGTCGAAACCTCAGCAGTCATGGAGGCATCACGAAATCAGGGTGTAGACGAGCCGTATGTAAAAATACTGAAAGACATATATAACGGCTCCATAGCCACAGTAGTCCTCGATAAAGAAAGCAACAAAATCCAAATAAAGAAAGGCGTCAGGCAGGGAGATACGATCTCTCCAATGCTGTTCACAGCGTGCTTACAGGAGGTATTCAGAGACCTGGATTGGGAAGAATTGGGGATAAGAGTTAATGGAGAATACTTTAGTAACTTGCGATTCGCTGATGATATTGCCTTGCTTAGTAACTCAGGGGACCAATTGCAATGCATGCTCACTGACCTGGAGCAGCAAAGCAGAAGGGTGGGTCTAAAAATTAATCTGCAGAAAACTAAAGTAATGTTGAACAGTTTTGGAAGAGAACAGCAGTTTACGATAGGTAGCGAGGCATTGGAAGTGGTAAGGGAATACATCTACTTAGGGCAGGTAGTGACTGAGGATCCGGATCATGAGACTGAAATAATCAGAAGAATAAGAATGGGCTGGGGTGCGTTTGGCAGGCATTCTCGGATCATGAACAGCAGGTGCCATTATCCCTCAAGAGAAAAGTTTATAACAGCTGTGTCTTACCAGTACTCACGTACGGGGCAGAAACCTGGAGCCTTACGAAAAGGGTTCTACTTAAATTGAGGACGACGCAACGAGCTATGGAAAGAAGAATGATAGGTGTAACGTTAAGGGATAAGAAAAGAGCAGATTGGGTGAGCGAACAAACGCGAGTTAATGACATCTTAGTTGAAATCAAGAAAAAGAAATGGGCATGGGCAGGACATGTAATGAGGAGGGAAGATAGCCGATGGTCATTAAGGGTTACAGACTAGATTCCAAGGGAAGGGAAGCGTAGCAGGGGGCGGCAGAAAGTTAGGTGGGCGGATGAGATTAAGAAGTTTGCAGGGACAACATGGCCACAATTAGCACATGACCGGGGTAGTTGGAGAAGTCTGGGAGAGGCCTTTGCCCTGTAGTGGGCGTAAGCAGGCTGATGATGATGATGATTAATATGCAATTATGCAACCTTGGAAAGAAATCCGACAGGCTGTCTGGTGGAGCAAGTTGTTTAATAAGGTTATAAGTTTTTTGTTCTGGCCCAACATAACTATTAATAATTAATAGATTATGTAATATATATTAATATAATTAATGTATATTACATAATTAATAATTATTGGGTTCCAGCGTCTAGAAAAAAAAGACACTGAAGACAATGGGGAAGTAGCAGGAAGGGCTGTCAATTAAATTCGACCTCCAGAGGGTTAGATGAACTTAAATCAAATCAAAGTACATGAGCGATTATACATTTCGCTTCCATCGCAATGCGGTCATCGCGGCGAGGATTCGATCCCGCGACCTCGTGCCAATGAGCGCAATGCCACGGCCGCTGAACAACCGCGGCAGCTCACGTGCGATGAGCGCAAGCGTTCTTTACCGAGCATTTCTCGCACCTAATAACAAGAAATAAGGTATTATTGTTATTACTAGTAGTAGTAGTAGTAGCAGTAGTAGTAGTAGTAGTAGTAGTAGTAGTAGTAGTAGTAGTAGTAGTAGTAGTAGTAGTAGTAGTAGAAGAAGGAGAACAACAACATCAACAAGAAAAAAAATCTTATTTTATCGATAAGTGAAATGGAGGAGACCGAAGCATCATGCATTTCCAAGCTTTCCAGTGGAACCCCAGTTAACCACCTGCCTGCTACCTACGTAAGGACAGGTCCTGTCGTCTAATAGTACATCGATCGCGCCAATTATGAAGAATGTATTACACTATGTGATTGAGGCCTTAAAGTAGCCTCTTCCTGCACCACGAAAGCAAGGAAGAATGTACAGCAAACCATGCCACATTGCCCAAGAAAACCACTAGACCAAAGGCAAGGAGACGAGCGACGACTAGCAGCGGAATTTTACACTTCGCGTTTCACGAGCGCCGGAGCCTTATTGGACCGCATAATTAACTGAGGAGCTTTTGTTAACGGTTATTAATCTGTCTCTTCTGCACGTTTTATCTGTAAAGAAAAGCTCGTGACTCGTTCAGATCGCATACTGTTCGTTGTGCATTATGTGCTCGATTGCGTTAGCACTGCGAACTGTGCGGTTTCAGAGTGAACTCACGCTGTGGAAAAATAATGGTGAACTTTTTCTTTTAATAATTTCACGTCGCGCGCTGCTGACGCAGATCGCCCTCAAAATGAAAACTGCTTCGATTTCGATAGAGTACGAACGTAAGATTGAAAATGTCGAAGATGGCACTTTAAATTTTAAGGGGACCAGCTACAACAACGTCGTTCTGTGTGGAATTTCCATTTCTGATATGGCTTCTGAATAGTGAGTTTGCACTACGCTACTGCGGGCAGGTATTTAATAGCTGGCGATATCTGCTTACATCCTTCTTTCTGTCTCATAGACCGAACTACGTAGCTTCATCTTGCAAATCGAGAAACGCGAGACATGAGGAAGAAAGAAGGCATCGTAATCTTCCTTCTCTCCGTTGTCTCCTGTTTTGCTATTACTTCACAAAACGCAATGTGATAAGTTTCCTAGCTAGCCACTTTACCACGCACATCAGTCACGAACAATTGCAAACATCACCTCTTGATTCGCTCTAGGCTAGTGACGCTAACCGGCAAAGACTAACATCGTAGATTTTCCCTTCTCACGGAGACGCTTCGACCTTGGTCCGCAGAGCAACCACGCGACAGCGCCTTGGAAGAAGTGTTCATCGAAGCCCTGGAAGAGCACACTACGCAGACGGTCGGCGGGGTGCTGACGGAGCCGACGTTCGTGCAGCCGCTTCCGGCCATCGCCCAGTTGCGGCCCGGCGAAGAGCTGCGCCTCGAGTGCACCGTGCAGGGCAGGCCCGAGCCGCGCGTCTCCTGGTCCAAGGACCTGCTGCCCGTGCGGGACGCCGCCAAGGTACGTGCCCGCTTCACTCGCCGCCGGCGCCGACTGACCCCGTTTCCTTCTCTGTGCAGCCCACCCAGGAGCAAGGAAGAGCGCGGCTGCTGCTCGTTGGCGCAACCGAGGGTGACTCGGGCACCTACACGGCCGTCGCCAAAAACAAGGCCGGGGAGACGGCCTGCTCCTGCCAAGTGAAAGTGGCCGAGTGAGCATTCGTCGAGGCGCCGTGCGCGCGCTCTCGGTTTCTTTATTTTTCTTCTACGGTTACAAAATTCCTGCGTGACCCACCGCGAGGCCCCGAGTATAGACGCTTACGTAATGCCGCAGGGACGCCCCGCCGCAAGAGCCTCCGCGAGTGCTCAAGGCTCTGGAGGACCTGGAAGTCAAGCCCGGACCGGATCCCGTCACGCTGGAATGCGTCATTGTTGGGCGGCCCGAACCAGAGGTCTCCACTATCGGTTCCACTGTTTCTTACTTTCTTGCTTTTTTTTCGAGCCATTCATCTTCTCGGAGACAGGCTTACGCGTTTCCTGTCAGAAAAGAAAAAGTGTGGGCGAATCAGCGCCTTTTTGCCGTTGGCATGGTGGTGCGCACTACCCCTGGCTTCACCCTTCGGGTCTTCGGAGCGTCGGTGCTGCTATAGAAACCGCACTCCAGGGTTCGATGATAGCTCTGGTTGCGCAAGAAATGCCTTTGCATATGCAGTGCTCCGAGAAGAAGAACGCCGAGGTAATTAAATTCAATTTTATTGATAAGTAAATTAATACAGAAACAGTAATAAACAGAAAGGGGTCCCAAAGTAAAAACTGCAGGCGGAACCCCTTACACCGAATTCATTTTTTCATTAGCACACTGATTGCACTTTTTCTATAATTTCGACCTATTTATTCGCCCAGAAAGAGCAACATTTGAGGGATAAGTGCTACAGGTATTAAGAAATGAGAAGGTAATTTTTGTATGCTCGGGAAATGTGTGGAGCACTGAAAGTTCCGCGGCACTACACATTTTTCAAATAATCAGCATGAAATAACGACAAAAAATTACGTGTGGGCAGTATATACTGATCTGGACTGCACCAAAAGTGTAGATGAAATAAAAGGTAAACGCCTTTTTAGCACCTCCAAATGTACATCTTAACTTCATCACTGCATTATAGATGTCTGAAATAACATAAGCCCACTCCGTATAATCTACACTCTTAAATTTGCTTTTGCAACGTTTTTCACTTCATATTTGTGCACATCATGATTATTGAAGCATCCGGGATGCTGGCAGATGCATACGACATGATACCGTGGTTGTTTACAATTATAGTAATTTCAAGCTGCAGGAAGAGAACCACAGGCATTACAGCATATAATTCCGAGTGGCATATCGCACGCACGCACGCACTCCCCCCCCCCCCCCCCCCTCCCTGCACACTACATATTGCCGCATACGCACACGTATCCAGAGCTTAAACGACCATTAGTTAGGTAAACTTCTGGTAAAATTATGCATTGGAGTTGCAGGGAAATGAGAATCTGGGTTTAGTTCAGTGCGCATATAATCGGTCTTTCGATAGCGCCGTGTCAGTGGGATGACTTCAAGTTGTCGGTGCCTGCAAAGACGAAGCGTTGCGCTCTGCTTTTGTCTCTACCACGAAAACGATGCTTAATCGTTCAACGGAAGCTACGCTGCTGTCCTCACTAATGTCAGCAGATACAAAGAAAAAAAGAGAGCACGGAAATATTTCGGGTCTGCTACAGCTTATGCCGTTTTCTCTTATGCATATACAGACACGGCGCTGCTGTTTTTTGATGGCTTCTTCCATTTCGTGTCATCACTCATCCGTTCCTTGTTCAGCTTCTCCGAATCTTGGTTGCTGGCGTGGGCTTACCTTTCCTCACGCCCATTCCTCTTCCCGCCAGGCTCAATCATCATTTCCTCAATCCGAACTCTGAACACGGTAACCCTAATGAAGCACAGTTTCACATGCAAAGGTAACCGTCGCTATCTTATACCTCAACTTAGGGTAACATTCGCACAACTACTCGGTGGTTTGGAAATTTTTCGTCACGGTAAGATTACGCAAAGTAGAATTTTCAGCAACGAACTTTAGGTAACTGTGCCGCCATACGTCATCGTATAGGATGCATGACACTGCGTGTCGCAGTGAATTTAAATGTGCACTACCTCCGTCATTGTTATTAACATCGATGTTACATTCAGTCATAGAGAAAAATTACCGGAACACACAAGTCCACGTGGCAGTTACAGTCAATATAAACGCCCGGTGGTTACCTTGAATGGTTAAAAAGTGCTCCCTCCGCAAAAGTTGGTCTTCACAGCGTTGCTCTGGTCAATTCTCATTATCATGCCTTACCATTTCTGTCTTCGTTCTTGAACCTTTGCTCACATACCTCAGTCGCCTGCAGCGTGAACAGTGAGCTCTATTAATTGCGGAAGCAGTTTAATGCACTTACGTAATTATCCTTTAGACGATATTCGATATCGCCACCCTATAAAGGCCAATACCACCCTGTAGATGGGCCTGTGTGCACCACAAATGCACGCACCACTTGGCACTTCTCAGCAAGCGTTGGGGCCCATAAAGAATGTTCGTTTTATACATTTCAATATGAAGCATATATACACAGCGTCTGGCGGGTCTTCTTACGTCGACACATATAGGTAAAGCCTTACGGCCGCACCCGGACGGCTACATTCAATTCGCGTTTACTCCTATATTCCCCACCCCAGTGCAGGGGCGCTATAACGTAAAACTATTCCAAACTTTTGTATTCCAATTCTGCAATCAGCCCTACGCGACTGGTTAAAAACTTTTTTGGACCACCCCCACTTCGCCTGGCTGTCACAGGACGTCACGAAAACCGCGATATCTCCCCATCTGATATGAGGTGTGCACTCTGATTATGCATGATTTGACCGAACAAAAGCAAAATAGTTATTTATGATTCGACGTCTTTTCGCCATTAGCCCTCGGCTACTGGTCAAAGGCTTTCGAGCTGCCCCCACTTCACCTGCCTGTCACGCGACGTCACAAAACCACAAAAACTATCCGCGTCAAAGTGACGTGTACGCGTTAAAGATGCATTAATATGCCGAAAAAAAAAAAACTGAGTTTTCTTTTGAATAGCCGCAGGCTGCCCCGTTCCGAAAGGAATAAAAGATGTCTGCCGCCGATCGCCCAGGCACTGGCTACTCGCACCTACCGGAAAGCATGGGTTTATTGGCGTATAACAAAACTTCTTGCGTGGCCGCGTAACGTTTTCGAGAACTTTCGGTACGTTTACGACCTCGTTCTGCCAACTCTTCTTTGCTGAGGATCCATTTTAGCGTTATTCTTAAGCTTCCGTTGCATGCCGCCGCGATTTTCGACCAGCCACCGCGAGTTAAATAAGGGAAAGCGGACCAATCGCAGACGCCGGCACCCCCCTCTTCGTCCGGTTATCGATTTTCAGTGCAGTGGGTAGGCCCTGTCAAATCTCTCTCCACTTGAGCATGCTCCTCGCCTCTTGCCAGCCAATTAGACAAGACAAGCCGCTCAGCGTAAGCAATGTTATTCGTTTTTGAAGCAAACAAAAGTGACCTCTTATGAACGAGGAGAGCGTTTGATTGGTCTGTTCAGACAACCCTGCGGGTGACCGCCCGATGCTTGCGTCGGCAGTTACGCAAATGTGACGTCAGGAGATTGGAATAAAAATATTTTGGAATTGATTTACGTTACAGGATCCCAGAGTAGCAAACCGGAAACTCGCCTCTGGTTAACCTCTCTGCCTTTCCTATCTGTCTCTCCTTATATATATATATATATATATATCGCGTTTACTTCCAAAAAGACCTCTACGGATCCGATACTGACATTTCAGATTGTTCCCGCTCGCTCTCAAATTAGGTAGATATCGCGACTGTGATTGTCATTTAAATTTTATGGTAAGCTTGCGGGTTCGGTCTGAAGTCGATAGCAATGACCAGTTATGCAATTAGATTTATTTTATAAATTTGGTGCTTCGTGTTTCCAGTAACAATCCCCATTTTCCCTGGAAACGTGTATTTTTCGCTCCGTTTCAGAGAAGCGCCAGCCAAAGCACTTCGCTAAAGTATTTCCTTGGCGTTACAAATTCTAAACATAAAAACGGTGCAAAAGAGAGACGTGGAATTTGGTATGTAAGTTAACCTTTCTTTTCGAAGTTATACTAGCTATCAGTCGATCATTGCTGGCAACTATTTCCTTCCCAAAATTGTAAGGCTTATTTCGAAGGGAAAAAAGTTCAATCAAATTGCGGAGTTGAAAGTTCCGAAACTGCTAAGTGGATTCGAGGGGCGGCGTAGCGGAGGGCCCCGTATTATTATTATTGATCTCCTCAGGTGTTTTAATGTTCACCCAAGGCAGGATACACGAGCATACTTCAGCTGTGTCTCCATCGGAATGACTTCTGCTTGGCACGGTCGTGCTGATGCAGGTGCAATTCCGTCTGCTGTATTATTCAGCTCATGCCATCTTCACTTAGGCTTTGGCATGTATAATAGAGAACGGCATGCATGGATCTGCCCAAGCATAGTAGCACGCCTACGAGCCATTTTCATATTTTTATTACTGCACTAATTGTCGAGCTATTGAGTATTGAGCTAGAGCAGCTCGTGTCAGGTGATCTAGTGTTTGATGACACCGCTGTGCGATTGCAGTTGGCGTGGGGAATATGAGCCAGCTGCTTCAGGTTTGTCAATGCCAAAAATAAATGAACGACTGAAATGGAGTTAGACGTACTGAAACGCAAGAAAAAGAAAATCTTGCAATGTCAGTCGCCTTATGGTTTGCTGCCATAAAGAGAAAGGTTCCTTTCTCCTTTTCTTAATTTCGTTTCGAGTCGGCATGCTACTATGGTGTTAATGTCATGGAAATAGCAATAGATAATTAATTACGATGAAAGAGATCAAAGCGGCTGGCAAATTACGTGGCTAGATATCAAGATGGCGATGAGAGCACTACGCAAACAATGAACAAGAAACCAAGAAGGTAACGAGGACACAACGGTGTGTTCTCGTTACCTTCTTGTATTTTTTTTCTTTGTTTGCGCAGTGCGCTCATCACCATCATGACTGAACTTTACCAACTCGCCTAAATCACCACGTTTATATCAAGCGCTGAAATATATTGCTTCACTCGCACGTAACAGGGGGGGGGGGGGGGATTCATGTGTGTGGAGCACGAAGCTTATATTCTTTGTCCATTGCGCAGGTAATTTGGTACCACAACACACAACCTATCAAGGAGTCCGAGCGGGTGCGACTTTTGTTCCGCGGAGACAAGTGCTCGCTTTTGTTCAACGGCATTGGCACCCAGAACGCCGGCACATACCGCTGTTCAGCGGTTAACCCTATGGGCAGCTGTTACACGGAGTGTAAATTACGTGTGCCGCTCTCCGCTCCCGTGTTTCTGGAGCCTCTTAGAGATGTGACCACGGATGAAGGCTGCCGTGTGGTGCTCACTGCTAAGTTGTGGGCGCCGGAGCCTCCCTTCGTGCACTGGTTCAAGGATGGCAGAGAACTGCTGCCCAGTCCAGATTTCCAGGTATGACAGGCGCTACTATTGTGGCCTTCGCGAGACTTTGATGAGCCGAGTCATTTTCAACTCATCTGCGCGCACCACTGCAGGTCAGCCACGACCCGGACGGAACCGTGAAGCTACTGATTCCCAAGGTGGCAGGCAACAACAGCGGCCATTACGAAGTGGAGGCCAGCAACCCCGGAGGACGCACGCGTACAGGCTGCAGGATGCACGTTCGCGAATCTCAGGTAGCCGCTTGATTGGGCCAAACTCCTGAGCAGGGCGCAAACGACGCTGTTTTCTTTCTGTGCAGAAGGCGGTCCAGGCGGCTACCACCACCCAGCTGGCGGTGTCGAGGACGTCGAAGCAGACCGTGTCCGTTTCCAAGAGTGGCTCGGAGCTGCGGCTAGCCCGTTCGCTGCCTTCCGAGCTGGTGGTGCAGAGTGGAACCAAGGTGTGCCTAAGCGTGGCCAGTGCGCAGCCGCCCGGTGGCCAGTTGACTGCCTCATGGTTTCGGTCGGGTCAGCCTATCACTGACTCACCAGACTTCCGGCTCACCCGGTCACTGGAGAACGTGGCCGGCACGTCACTGGCCGTGTTCAGTTTAACCATCTCTGAGGCCTTCCCTGAGGACTCTGGCGACCTTGAAGTGCGCGTGCAAGGTCCTAATGGCGTTGTGACCGCAGACACCAAGCTAGTTGTGCTTGACGAAGACGACGAAGGAACTGACAACGTGCAAAGGCGCGACGAGGGCATCCAGCAAGCGAGCGAGGTAAAAGTGTACGAGACAAAGCTGCCTCGACCGGGGCCAGGAGACTCAACTGGCTTGGCTCTGTCGGGAGACCTGCAAATGCGCGTGACTGAAGTGACGCATGTGAACGAGATGCCGCCGGAGGTGTCTGAAGAGACTACCACCAAAATAGTGGACAATGCAAGTGCCAAAGACAAAGTCACAGAAGAAGTTACCCGCCGAGTGACCAAGAGAGTCACTGAGATTACCAAGACCCAAACTAAAGAGGTGAGGGGTCCCTTGGTCTACAAATGGGAGTTTCGCAAGTAGCAGGCCTACCTGGGACGCCGTGCTTTCATTGCGGCGTCCCCTTCTAGTTTCCTCCTTATACTTGCTCGGCTCAAGGCTGGCATGGAGACTGTCCCACAGGCACCTTTTTTGTCCGTGCTTTCTGGTGGTGCTCTCCGTTGTGTTACCTGTCTGTATGGCTGCCGCTCGGAACAGAGCGCTCTCCTTCCTTACCCTTGGCCGCCCGTCCTTAAGTGTTTGGTGTAGCATGCTCGTCACAGTGCCTTGACCAAAACCGAGAGAAAATAATCTTCACAGTTGTAACGGTGACATGAAATAAAGCCATGCTTTGTGTTCAATATGTGTTGCATGTTGTCTCCTTCCCATCTGAGATGAAACGTGAGCACCTTGCACACACGTGGCTGTCGCTTCCTTGCGCCGCACGTAGATGGGCCTGCTGCTTGCGGCACAATGTACGTAAACCAAGCCTGGTGCACAAACGATCGCGAGAGCCTTTCTATGCCGCTGTTCGGGCGACAGTGGTTGATGAGTGGAGCATGGCCGCGACAGGGTCCCGTTTCCGTTGCAGCTGAGCACCAGTCGGGCCAGCCGCGCGGCGGGGCCCTTGGGGCGCGTCGAGCCTATCCCGGTGGCCCCGGAGCCCAAATTCGACATCCTGGAGCCCAAGTACGATGCCCCGCTGTTGGGCAGCAGGCCCATCCGCGCGCCGTCGCCCGTGCAGCCGGAACAGAGCCGACCGTCGCTGTTCGAGCCGCTCTCGGTGCGCACCAGCTTCTGCCTAGAGACGGGCCAATTCCAGAGTCCGCGCTCCATCATTCGCACCAAGACGGCCAGCCCCGTGTGGAGCCCCAAGAAGAAGGCCGTGGTAATCGCCGAGAATCCGGCAACTGGTCAGCGCGTGTCGGCGCCCATCTTCCTGCAGGTGAGTGGTGCCAAACACGCAACGACACGTGCCAGCGTCCCGGCGCTCGCAGGGTCCCGAGGACGTGTACGCGGCGCCAGGGCAGCCGGCGACGCTGCGCGCGCTCGTCACGGGCTGCCCGGCTCCGCGGCTGCGCTGGTTCAAGGACGGCCAGCCCGTGCACGGACCCGACCACGTGGTGGGTCAGCCGTCCGGTCCGGCCCCTTGGACCGCCTGGCTCAGTATCCCCGAGGCCTTCCCCGAGGACTCGGGCGTCTACGTGTGCACGGCGTCCAACCTGGTGGGCAACACGAGCGCCTGCTGCAGGCTCACCGTCTTCGGTCAGTTGCTGTCAAGGGCGGCCTATTCCGGGAGCGCCGCCGCCGGGCGCGCCCCGATCCGCGGTCCGACGAAAAAAGGCTTTGACGGCCACGCGACCGGAAGCAGGGTGTGGATCATACGGCGCGATGACACCGTGGCCGAATGATGCGACTAATCGCCAATACCATGACAGTGACGCCGAAAATACGCGCCTTAGTAAACACCGGTCGAAACCCTAGAAATGCCGGCCAGAAACTGCGGCCGCCCCCAGAAATGCGCTTCCAAAAATGGCGGCGGCGTAAGCTTACACCAGAGCAAAAATAGGCGGGAAGGGGGCGCTCTCCGCGTCATTTCCTGTCAGGGGCGCATGCGTCGGGGAACGGGAACGTCCCGCTAGCTAATTCGGGACCAGTGTCTGGAGATGCCTCTCCGGGCTTGACGCTCTCTAGACTCCGACTCGAAACGGTAAGTCCACATCGTGGACCGCTTTAAAGTCTCCCTGAGACCGGCTCGAGGCGACGTCAAAAGTGCTGGCCTCGCCTCGCGCGCGGTCCACTGAGCTTGAGTGCGTCTTTGACTGCGGTGCTCATTCCTACCACTGCTTGCCTTCCAGAAACCGGGATGGTCGTGCAGCCGGCCCACACGTAAGTGTTCGTCCTTTTTTCCACGAGCGAGGCTCGCCGTGCTTTGGCATCCCAGGTCGCCCTCGGATGCCTCCCGGGTGCGACCTGCGGCGCAAAAAATCACTGCGAGTCGGCGCGCCCCGGCTCCTTCGGCCGGTGTCTCGAAATAGAACAGCCGCTCGGCACCAGCTGGAAGTCCGGCGCTTGAATGCACCACGCCGATGCGGACGTGAAAAATACAGCATTCTGCGAAGTGATAGCGAAGGCACACTATTGCAATGCCGGCTCACTGCTTCTTTGATTGAACCCGAAACTCGGGACCTCTCTTCTTTTCTTCGCCTCTGGAGCTATACTTGCTACCTGTAATATAAGGTTTGCCGAGTTTCAGCTGGTGCTAGTGGCCTCCCCTCTTTTGGCACAGGTGTGCGTGTGTGTGTGTTTTGCTCTGTGGCGTAGGCGGTCAAAGTGATGCCACCGTGAGTTGGAATAACATTCTTGAGCAAAATATCCTGTTCGCATTTCAAAGGAGCCGTGTATGTTTTATTTGTGCGACCTGGATCCGCGAGAAAGTGTGCGATGTCTCGTTATGCGCAATTATACTAGCTCGTGCTTGATGAGGTGTCAGGATAGTGGTCATGCCAGAGCTATTCTTTTCCGCTCTCGAGTCCGTGCCAACGCTGCCGCGATAGGGTTCCGCCGGCTGTTAGCTCCTCTAGGAGACGGCTGTCCGACCTGCGTGCTAAAAAAAGCCGAATTGCGCAGCTCCACAGTAGTCTTGCTGTTTTGGTCTGACTGCGTCATTCCCTGACATCGTGTCCTGCTAGCTCAGCGCAGACGACAGGTCTTCCAACGGGTCCGCCATCTTGCCTCAGCAGCCCCTGTTGACACAAGCGAATGGAAACATGTTTTCGATAAGGAATGCCAGCAATAACAAACAAGACGTGGGGAGAAATATCTAGTGCAGGACATGATTTCATAACATGAGTTTTCTTTTCGAACATTCCTGCACAATACGGCGGCATATTAATCTTCTCAATATATGCCTTGCACAAGCTGCACTTAGTCAGTCCCGGAAAGTCAAATAACAGAGCTGAAATTAGACTGGCGTTGACCCGTTATTGTGCGCGCACACAGACATAGCATTCTGCAGCCAGTTTATGTTCAGCAGATGCAAGCTCAAATGTTTTACTGCGATTCTTCGCGAATGCAACGACGTAGCTCAGTCACGTGAATATTGCGTATTTGGCTCCCTTTAGATGATCGAGATGAGAGAAGGTGCAGTGTTTGTGCTCAGTTTTCTTAATTGAAAGAGAGTCCACGCTTAAACTGCCGACAGCGATTGTAATGACGCAATCGACTCATTATGATGTCGACAGTAAATAATGAATGTAATGAGTGTTCCTGGTAGCTTGTTGACAGCGGCATAAATATTGAGTTGGCCCATTGCGAAAGCGCATTTTGTCTCTGTCATTTACATGTCTTTGAGTTTACGGACAGAATTTGTTTGCAACAAGTGTGAATGACTTGCATTCATTATGATTTTATTGTATTCTCTTATTAGCTGGTGCACTTGTCTAAATAGATCGTACTCCAATTCTTATTTTCTGCAATTTATTTAAATCACGCATCAATAAGAAGTAGTATATGAGCAAGGGAACGCTGCATGTCTCCCGACTTGTAGTTGCTGTAGCGCCTTGGCCTGAAGAATGTTACAGGGTGTGGGTAGATCACCTTATCCGTTGGTCAATAAAGTTTATTCTATCTATCTATCTACCTTCGGTGCACCGCTACCCACAGATCGACGTAAATTTTGGTAATTCAGTTCCCGTCACGGAATAAAATCCCACTTCGCCTATGATTTGACGCTAAAGCGTGAAACTTGGCGCGCGGATATTTGCTATACTTGTTAATTTTATTTCTATTCTTTATTGCTATTTTAATACATTTGAGCTATGACGTCCCTTCCCTGTAATTCAACATCAAATTCAGCTCTGTGGTTGACGAAACGTGCGATTTGCACATAGCTCTTCCTGCGGTGGAAGCCGGCAAGAATAAGCTCCATAAACTGTTTTTGAAATGTTACCTTGGCGTTGTCAGGACAGTCGGCTCATGCTACAAGCCCTATGCCCCTGAGTTTGAGGATAGTTCGAAGCAACGGACGTTTGAAAGCTTTAGCCATTCCATGCTTGCGCTCTGCAGTACGGGGTTAGTTCGGAAGGGTACATCATACGGGTAGGTGTCAACGGTAGCCAGCCCTAGCGAGTTGATGAGCCGGACAAACAGAAAGGCAGTGAAAGAGCACAATAAATCTCTTGTTCCACGTGGACGCCTACACGCTCCAACTTGTATTGATTGAACTAGCGTCAGGTCGTAGGGTGCACTTTACTCATTGTGCACACGTGATCAGTTATTTATAGCTTCCACCGATGCAGTCGCCACCAGAGCGCAGACACTGAGTATCATCACATTGTAAATGATCTTGCCCGTTAAGTTTGGGCGCCATTAGCCTAATTATTTGGCCGCAATCTTATTGTGTCCAAGTGCCCATTTCAAGGGCTAAAAATGCATTACTTATTCGGTTTTTCTGAGAGCCGATCTTAGGAAGTCGCACAAAACTTAGTTGCACAAAAATTTATGGCAGAGTTCACTAGGTTAAAATTTTTTTTCTGGTTCATGACAAGCGATCGCTCACATATGTGGCGACAGTAGGTGTGCTCAATTATGTTTGTTCATTGGCCTGTTCGGTTTATCGAAAAAATGAAATTGAAATGTTCATTATGCTTTTTCGCTAATAAATTGGCTTCTTAAAAGCACCCGTCAATCATCGCACATACAATCTGATTAAACAAAATTATTTTTGCAATTTTAATGCGTTGCTACAACTTCTCGTTCTGCATTTTATGTCAGGCGTTCCATCTCTTAAATTAACGCTCTCTATAACCTGTGAAAGGGAATCGTAAGTGAAAAATTTATGTACTATATGATGTCCTGGGCCATGTTTGTACACACTATTTTTAAGAACCTAATTGGTCATGGTATATTCATTAAAATAACTGCGACGTAAATTTTAAAGGCGCTTCAGTCGAAAGTACACAGCGTTTACCGAAACCCGGCATAGCACACTTTACTGCCCTGCTGCACACTTTTGGCATTGGTGCTGGACTGCTTTAAGTACGTGGCAAGTGGTCGGCTCTTGGCTGAATTTCCCTTCTGCGCACAGAATCTCGGATTTTTTTCACCCCTTATACAGAAAGAAATCAGATTAGTGTAGCAAGATAAATTTGAGACAATCCTTTGGTCAAACAATGACATAAACATACCGATACACCACGTGTCATCGGAATGCGCAGTGTTAAAGCTTCTGTGCCGTCAGCAGTGATGTTTTTTGTGTATATATATGTATACCTTAGTAGAGCTTTACTAGCATTTCCGTACTACACAATAGCTGGAGCTAATTTGCTTCCACAAGGGGAGTGGCAACAGGCTCGTTTATTTATTTATTTAGCTGGCGACTGCTAATCACACACACATACAAATGGCTTCGCAATTTACAGACGCCCGAGTACTGGCCAGTCATTGCAGACAGGTTTCACATTTGTGAACAATAGTTAGGAGGGGGGGGGGGGGGGCTCTGTGACGTGTTGCACAAGAAAGGGGCCCGAGGCTGACGACTCGGCACGGCCTATAGGCCAATCGCGTGAGGCGAAACTAAACGCAAAACTGAACGCGCGTTTCCAAAAACGATCTCCGATCGCACCCCAGTTAGGTATACAAGAATAGCAGGACGGCGTTAGTACGGCGCAGACAATATACAATCTTCGTCAAGAAACGCTTTAACAAAAAATATCACACATCCTTCGAAATTTTCTTGCTGAATAATTTGTTGTAGCTGCGCTAATTATGCCTACAAGCTTATGCGCGTAGGTCATTTTTTTGGTACGACCAGCTGTTTTTCCAGTACGTCCAGACTGACGGCAGCGCCGCCGCTTCTTCATGACGTCACACTGCTCAAGTTGCCCACAGCCTAGGTGTCTACTAATAGGAACCATTTTGCAGTTTGAACCATAGATGAACTCATTTCAAGCTCTGTTTTTCATAACACTGAACGGCGAGGCACAGCAGGTAAGTACGGAAACGCGGCGTGCAACCTGTTCAAATGAGGGCTACGGTGCAAAAAAACTAAATTCGAATTGATGGTGTTTAACGCCCGAAAGCGACTAAAGCGCTATGTGGAAACGCCGTGTGGTGGTAGGAGTTGCTCCGGCTTAATTGTGGGCATTCTTTAACGTGCACCCAATGCACTTATTCCGCTCCCATGGGAATGCGGTCACCGTGGTCGGGAATCGAACCTGCGAACTAGTGCTCAGCAGTAGAACGCCAGAGCCGCTGAGCCAGCGTGGGGGAGTGTGCAACAATGGAGTGGCCAACGTGAGGCACCTCATACCGGGACAGCGATGGGGCGACGTTCCTTGCTCCTCTAGTCGAGTCTGAACATGAACACGCCGGCTAAGAGAAGTCGCGTTGCCACGAACGCTTTTTTCTCTCCAGCAGCCAACAAATCACTTCGCGCCGCTGCTGTAGGATCTACAGTTACAGGTCGAGGTAGCGGCAGCCGTAAGCTAAAGTGTGACGTGTTCGCTGTTGAATGGTGTTGCGGAACAAGGCCGTAAAGAGGAAGTGTAGCTGCACCGCTGTAAAAGAAGGTGGTAGTGGCGAGGGAAGGGGGAAGCGAAAGGCGAGCTCGCCACTTGGCACCAGCGCGGCATTTTCAAGATAGCAACATTGAGTAAGCTGGAGGGAAGGATTGTCGCTATGATCTTCCGTCACCACGGAGATAATGAAATCGAGCTGAAATTAGAGAGCTGGCCTGGTAAGCGTAGCTGTAGCGCACTTCCTAGAAAGCGGAATGTTGGAACACTGTCAGAGACTTCGTACTACGAGGGCCAGCCGCCGTGAATGTCGGGGAAATGTGGAATCACCTTGGCGGAACTTGGCGCAGCAAACCTTCCGTCCACACGCCTTCGGCGATCACCGGTGACACTGAACACTACGAATTTCTTTTTTCACTTGATCATCTCTTCCTGGCGCACCCAAAATGAGCGCTCCGCAATTCACACTAGGCGCTCGGCTTCATCTACTGTGCCTTCTGCGCGGAATATAGTCACCTGCAGTGCTTTCACGTCATAGCTGTCATCGCCGAAAAAAAAAAAAAAGACGTGATCGCTTTTGTGACAAGTAAAATTAACTGGATGAAGAAAGCTGAAAGATTGCCACGAATGCTTAAGTGGAGATAAAACATCACTTCGCTTGATTCAAGAAATGTTGACTACTTGGCGATGTAATACATTACCTTAGTCACAATGCCGTCCCCGTAGCTGCACTCAATTGACGTCAGCTATGGCCGAGCGCCGTATGGTTGCAAAAAAAAAAAAAAAACCCACTGCTAATACGCTTCGGAGAGAGAGAGAGCGAAACAAGTTATGAGGCGACAAGAGAAAAGCATCCCAGATAGTTATATACAACGGCGAATCAGAAAGTCGTTACTCCTATTTCTTTTTAGCCAAATTACTGCTGTAAATTAAAGTAAAAATATCCATTTCCAGCGGTGGACCTTTCTTGGACAGGCCCGGCCTTATCTGTCGGTAGCTCCGCGGCATGGCGCTGCTGTCAGTTGTTAAAGATGGCAGTTGTGCTTCACACTTCAACGGCGTACGAGCAAAGAAGTGTGATTCGTTTTGTATGGAGCAATGGACGAACGCCCATCGAAATCCACAGGAAAATGCAGCCCACGCATGGGGAAAGGTGTTTCGGTCCACTGGAGAAGTTCCTGGCAGGGCAGCGATTCACGTGCATCGATGAAGCCAATACAGCAGTCCGACGGTGGTTCCACACTCAGCCGGACGAATTATACCGCAGTGGCATTTCAAATTTAGTGCTGCGATGGGACAAATGGGGGGGGGGGGGGGGGGTAGGGGGGTCTGGACCGGTGTGGGGACCATGTGGAAAAATAGTATAAGGTAGGTGTGTGCCTGTATGCGCCTTATTTGGCTAATAAAAAATAGGGGCAAAGATTTTCTGATTCGCTCACGTATATATAAAAAAAGAAAACTCCAGTTTTATTCAAATTTACGTACGGCTGCTAGTTTTTAAGTAACGGACGCACAAATCTTTAACTAGCACGTGAAGCTTCAATTTTGTAACCAGCATACGGCTTCCCTGAAGATATGTAACAGTTTTGAAAGTTTACTGAAAAAGAAAAAAGCTCCCCGGCTTGCATAACGAGTACACTAATACATTTGGGGGGGGAAATTTGACAGCTCACGACAATATATAAGTAAGGAAAATAAAAAAGGTGTGGTTGTTCTGCGTAATTTTGCTGTGTACACTTGCCGCTAATGATCATTTCAATCCATTTGAGCAGGATTAACAATTGTTTAGCACTGTTGTAAACGTTGAGAGAAGAGTAGCATCTCTGAGATAGAATGAAAGATAGGCTGGGGGGTTGACTGAAAGAGCGTCCGGTCGGCAATCCTTCACCAGGTAACACGGAATGTAGCGGTTACTTGTTCTCTTTATGGCCCTTTTGAGTAAATATAAAAAATTTGCTTCTCCAGCACATGAAGGATACCCTCTATCTATTCGGAACTACCATCCTTCGTCAATCGCACCACATGTCTCACATTATCAACATATTTAATTCGTGTTTGGAATATACCGGTGCGAAAGTTCTTTAGTAGAATCCAGTGGCAGTTCCTACAAAAAAGTCTTATTTCAATGTGTCAATCAATAATGTAATTACTGACGCGTTTCTTAACGTGTCAGACACATGGAAGTTAAGAGCACTTAAAATAGTCACTTAACACGAAAAGAAAGAAAATGTTTATTTATATGTAATAATGAAGTTTTACATAAAACAGTTTGTTCTGTCCAACTAAAGTAAAGACAGCGGTAAAGAACGACTATGAGGCGTGGCAAAGACAAATATTAAGCCGTGTATCCATAAGGACGTGTATGACATACATACCTCTTGAATACCGCGGATCAATGATTGGTTGATTTGAACGTCGCGACACAAAACTGGAGCTATGACAGACGCCGCTCGAAGAGCTCTGTATTAACTCTGACCACAAGGAGCTTTCAAGGTGCACCCAGTTCTCAGTGCACGCAGTTCTATATATATATATATATATATATATATATATATATATATATATATATATATATATATATATATATAAGATTTAGAAATAGGAAACATGCAGGGGTTTTTCTGTGCCCAATACTCGGGCCTGCGACCGTCAGAATCTTCAGCTGATAACTCAACCACGCTTCGTTAATCAACCTTCAAGTAATGATTTTGCGGAACGTGTTGCCTTTGCGAAATTGAAGCCAGTCGGTGGTAAAGACGTTTCCACTACATAGGAATCCTGAGACAGGATCACTTTAGTTCTTATGTTATAGATATGGCGTGCTCTCTGATTATACGTAAATTATGGCAGGCTGTACTCGACTTACACAATTTTTTATTTCTTCATTCTTTTCTTGCATTCGATCGACTTTGTTTGTTATCCCCAGGGTCGCATTATTTAATAAACAACTTTTAAGATAACACTACCCAACAAAGATAGCGAAATTTATTGTCGTTCCAGGCATTAATTGCCCACTGAAGCTCTTGCGATATTCCGGGAAATCTGTAACGACAATGCTGCGGCCTGTGAATTTTAAGATGGCTGAAGAAAACCTGCGTCTTTCTTCTGCGCATAAAACTGTATCCATCAAAATTGGCTGATAATTTTGAATAATATTAGACATTTTAACTAAGCACAAGCATTCCGTGCGCCCTATATGTCTTTGTGCATAGTGTGCCTTTTTAGCGATGTTTGAAATCGGGAATATGTGCTAATTAACTAAAACTGACAAAACTGCTGCGCAGACATTTGTCGGTTAAACCAAAGATAATAATCATTTGACTTATTACACAGCTTTCTTTAGCATAGTGATCAAACTTATAAGAAAACGTTAGCGTATAATTTTACTTAGGCGGACATTAAATTTTAAGGTTTCACTAAATGCGGGAACGATGACACATTTTGCTGCCACCCCCTTTTTCCACAGAATATAAATAGCGGCCTCGATATCGCGGTAAGAGACGTAATGCAGCACTATCGTTTTTATCATTTAAACGTAAGGTGCGAATGAAACAATGGCAAGTGTTTAGGCGCAATCGCTTAGCTTCTAGAAGCACACACACACAAAAAAAAAACGGAGCAACACACTTCAAAAAGAAAGAAAGAAAAAAAAACAGGAGCAAGGCTGGGACCCTTTGTTTCCACAAAACAGCAAAGCCGTGAATAATCACTTCGCTGACACATACAATAGTCGCATCTAAACGCATACTTTCATCGCAGAAATACACCGCGATAGTGTAATTAACAGATGCTTTATTTTTATAATCCACGAGGCTTTACTGCCTGCAACAATGGGAGTCCGTAATGATGTTAATCTGGTTCAAGGCAGTTGCTAACGCCTGACGTTCGCACACGTCACGGGATGTGTGCGGCAACTGTTGCCCAGTGGGCCTCCAATAACATGCGCCGTCTGCACTTTGGTTGTTTCAGATGGGAGCTGGCCATATGCCACGGTTTGGTAGCTCATTATTGTTCTTAGTTTTTAATATAAATTTTACTGTTTCGTTAGTGATACAGATGTATATGAGATGTTGTACATAAAGGAGTCCCACAGTTAGAAACTGCAGCGGGACCTGCTGTTCTTAGTTGCATAAGAATACAGTAATATAAAAGCGTCAATGGCAATAACAAATAAATAAGAAAAATGTTTGCAGAAGTTACGCAACGTTACAATAGTAAAGCTGAAGACAACACTTCTTAACACAAAGACTGTATACCGGATGTATCAGCGAACACTTTCAAACATTTTTTTTTATATTGCCCCTGGCAGGTTGCACAATTCTAGTCCATGAGCTGGTCTACTCGAAAAGGCGTATATTATTTGCACAAAAAATTGAAATAGATAATCGGCGAATTAACAAAAATTCACTAATTAACTTTTTAGCTTATTACCTTAAGGCACGCATCGCAATTTACAAATTCTATTAGGGGAGTTTGAAAGGCGATGGATCCACTTGGAATGAATTCTCAGGATGACACCAGTTTCGAGATATTAATTCCCGAACTTTGCGTAGAAATGCATTGGTGTTCCAGTTACTTTCGTACTTCAATGCATAAAACGACTTTTTTAGGAAATTAAGTGGAACGACAGCGCAATAATTTTACCGCAAGTTTGACGGCTTATACCGGCAGTTGCCAGCCTGCTCCTCGCTTTTCCTTTCCTGTTAATTGTATATATGTGTTCAAAACAAATAATAATAATAATAATAATAATATACCTAGTAAATGGTGTCATCCACACAGTTCTCTTCAAGTGCATATGCCTTGCAGCCTCACCGGTTGGAATTTCTAAATTAAAGTATGTGCCATAAGGTTATTGGTTAAAAACCAAATTAGTAATTTTTTTATTAATTAGTCGTTTAAGCATTTCAACTTTTCTTGGGCAAGTAATGTCCGCCTCTTCGAGAAGACCAGCTCATGGACTAGAAGTATGCTATCTGCCACCGCCAATTTAAAAAAATAAACTGAAAGTGTTCGCTGATACACCATGTATGATGAGTAACCAAAAGACAGGCAAAAAAAAAGTACATCGAAGGAGGGACGCAGTTTACAAAGTAACAGTATAAGTTCAATGATACGATGATAATGCTGGTGAAAGTTATAGATGAGTCGGTAAACTATTCCAAATTTTTACACCGGCAAAATGAATAGTTGGTTTCCCGTAGTTGCTGCGTGATTTTGGGAGTATGGGATTATTCTGTAAAGACAATCCTATATAGTATTGGGGTTAGTGAGACTCTCTTCCAATGGCTTCATTTAAATGTGGCTTTTTAAGTGGGCGGTATTCAGCAATGCCATGGTTATACCATATAATTTTATTTAGTGAGATGAGCTTTAAGTCAGTGAAGATGAGGGTCACACGAGCGCTATGAGGAACCGATGCAATGATACGAACAGCGTAAATTTTTGATGCGCGGCAATTGAGCTATGACCCCATGACCCCATGAGCTGACACAATAATATGAATGGCTATAAATGACATGCATTTTTCAAAATGATAAACATAAGTGACCAGCACTTTCTGCACTTTAAGAAGCAGGGCGCTCCATTATTTATTCCCGGCTATAACGTGCTGAAGAAAATGTCCGTCCTCTTTTGAACAATGTGAGCATTTTCAGCGATTGTATTGCTCAGAGAAATAGGCCGCCGGAAGTTTATAGGAGGGAAACAGGGAGAACGGGTACTCTACGTGAAAGTTTGTCCTTTCCCCGCATTTTCCTTTCTTTTGCTGACTTGAGTTATTTTTTATTTCTTCAGAAGCAGAAACGCACAGAAAAAGCGGCGTTTTGCGGAAATTCTCTGCCTTTAGATGATATCATTTTATTTGCCCACGCCGTACACAGTATCGGTTTGATGTGCGCGCCCGACTGCAAGTAAATGCGATGCTTGCCTGCCTGCAACGTGGCTTCCACGACTTCATGCCCTTGGGCACTCTAAGGACGCTTTGCTAAAAGGGGAGAACCACGCACCGTCTGCGTGTGTGACGGAGCATGAGGAGCCTCGGGGAGGCAGAAGAGGAGGATGGCTTGGCATCAAGGTAGAAGGGCGCGTTTCTAGGATTCCTCATATTTTGTTTTTTTTTTTGTTTTTGTTTTCTTCGCGCTAGTGGATAACTCATCGGCTACGCGAGGCCTCTGTGCCGACGTCGCAGCTGGGCGCACGTTTTATGCCTTCGTCACGCGGCCGTCGCAGAGGCCCTCGAGAGAGGAAATTCGCTTACGCAAGGACTCTTGGCACGCAGCTGCATAGTACAATCGTTCATTATTGCCTTTTTTGCCGAAGCGTTAACATCGTATTGGCACGAGAAGCGCATTGAAAACGGCGATGGCGAACGTGAAATGTGGGGCTTGGCTTTAGGAGCGACTTTGCGACCAGGGCACAACACACCCGCGTGCACGCACACAAGCACCTACACACACGCACACGCCCACACACACTTACACGCGGTCCCCTTTCCCACAGAGACAGAGAGAGAGAGAGGGAATGCATTTTTTATTGCCGTAATTTCTAGGCTGGCCAGATAGAAAAAGGCGAAAAATATCTATATAGTGGTAACGGCAGCGCCGCAACATTTATTTTTTCGTATTCGGGGCGCCCAGCGCGGACGAAAAGGTCCGCCCTCCTGAAAGGCGCGCGTCGACGCGCGCCTCGGCCGCAGCTACACACGGCGGCGGCCCGTTCGCAATATGCGAACGCGCGAGGGTGCGGCGGTGGCGGGCCGGCGTCTGTTTTTGGCCCGGCGCTCCAGATACGTGTTTCCCGGCGGCGGGGCTGGCATGCGGCTCAGCACAGCAAAGCTTCGAGCCCGGGCCCCGGGCTAAACTTGTGGCGGCGGCCGGCTGGAGCCGCGCCATGCACGGCACGCGGCAGCCGCTGCTGCGTTGTATAACGGGCCACCAGCGTTTTTCTGCGCAACCGCCAGCGAGGAAACTGAGACCTCATTGTCCGAGGCAACCCTATGGACACGATATGCTTGAAATGATAAGCCTCGAGGGCAGCTGTCGCAGCCACGTCGCAGCACTGGGCGAACCCGTAGAGTCCCTGGATGCATTGCAGAATGCAGTACACTCCTTAATTAAGATCAGGCAGCGCGTAATCTGATTTCCACGGCTTGCGCGCCTATGTTTAAACACTCGGTTCATGGATAATACAACACGACCATATTGTACTTAACCTGAGTATAATGCAAAGTATTGTGACTGTAAATCTCAGAGGAACAATAAAATCGCTTCTAACAAAATTATTTCACTCTACAGGCTTAACCTCCCGAGTGACTGCTTGTAAATTATATTGCCCATTGCCTTCGATTCTTCTCGGAATGAACTAAGATGCGATTACTTAACATATTCTCCCAGGATGTAATATAATATGCACGCGGAAAATGGTTTAATTATATTCTTGCTGCCAGCTTTCCAGAAAATCGACTAGCTTGACATGGGCCATTGTGTCATCGCAGACGACGAAGAGCAACCATGAATGCTTTTTCGAATACCACGAAATAACCTAAAACTCCATGATGCAGTTCAACATGGCAACCTGCCACACGATGTTGCATCTATGTGTTTATGCAAAAGAAAACCGGCTTTACTATCTCAAACTTGAGGCGATGGCTGCTTCGTCCACGTACAAGGTGTTCCTTCTTCTGGCTTCTTAGCAGCGGCATTTCAACAAAAAATTTGAGTTTGATGTTCGTAACACGCCAGTCAGTAATAAGAACTGACATTTGAAAACAATAATGTCCCTTGAGCTGTATTCGGATCTCAGGAGGTTAAGTAGCCGTGCGAAAGCAAGAAATAACGTTAGGTCCTATTTTAGGGTGGCTGGTCGTAATAGGCGTGTTCTCAGAAAGACACAACCTTTAATTTGCTTTGAAAAAGCCCTTACATATTTATTTCTCGCGTGCTACTTAAGTCACATGCGCTGTTTTAAATTTAGCACAGAAGCTTCCTTCTATTTTTGCTGTCCAAAAGTAGCAATCCGTGAAGCATGACATCAAGTAAACAGCCAGAGCGGAAACGGACGCGTAGGACGCAAAGCCAGGCGCTTTGCGTCCGTCGCCCATCCGTGTTGTCAGGTCACAAAATGAAAATGACTTATTATAACATGCAAGAACAGGTGTGTTAGACATGAGAACACAAATAAGTTCACGTGCAGTACTGAGATATTTAGCAGAGAACATATTCGCAAGTAAGACGCGAATGCCGAAAGAAACTGTTGGTAACACAACATTAGCTTTAAACAGAGCATCGATTCTTGGGCGCGCTCACGCGTCATTCCTCAGTGGGTAATGACGGACGTCACAATTTGACGAAAACGCTCCGTCGGCTGCAGTCCGAGACCGGCGATTTCGTAACACGCACGCGGCAGCACGCATGTGGCGCGAACTGACGTAGGCATCGCCAGCTGGAATCTGATATGACTGGTGTTCAGGTCGAGACGTTTTGGGAACACTAGCGTGGCCCTCGCGAGAGAAACCTCAAAGAAAGAATCGCGAGGGAGGAGCGGCGGGTAGTGACTCACGCCCAGCACTGCAACAGTATGAGTGACGACGAACACTTTTGTCAGCGTGAGTCACGCCTCGTTGGTCTTCTTCTGTCACCATAGTTTCCTGCTTTCTTGTTTTCTTTTCTTCGGGAGCGTCCACTTCAAGCGTATTTCTCAGGCAGCATTCCAAAAACTGTGGGATGTGTGACCGCGCTAGCAATCGGTGTTACTATAAGTGAAGGTTGTGGCATCAGTTCGTCTTGAGGCGGGTCTTAAGTTGAGCCGCAAGCGGCGTCGCACTACAGACACGCGGAGTCAACGAGGCGATGTGGACCACCACTGCTGGCGACGGGCAGGACCGTGAAATGTGTGGCACTGTTTCTCTGCTTGGGAACGGGGAACGCGAGTGCTTGTTCGGGCACAGGGCGCGCACGCAGAGCGACGGTGTCCTCATGACAGAGTGTACTCATGACGGTATCCTCATGGCAGGTCAACATAGTATACCTGATGAGCGTGGCCATTAGGGCCGTCCAGGCCTCCGTGGAGTGAAAAGATCGATTGCAATTCCTAAACCGGCGTAAGGGATTGTTCGTACTAAATAAAAGAATAGGCAACGCAAATTTAAAAAAATCGTTAGGTTATTGATCTGTTATTTGAGATTTTTATTTCACGGTGGTATCTCAGCGACACTCACGAGATGCTCAGGGCGACGTTCAACCGCAGTGTCCGCGTTGACCAGGCGATACAGGTCACACATTAGGCTGCTGCACGGTTGCACTCATGGCAAAAAAGGAAGCTTTTAAGATGCACTGAGTAGCTCGCAGACTCTACCTCCTGTAAAGCAGCGTGGAATGTTCCTGGGCTTGGCGGTGTTCCGTGTCCCTTACTCAGAGTTCAATGAGCAGCCATGGCCGAGCTAAACGCAACTTTTCAGGAGCAGGCGACTCTGTCTCACACGCATGCCTTCCCTCTGCACCTCTTTTGCAGGTGGGGGCCTCCGAACGCCAGCCCGCCCACGTTTGAGCCAATCACACAGGGCGGCGGGCTGCTGTACGAAGGATCTGATGCCAAGTTCCAGGTCAAAGTACACGGGAACCCACCTCCCGAGGTGGTGTTCACGCGGCGGGGCATGCCGCTGCGCAACGACCCGAGGCGCCAGGTGACTTACGACCCGACGACAGGCATCTGTTGCCTGCACATTCGCAACCTGACAGCCGAGGATGACGGCGACTACAATTGCTCGGCCGTCAACATTGCGGGCGAGGCCTCGCTTACCCTTACCATCCGCGGTGAGTGCACGGCCCCGCAGCTTCTTCCTCGTGTGCCCACGTATACACATCCCGGTTCTTCGCTGCTAGTGCTAAATCACGAATGAGCCGCGACCTATAAAAGTGCTACGTCTGTCGCTTTAAGAGAAGGTGCGGCCAACGGCTGAAGAATGGAGGGCAGCGAGGTGGAAGCACCCACTTTGCTACCATCCAATGGGACACAAAAATAGTTTTAGCATGTAAAACGGAATAAGTGTAACTACCAGTAGCGTCCCAAAGTACGGCCCCTTGCGCTACAAGGGAAAAAGGCAAAACAAAAAGCCAGAACTTTCATGACATTGCATGAGCCTGTTATTGACAGGAAACGCACGAATGACAGTCCGTCCGCGAATGTTGTTACTCAAGCTTGGCTTAGTTGAAAGAGCTGATGGGTTACACATGGTTAAACATGGTTTACACAATAAGCTGATGAAATTTCGCTCCTTTCCGTTACAGCGGCGGCGGCAGCTGTTATGCGTGGTCAGATGCAACAGATGACGACAGTTCAAAGGACACAAGTCATCGATTCGAGGACACACGTGCAAGATGGCGTTTCGCCGATCCACTACTTTGCTGGTCACGACCAGGTAAGGCTTTCATGAGTGAGCGAGACCAACGATTACAACCACAACAAGACGTAGGAAAAAGAACATCCTATTTAGGACGAGTGGGGTAACAAATTTGGCGCATTCTGGAAAATTAGTCCTCCAATATACAAAAACCTATTTTTATAGGGCGTGGAAAAATATATTCCGTGATTGCAAAATGCGCTAGTGAATGTTTTCGGCCTTATACGCACTGTTAAGGGCGTGTATGTCTCTTTTATATGTTTTACTATAACTGCTGCATGAGGGCAAAATCGAGCGTCATAACATGACACTCACGTATGCTGCCAGATACATGGATGCGTGAACAAATTGGCACCGCCTTCATGTCTAAAGATGAAGGCGATAACAAAATATGTAGACAAAATAACAGGGCGCAAGCTCACATGGTGCTTATGCGTGAGACAGCGTCTGTGTTGAGTGGGCCAACTGTCTCGTTCACGTCGACTTCATCGGCCGGGTCACAGTCGGCGGATAAAATTTTCACTCGATACCAGAGATAGTTGTAATGTACATTAGTGTTGCGCACAATGCTCCATTAAGCCCACGAATGTCTTCATGTGCGTGCATCTATTTTGTGATTTGAAGATGCTGATCACTTGCTAATCGTTGTTGTGAAATGCCATAACATACGCTTGATGAGTCCGCAACAAGCATAACAATTAATGTCATTTTGTGCAGGCTGAATAAGATTGAGCGCCAAGACTAAATCGTAAAATTAATGTGTTAGGCAACTGTACTTATGCGCGTATGCATGTGACGTCCTTCATGCTTATGCGTAATAGCCTATGAATGGGTATGTGTTTGTTCTACTCGCAGACTTTCAGAGTGGACACATTCGAGTACCGGCTCTTACGCGAAGTGGAGTTCCGCCAGTTCCTGATAGGACGAGAGCAGGCTCCTCAACCGGCCATTCCGGGCGCGCCCATTTCTGCACCTCAGATTCAGGCACGACCTCGCAACTCCAAGCTTCTGGAAGGATCCGATGCCACGTTCACAGTTAAAATCGCCTCCAATCCTCCAGCACAGGTAAATAATCAGAAGCAGCTTTCCCTGTTCCCCATTGGAACTGCCTCTGTTTCGTGAACGCAGGTTTATTGGTTCCGAAACGGCGAGCGCCTTCAAGCATCGCAGAGGGTGATCATGGAGCAGCAAGGCTCGACTTACATTCTCCGCATCCACATGGCTCTGCCGGAAGATGCTGGCTATTACACAGTCCTCGCAGAAAATAATCAAGGCTGCGTTGCCTGCTCTGCGCACTTGGTTATAGAATCTATGCCTAAGGCGTAAGTGACCATACTTTGGCTTAAAGTACGTGCTGTAATATTCAGCTGCACGGCCTGTATTCCATGCAAACAGGCTGAACCTTTGTATGTTATGAGCATGTTTCCGCATTCTTTCGTTTGCAGCGAGGAGCCAAGACAGGCAGACTCATCCAGCTTCGTTATGACAGAAACATCACGAACGCTCAAGCCCAGCTTTATCAAAATACCTCAGGACCAGGAGGTCACCGAAGGCAAGATGGTGCGCTTCGATCTGCGTGTATCGGGACGGCCATTCCCAGACATAGCATGGTTGCGGAACGGGGTTCCCGTCAACGACGATGCCACGCACAAGCTGCTGGTCAACGAAGGAGGCCAGCACGCACTCATGATCACGGCGGCATCCCGGGAGGACGCTGGCACGTGGACTTGCATCGCCAACAACAAAAGCGGCGAGTGCCGCTTTGAAGTACACCTCGTGGTCATCGAAAAGGAGCAGGTGGTGGCACCCAAGTTCGTCGAGCGCTTCCAGTCACTGAACGTGCGCGAGGGCGAGTCTGTGACGCTGCACTGCCGTGCCGTGGGTACGCCGACACCGCGCATTACCTGGCAGAAGGACGGCCGACAGGTCCACTCACAGCCGCCCGACCTTATCATTGGTGAGTTCCAATGAGGCATTTACTCGCAACCGCTGTTGGAAACGCAGCTACAGCCATCACTGGCCATTTCCAGCGTACCATAGCGTGGATTACACGACGTTAATTTACGTTTTGGTTTTGCAGAGACACAAGAAGGAAGCTCAGCATTGTACATGAACCGTGCCACCGTCTCAGATTCGGCGTGGTACCAGTGCACTGCGCAAAACCAAGCGGGTTCGACGGCGACAAGGGCGCGACTACATGTGATAGGTATGCTAATAAAGTTGTGCCTTTCGATAAGCGGGATTTTACAACGATGTTTTGCTACTTGTGTGACACTCGGCATGAATCGCTAACGAATCGAAAAATCCCGCCGCGCTTTTCCTTGCTCATTGCAGCTGAACCGAAGAAGCACAGCGAGCCATGGTCGCTTCACCTTCCCAAGCCAAGTAAAATTATCTCGCCCGAGTAAGTACAGGTACTATATTGGGGATATTTCAAAAGAACAAATAAAATATTATGC
Source organism: Dermacentor andersoni (assembly GCF_023375885.2). Lineage (NCBI taxonomy): Eukaryota > Metazoa > Arthropoda > Arachnida > Ixodida > Ixodidae > Dermacentor > Dermacentor andersoni. The sequence continues at coordinate 54,753,202 of NC_092814.1, read as the reverse complement.
CCCTGCCCGTGCCACAATGTATATCAGGCTTAATCCAATTGTACATTTAAATATTAAGGGCAACAGTCAGATAAATAATTTAGAGAGAAAAAGAAAAGCGGGGGGGGGGTTCCATCACCAGCGAATCCACGGCGAAAGGAGCGGGCCCGGCAAAAGGCGACGTTTATTTTACCGGTGCGAATACAACAATAATGATAACAATAACATTCTGGGAGTCTTGGAAGCTCGGCTCACAATGATCTTGACTCACCAAAACTAATAACCGAGGGGTGTTTGAGACATGAGGAATAAAGGTGTTGCAGCTGTCGCCAACTTTCAGTTTTCTTGTGGCCACTGTGCAGGAAGTCGCCACCGCGCGAAACCATCTGGCTGCGTCACGTGGAGCGTGCCTATCAGCCAGTGCGGGGACAGGAGGACGAGAGGGCGCCCCAGAAGCCGGCCTTCACTACACACTTGCAGGACTTGATCTTGCACGAGGGCGAGCGCGGCCACCTCGACGCTAGGCTGATTCCCATCGGGGACGAAACCATGATCATTGAATGGTTTTGTAACGGACGCCCTATTGAAGCAAGTGAGTGCGCAGCAGTCCGTAATATGTGTTCAAGAAGTGCTTCGTGTGCTTCGTTCGCGCACTATCACGTAAAATTTCCCGGTCGCTGCGGAGTGTGAAACTATACGGTTGCCACATGGGTGTGTAAAAGAAAAGTGTGTAAACAGACCTCTTTGTTAAAGTCATTCAGTTTTGAAAATTACTATTGTGCGCAACTGCGTCTGCCACGCGAATGCAAACACTTTGTCTTAGAGCGATTATGTTCTTTAAAGTTACAGTGAATTTTTACTCTATATTTCAGGCTCCCGTGTAATGACCACGTATCGCTTTGGATATGTGGCGTTGACGCTTCTGCATGTCTATCCTGAGGATTCTGGCGTATACGTCTGCCGGGCAGCCAACGAAGCCGGAGAGGCGACGACCACGGCCACACTGCGATGCACAGGTAAGCGTACGTTTTCTGTGTCGGTGTCCTTTCACATTACTTGCCCTATGATGCATTCGAGTGACTCCTCTCCCCGAAACCCCCTCCCTTTTCTCCGCTTTTGTGCTACAGCTCGGCCAGCAATCGAACGCAAAGCTATCCAAGAGGACAGTATCAGAGCCATTCAGGAACTGGAAGACGCCGAGAAATACTCCCGACAGCTCTCCATCGACGAGACCGCAACTCTTACAAAGCCTGTGTTTATCAGGCCACTGAGCAACAAGGACAACCTTCTCGAAGGTAAAGCGCACTGCTTACAACATGAAGCAGGTTTGCAATGACTGGGCTTTTATTTAAAATCGATTTAACCGAATGAAAGAACTATCCATTTCAAACAGTGTTGACCGTGGTTGCAATCGTATAGCGCCCTTGCTAAGGAGCGACTAATGTATGCGAGTATTTCTTTCTGCGACAGGATCGAATTGCCACTTCGAAGCCCAGCTGACTCCTGTAAACGATCCCACTATGAAGGTGGAATGGTTCCTTAACGGCCAGCCACTGACAACAGGTGTTTATTTTGCTACAAAATTTTTTGAAAGATCCCACTTGCATGCGGCGTTACGCGTAGATTGCAAAGCCATCTTCCCCATTTCACGGATATACTGCGTGTTTCCTCTGCTTACAATTATGCATTTTGCAAATTTACAGGGTCGCGCATCAACAGCACTTTCAGCTTTGGCTACGTCGCCCTGAACATCATGTCACTTCGTTATGAGGATTCCGGAGTGTACATGTGCAGGGCCACTAACGCCAAGGGAGAGGCTGTCTCTACAGCGACCTTGAGGGTGAAAGGTGAGGGGCAGTTCTTCTCACCTGTATTACGACGCCAGTTAGAGTCTTCACAGCTTTTTATTTGAACGTAACTCTGCCTGCTAACAATCCCCAGAATTATTTAGTTGATGTTTAAAGCGAAACAGTAAAACGAGTCAAGGTGACTCGTTTGCTTAAAAGTAGGAACTCGGCAGTTAAATTCAAGCTTTTTCTGGAGAAATCTTAAGAGTATAAATGGGGCTTCTTTCCGTGCATCCGATCATTTACAATCGTCTATTTTCTAAGCATAATAAACGCGGACAAACTTGTCGCGGCGCCAGCAAACTTACCAAGAAATGCCAAAACACTTTACCCCATTTCCGCCGCAATTCTGTGTCGTTAGTGCAATTGAGTACCATGAGAAAATACTGGAAATATTGTTTACTTCCACTCGACTTATGGCTTATTTCTTTGTAAACGCCATGCTAACGGGAGTGGTTTCAGATGCATTCTTACTGAGAAATGTGGAACTCTGATGCCAACGCTTTTTCATTTGTTTATTTCTCAGCACAAGGCCTTGTCACTGGAGACTCGGGCATTCCGGAGCAAGAGGCTTACATACGAAAGACGCAGGAGCTGGAAGCATATCAAATGGCCCAGCACGCGCCTAAGGAAATAATTTTCGAACCGGTTTCAACTATGAAGCCCAACTTTAAGACAGGTCTAAGGGATCAGCTGAATGTCAAGGAGAACATCACAGTGCACTTCGAAGCTCGCCTCGAGCCTAGTGGAGATTCGTCGATGCGCGTCGAATGGTTCAAAGATGGACGTCCACTGGAAGCTAGTAAGTGCAACATTTAACCAAAAACCTTTGATCACAAGTCACAGGGACCCTTTACTGGTAGCCATTACCAGTTCGCATTGTTCTAGGACTGCTAACATAATGTGAACATTACAGACTACATTCCATTCCTTTTCAAGCATTATATAACGAGTCTTATTAGAATTTTGATCTAATTGGTTGCATGACCTTGTCTCTCCCCATTAGGCTCTCGAACTACGACTTTCTTCAACTTTGGTTACGTTTCTCTAACAATTCGCGGAGTCGAGGCCCGCGACTCGGGTGTGTACACCTGTCAAGCGACCAACTCCATTGGCTCAGCCACTACGCAGGCCCGCCTCATCTGCGTGTGTAAGTAGCCGTGGAACGAGCGCAGTGGAGCGCAGATCTTTATCTTTTAATTTTTACATCGAATTTTACAAACTTACAATGCAGCACAAGCGTCAATTGTTAAGGAGACTCAGCACCCTGGTGGCCTTCAGAAGATCCAGCATCTGGAAGATTCCTCGCACTATCAACGATCCGAATTCGAAGAGGTAAATTCTTCGCAATTGCCTTTCCGATAGAACAAAGTTGACACTGTGTTGCGACATTGTATTGCCCCCTGCAATCTAGGTCTCCATAAAGGATAAGGCAAAGTTCACACAACCGCTTCAAGGACCCAATTCCATAAAGGAAGGTCAAAGTGTCCACCTCGAGACACGCCTGGAACCAATGGGTGATCCCGACATGAAAGTTGAATGGTAAGTTTTTTTCGCCGCACGAGCTGCATTAAAGCACGGGCTTCCCAGACAATGGTATATATTGCCTATATTTTAAAATACATCTTGGTAAAAAAAAACGTTCACAACAGCAAGACAAAACAAGATGCCACTATCAATTGGGGGATCATGTGGTAACGCACCGCAGGTCAGCGTTGTGACAGCATTGACAGATTATACTAACTAGGTTCGGCCGTTTCAAGACAGCGGACATTTTCTTCGAAAGAGTAAACAAGGAACGGACGAAAAAAAAAAAAACGCACGGAGTTGACAAACCCCTGAAAACGAGTTGTTGGGCCACGCGTCCACAAGCTAAGTCGTAATATTAATAAACTGTTGAAAAGCTACGGCGCTTTTGTGGCATCTTAAGGCTTCATCCTTGTTACTCCCGGAGAACGGGTGAAAATTCCTGGATACGCGTGTGAATCAGAAAATACTATATGAGCTTTGTACACTGAGGGTAGTTCACGAAATCCCAGTTACACGTGGCGATTATTCTGAGGAGAAACTTGCCAGACCATGAAGGAAAAACTAAGACACCACGCCAACAAACTACGCAATAATGAAAAGTACACCTTATGTGTACTGCAAAACTGCATATTTATTTTATGTTCGTCAGACGCTACAGCTTTTGGAAGGAATAGAAACAAGGAAGTGTTATAATTATTATTTTAAATAATGATGCCTGTGTGAGCCACGCTTCAGTTGCCTTGAAGAGTGCGAGGAGAGGTTTTTTTCCCTTCTCCTGCTGCGAAAGCAAAGAAATGTTGAGATATCGCAACTCTACGAAGCGCATTTGCTTGTTTGCACTATCACGCCGAAATAAAATTCGAAAGGGTAGAGACAAAGTAAATATAATCGAACGCATCTATCACAAACGCCTATAGCGCGAAATGACCTCTATAGCGAAGGAATAATTCTGTCCCGGCTTTTTGTGAGTGGCGCGGTGCGCAACCTTTACAACGAAGTCACCTGTATAACGAATGATTTCGGAGGCCCCAAGCATGTCGGTATAAAGGTATTCGACTGTAAATGCTATGCTTATAAAAGCGCTATATGTAATTGTGGCGTAATCGGGCGCTCTTCTGGAGCCCCAAAATTAAGCGTCTGTGCAAGAATTACGATAGAAACACATTGGTGAATTCGTAAAGGGAAATGCGCCTTCTAGTCGGGTTTCTCGTGCTCGCGCGCGTGGTTGTACACGTACGAGTCCCTGCGATTCATCTGTGAACAGATGGTAGTGCCGCTTTGATACAGCTTTTGTTTGCGCTCTGAGCGCTTTTTTTTATTTTACATAATGCCTCTTATTAAGATCATACGTGCACGAATGCAAATGCTTATGAAGTACGTTTTAACAGGTTCCACAATGGTCGTCCACTGGCTACTGGTCATCGCTTCAAGACGTACTTTGACTTCGGATACGTCGCTTTAGACATTTTATATACATTCCCCGAAGATACTGGCACCTTCGAAGTCCGTGCCACCAACAAACTTGGAACGGATGTACTGAAGAAGGAGATTCACGTGCAAGGTACGCTAACAGTGTATCTCACGATATACGTGTGTTAACGACCCTGGTCGGAGTGCTTAAGCTTCGTTTTTATCCTCTTGCTTTCGTAGTTCGTCTGTGTACATGCTAAATATCGCTTATTATGTGCTGTTTCCAGCAAAAGCTGCTGTTGACACAAGCGCAATCCACGAATTAGGGCTTGACAAAATTGAGTACCTTGAGGGGTCGGGTGTCGACCACAGCGGCTACCACATCGAAGAAGTGACAAGGACTAAGCCGTACTTTAAGGTACGTATTCGCACTACGATCGTAGTAGCAAAAATGCTTAAGCGGAAACACATATGAGTCTCATTCTAATCTTTGTCCCGTGCAGGTTCCGCTGAAAGATCCCAAGGGGCCACTGAAAGAGGGAGAGTCTGTTGTAATGGAGTGTGCCATTGAGCCTGTCCAGGACCCGACTATGAAGGTTGAATGGTTTTTCAACGGTCGCCCGCTGCCAAGTGGTAATTAGATATATATCAAAATCGCTGCAGCAAATATTTAATTGCCCGTGAATAGGACGGGGATCGTGAGAAAATTTACGAGCTCTATCTTTGTGCGCTTGCAGGTCATAGGTTCATTACGAAGTACGACTTTGGCCGGGCATTCCTTCAGATCTTAAACCTGGTTGCAGAAGATACCGGACAGTACACTCTGCGAGCGACCAATCATCTTGGATCTGCGCATTCAACCTCATGCATCAAAGTTATCGGTAAGATTTGCAGAGAGTGCTCTTGCGAGTAGAATGGAAGACAATAGGCGAAGGCACAGGAAAAGGTGAACCATTTCGTAGAAAAAGCTAAACAAAGCAAAAAAAATAGAATTGGCTCATTTGTCGTTGCTTTTCGCTCACTTACTGTACTAATGGCGCCTATACTATGAAGCTTACTTGCAGTACAGTATAATTTACATGTTTCACATAAATAGGTCGTACAGTACCTAGCAACTACGCTCTTCTGCCTTTGCCCTTGCCTGTATGGAGGAGCGAGCTTTTCCCAATGTTTTCATGGCGTTCAATATGCATATATGATGATAAAGGGGCCCTGACAGCTCTTACTTTCTTTTGACAGGTAAGTCCGGTGTAATCACCGAGTCGCAGTACCCAGAAGGCTGGGAAAAGATCCAGCACCTGGAAGACCACTCGCGCTACACCCGCCAGGAGCACCAGGAAAGCATCATCACCCAGAAACCCACATTCAGCCGACCGCTGCATAACGTGGAAACTGTAGAAGGCGCCAATGTACACCTAGAGTGCCGGCTGCAGCCTGTTGGCGATCCCACCATGCGGGTCGAGTGGTTCAGAAACAGTGTGCCTATCAAAGTCGGTGCGTAAGCATTTGGTATCCTACGTCTGTCAAAAAAATGCACTGGCCTGAATGCCTGAGCTGACGTCTCGTATTTCACAGGACATCGATTCAGGCCTGCACACGAGTTTGATTACGTTGCCTTGGACATCCTGAGCTTCTATCCAGAGGATTCGGGCATCTACACGTGCAAGGCTACCAGCTCGCTTGGTGAAAACGTGACATCTTGCAGCGTAAACTGCTTCGGTGAGCACCCCTGTTGCTGCTCGTGATTACGCCTGTAACACAGTACGCTAGTCAAATATCGCTTTTTACAAAGCCCACAAGACCTAGTGCCTTCGTTCCATTTATACTGCTCTGCGTAAAATCCGATTACACCTGTTCCGAGATGTCTACACTGAACTGGCTAACTAGCCCAGGAGTGGGTAAACCAGAGCAGTTTACTTTGGTGGCTTATGTCTGGCTGCAAGTCTAGGGTTAACGTTACGTAAAACGAAAGTGTCGCAGTGACCTCAAAGTATAGTAGAGCTTGAACGGGCTGCGCGCTGCTCAGCAGTAGAGGACTCGCCAATTGATAGTGTGCCCATAAACTCCTGTGAATTTCGTCGCGATCTTATAAGAAAACGAAAACAGCTTGGCGTGAATAGTACAGTCAGAATGTTGGTTGGCATTCAGTCATGCTTGTTTTGAAAGACCATAACCTTCCTTAGCAAAACTTTTTGAGTTTCGAAAAAAAATTGAGCAGGAATAATCTGCTAAGTACCCTTAGCATAATCTTTACTAATTCGTTTCGTAGGCATGATGCCGTCATTGTGTAGGGAAAACTATAGAAGTTTCTTCCCCGCGTAGAGCTGTTTTGACAGGTGACTACTTATAGGTAGCCAAAGCACGCTTCACTTACATTATCCTTTCATTGCTTGCTTCAGCCAAGTCACAGCTCATTTTGGAGTCCCAGCACCCTGAAGGTCTTCAAAAAATACAGCAGCTGGAAGACCAGTCCCGCTACCGTCGCGAGGTCGTAGAGGAGACAACGGTTAAAACCAAGCCTACCTTCACATCCAATATGACGTCTATTAGCCTTCGCGAAGGACAGAATGCCCACCTGGAGTGCCGGCTTGAGCCCGTGAACGATGCCGACCTCAGGGTCGAATGGTTCCACAATGGCGTCTCGCTTCCCATCGGTGCGTTGTCACAGTACTTATTTAAAAAATTGGGATATCGAATATTGCAACTGCAACAAACATTTCCTTGCGTATTTCAGGCCATCGATACCGACCCTTCCATGACTTTGGTTACGTTGCACTCAACATCCTGTCACTTGTGCCTGAGGATTCAGGAACTTACACCGTGCGTGCCACAAATTCTCTCGGAAAGGCCGAGATTTCCACTACAATTCTTGTCGAAGGTAGGCAGCCTTTCTTTAAAAATAATTAAATATCCAGGGCGTTCTAATAGTAGGCACCTATAGGGAAACAGTTCGAATACATGTAGTATAATATAACTTGCAGGAAAGTCGTCCGTTGACACGGAAACTCAGCATCCTGAGGGACTGCAGAAGATCCGGGCCCTCGAAGGCCACCAGTACGTATGCCCAAGTTAATTTGTACATTCATGTCTAACGTCGAAATAAACTGATGACGCTAAACAAATGCCAGAAAAGTTGAGTGATCTAGCGGCGGCATATTTGCACATTCGCAGCTACGAGAGAGACACTGGGGACCTTGACCAGTCTGTTACTACAGCACCTGTGTTCACGTCGGCTCCCAAGTCCATCGTTGTTCAAGAGGGACAAAAGGCACATCTTGAGTGCCGCCTGATTCCAGTGGGGGATCCCAAGCTCAAGGTTGAGTGGTTCAAGAATGGCCAGCCGGTTCCGGCGGGATCCCGTTTCGTCGAGATGTGCAACTTCGGCTTCGTGTCTCTGGACATCCTTAGCACGTATGCTGAGGACTCCGGCACCTACACCTGCAAGGCCACGAATCAGTTGGGAGAAGCTGTTGTATCTGCCCAGCTCAAGTGTCACGGTACGTGTTTGGTGGTGTCGTTATAAATCTTAGCTGTTACATTTGCAATCTAGAGTGTTAAAATAAATAACGATTTTTCTTCGCAGCTGAAAAATCGCTGATACTGGACACGCAAAACCAGGAAGCTTATGAAAAGATCCAGCAGCTTGAAGACTACGGACGGCAAGTAAGGCCTGCCTACGTAGAAGAGATTACAACGCAAGCACCCGTGTTTACACAAGCTATGAAGAACCTGAGTCTCAATGAAAACCAGAGTGCTCATTTTGAGTGCAAGCTCATACCAGTGGGTGACCCCAATCTGAAGGTGGAGTGGTTCCACAATGGACTTCCTCTGCAGAAAGGTATTACCTGTATTTGGACAAACAAGTGAAAGATGCACTTTCTAACCATGAAAATTTATTTCAGCTAACCGAGTGAACACCATTCATGACTTTGGATTCGTCGCTCTTGACTTGAGTTACGTCAAGGCACTAGACTCGGGCACTTACACTTGCAAGGCAACCAACTCTCTGGGATCTGCTGTTTGTTCAGCAACTCTGAACGTCCAAGGTAATAATGTCATTTCAGCTTTGTAGAGTATCACATGTTCAAATGGCGGTCTCTGTCTTCTTAGATTCTAAATCTCTGGTGTTCGACACTCAACACCCCGAGGGACTTCAGAAGATTCGACAGCTTGAAGAACTCGGACGCTACAAGCCAGAAGTAACGCAAGAAGCCCCATGCCCCGGTCCACCGATGTTTGTCACGCAATTACAGGGCCCAAGCCGCCTTACAGAAGGTGAAAGCGCCCACCTTGAATGTCGCATTGCCCCATACCCCGATTCCACCATGAAGGTTCAGTGGTTCCACAATGGCGTCGAGCTGCAGTCTGGTACGTGCAATAGTCTCAAGGAAACTTAATGAGTTACCACCGAAGTGCTGTAGACTTACTGACCTTGTTTACGCACAACAGGCCATCGTTACCGAACAATGTACGACTTCGGTTTCTGCGCCTTGGACATCCTATCCGCAAATGCTGAGCACTCTGGCGAATACGTAGTCCAGGCCACAAATGAACTTGGTACCGCAAGGTCCATGGCACGCATTCATGTCGATGGTAAGTCGCCCAAGCTGCGTTGATGTAGTTTTCGACGCTACAAGCTCTCCGTATTTTTTCAGCCAAAGGAGGCGTCATCCTAGAAAGCCAACAACCAGACGCCCTGCCGAAGATAAAACAGCTAGAGGAATCGTGCGGCTACATTAGACCAACGCAGGAGGAAGTTGTTATTAAGGAGAAACCTAACTTTGTTCGTGGTCTTTACAACCTGGATACTCTGCATGAAGGACAAAGCGCTCATCTTGAGGCTACATTGACACCAATAAATGACGCGAACATGAAGGTCCAGTGGTTCCATAACGGCGTTGAAATTCCGCTCGGTAAGTACTCAACCACAGCTTCAAAACAGCAACCACTTTATTGAGAATTTCTCGGTTTTCTTGTAGTAAGCAATGCACGTAGTGGACTGACCTTGTGTCTTTTGCTTCCCTCAAACAGGCCACAGATTCAAGACAGTGTCTGATTTTGGCTATGTGGCCCTCAACATTCTCTACGCGTACCCAGAAGATTCCGGTACATACATGTGCAAGGCGACCAACAAACTCGGGGAAGCCGTCACTACATGTTCCATTAACGTTCTCGGTGAGTTTCTCGGGAAAAAACTACTTCCCAGGAGCGCATTTCTAAGGTGACCTATTTCGATTAAACAGGAAAATCTGCCATTGTGACTGACACGTATCATGAGAAAGGCCTGGAGAAAATCAAGCAACTTGAGGAGTACCAGGCTCCAGAGAAGCCCGAGCAAGTGATTCAGCTGCAGCGGCCGGTGTTCACAGTACCTCTCAACTCAGTGGATGGTCTCGTTGAAGGACAGAGCGCGCACATGGAGTGCAGGCTTGAGCCCATCAATGACGCTGATCTCAAAGTTCAGTGGTACGTGAATGGCGTCGAAATCAGGCCAGGTAAGCCTCTCGAGCAATGCACATTTACACTGATTCTGTAGGTCCGCAAGCTTGTTTCAGTTGAAAAACAAACGGCATTTATGCTTCCATTCTCACAGGACATCGTTTCAGAACAACGCATGACTTCGGGTATGTGGCCCTTGACATACTGTATGTGTATGCTGAAGACAGTGGGGCCTACATGTGCAAGGCAACCAACTCTCTCGGTGAAGCTGTTACAACGTGCAACCTGCGGGCGCTCCGTGAGTATAAAAAATACCTTTTTTGCCTCAAGGAAAATTGGTAATATAAAGCAGTATTCTTCGCGTCCTGAAGTAGTATCCTATTTATATTTTCATTGCATTTTGAAAGACGTTTTATCTTATAGACTAGCAAAAAGTGCAGTTCATTAACGTTGCTTGGCATTTAATACCTGTCGTATTATTCTCGTAGCCAAGCAAAAGATCTTCTATGATACACATCACCCGGAGGGTCTTGAGAAAATACGAGAGCTGGAGGCACAAGTGAAGTACCAGACCGCCGAAATTCAAGAGAAGCCCGTTTCAAAGCCTGTGTTCATCACTGAACTAAGGGGAACGCAGGAGATCTCAGAAGGCGAAAGTGCACACTTGGAGTGTCGCGTAAGTCTACCGAAGCTTTAACGAAATGTCCTCAGAAACTTACGTTCATGTCCTAATGTGTTTTAGGTGGAACCAGCCCACGACGCCAAGTTGAAGATTGAGGTTCTTCACAATGGAAGGCCTCTTACAGCTGGTAATGAACGCAATGCTTATAGAATGAGTAACGTATACAATAAATCTTTTGTCGTCTAAACTCTCCGAACTTTCCGCAGCGACCCGCGTCCACATTACCAGTGACTTCGGCTATGTGGCGATAGACCTGAGCAGCGGCATCCCGGAGGACTCCGGCACTTACACGGTCCGAGCCACTAACGACCTCGGAACAGCTGAAACAACGGCCACGCTGCGTGTTCTGCCCAAATCCAGCATCATCTCCGACACCCACCACCCAGAAGGTAAGAACTAGCTTCTCTAGCCTAGTTTCTCAATGTCTATATGAACAGTGGACAAATCCGGATTTTGCTATATCTTTTTCGGCAGGACTTGCTAAGATCAGGGAAATGGAAGATGAGGCTCGCTTTAAGCATGAAGTCATTCAGGAACCAGTCACCTTCCAGAGGCCTGTATTCACGGTTCCTTTACAAAACCTGGAAAACCTCGTAGAAGACCAGAGAAACGTACATCTGGAATGCAGACTAATTCCCGTCGGAGATCCTACTCTCAATGTCCAGTGGTTCTTCAATGACACACCACTAATGGAAGGTTGGTGCATCACATCTTTTCTTGTTCCTGTAGGATGTTTAGACCTAAGATTTATGTGCAACTATATGTACGCCTAAAGGTCACTTAATCGTAATTGCACCCTCCTCGGCTAATTTTCGCACGCTGAATATTTATCTGGCAACTTTTTTTCAGGTACGAGATTCCACCCAGTCCACGACTTTGGCTATGTTGCTCTTGACATGGACTACGTGCGTCCAGAAGACACCGGCGTCTATGCGTGCAAAGCCACCAATTCTTTGGGTCAGGCGGTGACCACGTGTATGCTTAAAGTTAAACGTAAGTTTGACATTCCCTATGAAATTCTTTAAAAAACCAACACGTTTGCATCCCTTTTGCTACACCACCATTAAAAACGTGCGCCTGACAACGAATATTTTGTCCTACCTGTTTGTCTGCTTGCAGCCAAGGCCTCCATTCTGTTGGACACACTGCAACCCCAGGGTTATGAGAAGATTCGCGAGCTGGAAGACTTGAAGGGTCAGAAGCCTCCAGAGAAACCGGATGCAGTATACGAAAAGCCTGTTTTTACCACCCCCTTGGTTGGTCCTGGAGAAATAAACGAGGGACAGCCTGCGCGTCTGGAGTGCCGCTGCGTCCCTGTCGGAGACCCCGATCTGAAATTCTTCTGGTATGTCAACGGCATCGAGCTTCCCAAAGGTAATTTTTTTTCTCACGTATAGCTTAAGAATAAGGGAATAATATATGTTATCTCTGAAGAGCGCCTTTTCGCTCGGAGAGCTCGGTGCTATGTGAGTGAGCGCGTCACATAAAATATTAAGATAGGACCTATCATTTGTGGGGCCCTATATACAGTTTTTTTTTAACTGACCAAATTTTTAAAATTAGAAAAATAAATATCACGGAACGTTATGTTTACCATTCGAGTGTGCGGATAGGCAGCCTCTAGATACATAGCAATTTCAGCAATTGCGTGCGTAATTAGCGAAGTTATGGTAATTAACTTTATAATTATCAACAATAAGTGGCTGCTGAAATGAGTACTTTGGGGCCCGTCCTCAACACTACCTATCCCGACGATGAAATTTTGAATAGAGGATTTCATGTGGGAGATATGCGAACAATTAGTTCCCCTTGGCAGGCTCCTCGAAACCGAAACTGGCTGGAAAAAGAGCGTCTGTGTCGTCGATGTCGCCCCCCCCCCCCCTGCCTTTCGTCACGTCTCCGAGGTCACCACCGGTCGGCCCACGAGCAGCTTGCGTTATCTCATTGCTGTCTGTGGCGTTAGCCTAGCACTTCAATGCCAGCGGGCCGCCAAACTTACTTCGTCATTCCGTTGGGCCCCTGAAACGGCATTTCGTTGATTGAAGTGGACACGTGGCGCCCAACTGAATGACGAAGTAAATTTGGCGGACTGCCGGCACTATATATATATATATATATATATATATATATATATATATATATATATATATATATATATATATATGTGTGTGTGTGTGTGTGTGTGTGTGTGTGTGTGTGTGTGTGTGTGTGTGTGTCTAATGGTGACTCATAAACATTTAATTCGACGGGGTCTAATGTCTTTGTATATGTGGTGTGTAATATCTGTATGAATTACTATTCCTACATTTACTACAGAAAAGGTGCAAAGGAGGGGTAAACAAACTTGGATAGCAGTAAAGCAGAAACTAATGCAGAAAAAGAGCTTGCATATTTCTTTTATTGAACCCTCATGCCGAATACTTACTTCCTATAATAGTATGAAAATGTGTTTCGGCTAATTAGACGTTTTATTTTGCTTTCAGGTTCAAGGCTTATCCCCAACAACGACTTTGGATTCGTGACACTCGACATCATGTCAGGAATTGCAGAAGACTCCGGTGTCTATATGTGCAAAGCCGTCAATAAAGCTGGCGAAGCAGTCACCTCAACCTCCCTTCGAGTGAAAGGTCGGTTAAAGTGATATGTTGTTCTTTTGTTGTTTTCATGCTAAGGATATGAAAGTAAAATAAAGTTTGAGACTGGTGGACTTAGTTTGCAAATGCAGCATGTACACGTATATCCACTATATGAAACGCGATATATTGCTCCGTATTCTACTTTATGTGCAATATAACGATGTGTCAGGTAAGAATACGCAACATGAAAAATGAAACAGAATATGAAAGTAAAATAAAGTTTGAGACTGGTGGACTTACTTTGCCTATGCGGCATGCACAAGTATATGCACTATATGAAACGCGATATATTGTTGCGTACTCTGCTTTATGTGCAATCTAACGATATGTGTTAGGTAAGAATACGCAACATAAAATATAAAACTTGAACATGTGTGATGGATTGCCAGGCAATAATTTGTGGTGGTAATATCAGGCAAACGTAAAATCGAACGCTTAGTGATATTTAGTTTTACAGTGAAAGGCAATTTTGTGCGAAGTTTCTTCGGTTCACGAACGCCATACAGAGCATACATTCATGATTAAGAACATACATATTAGGTTATATTGTGGAAATAATATGTCAGACATTCATTATTGAACACACATTTTGAAGTAATCGGCCCTGTTCAAAGGAATGCCCACTACTTTTAGTCTCTTCGTCTATTGTTGAGATAAAATAGTTTCCAAGAAAAATCATGTGTTGAGCGGAAACATGGTCTCGATGCAGGCCGTGCGGGAGTGCTGCTTGACTCCCACCACCCGGAGGCATACAGGCAGACGCAGAAGTTCGAGTATGACTCCAGCCGTGTTCCAGAGACCTGGTCCGACGAGAAACCTAAAGTGGCACCAGTGTTCGTGCAACACTTGAATAACATTGACGGCGCTGTGGAGGGTCACTACCTTCGCATCGAGGGCCGTATCGAACCTACCAATGACGACAAACTCAAAGTTAAATGGTTCAAGAACGGCAAGCCTTTGGTCATGGGTAGGCGCTCGCGGTTCACTTACTATTCTTGCAAGTTTAAGAATTTTAAACGAGCTGATACGAGTTTCACATGGAGCTATTGCTTGGGCGCCAACGAATGACTCGATTTCTGTTCTTCCTCATTTCCTTCCAGGTACCAGAATTAAACCCACAGACGATTTCGGCTTAGTTTCCCTGGACATATCAAGCGCAAGACCGGATGATTCTGGTATTTATACCTGCAAAGCCACAAACGACGTTGGCGAAGCAATCTCAACTTGCACAATCAAGGTGGAAGGTGAGTTATAAGGACAGTTCCGTGCCTGAAGTCTCAAATCACGCGTGGACAAGCTTGGGGGGACTATTGCTACAGCGCGTTGTTATGTTCAATTTACCTCGCAGGCCGCGAAAACATCATTCTAGCCTCCCAACATCCTGAATCGCTGCCCAAGATTCGCCAGCTCGAAGAGTACGTGCCACCAGAGAAGTACGTGCCTGAGCCAGAATACGAAGGACCGGTGTTCGTCACGCATCTCAACAACTTGGAGATCCGCGAAGGCACTACGGCCCACTTCGAGTGCCGCGTGGAGCCATCCAAGGACCCCACGCTCAAAGTGGAATTCCTCAAAAACAACAAGCCAGTTCCTGCTGGTGAGCTCACACCTGCGCCATTGCGACAGCTGTCTATCCAGTGATAACGCTGCTTGGCACAGACAGTAAATGCACAAGCTTATTCTAAACCTCGCGATAACAATAATAGTTCAGTTTGCGTTAGCACCTAAGTGTATCAGCACCATCAAAAAGTTGTATGCGCCACCCATCGGGCAGAAGAAACCGCTAAACATAGATTTAAGGTAAACAGTCGGATAACAGAACGTACGAACAAAACATAATGTAAGGGCATTGAGTAGCAGGACTGTCATAGAAGTTGGTGGCTTTATGTACTTGCTTCTGTTCAAGAAAGCCCCGCCGTTAGTGAAGGCGCCATAATCACAGCTATAACAAAAACAAGTGAATTCCCGTGTATTCATTTCTAAGGCCTTTAACCTATACGACCCCGCTAAAAACACGACAAATGCGCCCACGGGGTAATTAATCGTTTAAGTGCGCACATCACTTAGGCGAACTTTCATATTGCATTCAGGTTCCAAATACAACTTCAACAACGACTTTGGTTTCGTCACCCTGGATGTCGGCAATGCGTTTCCTGAGGACTCTGGCATCTACACGTGCAGAGCTCGCAACTCGAAGGGCGAGGCAGTCACCACCGGGTCTCTCAAAGTACAAGGTAACATTTGTATGCACACAAAATCGAAACTATGTTGTGCGTGACCGATTAGTGATTAGGCATGCAGCAGAGACAGCGATTACAGCGAGACATTCTGTTGAAAATTATCGCAGGCAAAAGTGGCGTGCAGTCTGACACTCTTCATCCAATGGGCGCACAGGGTTTGTCCAAGGTCCAGGAGCTAGAGACTTCGTACCTGACCAGATACCAGGTACTCCTTATGAAATACATGTTTGGTGCTGCTGCTATGACATTGGTAGCTGCGCGAAATTCTAGATCAGATTTTATCTTCGATGCTCATGAGCCAGGCTGCTATTATGTATAAATGATGGCGCCAAACGTACGGTGCCATATGTTATACTCACGAGGCCTTGTTGCAGGCTCCTGTCGAGGAAGCCGAGAAGGTCTACCCGCGACCAGTGTTTGTGGTGCCGCTTGAGCCGAACTTCTCCATTCAAGAAGGTAGTCCGGTCACGCTAGAATGCAAGGTCGAGCCAGCAGCTGACCCGAATCTCAAGGTGGAGTGGTTCCTGAACGGAAAGCCACTTGCGCCAGGTAAGGCTCGCTTTTTCCGACTTGTTGGTTCATATCACTGGAACGTAGTCATCTTGAAATCAAATCACAAAGCTTTTCGCTCGCAAAGCGCTGCTAATAATATGTCAAACATCATGATTGGCTAGCATCTGCTTTTAGGAACAATTCTTGCCTAAGGAAATTTCCACTAATATGGGCGCTTGTCTCCTTTGAGATTTAATAACACTTTGTGGGCGCTTCGCAATGAAAGAAGTGCTGCACATATCATTTTTCCCGAAACGGCTCACTGCAACAATGCTGCGAAGGAAAAAAGACCTTTGCTTGTTTAGATTAGCTGTTCACAAGATATCTATGTGAAAAAGTCAGAAAGGCACTCGCTGGAATTTTCTGCGCATCTTGTCTTTCGTATTGCACGCAAATAACTAGCACCTTTACCACTGCAAATGGTTCGTTGCGATGGGATTCCCTCTCAAAAAGAAAAAAAGTCTGTACAGTAAAACCACCGTTGATGCAGAGAGGCGGTCTCTCTTTGGCTCTTCGTGTGCTCAACGAGGCATTTCTGCGCTAGCGCTATATAACGTCATTTTAGATAGTTACGACCAATTTCCATTCCTACTAGAACTTAGCGATTGACCTGCTTTATTACACGCACAGAAATTCAAAACGCTACTGTGGCATCTTTATCAGAGCCTCATTTGAGGTGTTTCGAAAATTTCTGGTAAAATTCTTCCTTTTTTGCCTGCGCCATGTCTCCAATATGTCAGTTGGGTATCGGTTTCAAAAGGCGTGCATTCTCTAAAAAAAGTAAACGAAACTAATAAAAAAGATAGAATTACAGAAGCGGTTTTAGAAGTTATTAAAACTGTGAATTTCTAATGGCCGTGTGATTTTTCCAGGATCCAGGTACACTTCAACCCACGACTTTGGCTTCGTTGTACTTGCTCTCACCGACTTCTGGGGACGAGACGCTGGCATTTACACCTGCCGCGCGAGCAACAACGCCGGCGAAGCCTTCACTACGACCACGATTACATGTCTTTGTAAGTGTGGGATCAATATCGACTTCTTAATAACAGCTTTTTTTTGCACCAAGCTAACTACTTGCACGAATAATCTCAGGAACTAACGTTAGGATGCCTGCTGACTTCTACCCTGTTTTATATACATCGTTGGGGCAGGAAAGGGGGCGAGATTGAGGAGACCACTTCAGTTTGACATCTCAAAACAAAAACGAATCGAATAAAGCAAAGATCAGTTGGAGCCGATTAATGAAAGAGCGAATTATACACAAGCAAAAAACAAAACTGGATGAACGAAATTTATCTTTAGTGAGACTAACTTTTGTTTACTCATCGTAATTCTTAGCGATCCTCAATCCCAAGCTTTCTTCTTTTTTTAGACTTAGGCATTTGTATAGTCTGGCAGCTCCATAGGAGGAGTCTGCTTTTTGTTAGTTAATTTTGACTTAATCACTTGATAAAAGCACTTGCGGGAGTGTCACTTATCACCGTCGCCGTCGTACAGCCCGCAAGGGCGTGCAGGAGGACACGCTGCACCCAGAGGGTCGCAAGGGGCTCGAGTCCATCCAGCAGCTGGAAGAGTCGCTGACGCGTGTGCCCGAAATGGTTCAAGAGGACGCCGCAGGCCAGCCACCCGTGTTCACGTCACAGTTCGTCAATCTGAAGGACCTGAACGAAGGCGAGATCGCTCACTTCGAGGCCACACTGACACCGGTCGGCGACCAGACCATGCAGGTCGAATGGTTCTTCCGCGGCAAGCCGCTCAAAGCTGGTGGGTTTTCCAGGCAACAAAGGTCCTTCCCTTATCTGCGCACTTATTCTGTGAAGGCAGTTTTTGTTTCTTGAGGGCGATTGGCCTATGTGAACGCCTTTGACTTGCTCAAGCCCTCCGCATGAATGCGCGAGCTCACTGCAGCTTTCCTCCCCCTCCCCTCCCTCTCTCTATCTCATCTTTCTATTCTCTCTTTCCAGTCCCCCAGAGTAGGGTAGCCAACCAGACGTATTTCTGGTTAACATCCCTGCCTTCTCTCTTTATATCCTCCTCCCTCCTCCTCCCTTTCGTATTTTGAAATGTATCAGAACGTTCGTAACTCAACGCAGAAATTTCAAAAATATGGGCCAAACTTGAGCTATGTGGCACGAGTTAAAACTGTTGCTGGATACAGTTGCTTCATCTAGCAAGTAGCAGTGAACTGTGACTCCATATAACTGTTTACAAGCTACATCGGATGGCGCGTTCGAAAACGAAGCAGCGATGAATATAGCCATTGTACTTCACGCACCTACACAGTGCCCTGTAGAAACCATGCTTTGGCAAGAGCGAACCTGACACATCGAACACTACGTCGCAGGGCACCGCATCCGGACGGTACATGCGTTCGGCATGGTGGTGCTCGAGATCTTGGGCACAGTGCTGGAGGACTCTGGCCGCTACACGTGCCGCGCCACCAACAAGTGGGGCAAAGCCGAAGTCACCGTCGACCTCGAGTGTACCGACAAGACAAAGGGACAGCGGCCGCAGTTTACCACTCAGCTGCAGAACCTCATGGACCTCAAGGTAATGAGTTATCACCTGCAGATGAGCGAGAAAGACAGCTAGCTCAATTAGCTTGGTCTTCGGTTCAGTGAGGTGGAGAACACAACGAACAATAAATATTTAATGATGCTTTACAATCAGTGCGCAGGAGTGGAGTACAGCGTTCACTATTATTAGTGCAAACCTCGAGAGAGTGACACCACATAGGTAGAATTTGCGGTATAAGCCATTATTGAGCTTTTCTGAGTTTTAATCCATTTAACGATACGTCTGTAACATGTACGCTCGCAGGAAGGAAACAGCGCTCACCTGGAATGCCACCTGGTGCCCGTTGGTGATCCAGACATGAAGGTCGAGTGGTACAAGAATTCACAACCACTTCGCGACAGTAAGTGCGCTTGACAATCAATTGCGAAAATACTTGCCTCTTTATGTAGATATTAAAAAAAAGAACGGAAGGGTGGACACACGTCACAGTCTACTTTTGCTGCATGTAACAGTAACGTCAGATGCTTGTGTATTGTGTATGGTTACTAGGAATGGCAATCCAGACAATCGCAGGACAAAAGTGTACTCGATGCGATAGTCCATAGACTCCTACATAGGAGGCCATGGCTAAGCAGTCTCCTTCTGTACGATACTGTTGATCGTAAGGCGGTGCGTAATAAAAAAAAACCTATCGCAAAGTCTTTTTCCTGGCTACTATAAATAGTGTATTAGCATGAGTCCAGTGAGTTCACTGATTTTCGGCTCAAATGGTTTCCGCCGTAGTGCGAACTGCGAAAAAAATTGAGAGTCAGCTGGTTAGATGAATGTCCGCTTTTTTTTTTTAAGGTTCACGCATCAAGACATTGAGCGATTTTGGCTTCGTGGTGATGGACATCTCGTTCGTGCATGCCGAAGACTCTGGCGACTACGTCTGCGTGGCCACTAACAAATACGGCTCCGATGCGACCAAGTGCACCATTCAGTGCGCAGGTGGGGATCTCATACACACTGAAAAATCGTGCGCGGGATGTTCTAATGGATGCTTTGTGTAAAAAAAAAAAAGAAAAGCCTGGATAACATCTAACAGTTCTTATTTTGATGCAAGCGGTGACCCTTCACATGCTCTGCATTAATTGCAATTTATTATACATGAAATTCTTCCTTCTTGGCTTCTTATCTTTTTCTTTACCTTCTGTTCAGGCTCTGGAAAAATATTCAGGGACTCTCTACAGCCTCAATCCCTTGACAGAATCGCTGAATTGGAAGGTGCCTCGTCTCTAACTAGGTAATGCCCTCCGAACAATTTTTTTCATTATATAATTTTCAACTAACAATGGGCGCGTAGATAACGTCACAGCGAGGGAAACACTACGCCCACACGAACCAAGACATTATGTGTGGAATGAAAAGTGCCATACATTTCTAGTGCTGATGTTATTCAGCCTTGAAACGACGATGCGGTGACAGTACTATGGTATTTCACTCCAGGACTTCGGCCGTTATGGAGGCCACCAGGCTTCAGCCACCCAAGTTCCTATCGCAGCTGAACAGTATCACAGGTCTGGCTGAAGGCCAGAGCGCCCACTTTGAGTGTCAGCTCGTGCCAGTCAACGACCCTGACCTAACGGTCGAGTGGTACTTCAATGGTCAGCTTCTGCGCTCAGGTACGTTCCACTGAGCACTTATAAGACAGCTTCTATTTTGTTTCGACTTTATGTGTTATTTCACTACAATGCATGACAGAAATGACGCGTTTCTCAATGCTTCTGTAATCCTTAAGGTTGATCTGGAGCGAATAGTAGCCAGGATTTGTTTGTGTGCAGGCCATCGTTTCCGGACGTTCCACGATTTTGGTATTGTAATCCTGGACATCCTCTACTGCTACGGTGAAGACTCAGGTGAATGGGTCTGCAAGGCAACCAACAAGCTTGGCTCAGATGTGACACGTGCCACTCTTCAGTGCAAGGGTAAGTATATTAGTATTGTCTTGTGATGCGAAGAAAACTGAATGTTACTGACAATTCTGACGTTGTGTCTCAGAGCTGAGGTTCGCCAGGTGCAGAGTTTTGCGGGATATGCGTAGCATGTACTAGATACAGCAATGTCTAGGCTGCTATAAAACAAGCGAATGCTCTAGGAAAGGTCTACGATGAATTGTTATTGCATACAGGAAGGAACGTAATAATTTTCTTGCCATATAAGCGCTTTTACAGAAGCACATAGACTTCGCTAAGTGCTTCAAGTAAGTCGAAAACGCACCCAGGATTTTAGAAAACCCGCCGTGGTTGCTCAGTGGCTATGGTGTTGGGCTGCTGAGCACGAGGTCGCGGGATCGTATCCCGGCTATGGCGGCCGCATTTCGATGGAGGCGAAATGCGAAAACACCCGTGTACTTAGATTTAGGTGCTCGTTAAAGATCCCCAGGCGGTCGAAACTTCCGGAGTCCTCCACTACGGCGCGCCTCATAATCAGAATTGGTTTTGGCACGTAAAACCCCATAACTTTTAATTTTAGAAATATGCTAAGGTAGGGTATTCTAGTTAATGCCCATACTGTAGAGTGCTATCAGACCTGAAGCTAGTATTTAGAAAGGGATATGTTGAACAAATAAAATTTAAAAAATAAACAAATAACTCACGTGGTCCTTCGATGGGTCAGCCTTGCGATTACTTATTTTCTTCACCTTTCAGCCAAGAGCTCCTTGATCCTGACACCTCAATTTCCACCTGAAATGGCATCGGGAACACAGAGCATCATCGCTCTCGAAGAAAGCTTGTACCGAAAGTCGGCGGTCGTAGAGCCAGAAGGTCCTGCCGAGGCACCTCGCTTCACTGTGCCACTGAGTAACGTCGAAGATCTGAGGTATTAAACTCGCTAATCTTACAAAAACTTACATTGTTGCTAATTGTGAGGCATGAATAAAGCACCGTTTGCTAATAGTCCTGCACTCAACGTCAACATATTTTGCGTGCTTCTTTCAACACAGGGAAGGAGACAATGCTCACTTAGAAGCCCGGCTGACGCCAACAGATGACCCAGACTTGACCGTTGAATGGTTCAAGAACAATATGCCACTGATGTCAGGTGAGCGTTCCGGTCATCTTTGGCGTTCCCGTCCCTTATGTCTTTGTAACTGTGCTAAGAGCAAAAGGAGAAAACACGTGAGTTTTCTGCGCGTTTGTGCATCCGAAAAGGAAAGCAAATCTGATTGAGAGAGTACCTCACTGTTTATTTCACGCGCCCGTTCGAGGCTTTAAAAAGTAAGCGTTTTGTTATTTCCCTACACAGAGAATACAGTTATTGTATTTACATAAATGGACGATATAGATCTCTACACTTGAATTCTCTACATTGATTAAAAGGCCCCGAATCTTACCTGCCTAAATGTAACCATTACTCATATTGCCTGGCACAGTACACACATATCGAAATTAATGCAATATCTAATACCGGAGCTCCATACGACTCAACATAGAGAGATCGGCTCTTGCACCACGATAAGCCTAGTTTACTGCCGGAGTTCTGTGATTATAAGATATGTTATGACGCAGAAAGTACCACCTCCTTTATTTTCTTTGGCACTAGGAACGAGAATCCGGACCATCAACGACTTCGGCTTCGTGGTACTCGAGATGAGTCCTGTGTACCCGGAAGACTCCGGCGTCTACTCCTGCCGAGCTCGAAACCGCTTCGGGGAGGCCGTCACTACCTGCACTCTCAAGTGCCAAGGTAAAATTAATGATGAGACCATACCTCCGTACTCGTCAGGGGAAACGTCGGCGAGGTGAAGAAAAAACGTAAAAAAACATATATACATATTTTTTTTTGCAGGAAAGCGTAGCATCATTCTGGAAACACAGCTGCCAGAATCGATGACCACAGGTATCGAGAAGATTGCCAAGTTTGAGGAAGTTTCCTCAGCCAGGATTGGCGAGACCTGGACAGACAAAGATATCTCTCAGCCGCCGAAGTTTGTAACTACTCCGCAGGACTTGACGCTGGCTGAGAACTCCTTGGCACATTTCGAGTGCAGGTACGAAGAGTTTTTACGGAACTCTTGTTTTATTCCTCGACAAGTCTATCATTGTTACTGGGCGCAATATAGGTTAGATTTTCTTCTGGGCTGTCCTGATTCAAAGCAGTGCCGAAGAACGAGGACACAGAAACAGCGGCAAAATCACGGGGTTGTGTTTGTGTCCCTCTTTCTGCTCCATCATGATCCTGCAGTGCATTAAGTTTGGAATGACGATTATTAAGCTCATAATAAAGCAAAATCAACTGTGACTATACTATAGCGCAGGAACAGGGGTGAACAGCTCCACATAGATATGTAATATTAGCCGACTTAGACTTGGAAGCTATATGATGTAATGGTTGCGAAGGACTGGAACATGCTCAAGAGCATGTGCTGAATATAGCAAGAGCTTCATAATAGGATGACTTGCGTGCATTAAAGGAAAATGTTTAGTTGTAAAATTAGGTACTGCAGGTTGAATAATAATTTCATGAAAGTCGAAAAGTACCAACCTTGCCAGAAAAAAAGGGAGTGATTCTTTGGCAGTTGAGGCATGCAGGCTTATACCCAGCATTAAGTTTGGAATACGGTAAATTGTGCAAGTTGGTAATTCTTATTGTTTCTGCAGCGCAAACAACAAATGGAATGCATACATACAGGCACCCACACGCGCGCGCACACACACACATACACAAACGAGTGGACCAACGAGTGGTTCAGTCGTTTTTGCCTCTCAAACTTTGTCTTCTTGCGCTACAAGAATAATGAGCAAAGCTTCACATTAAACGAAGAATACAGTACCAACCTGGCCATAGCGCCACGCTAGGCTTTCGCGTCCTAATAAAGCACTGAAAGATATTATTAGCGAGTTCTAACATTGTAGTATGTGACACAGCAAGCATTTATCTACCTAGATGTGACGTTGTTAAGTCCATCAAACCTAACACATGCATGTTTTTCTTCTATTCCAATATGACCCATTAATTCGACGTTGCGACCATACTAAGCGCTGTTTACGAACTTACTTCCCTTGCAGGCTGACACCAGTCGGCGACCCTACGCTGAGAGTGGACTGGTACCACAATGGCAAACCTCTTGTCACCGGTGAGTAAATAATGCGCATTGGGGAGAGGGCGAGGAAAAACAACATGTTTATTGCATGTATCTTGCTCAGGCTCTCGAGTGAAGACAATCCACGACTTCGGCTACGTCATCCTTGAAGTGGCGGGTGTCTACCCACGAGACTCAGGCGTGTACACGTGCAGAGCCGTCAACAAGGTTGGCGAAGCGTCGGTCTCCTGCAAGCTCACCGTCAAGGGTACGAACTGGCCCCAAACAAAACTGTCTGCTTTTAAGGAGAGTTTATCCTCTACGAATTCATAGCACTGATTCAACGTTAAGAGCCCCAGATGCTCAGAACTAATTAGGAGCCCTACTCTGCGACGTCTCTCATAACCCCAGAGTTGCTTCGGGAAGTTAAACCCCATGAATCAATCAGTCAGTGGTAGCACTGCTAAACAAAAAACTGAAGCTGTCATAATTTTATTTATAACACGTTTGAGCATGATAGTGACAATACGCTTATACGCGATATCACGCTGCGTACGAAACGTACATGATTTTCAAGTCTAGCGTTAGTTACAGTGTGCTTCTCGCTGTCGTCCGATGTCTTTTTCGCGCTACTTAATGACGTCTCAAGTCTGTAATAAGCACCAGCTAGCCCAACTATCTTCGCTAATAATTTCGAATCTCTTCTATTGTAGGCAAGCAGTCTATTGTTATGGAACCACAGCTACCTCAGGAGTTCCGTTCTGGCTATGAGAGCATTCAGAAGTTGGAAGAATCGATGTACCGAACCGAAGAGAAGATCTTCGACGACGAAAAGAAGGAGCCGCCAAAGTTTGTCACACAGATCCAGGCTCTTCTCGACAAGGTGAGGGCCGACAAAGTGAGATAAGCACGGCCCTAAACACAGCGTTTCCTAATTTATTGTTGTCTTTTCTCTTTCAACGCCAAAAAAGGTGGAGGGCGACAGCGCTCACTTTGAATGCAAGCTTATCCCGGTTGGAGATCCGAATATGAAAGTCGAATGGTTCTTGAACGGACGGCCACTGGTCACTGGTAAGCTGCGCGTATCAAACATCAGTTGAGGCAGACATAAGTTTTTTCCTGCACAACTTCTCTGCTCGTCTCTAACCGATACCGAACCGTTAACTGCGCAGGAACACGTGTTCATACAATCGATGACTTCGGCTTCGTGGTGCTGGACATCGACTGGTTGTTCCCTCGAGACTCTGGAGAGTACATGTGCCGTGCCACAAATCGTTGGGGTTCGGACACGACCAAAGCAACTCTCAAGATCAAAGGTAAGCAAGAAATCTGCGCCTGTGAGCTCCTACTTGTTTTTTTTTTTTGCCATCTGTTTTAGCTGTCTCTTTTACATATTCAAGTCTCTCTTACATATTCTTACAGTCATTCAAGCTTAATGTCCCATGTAAACACATGTCATGCACTCTGCGTTGCGTGAATGTAAAAATGAACGGGTGTTACATTTCAATTTTCAGCTAAGAAAGACATCATCATGGACAGCCAGCTGCCGCAGGGAATGAACGTTGACAAACTGCGTGACCTGGAGTACCCAGCACCACAACAAGAAACAATGCAGGAGGTGGAACCGGTTAAGCCAAGGTATTACGACAAATCACAAGTCTATATATCGCAAGCCTTTAATGCTTGAGTATACAAAAGTCGCAATGAATAAGATCTAAGCTTGGTGAGTAGCACCACTTGAGCAAGATCGGAAAGAACAAATACAAGCTGTATTTGTTCTCTTTCTGTCCTTGTCTAAGGGGTGCGGCTCGCAATGGATCGTTACCAACTAGACCAATTCTCTCTCCTATTAGGGACCTGACCTGCTAAAGACTATTACCTTCTTATTATAGGTTCATCACCCAGATACAACCTCAAGAAAATCTTAATGAAGGTGACTCAGCGCATTTCGAGTGTCGCTTGGAACCCATCAACGATCCAAAATTGAGGGTGGAATGGTACCACAACGGACAGCCTCTAAGATCAGGTACTGAATTCCGCTAGACATCATTAGTGATATAACAGCATCATATAATTTATGTAGTGGATGGCAAGAAGTTACCTGAAAAGTAATTGCAAGCTTTTGATCCATGTTTGCCCTTGTACTCTTGTATTCCTTCAGGCCACCGCTTCAAGACAACCCACGACTTCGGCTTTGTTGCTTTGGACGTGTTGTATGTCTACCCTGAGGACTGTGGAACATATGTCGCCCGGGCTATAAATGAAGTAGGCGAAGACCAAACACAGGCCACCCTCAGGTGCATAGCAAAGCCAAAGCTGGACTACAGGTGAGAACAACGCAAAACGCATTATAAGAAAATACCTTGATGCAAGTTGTTTTAAAAGTGTAATTAGAAGTGGGCGCATAAAAATTTCTATTTCTGTCAATTTCTTTCTACCTTTTATTCAGGACCCAGCTTCCTAAGGACATGAAGGATGGCGTCAAGAAGATCGCTGAAATGGAAGCTTCCTGGCAGCGGTGAGCCATCCTATTTTTTCTGTATTTTTCATTTGGTTTATTCCCCTAGTGTTTGATGTCCTTCAATTTTCTTCTCGTGTCAAAAGAATAAAGTGTACGGCATGCTTCAGTAAACCTGAACATCGCATGTTTTGCGTTTTGATTTCAGCACTGAAACCCAGGAGGAAGTGGAAGAAGAACCAAAAGCTCCGATGTTCATTATGAAGCCAGAACCTCAAGTGGTTGTTGAAGGCGAATGGGCTAAGTTCCAGTGCCGGGTCATCGGTCATCCCAAGCCAAGGCTCATCTGGGTTTTGAATGGACACACGGTCATTTCCGTAAGCAATGCAACAATCTAATTGGCATATTGTTTCCATTTGAGCAGTAAATTCTATTGAGCCGCGCTATATTTGCCCAGGGTTCGAGGTACAAGCTGACCTACGACGGTATCTACCACCTGGACATCCCCAAGACTAGGCAGTACGACCAAGGAAAAGTAGAAGTAAGCACTTCTGTCTCAGTAAAATTAAAATTGTTCACTTTTATACTACGACTTGCTCCTCACATTAAATTTTATGTGCAGGTTTTCGCGAGAAACTTCTGCGGCGAAGCCTACTGTTTCACAACTTTGGAAGTTCGGCCTAAATTTGATGACTACAGAGCCGTGCTCAAGCATTCTCCAAAGCGTGAGTAAAATCTACTCGTATTTAACCTTAGTATGTAC
Source organism: Dermacentor andersoni (assembly GCF_023375885.2). Taxonomy (NCBI): domain Eukaryota; kingdom Metazoa; phylum Arthropoda; class Arachnida; order Ixodida; family Ixodidae; genus Dermacentor; species Dermacentor andersoni. The sequence continues at coordinate 54,726,081 of NC_092814.1, read as the reverse complement.
ACACGCTTCAAAATCCGTAGAGCTCTCGTAGAAAGAGGATGTTTGCAATGGCAGTAACGAACACCGCATAATTAACAGTTTATTGATTTTGCAGCATGGTACGACCAGGACGTAAAGTCTTATCAGAGGTACCGACATGAGACTGAACTGCAACGAGTGTTCGAGGAAAAACTTACCCCTGGAGGCACCCGCATCGATGTCTGGAAGACTGAACAAGGCCAAGAAGGTATGGAACGACTCAAGTTTCTTTGACGAAGCTGCTTCGAGGATGGTGTCTCGCCTAGCTAGACGCATATCCTTTTACATTTGAAGTCAGTCACGTATCAAACAGCGGTGTGTGTGATGTCTGCATGTATTACGTTTCAGGCGAACACCAAAAGGTCAAGAAGAGGATAGAGGAGGAAGAACTTGAAAAGTTAAAGCCGAAAGTGGAGCGGTTCAAGACGGACTCTATATATGTAAGCAGACCTTGAGGTCATCATTAGTAAGGAACACATACTGTGGCCAGTAAATGCTTAAGATAAGTTCAGCGCAGTCCGGCTTAGCTCTAGCTACTTTATTGATTGACGGCAGGAATACACAAGAGAAAACCAAAGAAACGTGTGCAAAAATGAAACCTCTACTTACGATGAGCATCCTCATTGTGTACGTTCGCTTATTGTTAAACAATAACTTCAAATTGGGGACGTTAGCAGCACGCCTTATCAGCTCGCAAGCGTTTGAGGCACTTCCGCGGAAACAGTGGCAGTATGATATCTTTGTTTTGCGGGAGTATACGTAACAATACCGCTTTCTCCCGCGCTACTCCCTGCTTCTGTAGTACGACGCACGTACGGGCGAGAAGAAGGTGGAAACGGGCTCCCAGGCGCAGTACATGGCCAAGTACTTCGAGACCGAGGCGGAGAAGCAGCAGCGGGGCCCCAGCGGCATAGCGCCCGAGTCAGTGGTGCAGGGCCGCGAAGTGCACACGACCACGCAGCGCCAGACGCAGAAGGAGCAGCAGGGCGACCTGGAGATCACCCGCAAGAAGACACTGACCGAGACGCTCGAGCAGGAGCACAAGGGCGTCACCAAGGAGCAGCGCGTACAGGGGCCCGTGGTGAGTGCACGTACACTTTAGCGCTCCGCCCGACGAACCCTGTGCGCGTCGCCGATTTGAATAACTAAAAAAAAAGTGAACGCTGATTTTCTCCAAACCACTCCTCGAACTTTTTTTTACTTGAGTCATATTGAAGCATTATGGCTGTTTATGAGTATAACTGCAACCTATTGGCAGTCGTCCCGAATGGTAATTCCTGGCGTCTAGTGAACCATTTCCATAGTTATGTTACCTTCTAAATGTCGCGACAGACACAACCGAAGGCCAGACTGGGAACATGTAGATCCAATTTTGCTATTTATTTTGGTGCGTTGCGTTTTCTTGTTCACTTGCTTTGTAACCCTGCTCCTTACGAGTTTTCTTGTGCTTTCATTTTAATAACTAAACCCCCCTTACTCCATGCCCTTTGGGCCTGTAAGGTATTTTTAAATAAATAAATAAATGTAAGAATCCACGGCATCGGTCATAGCGGCTGGACCAGACAAGTCATTTATCTTTTCGACGTTTTGTTAGAGGATTGATGTGTTACAGGATACATATGCTCAGCCACAGAATTCTATTCTCACTCACGTGGCGCGACGTACATGTGCAGAATTTAATGTATCAATATAAGAAAAAGAAGCCTTCTAACCTCTCGCGGAAATTTTAAAAATTTTTTTTATGCTGAATTGTAGGTGGAGAAAAAGTGCTTACCGAGAAGCGCAAACTGTGCAAGGTAACGCGGTCATGAATGACAGAAAGCAAATTTGGTTGGCGAAATGAAAAGAAGCGTTGTTGTTCCGAAAGAAGCGCCCAAATCGGCAACTTCTCGCTTGTAGTGAGTACCCCAGCGAGCAGTGTTCTCTGCACTTTCCTCTTCATAGATATTCTCCCTCCCGCCGCGGCATCTCAGTGGCTGTGGCGTTCTGCCGCTTAGCACGACGTCTCGGGTTCAATTGCCGGCCGCGGCGAGCGCATTCCTATGGGAGGCGGAATGCAGAAACGCTAGTGTAGCCTGATTTTTTAGCGCGTCAAAAAATTTCATGCGGTCCAAAATAATTCGCAGACCTCCATTATGGCGCCGCTCACAGCCCAACCCCTGTGTAGCTTCAAAACCCCTTAATTTATTACATATTCTCCCTGCGAGGTCCCTAGCATAATAACGTGCTCAAGAGGGGGGAACTTTGAGCCAGTTGGTCCGACATGTTTAAAAAGGAAAAGAACCGTTACTTCAGACGGGACGTGACGAAGGAATGGACAGGACGAGCGGTAAGAAAAATAAGCGTTATAACCTCTCGCTTTAGTTGTTTAGTTGTAATACCTCCTTCTCACTATCTCTGTACTACATTGCCACTATAAGGAAACAAACAAACAAGAATATCTGTTAAGGACGGAAAGACGAAACAGATTACACCGAGTAAAACCAGTGACAGGTGAGGTTCCTTCAAACATCAAAAGTAATGTGCTTCGAAGCTTAGAATGACAATCAGCAATAGTTTAAATTGCGCTAGTTCCGACAACAGGCAGTCTCTTTGCCGTCGCAAAGCTGTTATGAGCAGCGGGTCACGCGGTGGAAACCTCTCGAAACTCAGCCAGCCAGGCCACTGCGCAAGACCTATTCGCGACGCGACGCGCTAACAGGCAGCTGGATGGATGAGCTCCAAGAGCCGTTATAAATAGCGCGCATGCCCATTCGAATGGAAGCGAGACCAGCCGCTGTGTTTTCCGTTCGCAGCAAGAGTCGAAGCCTCCCGTATTCACCAAGAAGCTACAGCCGTGCCGTGTGGACGAGGGCCATGGAGCCAAGTTCCAGTGCACGTTCACCGGCCAGCCGGCGCCGAAGATCACGTGGTACCGAGAGAATTTCCCCATAACACCTTCGCAGGACTTCCAGGTGAGCATGCACGCCCTCCCCCCCCCCCCCCCCCTTTTTTTGCGTGTGTTTCTGCAGCGACGACACATGAATTTGCACCTTCTTAAACATAGCGACGACTTTTGCGATAGAATATGACGGTGCAGATTATCACCGTCAGTCACGAATTGCGATCGCCAGCCCATAAATGTGTGAAATTTACATAATTTTATGTCAAGGTGCTGTAGACTCCATAGACAGCAAGTCTAGGTGGGATAAGAATGACTGTCCATTTTATAAAGATCCATCATAATTACATCGTAATGAAATATTCATATATTGTACAGTCAGTCTTGCAACATTTGTTCATTAATAATATTAAATGACCCACTCGAATTACACGCACAGGTTAATTATTGGCTGCAAGCATTACAACAAGGGAAAAAATCTTTCGCAATTACTACCGAAACGCCCCACTTGAAACGTCCCGTCAAACACGGTAGTGCCTTCACCACAGCGGTCGTCTGAAGCGATACATTTCCCTGAGAAGTGAAAGGGGTGTACTTTAGGAAAGAAGAATGTTCAATTTACTAAAAGCTTAATGTTCGTTGTCTATTCCTTGGAACCACTGCACAGTAATGACAAAAATAATTCCCGTTTACAAACGTGCACGCCGTGACTGAAGGAGTTAAAAGAAGAATAACAAAATAAGCTGTAGAAGTTGCTCTCCACAAAGAGCGATGAAGGCATTATTTTAATATGACTGGGAAAAGGAAGAGGGGGGATTTGGTGGCAGACCAAAATTAAGTGGGCTTCTGTTGATTTTAAAGAATAAAAGAATGCAAACAGGACAAAATTACTTGTGCAGGTTATGATGCACTTCAATGTCCGTGTGGATACCAGACAATGGGACCAGCTTTTTTTCCCCCTTCTTTTGCTCAGAAATCCTATACAAAACCAACACAGCACACTAGTGGTGCAGAAGACAATTGGGTGTTGCTGGTGATTTGCACTAAAAAAACACCAAGAAAATATGCCTCTTAAAACCAAACATGTTCTTTTTTCACACTTATTTTTCTTCGTCCAGATCGTGACTACCGACAGCACATCAACGCTGATAATTCGTGAAGTTTATGTGGAAGATTCTGGTGTCTTCTCGGTCAAGGCTGAAAACCGTGGAGGCTCTGCCAAATCATCTGCCAACTTGGTTGTTGAAGGTGCGTTCCCCACAGATGGTTGCTCATTCTTTCACATCTGTTATCAAACCGCTTTACGCATACAACCCTTCTAAAAGATATTCAGCTAATTTTGTCATCTGATATGTTAAACGACTTGCTACTAACTAGCAGTTGCTGGTCGATAAATTTTAAGGAGTTAAAAGCGAATGTTGCTTGACAAAGCGATTACAAGACAAGGCCGTTGAAGTCACAGAACATGAAATAGCAAAAACCACCCGAAGCATTCGCTCGGAAGCTATCAGAAATATTAAATGGGCACAGAAGATTCTTTTAGGTAGTCGTTATAAGAATACAAGCCAAATAAGAAAATAAAATCGGGATGCAAATAAAATAAACAACTGATATTGCAAAATTAATAGTTCTTTAAAGCTACAACGCTAATATACACCTGAGGCGAACAAAACAGTTTACGCGCAAAAGTTTCTATGGGGTTCGACCTTGACGCAGCTCTTAAGCGCGGCTACTTCCGTTAACTTGGAGAAAATGCCTGATGATTGATCAGGCAGATAACGCCATATTGACCATAAGTAAAGTACGTAAAGGGACCACGTTATGTCACTGTATGTGCTTGCATGGCTGCTACGTCACAGACTAATTTTAACGGCGTTCTTGTCCTTTCAACAGAGAGGCGAGAGCAACGCAGCGGGGTCGTGCCGCCAAACTTTACCAGGACCATCCAGGACGTTTCGTCGAAGGCAGGAAAGTTGGTCCGCCTCGACGCCAAGGTCTCGGGATCGAAGCCGTTGGATGTCTATTGGCTGAAGGTAAAATACCTCAACAGTGCAACTTCTGCTCGAAGCTAGGATGCTCTTCCCACAATTATTTACGTAATTCGCATTAGGATGGCGCTTTTCTTAAAAATGGCTTAATAAGTTCTTGCTGCTGCGTTATTCAGCGCATTGACTTAAAGGGTGAGTGACGAAGATGTACACGAGGGCAAAAATAAATGGATATGTGTTTATTTTTGTACTTTATTTGCTAGCATCCTTACCTAATTTCAAAGGACAGGAAACAAAACCGATGTTCCCACTGTTGTTTAGGCGAACGAGTTTTCAACTTCGTGCGTTATGTCATCAAAAACTTCGAATCACGGATTTCACGGCATTTCATTCTTTGCTTTTTGTCTTGACAGTGGAATGGTACAGAGCTATGACTGTATACTTGCGCTCTCCTAGAATTACACCCTTTTTTTTTGTACACTGTAACACGAGGACTGGCTGCGTCATCGCAGGCTTCCATCGCCTCCTTCACGTATGCGTAATAAAGAAAGTCATCAGAAAATTAAAAAAAGAACGACCACGGATGTCGTTTTTCTACACTATTTCCCCCTTTGCGCTGAGTCTGCTATGACGTACAAAACGTTCTATTCTTGAACCCGTCAATTTGGCAACTTTGACAAGTCGTAAGCACGAGGACTGGGAAAACTGGACAGTTGCGGTCGTTTAAGAAAAAAACTAAAGATTTACGGCCGCCAAAATGCCAGCGCTACCGAAACGAACGTCCGCCTGAGTCTTGAATGCCGGGCGCTGCATTGTCGTCGTCCGCAGAACGGCAAGAAGGTGACGCCCGACGTGTCACACAAGATTGTGGAGGAGGACGACCTGTACACGCTGCTCATCTTGGAGGCCCAGGCGGACTCAGACTCCGGAAGCTACGAGTGTGTCGCCATCAACTCGGCTGGAGAAGCACGCTGCCAAGCTCACGTGGTGATCGAAGGTCAGTGCGCGCGGCCACAAATAGCGCCCGTTTTAGCGGCTTCCCTTCTGCCGCCAAGAAAAGCAGCGCCTTGCTATAGCCCGGCCCGTCCGACTCAGTTTCGCCGCTGCCCTGCCCTCTGCTGCGCAGGCGCCAAGCCCAAAACGCCGCCCACGAGCCCCAAGGAGGCGCCTGGAGACCAGAAGCCACCCACGGTGACAGAGCCGCTCAAGCCACTCGCCGTCAAGGAAGGCCAGAGCGCCGTCTTCCGCTGCAGGATACCAGCCGTCCCTGGTGAGAGCACTTGCGCCTTGCCCTTACAGCCTTAGAACTTAGAGCGACAAAAAGTTGAGCTAGTTGGTAAGGACTCATAATGCAAAATGAAGTGGACAACACGGCGTTCGTGTTGTCCACTTCTCTTGTGTCCGTGTCTGCACGCCTTACCCTTTTTTGCACTATGAAGCCTTAGAACCTTGTGATTTATACCCTTACACATATATTTGGACACTCTTTAGAAAGTACGCATTCTATAGGCTATCTAATAGATGTCCTGCACATTTATCTTTTACTTTTTCTTTACTGTTGTCCGCCGCATTTTTGAAAACAACCAACCCTGGAACTTTCCAGGCCACTAAGAGAGCGAAAGAAATAGACTCGTTAACAAGTTTCTTCTATAGAGAGCTTAAAAACTTTACGTGCACAGAAGCACAGCTCTACAGAAAGGCTAAACAGCTTACGAGAAGTCTATGGGAAGCCTATAGATTGTCTGAATTCATAATTGCAAGTCCTACAGGACCTTCTGAACTTAATTTCATAAAGAAAATGCTGTATAAATATAGGTTGGTGTTCCTCACCTCGTAATGTGGCTCTGGTATGGTTCACGCGCTTTTGGTCTGGCATTAGACGAGGCAGTCCACGCCAGTCATTGGCGTTTCACGGCTTTTCTTCTTTCCCGACTGAACACGATCGAATTTCCTCGTGGTCACTGAACGAACACTTGTGTCAGTCGTTTGCGTAAAAGCGATGTCGAAAGCGCATGTACCGCGATATCGTACGATAGGCACTGTCAAATCTCATCGGAAGGGAACTAGACTTTCTTGGCAACCTTTACAGAAGTTGTACGAAGAGATTAGCTCCCGGATATTGTATATGCCTTGAGTAACGCAAGACGCAAAAAGAATGAGAAACAGCTAGTCATGAATGCGCAGACTCAGACGTATCGGCATTTACGCCGCAAGAATAGCCTTCCTTTTTCGGCTTGCTCTGCGAGATATTAAATGCTAAACTTCAGGAGATAGGTTCAGCATTTGTGTTCTAAATCATAGAGGTAACAGCTAGAAGTGATAAGCGAAAGGCAAGGGACTACTAGACCAGGCCGAGCTTGGGTTGGCTGCCGTGTACCGGGCAAGACGCTAGAACTTCTGACCAGAGCAATTGCATATAATCGCCCAGCATAACGAGGCGCTACTCGGTTATTTAGAAAAAGCAGATTGCATGATAAGCTGTGAATAACACGCACCGGAAAAGGAGCTTCGTATTTAACACGATGTACCTAGTCCGCGACATGAATCTTAAGTCTCACTTTGTTTTTCACTTGCAGGAGCGCAAGTAAAATGGTTCCGAGGCGACCAGCAAGTCAAGCAATCCCGGTACTTCCGCATGTCCCAAGAAAACAACCTGTTCACGCTCAAAATCTCTGAAGCGTTCCCGGAAGACGAAGGCGTCTACAAGTGCGTCGCCACCAATCCGGCAGGCACTGTGTCTACCAGCGCCAACCTTAAAGTTATCGGTAAGGCCCATCGACACCTTCGCCATTATATAAACTATGGTAAACTAGTTGGTAGTGTGGAGAACTCTGTAGGCAGTAAGTAGCTATTACATTAAGAGTACAATCGTCTGACACTTGGGCTTATTGAAGAGGTTCGTTTATTTCATACCTAAGCTGAAGCGTATGTCAGAAAACTTTCAGCAGCACCGAAGTTTTATATTGGAGCTCCTCCTTATCCTTGCTTGTAAATGCAAGCGCAATGTGTATTAGTATTTTTCATTATTTCTTGCGCTATCGTTTTGTAATGTTCTATAGAAATAGGAGTTAGTCAAAGAAAAATTTTCTGAAAGATACATAACGGGTATCAAGTTCTGTATTCCAAAATGCGCTTGCCTTGCAAAACGCTTTGGACGTTTGCTTACAATATCGGGCACGGTGCCAGGTCAAGTGACCGAAGCGAAGTAAATATCTGTGCGCTTTAGTACGCCTACCTCGTGATTATAATAGAGCCACCAAGCAGCCTCGGTTAAACAAAAGAGAACCGGCGGATCTACCGCCTCGAGTTGGGGTGCTGCGGTCTGCCGAAACCTGCGTTTGCGTTCAATCAATCAATCAATCAATCAATCAATCAATCAATCAATCAATCAATCAATCAATCAATCAATCAATCAATCAATCAATCAATCAATCAATCAATCAATCAATCAATCAATCAATCAATCAAACCTTTATTGCACAATGACAAATAGAAAGTCTGGAGCCTTTCTGGCTTGTATATTGTCCAATTATAGGTCACTTTTGGTCAGCCACAGGCTTATCAAAAACATACATTTCAGAAAAAGCAATTTATATTTGTTAAACAACGACTGATGAACACTTTCCTTTTTGTGCGACACAGTGCCCGAGCTAAACGAGGTGCCACCGACGGTTACTCCTCTGGCTGACCTGACCGTGCCCGAGGGCTCGCCTGCTCGCTTTGTCACATCCCTGGGAGGCGTGCCACCACCCAAGGTCATCTGGGTCCGCGAGGGCCACATCATCAAGCAGTCCCGTGATTTCCAGGTGGGTAGCCCACTTGAGCCTTGCACGGCCAGGCACTTTCGCATTTAAGCCATTGAAAGAGCGATTGTTTGGTTTCTTCGAAGTTACGCTTTGTTACAGTTAAACGCACATTCAAGTGAGGCTACGCACAAAATGTTGATGCCAGCAATAACGTAAAGGACTATCACTTCCTATTACCGATTTATGGAGCTAAATTATGTCGAAACCAGCGATTAGTACTGCCGTGTAACTGTGAGTAATACTAATTAATTGCTACGGAAGGTCCGTTCGACTAACCGCACAAAGTAAACCATCCCAGCATTCCAGATTTATTTAGATGTATCGGAAAAGCCAAGCAAAGGTCATTTGTTTCATGTGATTTTTGCGTAGATCGACTAGCAAATTGTGGGTTCTGATTACCAATAGCCAAACCACCGCGCGGTGTCTGTACGCCGACAGCGTGAAGTTGCTATACACATGCATGCGTGTATTGCTGGAGAACTTTCGCTGATGCGCTTGTGGCAGCAGCGAAAGGCCATAAGCTCACGTGTCTCCACCTTTTCGTTGCAGATGAACCAAGACCAAGGCTCAGCATCTCTGGTCATCAGGCACACGTATCCCGAAGACGAAGGTGTCTACGTTTGTCGTGCCACCAACGCCTCGGGCCAAGCCGAGACCTCTGCCCGGCTTACCGTGCAACGTAAGGCCAAAAAGTAGAGGTCGCGCCCTGGCCTACTTGCTCGCTGCGGCTTAAAGCGCTCCGTTGTTTCGGAAAGCAGTGCGTACGAGCTGCTAAAACCGGGAGAGAGAGAGAAAAAAAAAAGAAAAAAAAGTTTGGCTCCTCACTTTCGCGTTCCTAAACTAAAGTTAAAACTAGCGTTTTTCCCCCTGCGTCTTCGCATCGACGCACATACTTTATCGATGAGCTATTTATTTACTTCAACAGAGTCTTTTCTATATTTTTTTGTTTTCTTATCACATACCTTCTCCCTATTTCCGAGAGCGAGAAATTTTTAACTGAAGTCTCTTCTTTATGTGTCATTCGCTTCCGATTGTTCGTTAGTCCTGTCTTTGAGAGCCCTTTGTAAAGGGGAGAAAATTAACTGTGCCTATAGGAACCGTTCCGTTGTTTCCCTTTTTATTCATTGAAATCGCTACATTAACGCCTAACAAGTTTATTCATTTCATTAACCCAATTCTGCCTAACAGAAGGGTGATCGAGGCTTTGTACATTACTGGCATTTCTATCTACTTGCGCCGGAAGTATTTTTCTTTTGTTTATTTCCTGCAACAATAGTTGCAGTACTGCACATCTGGAGTCAGTCACCGGCACTTATTATTGACGGAAGGGAAAAAAAAAGAAAGGATGAAAGCACGTGCCATGCAGTCATTACCATTGTAGCGCTACTAGATGTGCATTTGTGAGGAGCCTTACAATTTGTTATACGTTGGGGCTATTAACACTTTTGCTTAGTGCGTCCATTCGAAACCGATTGGCCACCTTCGCGAGTTTCACGATTCGTGGAAGCCGCGAGACAATAGGCATCGACGGAGAGGCACAAGGCGCTTAGAAAGGTTTAGGCGATATTAACACGATTAACCACTCAGCAAGAACGAGGCTCTACACTGCCAGCCACGTGGAGATGTGATAACGCTAGCTGCTTCTTACGACTCTCTCGGTCGCTCTTTGTTTACGTTTTGTTCTGTTCTTCGCGGCAAAGCTTTCGCGAGTCGCCACGCTAGTCACAGTCAGCAGTCACGGCAGCAGTGGTGCCCGCGCAACCTCGGCTGTAGCTCACACAGGCCAGCCAGCGATAGGCACACACGCTCCGTCCTTAGACAACCAAGTGGCCGAAACATGTAGCGATTGCTTGTGGAAAAGAAAATTTCAATAAAACCAAGTTATGCAAACATGTTGTGTCTGATTTAGGCTTGCTCTCTCAGACTCACACTTTGTCGGAACTTCGACATTTGCATGCTTTTTTTCTCTTTATTCTGATAATTATTGCTCTCGACTAATTTCTATTCTGGCGTTGATTTGCAACTCAATAACCTCTTAATCAGACTCAATCGCAAAATCTCTTACTTTTTTATTTGATTTCTGCGAAGCATGCAAAGACCGAAAGAAGATAAAAGCATTGGCGGCCTAAAAGTGTGAGGGAGATAGGCCTACATCTGACACAGATGTGCTGCTCTCACAGCTCGTCGAAAACAAAAGAAACAAAAAAAAAAGAAAAGAAATACCCTGTGCCCGATAAAGTCGCACTCCTCGCTGTTAGCTGCTCAATCTGGTCAGGAGGTCTCCTCCGCAACTGATGAAGGCCGTCCCAGCCTGAGTCTTGCACGCTTTTAGGCCCCCACCCAGCCGCACCTCGTTTCTGCTCGGCGTTCGCTGCACAAGCAAAACCCTGCATGGCTCGCGCACGCGCTCGCCACCGCGCCGCGGCTCAAAAAGCAACAACACGAGAAGAGGATGATGGAACAAGGCGGCGCACGATGCAGAAACGGGGCGAGGCAACATGCGTCAATTCGCTCGTGCGCCGTCCCCGAAAACAACGAAGCGTCAGCCAACCGAGCCATTCCGGCTACGAAGGATCACGTAAGCACGGTTCTATTAGTAGAGGCCTTGCACAAACGAAATGCGCTTCACGCGCGCACACGGAAGGTGGGGACAGGGTGTGAAGGTTGGTTAGCGGTTGGGAAGCTGATGTAGACGTACAAGGCTAGTGCTTAGGCAGTTTCGACTTTTTGGGTAAGTGTTGTCTCGTCAGCATTTTGGCCTTTCGGATGAACGTGGTGAACGTTACGGGAAATACTATATACTATACGTGCGCTGTATATATGGGTTACCCGTGCTCTTCAACCAAAGTGCAGAGACACGGGTTGAATCCTCAAGAGCAATGCAGTGATGATTCGGTAATGGCTGAAGGATAACGTGGCTTATGCCTTAAGAGTCTGACCTATAAGCTACCGCGTCTGACAGTCATAACCGAGTCGGAGCTGCGGTCCCTGCGCAGGCATGTAGAAATGTACGAAATAAGCAGACATAAGAGTGGCGACCATACAAATATTCTAACCAGGTTGGTGTGTTCATAGTGTGTGCCGTATAGACGCGATTTTCATAAAACAGGCGGATGAGTTCCTTTGGATAACCTTCAGACCTACGCCGCTTCTAGAGTGAAAGTGGCCTTGGTCAACCTCCAGAAAGCGGTTGAAAGCCATGACTCACTATCGACTTAGTTCCAGCGTTAATCTGTGCGTATAACAAAAAATAAACTATTAGACGACAACGTAAATGAAATGTAACTAACCAGCTTTAGCCTAGCTTGCCGAGAAGTACAATCAAGCTTAAACGTAAACCACGAAGACTTCGAGGTGGCTTCCATGGATATGGTCGAAAATGCGTTGTCCGCTGCGTGCCAAATTTACCGTTTGAATACGGGACTGCCGTCGAAGGATGTTCAAGGCGCCGAAAAAGCTATCTTGCTCTACGGATGTCCATGATATGAAGAAACATGGGGATGACGTATCGATCCTGTCGGAACAAAGACATCGCTACATTAAACAAACGGCTTGTAATTATGGTCACGTTCTCAAACCGAAGCATTTTTCACTATGTGAAAAACAATATTTACTGAAAGAACGCCTAAAATATTGCTGAGCGAGGACAAATAAGACCGATGAACAGGATTAGAAGTGGCCGTTTGTGACATGACAGCAAAACAATAGTAAACCAATGAACACATACCGGTGCGAAGCCAAGAAGTACCTGAGCTGTAACAGGTGTACAGCCCAACAAAACTGCTTCATATAGACAAGTCTCATGTTTGTAAACAAGAAAGCGTGACATCGCTAGTATGCAGGCGTATGGTGAGAATAAAAAAGAAACACTTTTTTCTATTTGTTGTCGAGCCATTTAAATTCGTGGCCGCAATAATCTGTGGCTTCCTGATCGAAGATAAAAGGCTCAGGACCAATACAATGATGTGCGCCAACCAGAACTAGCAGGCTCGCGGTAGACATCTACCTGTCATGGCCTGGAGTCAACGAAGCGTGAGAGAAAAAACAAAACAAAGAAGACATTGTCACCTTTCGTCATCAAAAATAAGTAAAGCAAGGCATACCTTCCCTGACATGAAAAAAAAAATGTCTGTCTAAGGAATCAGGCCCCTTTGTGCTGGAATATATCCCATTATCCGAAGAGCAACACTTTTCTGGGTAGCTTGTAGTTCACCATCCGGAGGCTTGAAAGAAGATAATAATAATCGTCGCGACCTTCATTGTCTCAAAGCATGTCCATCTCAACAGCTGCATACCCTGTGAACAGCTTGAATAAGTTATTCAAGGAGACAACGAATGCCTGGGAAAAGCATAATACCACTGGATTTATTCTGCTCGGTCGCAAGCTATTGCTACTCAGGCACTAGAAGTGGTATGATTACGATATTTATTTCTCCACAACAGGTGGATACAGAAGAGGGAAGCCTAACTATAACGCTTCCCGTCCTGACAGGTGGCTTACTAGTGCGCACAATGGAACTCTCTGTTCAGTGCAACTGCAAGCGCCACCATGAGCAACAACTGCCCTTGACAAATTTCCTTTAGGACCGTCGCAGCACGGTACTTCATTTGACTGTGAAACGACGGTTGTGCGTTTGCCTTTGTGGCCTGCGTACACTACTGCCATGCAGAACTATACAGCTTAGAATGCTCAGCACTAACGCGATGCCGGAAAAACAGCCTACGAGATAAAAATCAGTCGTTCATCAGAAGGGTCAGTGACAAAGCAGGGTTATCACTGACGGAGAAGCACGTAGAACTCGCAATTTTGATGGGAAAAAGCACTTCAGCAACTATATCACGTTGATGTTGGAACCAATGGCGTTGCCTTGCTTCAAACATAAATGTGATCGGTGCCTGCAGAACATGAAGCATGAAGGCACCGAGCAAGGAGTAACGCCATCTAAACTGAACGCAGAGCACGGACAGCTCCCTCGAGCGTCCTTGACTGCCTTTGACTGTTCCAGCTGCAGAAGCGCAAGAATAAACTTTCTACCGACTTAAGCAGTCGGTGTTTGATATCAGGCGTGTACCCTAGCTTGTGGAGAACATACATGACTTGAACAATATAGTAACAATGGAGACTTTCCAGAAAGTCGTGTTCTTGTACCAACTCACCGTCCATATTGTAACAAAAATGCAGTGTACCTGCTTTAGTAGAAACAACGCTTAGCATAAAGGTCGAAACATACGCATTCCTGTCTTTTGTACGTGTCCGTTAGCCTAGTCCTTTTTTATGCCAGTAAAATCATCGGTAACAAATTACCGCTTTCAATAATATACCTATAGGCTTCACGTGCCCGCGACATTCCGGAGACTGCGTATGTGCAGAAAAAAGAAGGTGTTTCCGAGCACGCCTAGCCACATTCCAATGAACGCAACATACACAGCGAAGACAAGCGCCAAAGTTGTGATAACCGCAAGGCAGTTTTCAAGCGGCAACAGACCAAGTTCGCGTGAAAATTTATTCAAGCACCTCAGCGTTCTCATTTTCCCTAGAACTCTGATTTCAAAGGTTTACGCAAGGAAGGTATTGTTTTCTCCGCACCAAGTCAGAGCTAACGTAGCTCGTGATTATCTGTTTCACATTAACGCACATTTTTAAAGCAGCATCTACATACTTCTAGAAAAAAAAACTATCACTTAATCTACAATAGCTTTGTGCGCATGAAGTTTGCAGACATTAGAGCTTTAAGATGCGCCTATTTATGCCGCACCGCGTCATGATTATTTCAGAAGACACAACCGAAAACGATTTTTTATCCCTGTTTTTACACTTGTATTCATAATAATTATTACATACACCAACCGATCATCGAAGTTTCGCTACAAGGAAAGCTTCTCAGAATGCGTTCAAACGCTTAATAATTGCCAACACCACATAGTTCGCAACACATCGCAAAATAAGAGGTATGCTAGCATAGAACGTGACAGAAGTTTTCAACAGACAGAAGCAGTGAAAACATTGAATCTGACCAAATGTTAGGCGCGCGCAGCCTGGAAATAAAGGATCCACTGCATGCGCCAAAAGCAAAAGTTCAACGAGCGCCCAAAGTATACGCTTATGCTGCAAGTAAATTTAACTTCTTGTTTTTCCTGCTTTGACCTCTGCTGTGAGCAAGTGCACGGACTACACAACCTATGCAACCTGTGCAAGAGCGCGAAACAGTTATCATAAAAACGCGCGGCAAACGTATCTATATCTGACATAACAGTAGAACACGAGGGTAAATCACTGACATGTCCCCTATTTACGTTCATAGGCCCATGGGGCACTGCACGTCTGAGAATCACATACACGTGATTATATTTGTTTTACATATTTCTTTAGAATCCCCGATAGCAAGCAGCGAAACACCGCCTTGGCCAGCTAGGTATTAAGGCGTGAGCTTTAAGTGGCTCGTTGCAGTGGCTCATACCTAAAAAACGCGGTGTCTAGTCGAGTGATACAAAAAATATTATCAGCAGCAATGGCTCATACCCCCGTGAGCAATGGTTCATGCATACCCCCGTAAGCAAGCAAAATAATGCAATGGCTCATACCCCCTTAAGGCAGAGGATACAAGCGCTCAGCAAAGTGAAGTGAATAGTGCATACATTCATTGAAATCAACCATACAACACACAGAGCAGCATACGTTTCAATAAAGAACAAGCTCAATACAAGCATCTGAACCATCAATAAAGCATTACACCCCTCTCCCCACCTGGAAAGTACGCTACGGACGAGGATGCTCGCCAAGCGAGAAAAGAGGTGCGACGTGCGAAGCGGCGGGAGCCAGGCGTTCGACCGCGAGGGCTGCTTTCCCCTGCTGAGAGGATGCAACGCGAGGTCGAAGAGAGACGTCGTTGGCGCGAGTCTGACCCCGCTATACGAGCGCGCGAAGCCGCAGCTTAGCGTCGAAAACGAGCCGAAGAAGCAGAACTGCGAAATTAGCAACGCGACGATTCGAGACGGCGCATTACCAAGTGTGCCGCAGGCTTTCGCCTTCACGTGTTACAGGAGTGAAACATGCTGCCGAACTTTTTATTGCATTCGGGTGGACAAAACGTGCGAGACCTTCTGCAACAAGTAGCTGAAGTAATTAACGAATTGTCTGATTCGCTTTTTATTCGCCGATTTGAGAGCAACGTTTCATTGGAGAATCGAAGGTGTGTTCTAGTTTGTCAAATTCTCCAAACGAGCACGTGCTTCCTTATAACATAATAAATCCACGACTCACACCGCCCAAAAGCACGAGTCCTCCCTACGATGCCTTTGCTCGACATGACTGGCGCTCAGGCAACGTACGCATACTCGGTTTGGTTTAAGACGGCATGCTGCTGCGCAGCTATTGCGTCTGGCCCGGATCAATTGGCGCACGCAGGAATTACCACATGGGTCCCCACTTGAAGACACTGGAAGGCGTCTGTATCGGAAATGAAAGAGTTGGGTGGCTACGATCTTACAGCAGAATCGCGTTAGAGGAATTCAGAACAGCCCTACATAACGATATGCTTAGATTCCGTTGTGCAGACAGATGACGTAAACTAATAAAATGGCTATTTGTAATTTTTTATTATCTGAGTGAGTGGTGGAACGTCTTTATTAAAAATAAAATGGAAAAAGATAAAGAAAGATGTTGCATGGCCCCATGGCCTACGTATTAAATGAATTCATTAAATGTTGCTGCTCTAAAACATCACTGCTGCGAAGGCACCGAATGCTGTGCCCGCCTTTCCATAAAGCCACTCTGCGGACATGAAATTGACCTATGCGCCACATGTCTTTTGCTCAAAATAATTTGAGAAAAAAAAGTGGCATAAATGTAAAAAGAACGGTATAAGTTCGTAGAACGACAACAAAGCCAGTTCGAACTCGTGCCTACTCAAACGTCGCGACGAACAGCAGCAGTGGCGCCGCTGCCTATACACAAAGAAGCAGAAGCAGAGTTATGTCATAATATCCGAAGCCATTGACACTTAAAGGCACCAAGGCAGAAAATATTGTTTAGCTTTTTTTCTGCGGACACTTTCGTCAAGAGGACGCAACGTGCCATATTTTACTACGCATGCATTCACCGAACCTTCTAGTCCGCAGCAAAAGTGAAACTGCCCTTTTCTCCAGGCATGCAAGGCCTGTATCAATGCGCATACGCTAGGCTCAGTGTGCACGCGCCACGAATCTGGCCGAAAGCTGAGTGAGCAAATTGACAAACAAGTGTTTTCGACTGATTCGATGGAATCGGGTGCAGTCAGGTGCCTCTCTATACGTTGCTGTCTGGCATCGTCGCGTTGCTGCTTTCGCAGTTCGGCTTCTTCGGCTCGTTCTCGACGCTCAGCTGCGGCTTCGCGCGGTCGTATAGCGGGGTCAGACTCGCGCCAACATGTGCAGCGCCAAGGGGATTTTTACACAACCGCTACACCATGCTGCACAGCTCACGAAGTGTCAACACCCGCCAGTGGTGGCCACGGAATTAGTCGAAGAGGAAAGCTTCTGCTGAGCGTTCCGTCTGTTTCTTTAGCGTTGGCTTCACGACGCAAGCACGCCTCTGTCGCCATAACGTATAAAGGAGAACTTCTGAAGTTAGTTATATATGAAATGCTTGTTCCCCACTTGTGATTGACAAAATCTTGAAGCTTATGTAGTTGCGAATCACCTTAGCAGGGAAGCAAATAAATAAATAAGAAAGTCGCAGTTTCGCCCGAAAGGCGAAGCATCCAACGCGACAGCAAATTAGTGGACAGCTATACGAAGTAAGGATGGTAGTTTCATCAGCCGTATAAATTTGTTAATATTCACTTACTAACTAAGTTAACAAGCACGGTGTCACGCGCGCACAAGCACACATAAACACATCTCTCTCGATGACCGCGGAAACTCGCTGTCAAAACGTCCAAGTGAGCGAATTGAAATTCGTGCTGCTTCTCGCTTCAACGCGACCTAGCGGCGTGAACACAGCGCAAGGCGAAGCTATCAGCGCTCGTCGCAGCTAGACTCTGTCCCCATCGCAGATCGCTTTCAAGATGGTGCCCACGTGGTCACGCCATACGCAGAAGCCGCCGGAGCCGTCGCTCTCCTCTCGCTCACCTCCCCCCAGTGACTTGCGCGCGACGGAATACAGCGCGCTTCCTTCCCACTTTCATCCCTTGCGCGCGCGAGATCGAGCCTCCGTAGTCGGCTCGTCCTCGCACGCTTTCATTACAGCATACGGCGCGCGGCGATGGTGTTATGGCACTGGGACCTTATACGGAACATCACGATCACGTCGGTGCCGACGGCGACGGCAGAAACGCGCCTGGAATCTCCATATAATTGCTATCGCAATAAAAAAAGAAGATTGATAATCATCCCAATGTAATCTTATAATTTGACCCACCACGTCGATTCACTGGCTATGGAGTTTTGCTACGGAGCAAAAACTCGCGTGCCTGATACGCGGTGGTGATGGCCGCTTTACAACGGGGCGGAATGTAAGAACGTATTTTTAAACTAAGCCTTCTAGAAGCCTCCAGGACTTTTCTGACCGCGGGAAAGACAAACTCATTTAATACACTTTACACAACATATCAAATCAACAGAGGTCAGCAATTCGCGGCATTAACATGGCAATAGACACCAGAGCAGAGTTCTTGTGTGTTTAGAAAAAGTTTATTCTACAAGAGACGATACGAACAATGAGTCACAATCACGTCACAATTCCACCAGGACGATCACATATACAAAGTACGGAGCAATTTATACACGGCGCGTGTAAAAGCTGGGTGGTAGCTGCTGCTGCTTGCTGTCTTGCCGAATTGCCGGCACTGAAGGTAGTAGTACTATCAATACTACCCGCAAAGTGCCCAGGCTGCTTGCGTTGTTTTCTACGGAATCCCTGAGTGTTAAAACAAATGATATATCCTCATTGCAACAAATACTCGTATACGTCATCAAGAGCACAATTCCTTTAATAAAGCAAACCTCTCAAACCTTTATACAGCTATTTTCCTAACCATGAGGCCCCAATCACGCGTATACTTCTATTGTGACAACGCGAGCTCCCCTTTCAAATAATCGCCACGTGTTGATGATAATGATGATGTGCATAGTACGGCACAGACCGACAACGGCAGACTGGCAATGAAGCGGGTGGTGCATTTAAAATAAGTAAGAAGAAATAAAGAAATACAGGCCACTATAAGACTTGTCACGTTGCGTAGCACGGGGGCGTGAGACACATGCGCGAGCGCCTTATGCCAAAGATGCAGGAATTAAAAAGGGGGCAAATTTATACCATTTCATTGCCCGCTTCACGAAAGCATCGCCCCTATAGATTCCAAAATGTGCGTTGGGTCTGCATATTTTTAATTTTTTCGTGCGTGTTAAAGAGCTCCATGTGGCCGAAATTTATCTGAAATTTATCTCCCCCCCCCCCACCTACTACACTGTCTCTCATCGCCCGCTAGTCGGAGTAGGCTATTATACCGTTTAATTTAATTTTTAATAGTGATTTGATTAATCACCGGGAATACGTAAATATTTTTCCATGTTTTCTCACAGACGGCCCTTTCATTCATTGCTACCTCATTTGCCTTCAAAAGGAGCCTTCGGCCTGTTCTGAACATGCATTGCGTGGCCTGCAGAATCAAACACGCTGTCGCAAAAGCAAGTGTCTGTTTTCTACCCTTTTCTCAGAAGATATCACCAAACAGGCGCACGTTGGGTTATTTGAAAATGATTGGCTTCATTTTCCTCTAAGTTCTACCAACCGACTTCTTCAAAGTTTTACGAGGGAAAAAAATATATCTGCAGCGTCAGGGACAGCTTGTTATGGTAAGTGTTATTCTCGAAACATTACCGAGATTTTTTAACACACATGCGCTAAACAGCAGTCATTATTTTCACGACCTTAAAATTCTCATTGCAATATTTATAATTTTAGGTCATAAATTTTTAGTTGCTGACAAGGAATGTTGTCAAGCAAGCAGACAACAAAAGTGGACCTCACAGATGAAAGAAAAAAAATAAGCCTCAAGGTTCTTCCTCGACAACGACAATGATCAAGACATCTACATATTATCAACATGGTGGTTGAACGATAGCAGCGCCATACTGCCATTCAGTGAAACGGTATGAATACTGACGCTCACAATAACAAAGAAAAGGCAAACAATTGGCAACTGTGTGCATTAGGTCTGCAGGATCTGCCCAAAGAGGGAGGGAGCTTTACACCTCTTCAATTTTAAGACCGTACTTCTATGGTGAAACCTCTTCACTGGACTGTTGCGGTACAAAGAACGCGCAGAAATTCAAAGTAATAAATGCACAGTAGAAGTTAGGACATTTTGTGGCAACCATTTCGCTGTTCAGGGTCTCAACCGCTATAAGACTAGATAACGCAATGTGGCGATTCTGAAGGCAGAGTGTGCCCACACACTTCGTGCGCTTGTCCATAGTTTTTCTTGGGAACCTAACCTGTGACGGGACGTCTTAGAGAAGCGCACTGTGAGATCGTAGCGGAATTCATCAGATTGCACTGGCACAATCTTGGTTCGTTTCACTGGAGCGTCCTGCATCAACCTTGATAAGCCCGTTGGCATTTATTACCTTGTATCATAATATATCAAGTCTCACTTGTGGAGGAAAGCGTCACCCTCTCAATGTTACTTTAATATTCGACCCCTAGCTGTTGCAGCATGCCAGGTTTTTTTTACATGTGCAAAAACGGAACACTAGCACGTCGTGCCCGCGAAATTCTGTATTTCACAGTCAGACGAATCGGCATCGTTTTGTTCCAGAACAGCTTGAATTTTTTCACCGCTCAGGTACCGCGCTTAAAATCATAACGGCAAAATCCAGTCCCAAGGTACTCATAGGGTATTCAAAGTTTCATAAGTTCTTAACTCATGCACCCTTTAAAACTTCAAATTGAAATGCGTGTTAACATGCGCCGAGATTTTTCAAAATCAGCACAGTGGTAAGAAATTTCTCCTGGCTTACGCTTTCACGAAAAAAAAAAACGAATTAACTTATCAGGTGAAGACGAAATGGCACGCGCGCACTATTCGATGCCATTTTACTTGCTTCCTGCTCGGCGCAGATGGAGGGTATGTCGTCATCTCACGGTACTTCAAGAAAACCTGAACGCCCATTTGCTTAATGTGGATCTGGATGCACGAATTTCTTTTTTTTTTTTTTTCAGGCGATCACTCAACTCCTGGGAAGTAGTACACGATTGGATACCTGGGGGTAGCAGAGGATAAGGTGGATGCTTTGGGCTATCGTTGCTTAGCGCGACCAATTATAATCACCGAGAGCGGAAACCAATGCCTTTATATAACTGCTCGTATTATTTTTAGTCAAGTGCGTGAATTGGCCAGAAGAGGCGATACGGCATCTTTCACTCTAATACAGCGGAGTTTTGAGAGGTGGAGGCTGTCGGAAGACTCAGAGGCACAATTCTAATACTAAAAAAAAATGTGCAGTAACCATGGGCGATGATTCCCAATGCACGCGAATAGCCCGAACGAACGAACGAGCAAGCGACAGCCCCCTGCCCTCCCCCTCCATTCCACCCCTCCCCGCAACCTGGTTGTCCGAGAACACGCGCCCTTTCCCTCGGTCCTTTTGTTTCGCATGTCCGACCAGCGGCCATCAACTACTTCCAACCACAGACCGCCGCCAACAAAGAAAACGGGCGAAGAGGCAAAGAAAGTTATTCGTTTTAAAAGAGACGTCACGGCTCGAAACCACAGAGTCGATCAGCGAGTCTGGCTGAATGCCAGGGCTTTTTGTGCGTTGGAAGCCTGCCTGAGAGTGACAGTTGTGTCTTAGGTTGACAACATCTGGAATATCGCTAGCTTATAGCAGAAGCCGCATGCGCTTGTAGTTATTTGCTATTTTCTAGAGCTACTGCGGACCTAATACGGAGACTGCGATTGCCCGTGATTAGATTTATTACAATGCAGAAGTGGTGTCATGATTAGACCTCTAACCAACTTCCTGCCAAACACATGAAAGCGAAAGTGGCGTTACCTGTGAGACGGCAGGTCAGGTTCCATATACTAGGTTCAAGTTCCGTTTGTTTACATCATAACGATATGGGCAGGCTAGAGCAAAAAGTGAAAACGCTTTAGTTGATGGCAGACGAGCCTCCCATGCGCGCGTACATATTATTTCAGACATTTAAAAATACAACTTCAATTTATACAATACACCAACAGTAAAAAAAAAAAAAATGAGCTTTCACAGAACAATGGCAAGTAGAAAGAGGTCACATCATAAAATGTCCCAAATACCGCGTACGCTGCATTTTTCAACCCAACTGTTGTGGGAAATTAGTTTGTTGAGTAACAAAGGTACTGTATCATGTGGCATCTGGTGTCCGTGTCAAGTGTAGCAGAATTGAAAGAACCAAAATTTTTTGCTTCGAAATAGATAGACCGTCGTGTTCGTTTTCAGAGATAAGAACTTCAAAAAAGTGTGTTAGCAATTATAGACCGATTTTTAAAACTAATTGATAAGAAGCAATTGTAGAAACAAGGGACTGGTGTTAAGTCTGAAAAGTTCCCCAGTTTCTACGCCGTAAAAATATCCACATTAGCTACATAAAGCGCTGTTCTTTTTATTTTTCGTAGCACGTGTATTTCGCTTATGGTGCAGTATTTCCCCGGACCAACACATGATGATTGAAGTATAGGGACAGTATATTATAGATATTTAACTTGATTACCACAGTGAGATACGATCGAAACTTCGCTAACATGCCAATACATTTTGGCAAGTAGCATATCACAGAGATAATGTCACAATCTCAGCACGTGTTCCTATTAGTGTTGTCACAGTATTTAGCAATTTTATAATGCAATTCAGTAATCCAACGAGGACCCAACGAGAAGGAGCTCTGCCGTACGTACAGTAGTGCAACTTCTTATTCTTCTTCTTATTATTTTTTGATGAGCAATAAATTTGCTGCACTCCACGTACTTAACTTTTCCATTGTTGCCTTTAAATAGCAGACGTGTGTCATCTGCATATAAAATACATCTTGGTTTGTCACTAATAGTTAAGTCGTTAACATAGATAAGATAGACAAAAATCGTCCCAGGACGCTTCAGCTGTGGGATACTAGTGATTCGGCCCACTAAAGATGCCGCAGCACAAGTCGTGTTGTGATGGTGATAATACATGGTAGCCTTTATTATAAAGTGTGGCTCTTGGGCCTCTTTCTTTTTAAAGGTGTGTGTGATCACGCTCTCCTAGTTAAAGAGTGTGGAACGAGGTTGGATAGAGGAGTGAGTGTGGAAATGACATATTAAAGGGATCAATTCACACTGAGACAGAGATACGCAATTCTTCGCAACCGACATCACAGTCACCATTGTTTCTTTTCTCCCCGGCTCTGTCGTAGAGCGATTCAGCGCTCTCCATTCCAGACCCTTTCGTCATCAAAGCCTTTGTTGGCGTGTCAACTGATTAAAACATATTAAAAAAACTGAACCGAAAATTCTGCCACCACCCATGGCTCGAACCAGCCATGATTCGCGCCTGCCACATATGGTTAGAATGGCAGAGCTAAGCTGGTCGCGTCTTGTTGCAGGAAAAACAGCGGAGCAAAAACCAGTGCGCGTCATGGGCCCCCAGGGCATGGCCCCGCAGATCACCAAGCAGCCCGAGTCGCGTTCGGCCAAGCCCGGCCACAAGGTGGACTTCAAGGCGACCGCTACTGGTTCGCCAGCGGTAAGTTCCAGCGCCCAGTTGAGAAAGGACATGTAGCCGTGTGCCATCTTTCTATCTATCTTTCTATGAGTGATCTTATAGATGAGTGCGCAGAGTCGTGTACTGGGCACTTTCAATGTGCCATGAGAAAAACAAAAACTACGCAACCCTATTGCACATGCATTCACTGAGCACGGCTGAGTGGCCGTGTAAATCGGGGAGTTCGAGCCACTCGATGCCGCGCAAGTGCCACCCAGCGCAATGGCATTCGTACAGGTGCCACGGTGAACGTAGCGAGGACGGTGAGCACAGTACATGACGCCCATCAACCCACACTGCCCTCGCCGATATCAGAAACACCGGCTACGTTATATCATGCACTTTGCACTACAGCTAGCACAAATAGCGCGCTACCTATTTAAGTGAAATAAAAGAGAAGCAAGTTTGAACTAGGAATAATCAGACAGTCTTCGCGACATTTATACACCAACATGTTACGCATAGCGCTGGCATAGAATTGGGCTTGAGCTAAAAGCATAAACACCATCTTTCGCGCTTTTGGCACGCGCAGAGTAGATACTACGGCTGTTCTTTAATTTCCTACAGGAGCTTTACAATATCGCAGTCTTTGCATGACACCGAAATAAGGTCACAGCTAAGATGACGTAAAATTTACATGCTAAATTGTAATCCAGACAGTTTTAATTCAGGACGTCTCTGCACCCACTATTCTGTATAAAAAAAGGAGAGTAGTCGTCTGAATGAATGAATTGTGGGGTTTTACGTGCCAAAACCACGATTTGATTATGAGGCACGCCGTAGTAGGCGAACTTCGGATCAATTTTCACCACCGGGGGATCTCTAACGTGCCCGCAATGCGCGGGGGACACGGGCGATTTTACATTTAGCCGCGGAGGCGAAATGTGAAAGCCACGGCCGGGATTTAATCCCGCGACCTCGTGCTTAGCAGCGCAACACCGTAGCTGCTAAGCCGCCGCACCGGCTGTAAGTGGTGGTCTAAACTGTATGCAAGTGCTGCATCGGCGCGTGAAAACTTTTCCACCTTATGTCGTATATCTTCGGCGCAGTCGTAGAGATTCGTGAACAGATCAATTACGATTTCTATTTCGTCACACGACAAATGCTAATCCAGTGAGGGAAACAGCAACGCCATCCGGCCTCTGACTCGCAGTTGTTATCAAAAGGGCACCGCCGCGTGTGCCGTCCATATATGAGCACGCTGGCAGGCGCCAATGACTTGTGCCTATCGCTGATTCCTGAAGAAATAATGCGCCCATCCCGTAGAGGGCTGGCTTACAGCACTGTGCCCGTCTTGCTGCAACCCTTTCGCTATAGCATTCTGAGCACGGACGGGCATTTCAGCAATACCTGACACTTCGGCCGTTCAGAAAATTATGCGGTTCATACATGTCGTCTGAGGATGTAAGCCAAAGTACATGGTACAGTCATTTGAAAGAATTTCATACTCGAGACGTTTAACAACGTACACTGCTGGGCTATTTGGTTCCGAATTAGACATTAAAATCGAGCAAACGAAGACAACGCGATAGCAAAGAGGAGAGTTTTACGCTTAGACGCCTCCTTAGTCGTGTTAAGGGCGTTCTAGCAACCACGAAATCGATCTGAAGAGAAAAGTAGCGGGAAGCGGAAGCGGGATGCGAAACCCGGAGACATGAGGGAGCCCGTCAGTCGAAATTAATAAAACGGAGACAAGGAGACACGAAATTCTGCGCCAGGTTAAGTCTTCCAAAATACGTTATTCCGTGAAAGCTGCGCGGATGTCTGCAGAACGTTCTTGCGGCAATGCACAAACCACCAGCTAGGGATCCCACGCCTCCTCGATACCAGTTTATGAAAGAAAGCTCCACTAAAACTTGACAAAAAAAGTTTTCTCTCTCTCTATGAAACAACGACCTTGTGTGCCGATGTGCAGCGTCAATAAAATTGTCGCAGTTATGCATTCAGAGGCTGCATTCACAAAGCTTTCCGCTCGTAAGTTATCCTTGCCGTTGTCCTGCTGCTTTCGCTAATCATATATTGAGAATCAGGATTGGCTGGAACTTTCTCTTACGAAAAATTCTGGCGTAAGAGCTTTTTGTGAATACCGGCCCAGTGTATTCTGTACGCAAGCGTCTATATAATCAAAAGACTCTTCCTGTCTCACGTTTTTATGTGCTTTTCTTTAGTTCGTTGCCACCAGATGATCCTCATTCCTGTTTTCATTTACGGCAGCCTGACATTACGTGGTACAAAGACGGTAGACCCGTCAGCTCAACCATCGGAGACATCGTGGTGAGCACAACACCCATTTCGCAAGAAGAAGTCACGACCACACTCACCATCAGTAACGTGACTGTCGAAGATGCTGGAAAATACGTTTGCGTCGCTACGAACTGCTGGGGTCGAGCCGAGAGCATTCAGGTCACCCTAGAGGTCAAAGGTAAGCCACAAAACGCTCAATCATATTGCTCAAGGAAGCCGTCCGCAGCGAATTTTTCTCGCCTCTTTGGCGGCAGTGTTTAATGTAAGCAATATATGTTTTTCTTTCATTTTCCTCTGCAATTAAAGTGTGTCCAGTTGAGGGTAGCGGTAAGAACAATGCAAACATCTCAAGTACATCGTACGGCTTCTACCGAACTGCTGCAACCATCCGAACGATAGTTAGTGCATCTATCTTCAAGCGTAAGGCACCTTAATTTCTTTAATGCGCTAGTATTATACAGGACACTCACCGGCCTTCGTAGTTGGAGTCAACACAAAATAAAGCGGGCCGATCCAGGAGGCTGTTTAATCAAATGTGTGAGTGGGCTTATCCTAATACCACTGCACGTCGAGAGTAGTTCTTTTAAGAAAATGCACGGGCGGGCGTTCGCATCACGACACGTTACATCCACAAACGAGGTTCGCTCGATAAATTTTGTCTACGGCGAGCCGTACGTAACGCCTATTAACCTAAGATGAAAGCAATGAAAAGAACATGAAGAAGGATAGCCTTTCAAGGTTGCGCTGGTGAAAAAAGTGCAGGCTGCTCTGTTTTACGTGCATGATGCCCCAATACTCCTATGTACCCACTAATGATAGGAAGTCCCCTGGCAGTTTCTTAGTGTGGGACCTCCTGATGCTGTATATAATATTTCAGCCCGTTTTTTTTTTTTTGGCACATGCAATAACAACAAATAAACTTGAACTTGAACTTGATGTGCTATTCTATTCGTTTCGCGGATGAACAGCGGAATTCCATTTTTGTAGGTAAGAAGGGAGTAGGAGCACAACAGTAGCTAAATATCCTTAAATTATTCATTTGTGTTTACTGATTACGATTTCGTGTGCCAATCGCTGGGCGATGAACGTGCAGGCTGTGCAGCATAAAGACAGGAAATACGAAGGTCACCGGGCTTTGACCAGCTTTATTACTATAATTATTAGTGTTATAGTTGTTTCTTCCCGGCGAAGACGGTGAAATAAAACTCACGTGGTGCTCTGTGGCCACGGACACTTTCGGACACATTTGCTTGCACATTCAATAGACATAAAATATAAACAGACTTGTGCTTCTCATTGAGATCCGTCTTCTAGGGGAGCGAAACCACTCCGTGGAGTAAGTCCTCGTGTCACATACCGTGAATGTATTGCTGGAGCTGTTTCGCCGTCAGTGTCGCCTGACGCTCTACCGCGACTCTGTGTTTCACAGTGCAAACATTGGACTTTTGAGCACATCGTATTCTGACGTGCCTGCATCAACGTAGAGCGCACGCTGAAAATATCTCGTTTCCTTTTTTTTTTTTTTTGCAGGGGGCAAGGAGCCACCGCGGTTCATCGAACAGCTGGAGCCTGTGGCAGCCACAGATGGCTCTCCCGCGATTCTACGCTGTACAGTAGTCGGCAGCCAGCCAATACATGTATGATGGTTTACTGCGGTTTATAAGCTGTGTTCTAAACATTGACCTCAGGACAGCGGTGCTGTTGGCGCCAACATATGGACCAGTTGTTCAATCGTGCAAAACTGTAGCTGCGCACGACATGCAATTATTGTCAAGTATTGTCTCGGTTAACAGCACGACCAAACCAAGCAGTTAATTGTTGCGCGATAGGCTGATATTTTTTGCAACAAGATTTCCCCTAAGTAGAACGCTCTAATGTGGCCACGTCGAAGGTCTTGTCGTGAGAATTAAAAGTCTGTCGCACAATAAGATAACATAAAAAAATTGACAGTTGGCAACGCAAGCATCTTATATACCGTTTTTGAAGCATATGAGTCACTTCTGTCACAGTGTGTTTAGTTGCCACTGACAATGAACAAGAATGTTTCATTTCTTCGGGACGGAGATGTAGCAAAATCATGTCACAACTTACAGAAAAAATACGTTTTTCAGCAAAATCATGCGACAATTCACCAAAAAACTGTGTTCCTGAACTTACATAAAAAATTCAAGAGCGGCGCGAGTGGGTCTCGCGTTTTTATTTTATTTTTATGCTAAAAGAGGGGAACGGCGCCAACGCCTGCCGAGTGCGCACGTGGCACACCAGGGCCGGTGCGGTGTAGGGATTCCTTTCACTCGATTCCATTCCTTTCTTATCATCTACCGTAAATCGGCAACCCTGGTCATAAAGTAGGCGGAGAGCCGCTCGGGTCACTGAGGAAACGCGAATTGAAAATGAATTGTAATTGAATCGTTACATTATTCCAGCCCAGATTACCAGTAGGTGTGGTAAGGAAAGATATATCTACCTGAAGCAGTAGCTTTGCGTGATTGCAGACAAGCCACTTAGATCAATTAGCATTATATTGCGACATGCAAGTCGCTTGCTGTCACATAATGTCACTGAGGCTGTAGTGCAGTCAGTGTGAACCATGCGGGAAGGCAAACGTAACACGTAACACCTCGAGCAGCAGTGTGCGCCATCTTCTGCGTCGCGAAACCACAGGTGATTTCGAGACTGCGAAACAAGGACGAGCTCGGCTGCAATGCCGAATGTACTGAACTCATAGTGCCACCGATAGTAAGAAGCTGTATAAACCAAACGCTATTACCAGAACCACAGCGCCGCTTCTGATCTTCCCAACTAACATCGATTGAAGACGCTTGCCAATGTTCTGACTTTTAGCGACAGTGAATATATTTCACAATGGCGAGCTTTAGCCGCAATTAGGCCCGATGAAAAAAACCACTCTTTAAAACGATGCGGAGGCACGACGCATGCAGATCGGGGTGTTGGTGTATTGCTGATGATATTCAAAACGCTTGGTTGAAGCTGGCCTCAGAACCTCTTTTGTATTTTTTTCTGTGCAGATCAAATGGTTTCAAAACAGACGAGAAGTTAAAGATACGAAAGACTTTCAAATGCACTACGATCCCCAGACAGGCCTAGTCTCGCTTACCATTCCGGAGATTTACCCAGACGACCAGGGCCTGTACACGTGCCGAGCATTCAACGAGTACGGCCAAGACGAGACGTCTGCGGCTGTCACTGTGGTCGGTAAGTCATAAAGTGGAAAAAAGTTTTTTGGCACTTGCTAGTGGGCGCGCATGATCGAATAAGAGGTATATAGTTGAAGGAATGCCGGGCTCAAATGAAGAAATGAGGTGTGTATGCTGCTTGTTATTTGTCATAAAGGCTGGTGACACAGAAAGAAAGAAATCAAAAATGTGTTTTTCTCCGATAAGCCCATTGAGAAAGGCTAGCCGTTGCCTTGACTCATACCCTTACTTAAGATGCAATTACCGCGTCGGCATGTGCGAGCTGTCTTGATTGAATGCGTAGTCACTTGTCGTTGTGTTTGTTTCTTTAAAATGTTCGAGAACTTCAATATGGGAGTGAACATTCGCAGATTGAGACATTAAGACTCCTTTTGAGCCTCACTAGCAAGGCTTAATTCGTTTCCCCAAGCACCTTGTGAAGCTGAACTCGTGCTATCGGCGCAACGAAACGTGGCATAGTAAGAATGGCGCACATCAAGCGCTCGTACTGTATCACGTTTTATTGCGCTAGTAGTATGAATACCCACCCTACTCGTTCTTCTTTCCGTCCTGTTGAACCTGAACAAGTTTATATTATGCAGCGCGTATATCAGGAGGCGCGTTTTATTAGTTTGCTCATTCGCATAAGCTTCACTGTCAGTGACACTATGCTAGGCAGCCTGCCATTGGGAACCTCGCGGGAGACTGCGACTAACATTCAAGAACTGCCTACTCTTAAGAAAGACGTACCGTATGTCTGATGTAAACAGGATGTAAACCGAATCCTGTCGCATACCCTCAATATTGCAATGCCATAAATCAACTGTTTCTTTTTGACGCATTGCCATCTCATCACGACCTAAAAAAAAACTGTTTCCTGACATTAAGAATAAAATAAAAAAACTGCTTCTTTTCTGCATAATAAACTGAATAATATTAAACTGAATGAACTGAATAATAAAAGCTGCTTCCTTCCGTCCTTCCTTTCTTACTAACTCATCCAAACTTCATCCAAACTCAAACTCATCCAAACTCAAAACTCGTTAACACAACGTACGCAACGGGCTTCGTGTCCACATGTTTACAAGTTCGTATTATAACGTGTATTTGTGCAGGCACAAGGGCTTCATTACTTGGAATAAGTCTTTACATTTCACTGTGGTGTCTGTCTCACAGACGTGGAGTTCTTTGGAGGAACGTCAGACGTGTCAGTGCAGCCGCGGTTCGTGCAGCCGCTTAGGCCCATGGCTTACCCTGAGGGAGAGCCTGCAAGGTTAAGCGTGGAAGTTCACGCTGTGCCCACCCCAGATTTTAACTGGTAAGATTGTCAGTTCCCTCCTACTGTTTACTTATGTACCTCCCAGACACGACAATATGTTTCCAGTTCAAATGGAAGGCGCGTGTGATGCAAACGATTGCTTATTTTTCAGGTTCTTTGAAGGAAAGTTGTTGAAGTCATCCAGGGATTTTCTTGTGACGTCTGAAGGCCTAAAGAGCTCTCTTGTCATTGCTGAATTATTCCCCGAAGATGCTGGGCCCTACGAATGCAGGGCTCAGAACCCTGCGGGCAGAGCAACGACATCCGCCAATCTTCGTGTTATTCGTAAGTTTCCTTTTGCTTTCTTTGTTTTGTATTTTCTATGTGTGATAGCTACAGGTGAGTTCAGCTCTGTTTCGCCTAATCAGGCTAGAACACCGATACAAGTTTGTGCTCATGCTTAGCGTTGCATGTGATTCAATTTTGCTTTTGTTACATCATTATGCAAAATTTATCGGTTGAACGTACCCTTCTTCGCTAGTTTACTACAGCCATTTCATGTTTTTTTTCTCTTACTGCTAACAGAAGAACAGTCGCTGCCAACTTCGCCACTAAGCAAAGTAGGACCTGGAGCTGAGCCCACAGAAATAAGACCGCCTTCGCCACCCGAGAGCCTCACACAACTAAAGCCACCCTTC
Source organism: Dermacentor andersoni (assembly GCF_023375885.2). NCBI lineage: Eukaryota > Metazoa > Arthropoda > Arachnida > Ixodida > Ixodidae > Dermacentor > Dermacentor andersoni. The sequence goes on along the minus strand of NC_092814.1, from coordinate 54,695,234 downwards.
TTCACCAGAAACTTGGTCTCCCAAACTGTCGTTGAAGGATCACCAGTTACGTTTGTTGGAGAGGTTACATCGTTCCCTGAAGTTGTTTCATTTACTTGGTACCTTAACGGGAAAGCTATTAAGGTAAGTGAACCCAACAGTTACCTTCTTTTTGCTTATTATATAATTACACGACCTCAGACATTCATTTTCTTTTCTTCGTTTTTTGTTGCACTTTGCCGTGGCTTGTGTACGATATGCTAATACTAAGAACATGCACCTCACATACTATTATTTGTTTTCTTCTTGTTTTTTTCTTCTCCTGCAACACAGTCTTCTAGAGATTTTCAAATATATAACGAAGGCAACAGGACGACTCTCAAGATAGCAGAAGTGTTTCCCGATGATGCGGGAACTTTCTCGGTGACAGCGGAAAACCCTGTTGGCATCGCAACTTCAAAGGCCAAGTTGACGGTAGAAGGTAAGGATATAATAGCAGGGATATTACGCGAGGAAATGAAAGCATTTAAAACGAGAGATGGGCTGTTTTACGCTTGCAGAGGAAGCCGTTGAGGGTGCAGCGGTAGAAGCTCCTAGGTTCTTGACTGAGCTTACACCAGTGACGGTGATGGATGGTGGTGAAGCCAAGCTTTCTGTTTACGTAAGTATTCGCTTCTATACCTGAAACACCTTTTTTTGACAATGATGTAACATAATACTGGTCGCAATTTTTTTTCTGCTAGGTCACTGGAAAGCCACAGCCACGTGTCACCTGGCTGCATAACGATAGAGAAGTGAAAGAAAACTCGGATGTCTGGACAACGCAAAGGACAGATGGATACTGCGAATTGTTCATCTCTGAAGCTTTTCCAGAAGATATGGGAGAATACATCTGCAAAGCAGTGAATATAGCTGGAACTGCCGTAACGCGGACGCATATCAACGTGGAATGTAAGCAATCCACAACCGTGTACCAGGAACTGTCACGTAACTGAGGAAACATTACGGGGAAGTGTCCAGGAGCTCCAGCTCCTACATAACTACACGGGAGCGGAGCAATCGTTTTGCTCGGCATGCACACCACCAAATTTTGTTAGGCTTGTTGCATTTAAGAGAAAAGTTAAAATCTGCTAACTGTTCAAGTTTTACTGGTGGGCAAGTTGGTTAACCATGATGGAATTTGGCAGTGCACGTCCCTGTTTCGAAGTGTGCTGCCGTGTTCCACCCTGCTGGCTGTGTTTAGCTGGCTGTGTTTGATCAAGGCCATAATTTTTACAAAAGTTGTCGAAAATTTCAAAGTTTAAAAAGCGGAAGCGTTATGTTTACAACGCTGCAACTCAGCAACAAAATATCGCGATTCGATAAACTGCACTTGCATCGATAGTGGAAAAACATGTTGTGTTATACACCGCTTTGAAGCGTAGCACTAATTTGTAGTAGTATGTTCCAACTTCCAGTGCCCGTCCTTGTACACTCTGTTATTTTGCGTCCATGTATTAAGTTGCTCTAAATTACCATAATTATAGCACTAATTTGTAGTAGGACATCTTTAAAACATCCGTAAACATTGTAACAACTCATATTCCACATTCCTTTCTTTGAGATAATCTAACATATGCGGTTTGCCGAACTGTGGTGCTTGTTTTTGGTACAGAGTTAGATTTGTAAACTCTGTGCTTCAATATTGTAAACTTACTACTTTCGGCAATATTTCTCAAAGCAATGAGGCCTTAAATCAAAATTCTGCTTCCCACGGTTGGTAGAATTCACTTTTTTATCTTAAATGCAGCAAACTTTAAGACGCATTTCCAAAGATAAATTGGAGTTGGCACCGAGCTAAAGGTTCCCTTAAAGATATTCGTGGGCGATGGTAGATAAAACAAAAAAGCTACAAAAGACAAAAAATCTGACATTCTATAAACTTTTGTTTAACGCTCTTTGCCCTTCTGTCAGTAAATACAGTTGATATGCTTCTATAATTTACCTTGTATGTTAGTGTTATTAATGAAATTAGCGTATATTAGTGAAAACATTTTATACAGTTCGTCGAACGGAAGATCAGTGAATTATCACAACCTAGTTGCTTGTTGTTGTTTTTTCTGCACAATGTCGCACCATGCGCATATTTTATTTGATCCTGTAAGGAGTCGCGTTAATGCGTCTCACAGCCATATTCAACTTTTGTAACGGCTACACTGAAGCTAAAGCCATGCGGCATCGTTTTACATGGCCACAAGGCTAGAATCCCGATAGTTGAGCGTTAATTTGGCTCTGGATATTATGTTTTGCACCGGATGTGGATATTCCGCATCCGCCGCCCCGGCAGTGAGCGGCGCTGGCGGATATGCCTAGGGCACGGTGTTAGAAGTATTCCGTTGCCTAGGGTACGTCACACATTTTCCCACATAAGTGCGCAAGAAAGTGCAGAGAGGACAGCCGCAGGCTCTGTATGCGGCCTGACCAGCAGCAAGTCGTCTTCCACTTTCGTCTGCCCGATCTTTATTAAGAATGTGAAAATAAATACAACTTTCCCCTCCCCTAGAATTACTGGACGCTCTATTTAAAACAAGCTAACTTCATTTCCCCTGTGTTTCCTTGGATTCAGTACTTATCGGCTTCGTAAGGCAGAGAGAGAGAGAGAGAATAAACTTTTTTATTCGGTGAATGAAGCTTTGGAGAGGCGTCCTCATTCCAGGATGCCTTGAGCTCGGGCCGCGTCCTGGGCCCTCGCAATCAGCCGTTGCTGATCCTCGAGGTCGGAGCTGGCCAAGGCTCTCTCCCAAAGCTCGTTAGTGGGGTAAGGGTCCGGAGGATTTAATGGAGCCGCTCTGCAACCCCCTACTATGTGCCTGAGGGACCCGGGCTCTGCGCAGAAGCGGCATTGCGGAGAGAATTTTGTAGGGTCTATGAGGTGATTTCTGGTTGGGTGGGGGAATGTATTAACCTGTAGAGCTCGGAGGCATCGCTCCTGCTCTCTAGGTAGTGACTTGTGTGGGGGTGCGTATGTTCTGCGGGTGAGCTTGTAGTGTTGTGTGATGTCTTGGTAAGAGACTAGAGGGTGCATGCGCTCGGGTTCAGATTCCTCGGCGTCGGCTCGGTGGGTCAGATCTCGAGCCACGTGGTTGGCGACCTCGTTGCCAGGAATGCCTTGATGAGCTGGCGCCCAGATGATCATGACTGATCTCGTTGGCGGCTTTTGATTGATGATCCGGAGCGCAGTGGTATGAATTCTGCCGCTAGCAAAGTTGCGGCACGCCTGTTGGGAGTCGGTCACTATGACTTCAACCTCTGTTTGGGAGAGCGCGAGGGCTATGGCCGCTTCCTCGGCTTGGAGGGGATTGTTTCGTGTGAGTGAAATGCTGCTCCGATGTTCTGTGTTGACGACTACGGTGGCTGTTGTGGCTGCGTGTCTGGAGTAAGAAGCCGCGTCCGTGTAGGCTGTAGAGGGTAAAGTCCCGTATCGCTTGTGTATGGCCAGGGCGCGGGCCTCCCTTCGCTCTGCGTGGTGCACTGGGTGCATATTGCGAGGTAGAGGACGTACGGTGATGTTTCTCCGGATGGCATGGGGTAAGCTCACAGTCTCAGGCGGCGGATGGCTCAGAGTTTATCAGTACACAGTGTTTAATGCTTCAGAATATGTTTCGCTTATGTACACAATGTTTCGGTAGAACGTCTACCTGAATCGCATAGATATAAATAATGTTTAGCGCGTGATAATTCAGGCTTCAGTTATATGTAAGTGCACGTTAGCATATACGTACTCGCTGCCCTGCTGATAGTCTCTACTTTATGTGCCAGTGCACGATTTCCACGTTTTCTTTTCTTTTTTATTTCTTTTTTTTTAGGGAGGGGGTGCTGTAACGGCTCTCAACGCATCGTTCCAAATAAAAGTTGCGACTGGTATAAGATGAGATCCGTTCTTCTTTTCTGCACCAAATATGGTGTCGCCCTATCCTGTTTTATTCGTGCTTATCATTAGTTGTGGGCGGTTTTGCATTCAAGAACCTGGGAGTTCGTTTAAGAAGCGTCAGAGAACGCTACTTCTATGAGCTGATCATTCACTTGTTTGTACACTTGCAGCGTACGAGTACGTCCCAGACTCCGAAGTTGCGTCGGCAACTTACGACACCCCCGGGACTGCACATACCCATGACCACACTCAAGAAGAATCTTACGACACATTGGACACAATGCCCAGTGTTTCTGAGATGGATGAGTCCGATATGGAAAGGATACCAGATCTTCCTAGGGATGACGGCCGGCCACCCAGGATGCCAGGCGTACGTACTTTTTTATGTGCTCGTAGTTGTGGCTATCATGACGGGGTACGATAAACTAAAAAAAATAATGGTACAGGCGCATCGCAATGATTCAGCTTTGCATGCTCTCTTCCCCCTTGAAACAGGACAAGCACAAACCTCGAAAATCTCATCATAAGCGAAGGAAAAAGAAGGTCTCTCGAGGTTCCACAAGCGTGCCCAAGGAGGCCATTCCCGTATGCTACGAGCCAGTACAACCTTGGGAACGTGGGCGAAGGAAAACGTCGGACCCTGGCTCAGCGCCTGTTGTGGTTGTACCTTTGGAAGATGTCATAGTGCCATTGGGCCAACCAGCAACGTGAGTTGTAGCACAATTCTGTAGCATCCTACTTTGGCGGGCCTTAAAAAAAAGCTTGCACCTGAAAGAGCAATTGATATGGACGTTAAGAATAAGAAAATTTTTTCCTGAGCGAAGCTTTGTTTGACCTAGAGCACCAAGACTTCTATCGTAACTCTATCCCAAGGAATGATATTACAACGTAACGTTAGGCTGAATGTTCGTGAACCTACGAATATATAACCTGCGAACTTACTGTGCTCTGCGGATTGCTACAAATTCCACATAGCAGATAAGCATAAACAATTATTCAAGTTGATTGTAACTGTTTAGTTCTCTCCACTTTCTCGTTATTTTCATTCCCTGAAAGTTGGGTGCGCACACCCACAGTACGATCGTGGTTTTTCTTCGGCGGTGGCTGAAGAGCCTTCCCAAGCAGTTCGTCTATCATGACTTGCCTTTGTCCTCCGTTTACCTTAGCATAGCAATAACGATGAAAACAATGCGTAGCGATGATTATACCAATTTATTGCAAATTTATATTCATATTGCAAACAATGTTACTTCTCATCAAGCAATGCTTGATCAGAAGTAAGAGCATAGAACACACTGTAACAGACCAACACCGCGATTTTATAGGGATGCCTCTTATAATGCTATTTATTTTCGCGCTTTGACAGCGGTCAGAGGCCGCGTTATAAATGGGATCAGCCGGTCGTGAACGGTGGACGATAAGAGTGCATAGAATCGAGCGGAAGGCATCCTTAAAAAAATCGCGGCCCAAATGCTTAATAAACTGGTACGAGCAACGATTTTTACTTGACAGACCAGCACTGAAACGCGCTTGCATTTTCTACTTTAGGTTGGACTGCAAAGCTGTCGGGATGCCGAAACCGAAGATAACCTGGTACCGAAATGGAGTACCGATAAAGCATTCCTTCGAATATCAGCTCTACTATGACCCCCAGGGTATTTCGTCTCTTACAATAGCACACACAGAGCTTGAAGATTTTGCAGAATACGTGGTGGAAGCCAAGAACCGCTACGGTACTGACACTACCCGTGCAGAGCTGATACAGCTGGGTGAGTACGCAAACACCACAACTCATTGTTTTGAGGTTCAGAAAACACTCGTTCACTAAGGCATATTATGTGAGCCCAAGTGTGCGACACGAAGCCTGCACGTCATATCGCAACAGAAACGCTGCTTTGCCAAGCGTTTTGACGCCCATTCTCTGACATTCTCAAACCACGGTTACACAGATTGTAGCCGTGTTTGGTTCGGACAACGTTATCTTTGGGGTCCCTCATGCGTGAAAAGAAATTTAAAATAAAGGAGAGGGAAATCCCGCACCACCAAGATATAGTAGGCGTAATACCAATAGAAATAAAATAATAAAGGGCACGGTGACCCAAAAGTAAATTGGGAAATAAAGCCAGTGGCAAGAAAACGAAGAAATTGTCGGGGAGGAGCAAATGAATTCGAATCAGTAGAATAATGGTGATCAGAAATTTTGGAATTAATCTTGGAATAATGTGTCGGCGTGGTTCTAAGCTGAATCTCTCGGCATATAACGACGGTGGAAGAACGCGCCATGCAGTTAGAAAATAGCATTTTTATAGAAAAGGGAAATAAATGTGCAACAAGAGTGCTCACAACATAAAACAAGAGTCTCTGCCAAAGCGCAGGCAGCAAAGAAAAGGAGGTAATAAAGAACTATAATATGAGCAGGAAGCCATAAAGGTGTGTCAAGCCTATGCCATATGACACAACTATCAAGGCTGGCAAGCTCCTATAGAACAGATTCACAGATGGCATGCGCCATCCCTTCCCTAAGCTTCGATTTTTTTTTCTTCTTTGGGCCACTGACCGATCCAAAATACTAAGCTTATACTTCTATAGAAACCAAATTGACAGGAGAAATTGTTAGGTCACAAATATGCTGAGAGCTTAGGCAAAACACCTGGAAGAAAACGTCGAGCAACTAAAGGGTATTAGGATAAAGGCACGCAGTACGCAACGATCAGAATAACACAGACAAAGATAGATTTGTGCTTTATGGTGCGTTGAACCACTTTGATTAAGTTCGAAACGGGAACAACTTCTCGGATGCAGAAGAACGAACACGAGCTATAGCTCGTTAAAACACCGCCTTCAAAATGTGCAACAGCGTGCATATATATGGAGCAATGGCACTTTTGAGCTTCACACTTAAACCAAGATGAGAAGCTTGCTCTCGTCAGCGCTCATGACTGAGAAAACTAACAAAGACAGTAATCTGTATATGCTTAAGAAGCCCCGCACTATTTAGGGGGCATTATTGCCTGCCAATGCTTCCAGTCATTTTGTGTCAACAATATTAATTTCTCTCAAGCATTAGCGAAGCACAGCAAAGTTACAGTTCTCATAACAAATTTAGAATGTAACAGTCACGTTGGGGCACAGGTTTCTTAGCACGCGGTTCATACGTCCAGAACGTGTGTTCCTCAGTGAATCGTACTTTAAGCAATGGAATAAAGTCATCAGCAGCCATTTCATGCATGGCTTCTAGCATGAACAGAAACTCGGTATATAGGGTTTGCACTCGTTTGCCTGTCTCTTTTCCCCATGTCCCTCGTTTTGAATGCTATTATTTGCCGGTCATATTAAATTAGTCCGATATAACGATATCCAGTTGTAGCAGTCAAATTGTAAGATTTTCTGAACACCGCTTTACAAGTTGGTTACAATGTACAGAACTTACATATCCTTCGGGAAAAGCTCGCAATACAAAAATCCCAATTTTCTTTATTGTTTATTTATACATACTACAACGGTAAGACGGTTATCGCAGGAGTGAGGTACGAGTAAATCAAAGGTGCCGAACGCAAAGCAAAACACAGGTGCAGTGGATATAAAAAAAAACGAAAAGCAAAACATGGCCATAATACAGACATATATACATTGTATACAATACATTGTCCTAAGCATCACAAGGTATGGAACCAGTGATTGCCATAACGAACTTGTCAAATAGCAAATTTCGAATGTTATCGGGTAGCTGGTTCCACATTTAGATGGATCGGGGAAAAAAACTACATTTGAATTTGTCATTCCTGGCGTATACAAAGGTGCAATACTTAGAAGGCGAAAATTCCTGGTAATAGACGGTTTAGCAAACTTAATGTATTCCAAAGATGAGCAACGTTTAGTGTTAATAGCGGTGTAAAATAGTTTAGGGCTTTCTACGCGATGCCGCTCGGTTAGGGAATACAGGTTCAAGGAGGTAAGATTAAAAGAGGGGAAGTAGTCCTTGTCGTAACGCTGTTATATAAATGGAATTGCTTTTCTTTTTCTGACAGATTCTAGTTTTTTTTTTCGCATTTCAAATACGGGCTCCAAATGGCACAGCTGTATTCCAAGATGGGCCATACTAGAGTTTTATAAGTGAGCAATTATGTTTCCTTAGGGGATGAGCGCAGTGAATACTTTAGGTGACCTAAACGTGCTAGAGCTTTAAAACGGATTTCTTCAATATGTTTGGACCATGATCAATCGTGTGTGAACAGAATGCCAAGGTAGTTATATTAACACCTATATTTCTTGACGCAGGTGGTGCACAAGATATTTATCTTTACTGTTTCCTCATTTTCCTTTCATTTGTTGGCATGTTTCACAGCACATATTATTTACTATGTTCCCCATTTCGCACGCCCCATTTCCACACTCTTTCTTTTTTTTTTCTGAAGAAATCTTGTAATAAATAATGTTCTGGACTTTGCTACCTCAATCTTACGGGCACAACCACTGTTGTATGAGATATTGTGTGACGGTCCTGTATCTTTAATTGCAGATCTGAATTCCATGAGGCCCATGCGACGGATACATAGATCAGACCATCGCTTGAGTCTTGGTGAGAGCTAAAGCTTGTGATTTTCGTTACGTTACCTAAGTACCTTTCTGCATAAGGCATTCTGAGAAAATTCAGTAACCTCGGCGGCCGGCCACTCTTTTCTTTTCGTCTTACAGACTTCAAGAGTATGCGGCCGCGGTTCGAAGTGCCTTTGCAGAGCACGTACCACAAGCCTTTGGGATTCCCGGTCACACTCGAGTGCACCGTACGGGGACGTCCAAAGCCTAACGTTCAATGGTTCCACAATGGCGTCTTGATCGAGCCAAGCTACATGCCTGTCTACAAAATAACACTTCTGAGCGACAAGAGCATGCTGCACATCACCGAAATGATGCCCGCGACTGAAGGGCGCTATGTCTGCAAGGCCGTAAACGAGGCCGGAGAAAAAACCACTGAGTGCATTCTTCATGCTGGAGGTATGATATTGGCACGACTAAATATTTATGCGTTCTCTTAGTGTGGTGATGCTAGCAATTATTGAATCGTTGTATGCGGTGTACTATATTTCCTTCCTCCTTTCAAACTTCTTAAATCCACCACGCTCACTTAGTTCTGGCAAGAGATCCTTGCAGTATTGCCCATCGAATGACGTGTTTTTGAAACAATCAAGCATTCAGGGGCCATGAAATAACACGAAAGTCTGGAAGAAATATGTGTCATTCGAAAACTGTTCACAGCTAACGTCGTTTTCGACTGAGTGTTATTTCTGCCAGACTTTATGGTACGAGTGCAGTGAGGAAGCGCAGCCTACTCACATGCACTGCTAGTTTGATTGAAGCAGATGAGGTGCGAAAATTGAGGTTTGTTTAAAACCAGTGTTCTCAATCTCACATAGAACGTGTTTGGTTGAGCGCTAACATTAACTAAGTAAATGCCTTCTGATTTGCTTACTACAAAGCTAGAAAGCTGGAAATTCGGTCTACGTTCGTTAAGAATTTCATCATAGTTTTCAAGGCACGACAGAAACACTTGGCCCATTTTTTGGGTAGTGTTGCTATCAACTTATAATTAATAAAGTGCAATGTACATAATTCGTATAATAATAATAATAATAATAATAATAATAATAATAATAATAATAATAATAATAATAATAATAATAATAATAATTACTATTATTATTATTATTATTATCATCATCTATGGGGTATCTATAAATAACTCAATATGCGCACCCGTGAGCCAAAGTATACGGGCCAGGGACTGCGCCATAAAACTAATGCTCTGCTCTGTCTGTGAATGCAGCTTGAAATTAAAGACTGCAGCCGGCAAAAATTCTGTCGGCAGAAAAGGCAAAAATAGCTTTTTGATGAGCGACGGTCGTTGCTGGAACGCGTCTAAACTAGTTCGGGTTCCGTGCAATCAAGCGCAGACAACAGAACAATGGGCATGGGAATTGCCTCATGACTACTCGGGTACCGCTGGGGCTGAAAGCCGCGCAGACGCTGAACAGGGTGAACTGTTGCGATCGCCGGAAACAAGGGCTGAAGTTAATGAAGAAGTGGTCGCTCCTTTAGAGGATTCGGTGGAGCAACCTTTGCGTCGCAGCACTAGGGTACGCCAACCTGTCGAAAGATTTGGGTTTTCTTTACCTGAACAATAAGTGTTTAGTTCGTGTTACTTTTGTTGTTGCAAATTACTATGTTGTATTTTCAAGCGGGAGGCGATGTTGTATCCTTTGTTGTTTCAGTTCCGTTTCTTTCAGTGTACATATCGTCATCGTCATTCAATATGATTTCCTATATAAGTGGCTTTACTGTGACGAATAAAGGGAGTTGCATACTGCGCTTGCGTGGTCCAGTGTCATGCGTCTGGGCTGAGCCAGACACCACATATTGGCATAATCCACAGACACCACATAATCCTCGTCGCCAATATGTGGTGTCTGGCTCAGACCAGACGCATGACACTGGACCACGCAAGCGCAGTATGCAACTCCCTTTATTCGTCACACTAAAGCCACTTATATAGGAAATCATATTGAATGACGATGACGATATGTACACTGAAAGAAACGAAACTGAAACAATAAAGAAGGGTACAACACTTAGCATTACGAATTTTCCAATGCACTCGTCAGTTTCCGTTTATGCGTGTTAATTACGAAGAAATTATGTTTTTCCGGCGACCCTGTGGTCCGTAAACTTTTGCTCACGGGTGTACACTACCAGTCATTCCTGAGTCTGCTGGTAGTTCTGGAAAAGCAGATGAACAAGTCGTTAAGCATAAGAGCCACTAATGAAGCCCAACTGTCCATCCTATAAAATGTTTGTAGACCACAACAAGAGCGTGTTCTCTTTTTTTTTATCTCAGCGTCGTCGTCACCCAGGCTTTGTGTGCTGTGGTGGCCACACACACGTGCAGATTTTACACCTCTAAGCTCTGCACATGTTATGCTCGTTAACCACAGAAAACCTCGGCTTTCAAGGACTTCCATATATTTTTTTGCAGTACATTGCATTTCACCATACTCTATGAAGGTGCATGCGGTTGTGCGTGCGCCGGTTCGTACAACTTTCTTTGACTTTTTATCTAACCTTACATTATGCTTTCGCCTGTGGGTCACAAAGGTTGAGTAAAGAAAGAACTCCATTTTTGCGGGGTATGTGAGACGCATAACGTGCCGCTTTTCATTGCGTGAAATATTGTGCGCGCTTTATTTATCTCTTATGTTTTGCTCCCTTATTGGGATATACTGATTTCCACACGCTTATATGTCACTGCGCGGGCTTTTGTACGTCTTCAAACAATGACTTTCATTTTATTTCATTTGAGACAAGCAAGCTACATTCTTGTGTAAATATAGCTATTGTGGTGCTCTTAAAATATCCCGTTTGCTGCTATGCTGGGATATTTCATGATCATGTTATGGTTCCAAGGGTGTACTTGGCCTTCAGACTGCCTACACAGGCTTTTCACCCGCGTCCTCTCTCTAGGGATCTCATGAAGAGAGAGAAAAAAGAATTTCATTCGCTTATAGCTGCATTTTTGTGCTCACACATCCAGTTAGCAGCGTAGCAACTTATGCCCTGGCTTTTCTTTTTAAAAATAAAGAACCCGAGGAACACAAGCCAGAAGAATTCCACCCACCACAAGAGGAAAAGCCGCACAAGGTTCCTGCGTTTCTTCAGTCCAAACAACCACGAAGGAAGCCATCAGACGACGAATACCAAAGCTTTGAGTCGGAGTCGGAGTTGAGCTTTAAGGAAACAATCGTGCCACAGATCCGGAAGCTGTCAAGGCCGAAAGGTGATCTAAAGATATATCTTACACGCTTTGGGAAAAATTGTTTAACTACATGATAATATTGCGCTTAGTGTTACACAAACGAATGATAGGGACAGCACACGAACGTACGTAGCGCAAGTACGTCCGCGTGCTGTCCCTATCGTTCGTCTGTGTAACACTAAGCGCAATATAATCATGAACGTCCACCAACAAGCCCCGTTGACTACTTAAGTAACCTGACGTGTTTCGCGAGGGTAAAAAATTAAATTATGGGGTTTTACGTGCCAAAACCACTTTCTGATTATGAGGCACGCCGTAGTGGAGGACTCCGGAAATTTCGACCACCTGGGGTTCTTTAACGTGCACCTAAATCTAAGTACACGGGTGTTTTCGCGTTTTGCCCCCATCGAAATGCGGCCGCCGTGGCCGGGATTCGATCCCGCGATCTCGTGCTCAGCAGCCTAACACCATGGCCACTGAGCAACCACGGCGGGTCGCGAGGGTAGGACAACATTTGCTAAGTGTACCTAGCTTTATATTTCACAAGCATGCATGCACTGACCGAAATCTTGACTAGATTCTCTAGGGATTGCTTCAACCTGCCTGCCACTTTGCAGCCTTTCTGTGATTTTGCCCTCTATCATGATCTAGTTCCGAGCCGCGATCCAACTCAACAACGCAGTTTCGTTCTTCGCGTCTTCCAGAGTCCCCGCCGCCTGAAAAGCCGGAGAAGACGGCGAAAGAGAGCGCCATCGAATTCCTCACCACTGTTCTGAAGCCAACATGGCCGTTCAGTATGTTTCGTTCCGCTTCGCCAAAGGAGGCACCGAAGGAGGAGGAGGAACCGGCCGAGCCCGAGAGGCCGCCGCCGAAACTGCCCGAACGGTTGCCGAGCGCGGAGAGGCCGCCCAGGCCCGAGAGGCCGCCGAGCGCCGAGAAGACCAGGCCCGGAAGGCCACCAAGGGCAGAACCGCCGAGGCCCCTCAGGCCGGGAGAGTTCGCTGAGAGGCCGCCACTCACCGAGCCCGTCCAACGAAAGGAGCCCCCGAGGCCAGAGTCGCCCTGGTTCCTCGAACCCACGGAACCGTATCCAACTGAAAGGCCTCCTTCCGTCGAGACGGACAGGTTGGCGCCAAGAGGTGAGGACTGGTCACGAATTTTCGTCGCCTTCATGGCATGAAGGCAGCCTGTGTCGCGTCGTCCCCTGTCACTAGCCACGCGCACTGACAGCCATCGTTCAGATGCTCTTTCGTTTATTTATGAGACGTTCAGACAGAGCCAAGTCAATGTCTTGAAGCTATTATTGATTTATTTAATATTTCTGACCCGCGCATACAGAGCTACTTTGTAAATGTATTTAACTCCGGCATGGTGGTTGGGTCTGTAACATTAGCAATATACTTATAACGATTTTATTTTTACATGCGCGGCTAACAGCATCATTTATGCGGCAGTAGGCCGCTTGAGTGCTTTATTCGCTCGCAAATGATCATCGGAGATAGAAGTACCTCCAACGTCTGCGACTAACAGGGTGCCTCTTTTGAGCTCCTACGCGACCTTACGAATATTATACCGCTTGGAAGGTTCTTAACATACGCTGTATTTGCATGTGACTTGTACGTCACCTCATTTATATGTCAAGGCAAACGTACATTTACCTGCAATATGAGAACGGTCGGAAGAAAAACGAAATTGAACACAAATAAACTAGGTGCGTGCAAAAACTGCGTTAATTTGGCCTCGTCTATAAACACAGAACGGTATTTTTATTGAATTCTCCGAAACTCACCATTGTGTTTTTCCTTATTGTGCTTGTATTTGTCGCATTTTGTTTATTTCAGATGCCAGAAAGCCACCAAGTGGGCGAAGGACTCCTGAAGCTCCTGAAAGAATGCCACCTGAAGAATTTGTCAAGTGGAAACCGGGACATCGCAGAACATCTGAACCTGGAATGCCGCCCAAGTTCGTTGCTCCATTGGAGGATGTCGAAGTCCTTGTGGGATACCCTGCAACGTAAGGAAGTCAACATTGCTCGTTCACCTGTAACACAACCTGAGCTTGCCACATGCTGTCCAATGGTTTCTAGAAAAAAATTTGCTCGTGATGGCGCGGCAGTATATGCATAAATAACGCATATTCAGAGTGACTCAACGTCAATTGCTTTCACAAGATGGTGAACTAACGCCATTTTAGATTTTTCCTAGATTTCTTTCCCAAACCATTCAACAAATTGCTAACACCCTCACCATGCTAATCTACAACACGTTCTTTGACTAGTTTAGAAAAGCAGTGCGCGTTTTATTCTTTCTAACTACAACCGTATGGCCAGTGCTCCGTCTACGAAGGCAAGTTTATCTTTACCATCCTTATCACTACGAAGAAAGGTTTTCCGTCTATGTTTATTTCACAAAATGTATTACCACTCATCTTCACGTAATCGACTTATTAGAACCATATGAAGCCAACAGATACGGTTATGACTAACCAAGATCGGGCCCTTAGGTTCCCAAGCTTCTTCTCGTTCAACATATTCGCACATATCATTCCTCCTGTATTTCATCATCAGCATAAAAGGTCGGATCGACTCATTGTCGCACACATGCATTTTTACTGATTTATTCCGCATACGTCTAACGAATGCAACCACCTTGCTACTGATATCGCATCTATATCCGATAACACTTTATTTGGAAAAGCGGCGTTTGCCTTATTTTCTGACAATAACCCCTTTCTCCCTCGCGGTGACGGGGCGCCACGTATGCGATGTCACTCTCGTTTTCTCTCCCCGTCGTTTTCTCGTTGATATTCTATATTACCTGCTTTAGTAGATAGCGTAGATTCCGGTTCTATGAATCTGTGATTCTTGTTTCTTGTATGAGTTCCTGTGTTCCACTACACGTTCTCCTTCGCTATCAGCTTCTATTCTATCATGTTTATTGTATCAAATGTTTATTGTATCATGTATGGCATCATGTATAATGGTGCCATGTGTCCATTTTTTTTTTTCATAGAGCATGTTCTTTCTAGCCGCGTATTTAGTAATGCGCCGATTTGTTATCACTCCACTTCGTTCCGTAATGTCTCGATGGTTCATTGCATGTAAATTTAAAAAATACATTTTTATAGGTAGACAAAAGTGCAAGGGATCATGCTCTGCAAAAAACACTATAATCCACTATAATGACCTCCTGTACGTTTGAAAGCAGCTGTAAACCTAATGCTGGTTGACACAACCTGTGTAACATATTCTTTTTCTCTCTGGGGGGCCTTATTTCTCCAGAGAATTACCCGTTTAACTATCCGTCTTGATTATAACGTTGTCTCTATCACGCTCTTGTTCTGGGCCGCGATTTTGCAGCGATGCCTACCGCTCGATACCATGCCACTCTTATCATCGATTGCTCACGGCCGGATGGTCCGATTGATAAAGTAGGCGGAGTGTCGATCTGACACCGACGAAGTGCGAAAAGAAAAAAAAAATAGCATCAGAAAAGGCATCGCTACAACATCGCGGCCCTGCTTTGACTTCTACTGCACGTCACGTTTATGGAGGATAGGCAGATGGTATTTTTCGGCGTGTGCGGTACAAGCGCAATCACATCATAATTGCAGGCTTGACTGCCGGGCTATCGGAGTTCCAAAGCCTAAAATAACATGGTACAAACAAGGCCAGCCGGTGAAATATTCTCCTGAATACAGCTTGTACTACGACACTGAAGGCAACTGCTCCATAACTATACACAGGTAAGTGTTCTTATTTCAGTAGTACACCTACAGTCGACTTAATGAGACTTCGAGAGGACGTGCAGGTACGTTTCGAATTGTAGGAAGTTCGAATTCAAGAATGCGTTCTAAACGTCCAAGATACTGAACACTTATTCGCTAGAAATGTCCCCTTCTGAGAATTTCTACCCATCCTCACGATTGGGTGCAGTACAGGTGCCGGAGAGTGCAGTTTGCGCACTGAAAATTCTGGTCAGCATTATCTGCGTGCGGAAAGAACCGTAAGCGAGGTGAAGTGCCTCTGGCACTTGAGCCACGATCAGTTGCGACTCCTGGAGCTCACGTCACGTTATTCGAAAGCCCCACCTGTGGCGTGACACGGACCATACGCCCTCTGTTAATCGATCGGCAGCAATTCCTTTGAATAATTCTATATTCGACGTTTCGAGAGATAATGTAAGCTGTCTGAGGCCCACATTGTTCTGTCGACGAATGAGGCAATGCCAACGCGCTCTTTATAGCCTGTCTGTGTCGCGATGGGCAGAAATAAACAAGTGCGAGAAAGACAATCGTCATTAATGCTCCTTCGCCCACTCTCACAATCAGGACAACGCCAGAGGACTTTGGTGACTTCATCTGCGAAGCAAAGAACAAATACGGAACAGAAGTTACAGAGGCTGAGCTCATTCAAATAGGTAAGTTTCAACAAATCAAAGATATTGCGTTGTTTAAGTCATCATCTCTGAACCTAATTGCAGATATGAAGTCAATGCTGCCAATGAGGAAGACCCCGAAGAAAGTTAACAAGCTTGATCTAGGTAACCACTCGTCTCACAATGTTGACCTTCACAAAACTAATTACAAGAAATATTTCACAACCTTGCTTTTCAGAGTTTGTGCCGATGAAGCCAAGATTTGAGCAGCCTTTAGTAAGCGAGGTACGAGCCCCACTTGGCATGCCAATCACTTTGGAATGCGTGGCAAGAGGACGTCCACCGCCAGAAGTACGGTGGTTCCACGAGGACAGGCCAATACTTCCAGACGACACAGGCAAGTTCCAAATTATCATTTATATACAGTCTCTATTTCCACTCACACATTGACGTACGCTATCAGCAAAAATTCAAACGTGAACGATTCCGAAACTACTCCAATGCGTTGTTTCGTTTCCATCTTCACCTACATTTGTAACAGCGGTTTAATTCAGATTCCACAGCGTACACTTGGGACTACTACATGCATTGAAACCGGATACAGAGCAATTACACGTCGCACTTCCAAGTAGAAACGTGTAAAAGGTGCTCCTTCCTTCGTTACTGTTCGCGTTTCAATTTATGCCGACGCTACGTCATGGAACATTTGTATACTTTCTGTACGCGGGCAAAAAATATATTCCCCAAATGTGCTCAGTGAGACCATCCTCAGTGCGTCAGTACACAATTTGGTTACATTTCTCGGCTTCCAGCATTTTTTTTGTTATGAATTCAGCTATCTAGCACGACTTCCTGTCGAACCATTCGAACAACGTATAGCATAATACGTGCTAGAGCCGAGGGGTCACGTACATTGTGTGGTCGTTGACTGCCATTTACGGGGACCTACTTGGCTCTCAATACACAATTTCTGTCAAAGCGTCTTTCTACTCGGCAAGGTTCTTCAGTTATTAATTATTAGTGATTTGACAACACAAATAAAAGCACAAAAATGTCCCGACCTGCTCCACATAAGGCATGGCAGAGAAGAAACGGGGGATAGCGGGTAGGGCGGGATGCGAAGGAAGCGAGAAAGTACGCATTTTTGAAGTAGTAGCTTAGCGCGAATAAAACCACGGACACAAGAAAGACGGACAAGGACAAGCGCTACTCACAACTGTTGTGAGTAGCGCTTGTCCTTGTCCGTCTTTCTTGTGTCCGTGGTTTTATTCACGCTAAGCTACTACTTCAAATATGGACGACCAACTAGCCCAACAGTCAACTCTTCGAGAAGGTACGGGACAAGAAGGCTGGTAGCTAGCACAATAAAAGAAAAATAACAAAAGTAAATCAATAAAACAAATGGAGGGAATCGGAAGAAGAGAACGCTGTTATTCATACGCAACCGTTGGAAAAAAACTGAAATGTGACAAGTTCGCCACATTCTGGCTGTTCTCCTCTCAGTCCCAGTTACTTTGTTACTTTCCCTTTTTTCCTTCATTCGTTTATTTATTTATTTATTTATTTATTTATTTATTTATTTATTTCTATTCTTTCTTTTTCTTGCCTACAGAGTAGAACTGCAACCTTGACAGGTTGTTTATAGTTGTCTTGCACTTCCTCTTACAAAAAGGAAGGGACGACTCAAACAAAGGTACAAAAGCTCAAAGCGGTTTCGCTTTCGTACATTCGTTATTGTCGGCCCTTCCTTTTGTTTTCCAGCGTAAAATGAGGTGTAAGACAACTATGAACGTGCACCAGCTACCCCGTTTGTTGCATTGTTGAAAGATTGTAAGAATTACTCTTTGCTATTATTTTTTTTCGTAACCTGAAAGAGTTTCAGTCCCAATCTCATGTCTTGTTGCCGCTAAGAGGCGACTTCGGAAGATCAATATACGGCGTCTTTCTGTGTGCTGAAATAAATTAAGATTCTCTTTAGGTGGCCTACAGCCCCTTCATAGCGTTTTCCATCGACCATCTCAATTAAACACGTTGAGCGAGGGACTTAAACACCAGCGTGGTGCACGCATCAGTGGAATATGACACTACCTGATCACTCAAAGCCCGTGCGTTTTACATTCATGTCATTAAAATGTGATTTAAATAATTTGTTGTGCACTGAAGGAATTGAGGCTTCATATCGTTGTTACAGGGTCGACAGCTACGTATTAAGAGAGGGGGGGAAACGCATACCGAAGGTTCATTATTTCGGTTTATGTCTGCTGTTTCAGAGAGCACAGTATACAAAGTGACCATCTTGAATGACAAAAATCTCCTTCACATCCTGGAGGTAAACGAAAGAACGCAAGGGCGATACGTCTGCAAAGCCACAAATGAAGCAGGAGAGCGGGTGACTGAGTGCTTTGTGACAATAGGCGGTAAGAAACCCTTCCTTTGTTGTGTGCGTGTGTGTGTGTGCAAAACATGAAGCCACGAAAAAACGTCAACGCTCGATTGACAACCTTGACGCTTAAAATATTGCGATAACTATTATGTGAACACTCCAGGCGAATATTCACCGTCGACATCACCGCTGGCGTCGGCGTGAAGTTCCGTAAGTTCAAGTGCGTTAAGATTCTATCGCGCTCCGCGTTGGAGGTCACGTGATAAAGCGCGAACAATGCGGGGGAGGCGGTGAGAGCGCGGTACCGTGATCAAGTGCGCTGGGAGGGGGGGGGGGGTGGGCGGCGACGACTACGCTAGCCTAGCCCTGGCTGTGTATGGTGTCCTCACAGCTCAGCTTGTACTTACACCGCCCGGGCCCTATCTTGGTAATAATCACCGGTGGCTGCAAAGGTTCGATGATCCGAGATGGCTGGTGGCTGCATGTGCGCGGTCTTGCCGCGCGCCTAGGCTTGGAAGTCACGTAATCTCAAGTTTCGGAGACGCATTGAAACGAAAGGCAGCAGAAGCGTTCGATTCACTCTGTTTTCATTCTTCATCACGCCAGTGTTGTGACAGCGAGTGCCCATGGTCACCGAGTGAGATCTGTTCATGATTGCCTGTGCTTGAGTGACATCATACTTGTTAATTTAACTATTAAGCATAGGCTTACTGCAACTTATGCGGCCGATAAAACTACGATCCTTACATCGTGCAGTTGTCTAATACTTTGCTTAGCTATCAATTATTCGCCTTTAGGCGGCACTGGAACTATTTTAGAAGACCTTGCGCATTTCTCTGCATAAGTTTCGAACGAATGCAAGAAGGCGAGTCAACAGTGGTTGATATCGAAGAACTACAAGGTCTTCTTGGGTGCATTAGTGTACCATATGTGGTTTGTTTTTTAGACTGCACTACCTTCGGGATTCGACAGTATTTTTAGACTGCACTATCTCCGGAATCGGCCTACATTTTTCGTCGAGTACATCCACACTCCCGGTTGCGGTTTTAGGCACGCGCAGTTTGAACGAGCATATCTTGATTTCATTTCGACATGTTGCGCTAATTACACATTATTGCTGCTTTGATCGTATATAGCTCTACGCTAACTTAGTGCATCTTTTCCGTTTCAAGCTTCATTTTGACGCCATTTTCGTTGTACTACTAAATCATTTCATTTGACGAGATAGAAGTGGCCAGATACCCAAATCTCATAAACACCAAGTCGATCTGAAGTCTACAAAGAGGACCTTGTCCTCAAAAATACATGGCACGCGAACAATTGAAACGGTCACAAAAAGATTCTGGCTCCAATCTACTGACCAGAAGACACGGAGGATACATTTCATGTGGCTGAGGAAAACAGTCTAGCGTAAATGGCAGCCATATTTACCTTGCATAGGCTGCCGGTTTCCTTTAAACCAAAGCTTTCTTCGGCTATTCCCGCCCATTTGGGCGAACGGTTGTCTGACAGGGTTAAGTGGGCCTATCCCGTAGACATTGTAATGAAAGGTGCCACTGACTTGGTCGATTCTGTTCAGGAGCGGAACCAGGATATCTTCAAGGAAAAGGCGGGAAGAGAAGATTACAATCCAGAAGTCTTCATTTCTTTACACCGATGCCATCAAAATATTTCAGGACATATACAGTAGTAAGGCCTGCCACGCTCGGCAGTCCGACCTATCATTCTCTAAAGGGTGCCAATTAAACGGGAGCACTCTAAATTCACCTCAACTAGAATTATGTCATACTCATGTGAAAGCCGTAATATTGTCTCCCCTTATCCTGTTGATTGTGAAGTGTTGACTAGGGTTGTTGAAATAAGTGAGCGTGGTGTGCTTTTTGATAGCACTTTAAGCTTCTCGGCCCACTGTAAGCACATCACATCGCAAGGCCTGCGCATGCTCGTTTCCATCTGCAGACTTGCAAGGGATTTTCGTACCCCATTTCCATTCCTCAAATTGCTCACATACATATGTATCCCATTATTTGAACACACCTCAGTGGTGTGGAATGGCACAAGCAATGGTAATAGCATTATCAATCGAGCGTGTGTAGAAAAAGCTGATGAGTATATATATTGTTGTCTGACCTCATGCATCAACAACTTTTCAACTTTGAATAATTATCCCACACTTCCGTCAATCAGCTGCAGACGTAGACGTACCGACATCCTTTTTTTTTACGAAATTATTCATGGAATGGATTACATGCTCGGATCTACTAGCTTCTGTTTCACTGTGAGTTTTGCAGAAGACTACCAGGGAACATATCCCCTTCTTCTTTCTGGCCTCTTTTAGCACTCGCCTTTCTACAGAACGCAAAGGCTATGCAACTGTCATTTTCTTCATCTTTATATCCTTCAAGACGTGTTCTCTTTTTCTTCTGAGCTTTGCACTTTCTCTTGACCCTTTTTTCTAGCTGCACTCCTTTCCTATCTTCTCAGTTTCTCTTGCCTTCCGTGTATGTACTTCGCCTTGCAATAGTGTCTTACTGCTGGAATGTTTCTCATTGTGTAACTCTATCCTGTTCCTTATTTATCCATTCTATTTTTTATGCCTAACTATTGACCGTGGCTGTATACCTTTTTACTTTTTTCCCCCATCTGTGTGCCAGCTCTCGGACCTCAGTAATAACGTTCCTGGGCACGTTAAATGAATTGTTGATTATTATTATTATTATTATTATTAAATAAAGATGACATTATTATTATTGTTGTTGTTGTATGTAATTACCTAAGCAACAGATCATGCTTCTTTGGCATTAATAGACAGCTCTGTTTGCTGTGGGGACACTAGCGGAGTTCCTCAAGGTTCCTTTCTACGCCCTCTTCTCTTCCTACTGTTCATAAATAACATTTCGTCAGCAATTCAACTCTTCATTCCTTCTATATACTGACAATTTAAAACTATTTAAGACTGTCAACAGTGTTCACGACTGCACTGACTGCCAGAAAGAATTTTTTTCCCTTTCAAACTGATGCAAGGACAATAAGCTACTTTTAAACACTTCCAAAACTGTGGTATTAAGTTATACGCGGAAAGCACACCATGTGCAATTTTCATACACCCTTCAAGATGCTCCATTGCCAGGTGTCGATAAAATGAAAGATTGTCGTGCGTACTTCGACAAAACGCTAACCGTCTCTTCACATGCTAATAATGTGCAGAACAACGTGCCTTTCAGGCTCTTGGTATGGTTTGTCGTAGATGGCATGACTTCCACTCTCCTGTTGCCTTTCTGAAACTGTATTCTACTGTGTGCCCTCTAGTACTAGAGTATGCGTCTGTAGTTTGGGGGGGAACGTCCAAATCCAATTCTGACTTCATTGAATGCATCCAGAATAAACTGATATCCATTTCCAAGCACCACTTTTACCGTTCTGGCGACCACAGTCCAGCTCTCTCAAATATACCTCAACTCACACCTCTAAAATCAAGCTCTCTTAAATTAGACCTTCTGTTCCTCTATAAGGTGGTCTATGCAGGCACGTACCCAGAGGGGGGCACGGGGGGGTCCGCCCCCCCCCCCCCGAAGTTAAGCGGCATACGCCCCCTTCCTCCCCGCCCACACCACCACCCCTCAGACACATTCCTACAGCGCTGGCAAATCAATCTATTCGGCAGTCAACATTTTGATGCGTATTACAGCGAGAGCTGTATATGACTAACCTTACATAGTTTTTTCGTCATCCGTCAACAGAAAAAATAATCACGTGGGCCAATCCTGGTGATAGTGCAAAAAGGGTCCAAGCTCAATGGCACATACCCCTGTGGGCTCGGCAACCTGTAACGCGTCCTTCGAAACCTTCGGGATGGGCCCACGGATGGGGAGTGCTTAATGCCTGTTTCACCTCCGCCGCGGGTCGGCCCGGTATTGCACCACGTTTGGATGGACCCACGTATGCGGAGCGCTCAACGCCTGCTTCACCTCCGCCGCGGGTGGGCCCAGAATTGCACTATCTTCGGTATCGGCCCACGGATGGGGAGTGCTTAATGCCTGCTTCACCTCCGCCGCGGGTCGGCCCGGCATTGCACTACCGTCGGGCCGACCTGCGGCGGAGGTGAAGCAGGCGTTAAGCGCTCCTTATACGTGGGTGAAGCACTTTGCTTTTCGTTTGAGAGCTTTGACTGTGGTCTGCTCTTACCCGCCGTGGTTGCTCAGTGGCTATGGTGTTGGGCTGCTGAGCACTAGGTCGCGGGATCGAATCCCGGCCACGGCGGCCGCATTTCGAAGGGAGCGAAATGCGAAAACACGCGTGTACTTAGATTTAGGTGCACGTTAAAGAACCCCAGGTGGTCGAAATTTCCGGAGTCCTCCACTACGGCGTGCCTCATAATCAGAAAGTGGTTTTGGCACGTAAAAACCCCATAATTTAAATTTTGCTCTGCTCTCGCTGCCATTCCATCTTCACAGAGTGGAATGGTTGTCAATTTTTTCACTGCTTTTGGATGGCGGTACTTATAGGCATCTCCTGGGGTGGGAAGGCCAGTTTTCTCATCGATTCAGTGCCCACGCGATTAACTCGAGATGAGTTCAGTTGTCACCATCTATTCAACGATCACGCGCATCGCTGTTGCTTTGTTAGTTCAACCTTCTTTGTTCAGACTGATCCAGGGATCAGGAAAGGGATTCGGTTCATAGACAGCTGGTCTGTATGCTCGTGCAACAAGTTCCGGCCGGAGAAAACGCCAGTTGCATTTAACTTTTTTTTTGCTTCATTATTTCCTCGAGTAACGGCTCGCCGCGACGCTGGCAAATCTTCGGAAGCATATATCCACGATATGGGTTAGATAAGGTGGAATATAAATAAATGCCAAACAGCGTCCATCATCATACCCTGCAATAACCGATAAAACCATAAACAATATGATTGTCCCCCGTTACCTCGTCTGGCTTTTCATTAATTGTACAGCACTTTTCGTGCAAAACAGGCAACTGAAAAGAAGTGTCGCAAAGAGTTGAGAAATTAAGCGATCTACTAAGGGGAGAGAGCTAAGGCAACAGCCAAACAGGAAGGAAAAGCGAAAATTAGCAAATTTAAGTGCTATTTGTTAAAATATTTATGGATCAACATCTCTTTATTAAGAAGGAAGTAGAGAAAAGGCCGCCGGAAGTGGGGAACAATTCCGTGTGTTTTCAATCATGCTTCTACAGTTATCAGTGGAGCTAAGTGGCGTAGCCATTTCTCTGCTGTGCTAATGTGAGTGTTTTTCTAACCTTCCGCGGTGAGCGCAGTACGTCTAGATCCGCTGCGTCCTGCGCTCTACATGGCTGTAAGGGACTGGTGACCACGCATCGTTTCGCAACTTCCCAAATTGCAGCACGGGCCGGTTATGCCACTTAAATTGGTAGAGCAGTAAACGAGGGAACCAAGAGAACTGTGATTGTTTCGCAAACATATATATTTCTCTATAATTCTTCCAGGGTAATTCAAAAAACGCTACTAGAAATCTTCATTTTTTACTTTCGCTTGTTTATTGTTCTTGGCAGCGTTCTTCCTGCGCTTCTGTCATGCGCTAGTCGATTTGATGTGCTTCCTTGTTAGCCAAGTAAATGAGTGGTGTATCTCATAGGCGTACCTTTGAGGTACACCTTATTTCAATTCTCTTTTGCGAATTTCCGCGTCTTTATGGCGAATGGTGGGCATTATTCACGTTTGTACTAGTAAAGCTACCTCTCCCCCCCTCATTTGCATAGGGAGAGTTACCTTGGGTTGCCCACCCCCTAAAAAATATCCTGGGTACGTGCCTGGGTTTATGGCATTATACATTATTGTCCAAAGCTTCTCGATCATGTGCAATTTTCCTTGCTGCAGAAGTATACCAAGCAGCATGCCACGTTTTCTGGAGGCCTTGTTGGATTAGAGACTGTCCTATGGCTTGACTGCAAAAAAACATTTTCGGGAATAAGCTCTCGATAATTCGAGCTCGAGGGGGCCCGAAAATTTGTTCAAATTAAAAGACGTTCGAATTAAAAGAAGGACCTGTTCTTGAAGTATTTCTGCGCCATAGTACGATGCACGAACGGTGCGAGTCGTTAAATATCGCGGCGCGCAAGCACACAGCGAGCAAGAACCACGAAACTGCCCACGCCGGCCAACGCTTGCTTCCCCCGATAATGGCAGAAAGCGAAACTTCAACGAGCGGGCTAAGCTGGCGCCGGCGCGGAGACCGTCGAAGGTGAAAGAGTTACAAGGCAGTTGAAAGAAACGAGAAGAAAGGGGGTCAACCGAGGGGCCCGATTTTTATCAGTCATATCATAGGAAGCCAACAAACACTGACACGAAGGAGAACATAGGGGAAATTACTTGTGCTTAATAAATGAAATAAAGAAATAATAAATTACTGGGAATGAAAGTGGACGAAAAAACTGGCCACAGGCAGGGAACGATCCCGCAACCTTCGCATTATGCGTGCGATGCTCTACCAATTGAGCTACCGCGGCGCCGTTGAAATCCACTTTCTTGGGTATTTATGTTTCCTTCAGAACCCTGGGAGTGTTAGCCAGCGCCACCACTCAGAAACCTTGGCGGCGGATGTGCAACATCCTTTCTGCCACAGGCGTAACGAGAACGAGATCTTTCTTCGGGGGGGGGGGGGGGGGGATGAAAGGGAGGGCGAGGGGAACGTAGTTGAAGGCAGGGCGGGAGGGAAGGCAGGGCGGGAGGGAAGCTTGATGGTTGGAGCTAATTAACCCTGCCACCGACACCGAAGCAGCGGAGATGCCGAGGCCGGACTGTGCCTCCACCGCTGCTTCCCTCAATGTGCTCGCGTGGTTCTTTCCTTCGTCTGCTTTGTTAACGTTCTTCGTCCTGCGTTCTTAGCCGCGTTCTAAAGACAAGCAGAATGAAGTACTAAGTGTCGCCTTCGCGTCCTTGCATTCAGGGTCTGTCTTGTCGCACAGAATCGAATATGGCGCACTGTCTCCAACAACTTTTTTATCGGAACGTCTCCATTTAGACTCGTCATTGTAAACGAAAAAACAAGCGCAAACGAGGCCAAACCAAGCCAACGAAAACACGGCGAGCGAGAGCTGACGCGAGCAGACGATAGTGCGAAATAAGCGGTCCGGCTGAACTAGACGCGAGTACGAATAGAGCTTTTTGTCTGGCGGGTTCGCATGACAACCAGTTTCCCGCGCATACGTCACTCATATTCGTCACTCGCGGAGCCACTCACTCGCGCAGCCACTCAGCAGGAGACACGCGGTACGATTCGGCGTCCGATCCGACGTGAGGCGCCGCATGATCCGGCATGCGGCATACGATGATTTGGGGCACACGGTGCGTGCATCCGAAAGATTGAGCGGCGCGTAAGCTCCACCCAGATCAGGCCCCCCAGCTTGACTTCATAGCCACGTCGTATAAACAACTCTGCACAACACTGCTTCGCTTTGCAGACAACACAGACGCAGACAACACAGACGCCGCGGCCGACGGCGCTTACGATCCAACATGAGCTCGTCGAAGAGCGCTTATGTTTGCCAAAACAATTAACACTGTACACTTCGGTCGCCCGTAATTAAATACAATTATTTTACTCGACGCAGTGGTTGCGAAGGGCAAACGTGCAAGCGAAGCGAGCAGCCTCGCTCAGACGGTCGGTGTGTGATGTCTGCCCGCGAAATGCCCTCGCGTCCCGGCTTCCGATCTCGGCAGTAGCTCAGTGCTAGTGTACTAGGCGCTGCTTTACATAACAGGCACACGTTCGAGATAATTGTACTGCTATTTGAGAGGACGAAATTTCCGCCACGGTATTTTTTTCTTCGCGAGCGGCGGTGAAGGGTTTCTCCGAAGTCTTTCCTCTATGGCGGGGTATGGCGCCACCGCGTGATTTGGCGTGCTGCTGAGAGCATTGTCGGAGCGCGGTATGTTCGAATTAACCGTCGCAAATGCTTGTGCATTCGAATTACCGGGCGTTTTCCTCATTGAAATACGCATACCTTTAACGGTACCACAGCGTCAGTTCGAATAAACGTGGTCGAATTAAAAAGTTCGAATTAAGCGTGGTCGAATTAACGAGATTCGACTGTAATGAGTATTCTGTTACATTGACTTTTTTCAGAGTTCATTTCCTGTGTTTTGTATAAATTTAGATAATGATGTTGCATGATTAACTCCCCTTTACGTAGCTTCCCCGTTTTCTGTTTCCTTATTTGTTTCTTTATCTCAAAGGGTTCGGTCTACCATATTTGTCTTCCCTGTGTATTTTGTCTCACATATTACTTTTTAAAGTGCGCCAGTATGAGGGCGCCATAGCTGTTCCTGGGCACTACAACAAATATTTGATTGATTGATTGATTGATTGATTGCATTTGTGCCAGTATTCAGGCCTCTGGTTGTTCGTGGGCCCATAAAATGTAGACTTGTTTGTTTATTTGTTTGTATTATTTCCCAACACTGCTGCAAGGCATGCCTGGAATTATAGTAACATGACAATAATACAAAATTTGTTAGCCTGCTTTTGTCGAGTATACAGGCATTCTCAAAATATTTGTGAAAAGAAAAAATAAATGTTCCTTTTTTTCTCTCTAGAACCTGAAGAACGCAAAGACCAGGAGAAGATGGAAAAGATAAGCACTGAAACATTGGTGTCAACTGAGGACACTGTATTTTTAAAACCTATAAGTCATGAAAAATTCTTTATTAAGACAGCTGAGGAAAGAAAAATGCCCGAAGAAGAGTCCTTCATTGACCAGTTACCAAAAAGGGCAACTATTGAAGCTTACTCCCAAGTTGAAGCAACAAAACTTTTCATACAAGAAGAAATCTCTGTTCAGAAAAAGTTTGTCAAAGAGGAAGTAACTCAAGAAGAAATAAAAGAGACAAAGCAAGCAATCAAACAATGGCCAGAGCCTGTGGAACATGTTCCAGAAT
Source organism: Dermacentor andersoni (assembly GCF_023375885.2). Taxonomy (NCBI): domain Eukaryota; kingdom Metazoa; phylum Arthropoda; class Arachnida; order Ixodida; family Ixodidae; genus Dermacentor; species Dermacentor andersoni. The sequence goes on along the minus strand of NC_092814.1, from coordinate 54,667,863 downwards.
TTTTAAAAAAAGTACTAAAACCAATACCTCGGCATCAGCAAGTAATGCAAGAAGAAGTTGACATATCAGAAACTTCCCATCTTGACACACTGCCAAAACCTGAGGAAGAAGTTCGACATGCTTTGCCAGAAATACGGCAGGAAAGTGATCAACCTTTAAAACGTCAAGCACCACAGGACAAGCAGCCTAAAAAGAAACTACCTTTGCCACAACAAGAAGAAACAGAAATGCCAGAGTTTTTGACAAAAACATTAAAACCAACAGAAAAGTTCCGCAAGAAAGATATCCCAGAAAAAGTAGAGGAATCTGAACTTCACAAATTCACTAAACGAAAAGTAGTAGTGCCAGAGCAAGCGGACCAGAAAGAAGAATACACTGAAACAGAAGAAGTCACTGAGATCAGCGTGCTACGAAAATTGAAGCCAGAGGAAAGACCACAACACGGAGATGTACCCCTGACAGAGGAGACAAGTGAAGTGAGCGATTTCAGATATCCAACACGGCAGAAGGAAAAGCCACTTCACCAAAAACCAAAAGACAAACCTGAAGTTGAAGAAATTCAACTTACAAAGGAAGGAAAGCCTGAGAAGATCACACCTCAAACACTGACACCTTATGCAAGGACAGTGCATCAACTACCAATTGACGCAGAAGAAGTGGAAAAACCGGAAAAGCTCACACCAATAGAACACAAGGCTCCGGAAGCATATGAAAAGAAAGCTACCATCAAAGTTTTCCAAGTACCAAAACCAAGAATACCTGGAAGAAAAGAAAAAACACAAGAGCTTCCACTTTTGCAAGAGACCAAACAAATCATTCAAGTTGAATCAATCAAGAAAACTGAGGACATTACACCACCAAAGTATCGAGAACCAGCAGAACGAAGACCTGAAGAAAAGTCGGAAGGCCCAGCAGACACAATTGTGAAAAAGAAGGATGAACCACGAAAAATTACAACAGAGGCGACGGAGGTACCACGCATTGCTGATATTAAGAAAGTCCAGCTCACGGACATTCTCACTGAATCCACTGAGAAGCCAAAGGAAGTGACACAGATTGTTTACGAAACAGAGGAGGTGCTTGAAGAAACAGAAACAATTGATCTCGCTAAGGTATCAAAGCCAAAAAAACCAAAAAGAACAGTGATACCTGATGAAGAGGAATCGCCAACGGTAGAAGAAGCTGTAGAGCAAACAGTAGACCTACAATCAGTAGCATGGCCGAAGAAAAAACCTGGGAAAGAAGAAAAGCCTCAGCAAAAACCCGAGAGAAAAGCCGCAGTTCAAGATATTACCATACGTACAAAGGAAGAACGGCCACGCAAAATTATACCACTAGACATCACGACTGAAGCTGTGGAAATTCCAGATATCACGGATGTTAAGACTATCCAGCGCACAGATATCATCACTGAATCTCTCGAAAGGCCTAAAGAAATTGCTCAAGTTGAGTATAAGACCGAGGAAGTGGTTGAAGAAACTGAAACAATTGAACTGGCCAAGGTGCCTAAGGCAAAGAAGCCAAAGAAAAAGAAGCAACCCGAAGAGGAGGAGGAAGCACCAGCTGTGGAAGAGACAGAGCAAACAGTAGACCTTGAGTCGAAAGCACGACCAAAGGAAGAGCCAGTGGTTGAAGAAATTACTATCCTTAAAGAAGAGGAGAAACCACGAGAAATAACAACTGAGGCTGTTGAAATTCCAGATATCACTGATGTTAAGACTATCCAGCGCACAGATATCATCACTGAATCTCTGGAAAGGCCTAAAGAAATCGCTAAAGTTGAGTATAAGACAGAGGAAGTGGTTGAGGAAACTGAAACAATTGAATTGGCCAAGGTGCCTAAGCCAAAGAAGCCAAAGAAAAAGAAGAAACCTGAAGAAGAGGACGAAGTGCCACTTGTGGAAGAGACAGACCAAATAGTAGACCTCGAGTCGAAAGGACGACCAAGGAAAGAGAAGCCAAAGGAAGAGCCAGTGGTTGAAGAAGTTATTATCCTTAAGAAAGAGGAGAAACCACGAGAAATAACAACTGAAGCTGTCGAAATTCCAGATATCACTGATGTTAAGAGCATCCAGCGTACAGATATCATCACGGAATCTCTAGAAAGGCCCAAGGAAATCGCTCAGGTTGAATACAAGACGGAGGAAGTCGTTGAAGAGACGGAAACAATTGAATTGGCCAAGGTACCTAAGCCAAAGAAGCCAAAGAAAAAGAAGAAACCCGAAGAGGAGGACGAAGTGCTAGTTGTGGAAGACGCAGAGCAAATAGTAGACCTATTGTCGAAAGCACGGCCAAAGGAGCCGCCAGTGGTTGAAGAAATTACTATCCCTAAGAAAGAGGAAACACCTCGAGAAATCACGACTGAGGCTGTGGAAATTCCAGCTATCACTGATGTTAAGACTATCCAGCGCACGGATGTCATCACTGAATCGATAGAAAGACCTAAAGAAATTGCTCAAGTTGAGTACAAGACAGAGGAAGTCGTTGAAGAGACAGAAATGATTGAATTGGCCAAGGTACCTAAGCCAAAGAAGCCAAAGAAAAAGAAGAAACCGGGAGACGAGGAGGAAGCACCAGTTGTGGAAGAGACAGAGCAAATAGTAGACCTGGCATCGAAAGCACGGCCAAAGGAGGAGAAGCCAAAGGAAGAGCCAGTGGTTGACGAAATCACTATCCTTAAGAAAGAGGAAAAACCACGAGAAATCACGACTGAGGCTGTGGAAATTCCAGATATCACAGATGTTAAGAGTATCCAGCGTACAGATATCATTACTGAATCACTAGAAAGGCCTAAGGAAATTGCTCAGGTTGAATACAAGACAGAGGAAGTTGTTGAAGAGACAGAAGCAATTGAATTGGCCAAGGTGCCTAAGCCAATGAAGCCAAAGAAAAAGAAGAAACCTGAAAAGGAGGAGGAAGCACCAGTTGTGGAAGATACAGAGCAAATAGTAGACCTCGCATCGAAAGCACGACCAAAGGAAGAGAAGCCTAAGGAAGAGCCAGTGGTTGAAGAAATTACTATCCTTAAGAAAGAGGAAAAACCACGAGAAATTACGACTGAGGCTGTGGAAATTCCAGATATAACTGATGTTAAGAGTATCCAGCGCACAGATATCATCACTGAATCGCTAGAAAGGCCTAAGGAAATCGCTCAGGTTGAATACAAGACAGAAGAAGTTGTTGAAGAGACAGAAACAATTGAATTGGCCAAGGTGCCTAAGCCAAAGAAGCCCAAGAAAAAGAAGAAACCTGAAGAGGAGGAGGAAGCACCAGTTGTGGAAGAGACAGAGCAAATAGTAGACCTCGCGTCGAAAGCACGGCCAAAGGAAGAACCAGTGGTTGACGAAATCACTATCCTTAAGCAAGAGGAAAAACCACGAGAAATCACGACTGAGGCTGTGGAAATTCCAGATATCACTGATGTTAAGAGTATCCAGCGCACAGATATCATCACTGAATCGCTAGAAAGGCCCAAAGAAATTGCTCAGGTTGAATACAAGACGGAGGAAGTCGTTGAAGAAACGGAAACAATTGAATTGGCCAAGGTACCTAAACCAAAGAAGCCAAAGAAAAAGAAAAAACCCCAAGAGGAGGAAGAAGCACCAGTTGTGGAAGAGACAGAGCAAATAGCAGACCTTGAGTCGAAAGCACGACCAAAGGAAGAGAAGCCAAAGGAAGAGCCAGTGGTTGAAGAAATTACTATCCTTAAGAAAGAGGAAAGACCACGAGAAATCACGACTGAGGCTGTGGAAATTCCAGATATCACTGATGTTAAGAGCATCCAGCGTGCAGATATCATCACGGAATCTCTAGAAAGGCCCAAGGAAATTGCTCAGGTTGAATACAAGACGGAGGAAGTCGTTGAAGAGACGGAAACAATTGAATTGGCCAAGGCACCTAGGCCAAAGAAGCCAAAGAAAAAGAAGAAACCCGAAGAGGAGGAGGAAGCACAAGTTGTGGAAGAGACAGATCAAATAGTAGATCTTGAATCGAAAGCACGGCCAAAGGAAGGGAAGCCAAAGGAAGAGCCAGTGGTTGAAGAAATCACTATCCTTAAAAAAGAGGAGAAACCACGAGAAATAACAACTGAGGCTGTTGAAATTCCAGATATCACTGATGTTAAGACTATCCAGCGCACAGATATCATCACTGAATCTCTGGAAAGGCCTAAAGAAATTGCTAAAGTTGAGTATAAGACAGAGGAAGTGGTTGAGGAAACTGAAACAATTGAATTGGCCAAGGTGCCTAAGCCAAAGAAGCCAAAGAAAAAGAAGAAACCTGAAGAAGAGGACGTAGTGCCACTTGTGGAAGAGACAGACCAAATAGTAGACCTCGAGTCGAAAGCACGACCAAGGAAAGAGAAGCCAAAGGAAGAGCCAGTGGTTGAAGAAGTTATTATCCTTAAGAAAGAGGAGAAACCACGAGAAATAACAACTGAAGCAGTCGAAATTCCAGATATTACTGATGTTAAGACTATCCAGCGCACCGATATCATCACTGAATCTCTAGAAAAGCCGAAGGAAATTGCTCAGGTTGAGTACAAGACGGAGGAAGTCGTCGAAGAGACGGAGACGATTGAATTGGCAAAGGTACCTAAGCCAAAGAAGCCAAAGAAAAAGAAGCAACCCGAAGAGGAGGAGGAAGCACCAGTTGTGGAAGAGACAGAGCAAATAGTAGACCTCGAGTCGAAAGCACGACCAAAGGAAGAGAAGCCAAAGGAAGAGCCAGTGGTTGAAGAAATTATTATCCTTAAGAAAGAGGAAAAACCTCTAGAAATCACGACTGAGGCTGTGGAAATTCCAGATATCACTGATGTTAAGACTATCCAGCGCACTGATATCATCACTGAATCTCTAGAAAGGCCGAAGGAAATTGCTCAGGTTGAGTACAAGACGGAGGAAGTCGTCGAAGAGACAGAAACAATTGAATTGGCAAAGGTACCTAAGCCAAAGAAGCCAAAGAAAAAGAAGCAACCCGAAGAGGAGGAGGAAGCACCAGTTGTGGAAGAGGCAGAGCAAATAGTAGACCTCGAGTCGAAAGCACGACCAAAGGAAGAGAAGCCAAAGGAAGAGCCAGTGGTTGAAGAAATTATTATCCTTAAGAAAGAGGAAAAACCTCTAGAAATCACGGCTGAGGCTGTGGAAATTCCAGATATAACTGATGTTAAGACTATCCAGCGCACAGATATCATTACTGAATCCCTAGAAAGGCCCAAAGAAATTGCTCAGGTTGAGTACAAGACGGAGGAAGTCGTTGAAGAGACGGAAACAATTCAATTGGCCAAGGTACCTAAGCCAAAGAAACCAAAGAAAAAGAAGAAACCCGAAGAGGAGGAGGAAGCACCAGTGGTGGAAGAGACCGAGCAAATAGTAGACCTCGCATCGAAAGCACGGCCAAAGGAAGAGCCAGTGGTTGACGAAATAACTATCCTTAAGCAAGAGGAAAAGCCACGAGAAATCACCACTGAGGCTGTGGAAATTCCAGATATCACTGATGTTAAGACTATCCAGCGCACAGATATCATCACTGTATCTCTGGAAAGGCCTAAGGAAATTGCTCAAGTTGAGTATAAGACCGAGGAAGTGGTTGAAGAAACTGAAGCAATTGAATTGGCCAAGGTGCCTAAGCCAAAGAAGCCAAAGAAAAAGAAGCAACCCGAAGAGGAGGAGGAAGCGCCAGTCGTGGAAGAGACAGAGCAAATAGTAGACCTCGAGTCGAAAGCACGGCCAAAGGAAGAAAAGCCAAAGGAAGAGCCAGTGGTTGAAGAAATTACTATCCTTAAGAAAGAGGAGAAACCACGAGAAATAACAACTGAGGCTGTCGAAATTCCAGATATCACTGATGTTAAGACTATCCAGCGCACAGATATCATCACTGAATCTCTGGAAAGGCCCAAAGAAATTCCTCAAGTTGAGTATAAGACCGAGGAAGTGGTTGAAGAAACTGAAACAATTGAATTGGCCAAGGTGCCTAAGCCAAAGAAGCCAAAGAAAAAGAAGCAACCCGAAGAGGAGGAGGAAGCGCCAGTCGTGGAAGAGACAGAGCAAATAGTAGACCTCGAGTCGAAAGCACGGCCAAAGGAAGAAAAGCCGAAGGAAGAGCCAGTGGTTGAAGAAATTACTATCCTTAAGAAAGAGGAGAAACCACGAGAAATAACAACTGAGGCTGTCGAAATTCCAGATATCACTGATGTTAAGACTATCCAGCGCACAGATATCATCACTGAATCTCTAGAAAGGCCCAAGGAAATTGCTCAGGTTGAATACAAGACGGAGGAAGTCGTCGAAGAGACGGAAACAATTGAATTGGCAAAGGTACCTAAGCCAAAGAAGCCAAAGAAAAAGAAGCAACCCGAAGAGGAGGAGGAAGCACCAGTTGTGGAAGAGACAGAGCAAATAGTAGACCTCGAGTCGAAAGCACGACCAAAGGAAGAGAAGCCAAAGGAAGAGCCAGTGGTTGAAGAAATTACTATCCTTAAGAAAGAGGAGAAACCACGAGAAATAACAACTGAGGCTGTCGAAATTCCAGATATCACTGATGTTAAGACTATCCAGCACACAGATATTATCACTGAATCCCTAGAAAGGCCCAAGGAAATTGCTCTGGTTGAATACAAGACGGAGGAAGTCGTCGAAGAGACGGAAACAATTGAATTGACAAAGGTACCTAAGCCAAAGAAGCCAAAGAAAAAGAAGCAACCCGAAGAGGAGGAGGAAGCACCAGTTGTGGAAGAGACAGAGCAAATAGTAGACCTCGAGTCGAAAGCACGACCAAAGGAAGAGAAGCCAAAGGAAGAGCCAGTGGTTGAAGAAGTTATTATCCTTAAGAAAGAAGAGAAACCACGAGAAATAACAACTGAAGCTGTCGAAATTCCAGATATCACTGATATTAAGACTATTCAGCGCACAGATATCATTACTGAATCTCTGGAAAGGCCCAAGGAAATTGCTCTGGTTGAATACAAGACGGAGGAAGTCGTCGAAGAGACGGAAACAATTGAATTGACAAAGGTACCTAAGCCAAAGAAGCCAAAGAAAAAGAAGCAACCCGAAGAGGAGGAGGAAGCACCAGTTGTGGAAGAGACAGAGCAAATAGTAGACCTCGAGTCGAAAGCACGACCAAAGGAAGAGAAGCCAAAGGAAGAGCCAGTGGTTGAAGAAGTTATTATCCTTAAGAAAGAAGAGAAACCACGAGAAATAACAACTGAAGCTGTCGAAATTCCAGATATCACTGATATTAAGACTATTCAGCGCACAGATATCATTACTGAATCTCTCGAAAGGCCCAAGGAAATTGCTCAGGTTGAATACAAGACGGAGGAAGTCGTCGAAGAGACGGAAACAATTGAATTGGCAAAGGTACCTAAGCCAAAAAAGCCAAAGAAAAAGAAGCAACCCGAAGAGGAGGAGGAAATGCCAGTTGTGGAAGAGACAGAGCAAATAGTAGACCTTGAGACTAAAGCACGACCAAAGGAGGAGAAGCCAAAGGAAGAGCCAGTGGTTGAAGAAGTTATTATCCTTAAGAAAGAGGAAAAACCACTAGAAATCACGACTGAGGCTGTGGAAATTCCAGATATAACTGATGTTAAATCTATTCAGCGCACAGATATCATTACTGAATCTCTGGAAAGGCCTAAGGAAATTGCTCAGGTTGAATACAAGACAGAGGAAGTTATTGAAGAGACCGAAACAATTGAATTGGCCAAGGCTCCTAAGCCAAAGAAACCAAAGAAAAAGAAGAAACCTGAAGAGGAGGAGGAAGTGCTAGTTGTGGAAGAGACAGAGCAAATAGTAGACCTTGAGTCAAAAGCACGACCTATGGAAGAGAAGCCCGAAGAAGCACCACAAGAAATTACAACAGAGGCAGTAGAAACACCAGATATTGCATACATTAAAACTATCCAGCACACTGATATTGTCACTGAAGCTGTGGAGAAACCTAAGGAAATTACAGAGCTAGAGGACATCACCGAAGAGGTCGTTAAAGAAACAGAAATATTTGATGTAGCTAAACTTAAGAAGCCTAAGAAGCCTAAAAGAAAAGGGAAGCCAGAGGAAAAAGAGAGAGAAGATATTACAGTTACAGAAGAAATATCAATTGTTAAGAAAAGGACAGTAGAAACTGCCAAGGACTTTAAAGATGTTCTTCAGACTGAATTCACACAAGCACATGTTTCTGAGGAGTTAGTTGTCTCTGAATTTCCAGAAGCCACAAGTGCCCACATAAGCCTTGTTGAAAGCCGTCCTGTTGTTATAGAAGAAATTAGCAGTGAGTTAAACACTGGTGAACTGGAAACTGATGAAAAGCCAAAGGAAGAGAGACCGCATACAGCATTAACAGAAAGCAAAGCAGTTACTATTGAAGAAGCATTCACTTCTGAAATGCCAGAAACTGTGAGTGTGCCTCAACAAGAAACACACGAGGCATCACAAAGTGTAATAATAGAAGAAAAGTCGCTGGTTGTTGAGGAGACCACATGTGAACAGTATGCTCCAGAATTCCTTGCTAAGGCACCCAGAAAAAAGCAAAAGGCAAAAAAAGTCCTCGAGCCTCAGCAATCAGTAGAAGTATTGGAAGCTGAAACCCTTTTGAGTACGCTAGAGTTAAAAGCACTGCCAAAAGAAAAATACCAGAAAGCACTAGGCATACTAGAGGAACAGTGTCTTGCTGTTAGTGACATAGGAGAAGAGGAAATAGCATCGGAGTTTGCTCCTGATGATGTTCTCTCAAAGGAAGCAAGCAAGACTTTGCTTCTCTTTCCACAACGTCAAATTGATGTGATAGAAGTAATACCGGGTGTTGCCAGTGAGGAGCTTGTTATTGAAAAAACAGCAGAAAAGAAAGGAAACTTAACCTTTGTTGAAGAGTCAAGAGAAGTTTCAGCAATTTTGGAGGAGATTCCTGCTGAGTTCCAGTCTGTAGACGTTCCAACAAAAGCTCTTACATCTAGAATAACTGAAACAGCCAGGAGTTACCCACAGTATGAAGAGCAGGCAGCGGAATTTCATGAGGACATACCTATACAAGCGCACGCTGGCGAAAGTCATGTAGAATTGACAAGAGGAACACCTGCAGTGCATGAGGTAGCTACTGAATTTTTGGCATCAGTGGAAAGGGAATCTGTGGCGTCAGTTTCACATGTAGAGATTCCCAGAGAAGTCACCACAACTGAAGAGATGGCTGCTCATTTTGATATATCTGCACCAGAAAAAACACATCTAACAGTTGAGTTCACAGAGGTTCCACGCGACGCCATTGAGATCCATGAGCTAGCTGCCGAATTCAAGGCAGATACAGTGAAATCATTGCAACCAGGATCGACAAATACAGGTGATGTGAAATCCTGTGTTGACACTGTAGAGATGGCACCATTATTTGAGGCACCATCAGTCAAGGAAGAAACCCTTGTGAAAGATATTGTTGATGTTCGAAGGGAGACTCTATTCATTGAAGAAATACAAACAGAAGAGCAAACCCATGAAGCAGGCCTTGCAATCATTCCAGAGAAGAAAACTGCCCAGTCGTCGAAAGTCCTACCATCAGAGCACCTCTCCATTCAGGTAACATGTTTTACAATGTTGATGCAAGCACAGACAAAGTTACAAATTCAAACAAGAGTGACATGAAGGGATTTTTTTAGCACATTAAGAAAAATAATTGTCATTTAAAAGATATTCAAGTGCCATTTTGTAATGCAGTTCAATTGACAACAGGTTTTGCGTGCTTTCAGATTACTATACAACTTGTTACATACAATGTTTCAGTGAAGACTTTAAATAATTATTTAACACAGTGCAGTATAAATAATCACATTATTCAGATGATATATTATTTATGCTAGCAGCCATGATAATTGTATTAGATTACTGAAAATTTCCAATCAACGATATTTCACTAATTGAAGTAATTTTTATAACTGCCTTATGGCACATAATGTAATTTCTGAATAGAAGCTAGTCAATGCTCCAGGCACATTCACTTATTAAGAATCCAAAGGCTGCCACCAGTTATGGAACATTCATCCCCAATATCTGCCAGGCATTCGTTATTCCATACAGTTTTCTTTCGCAGTGCATAAAAAAGGCTCTATGAGAACATAAGTGAATGCATTATGATAAAATGTCAGTATAAAGTAAAAAAAATATATACACCTGAAGAAATATTTAATTGCTCTCAAAATTTAGTACACCATTTAGTGTCTTTACAGATGATGTGCTTTCTCTCTGTAAACGGTCAACATTTGTATGGAGTGTATATTGTATGTTTAAAACAATTTCCCTTTGGTTTGTACTAAAGTAAGTTAATAAACAAAAGCCAACTAGCTTTTGTCTCACACATGGGTAGGAATAACACAACTTTTTGGTAGCTTTTGCATGATTTGACAGTTTGAAACTGAGAAAATATATTTTGCAGAAATTTCACTGAAAATGGAACATATAGCTCCCGATCAATTAGGGCCTTAGGTTTCATTATGTGCATTTGAAAATATATGAACACTGGGCCAGTTTGTCTTGTGCTTTCCGTTTTTGTGCATGTACCTGTCTTCAATATCCATCGCAGCAAGAACTTGATCAGCATGATGCAAGAACTTGCAGCAATGTTTATAAAATAAAATAGGGTCACTTTCATGCACTGCCAGGCTAAAAGTAATGTGTGTTAGTTACTGCAAAATGTTGGTGTGCATGTGGAATTGAAGTGAGGTAGTTATTGGTAGAGGCATTGCAAGCAGGGAGTGGCATTGCACCCCAGCATATGGCAGTATACACCTGTATGTTTGGGCACAAAGTTTATGCATTTTGTGACCATAAAGACAGAGGTGCAACAATTTTCTATATGGGACAGCATGGTTACTAAGTTGCCACATTTTTTCTGCGTATACATGCTTAAAATGGCAGTATTAACCAGGCTATAGTCATGCGATTGCAGTCTCTCGTAGGGTATCATTAATTTCACCTTTGTCACATAACATCGCTAAGCTAGACAATCATGCTCCATCACTAGTCAAGTAATAGAGGACAGAAAATTCTGCACTGATTGGAAATTGATTGATTGGAAACCCTCTACCTGGCAGCAATAAAGCAAGGCTAAGAAAATACTGTATTACTGGTCGCATAGGAACCAAACGCATGACCTTTCAGCAATATGGCTGGTGCTATAGGAAGTAAGCTTCCAGTTCATCAGTGACGGCAGGTGCTTGGAAAAGCTACTACTGCTTGCAAAGCATGTGCTGCATGTTAATGTATGCAGTAGTAAGAAAGAGGCTGATGACTGTGACCTCAAGGGAAAATTAGGCCATGAGGAATAGGGAGAAAACGCAATGGTACTAGTTTAGCACATAGACTGATCACTTGAAAAGAAAATTTAGCGGATCCTACGGTTATGTGGAAATGTGTGTTCAGCGAAGCTTTCATTCATGTTTGCATAATATAGTTTACACGAGTATAAGGGAAAATAATAGTATGGACAGAAATGTTTCTATAAATGACCGCAGGTTTGAAGTAATTCTTCATTTCTCTTCAGCCAACTTCTGTTTTCTGTTACTGACTTCTTCCCTTCTCTGTAGCTCAACACTCCTTGCTTATTGCATGGTATGATTCTATTTTGTTTGTTTTTGTTGACCTGAGTGGATTTGTTCATTTTCCCTTTTCTTTGTTCATTTCACTTATTTCTCCACACTTCTTCACTTCTCTGTAGCTCATTGCTCCTCACTCATTCACGCTCTGGTGCCATTTTCTTCACCTCATTCATTCTCCACACTCGACTGCTTCGGTTGCATACTTCTCGTTCACTTCTCTGTAGCAGACTTCTTCAATTTTCTGTTGCTGATTTCTTCAATTGCCCCCTGTTCTAACTTTATTTATAATTCTGGGGTTTTACTTGCCAAAACCCGGACCTCTTGTTCTGGTTGTCTATGCGTGAACATAGTGGCCAAAGTTCCCTACTCGGCAAGACAGCACCCGCAAAGTTGTGGGAAGAGGCAAAGAAATTTTCATTTAAAACACCGCGAGCTTCTGTTTAACCACCTTTAGTATGATGGCAAATGTCTATTTAGATTAAGTTGCCTCATTTGCTGTTCGCAACTATGAAAGGATGTTGCAAGAAGATAAATGGCTCAACCTATATGGTCATATGGGAGATACCATCTCTCCGATGCTATTCACAGCGTGTTTACAGGAGGTATTCAGAGACCTGGATTGGGAAGAATTGGGGATAAGAGTTAATGGAGAAAACCTTAGTAACTTACGATTCGCTGATGATATCGCCTTGCTTAGTAACTCGGCAGACCAATTGCAATGTATGCTCACTGACCTGGACAGGCAAAGTAGAACGATGGCTCTAAAAATTAATCTGCAGAAAACTAAAGTAATGTTTAACAGTCTCGGAACAGAACAGCAGTTTGTGATAGGTAGCGAGGCACTGGAAGTGGTATGGGAATGCATCTACTTAGGGCAGGTAGTGACCGTGGATTCGGATGCTGAGACTGAAATAATCAGAAGAATAAAAATGGGCTGGGGTGCTTTTGGCAGGCATTCTCAGATCATGAACAGCAGGTTGCCATTATCCCTCAAGAGAAAAGTGTGTAACAGCTGTGTCTTACCAGTACTCACCTACGGGGCAGAAACCTGAGGCTTAAGAAAAGGGTTCTACTTAAATTGAGGACGACACAACGATCTATGGAAAGAAGAATGATGGGTGTAACGTTAAGGGATAAGAAAAGAGCAGATTGGGTGAGGGAACAAACGTGAGTTAATTACATCTTAGTTGAAATCAAGAAAAAGAAATGGGCATGGGCAGGGCATGTAATGAAGAGGGAAGATAACCGATGGTATTTAAGGGTTACGGACTGGATTCCAAAAGAAGGGAAGCGTAGCACGGGGCAGCAGAAAGAACATTAAGAAGTTTGCAGGGACGACATGGCCACAATTAGCGCATGACCGGGGTAGTTGGAGAAGTATGGGAGAGGCCTTTGCCCTGCAGTGGGCATAGCCAGGCTGATGATGATGGTATGGTCATGGTTCTACATAATCACCATGTTCAATGCCTAACAATACCATCACCATTTTCACTGCCTAACAAGAGAACTCTAACAAGCATGAGCAGCAGGCAGCTATTGTGAATGTAAATTTTTCAGCCACCGACACAGCATGGATTATCCTGTCAGCATTGTTCTTCACTTACCATCAACCACTCAGAAGCCGAAAGAATTAAAGTTGCAATAAAAATTCAAAGTGCACGTATATTGGCACACTGAGTAATGAAAGACTGGCATTACATTTTATTCGTATTTTCTGAAAATGAACACTGCCACAACTACACATGTTGCATTTGCATGTACAACAGGGTACTTGCATGAGTAGTTAAAGCAGTGCCTTCGAGGTGGCAAGGTTTCAACAGCAATAATGCCAATAGCTGCTATAGCCCAAGTGTGAGATCGAACTAATAAGCCAAGCTGGCTTGCAGTCTGTTTATAATTCGTTGCATTAACGCAAATTGAAGATTATGCGGAAACTGTTTAGATTCAGTAGTTATATACACATAGTGGAAAGGGTTTTTTTTTTGGCATAACTAGGCAGTCCTTGTGAAACAGAGAGAACAAACTAATATATGCATCATAACATCACATTTGCTTTTATTTCAACAAGTACTACAGATGCACACGAAAAGACGCTAACTATTGTGGTCTCATTCACATTGCTAACCTAATGCATGAGTCAGGCTCGTTCTGGATGGGAGATGGAAGAAATGTGCCTGTCATATGCATCTTTCATACTTGTGTCTAATTTAGGCCAAATGCTTTGGTATCCAAAGCTGGCTCTGTACTGCTTGCATTTCTTTCTTGATGCCCAAACACTCTTAAGTATACTCAAGTTGATCTTCATATAGTAGGTGTTGTGCACAGGTCTTTCTGAACCTCTTTCCATTGCAATACGCATGCCCGTACAAATCTGCCAGCTTTATAGTACATGACCAAAACTTTGCCAGTGTACGCAGCGACTCTGTTTTATTGATTACGTCTACCATTGCAAGTTACCAACGTTTGCAAGTTTTGAGCTTCACATGCAGGATATTTGTAAACTGAAGCATAATTAAATAAATAATCATGTTTCCGGAGTTTCCAAAAATGATCCAGCAATCGTTGGCAGTGCTGGAGATGCCACATACATTTCTTTGTGTCAGTTTGTGTAGTTGAGCCACTCAATGATTTGCTGTCTGGCAAATTAGTGGGTTGCTGACTTATTAGAAGATGTGCTAATGTGCACGATTATAGGAATCTATTGATCTCAGTCATGTGCTGTACTCAGTAGTTGTGAACACATGACAACCCCAATGAGGAAAGTACCGAGTTGTTCTAAAAAATATTTGATCGAAGGAGTTCGCAAGAAATGTCTTAGGGCTTCACTAACCATTTCCACCTATCCCCTATCCTCAATCATGAGGTACATGAAGTATTTAGAATTAAATATTTGTGTAGAGATGCACAAGTGGAGTTACTTTCTTCCAGCATTGTCATAATAAATGAAACTTGGCAATCCTTGTCTTGCCGCAAAAAATGGTAGAATGCCAGCAGGAAAGCTTGTGCCCATTCAAAGCATGTTACTCTCGTGCATAGTTAGTTATGCCAGCAGCACATTAAAGAATCCAAGGTGGTTAAAATTAATCCAGAGTCCCCCACTACACCGTGCCTCATAATCAGGTTGTGGTTTTGGCATATCAAATCCCAGAATTTAATTTGATTTTAGTTATGTGAGCAACTAGTATGGTGTACACTTTGTGATTGCAGCTTCAAGTTCTGTTTGAAAAAATTGGGTCCTTTGATATCGACTCCAGTAGCTTTCAATAACACAGACCTCTTATAGTTGCATAGCTATGATGGCTTTGGTCAAAAACATGCCTGAATCATGCAGCAGGTTATCGCTATCTTTGTCACACACCATGCCCATATAACCCAAAACAGGTCGCCGACATAGTTCACTGAAGCTATTGTGCCTTTACACATCATGTAAACATGCAAAGCTCCTAGCCCCAGAACCGCAAAGTGATGCATGTCTAGCAGCAACAATGAATGTTCGGTTTTTGGCATTTATTTGACGCTTTCCAGTCCTCCACCAATGCATACTAGTCTGTATTCGTCCACAAAATAGCAAAGGTCTGCCAGGTTTTAATTCTCTTGTAAACACTGCCTTTTAAGCTGGATCGGTAGTTCTGCTGTTAAAGCATTTCGAACCAAGTGAATCCAATGATGCCTCACCAATAAAATGCTCCACAGTGAGCCATTCCTCACTTGCTTCAACATTCTGCACAAACTTTATGCACCTGCGCAGTATCTCATAGCTGCTTAAAAATTAAGAACTATACCTTGCCACTTCAAACATATTAACTGGCCTGCTTTTATAATTACAGCATAATATGTTACGGGCATGGGTTAGTGGTCATGCAAGAGTCGGCTTCTATTTCTGAGCATTTCATGTGGGGCCAGTGGTATGGATTCTGTTATGTGCAAACTGGCCCTTGTTACAGGAATTCCTGTTAGTAAAGGCATCAAAGGAGATTACTTTCAGCTAAGGCATTTCTGTTTAACTCTCTTCTCACTTTACTTTCCAAAATTATGAAGTTTCTTCTTAGATTATTATTTTCTTTTAACTGCGACTAACGAGTAGCTGTCACCATTATATAGTGGCTAAATTTCCTTATTTTACGTTAACTTCTATAGAAAAAAATAGGGTAATGGTTCTTGTTTCCTGGACAAATTTATTTTGTTACCTCGAACACCCCTTGTGAGAGGTATTACATTGAAGGGCGGAGGGGGGGGGGACAAAATACTGGATGAGGTGGTTGATAGTTTTTGATGCACTTTATTTTGCTGGGATAGTAATGTGTACAACATCGGTTCCCGTCTCTTGATGTTCATACAGAGAAGCAATCTGTAGGAACACGTATAGAATTAGAATGGTAATGTCTATTACAGTACAAGCTGTGTACAAGTGCAAAAACCCCAGACTGCAGCTGGAGTCCATAAACATGGGCACAATTTGGCTTAGGTAGCAGTTGAAAAACAAGTATGAAAGGAGAGACAGGGACACACGTAGCACAACATGTGTATGTGTCGCTCGTTTTGTCGTTTTGTCCCACGACACAATATTTACATTAACTACCAGATTCCATACTCGTGTGTCATGGGACACCGGATAACATGTACATTTTGAAAGGGGGCGCTTCATAAACAGCTACTGTATCATTCATCTAAAGAAAGGAGGAGTACGAACTAAACAAGAACAAGGGTCAAGCACTCATCCTGCATGTTTCCTTGTCCTCTGCCATTGTTCAACATGGGCGCCTTTTCTATTCACAAAGGAATATGTATCAACTCTATTTTCTCTACGCATTTTATAGGTTTTATGACATGAACCATTGTGCAAGATGTATACAAAGTACATACAACTTGCCGTGAGGTCCGAGATATCTAGCAGTTTATAAACCCAGCACGGTGCATCCAAGCAGACCACATGCGCTCCACTGGTGCCTCCATGTCTACTTGACTTACCTTTACAGGTGTCTCAAGTGACACCAGATCATGGGACGAGCGAGCTTCCTACTGAAGTGCCTACACAAAAGCATCTCAAGCACTCTATTGTGGAAGGAGTGTCCATGACACATGAGGTGGCCACTGTGCTTGGTAAGTTGAGATGAAGCATATTGGCATTGAGTGCCAAACATGTTATTTTTTGTATGTTAACACTCACTGTGATATATATTTACTATTTAAGTGAAAAGCCCTCAAATGAAAAGAACTATGGGCAGATGGTGATATGTTCAAGGTAAGTTACATGTGATATTAACCGCAGTTGGTTGCCATTAATACATTTGCTTGACAAATTGCCTATAATTGCTACTCAAGCTGCGTGTCAAACTAACGTACCACTGATCATATCTGTTCTTCCGACCAGCTGCAGTTACATTGTAGACCAGTTGTATAAATCTGGAACATGCAGGAAGGAGAAAACAATAAAATAATTGAGAGATCATTAAAAATGTAGCTGGTACTGTCATCTTGAGTAGGAATTGCGAATTGAACCAAGTGAGCCATAGCATAACTATGGCACCACCTTGTTGCTAGATGAGTAAACATTAGGGTGGTAACTTTTAACTTACCAAATGAAAAAGCTAACGTACATGTATAAGCAGCACAGCACATAACGTTCCTCACGAGACTTCTCCAGCACTTGAATAAGTAGATCAGTACAAATAAGACAAACTAGCTGTTGGCAGAAACAGTGCAAATGTTATACAAAATGAGCCTTGCAGTTTTACAGGGCTAGAAAACTGCATTATATAGGCTGTGTGTTACAAGTGGTCTACATTTTTGCTTTTAAAGAATTTCAACTCACATACTGCAATACTATCGGCAATGCTTTCAAACTTATGATTAACATGCCTTTTCACAATGACACTAATGAGTGCCTCATAAGTCTCCATAGAGGTGCAATATAAACACCAACTCTTATTTCTGCACATTGGATTTATGTTCACACAGCCATCATGTTTAACAGCTTGTGCAGCCAAAATACACTGCCAAAGTTCCCAAATTCTAAAATTCAAAATAGAACATGTAACTTGCAATTGACGCAACTTGGATATAAGAAATGTAACCAATATTGATATTAACTGTGGCATGTATGAGTAAACATGTCATCTTTTAGTGTATCTGCACTAACCTTAATTTAAGACACCGCATTAGAAACTGTTCAAGCACTTACAGCTCTGATAGAACAGATTACATAACAGATGATCATATGCACAAGGAAAATATTTACCAAAGAACATTTTTATGCAAGGCAAACATAGGCCTTTTCTTCGACATTTTCTTAGGTATTTAGAGCAATGAAAGCTTGATAGCGCATACCCTGTGCCCTGGTGCAGCTTCATATCTGCCATTAATGCTCAAAAACATTCCTTTTTTTCTCAAGTGTGCACAAGCTGTGACATCAGGAACACGATTCTTCTGGTTATATTTGTGAAAAAAATAATTTTAAAGCATTCCTGAAACATTTTACAGCATACGGGAACAACATAGCATCAGTGAAGCATATTTGGCATTTTAAAATGAATTAAATCTCTTTAACTAAAATGTGTACTTCTTTTACCTTATATTTTTTCCTTCTGTCATAGTGACAACAGTATTGCAGCTGCCACAAATGCTCATACTTGCAGCTAAAGACTGGAAGGAATTTATTATAACCATGTTTAATTTAACTAGTGGTGCACATGGTTACTGTAGTGTACTGCTGAAATTTGCAAGCAGGAATGAAAGGGGCAAAACAACATAGGACTGTCGTGTTGGCTCTCCCATGTTGTGTTTGTAAATTTAGGCTGTACACTGCACTAATGAGGAATGAACTATCTCAGATGAAACTGTTTTTTGGTGCACATTGTTATGAAATAACGTGCCAAAGTTTCACAGCAGTATGTATTATGATTGATGAGCGTGTTGTACTTGCAGAGCTCATAAGTAGCAAATAGCTCAAGGGCAATTAAAGTAAACCTCCCTGCTCAAACTTTGAGTTTCAATTTATTATTAATTCAAGATACAATCCATTAGATACAAAGTATATACAGAATTTGTCAATCAAGATACTGTTGCAGTTTATACAGAACATGTATACTAAAGCTCATCCATTTAAAAGTAATGTGCACTAAAATTTATCACATAGACATATTTTGATGTATTAAAGTAACACAATATCATGAACATCAGGGTGATGTGAGAAGCTATAGATGGCAGTAGTGGCAGTATTGTTTCAAGTGGTTCTATGGTCACACTTTGCAGTGTGTCACTTGAAGTGATGCTATGAAGTTCTTGTAGACATGCACATAACCAAATTATGTGTCCCACAGGTCAACAGGCACATATTAAGTGCCAACCACTCGGGGCTCTTGCATGCACTGTAAAAAACTTATTCGATTTCACTTAATTTTTATACAAGTTCTCTTTTCATCTTATGGCGACTTGTGTCATTTTTTGAAGCAGCCACTGTAGTTGTAGTAGTACATAAAACATGCACAAAATGCCAGATCTGAGTGTGAAATATTTACCAGACTAGCAATATATTGTTTTTCTTTTTTTTATCACTATCTCAGAAATTGAGCGAAACGAGGTGCACATGTACTCCATTTGTCACAAAAAACAACAACAAAATGCAAGCTCTGGTATCCAGAAAGGACCTGTAGCTGGAATAGGGCAGACAATGCACCTCATGCCATAGTGATGGTGTTCCAAAGCATGAGAAAGTGTTTACGTATACCATGACTCATACTATTAATAAAAATTTTCACTCACTGTAGAAAGTGAAACAAAGACCATATCTCCAGACCATATCGTCCATATCTTACGAGTACTAGCAGTACCTCCTGAACCACCGCACATGCCCTCGTGACTGTTTCAATGATGACAAATCTTATATAATGTGACGTTGTTATACACTGTACCATTGTTCTTCTGAAAAATGGAGTAATTACAGTACATAGCATCAATTATAGTTTGGCTTAGGAAGCAAAATTATTTAAAAATAACATGGGGTTTGTTGGGAGCTCGGTTTAGCGAAGGCAAGTAATACACATTTTGAGAGGTTGAGAACGGAGAGTCGACTGGCTTTATTCCATAGTAAAAGCAAGTTTGCCGAGTGGCTATGGTGGCACCCTAGCCGGGCAGCCAGCTCACTACCAAGAAAGAGCAGGAGGCAATGACCACCACGTGGAGGCCAGGCGACGTAACTAGATTCCCCAGAAGTGGGGACATGTAGTGATGGGCGGTCGCTAAAAAGACTCCCCCCTAGAATGCCGGAGGCTTAGGTGTGAATGGCGGAAGGAATGAAGCGCTAATGTTCAAGATAGGCTGATTTCACGCGGTCGAAGGACACTGTCTCTTCTTTACCACAAATGTCAATCTTCAAGGTTTTCTCAATGAGACAATAGTGGCTTGAAAGAGTCACGCCGCAGAAAGACGTGCGTGGTTGTGTCCATTGTTGGGAAACTAAACACAAGCTGCTCGCGGGCGATACGTGGGGTCACGACTTGTTGGAAATCAGTTCAGCAGAGGCAAGTAATATACGTTTTGACAGGTTGAGAATGGAGAGTCGACTGGCTTTATCCCACAGTAAAAGCAGGCTTGCCGAGTGGCTGTGGTGGCGCCCCAGTCGGGCAGTCACCACACTTCCAAGCAAAAGCAGGGGGCAATGACCCCCGCGTAAAGGTCAGGTGAGGTAACTGGATTTCCCAGAAGTGGGGACAATGTGTAGTGACGGACGGTCACTACAGGCTCACAAAATGGAAGTGCAAAACAAAATAGCTTTACACAACTAAGAAGGTGATAACCAGTCAAGCCACTCGCACAAAAATTCAGCCATTCGAAGTCAAAGACTCACTTGTGTGAGCGGCACTGAAAAAAAAAACGTTTGTTGATTCCTTATTTTGTATTCAGTAGCACTGCAGGTCTGGTGATCAGCATTTTGTGTACCTCACATGGTCATAACTTGGCACAGGCATTACTAATAGATCACTAATAGTAGTTGGTTTTGTGAGAAGGCGTGAGAAGGGTATATAATCTTGAATGATCACTTTCGAGAATACTTTCGCCTTCGCGTGACATAGTGCTCAACCAGCCAATCAGCTCAACCAGTTTTGCTCAAGCAGCCAATAAATGCAGACTAAATGTGATATCGCCGGAAGCAACCATCCGAGAATACGTCCTGTTATCTGTTTCTCACAACATTATTTTATGTCACTCGAATGTAGGTGACCACGAGACCCGGTGCGCTGATGTCAAATATGTTCTTCTCATGTGCTGCCTGGCTTGAGCGTGGAGAGCCATGCACTCTTCCACAGTCTGCCGATACTGGCTCGCCATTGGGTCCCCCGTCTAGCGAGGAAGCCACAGGGTGAAGGAGCACTTCCCTCAGAGCACAGGGTAGGCAGCCGCTTCGCATTGGCGAAGCTGAAGCTTCGGGTGGTCCGTGTCAGCTGTCATCTCCGACGATGGTGTCAGTCTTTAGGAAGGCCGGCCTAATCCTGTCCAGGGAGAGACTGTCTTCGCATCCATTGAGGACGAGGACGAAGTGCTTGGGGCAGCGCTTGATGACCTTAAAGGGTCTGTCATAAGGTGGCTGTAGAGGTGGTGGGACCACATCATGCTGCACAAAAACGTGCATGCAGTTGCCGAGAGCACGACTGATGAAGGTGTGTCATAAGTGCTGACAGATTTGAACAGGAGACACGGCATTCACAGCAATCCTGAGGCAACTGGTCCCCGATATCAGGCGACTGAGCTTGCGAAGTACCGAAGAACTGGCCAGGAAGCCTTAGGGTCGTGCTGAACACGAGCTCTTCTGTACAGCAGAAAGCATCAGCCCGTATTGCACATCATCGTGGGAACTCCATAGCAGCTGATCCACAATGCGATGAGTCCACGGGTCATTGACTCTGCCGTGATGTTGCTGAGTGGTAGAGCTTCAGGCCATCGTGTGAACGGGTCGATGTATCTGAGCACATATTGGCTGTTTTTAGCTGAAGGCAGTGAGCGAACTAGGTCAAAATGCATGTGACTGAAGCACGAATGTACCAAAGTGAATAACTGTGTGTCGCTGAACTTTGGCTTGCTGGCACTTGAGACAAGTACTTGTCCAGCGACGGACATCAGTGTTCATGCATGGCCAGAGTATCATGTCATGACGAGGTGCTGAATCAGATGGTTTCCAGGATGCGACAAAGAATATAAAACATCAAAGACACTGTGATGAAGTGGTACTGGAACGTAGGCGCAAGAGCAATTAGCAGAAGTGTCGCAAACCAAGGAAACCGCACAGCATGGAAGTGGCACGTCTTTCAATGCAAGAGAGCTGTCCTTATGTCAAAGAGCCAGCAGTTCGCTGTCCTCTCATTGTGCTGTAACCATGGTAACCAATCCACAAGCGGACACTCGTCAATAGTCACATTGACTTCTATCCGTGACAGGCCGTTAGCAACGGGACTGTCAGTACCACGGACATGTCAGATGTCACTTGTAAATGCGTAAATGTAGGCAAGTTGGCAGATCTCACGGGATGTGTGGGAAGAATTGGCAGCAGTCAAAACGTACATGAGCGGCTTGTGGTCCGTAAGGATGTGAAATTCCCGACCTTCGAGGAAGTGGCGGAAATGTTTTACCATCAAGTAGGCCGCCAGCAGTTCGTGACAGAAGGTGCTGTTATGGCACTCAGGTGGTGCAAGCTTTCGTGAAAAGAAAGCTACTGGATGCCAACCTTCATCGGGCAATTGCTGCAGTACTGCTCCGACAGCAACGCTCGAGGCGTCAACCGTGAGGGACGTGAAAGCGTCGCACTTTGGATAAGTGAAAAAGGTTGTGTTAGCGAGAGCCTCCTTGATGGAGCTGAAGGCTGTCTCAGCGTCATCTGTCCAGCAGATGGCACCGTTCAACTTTGTTTTACTGTACAGCAGGAAATGAAGCAGGTGCAGGATGGTGGTGCCGTAAGCAATCAACCATCAGTAGTAGTTGGTGAGACCACGAAATTCCCACAGTTTCTTTGCAGTCGAGGGACATGGAAACTGGATGATTTCTTCCACATGAGGCGATGGAGGAGAGATCCCATGGGAATCCACGCAATGACCAAGGAAGCACCGCCCCTCTCCAATGCAGGAATGCCAAACTCACTCTTGGGTCCATTCACCATAAATCCGTAATTTCGGAGGCGCTCAAAAACTTTACGAAGATGAACATCATGAGCATCTGCTGAGTTTCTGAAAACGAGGACATCATCAATGTTTGCGAAACACCCTGTCAAGCTACGGAGCACTAGGTCTACGAACCGTTAAAATGTTTGAGCGGCATTTAGTGGACTGAAGGGCATGCGTAGATATTAAAACATGCTAAAAGGTGTTATGATGGCAGTCTTCGGCATGAAGAAGATTCTACAGGTGTTTGGTGGTATGTTTTCACCAAGGCAATTCTTCGGAAGATGGTGCAGCCATGCAACGAAGAAGTGACGTCTTGTATGTGTGGTATCAGATAGCGGTCCGGTACCGTCACCTTGTTAAGAGCATGGTAATCACCACAAGGCCACCTGTGGGGTTGGAGACCATGTAGAGCGGCGACGACAGGGACCGGATGAGGTGCAGGTATATCTGAGCTCAAGCTTGTGCTTGAACTCTTGCCGCCCAATCTTGTAGCGAGCAGGAGCGAGACGATGAGGAAGTGCGAAATTGGGTGCTCCGACCGCCACGATGCGATGTGTAACGTTGTGACTTACTGGTTCTTCACGAAACGGGGCTCAAAATAGGTCAGAGAATCCTTGGTGAAGTGTGGACTACGGTGGGGACACTTTACAAGACGCGAGGGTGTTAAGTGCGATGTCACACCTTGAATCGTTAAGCTTGTTGCGCTCTCCCTTGGGCGGCGCCTAGAACCCGGATAGCGCGCGCCCGCATGAGAAGAAATTAAAGACGGCGCCTCGTCATTCCACGCGAAGCCACGGCTCGCGGTTCTTTTCTGGCGTCGATTTGGGTCACCTGTCTTTCTCCTTCGCTCCTGAGGCATAAGCCTACAAGTGGTGACCTAGGACGAACACAATGACTGATCCGCCCGAACCCTCCACCAAACAGGATCACGTCCGCAAAACGTCGCTGCAGCTTCGCCTCCCACCCTTCTGGCCCTAGAACCCGCAAGTTTGGTTTCATGAGGTCAAGGCGCAGTTCTGCCTCACCTGAGAAACGACGCGCTGCTACCACGTCGCCTCAGTCCTTCCTCCTAATGTTGCGCAGCGAGCTCTTGGACGTTCTCTCCGCCCCCACGGGTGCTACACCACATCAGCACCACAAGACCAAGGTTCTGGAGGGATTCATGCCGTCGGAGCTCACCCGCTTCCAGCAGCTCCTTACCGAGGAGGACCTTGGCGACCGGCGCCCCTCCCAACTGATGCGCCCGATGCGACAGCTTCTCGGGCACCGCGACATCCTCACTCACTCAGCGTTGCTTCGAGAGCTTTTCCTCCAACGCGTTTCCCAGCCCATCCGCCTCGTCCTCGCGGCGGCCGGTGACGTCACCCTGGACCGCCTGGCGGAGCTCGCCGATGAGGTGACCTCCCCGTCCATCATTGCTGTCTTACTGTTTACAGACCCAGCAATTTGGCGCCTTGAGGCCCGCATTGATTAGCTCGCCACCTCAATCACCGCACTCCAGAAACTCCCGCAGGGAAACCGTTTGCCTCGTCTCGGTCATCGCGCTCTTCCGCGCACACGTCAAACTCGGAGTCCCAGCCCTCCGCCTCCCTGATGGTACCCCGGCGTTTCCGACACCGAGCCACGAATTGCACACATCCCTGTTCGTGGCCGGGAAACGCCCGCCAAGTTCACTGACAGTGGCGTGTGGTCTCGCTTGTCGTCCCAGCCGCCTTTTTATGGTAACCGACAGGTTCTCCGGCGCCAGGTTCCTTATAGACACGGGCGCGTAAATCAGCATGGTTCCCCCTGCTAAGGCTGATCGTTCCAGTTCATCAGGGCAGTTGCTTCGTGCTGCCAACGCCTCGTCTATAGCGACGTACGAACTCCGATCTCTCACCCTCCACTTTCGCCTACGCCGCACTTTTCGATGGGTCATCGTCACCGCAGACGTGGTTCACCCGATCATCAGCTCGGACTTCCTCTCTTACTTTGACTTGGACGGCAGCTTGCGGCGTCGTCGTCACACAGACGGTCTGACTCGTCTCTCCATCTCTGGAGTCCTGTCCGACCTTGCTCCCATGGGCATCCGCACACTGATACCTTCCTCTCCATTTAAAAAAATCTTGGCGGATTTTCCGGAGTTAACAAAGCCAACCAACCTCACTCAGCCGCCTAAACATACGGTGACACACCACATCGTCACCCATGGTACACCAACAGCCGCTCGACCCCGCTGCTTGTTTGGGCACCGTCTAGCTATCGCCAAGCGGGAGTTCGACCACATGCTGCAGCTCAATATTATACGCCCGTCATCCAATTCGTGGGCTTCTCTGCTGTATTTAGTGCCCAAGCGTGATCCCGGTGACTGGCGTCACTGTGGAGACTATCGAGCGTTGAATGCCAAACTGGCCACGACAGCTATCCGCTGCCTCACGTCCAAGACTTTACACCGCACCTCAACAGCTGTGCCATATTTAACAAAGTGGACCTGATTAAGGCGTGCCACCAAATTTCCATAGAATCCATCAACATACCCAAAACTGCCATCACGAAGCCCTTTGGTTTGTTTGAGTACATGCGGATGCCATTTGGACTCCGCAATTCAGCTCAAACCTTCCAGCAGTTGATCGTTGAGGTCACGCGGAGCCTTCCTACTGTGTTCGCGTACCTTGACGACGTCCTCATCGCCAGCCCTGCGCCTGAAGATCATGAGCACCGTGTATGTGCTTTGTTCCAACGTCTACAGCACTACGGCCTGGTTGGGAACGCCTCC
Source organism: Dermacentor andersoni (assembly GCF_023375885.2). Classification (NCBI taxonomy): domain Eukaryota; kingdom Metazoa; phylum Arthropoda; class Arachnida; order Ixodida; family Ixodidae; genus Dermacentor; species Dermacentor andersoni. Next base: position 54,642,383 of record NC_092814.1, on the reverse strand, counting down.
AAGTGTGTTTTCAGCGCATCTGAGTTTTTGGGCCATCACATGTCACTCGAGGGTATACACCCTCTCCCATTCCACATCAAGGCCATTCAGGATTACCCCCAGCCTACAACACTGCACCAGTTATGCCAATTCCTGGGGCTTGTGAATTTTTCCAGGCGCTTTATACCACACTGTGCAGAGCTGCCTTGCTCGCTCGCCGACCTCTTTCAGTCAACCGTTGGGCCGTCCTCTGCCATTTCTTGGTCATCAGAAGCCCAGGCCGCCTTTACTGCTGCCAAGTAAGCAGTCGCGAACGCGGCGCTTCTTATCCATCCGTGCATCAACGCCCCAGCTCGGTTAATGGTGAATGCCTCCAGCGTGGTCGTCAGTGCCGTCTTACAGCATTACTTTAACTCCAACTGGAGACCTTTGTCCTTTTACTCTCGGAAGCTTCTTCCTGCTGAGACCCACTACAGCTACTTCGGCCGAGAGCTACTAGTCATCTACACTGCGATACAGCAATTTTGACATTTTCTTGAAGGATGCCAGTTTTACATGCTGACCGATCATAAGCCACTGGCGTATGTTTTCCGCACCAACTCATCGAAGTACGTGTCACGCGAAGTCTGCCAGCTCACTTGTATTTCGGAATGTACAACCGACATCCGTCACGTGAAAGCTGCCGACAACACCGCCGCTGATGCCCTTTCTCGTATAGCTCCGGTTGACTCGCCATCTCCAACCGTCAACTGGGCCGCGTTCTCTTCCGCAGAGCAGAATGACAGAGCACTCGCCGCTTTTTGGGAGAACCCTCGTTCTCTCCGACTACGGCTTGTGCCCCATCCATGCTCGCCTGAGCCCTTGTGGCGCAATGTCTCAGCAGACTTTCCCCGCGATTTTGTTCCGGCTTCACTACGTCGCACCATTTTCCACACTGTACATGACATATGTCACCCAGGTATTTGGGCTACTCAGCGCCTTCTCACCCAGGGCTATGTCTGGTACGGAATGAACGATGATGTGCACGCTTGGATGCGCACGTGTCTGCCCTTCCAGACGACAAAGGTATCCTGTCATACCAAGACGCCTGCCCAAGCCTTCCTTCCACCCAGCCGTCGTTTCGACCATGTTCATCCAGACATTGTGGGCCCTCTACCCATGTCTCAGGGTTATTATATACTCACCATGGTCGACCGTATCACGCGCTGGCCGGAGGCTGTTCGCATTCATGACATCACCACTGAGACTGTTTCCTGCACTTTCATTTCTGCATGGGTATCTCGCTTTTGTTGTCCTGGCACCGTGACAACAGACTGTGGACGCCAATTTGAGTCCTCCCTGTTTGCTTGCCTTAATCGCATTCGCGGCGCCAGACATTGCCGTACCACTGCGTATCACCCGTGAGCCAACAGCATGGTGAAACCTTTTCACTGACAACTGAAGGCCGCCCTGGCTACCCGCCTCAACTGCACCACCTTGGTTGACGCCTTGCCCCTTGTGCTCCTGGGTTTACGGGCCGTCCTCCAGGCAAACCTACAGTGCTCAGCAGCAGAGCTGGTGTACGGCAGCTCTCTGCATCTCCCCGGAGACTTCTTTACATCAACACAGCTACCAGCCCAGCCACAAGCATTCCTACAACACCTTCTGGACTGTGTTAAAGACCTCCAGCCCACTCCGCCCCATCCTTCCCACCACAACACAATCTTCGTGCACTACGACCTGACCACTTCAACACATGTTTTCGTGCGCAACGCCGTCCGACCTCCACTAACCCCGGCTTACGACGAACCATTCCGCGTCCTCCACCGCATCCCGAAAACTGCCACCCTACTACAGAACGGCCGTGAAGAGGCAGTCAGCTTAGACCGCCTTAAGCTGGCTTACGTGGAAGCCCTGTAGCACCCTCCCTTGGGTGGCGCCTAGAACCCAGATAGCGCGCGCCCACATAAGAACAAAATAAAGATGGCGCCTGGTCGTGCCACGCGAAGCCACGCTTCGTGGTTCTTTTCCGGCGCCGATTCAGGTCAGTTGTCTTTCTCCTTCGCTCCTGAGGCATAAGCCTGCAGGCTCGTCTCAGTCCAGGAGGCGGCTATGTCGAAGATTTACAACAAGCGTGAAGTGCCAGTGAAAATCCGCACCGATGATTGGCGCGTACGTCAGCGATTAAGAAAACTTGCCGGAATGTCCATTGCAAGCCCATGTCAAGCGTGACAGACTTCTGACTATAAGTCTCTATGGTCGAATCATTGACTACACTAACAGGCGGCTTCGTGTGGCAGCATCGGTGCTCCTCCAGTGTAGCAAGGATTACACATACCTCAGCACCTGTGTCCACGAGGTATCGAACTTTGGTAGTGCAGTCGGTGACGCAGAACAGGCAGCTCAACGTTGGGTCTATGGCACTGGACACTTTCAGTGCATGGATGGCACGGGCGTTTCCCGCAAAGGCATAAGGTTGGCGGCACTGTCATGTGCAGTCGCCGTACCGGTTGTGGTACCAGCATACATTACGAAAAAGACTTGGCGATCAGCCTCAATTGCAGCTGTGGTGTCGGTCTGCTTTGAGTGAGTTGAGCTCGGTGGCCTGCTGGTCGACTTTGCAGGTGAGCAGTTAGCGTCAAGGAGACGGTCCAATCGGTCATTGCGCCCCGATGTGTGGAATGGAGAAGACGCATGTGGTCTCTCGATTGTAGAGACTATGGGCACACCGACATCTATGATCTTGTTGGTTATTTGTACTAATGAGTCAAGATTTCCAACGACGACACTCAATATCGTGCACGCCTTCTGTGGCAGTCGCTGCAGAAAGAGCTTGCGAAGGATCGATGTGTCTAGTGAAGTGGTGAGGTCTCCGATTACATGCGTCATGCAACAAAGGGGATCCGTGAGCTTGCGGTCACCGAGTTGCTTCGCAGTGAGCAGCTGCTGCAACCAACGCTCTTTTAACTCTGTTGTGCAGCATTTAAGTTCTGCCGTAAGATGGTCGTACAGGTTGTGATTTGGCGGAGAGTGCAGAATATCCCTGATGATGGAAATAACCACAGGCGGTAAGCACACCGATGACGTGGTCATATTTTGCTGCTTGTGATGCACACGGTGTCGATGGAAAAGCAGCTCGATGCCCAGAAACCAGAGTTTCAAGCCCGACTGCCAGAACTCTGGTAACTTAAGAGCAGCGACGAAGTGAGGTACTTTGGGGTTTGGCGTAGGGACGTTGTGGGGGTGTTTCCATGCCCTGCTGGAGTGGGTAGGCTTCGAGGCTTGATCAGATTACCACTGACAAGAAGATCCATGAATGCATGGTGTGAGCATCAGGAGGGACGAGGACAGTGTCTGGGAGGTATCATTTGTGGGCTGCTTGCTTTGAAACGGTGCATATCGAGAAGCGTCATAAGTTGCCATTTGTGGGAACGCTTGAGATGATCTGTTTCCCACATCTTTAGTTTACTTGTCACTCGAATGTATGCGACCTCGAGACCTCGCGCTGATGTCAAGATGCTGCGGATCTTCTCCTAGTGTGCCACCTGGCTCGAGCACGGGGAGCCATGCAGAGGTGCAACTTCGTCTTCCTCAACCAGGCGGTGCCAACTCGCCATAGTTTCATATGAAGCATTGTAGTTGCCTCATGCAGTCAGAACCACTGAAAGAACATGAAGCAGTACCTTTTAATAGCCCAAACCAGCAGTGTTTAATCTTATGGAAAATATTATTTTACTTATAAGCCTGCATCTTATTATTAGGTAGGAGCATTTAAATTTTTATTTGTTTATTCAGTTACCGCAAGGGCTCCTGAAGGAGTATTGGGTGAGGGAAGGATACAAGGAAAACAACAAAAAAGTAAGAAGAAATTATACATTGCTAGCAGGTAAAGACGAAAGAATAAGTCACTAACATAAATATTAATAACGCAATGAAGGAAACAAAAATAATGTGTACAACTTCGACAGAGATAACTTAAATGCTGAGTGTGGTTAGTGGTGACACATTAAGGAAATATACTTAAATGTGCTCTAGAGGATGCAGGTTTGGAAATGTCAACTATGTTGTCTGGTAGATTATTCCATTGCTAAATGGCACATGGCAAAGTGGATGAATAGAATGAAATTGTCAAGCCAAAGATATGCTGGAAGCTGAGATGATTATGCAGATGCCAGGATGTACGAGATGGAAGAGTGAGCAGCAGGGTGGACGGGTGCATGCTGTGGATTATTTTGTGAAACAGGCAAAGGAATACTATGATTCCACATGATTCAAGAGACGATAGGGATTAGCACAACTTAATCATAGTCACGCTAGAGTCGCGGTAATAATCGCAGGCAATGAAGCGAGCAGCATGCGTTTGAACTTACTCGAGAGTAGCGATTAGGTAAGCTTAATGAGGTGAGCAGATAATGGCCACAAATTCCAGCTGAGGCCTAATGAATGTCTGATGTATTATGAATGTCTGTCGCGAGTTGTCTGGTAAGGGTAGGAGCACCTTGAAGGTTACGTATAAAATACCCGAGCCTACGTGAGGCTTTAGCAGTTACTTTTTCAATGTGCGCAGGCTATGACAGGTTAGGTGTAAGAAACGTAATTAGAAAAAGTAATGTTCCAGGGATGCTTCCCTGTGGTACGCCAGATGTTACATCGCAAATACTGTAGGTGTAGTTATTGACAATGGTGAATTGCTTACAGAATGAGAAGAAATTCCTTATCCAAGGTACTGTTGGGGAATTGATGTTTAAGCATGAAGGTTTAGCAAGGAGCGATTCAATCGAAGGCCTTAGTGAAATCAATGAATATTGAATCTGTCTGAGCGCACGCATCAATGTTTACAAAAATGTCTGTAGTGAATTCAATTACCTGTGTCTCACACGATAGCCCTCTTCTGAAACCAAGCTGATTTTTAAAGAAGTTCTTACTTTCTGAGTGATTTGCTACATTTGAAAAGGTTATGTGCTTTTTATACAAGCATTGCAAACAGATATTCTACAAGGACAGTATCATTTATGTTAATTAGCTTTTACGGCAACTCTGTCAAATTTTTATTGCAATTAATGCATTTCTAGGAGCTGCACATAGAAGTGGATTTTGTTGTAGCGTAATTTTTCATGGCTCACATTTGCTAAAAATAGGGAAGCGTACCTGTTGCAATGCATTAGCTATCTCAAGGAGTGCTAATCACTGAAGCTCCTGCATAAATATTAAACCTTGTCATCTGCATAACACAGCCATATGAATGGCTTTGGGCGCAAGCTGTCAAGTGAATGTCGCAAGCCTATTATTATATGGGATATATTACGTTACTTAGGCCAAACCATTTGTATATATAGTGAGGCGAACAAGGAAAATACCAGTGTGGTGTTGTTTGTACAGATCACGTACAAGAGTATTCCAATTATTATTAGTAATTTAAAATTTTTTAAAATAAATGATAAATTATCGATAACTATTATAAACTTTCATTATTAAAGATCAGAATGTTCTGGATTGCCTTCAAAAATATCAGAAGTGTTTACACCAAACTATAGTTTGTGTAGTTTTCTGGTCTGTTTATTTAATTTATTTATATGAGTACAGTTCAGTTTTCCTCCACGACGGCAAGACCATAAAGAATAAAACAATTGTGCCACATGTGTCTGACTAAAGTCCCGATTCCTTTCTGCACACTGCACCAGCGCTTGACTTGCATGACAGCAAGTCCACATACTATGATATAGCACTGCTCCTGCGTGAACTAGAGTGAAATACAAAATATATAAGCATGGCTGTAAAGCTGGCCTGGTAGACCTATGAAACTGACAAGACATTCGATCATTATAGTGGCGTACTACATACATACCAAGAAATGATCTGAATATGTCAGCAAGCGGGTTCATTTTGTACTGCAAGGCAACAGCTTGACGTGACAGCTTTCTCATTGCCATTACAGCATACTATTTCTACTCTCAGTGTTGCAGGAGAACAACGGATGGCACTAATGTACCCGCCAGCAAAGTGAGCACTATGTAACATTCAATGAAGCTGAAATGTCAGGCCAAGAACTTGGCTTATCAATGGGCAGTTCATTTATTGTGGCACACAGACCAGCAGTACATTTTCTCTCTTACTGCTGCTTTGTTACAAAGAGAAAAAATCTGCATCAAAGATGGTATGGGGCACCGACAATGGAGCTTAATCTGATGGCTATACTTTATCTGATGGCTCTATGGCCAGAAATGATAACTGAAATTGTTGCTTAGTTAATGCTAAGTAAGTGAGCACGTGATCCCCTTACTCGCAAAAAAATAATAGGAACACTGCACTGTTTTGCCTGCACTATTGCAGCAGATTGAATATACTGACGCATGTTAAATGGGACACATTGTACATGTTTAGTTAAAAAGCTGGTGCTTGATCACTTCATTACACAAGCTTTAGCATCCATTGCAATGCCTGGATGTTGTGTGTTTTTTTTTTTCAAATGCCAGCTTTAGCACTCAGTTTTTCTTGCATTACTTGTCTTTTATAAGTGCTTTGCTTATTAATGGCTTCCCTAGGCATTAACACGGTTTGTTTATTGTAACACAATTCACAGTGTACGTTAACGTATTTGCAAAAAAGTACTAATACTATCTTTACCTGGCCACCAACAGTATTTCCACCACAAGGCAGCATCGTGGCCGCGTCAGTCTCGCAGCCATTGCCATCTAACCAGATGGTTGAAGCTGAAGCTGTACAATCGTTGCAAGAAAAAGTGTCAGGTTGGAGCATGCCTTCTGTTCTTACACCTTCATTTCCTGCATATGACACTGACATTACAACTAGGCTCACCCTGTTTCAACTTTGCAGCTACAATAATGTAACCTGCATGGTAATGACATAATATGTGCAGTAGTACAAATGCACATGTACGAACAACATTTGTATGAAAGCATGTGCATGTGCTTGTTTTTGTGAAAGGAACAGGCGCTTGAAACAAGATCCTGGAAGCATGATATTCCATGCATTGTCTGCTTTCAATTACCAACATGGTAGTCATTCCATCAAGAATCTATGGAGCCAAAGTAAGTACACTTGCTTTAAAAAATTGCCGTATGCGTATTTCTGGTATGTATATACTGTGCATTTCTTATTTTTGGTGACAAGCTTATGTTTGTAATATAAATATAAGCTTTATTAGCTTTGTCAGCTTTTATCCTCTTTATGAAAGTGTTTCTCTGTGATAACTTGTATGACCTCTAAGCAATCAGAGTGTGTTGTGACTCTTTTCTATGATCTTTGTGGTAGTAGATAAACTTTGGGTTCAATATGAATAATTGGAGATGATAGAAAGCCTAAAAAAGTACTCCTTAGATCAAATCTGTGCTTGCTGCATAGCAAGTGAAAAGATGCCTCAATAGAACATGAATAGCGTGATAAAGAATTTAATTTTGCCAAATTAAAGTGTCCTTCTATGCCTTGTAGAAGTCCTCACCTTTTGTTCTTTTCTCTGTGCAAGTTTACATGAAGTAACTTCTTCAACCTGTTTCTAAGCTTTCTTTAATCTTTTCTTTATTTATGCTGACTTCAGCTACAAATTTGTTTTTAATTCAACTGCAGGGAAATACTTGTAAAAGCCTGTTAGGAAAAAAAGTATCAAAATGTACTATCACTGTCAAGCCCCTAGAAATGGGCAATAACTTATATGCATATTATCACAGACAGAAGGTGCTCTTAACCTATACAGCATCTACAGTTAGAAGAAATCCAATTCATAATATACGAGCAAAGTTCAACTCCAAATTACTTTTACAAACTGTCCTTTAGTTAGCGTGCACACAGATATAGATAAAAAATTCTACCTGTGTGAGTAGTACTTTCTTCAGTAAAATTATTTCAATGTCAGAACATCTTAGTATGCATTCTATACCTTCTTTTACATTCCATTTTACTACACATTCCATGTTCAGCTTATCACCAGCACAGTAGCAGCCAGTTATAATCGCTGTACGCTGAAGTGATAAAACATGTAACCCGTGGTTCAAAGGTGGGTGCCAATCATCAAACCTTACAAAGTATCTCATTAAAAACTGTTGAGCGATGTTGGATTGGCTAGCATAAAATACAAACATACTCCTTTAGATAAGAAAACTGGAAAATATTGGGAAAACTAGATATCTTGCACTTACCCAGCATTTCATTAAAATGCAGTGAACTGTAGAAAACTACGCAATTCTATCAAATACTTTATGGTATTTGCTTTTACTTAGGTGATGCATACAAATATATGCGTTGGCTCTCATGACTATGAATAATATTCATACACCAGGTGCTTAAACAAAGTATATAACCAAGCTTTAAATGAAAATCATTTAGTGAGCAAAGATGAAATTAGCACTGGGTTGATCCATCTTTTGCATATACAGTCAACATCGGATTTTTCGGACCCCCTAGGAGCCGCGAAACGTCCGAAAAAATCGGGCAGTCCGTAAAAAGGAATGCATGCCTTTTACTGCCCCCAAGGGCACAAATCGCCACAAGGACGTCCAAGATCGCTCTGAAGGCCTGCTAGTAAACTTATTAGGCGTATTCGGTGCTCGTAGTGTGACAGGAGACGGGCGGGTGCACACGTGTATAATTAAGGAATTCATACTGTGTCCCGTGACAATTTCCTCTTCCCACTATTGGTATTATTCACCGCAATACTCCGCGTATGCTTCACCGCGTAACACTGCTATATTGAGACGAAGCTGACTTTTAGGAACCAAAATTGTGCAACGCGTCAGGCTTTCCGAGCTTCGAAACCGTTGGTGAGAATTACAATGGCGGAGTTGGTGCCATTGCTAACAGCAGCGAATTGTTTTAATAAAAAAACACGGCACCGAACAGGAAGAAGCATGGTATAGAATATCGAAGTAGCTAGGCCTAGCATTGCCGAGGTGGTGGCTACGGCTGTCAGCGGATCTGCGTGCAAGAGCACCTGTTCGAGCGTCGAGACAATCAAAATGGCGGCGGTAGTGGCTTCAAGCCGTTTCGGACCTGCGGTTACGGCAAAAAGCCCGGAAAATCGGACGGCGAAGGCTTCTTGCGTCCGAAATTCCAGACGCTTTTGTACATTTACTTTATGGGGTACTGTGGCGGTGCCGCGAAGGCAGGGCATGTCCGAAAAATCGGGTATCTGGAAAATCGGTCGTTGACTGTAGCAGTATTTTTTGCTATCTTGTAAATAATGAAAGTGGCTAACATTTATAAACATTCATACCCATCACAAAATTGTTTAGGACTGAAGGAAATATGAAAGTTCAGGCGTTCAACTAGAAGGCTAAGGGGAGCACAAAAATGACTTCTTTCCAAAAGATGCCTTTATCGTACTGTGATTAATGTCTGTCTTGCACAAGGCATGAAACCTAAATATTTTGCAGCACCAGTGCTTTGGTTACATGTAATGCTTCCTGGCACCTTTCAAAAGCTACTGGTATGCTGAACCAAAGTTGGCACAGCCACATTGAAGTGTAATGTGCACTGCACACACATGTACACACACAAACAGAAATATACTTCTCCAGTGTGTTTTACCTCAGAACAACCATTGAAGGAACTCACCCTTGATGAAATGTTTCAGACTAAGCCATACCTGACTTAGGAGTACAATTCCTGCCTCCTCCCACTCAGCATACAATATTCCAATTATCACATAATCTTTGAACACTTTAAGGCGTACTAACCCAGAAATATTCATTTTATTATGTCTTGCGTTTTATTACCTTATAGATTTTATTGCTTTTTAGGTAGCTGGCGACTTCATAATTGTGGTACGATGCCTCAGTTCATCAAACACGCAACTCATTCATTATATCACCCTTTAATGCGAGTACTTCAAAATTCATGCAAAGCACAGTGGCTTCTGGTGCGTTCAGCAGACTTTCTTGTTGCATCATGGAAATCCTCTGAAGTGCTTGTCAATCAGCCCAGTTCAGTGGCTTGCAAGTTGTACCATGACTGTGCCACTGAAATCTTGGCGCACACCATCACATCTGCCTTTTTTCTATTCATTCACCCTATCTTCTTCACATTCGACTCTCATGCCGTTACTTTTGTCCGAACACAGTCTTCCACTTACCTTCTCTTCTCTCTTATACCACAGAGTGTCTAATACTGTCATCTTTTCGTCACACAATCACGTTGTGGCCTGTGACACTTGTACTGGGCTGACCAACCTTTGCATCATGGGTGTGTGATACCAGATATGTGTTGATTTCAGCAATGTAGTGAGGAATCATCAACATGCTAGAAAGTGCGCCTCATTATGCATGCATTTTGAACTAGTCGCCTAAAAACTGACCAGATCATTTGTTGCATATTAGAGAAACTCCGACCCTTTACAATGATTAGAGTTGACAGCTATCTAATAAAGGAAAAAAAGTGAGACAAAAAATTTTGTGTCGGTACTTTGTTTTACAATGTTATTGAAAGGCCCCTGAAACGGTTCGGAAAAATTTTCTAGACGCGTAGGGTACAGCTAAAGTTAATCATTCGCACCACTATTTGTGTGAAGCGTCTCATATTAAGAGAGCTACGGATGATTACAAGTTACCCTCCTCCATAGCCATGCATTTTCTCCTCAACTCGTTCGCAGAATGATCGCGGCTAAGCTCCACCTTCACTGGTTATGCGTCATGATGGCACGTCATGTCATTTACTTCCGGTTCTCTAGGAGTGAGCGCGCGAAGCCTCTCCAATCTCTCCGCCAGATGCTTGGCAGTCGACCCCAAGTGAGAGCTATCGAAGCAGCGTGCGTTGTGAGCATTCTGTCACAGCGCCGAACGTGTCTGGTATTCCTGTAACCACAGGCGAGCTGGGCGTTTCGACAGATGGGTGGAGGCATAAACGCAAGCTGATGAAGGAACTTTAGCGTAGACGTACGTGAGCGGCCTGATCGGTCTGCACGGTCCAGCCACCTGTTGGCGTAGAGCTTAAGGGGACACCAAAGGCAAATATTAAGTCATGCTAAAGTGATAGATTAGTGCACAAGAATCTCTAATGCGTCAATATTATCACGAACAGAGCCTTAATAATCGAGAAATTGAGGTAAATACAGGACATGATTAGAGACTTCCCCGGGACACTCAAGTACTTGTCCGATGAGGAAAGCACACCTCAGTTAAATTTTGCCTCTAGTACTCAACCATTCGTTGCAACAAACATCCTTGTATTGTATTATAAGATGAAATAAAATGCTACTTGTCCAGTTCTATTTCATTTTTGGAAAAAATAACTAATTGAAGTTGCCCTTGACAACGACGCGGGCGGTCAAAAGGTTTCGTTTTCGCTCGACTCCGCTGCCCACGCTTTCGCGTTTCACTAGTTTCGTTATCGCATAGTGCTACGCTGGTTTTGATGGATCGCGAAACTAGCACAAACTGCAAGTAGCAGAGAACTCAACTTTCATTTGATGTCACGGGATGTCTGAACGGTCTACGCCACTTGACCAAAAAGCAGCCGCAGCGGCGAATCCACCACTATATCTTTGCTCCGTTTTACTCACCGACAGCAGGAAAGGGTGGTATGGCGTATGAAACGTCACCACTCCCCCGATTAGGTGGCGGGAGATTTGAATTTCGAAAAAGGCATTCGGACCTTTCAGATGCAATTTTATCGTAAACCAAGTCTTTTTGTGGTGCGAAACAAGTGTTGCGAAGTTTCTGGAATTGAATTTATAAAGTCCACGTCGACTTAGTATTTGCCTTCAGTGCCCCTTTAACCAGCCAAACAAAGCGCTAATATCGCTCTAATCAAGTGTAAAACATTTAGAAAAACAACGTCTTAACGATTACAGTCCTGCGAAAAATTTACACCAGCAGCAAAGAAGAATACACGTCGTCACTGCTACTATGTTTGGTTGAGCTCTCTACTACCAGGTGGCTGAACCGTGCAGACCATTATTGTTTGCGCTTCTGCTCCTCCAGTGAAACGGCACGGTCAAACGGCCAGGCCCTCTCCCTTTGCACTTTCGTTTACCCGAATACTGGACTCGCGAGACGCTATTGTGGCAGTAATTCTCCGGTGTAAAGTGACTGCCACAAATGCGCAAATCCTGGCGCCTATCGGATAGCGACAGTTCGATGCGCTGCAGCCACTCCTCGAAGTGCGCTGCGCAGTGGTCGGGACAACACGAGCAAAGCGTCTGCGCTCTGGCTGGCTCTGGCAGCCCACTGGTAGCGATAAAAAAAAATTGAATAGGCCCAAAGTGTCCTCGCGAATAAAAGTCAAAATTATAAAAATAAATAAGAACGTAGTTACCTTTCCTGGCTTTAACGTCTTGACATGGATGCCTTGGCGCAGGTGAAAAAAAAATTTTGATATTCTTTTCTGTGATATGACTACAAAAATGTACCACCACAATGCTTTGTCTCATCGGGCCTCGCTGTGTGCTTTGTCAACTTGTCTGATAGTGTGTTGGTTTGGCTTGTCTCGTATGGTCCGATGTACAACTTTAGAAGAGTCAATGCACCTTTGACAGTTTAGATGAACATTAAATCCACAAAGTTCCGGAATTTAAAATCTCAAGCACGACTTTGGAAATGTCAATGCACCTTTCGCATGAAACGTTTATGAGTACTTTATATCTATAAATTTTCGGAAATTAGATCCATGCGCTCCATAGATTCCGCGGCCTCCGCGAGATGCTGCGACTAGCCCGTTTGCCATCAAAATGCCCTCGAAACTTTGTGCTCGAATGGGGCCTTGTGTTATGCGACTTCCGGTGAATGAGTATTGCGGCGAAATCCAGCCCGATTTCACAATGTTCGCCCTGAAATGTCTTTTCTAGCGTGAAAAATACATTCTAGACGAAATACAGCATGATTTCCGGTGCCGGGGGTTCTTTTGGTCGGCGGTGCATTACAGCACAAAAAAATTTCGAAGGGGGAGGGGGGGCTGAAGCCCCATAAGCCCCCTGGAAACGCCCCTGGTTGTCACACAAGCAGACGACGCTTGCGGTGTGTCGGAAGTGCTTAAGTGCCGTGAGAAATTGTTCTTGGGCATTCTCTTTCTTTTACTCTCTTTTTCATATAAACAAATTATCTAACATTCCAACTATTACAAAAAACATTTGTTCACCATAAAATTGGAAAAATTATTGATGACGCGCCCTGGGCAGCCAATCGCATAGCTCGCTCTACTAGTATCAATAGGGCTATTTATGTCCAATGGTTAGGAGCGGCAGAAAATTCAGCCGAGCGATGTGCTGCGATCGGCAGTGATGTACATTTTTAAAACCTTATGATTAATTACACGCTTTACGCAAAGCACTTATAAGCGGCAAATAATGATCCGAAGGACATACTCTGACGACTCAGTATGTTTGTACAAGATCGTCATAATTGTTTTAGGGTCCCTTTAAAACGAAATTGTACAGTAAATTATGGCAAGGAATCAGCCATGGCTCTGAATTTTGAGAGTTAAGGTGGAAGCTCGATATGAACAAGATGCACATGTAGCTAATTCCTTCTTATGGATGCGTAAGGGTCTTGAAATGTCACAATGATGTTGCAAATCAGCTTTAAGTATACACCTTGTATACTTAAATACTTTATACTATATTTGAATACTAGATTGTATACAGCTTAAGTATACATTCTAATATTCTCAGTAGAGTTCAAAGCTCTCAAACCTACATTGCTGACTTGAACGCTTGGAAGTACTATTGTAATCCTTAAAGGCTCATTCACACAAGCGACTTGAGGTCGAGCGACCAAGTTGGTCACAAATGGTCGCTTTTCTAAAAAAGCAACTGCTTTGGGCATGACCTATACTGTACTACTTACCTGCTCAGTGAGCAGAGTGCCAGCACTGGCTCATCTTTCTACAGCTACGAACCTTGTGGTGTTACCAGTTACCCCATGCGCTGCACTTTTGTTGTCGTCTGCTCGCACCAAGCCGTACATGATGTTTGCATGGGTATGTACTCTGTACAACAAGGAAAATGAGCAAACGTGCATTGATTGAGCAAAATTAACAATAATGCCACACTGCTTCATGACTTTATGTAAATAACGACAAGGTAAGATACCTGGCATAAATAATCTTTATATAATGAGTTCCCAGTTTATGCACCTGTGTGGGAAGTGCATCAATTAGGCATGCAGTTTCCAGAAAAGATGAGGCTGCCCTAGTGTTATTTGGCATGCAGAAAATGCAGCTACATGCATTATATTGTTACATGTGGGTTTCCGTTTGTACTCCATTAGATCACGAGCATGTATCCGCAACTGCTAAATTGCATGTATTGCAAGTTCGGCGGCAAACGAGGCGTCAATAGGTTTCCCGTGCGAAGTGTACAAACAATGTCTAACTAATCGCAGGCAGAAGCTTACGCTGTAGCTTGAAGAAGACCTCGTATAAGCGCTTTCCAACCATAGAGCAAGGCCGCTTCCAAGGTCGCCTATTTTACGTGCGGCTCAGAAACATTGTCTGGGGTCCCGTCTCGCCACTGAGGATTTGCCTTTGAGCTAAAGTCTCTGTCAATGCACCTTTCTCACATCCGACGTCTCAGCCTTGCGCGGCGCACCAGTACCAGTTCCGTCTCATTCGGAAAGACTTCTACGATGCATGAGACAGGCAGCCAAGACCGTGAAATGTTTGGGGTACCTCCCTCCATACGTGACTAATGAATTTGCGGTAAGCGCCGAATGTTTTTTTTTTCATTTTTTTTCAGACTACTTTTAAGTGCTGTTCAAATTCGCCAAAAATATATCGTGCATCTAGCCGCGTTCATGGCCGCTTGGGTACGGGAGACTCCAAAACCACCATATTATAACGACTGAGAAAAACTGTGCCATGCCACCTGCCGCGATCAGCGAAACCCGTGTACTGCGGATAAATTAAGCATGTTTTCAGGCATTTGAGATATACTAAATTGACTTAAACTGACTCTACTGACATGCCTCGTGCTGACTTTCTAAAGAGAGCCCCCCCCCCCCCACCCCCCACCCCAAAAATTGTAGCGCTAAAGAAAGAGAAAAAAGTGATGAGAAGGTTTGCAGTATCACGCAACAATAAGAAAAAATAACGTAATGACAACAGTTGCAGAGTTCAAATACACATTTTCATCAAGTAAAAAAAAGTAGTATTTTCCGTCCATTTACTTCTACATTTGCACTTTATTCGTTTTCGCGGGTTTCCGGTTGTACTCCTGCAGATCACGAGCGTGTATTCGCAACGGTGAAAGGACGTCGGCACGCCTGTATGGATTGCCTAGCCGTGTTCGCGGCCGCCTGCACACATTAGATTACGGAACTTCAAGGCCAGAACCGTTTAGAAATCGTTCTATTTTGAGTTACCCATCGCGATCAGGAGAGCACATCTATCGCGGATAGATCCAAGAAGTTTCAAGGCACGAAGGGCCCTCTGGGCTGTACTTGTCGGCGATAAGGTAGCCTCGCCGCCTACGAGATTATCTGACTGAGCTATGTCGAACGCTTGGTCCCCATAGTTGGAAGTTCGAATCTTTTTATAAGTTTTTTTTAATTTGACGATGGTGAGCTTGAAATTCACCTTCTCCAGTGCACATCTGCAAGCTTGGAGTGACGCCTGACACCGGCAAAAGATGCCGACAGTGAGTGTGGCTATACACATCCAGGTACAACCAAATTAGGAAGGCCCACTAAGCTTCAACAAAGACACTCCCTCACCAGAACAGGAATTGGCCTCCCTGGTGCAGTATTCGGCCACTACCGCCAGAATGATTCCAAGATTTAACCCATGGCCCTTAGTCCCCAGTAGCTGCAGAGCACCTGACCAAGGCGGCGGTCAGACCTGTAACGCAGCAGAGGGTGCTAAGAATCTCTGGGTCCGGACAGGCCGCCAATGGAAACTGACCCTGTCAACCTTTAATTGCCGAACTTTGTCGAGTGAGGCTAGCTTAGCATCCTTTTTGAGAAAGTATCAGGCATTGTTTGGGAGATCATCTGCCTTAGTGAGATTAGAAGAACTGCTGACGCTTATACATTGCTGAATAACGGACATGTTCTCTGCTATAGAGGTCTCCCAATTAAGAAGCAACTCGGGGTAGGATTCATAATCCATAAGGACATAGCACGCAACATTGACAAATTCTACAGAATTATCGAGAGGGTAGCTGTAGTCGTAATCAAGCTTAATAAGAAGTAATTAGGTAATCAAGCTTAATAAGGCTAATTAAACGTAGTACAAGCCTACGCTCCAACATCCAGTCACGATGATGAAGTACATCAGTTCTTTGAAGATCTTGAATTAGCGATGAGAAAAGTGCAAAATCAGTATACTGCAGTAATGGGTGACTTCATTGCAAAAGTGGGGGAAAGCAGGCTGATGGAACAAACAATTGGCAACTACGGTGTCGATTCTAGGAACGCTAGAGGAGAGATGCTGGTAGAATTCGCAGAAAGGAAAAAGCTGAGAATAATGAACACCTTTTTCAAGGAGCGTAGCAACAGAAAGTGTACCTAGAAAAGTCCTAATGGTGAAACAAGAAATGAAATTGATTTCATACCTTAGGCTGATCCCAGCATAGTGCAGGATGTAAAAGTGCTAGGTAGGATAAAGTGCAGTGATCATAGGTTAGTGAGGGCTAGGATTCACCTCAATGTGAAGAGAGAAAGAGTAAAATTGGTCATTAAGAAGCAGGCCAACCTCGACGCAGTAAGGGTAAAAGCATGCCAATTGAGGCTGGTTCTTGCAATTAACTATTCAGCCTTAGAACAGAGAGATGAAGATGGCATAGCGGTAATGGATGAAACAGTAACTAGGCTGGCTTTACAAGCAGCAATTGAAGTGGGAGGTAAGGCACCAAGGCAACCAGTAGGTAAGCTCTCCCAAGTAAAAAATGACCTAATAAAGAAACGACAAAGAATGAAGGTGTCCAACTCAAGAGATCAGATAGAATTTGCACAACTATCAAAACTTATAAACAAGGCAAAAATAAGTGACATTCGAAATTATAACGTTAGAAAGACTGAAGAAGCCGTAAGAAATGGACGCAGCCTGATATCGGTGAGAAGGAAACTTGGCATAGGACAAGCGAAGATGTATGCACTGAAAGATAAGCAG
Organism: Dermacentor andersoni; assembly: GCF_023375885.2. Lineage (NCBI taxonomy): Eukaryota > Metazoa > Arthropoda > Arachnida > Ixodida > Ixodidae > Dermacentor > Dermacentor andersoni. The sequence goes on along the minus strand of NC_092814.1, from coordinate 54,625,373 downwards.
GGTAATGTCATCAGCAATCTCTAAGAAATAGTAAAAGCAGCAGAAGAATTCTATACATACTGACCTCTACAGTACCCAGAGCAGTCAGGATACCTCAATCAGAAACACTCATGATTAGGGTACAGAAACTCCTCCTATAATTAGCGATGAGGTCAGAAGGGCCTTGCAAGACATGAAATGAGGAAGAGCGGCAGGAGAAGATGGAATAACAGTCGATTTAATCAAAGATGGAGGAGACGTAATGCCTGGAAAACTGGCGGCTCTTTATACGAAGTGTCTATCGACTGGAAGGGTGCCAGAAAAAAAGGAAGAATGCAAACATTATACTAATCCACAAAATTGGAGACGTTAAAGAACTTAAAAATTATAAGGCCATTAGCTTACTCCCAGCATTATATAAGATATTTACCAAAATAATATCCGATAGAATAAGGGCAACACTGGACTTTCGTCAACCAAGAGAACAGGCTGGCTTCAGGAAGGGATACTCTACAATGGATCACATCCATGTCATTAATCAGGTTATCGAGAAATCAGCAGAGTACAATAGGCCTCCCTATATAGCTTTCATAGATTACGAAAAGGCATTTGATTCAGTAGAGATACCAGCAGTCATAGAGGCATTATGTAATCAAGGAGTACAGACTGCTAACCTAAATACCTTGGAAAATATCTACAGAAGTTCCATAGCTACCCTAGTTCTACACAAGAAAAGCAGGAAGATACCTATAAAGAAAGGGGTCAGACAGGGAGACACAATCTCTCCAATGCTATTCACTGCGTGCGTGGAAGTATTCATTAAGCTATTAAACTGGGAAGGCTTAGGAGTAAAGATAGACGGTGAATATCTCGGGAACCGTCGGTTTGCCGATGACATTGTTCTATTCAGCAACAATGCAGATGAATTACAACAAATGATTGAGGACCTTAACCGAGAGAGTGTGAGAGTGGAGTTGAAAATTAATATGCAGAAGACAAAGGTAATGATGAATAGCCGGGCAAGGGAACAAGAGTTCAAGATCGCCAGTCAGCCTCTAGAGTCTGTGAAGGAGTACGTTTACCTAGGTCAATTAATCACAGGGAACCCTGATCATGACAAGAAAATTCATAGAATAAAAATGGGTTGGATCGCATACGGCAGACATTGTCAGCTCCTGACTGGAAGCTTATCATTATCAATGCAAAGGAAGGTGTACAATCACTGCATTTTACCATTGCTGACATATGGGGCAGAGACTTGGAGACTGAAAAAGAAGGTTAAGAACAAGTTAAGGACCGCACAAAGAGCGATGGAACGAAGATTGCTAAGCAATTGTTAAAGGGTATCGACCATATCTAGCAGCATAAAAAAATTTAATGCTGGCTTTCTAGTGAGAGCTGCACAATATATGGCAACATATATATAGCAACATATCTGGTGCATGAAAGATCCTATAAATCCTATGCTCAACAGATTCTAGCTGTGAAAGCGGTGATTATTATAACTTGGAAAGGTGGGCTGCCATAACCGAGACAGGAGTCCTCATTTGTATACATGCTTGAGGTAGACGCTGAAACACACATACACACGTTTCAGCATGCCCTCCAAGTGACCGCTCGAAATAGTGTTTACACATGAAGGTTCTATGGAAGAGCACATGAAAAGGTTCGCTAAGCTCGTGCTCAACAAATCGGGCCATTTCTCACTTGCATAGTCAACAAAATGAAGAAAAAAAACCCGCAAAAGTCATTATTTGCCGAGGAACGGAATAGTGCACCAGTTATTGGGCAGTTGCTTCTTTTGTAAATAAATGCTTTGAAATTTTGGCTGAAGTGCAAATAAACATTTTCACTATCACAAGCATTACAATAGGTCAAAATGCACCTAAATTTAAGTACATCAAACTAGTGAAGCACTTGTAAAGTGCGTGCGACTGTGTTGTAACCATGTGCTCGTTGATGCTCTGGAGGGATAACACAAGTGTCCCCTTAGCAGCGATGTCTGGAATAAAAACCAGTGCAGTCACCTTCGTAGAGTGCCACCAGCTGGGCAGGTCAGTATGTACCGTAGCTCGTGTTTTTGGGTCAGTTGCTCACTGCTGAATTTTTCACTCACAAAGCTTCTGGACCAATCAGGTGCACAGGAAGAGGATGTTAGTTTACACGGACGCTTATTTTACGTGGCGAGCAGACGCAAACAGCATGAATCAGGAGAAATTTCGTGGCGGTGATGGGCTGGTCACACATTCTGGTTTGAATATTGGTCGCCTTGAGTTGCTTTTTGGTTGCCCATTGCAATCAATCTCGCAATCTCCCCAAGTCGACTGTGTGAATGAGCCATAAAAGTAAACAGCTTTCACAGACATCTCTCTGGCTAGGTGGGAAATATTAGAAGTGAAAAGTGCTCCAGCCAAGTTTCAGAAGCCCCCACGTTCTGGGACCAGCTCGGTCCCTTCTTCGGGGAGTGACTGAAGCGGCCGAAGAAACAGGGTCCTTTAAACTCCTGTCTTGTTTTTGTTATGGTTCCTCTTCTCCATAGCGTCGCGAAGATCATGGGTGTACACAAGGAGAACCAGGCGACCGATTGATGTTGCTGTGTTTCGAATGTGTCACGACTCAAGCAAGAGTCTTCTCACTGGGTTCGTCTCGGTGTCTATCACAGAGGCCCAACGCGGTGCTCTCACTGAACACAAGAAGCACGACTAGGCAATTGATTTTGACGGTGCCCCTGTGATCGACACTGACACCAACTTCGTGAGAATACTCTTGCTTTAGTTGTCGCACATTCAGAATGTTCAGCGCGACATCAATCAATCGTCGGGGGCTTTCTCCTGTATACACCCACGACCTCTGCGACGCCACCTAGAGGAGGAATCACAACACAAAGAAAGGAGACAGAAGTTTATAAAACGCTGTTTCTTAGACCACCTTCCGTCACCCCCTAAAGAAGAGACCCAGCCAGTCCCGAAATGTCGGAAACTCCTGAAGGAGCAGTTTTCGATTCTAATATTGTAATCCTATGCTTTGCAAGCTAATTAAGACAACATTTACAATGAATACATAACTATCTCAAAACCATGCTACAGTTGTGAAATTGCACTCAGGGCCAAAATGTCTACATTCCGAAGAAAGCACTGCAAAATGTCAGAGCAAGCAGTTGTCAGGGCTAGCAACCACAAGTACTATCTACATATGAGTGCATTTCATCTGATACTTGATTAAGCCCTAATGCCATGAATTGTTCCAGCATTTTTCCATTTTCATAGAGGGTAGGACCGATTATTCTCCGACTCATTATTCCTATTAAGAAAATTCAAATTATAATGATATAATTGTAAGGTAATGCTAGATCAAGTCCTGTTTGTTTTTCTCAAAATGTCATTCGTTTTAAAGGTATTTCTACCTTGAGCTTTCTCTGGCATAGAACAGTCAATTTCGTTGTGTGTGTTGTGGGCACACATTATTTGTCTGCTCATTTTACAGAATGATTATCATGCAGTAGCTTATCTTGTCTTACTAATGTAGAGTGCAACAAAGCAGCGAAAATGTATTTATAAAGTCACATTTTTCAAAAAGGTGATGATTGTGAGTGTTTGTATTTCAAACCTTGTTGATGAGAAATTTTTCTTCTTTTCAGAGGAATATGTAGTTTCATAGATATTGCAAACAGAGATACATAATTACATTCCATGAACGTTTAGGAGCTTATGTGCAAACTTTTATTATGATGCAATAATTTTAAGCATGCAAGGGAACGTGTACAAATTTGCAAAAACAATACCAACCTGAGACTCATTTTGTTTTTCTGCTCCCATTTCATCTGAGGCGAGTCTCCTCCTTGATTTCTCTCTCTACCTCATGGTTCCACATAAACACCATGTAAAATGTGAGGGAGTAAGCAAGTGAAATGGGAAAACACAGTTTAGTGCCAGTCCCAGCTACAAGCACTCACCACTTCAAAAGACCTGGTGCCTTTAATCAAAAGCCGGCATCCTTTAATTCATCTCATTCCGAATACTCTTTCATTCCTTTTTTAACTTACACTACCAATAATTCTTGTTGTCAGTTAATTAATTGAGAAAAACTCACATAGTGATCTGGTTGAACAGGAAAATATAGTTCAATAGTGTTGTCCTTCTAAAAGTCAACTTACTTGATAACAGTGTAGTGTTTAACAAATGTTACCTTATCTAATTAATTTATTCAAACACCGAAAATGTCACTTGGAGTTTACTTGGCAGGATGATGCTGAAATGTTAGAGAAGCAATAAATTACATGCACATGTAATTTATTGCTTCTAAAAGCTACAAGCAATGAAAGTGATAAACAGCCTTCATTCTTGCCACAAGAATACAATTTAACTGGAAGAGTAATAGAGTTGACTGAAGAAAGAATGCAAAGAATGCTTAAATATTCAAACTTTAACTTGTGAGAGTGCAGCTTGAAAGGAGCACGAATTAACTGTCGCCAAGTGAACTACCACACATGTGCCACACGCTACTAAAATTTAAATTGAAATTTCACTTTAACTTGAAGGCAACTTCACCTTTAACTTGAAGGAAATTGAACAGCTCCAAACTGGAATGAGCCGAGAAAGAAAAAACTACGAGCACGTTTGCATTTCAGCACGCATCATGCATCACTCAAAATTCCACTGGTAATCTTTATCATTCTAAATGTATATTCTAATAAGGTAAGTATCAGTGTATTCTTTATACATGACTTATTCATATATCACATGAAAATGATAAATGGTATGATAACAAGCCAGTAGCATTTAAAACACCTCCCTTTCATCATTACCAAAAGTGTGTAGGGTGCCCTGCATTTTATTGTTAAATGGGTAGGTATGACATTTGCATGTGGTTAGTTAAACAATGAGTCCTGCAGATATAGATCCTGTACGTATCCTTTCTTAAAATTTATTTCATGCATAATTTCAGAAACGGCTGCCGAACTGGAGGAAGCACCAGATTTGACGAAGCATGCAAAACCAGTGTTGGAACAAAAGCAGAGTATCCTGGTTAAAGATATAGTTGCAGAAGCCTCTACTTCAGATTCCAAGCCAATTGAATTGCCAGATATGCATACTGCTGAGCTAAGGTTTCTGCCACTGGCACCAATTACTGTAGAGGAAAGCGGTGTGCATATGACAACAAGTGCCTTTAAGGCAACTCCAGTTGCTGAGGCTAAAGCTGAAATAGGCATGGCAACATCTCTAGGAATTGAAGTCCATGAAACCACACCAGGGTTAACAGGATCAGAGTTAAAAACTGAGCCACTCCACAAAGGAGTCACACCAACCAGCACATTCACCACCATTGAGGCCCTCGCCATATCAACGGTGGAGACTGCTTTGAAAGAAGCTCATGCCGACCAATTCAAACCCCCAAAGGCAGTCAATGCTTCACTCACATTACTGACTGAAGAGTCTGTCCAAGTAACTGAAGTAGAAGCTATGAGCAAGGAAGAACATATTGAAGTGCACCAAACACCAGCACAGGAACTCAGTGTATCAGCTGTGGCACCAAACCGCCCTCTTCTTGTATATGAAGTGGAAGCACTAACTTCAGAGGAGGTGCTACCTCAGGATAGGGACCTTCCGACAACAAAAGCAAAATCTGAACTTTTAACTGATCAGCCACTCCTAGTTTCAGAAGTTCCTGTTCTTATGAAAGAAACCAACCTCCCAGATGAAGCTAGGCCACCTACGTCCACTGCACCATTTAGTATTCCAACTGAACAACATGTATGTGTCACACAGGTTCCAGTGCTTATAAAAGAGACTGAACTCCAGCTTGCGCATAAGCCATCAGGCACCAAAGCACCATGCACTATAGATGCCCAGCAGCCAGTGAACGTTTCTCTCGTGTCAAGTTTCGTAATGGAGGGAGAGTACACTCCAGAAAAAATTCCAAGACATTTAAAAGCTGAAGTCACAATGCCAACCGATACACCAATAACAATCTCAGAAACCCCAACACTGGGCAGAGAAGGTGATTTAACAGTTGAAAAAGTACCACAAGGCATTACATCAACAATGAAGGTGACAACAGATGAGCCTTTATCCATTTCTGAACCTGTGATATTAGCGAAAGAAGAACACATTGAAGCATACTTTGAACCTAAGCATGCTACTGCAGAGCCAATCATAACCACCAGTGAAAGCTTGTCAGTCCTTGCTGAGCCTGCCCTCATGAAAGAAAGATTGTTTGGGCTGCGAGAGCAGCCTAACGAGGTGACTGTTCCCTACACTATCTCAACTGAACAACATCTTGAGGTGTCTGAACACCCAGCTCTTGACAAGGAAGAAGTTCTGGAGCCTGGGAAGTTTCCAAAAGAGATTAACGCTCCATTTTCAGTTCCACTTGAAGAATCCTTGACAATTGAACAAGCAAATCTTTTCACTAAAGAGTCAGACCTGAAAGCAAAAGAACTCCCAGCGACAGTCACAGCACCATTTACAATTCCCACTGAGCAGCATGTTGTTATCTCAGCATATGGAACCTTTGATAAAGAAAAACTATTAGAACAAGAAAAGCTTCCTGCTGAGGTAACAGCACCATGTTCAATGTTACTCGAAGAGCCTTTGACAATTGAAGATGTCAGTTTGTTTTCCAAGGAATCTGAACTCAAGGCAAAAGAACTTCCTTCAGAGACTACAGCGCCATACACACTTACAACACAACAGCATGTTGTTATTCACGAATCCAAAGCTCTGGATAAAGAGACTGCATTCCATGTTGACCGCGCTCCAGATGAAGTCACAGCACCATACTCAGTGCCAGTAGAGACGCCATTAACAATTGAGGAGATCAGCCTTCTGGTGAAGGAGTCAGAGTTGAAACCAGAAAAGCCAGTCACAGAGATCACTGCACCTTTTACAATATTAACAGAACAGCATGTTGCTGTGACTGAACATCCAAGCCTTGATAAAGAGGAACTATTTCAGCCAGAAAAGCTGCCTAGAGAGGTCACAGCACCATTCTCAGTGCCCCTTGAGGAGTCTTTAACAGTAGAAGAAACAAGTCTCCTCACAAAAGAATCCGAACTGAGGCCAGACACAGTACCTTCAGAAGTTACTGCTCCTTTCTCAGTTCCCACAGAACAGCATGTTGTGGTATCAGAGCAGCCAACTCTTGAGAAGGAAGAATTTCGGCTTGAGGAACTTCCTAACCAAGTTACTGCACCATTTACTGTACCACTTGAAGAATCAGTTATAATACAAGAGACAAGCACTTTGGCAAAAGAGTCTGAGCTGAAGCAGGATGTGCTGCCAGCAAAAGTTACAGCTCCTTTCTCTGTCTCTACAGAAAAGCATGTTTTAGTGTGTGATCGCCCAATTTTTGAAAAAGAAGAAGAATTTCAGCCCACAGTATTTCCTCACGAAATTTCTGCACCATTTTCAGTGCCACTTCAGGAGTCAATAGCAGTAGAACAAACATGCCTTCTCACAAAAGAGACAGAGCTAAAGAAAGAAAAACATCCTACAGAAGTTATAGCTCCCTTCTCGCTGCCGACAGACCGGCACATTGTGATATCTGATCGCCCCACTTTTGAGAAGGAAGGAGATTTCCAGCCTGAAAAGCTTCCTGCTGAAGTTACTGCGCCATACTCTGTTCCATGTGAAGAGTCGCTCACAATAGAAGAAACAAGTCTTTTAACAAAGGAATCAGAACTGAGCCAGGAAAAACTCCCAGCAGAAGTTACAGCTCCTTTCTCTGTTTCCACTGAGGAGCACATTGTTGTATTACAGCTTGAAAACCTTGAGAAGGAGGAAGAACTTCAGACTGAAAAAGTTCCAAGGAAACTTACAGCACCATTTTCAGTACCAGTTCAAGAATCTATAGCAGTAGAAGAAACTAGCCTTCTAACAAAGGAATCAGAATTGAAGGAGGACAAATTTCCATCAGAAGTTACAGCTCCATTTTCAGTTGCAGCTCAGCAGCATGTTGTAATATCACAGTTCCCAGCTCTTGAAAAAGAAGAGGACTTTCAGCCTAGCAAACTTCCTATCGAAGTTACTGCACCTTATTCAGTTCCTCTGCAAGAGTCCATAATGGTTCAGCAAACAAACATTCTGGCGAAAGAGTCAGAAATGAAAGAGGAAAAAGTGCCTGAAGTGGTTATAGCTCCTTTCTCAGTTCCAACAGAACAGCACATTCTGATAAGTCACCATCCAGCTCTTGAAAAAGAAGTAGAACTTCAGCCTGATAAACAACCTAAAGAAATTACTGCACCTTTCTCAATACCATTCGAAGTATCTTTAACAGTGGAAGAAACAAGTCTTTTCACAAAAGAGTCAGAACTAACGGAGGAAAGAGCTCCTGCACGCATTGTGGCTCCCTTTTCAGTATCAACAGCAGAGCACGTTATGGTGTCTGACCATCCAACTCTTGAAAAAGAAGAGGAACTTCATGCTGGGGAACTTCCTAAGGAAGTTACTGTACGCTACTCTTTGCCATATGAAGAGTCATTAACAGTGGAAGAGGCGAACATTCTGGCAAAAGAGTCTGAGTTAAAAGAACATAAACTTCCTGCAGAAGTTACAGCTCCTTTCTCTGTTTCAACAGTGGAACACATTGCAGTGTCTCGCTCTACACTGCTTGAGAAAGAAGAAGAATTTCAGCCTGGAAAACTTCCTAAAGAAATATCCGCATCTTTCTCAATACCATTTGATGAGCCCTTATCAGTGGAAGAAACTAGCCTACTGGCAAAGGAGTCAGAGTTAATGGAACATAAACTTCCTGCAGGAGTCACGGCTCCATTTTCTGTTCTGACTGAGCAGCATGTTGTCATCTCAGAGCATCCATGTCTCGAAAAAGAAGACAAATTTCAACCTGGAAAACTTCCCAGTGAAATTACTGCGCCGTTCTCAGTACGTTTAGAAGAGTCTTTAGCAGTACAGGAAACAAGCCTTCTGGCAAAAGAATCTGAATTACCAGAAGAGAAACTTCCTGCTCAAGTCACGCTTCCCTTTTCTCTGCCGACAGAGCAGCACGTCATGATATCAGAGTACCCAACACTTGAAAAAGAAGAGGGTTTCCAGCCAGGAAAGGTTCCTGGGGAAGTCGTGGCGCAATTTTCAGTTCCATGTGAAGAGTCACTAATGATAGTGGAAACAAGTCTGCTTTCAAAGGAAACTGAACTCGCTCAAGAGAAACTTCCAACAGAAATTACAGCGCCTTTCTCAGTTTCTACAGAGCAGCACATAGAAGTATTACAACCTCAGAACCTTGAGAAAGAAAGAGAATTTCAAGTTGAGAAAATTCCGAAGACAGTAACAGCACCATTTTCAGTATCACTTACAGAACCTCTAACAGTAGAAGAAACTAGCTTCCTCACAAAAGAATCAGAATTCAGGGAAGAAAAACTTCCTTCAACAGTTACAGCGCCAATTTCAGTTCCTACTGAGCAACATGTTGTAGTATCACAGTTCTCAACTTTAGAAAAAGAAGAGGAGTTTCAGCCTGGGAAACTTCCTGGTGAAGTTACTGCACCTTTCTCAATTCCATTGGAAGAGTCGATAACAGTTCTGCAGGCAAGTATTCTTACAAAAGAGTCAGAGTTAAAAGAAGAAAAAGTTCCTGAAGAGTTTACAGCTCCTTTTTCAGTTCCCACAGAACAACATGTTGTAGTGTCAGAGGATGCTACATTTGAGAAAGAAGAAGAATTTCATACGAACAAGCTCCCTAGCGAAATTAGTGCACCGTATACAGTTCTACTTGAAGAGTCACTCACAGTGGAGGAAACAAGCCTTTTTGCAAAAGAAGCAGATATGAAGGAAGAAAACCTACCTGCAAAGGTTACAGCACCTTTTTCAATTTCCACAGGAGAGCACATTTTGATAACTGACCAGCCATCCCTTGAGAAGGAAGAAGAATTTGAGCCTGGAAAGCTTCCTAAAGGAGTGACTGCACCTTTCTCTGTGCCATTTGAAGAGTCTCTTACAGTTGAAGAGACAAACCTTCTGACGAAGGAGTCAGATTTAAAAGAGGACAAATTGCCGGCAGAAACTACAGCTCCTTTCTCAGTTCCGACTGAGCAGCATGTTGTTGTATCAGAGCATCCATATCTTGAGAAAGAGGGAGAATATCAGGCTGGGAAAATTCCTAAAGAAGTCACTGCCCCTTTCTCTGTGCCATTAGAAGAGTCCCTTACAGTGGAAGAGACGAGGTTTCTGACCAAAGAGTCAGAACTAAAGCAGGACAAAATACCTGCAGAAGCTACAGCTCCTTTCTCAGTTTTGACAGAGCAGCATGTTGTTGTATCAGAGCATCCACCTCTTGAGCGGGAAAACGAATTTCACACAGGACAAATCCCCAGTGAGATTACAGCGCCATTTTCAGTACCATTAGAGGAATCCTTAACTGTGGTAGAAACAAATCTTTTGACAAAGGAGACTCAACTGGAAGAAGATAAATTTCCTGCAAAAATTGCCATACCGTTTTCAGTCCCTACTGAACAACACATCATGGTATTACAACAGCGATCTTTTGAAAAGGAAGAGGGCTTTCAGCCTCAAAAAATTCCAGCTGAAATAACGGCACCATTTTCAGTACCCCTTGTAGAATCTGTTACCATAGAAGAGATAAACCTCCTGGCGAAAGAAACAGAACTGAAGGAAGAAAAACAAATTTCAGAAGTTGCAGCTCCTTTCTCAGTTCCTACTGAGCAGCACATTTTGGTTTCACAGTTGTCAGCTCTTGAGAAAGAGGAGGAATTCCAGCCTGGAAAACTTCCAGGAGAAGTCACAGCGCCATTTTCAGTTCCACTACAAGAGTCGATAACAGTTGAACAAATTAGCATTCTCACAAAAGAGTCAGAACTGAAGGAAGAAAAACAAGTTGCAGAAGTTACAGCTCCTTTCTCAGTTCCTGCTGAACAGCACATTTTGGTATCACAGTTTGCAACATTTGAAAAAGAAGAGGACTTCCAGCCTGGAAAACTTCCAGGTGAAGTCACAGCCCCATTTTCAGTTCCACTACAAGAATCAATAAAAGTTGAACAAGCCAGCATTCTCACAAAAGAGTCGGAACTGAAGGAAGAAAAACCAATTTCAGAAGTTATAGCTCCTTTCTCAGTTCCTGCTGAGCAGCACATTTTGGTATCACAGTTCGCAACGTTTGAAAAAGAGGAGGACTTCCAGCCAGGTAAACTTCCAGGAGAAGTCACAGCCCCCTTTTCAGTCCCACTACAAGAGTCAATAACAGTTGAACAAACCAGCATTCTCACAAAAGAGTCGGAATTGAAGGAAGAGAAGCAAGTTCCTGAAGTTACAGCTCCTTTCTCAGTTCCTGCTGAACAGCACATCTTGGTATCACAGTTTGCAACGTTTGAAAAAGAAGAGGACTTCCAGCCTGGAAAACTTCCAGGAGAAGTCACAGCACCATTTTCAGTACCACTACACGAGCCAATAACAATTGAACAGACAAGCATTCTCACGAAGGAGTCAGAACTTAAGGAGCAGAAACTGCCTGCAGAGCTTACTGCTCCATTTACAATCGCCACGGAGCAGCATGTTTTCATCTCTGAGCAACCATTTCTTCAAAAAGAAGAGGGATTTGAGCCTGCAGGTCTTCCCAGTGAAATCAGTGCACCATTCACTGTTCCTTCACAGGAATCAGTGACAGTAGAAGAAACAAGCTCTTTCACAAAAGAATCCGTGCTCATAACAAAAGAGCTTCCAAAAGAAACTAATGCTGTTACCTCACTCCCCACAGAACAGCACATCATAGTTTCTGAACTTCCAACACTTGACAAGGAAAGCGTTTTCCTGCCTGGCACACTCCCCGGTGAGGTTACTGCACCATATACTATACCACTTGAGGAGTCTTTGACAGTACAAGAAATTAGACATGTTGCAGAAGTTTCTCAGTTAGCAGCAAATGATTTTCCGAAGAAAATTTCTGCACCATACTCAATACCCACAGAGGAACATGTAGTAATATCTGACCAACCAACCCTGTACAAAGAGCAAGATTTCCAGGCTGATAAGAAACCAGGAGAAGTAACTGCACCTTTTTCACTGCCTGTTGCTGAATCTTTGACCATTGAGGAGACAAGCTCGCTGTTAAAAGAGTCCAAGTTAGACACAGAGAGACAACCATCCGAAGTTAGCGCACTCATGATGTTGCCTACAGAGCATCATGTCACAGTAGTAGAGGAGCGCCCATCTCTAGACAAAGAGGAGCCACTACAGCTTGAAAAAATTCCTGGTGAGGTAACTGCACCTTTCTCAATTGGTCTCAAAGAACCACTAACTGTAGAAGCAACAGATTTTCTTCTGAAAGAATCGGAGTTGAAGACAGACCAACGTCCATCTGAAATCAGTGCACCATATACTATACCAACAGATCGACATGTTTTCATATCTCACTCGCAACAGTTTGATAAGGAGCAAGAACTGGCACCACACACTGCTCCAGGTGAGATGAATGCACCGTACTCACTGTTACTAGAAGAATCAATAACCATCGAAGAAAAACAAGTCTTTAGTAAGGAATCTGAGTTTGCTGTAAAGGAGTCAAACAAGGAGGTAATAGCTCCTTTCGATATTCCAACCGAGCACCATCTGGTGGTTTCTGACTCCTCAGTTCTTGAAAAAGAAACTATATTTAGATCTGAAGAACTGCCACGCGAAATGAAAGCTCCTTACACGTTGCCAACGGTGATTTCACTAACGGTTCAAGAAACACCTGAATTATCTAAAGAGTCAGAGTTGCTTTTGAAAAAGCTTCCAGATGAATCCCTTGCATCTCTTTCTATACCCACCGAAGAGCACATTACTATTGTTGAAACAGCTACCTTTTCAAAGGAAGATGAGTTGCATACAAAAGTAACAGAAAAGCCAGTTGTTGCTGAGAAAAATGTGTCTACCCAGGAAACTATCTCAATTTTAGAGATGTCTACATTGACGAAAGAGAGTGATTTGGCTTATGAAGAAATACCAAAGCACATGAAAGCCAGTTTTGTTCTAGATTCTCTAGAACCGATAACAGTGCAAGAGTTTAACTTTGGCCTAATGGCTGATGAATTTTTCATTAAAGAAAGACCTGAAGAAATAAGCCCCAGGGACATACCTCTTATTTCAGATGAAATCAAGCATGAAGCACATGTCCAGGAACCTGTGCCAAAAGATAAGGAACAAGTTAGTGAAGGTCTAACTATACAAGAAATAACTGAAGAATCCACTCAACACGAAGAGACTTCATCATGCATTGTTGTAGAGGAAGAAATATTAGATCATGCAGAAGCAGGAATTGAAGTGAAAAAGAAGACAAAAAAGAAATATGTCCGATTTGATGACACAGCTGGCACCCAGGAAGTTACAGAAGTGCTGCATACATTTACCAGAACTGCACCTGAAGGCACCTCACTTAAGATAGAAGATGTCACTGAAGAGTATGAAAATGCATCAGAAGTACAAGAAAAAAGCAGTCAAGAGCCTATAATTGAAGAAGTTGAAGAGGTGCAACCAACACAGAAAATCAAGAAAAAGAAAGAAAAGCCAGATGAACAAAAGCTTACTGAAATAACACTCCACCCAAAAATTGAAGAAACTGAAGAGGAGGAAGCCACTAGGAAAGAAGTAACAGTTCAAGATGAGAAGCAACCGAAAGATAAGAAGAAAAAGAAGGTACTCAAGAAAAAGAAGCCAGAGGTCACAGAGATTGAATTGAAACCAAAGGAAGTAACCCCTGAGGAAATTCAGGAAGTGATTGAAGTCAAAGAATTTGACGAGAAAGTGGAAGAAATTACTGAGTTTGACATCCAGATTAAGAAGCTGCCCAAGCCTGAAGAAATAATCGACATAACTGTTACATCAGAAGAAGTACCTCAGCTTGATGTTAGCCAAGCGATAAAAAAGCCAATTGAACTTGAGAGTATTGAGAAACCAGAAGAGAAGCTTGAAGAAGCACCTGAGGAGAAGCCAGAAGAGCAGATTGAAGAAAAGCCTAAAGAAAAGAAGAAAAAGAAGGTGGTTAAGAAAAAGGAAAAACCTGAGGTAACAGAAATTGAGCTAAAACCAAAAGAAGAAGCCCCTGAGGAAATTCAGGAAGTGATTGAAGTCAAAGAAATTGAAGAGAAAGTTGAAGAAATCACTGAGTTTGACATCAAGATTAAGAAGCTGCACAAACCTGAAGAAGTGATCGATATAACGGTTACATCAGAAGAAGTACCTCAGCTTGATGTCACACAAGTGATTGAAAAGCCAATTGAAGTCGAGAGCATTGAGAAACGAGAAAAGAAGCCTGAAGAAGCCTCTGAGGAGAAGCCAGAAGAGGAGATCGAAGAGAAGCCTAAAGAAAAGAAGAAAAAGAAGGTGGTTAAGAAAAAGGAAAAGCCTGAGGTCACAGAAATTGAGCTAAAACCAAAAGAAGAAGCCCCTGAGGAAATCGAGGAAGTTATTGAAGTCAAGGAAATTCAAGAGAAAGTGGAAGAAATTACTGAGTTTGACATCAAGATTGAGAAGCTGCGCAAGCCTGAAGAAGTAATCGATATAACGGTTACATCAGAAGAAGTACCTCAGCTTGATGTCACACAAGTGATTGAAAAGCCAGTTGAAGTCGAGAGCATTGAGAAACGAGAAGAGAAGACTGAAGAAGCACCTGAGGAGAAGCCAGAAGAGCAGATTGAAGAAAAGCCTAAAGAAAAGAAGAAAAAGAAGGTGGTTAAGAAAAAGGAAAAGCCTGAGGTCACAGAAATTGAGCTAAAACCAAGAGAAGAAGCCACTGAGGAAATTCAGGCAATGATTGAAGTCAAAGAAATTGAAGAGAAAGTTGAAGAAATCACTGAGTTTGACATCAAGATTAAGAAGCTGCACAAGCCTGAAGAAGTAATCGATATAACGGTTACATCAGAAGAAGTACCTCAGCTTGATGTCACACAAGTGATTGAAAAGCCAGTTGAAGTTGAGAGCATTGAGAAACGAGAAGAGAAGCCTGAAGAAGCCCCCGAGGAGAAGCGAGAGGAGGAGATCGAAGAAAAGCCTAAAGAAAAGAAGAAAAAGAAGGTGATTAAGAAGAAGGAAAAGCCAGATGTCACAGAGGTTGAACTTAAACCAAAAGACGAAGCCGCCAAGGAAATTGGGGAAGTGACTGAAATCAAAGAAATTGAAGAGAAAGTGGAAGAAATTACTGAGTTTGATATCAAGATTAAGAAGCTGCACAAGCCTGAAGAAGTAATCGATATAAAGGTTACGTCAGAAGAAGTACCTCAGCTTGATGTCACACAAGTGATTGAAAAGCCAGTTGAAGTTGAGAGCATTGAGAAACGAGAAGAGAAGCCTGAAGAAGCCCCCGAGGAGAAGCGAGAGGAGGAGATCGAAGAAAAGCCTAAAGAAAAGAAGAAAAAGAAGGTGATTAAGAAGAAGGAAAAGCCAGATGTCACAGAAGTTGAACTTACACCAAAAGACGAAGCCGCCAAGGAAATTGAGGAAGTGACTGAAATCAAAGAAATTGAAGAGAAAGTGGAAGAAATTACTGAGTTTGATATCAAGATTAAGAAGCTGCACAAGCCTGAAGAAGTAATCGATATAAAGGTTACGTCAGAAGAAGTACCTCAGCTTGATGTCACACAAGTGATTGAAAAGCCAGTTGAAGTCGAGAGCATTGAGAAACGAGAAGAGAAGCCTGAAGAAGCCTCTGAGGAGAAGCCAGAAGAGGAGATCGAAGAGAAGCCTAAGGAAAAGAAGAAAAAGAAGGTGGTTAAGAAAAAGGAAAAGCCTGAGGTCACAGAAATTGAGCTAAAACCAAAAGAAGAAGCCCCTGAGGAAATTCAGGAAGTGATTGAAGTCAAAGAAATTGAAGAGAAAGTGGAAGAAGTCACTGAGTTTGACATCAAAATTGAGAAGCTGCACAAGCCTGAAGAAGTAATCGATATAACGGTTACATCAGAAGAAGTACCCCAGCTTGATGTTACCCAAGCGATAAAAGAGCCAATTGAACTTGAAAGTATTGAGCAACGAGAAGAGAAGCCTGAAGAAGCCTCTGAGGAGAAGCCAGAAGAGGAGATCGAAGAGAAGCCTAAAGAAAAGAAGAAAAAGAAGGTGATTAAGAAAAAGGAAAAGCCTGAGGTCACAGAAATTGAGCTAAAACCAAAAGAAGAAGCCCCTGAGGAAATCGAGGAAGTTATTGAAGTCAAGGAAATTCAAGAGAAAGTGGAAGAAATTACTGAGTTTGACATCAAGATTGAGAAGCTGCGCAAGCCTGAAGAAGTAATCGATATAACGGTTACATCAGAAGAAGTACCTCAGCTTGATGTCACACAAGTGATTGAAAAGCCAATTGAAGTCGAGAGCATTGAGAAACGAGAAGAGAAGACTGAAGAAGCCCCCGAGGAGAAGCCAGAAGAGGAGATCGAAGAAAAGCCTAAAGAAAAGAAGAAAAAGAAGGTGATTAAGAAGAAGGAAAAACCAGAGGTCACAGAGGTTGAACTTAAACCAAAAGAAGAAGCCCCCAAGGAAATTGAGGAAGTGACCGAAATCAAAGAAATTGAAGAGAAAGTGGAAGAAATTACTGAGTTTGACATCAAGATTAAGAAGCTGCACAAGCCTGAAGAAGTAATCGATATAAAGGTTACGTCAGAAGAAGTACCTCAGCTTGATGTCACACAAGTGATTGAAAAGCCAGTTGAAGTCGAGAGCATTGAGAAACGAGAAGAGATGCCTGAAGAAGCCTCTGAGGAGGTCGAAGAGAAGCCTAAGGAAAAGAAGAAAAAGAAGGTGGTTAAGAAAAAGGAAAAGCCTGAGGTCACAGAGATTGAGCTAAAACCAAAAGAAGAAGCCCCCGAGGAAATTCAGGAAGTGATTGAAGACAAAGAAATTGAAGAGAAAGTTGAAGAAGTCACTGAGTTTGACATCAAAATTGAGAAGCTGCACAAGCCTGAAGAACTAATCGATATAACGGTTACATCAGAAGAAGTACCCCAGCTTGATGTTACGCAAGCGATAAAAGAGCCAATTGAACTTGGAAGTATTGAGAAACGAGAAGAGAAGCCTGAAGAAGCCTCTGAGGAGAAGCCAGAAGAGGAGATCGAAGAGAAGCCTAAAGAAAAGAAGAAAAAGAAGGTGATTAAGAAAAAGGAAAAGCCTGAGGTCACAGAAATTGAGCTAAAACCAAAAGAAGAAGCCCCTGAGGAAATCGAGGAAGTTATTGAAGTCAAGGAAATTCAAGAGAAAGTGGAAGAAATTACTGAGTTTGACATCAAGATTGAGAAGCTGCGCAAGCCTGAAGAAGTAATCGATATAACGGTTACATCAGAAGAAGTACCTCAGCTTGATGTCACACAAATGATTGAAAAACCAGTTGATGTCGAGAGCATTGAGAAACGAGAAGAGAAGCCTGAAGAAGCCCCCGAGGAGAAGCCAGAAGAGGAGATCGAAGAAAAGCCTAAAGAAAAGAAGAAAAAGAAGGTGATTAAGAAGAAGGAAAAGCCAGAGCTCACAGAGGTTGAACTTAAACTAAAAGAAGAAGCCCCCAAGGAAATTGAGGAAGTGACTGAAATGAAAGAAATTGAAGAGAAAGTGGAAGAAATTAAAGAGTTTGACATCAAGATTGAAGAGCTTCGCAAGCCTGACGAAGTTGATATAACAGTCACATCGGAAGGAATACCTCAGCCTGATGTTACACAAGTGATAGAAAAACCTATTGAACTCAAGGGCATTGAGAAACCAGAAGAAAAGCCTGAAGAAGCCCCCGAGGAGAAGCCAGAAGAGCAGATTGAAGAAAAGCCGAAAGAAAAGAAGAGAAAGAAGGTGATTAAGAAGAAAGAAAAGCCAGAGGTCACAGAGGTTGAACTTAAACCAAAAGAAGAAGCCCCCAAGGAAATCGAGGAAGTGACTGAAATCAAAGAAATTGAGGAGAAAGTGGAAGAAATTACAGAGTTTGACATCAAGATTGAGAAGCTGCACAAGCCTGAAGAAATAATGGATATAACGGTTGCAGCGGATGAAGTACCTAAAGTTGATTTCACACAAGTTATTGAAAAGCCAGTTGAACTCAAGAGCATTGAGAAACCAGAAGAAATGCCTGAAGAAGTCCCTGAAGAAAAGCCGGAAGAGCAGGTTGAAGAAAAGCCTAAAGAAAAGAAGAAAAAGAAGGTTATTAAGAAGAAGGAAAAGCCAGAGGTCACAGAGGTTGAACTGAAACCAAAAGAAGAAGCCCCCGAGGAAATCGAGGAAGTTATTGAAGTCAAGGAAATTCAAGAGAAAGTGGAAGAAATTACTGAGTTTGACATCAAGATTGAGAAGCTTCACAAGCCTGAGGAAGTAGTTGATATAACAGTCACATCGGAAGGAATACCTCAGCCTGATGTTACACAAGTGATAGAAAAACCTATTGAACTCGAGAGCATTGAGAAACCAGAAGAAAAGCCCCAAGAAGTGCCTGAGCAGAAGCCCGAAGAGCAGATTGAAGAAAAGCCGAAAGAAAAGAAGAAAAAGAAGGTGACTAAGAAGAAGGAAAAGCCAGATGTCACAGAGGTTGAACTGAAACCAAGAGAAGAAGCCCCCAAGGAAATGGAGGAAGTGACTGAAATCAAAGAAATTGAAGAGAAAGTGGAAGAAATTACCGAGTTTGACATCACGATTGAGAAGCTTCACATGCCTGAAGAAGTTGATATAACAGTCACATCGGAAGGAATACCTCAGCCTGATGTTACACAAATGATAGAAAAACCTATTGAATTCGAGAGCATTGAGAAACCAGAGAAGCCTGAAGAAACCCCCGAGGTTAAGCCAGAAGAGGAGATCGAAGAAAAGCCTACAGAAAAGAAGAAAAAGAAGGTGATCAAGAAGAAGGAAAAGCCAGAGGTCACAGAGGTTGAACTTAAACCAAAAGAAGAAGCCCCCACAGAAATTGAGGAAGTGGCTGAAATCAAAGAAATTGAAGAGAAAGTGGAAGAAATTACCCAGTTTGACATCAAGATTGGGGAGCTTCGCAAGCCTGACGAAGTTGATATAACAGTCACATCGGAAGGAATACCTCAGCCTGATGTTACACAAGTGATAGAAAAACCTATTGAACTCAAGGGCATTGAGAAACCAGAAGAAAAGCCTGAAGAAGCTCCTGAGGAGAAACTAGAAGAGGAGATTGAAGAAAAGCCTAAGGAAAAGAAGAAAAAGAAGGTGATTAAGAAAAAGGAAAAGGCAGAGGTCACAGAGATTGAGTTGAAACCAAAAGAAGCTCCCGAAGATACTCAAGAAGTGATTGAAGTCAAGGAAATTGAAGAGGAAGTGGAAGAAGTTACTGAGTTCGACATCAAGATTGAGAAGCTGCGCAAGCCTGAAGTAATCGGCATACCGGTTGCAGCGGAAGAAGTACCTCAACTTGATGTCACACAAGTTATTGAAAAGCCAGTTGAACTCGAGAGCATTGAGAAACCAGAAGAAATGCCTGAAGAAGTCCCTGAAGAAAAGCCGGAAGAGCACGTTGAAGAAAAGCCTAAAGAAAAGAAGAAAAAGAAGGTTATTAAGAAGAAGGAAAAGCCAGAGGTCACAGAGGTTGAACTGAAACCAAAAGAAGAAGCCCCTGAGGAAATCGAGGAAGTTATTGAAGTCAAGGAAATTCAAGAGAAAGTGGAAGAAATTACTGAGTTTGACATCAAGATTGAGAAGCTTCACAAGCCTGAGGAAGTAGTTGATATAACAGTCACATCGGAAGGAATACCTCAGCCTGATGTTACACAAGTGATAGAAAAACCTATTTATCTCGAGAGCATTGAGAAACCAGAAGAGAAGCTTCAAGAAGTCCCTGAGGAGAAGCCCGAAGAGCAGATTGAAGAAAAGCCGAAAGAAAAGAAAAAAAAGAAGGTGACTAAGAAGAAGGAAAAGCCAGATGTCACAGAGGTTGAACTGAAACCAAAAGAAGAAGCCCCCAAGGAAATGGAGGAAGTGACTGAAATCAAAGAAATTGAAGAGAAAGTGGAAGAAATTACAGAGTTTGACATCAAGCTTGAGAAGCTTGACAAGCCTGAAGAAATAGTTGATATAACAGTGACATCGGAAGGAATACCTCAGCCTGATGTTACACAAGTGATAGAAAAACCTATTGAACTCGAGAGCATTGAGAAACCAGAAGAAAAACCTGAAGAAGTCCCTGAGGAGAAGCCAGAAGAGCAGATTGAAGAAAAGCCGAAAGAAAAGAAGAAAAAGAAGGTGATTAAGAAGAAGGAAAAGCCAGAGGTCACAGAGGTTGAACTGAAACCAAAAGAAGCCCCCAAGGAAATTGAGGATGTGACTGAAATCAAAGAAACTGAAGAGAAAGTAGAAGAAATTGCAGAGTTTGGCATCAAAATTGAGGAGCTTCGCAAGCCTGAGGAAGTAGTTGATATAACTGTCACATCAGAAGGAGTACCTCAGCCTGATGTTACAGAAGTGATAAAAAAACCTATTGAACTTGAGAGCATTGAGAAACCAGAAGAGAAGCCTGAAGAGGCCCCTGAGGAGAAACCAGATGAGTTGTTCGAGGAAAAGCCTAAAGAAAAGAAGAAGAAGAAGGTTACTAAGAAGAAGGAGAAGCCTGAAGCTGGTGAAGTAGAATTGACACCTAAAGAAATACATCCAGAAGACGTCTTGGATGTTGTTGACTCAAAGAAAGTAAGGGAAAAAGCACAGGTAAAAGAATTTGATCAGACAGTAGAAAACGTTGAGAAACCTGAGGAAGTTACTGAGTGTGTCGAGGTTGAGGAGGCTCCTAAAGCAGAGCTTGTAGAAACTACAAAAATTCCCTCAAAAGTTGAAGAGGTGGAGAAATTTGAGAGAACAGTGGATGAAAGTATTCCTAAGCCCCAAAAGAAGCCAAAGCAAAAACGCAAGCTTTCTATAAAGGTGTTAGATGCAGAAGATGATGCTACATCACCCACAAGCGTAGACTTTAAATTCATAAAACCAGTTCCCGAAGAAAAACTTAGCGAGGAACCTGTAGAACTTGTTTATGAAACACACAGAGAAGAAACAATTGATATTGAAGTTACATTAGAGAGCTTACCCCAGCCAACTGTTGAAGAAGTTCAAACAGAACCTTTGAAGAAAGAAGAGGAAGCCACTGAAGCACCCAAAGAACCTGAAGTTTCTCAAGAAAAGATGCCCGAAGAAATAGATTCTACTGACAAACCAAAGATCATTCGGCCTAAGTCTGAGCAGCCAAAAGTTAAAAGAAGGCCAAAGCATAGACCTGATATCATACCTGAGGAAGAAGAGTTCTTTTCAGCTGGTGAAAGTGTTGACTTTGAAGAAAGGGATGCAGAAATTTATGAGCATGCTGACATTGAACTGGAAGCAGTAACTGTAGATGAAGCAGAGATTTTTGAGTCTGCAATTGGCTCCAGTGAGCTGCCAGTGCTTCAAGAAGCATTAACCTCATCTATGGAACTTCGATCAACAGAGGAAGCCACTAAAGAGGCACCAGAGGTTATCTCTCGACCCAAAGATGAGCTTTTAATTACAGAGAGGGTTGCCAGCTTCCTTGACACTGTTGAAAGTGCAAAGCTCACTGAAGTACATGAAGACGATTCCTTGTTAGAACAGGCTATTGCAACAACCTTAGTGCCTAGTGAGGTTCCAAGTGCAGAAGAATTCGAAGTCTTAGTGAAAGAAGGCGAGGAGCTTATTACGTTAGAAATGAAATTATTTAGTGACACAATGGAGCAAGAGCAAGAACTGCAAGTCGTCTTTGAAGAAGTGAAAGAAGCACTGGCTCCTGTACAGCCATCCATTTCAGAGCAACCAGAGGTTACTCCAAAACGAAGAAGAAAGGCCCCAGGTAAGTTCATAGGTAAAAGGCTGAATTTAAAGAAGATTCAGATTAGGTAAACAGGGTTATTCTTAACATTCTGACTTGGCACATTGGTCACACTCACTTTTCTTTTCAGAATGGATGGCATTGAAACGAGGAAATGTCACGATAAAAAATATCTTAATATATTTATTATATGACAAGTTTCTATCTAAACTAAAGATTTCAGCAAAGTTAAGGCACTGAAGCACATCACGAAAGATGCAAGTTATGCAGAAAATAAATTGCAGTACATTAGTTATCTTTTGTTATCTTTGCATGTACTGTCTTGTAAAGGTTCTCCAGTCAATGTGCTTGAGCTCATGAAACTGTGTTGGCACTGTACTTTCCATCACTGGGTTGCAAAAATACAGAGACATCATTACTTTTATAGGCCTTCACGTCTAAAACAAGGGGTGTCAGTGCCAGCGTGTGTACTGGTGCCGCGTGGCTTTATGTCATGTCTGAGCACTAGCACATAGGTCTAGGAGCTTTTGCTACGGGTAGTGCCTCGCTGGATATGTTCATTATTTTAAATGTATATAGCACTTTCATTAAAAGTTCATTTTTCATTGTAAATGCCAAGTACAATAGCCAAGAGGCTATGTGATAACTTCGGTATTGCATGAAATTAGAAGCATATCACATGCAGGCCAGTCCTAGTTTATGTATAGGCATTCTTAAGCCATTCAGCTTAAAGGAGGTCCATGGACAAGCAGCATTACATTCAGAGCTGCTGTCATTTGTAATGTGAATTTTGGATCACGCCTGCAGCCATGTATTTCTCTAATAAATGTTTTCTAACCGCTGAGAAAACATAACTGCAGAAGAGCAATCAAGCCTCACATTCGGTGCAAGAGATTACACTTACATAGGGGATCATTTACTGCTTTCAAAATTCCCTAAAGGTACTCACACTAAGTCATAAAGCAAACGCAACTGCTGCAAATACAAACATAATTTTATTGCATTTGTACATCTATTACATTTATACCTGTAAATAAAAAATACAAACCACAAATTCATAAAAAAAGTGAATCTACTTGCAGCCATACTGTGGTGATTGCACAACCAAGCTACCCTGTTTTTTTTTTTAAGTCCAGGCTACATGTCTAGCACACAAAAGAAATTCAGCATTTTCTCCTTAGAACCAATGCTTTGTTTATCTACTTTTGCATGTGGTGTACTTATTGTCACAATATGAAAGGGAAAGCTTAGTCTGTGGTGAAAAAGAAATTTTTGCAAAAACATAATTCAGAACTTCACTCACTGCTGTTCAATTTAGAATTCTTATGATAAAGAATTTCTTTCATAAAGCATTTTCATTTCAGCACAGAGACAAGGAATATTACCAGCTTTAAACTGTAGTCTGGTGTTCACTTTCCTGTTGATGTACTATGTGCATACATCATCACAATGTTAAGAGCATTATCATAAAACAAATTAACTTTGGCACACATCAATGCAATCAATTTCAGGCATAACTACCAATGCTGAGATCTAAGAACAGATACCTTATTATGAAAACTACATCAGCAGTTTTATTACTTCACAGAATTACTTCCTTTAAGAAAAACACTACACTAGTCCAACACATTCAATAAATGCTTTGCATACTAATACAAAAACACTGAACAGCTCTAAAAAACTCATGCATAAAAAAATATTTTCTATCTTCTGCACAAATGCCGATATATGTTGGCTTCAACCATGCCATATCTAAAAAACTAACATTTCACAGAATTCATATGTTCATTACGATAAGCTGCATGCATAGGATGTTACACAAACCAAGAAACCAAAGGCCCTTATTAGAAGTCTCAGAAAAGGCCTGTTATATTTGTATTTGTATTTGCTTTTTCAAAGCAAGATCTCAGTTTCACTTATCATCCTGCTTTTATTGAGGACAGTGGCTAGAGGCAACAGCCTTAAGCTTAACAAAAATACTGAAGTATGCAAATAAACGGCATAAGCCAGTAGCCTATCTATTAAGTCACTACAAGATGCGTGCTCTAGTTTTTTTCTACTAAAACAAATTTGTTCTTGCTGCAAATATAATGAACAGTGCTACCTTAAATGCAAGCATTCTTGTATAGAACACACCACGAGATATCCACGTTCTGCATCTTTAGCAAGACGAATTTGTAATTTGCAAAAAAAGAAAGAAAAATATTTATAGCAAACTGTCAAGCTACAACTTTGCTGAACAATCTAAAATAATCATGCGACAATATATTTATTGTGTTTCATTGAGCTTTGAACAATGTAAAGAGGTTTTTGCTATTACAAATAAAATATAATTTTTCAAGCCACTGTGCACAATTTAGCTCCCCATAGTAAGTAAAGAACAAAGAATAGTGTACCAATTCAACTTCCTAATTAAGGTCAAGTTTGTACATCGTTAAAAAGGTTATATATATATATATATATATATATATATATATATATCCACCTTTGTCTGATGGTTATAAATGAAACAATGTAAACTGCCTTGTTGCAACTCACATGTAGGTACAGTAAAGCTTGTTAGATAATGATTCGTACACCACAACATGCCTCGTGGGTATATAAGCAATGTGTAATAACAATTTGGATACATTGTCTTAATCTCTTCTAACTAAACTGTGCAGCATAAACATTATGCTGAGTGTAAATAATGCACTACAACGTCACAGCAATATAACACAGCAACGCAGCTTTCGAATTCATCATTTTTCACCAGATAATGGTAAGTCTTTAATGCACTGAGGCATGAATGTTACTAACTGCATGACCTGGCTGCAAATGCAGCAGTGCCAACATGCATGCGTATGCATTATGCTTTATATTCAGTACAGCATGAGTTAGATAGTAGTGTAAGCTTTAATTATAAGCATGCTACAATAGAGTAGAATTCCTTTAAGACAAACACGACAGAGTGTGGCAATACAGTCCTATATAGCCAAGTTTGCTTTAACATAGCAAAGAATTTCTGGAACGTTAAACAAAAATTTATAAACTAAACAGATAATCAGAAAGTTCACCTTAACGAAGATAGTTAATGAAATTTGCTGTAAAATGTATGTCTTATAAAATTTATCTCTGTCAGTATTTTATACCACTGAAAAAAAGCAACCTGATAAACATCCATTAACACACACAAACCTTGTTGCCTCATTGACCTTTTACAGAAAAGCCAGAAGATGAAGCTCCCCGAGATATCACAGCAGAAAAGCCAGAAGAGACACCAAAGCCTGAGGAGGCACCAGAAGAAGTCAAAGTGGAACAGGCAAAAGCAGAAGAGAAAGCTCCTGAAGAAGCCAAGATTAAAATTAAGAAGAAACCCAAAAAGCCCAAAATTACCGAAGAAGCACCTGAGGAAACTGTCATTCTGAAGAAGCCAGAAGAAAAACCAGAGGAGACTCCGAAGGAAGTCACAGAAGATGTCACAGTCTCCTTGCTGGAAAAGCCGGAAGAGGCTCGAAAGCCTGAGGAGGCACCACAAGAAGTCACAGTGGAAGAGGCAAAACCAGAAGAGAAAGCTCCTGAAGAAGCCAAGATTAAAATTAAGAAGAAACCCAAAAAGCCCAAAATTACCGAAGAAGCACCTGAGGAAACTGTAATTCTGAAGAAGCCAGAAGAAAAACCAGAGGAGATTCCGAAGGAACTTACAGAAGATGTCACAGTCTCCTTGCTGGAAAAGCCAGAAGAGGCTCCAAAACCTGAGGAGGCACCAGAAGAGGTTAAAGTGGAAAAGACCCCTGAGGAAGCAGAACTTAAAGTAAAGAAAAAACGCAAGACGCCCAAGGTTACTGAGGAAGCACCAGAGGAAACTGGCATCCTGAAGAAACCAGAAGAAGAACTAGAGGAAGTTTCTAAGGATGCCATAGATGTCACAGTCTCCTTGGCAGAAAAGCCAGAAGAGGTTCCAAAGCCTGAAGAAGTACCAGAAGAAGTTAAGGTGGAAGAGGCCAAACCAGAAGAGAAAGCACCTGAAGAAACAGAACTTAAGATCAAGAAGAAACACAAAAAGCCCAAGCTTACTGAAGAAGCACCTGAGGAAATTGTCGTTCTCAAGAAAGCAGAGGGAAAACCAGAGGAGATTCCTGAGGAAGTTACGGAAGATGTCACAGTCTTGTTGCTGGAAAAGCCAGAAGAGGTTCGGAAGCCTGAGGCACCAGAAGTCAAAGTGGAAGAGGGAAAACCAGAAGAGAAAGCTCCTGAAGAAGCAGAACTTAAGATCAAGAAGAGACGCAAAAAGCCTGAGATTACTGAGGAAGCACCTGAGGAAACTGTCATTCTGAAGAAGCCAGAGGAAAAACCGGAGGAGATTCCGAAGGAAGTTACAGAAGATGTCACAGTCTCTTTACTGGAAAAGCCGGAAGAGGCTCCAAAGCCTGAGGAGGGACCACAAGAAGTCACAGTGGAAGAGGCAAAACCAGAAGAGAAAGCTCCCGAAGAAGCCAAGATTAAAATTAAGAAACCCAAAAAGCCCAAAATTACCGAGGAAGCACTTCAGGAAACTGTCGTACTGAAGAAGCCAGAAGAAAAATCAGAGGAGATTCCGAAAGAAGTTACAGAAGATGTCACAGTCTCCTTGCTGGAAAAGCCTGAAGAGGCTCCACAGCCTGAGGAGGCACCAGAAGAAGTCAAAGTGGAAGAGGAAAAAGCAGAAGAGAAAGCTCCTGAAGAAGCCAAGATTAAAATTAAGAAGAAAACCAAAAAGCCCAAAATTACCGAAGAAGCACCTGAGGAAACTGTCATTCTGAAGAAGCCAGAAGAAAAACCAGAGGAAATTCCGAAGGAAGTTACAGAAGATGTCACAGTCTCTTTGCTGGAAAAGCCGGAAGAGGCTCCAAAGCCTGAGGAGGCACCACAAGAAGTCACAGTGGAAGAGGCAAAACCAGAAGAGAAAGCTCCTGAAGAAGCCAAGATTAAAATTAAGAAGAAAACCAAAAAGCCCAAGATTACCGAAGAAGCACCTGAGGAAACTGTCATTCTGAAGAAGCCAGAAGAAAAACCAGAGGAAATTCCGAAGGAAGTTACAGAAGATGTCACAGTTTCCTTGCTGGAAAAGCCGGAAGAGGCTCCAAAGCCTGAGGAGGCACCACAAGAAGTCACAGTGGAAGAGGCAAAACCAGAAGAGAAAGCTCCTGAAGAAGCCAAGATTAAAATTAAGAAGAAACCCAAAAAGCCCAAAATTACCGAGGAAGCACCTGAGGAAACTGTCGTACTGAAGAAGCCAGAAGAAAAACCAGAGGAGATTCCGAAGGAAGTTACAGAAGATGTCACAGTCTTCTTGCTGGAAAAGCCGGAAGAGGCTCCAAAGCCTGAGGAGGCACCAGAAGAAGTCAAAGTGGAAGAGGCAAAACCAGAAGAGAAAGCTCCTGAAGAAGCCAAGATTAAAATTAAGAAGAAACCCAAAAAGCCTGAGATTACCGAGGAAGCACCTGAGGAAATTGTCATTCTGAAGAAGCCAGAAGAAAAACCAGAAGAGCTTCCGAAGGAAGTTACGGAAGATGTCACGGTCCCCTTGCTGGAAAAGCCGGAAGAGGCACCAAAGCTCGAGGAGGCGCCAGAAGATGTCAAAGTGGAAGAGGGAAAACTAGAAGAGAAAGCTCCTGAAGAAGCAGAACTTAAGATCAAGAAACGCAAAAAGCCTGAGATTACTGAGGAAGCACCCGAGGACACTGTTGTTCTGAAGAAGCCAGAAGAAAAACCTGAGGAGCTTCCTCAAGAAATTGAGAAAGATTTCACAGCCTCCTTGGAAGAAAAGCCTAAAGAGACTCCGAAGCCAGAGGAGGTACCAGAAGAAGTTAGCATGGACGAGGCCAAACCAGAAGACAAGAGAGAAGTTGCCGAAGAGGAGGCTAAACTTACTATTAAGAAGGCCAAGAAAGTAAAAGTGACAGATGAGACAGCTGAAGAGAAAGTAACATTAAAGAAGGTTGAAGAAAAACATGAAGTTCCTGAGGAAATCACAGAGGATGTCACTGTGAAATTAGAAGAAGCACCAGAGGAAGCTCCTCAGCCTGAAGAAGCTCCTGAAGAAATTACGATCGAAGAGAAACCTAAACCAGTTGAGAAAAAGGATGCTGTAGAAGAGGAGGCCAAGCTCACCATCAAGAAAAAATCTAAGAAACCAAAAGTCGTTGAAGAGGCACCTGAAGAGACAATGACAGTGAAAAAGCCTGTGGAAAAAACAGAACGTCCTGAAGAAATCTCTGAGGATATCACTGTGACATTAGAAGAAAAACCGAAAGAAACTCCAAAGCCTGAGGAAGCTCCTGAAGAACTTATAATCGAAGAGAAACCTGTACCAGTAGAGAAAAAGGAGATTGTAGAAGAAGAGGCCAAGCTCACCATCAAAAAGAAACCTAAGAAACCAAAAGTCATTAAAGAGACACCTGAAGAGACCGTGACACTGAAAAAGCCTGAAGAGCAGCTGGAAGAACATCCAGAGGAAATCGCTGATGATGTGACTGTAACACTGGTAGAGAAACCACAGGAAACTCCAAGGCCTGAAGAAGGTCCTGAAGAACTGACGATCGAAGAGAAACCTAAACCAGTTGAGAAAAAGGAAGTTGTAGAAGAGGAGGCCAAGCTCACCATCAAAAAGAAGCCCAAGAAACCAAAATTCACTGAGGAGGCACCTGAGGAGACCGTTACAGTGAAGAAACCCGAAGAACAACCGGAAGAACATCCGGAGGAAATCACTGAGGATGTCACTGTGACATTAGAAGAAAAACCAGAGGAAACTCCTAAGCTTGAAGAAGCTCCTGAAGAACTAACGATCGAAGAGAAACCTAAACCAGTTGAGAAAAAGGATATTGTAGAAGAGGAGGCCAAGCTTACCATCAAAAAGAAACCCAAGAAACCAAAAGTCATTAAAGAGGCACCTGAAGAGACAGTGACACTGAAGAAGCCTGAAGAACAACCGGAAGAACGTCTAGAGGAAATCACCGAGGATGTTACTGTTACATTGGAAGAAAAGCCAAAGGAAACCGCAAGGCCTGAAGAAGCTCCAGAAGAACTGACGATAGAAGAGAAACCTAAACCAGTTGAGAAAAGGGAATTTGTAGAAGAGGAAGCCAAGCTTACCATCAAAAAGAAGCCCAAGAAACCAAAAGTCATTGAAGATGCACCTGAGGAGACGGTTACAGTGAAGAAGCCCGAAGAACAACCGGAGGAACGTCCTGAAGAAATCAGTGAGGATGTCACTATAACTTTAGAAGAAAAGCGAAAGGAAACTCCTAAGCCTGAAGAAGCTCCTGAAGAGCTGACGGTCGAAGAGAAACCTAAACCCGTTGAGAAAAAGGAAGTTGTAGAAGAGGAAGCCAAGCTCACCATCAAAAAGAAACCAAAGAAACCAAAAGTCATTGAAGAGGCACCTGAGGAGACTGTTACAGTGAAGAAGCCCGACGAACAACCGGAGGAACGTCCTGAAGAAATCAGTGAGGATGTCACTATAACTTTAGAAGAAAAGCCAAAGGAAACTCCTAAGCCTGAAGAAGCTCCTGAAGAGCTGACGGTCGAAGAGAAACCTAAACCATTTGAGAAAAAGGAAGTTGTAGAAGAGGAGGCGAAGCTAACCATCAAAAAGAAACCAAAGAAGCCAAAAATCATTGAGGAGGTACCTGAGGAGACTGTGACACTTAAAAAGCCTGAGGAACAACCGGAAGAACGTCCTGAGGGAGTTACTGAGGATGTCACTATGATATTAGAAGAAAAACCAAAGGAAACTCCTAAGCCTGAAGAAGCTCCTGAAGAACTGACGGTCGAAGAGAAACCTAAACCAGTTGAGAAAAAGGAAGTTGTAGAAGAGGAAGCCAAGCTCACCATCAAAAAGAAACCAAAGAAACCAAAAGTCATTGAAGAGGCACCTGAGGAGACTGTTACAGTGAAGAAG
The DNA here is from genome assembly GCF_023375885.2 of Dermacentor andersoni. NCBI lineage: Eukaryota > Metazoa > Arthropoda > Arachnida > Ixodida > Ixodidae > Dermacentor > Dermacentor andersoni. Next base: position 54,595,729 of record NC_092814.1, on the reverse strand, counting down.
CCCGACGAACAACCGGAGGAACGTCGTGAAGAAATCACTGAGGATGTCACTATAACTTTAGAAGAAAAGCCAAAGGAAACTCCTAAGCCTGAAGAAGCTCCTGAAGAACTGACGATTGAAGAGAAACCTAAACCAGTTGAGAAAAAGGAAGTTGTAGAAGAGGAGGCCAAGCTGACCATCAAAAAGAAACCAAAGAAGCCAAAAATCATTGAAGAGGCACCTGAAGAGACTGTGACACTTAAGAAGCCCGAGGAACAACCGGAAGAACGTCCTGAGGAAGTTACTGAGGATGTCACTATGACATTAGAAGAAAAACCAAAGGAAAGTCCTAAGCCTGAAGAAGCTCCTGAAGAACTGACGATTGAAGAGAAACCTAAACCGGTTGAGAAAAAGGAAGTTGTAGAAGAGGAGGCCAAGCTTACCATTAAAAAGAAACCAAAGAAGCCAAAAATCATTGAAGAGGCACCTGAAGAGACCGTGACACTTAAGAAGCCCGAGGAACAACCGGAAGAACGTCCTGAGGAAGTTACTGAGGATGTCACTATGACATTAGAAGAAAAACCAAAGGAAAGTCCTAAGCCTGAAGAAGCTCCTGAAGAACTGACGATTGAAGAGAAACCTAAACCGGTTGAGAAAAAGGAAGTTGTAGAAGAGGAGGCCAAGCTTACCATTAAAAAGAAACCAAAGAAGCCGAAAATCATTGATGAGGCACCTGAGGAGACTGTGACACTTAAGAAGCCTGAGGAACAACCGGAAGAACGTCCTGAGGAAGTTACTGAGGATGTCACTATGACATTAGAAGAAAAACCAAAAGAAACTCCAATGCCTGAAGAAGCTCCTGAAGAACTGACGATTGAAGAGAAACCTAAACCAGTTGAGAAAAAGGAAGTTGTAGAAGAGGAGGCGAAGCTGACCATCAAAAAGAAACCAAAAAAGCCGAAAATCATTGAAGAGGCACCTGAGGAGATTGTGACGCTTAAGAAGCCTGAGGAACAACCGGAAGAACGTCCTGAGGAAGTAAGTGAGGATGTCACTATGACATTAGAAGAAAAACCAAAGGAAAGTCCTAAGCCTGAAGAAGCTCCTGAAGAACTGACGATTGAAGAGAAACCTAAACCGGTTGAGAAAAAGAAAGTTGTAGAAGAGGAGGCCAAGCTTACCATCAAAAAGAAACCAAAGAAGCCGAAAATCATTGATGAGGCACCTGAGGAGACTGTGACACTTAAGAAGCCTGAGGAACAACCGGAAGAACGTCCTGAGGAAGTTACTGAGGATGTCACTGTGACATTACAAGAAAAACCAAAGGAAACTCCAATGCCTGAAGAAGCTCCTGAAGAACTGACCATCGAAGAGAAACCTAAACCAGTTGAGAAAAGGGAATTTGTAGAAGAGGAGGCCAAGCTTACCATCAAAAAGAAACCCAAGAAACCAAAATTCGCTGAGGAGGCACCTGAAGAGACTGTGACACTGAAGAAGCCTGAAGAACAGCTGGAAGAACATCCAGAAGAAATCAGTGAGGATGTCACTATAACTTTAGAAGAAAAGCCAAAGGAAGCTCCAAGGCCTGAAGAAGCTCCTGAAGAACTGACGATCGAAGAAAAACGTAAACCAGTTAAGAAAACGGAAGTTGTAGAAGAGGAGGCCAAGCTTACTATTAAGAAGCCAAGAAAGCCAGAAATTCATGATGAATTACCGGAAGAAATTCCAACAGTCACTTTAAGAAAAAGGGTCTCAAAACCTCAAGCTCTTGAAGATGTTAGTGAAAAGTTTATACTACCTCTTCAAGAAGAAGCCCCCGCACCAAAACAATATGATGAAGTTCAAGAAATGTTTGAGCTGAAGGTACCTCGTAAATTTAGCGCAATTGATACTGATTTCTCCTTAAAGGCAGAAGGTGAAGATCAAGCTCCACAAGAGGATACACTTCACCTTGATCTTGCTTCCAAAGAACAGGAATGCACAGTAACAGAAGCTTCAGGTAAGCCTGCAATTACCTGCTTAAAAGTGTCTGTAGATGCTCACGTTCAGATATTTCTGTCTTTGCAGATGAATTCAAGATTGTCCTTCAGCAGCCTCAAGGTAAGGATGCACTATTACTTTTGCACCTGTGATATACATCATGAACCAAGCCATTTACAAGGATATAGGGGAAGGTTATTATGAGTAATGCACTGTATTCAATGCATCGCAACCACACATTGACGTAGAATTTGTTATTTTGAATGCTGTTTCAACTTATCCTCATCATTCCTAAATATAATGTGGAGGTCGCATGTTAAATGCTTGTGACACCCCTAATGTCACATACTAGTCTACTTAGACCAAATTCTTTGGTCTATGTAGACTATGGTTCTATTTTCATTTGTATTATAATGATTAGGATCGGCAGGTAATCATCCCCTGATGTGAATGCAGGCTGAAAAACATAAGTTTAGAAGTGGACTATCTCTACAAAATCAATGCACAGTATGGTTAGCTTGTACCCAGGCTTGAAAAAAAATCATTTCTCGCCACAGATGTGGCCAATGCACAGTATAAGTCTAGCTTGTACTCCGGATTGCAAAAATAATTTCAGTATTGTGGACAGGTTCCTGAGAACCCACGCACTATAAGTGTGAAATATTTATTGGGTTTGGAATATTTATTGAGAAAAAGTTGAATTTGTTGGTACCTTGGGCACAGTAGCCTGGTACTCGCATTTCCAAAAATCAACATAGTGTATGGTTTTACTCGACAGATGCACACCCTGTTAGGAATTCAGCTTTTACGTGCAACAGCGTTAGCTCAGGGTGAAAGGAATTTATGTCTGAACGTTACTGTAAAGAAACATGAGGAGTGATACTTTGAACAGCCATGGCAGTTAGTAGCCACTATGCTGCCTCTCTGTTCAGCTGTGGCATGGCTTATGTTACTTTAGCTTCATACGTCAGAAGTAAGCCTCCAAGCATGTTTCTGTGCCCTCGTCAGAACAATGCATTCAATCATCAAGTTGTGATTCTTCCGAGTAAAAACATCCATGATTACTGGTATGTGAACTTGTTAAAGAGCACAGTGAAAGATCAAGTGGAAGCTGAAGAATTGTATTCTACATGCAATTTTACACCAACACCAAGGCAGAAGCAGTGCATCACTGCAGTTTTTATGCCTTGTGTCTCGCATGTTTTACTTTTTCTTAAGTAGCTATCAACTCCATAATTACGGTATGAAGCCTCAATTCTATGAGAGCAGGAAAAAATATTAATTACGTCATATTTTAACGTGAAAATATGTGTGCTAAGTGCAACGTTGCTTAAATACATGAAATGGGAGGCTGGGTACATCACAGAACCTGAAGGTGGTTGTCACGTGGTATAACAAAGAACTCACACACATGCTAGCCAGCCCAATGCAGTGGTTGAAGGCCATACGATAATTATGCTGTTAAAGACTGTCCACATGCTGCCAACTTGGCTCTTTCATTCCTCTTGGCCTCAATGCAGCTTTTTTCCCGCTTTCATTTTCACAGCATGTACTATTGTAGTCAGTATGAGCTGCCATGTGTGATTCATGGCCGAAGCGCTGTGCCGATCAAGCTGATGGCGCTAACTTGCGACGCCTTCGAGCTTCGTAAGAATGCGATCCCCCCTCCCCCTTCCCACGACGCCCCATTATTTTTATGGTAGTCGACGGGCCAGTGTATTTTAGCTTCGCAAAGAAAGCAGACGATGGAAAGTACGGGAGTATGCGCACTGCTGGAAAGGTGAAACCCTCCTTTTTTTAAGCATTTCACGTTAGTGCCACCAGCAAAACTGGAATAAAGCTAAGCCAGGAGATCGCTCTGGCCTTGTCTCGCGTGCTCCAGCTCATACTGAACTGGATGGTGCATGGCTGCACTTCTTTGTGGCAAAAATAAATCAATTGAAGCCTTTATTCTGTGGTTCTCAAAATTCGATATGACTTAATTAAACCCAAAGCCTGGTCCCCTGCTGTTGCTTCTCTGTCAGGGATGTGTGATAGCAAGTGACCATCACCTCTCGTTTCTGTGACACATCCAGCTTCTCGCTTCATGTGCAAAGCCATGCTACACTTAGCGTGTCTTTTGAACTGGTACGTCACATTAAAAAGTGACATAAATAGTTATTTTTTATAATCACTGAGTAAACAGCAATCAGCTAAAGAAAGAAATGAGACAAAAATTTTCTTTCAGTACTTCCTTAAAACATACTTGGTGTTTATTCAGTATAGCTGCATATAAATGAATGGAGAGATACAGGTGAGGCACAAAGAGAGTTCCCAAAGTGAAACACTATAGAATCAGAAAATTACTTCTTAAGCTTGCCTAAAAAGATATCACTTGGACCTCGTTATAATGAATATAGTGAAATAACGAAATAATTGATATAACGAAATAATTGATATAATGAAGTAAAGGCAATTACCCTTGAAAGCCCCATAAAGATGCATGTATTTCAAACCTTGTTTTAACGAAGCAAAACTATCCTGTCAATGGATATAAGGAACTAGATTCATCTCCGAAACCAAAAAAAATTCCCCACCTTTGCACGCCAAGCATATCGCTTTCCGCGGGGTTGAGGTTGAGGTGAGGAAGAGACACATATTTCTGCAGCCCTAATGGAAGCACGGCTCAGTGTATGTGCGGAGAGGGAAGTGTGAAGAAAGAGGCAGGCTGGTGCAGTGAGAGAGAGAAGTGGTTGAGCGTGGTTATGAGGTGGCGTTGGCCTGGTGAGCTTAAAGTCACTGTATGTGAGCCACACTGCTTGCACGCGGTGATATGAAAGACCTGTGCATCCACTTGTCTCTCCCTGTGGTGCACCACAAAGGCTGGAGCAGCAGCTAGGCGTGGCCATGGCCTCTGAAACTGAATCGGCGGCGGTGCAATCCTGGGAGGCCCGTGCAATCCTGGGGCCACATGAGGGCGACAGATCAGCTGCGTAGTCGACACACCATGTGTTGTGTGCCTCACGACAAGTTGCGTTCATGTCACAGCGTGCTAGGTGTTATCCTTAATCACGTTGCTATTTCGCCATTTTCGCCGCAATATAAAAGAGCCAAGTGGAAAGCGGAAACAAAAGGCCATTACGTTAGAAGAGCTATCGTAAAGGCTTTCGCGTCAGGGGCTAAGAAGTCGCATGTTGCACACGAAGATTCCTTCGCCATTGTTTTATTAAAAATTCAACACACATGTGACCACACAGCAGTCCGGTGGGCCACAAAGCTGTCTTCTCTGCTCTTTAGATATAATGACATAATAGATATAACAACATAGTTTCAACTCTCCCTTCAACTTTGTTATAATGAGGTTCGAGTTAAACTCTTCATGGTTAATTTTAGGAACCATTACTTAAAATGTATTGTGAAAATTTAGCAATGTTTCATGCTTTTCTAATAGTGCGGTATGATATGTGACCAAATATACATAAGGGGCGATCATACAGTTTATGAAAAGGAACTACTGCACATAGAAAATACAGCATTGTAAGGAGGCTCACCAAACCACCTGAGAAAAATAATGTTGCATAATATATATTAACATGACAGGAGGCAGCGCATACAGATCCCTCCCTTACATTCTTTTTCCTGCAAGTGCAGAACACGGAGCTCTCACTACACTGTAAAATGTGCCAATCTGGATATGCTATAAAATGTACCACTCAAAGTAGAAAAGTGCACTGCATGATGTTGGAGCCATATGTGCTGCTCTTTCTTATATGGTAGGTGACAATGTGTACATCAGATGATGGCTAACACTAACAAATACACACAAACTATTAAGTGTGTTGTGTGGGAATGCATAGCACATGTTTTTAGCAGAAAATCAAAAGGTCCTGTTCCTTTATGCTTTTGTGGTGAAGCCACCATGCGTTCTCAACCAGACATCAGCCTCTGGAGTTCCTTTTATGGAGCAGTGGTTAATTTTATTGATACCCTGTTCTCTTGTGACAGAGGAAAAGACTTGCTTTTTTGTTGAGTACAGTTTGGTACTACAGCTCATACACAGTAGTGCTACTAATATAGTAGCACTATTGTGGACATGCTTGGCTCATTGACATTTGAACTGCTCTCCCCTCACCCCTCTCCCCTAAGACCTGTCAAGGTTGTTTACATCAACTCATGTGCTAATGGTTGACTAATGAATAAGAATAAGAATGAATAAGAATGAACATATACTTCACTTTGCATCTTTACCAAGCACAGAATGGCACTCATTTTTTCTTCCTTCGCTCTAAATATTGAAATAACTTAAGACTGCTCCCAAAAGCATTGCCATATATAAAACCAACTTCTAGCTGCTGACATTGAAGTTGTTTTTTCCAAGTATATTGTTTAAAAGAATGTTTTTTGTCGTTTTTCTTTTTATTTATCAGACAGATTTTATTGGTCCCATTTCCTTTACTAGTTGGTAGGCAATATGGCTATAAGTGAATGTCAGATTGTGTACCATGATGCACAAATGTTCTTATAAGAGCTCATGCCATTCAAAATGTTTTATTATGAGGAAAATAGTGATTTGACCAGAAAGCCAACCTAGTTTTACTTCTGCTACAACATAATGCTAAAGTTGAGGAAGTGCAAAACAGATTTTATTGAAAAGCCATACCGGCCACTTAATCATGCTTATTCCCGAGTTGTTGCCACTGACATCAATGCAAGCATAAACACAAGGCAAAATTAAAAGAACCTTCCTAATCTGAAATGAGCTTTCCTAACCTCTTAAAACTGAAAAGAACTTGCACGTATAAACTAGCATCAGGTAGCATAGAAAGTCTGTCTGAAAGTTTAGTGCTCTGTAGAATTTATTGCAGTGTTTAGAGCTATATTGAAAAGTTCATGCGAAAAGTGGCATGTTCTGGGCCTGCATATGTGGGTCACCAGTATCATGCTTCCAGACTTCAGTGGTGCAGTTCTTTAGTTTCTGGTTCTCTTCACGAAACTTGTCACTACGGATCCACTGCACTATGGCAATCCTTCTTCGGCACTCATACCACAAATGAACAGCAGAATATCATGCTCTCAAGTTGACAGGCATCTGCAGTTAACTTTTACAGACAATAAAATATACTGAATGGAAATGCCTCTGTAAATTATTGGTGCTTGGGAGAACAATGCTTTGATCCTTCAGCTGTGTGCTTAAGAGAAATGACAAAAAAAAAGAATTTAGCTCTAGGAATTAAAAGAATTCTAGAGCTGAATGAATATGCCCCTTATATATGATGCAGATACAGGAATCGCAAGAGAAGTGTTAAGGAAATGGAGCAGCTAAGTAAATTGAGCAGCTGTGCTTATCAAGTCATCATTATCCTGCAAATTGACTCTTTGCGTCACATAAAAATGTGCAGTATATTCAATGCATCTCTGTGTAAGCATGCTTTCTTTCTTTTCCCACAGATGAAGAAGAGGATGTTGTAAGTTTGCTTCAAGTTTCCAGTCCTCAATTCACAGCATGGCTGCAGTTCTGTGACTTAAAGGGACACTAAAGGCAAATTGAAGATAATGTAGACTGCTCAAGTACCATTTCGGAAACCTCTTAGAACTTGTTTCGTGCCAAGAATAAACATAGAAGGGACTGCATACCTTTAGCGCACTTCAAATCACCTGCACCCGAGCAGGGAGTACTGGCATTTCATACGCCATCACCACCCTTTACTGCCGTTGGTAAGATGGTGGCCGACAGCCAGCACTACAAGTTTCTTGCGCAAAGCACAAAAGTGCGGCCAGGAACCGAGCCAAGACAGAGCCGATAGTGCAAAAGAGGAAGGAAAAGTGCACGCCAAATTATAAACAGGATCTTTGACACTCGCTGCAATGGGCCTCGTTCACTGCTACTTGCAGCTTATGTGACGTTCGTGAGACAGCAAAACCAGGGCAGCGCTACACAATAACAAAACTACTGAAGCGCAAAAGAACAGGCAGTGCAGAGTCGAGGGAAAACTAAACCTTTCAACTGGCTGCATCGTTGCAAAGGGTAATTAATGTTGAAAAGTTATTTTTGTAAGAATAAAATAGAAGCTGACATAGCAGCATTTTCTTCTGTCTTATAAAGCAATGCAGCGATTTTTTATTATGAGTGGTTGAGTGCTAGTGACAGAATCATAATGATATGTCACTACGTCATTGGGTTAGTGCTTAAAGCTCTGTACTCAATACGCCTGAGGCAGTTTCAAGCATTTTAGCTTGACTTTTTTGCCTTTAGTGTCCCTTTAAGCACTTCCATTCTTCAATAGTGCACTGTGCAAGCTTTTCCGTGAATAGAATTATAATATCCCCTCTTTATTTATAGTAAAGGTACCTTTAACAAAGCACACAAATGAACAAGTAAATATTTAATAAAACAATGCAAAAAGTTGTGCAAACTACCTAAAAGGTGCTGTGGGGAAAGTGTGATCTTGTTGGTATATAATGACAGAGTAATCGTGCAACGAGACAAGGACAGAGAAGGCGAGGCACGCTCCTCATGTATGTCTCACTTGTGTGTCTCGCTTCCTCTGTCCATGGCTTGTTATTGCACTATTACTCTGTCGTTAACAGGTAATATTTAGAATGAATGCTATTGTTATGTTCCATATGAAAAGAAATCTTAAAGCCTGTGTGACCACTTTAAAATGAAATGCATCTTCTCGCAGCTTCCATATGTGCTGAAATTAAAAATAATTTTTATTGTACGCATGGACATGCTTCAAGTAATACTGTACAGCTTGAAGCATCATCAAAAACTTCATACAAGCCATGCCTCTGAATTATGGTGAATAGTAGTTATAGTTAAAATCAAGCTATTCAATACTTGTTGTACTGGTTCTATGCAAGGCATCGTAATAACAAATTTAGAAGTTGCCTTTTCATAATAGCAATCAAAATGCAAAAACTTGTTTTTCTTACAACCTCACAATAATACAGCTTCCATCGCTATGATAATTATGCTGTCAGTGCCCAAATTAGTCTAATTAAAAACTGTATGCACTACTGTAACCCACATGTAAGACAAAGGGCGGAAGTAATTGCAATAACAAATGACGAAGACATAGCTTTCCTTGCTTGGTTCGGGACTTTATTTGTCAAGGACGAAACAAAAATGCAGTTTATAAGGTGCAAGATTTTGTTTACCGATTCCCATGAGCACTACCTAGCGTATGCCACTAATATCATCATTAATGTCGTAAGGAGGCTTCTTTCAAGAAGGCAAGTTTTAATTTAGCCGGTGATATTGAAAAAAATTGAATTGTAATAATTAGTGCAGTTAACACAAAGACCAAAAAGTCAAGTCATAAGTTCAAATGAATATGATTAACCATTCAAGTCTTGGTTTAACAATTTAAGCGTACTACATCTGCTAGCACACTTAATATAAAGCATGCAGTTTCCACCTGCATGCCATTTTCATCATGTTCTAATGTAATGGCTCAGTGGCTGAAAGCAAAAATAAAATGGTTAAACCCTACTGAAGCAGAACTACTCAGCTTAAATAATTGATTACACATTCTTGATGCTATATTCAGTAATTTAAATAATTAGTCTGTCAAAAACAAACTGTAAAAGGTTGATCCATCATGCACTGTGAAGGGCAGAGGAGTAGAAAATTGTACTTTCTTTCCCCAGAAAGCACATTGGACAACAGACTGAGCAGGAGCCCTGCTCCATCTGTGCGGTGTCCTGCTTCTTTTGCTGGCCCATGTGCTTTTTGTGCAATTAGTTATGGTGAAAGGCACCAAAGAACTTCTTCAATGCATTAACAGCATGCAGCTGCCATTTCTGCCTATATAACTCGCACAGAATCTCGTAGGCAGGAAATCCCCACAGACAACTCACGCCACATCATCAAGATGGCCAACTTCACACTTCGAGCACAAAGAAGACGTGAATACACGCAGTTGTTCGTCAACCTCCTTCCCCACTGTGGGCACGCAGCACTCAATTTCTGCGTTGGTTTGAGTGTGAGCTCAGCCATTTTAGTTGTGGCGATTGAGATACGTGGGGAACTATACTTGTGGCACTTTATATATGTGAGTTCAAAATGCAAGACATTGGATGCTTTGAAGGGAATAAGAAAGTGCTGTTCATTTTTTATTTATTCCCGCTGTTTTTCATGAGTTCCATTCAGTCATAACTTTCATTATACTTACGTCTGAGTAATTTAAGGTACTCTGTGGCTAATCAAAATATAGCTGATCTTCAAGCGTAATTGCATTCAGTACATGTATATTCAGGGAACATAGTGCTATCTGAGGTCATGTAGCTACAGAACCACAATAAAGTATATAATTTCTTTGTACAAAACCTTAAGCTTCAATCTGAATTTTTCTGCAGGAAATAATTGAGTATGTGGCCGTCACAACTTACATCACAGAAGAGGAGGATGGTTTGGACCTTGAGGAAGGTAAAAATTTTTTTATTATTCCTAATCAGTGTATGAAACCTTCTAATCCAAGGACCAAACAGGGGGGGGTGGAGGGGGGTGAAGCAGAAATACAATAAACAACAAATCAGTGAAACAAATGAATATTAAAGTGGTAAATATAAGTAAAAAAGAATAATAACATAATGTTTGTAATATACTCCCATCAATACAAAATAAGTGCAACTAAATTTTCTTCATTCTGGTCATTGCTTGTAGATCCAGAAGTTAAATTTGTGCAGCTCGGGCAAAGGAATGCTAGGGTATGTTTTGATTAAACACCAACCACGGTTTAGAATTAATGACAGAAATATTTGTTCATTGTGACATATTTCACACCTGTGTCTAAACACTTTGTAGTAAAGCTAAAACAAGTAGTACAAAGCCATCCATATGTTACTTCCTTTTCTCTAGGCGAGCATGTTATATTGGTGGAACGAAAAACTGAGGAACGATGGCTTGTGCGAAAGACTATCACCAGAGAGAAGGGAATAGTTCCAAAGTCCATATTACAAGATGTTGCTTCTTACAATCAGCTTCTCGACCAAGTTTTGGAAGAAAAAATTGGCAAGCTTCCTGTATTCGGGAGTAAGTATCTTTGCTTATTACTTGTATGTTTGTTTTACTTTCTCTTATGATACATATGTAAAAAAGGACAGAAAATTTTAGCTGGGAATGCCTGAAACACTAAAGGTAAATACTAGGATAAGTGTGTTGAGAATGTGATAAGTTACAGACATGGGGCTCTCCAAGACTCTCATATGCTTCAGAGGAACTGCTTGTTGGCTTAGTTGATATTTGCTGAAAGGTATATTTGCCACTAAAACACACACATGCACGCACACATGCACATGCGCACACACTCACAGAAGTAGAAATAGCCACCCATGTCATCGTCAATATTTCTGTGTGTGTCCTTTTAGCAGCAAATGTGTATTTCACTTTCTCTGTGGAAGTAGTTGACCTTAACATAAAAGAACAATTAAAAAGAAAGCTTGACATGAGAAACATGGACAGCGACTAAAGGTGAAAACTCTATCAGATAAAAAAGATAACTTTTATCGTCGTATGCTATCAAATAAAGCACATAATGACCATTGAGTTGGTGAAAAGCTGTTATTTTTAGAATGTGGGAATTTTTTTATTAAGACCAATAGGAGAGGCATGAAATTCAACTACTATTCTAAAGAAAAAAGCAAAATGGTACAATACGCCGAGTGTATACTTGAGTGAAAAATACGGGGTTTTTTGATGCTGTACCAAATTTTTAGAAATTGCCTATGACATATAGCAGAGTTCTAACCCTAGATCTATAAATGACTTGACGAGGCAGTCATTACTTGTGAGAAATTAAAATGCTTAATTGAATAATTAACATAATTACAATAATTAACTTTCGTTATGTACTTTGTGGCACATATTTCAATCTACGGACTGTATAGCTAGTGGGTATGCAAGGCATATCCACTTGGGACAAATTATCAGGACTACACCAGTTTCTAGTTATTGATATTCAAAGTGTCTGACAAAATGCATTGGCGTTCCAGTTCCTTTTTTGATTCAATGCATGCAGCAGCACCTTTAAAAAGTAAGTGGAACAGCACATTTTTACTGCAAGTTTTACACCACATATCTCGACACTGGTGAAATCCTCAGAATTTATTTTAAATCTAAATGCTTTGCATACTCATCAGCTATAATTCATAGATTTAAATATGTAATGTAATTTAGTTAATTGGAAAGTTAATTAGCATAATAGTGTCAATTATTCAATTAAGCATTTTGATTTTTTGTAGACGTAATGGCCTCTTGATTGAGTAATTTAGACCAAGGGTTAGAATTGCGCTATCTGTCACAGGTAAGTTTATTTAATTTGGTACAGCAAAAAAAAACAACCTCTACACATGCTACACTTTGTATTAGCTCCTCTTAACCATTCCCATGCTGGGCGCAAAGTAACTGTGCTAAAGTTGTTTTCTACTTAAAGCCTAGGCTTTGCACAATTTAGTCAAGAGAGAAACTTCCAGCAGTCCGTGCACTGCAACTTTTTCTGCTGAACATTTGTTAGGTCTCCCGTATTTTAAAAAGTTCGAAAACTGTGCACAATGTACTCTGAAATTGTCAAGTGTTCTTTAAAGAATTCAGAACATAAGTACAATTTATTGTACACAACAAAATAAGGATACTCCTTACACAACACTACCTTGCCAAGATTGTATTATAGTGTTGTTATCACAGAATGCTTACTGCTTTACAGTTTCGTTCTATTATGTAGGAAGCTGCTCGTTGCAGCACTTAAACATCGTGCAGATCTATCATTTAACAAATGGTAAAATGATGTAGCTTTTTCACTACTCAGTAAATCACTATTGATACCATACTCACTATTGATACCACTATAATCATTATTGATATCGATACCAGCTGTGGTATCGATATGTGTGCACAGCGCAAGAGACGAGGACTGAAGGAAGAACACAACACAGGCGCTGACTTCAACTGATCTTTATTTGCGAAATCGCTAGAACTATATACATGAGCAAAAGTAATGAAAAACAACTTTTCCATCATGTCACACATGAACGCCTAATGCATCACCGCTAGATACTTGATTTCATTTTTGGTGAGGGCAATAGACGGCATGCTGATGCAAAGGTCACCCAGCCGCTGTATCTTGTCAGCCTCTATGATTTTGTGTGTAAGATGTTCTTGGTGTTTGGAGATTAAGACGCAGTTTTCAAATTCAGTCTTCATTCCTTCAGTCCTTCATTCCTTCAGTCCTCGTCTTTTGCGCTGTGCACACATGTCGACATTGAATCGCCAACAAGCCCAAGCTTCCACCTTATCAACAGCTGTGGTAATTAAACTTCTGCAATCCTTCCTTCAAAGAGCTACTTCCTGGAGAAAAAATGACAGCACCCAAATTCCTTGAGAAGGTCAAGCCAACAGAGGTTGAAAAAGGACAGCCAGCAACATTCCAGTGCAAAGTACAAGGTAATCCACGGCCATATGTGACTTGGTTCAAGCAGACACGAATCATAAAATCAACAACAGAATTCGAGGTGAGTGCTGCATACCTTTATATCACAAAAATAGATAATTATGACTGTTTAATGAAGTGGCAAGAACTACCATTCTCACATAAAAATAAATTGAATGGAATAACATTTCATCAGTATTTTTATGAATTAGGAGCTAGCAGTATACTTTTTGTATGAGGTCCCAATGATAAAGACAGCTTTTCCAGACATGGCTGGAAGTGTATGATTCTGATTTTGTTTCACACTGCATCATATGATTTTGCTGTGTGGTCATTCATCATCATCATCATCAGCCTGGTTACGCCCACTGCAGGGCAAAGGCCTCTCCCATACTTCTCCAACTACCCCAGTCATGTGCTAATTGTGGCCATGTTGTCCCTGCAAACTTCTTAATCTCATCCGCCCACCTAACTTTCTGCCGCCCTCTGCTACGCTTCCCTTCCCTTGGAATCCATTCTGTAACTCTTAATGACCATCCGTTATCTTCCCTCCTCATTACGTGTCCTGCCCATGCCCATTTCTTTTTCTTGATTTCAACTAAGATATCATTAACTCGCGTTTGTTCCCTCACCCAATCTGCTCTTTTCTTATCCCTCAACATTACACCTATCATTCTTCTTTCCATAGCTCGTTGCGTCGTCCTCAATTTAAGTAGAACCCTTTTCGTAAGCCTCCAGGTTTCTGCCCCGTAGGTGAGTACTGGTAAAACACAGCTGTTATAAACTTTTCTCTTGAGGGATAATGGCAACCTGCTGTTCATGATCTGAGAATGCCTGCCAAACGCACCCCAGCCCATTCTTATTCTTCTGATTATTTCAGTCTTATGATCCGGATCCGCAGTCACTACCTGTCCTAAGTAGATGTATTCCCTTACCACTTCCAGTGCCTCACTACCTATCGTAAACTGCTGTTCTCTTCCGAGACTGTTAAACATTACTTTAGTTTTCTGCAGATTAATCTTTAGACCCACCCTTCGGCTTCGTCTCTCCAGGTCAGTGAGCATGCATTGCAGTTGGTCCCCTGAGTTACTAAGTAAGGCAATATCATCAGCGAATCGCAAGTTACTAAGGTATTCTCCATTAACTCTTATCCCCAATTCTTCTTAATCCAGGTCTCTGAATACCTCCTGTAAACACGCTGTGAATAGCATTGGAGAGATCGTATCTCCCTGCCTGCGCCTTTCATTATTGGGATTTTGTTGCTTTCCTTATGGAGGACTACGGTGGCTGTGTAGCCGCTATAGATATCTTTCAGTATTTTTACATACGGCTCGTCTACACCCTGATTCCGCAATGCCTCCATGACTGCTGAGGTTTCGACTGAATCAAACGCTTTCTCGTAATCAATGAAAGCTATATATAAAGGTTGGTTATATTCCGCACATTTTTCTATCGCCTGATTGATAGTGTGAATATGGTCTATTGTTGAGTAGCCTTTACGGAATCCTGCCTGGTCCTTTGGTTGACGAAAGTCTAAGGTGTTCCTGATTCTATTTGCAATTACTTTAGTAAATACTTTGTAGGCAACGGACAGTAAGCTGATCGGTCTATAATTTGTCAAGTCTTTGGCGTCCGCTTTCTTATGGATAAGGATTATGTTAGCGTTTTTCCAAGATTCCGGTACGCTCGAAGTCATGAGGCATTGCGTATACAGGGTGGCCAGTTTCTCTAGAACAATCTGCCCACCATCCTTCAACAAATCTGCTGCCTTGCCCCTTTGCATAGCTCCTAAGCCTTTCTTTACTTCTTACGGCGTTACCTGTGGGATTTCGAATTCCTCTAGACTATTCTCTCTTCCAATATCGTCGTGGGTGCCACTGGTACTGTATAAATCTCTATAGAACTCCTCAGCCACTTGAACTATCTCATTCATATTAGTAATGATATTGCCGGTTTTGTCTCTTAACGTATAATCTCATCTTTTCCTATTCCTAGCTTCTTCTTTACTGCTTTTAGGCTTCCTCCGTTCCTGAGAGCATGTTCAATTCTATTCATATTATACTCCCTTATGTCAGCTGTCTTACGTATGTTGATTAACTTCGAAAGTTCTGCCAGTTCTATTCTAGCTGTAGGGTTAGAGGCTTTCATACATTGGCGTTTCTTGATCAGATCTTTCGTCTCCTGCGATAGCTTACTGGTATCCTGTCTAACGGAGTTACCACCGACTTCTATTGCACACTCCTTAATGATGCCCACAAGATTGTCATTCATTGCTTCAACACTAAGGTCCTCTTCCTGAGTTAAAGCCGAATACCTGTTCTGTAGCTTGATCTGGAATTCCTCTATTTTCCCTCTTACCGCTAACTCATTGATCGGCTTCTTATGTACCAGTTTCTTCCGTTCCCTCCCCAGGTCTAGGCTAATACGAGTTCTTACCATGCTATGGTCACTGCAGCGCACCTTGCTGAGCACGTCCACATCTTGTATGATGCCAGGGTTAGCGCAGAGTATGAGGTCTATTTCATTTCTAGTCTCGTCATTCGGGCTCCTCCACGTCCACTTTCGGCTATCCCGCTTGCGGAAGAATGTATTCATTATGCGCATATTATTCATTCATGCATGCATGCATATTATTATTCATGGCCATATATAGAATATATTCATTATGCGCATATACTCGAGGTTTATTCTTTGAAGTTATGATACCGAAAACTGGCCATTATTTGTGTTTCAGATTTATTACGATGAAGAAAATGTGAGCACCCTTGTCATTAATGAAGTCTTCCCAGAAGATGCAGGAACATACACTGTGGTTGCCAAGAACCCAGCAGGCTTTGCATCATGCTCAGCTGACTTAACTGTGCAAGGTAAGTAAATTGAAATCTGTCAAGCAACACAGTTTTCAATGCATTTACAATTTAAGCAGTATAGAATCATTTCATGAAATTAAATGCTACCATTACAACACAAATGCCTCTCACACAGCCAAACAAGTAGAAATGGTATCAAGAGCTCTCTTTAGTCATGCTCACTGGTTTGCAATGCATGAATTCCCTGGTCCGCTGTTACCCTTTGTTCTTTTTTTCTTGCATAATGTCGCCACTCACCTCGCTAGTACTGCAGTGGGCTTTAATTTACCATACCTGCAATGGTAATGATGGGATTGGAATTCCTTCTGTGATTGATACATTACAAGGAAGGCTTTGAGGCATGAGCACATTACTCTCAGCAACTTCTTGGCCCATAATATACAGCTGCCCTCACTAAGCTTGGTTGCTGGCTCTCATGGCAGTGCATATGGTAGGCAAAAGTTGACTCCTCCAGGTCAGAGGTGCTGCTATCCTCGCTAGCTATCTTGATGAGACAGCCACTGTTAAGCACAGTTCTGTAAGAAGTATGCTGCCATCTGATGTATTTGCTACCTGGCCACTCCTTGTTTGTTTTCTTTCTTTCTTTTTGAATTCCACACACAGCATAAATGCAGCTCATTTGACAACAGCTGTCATTAGAGATTACATGCAAAGCCGTTCTCGAGACTGTAAGTGTGGTTTCAGTTTGTTTTTTGCTGATCTAAGGTTATTATTTGCAACTTGGCAAATAAAACACCCATATATGTGACAAGAAACCTCCAGATTCGAGCTTGAACGAGCCAGTAATCACTATAGGAAAAATTTCTCTGAAGTAGCAAAGATATCACTGAAGTAGCCCGGGTGACTCACTGGAGTTCCTACAATATGTGTTGAAGTGGCCTTTATAAAAATTACAACTCTGCGCCAGGATAGTTGGCGGCAACATAAATCTTTCACAAATTGTAGTTGCATCAGCCACTGCATACCTTTTAATGCACTTCACGCAGAACAAATATAGACCAAGCTAGAATTCAGCCATTCAGACAATGTGATTTTTCACAATGCATACAAATGAAATAAACATGTAGCGTCTTGCCGTTTCGCTCATACAGGGGGAAGAAAAACATAGTGATGGCTGGACACACCATTTGCTTAAAGAGGAAGACGGGAAAGTGTCTTGTTTTGAAGTTTGTATAATTTCACTGCTTTTTTTCAGAATTCATCAGTGAGCAGACTATCTCAAGACGCACCGTATCGAGGTCATCATCATTACTGGACTTATTGGTGGAAGGAATTCCTCCTGTTTTTTCAGCACCTTTGCGGCCTCACTTGAAGGTTGATGAAGGGACCACGCTGACTCTTGTCATAAAAGTCACTGGCACTCCCGAGCCGGAGGTAAGCTCTTACTGTCTGCAAATTTCAATTCAGTGCAGAATATTTTTATTAGACTTTAATAATCACTTGAAACGTTTTTTCATCTTAATGAGGAAAAAAAGAACTGCTGACAAGTCAAGCAAAGGTGCATCAGCCCGGTATAAAAAAGCTGCATTTGGGCCACACTAGCACAACACCTGAACTTAAACAGATGTTTGCATTTTCTGCTCTTGTCGGTAGTGTATTATGCTGGATGTTGCAAGACGACAAGAGATTGTCTCATATGCTGCATCAAGAAATATGCTAGGAGTTGACAATTTGTGAAATTCTGCAAGTCAGCTGTCCTGTAAAACTTTATTTCAACCAAAGAACTCACATCCACAGTCCCACATTTTATATATTCTGCATAAACCAGTGCTTTCCTATCCATAGACAGAAAGTCACTTCCTAGTGAGCCTTGCATATATGAAGCTCTTTTTATCTATAGTGTTCTGCAGTTCATTAAACAATCTCTACACATAATGTAATAAGCTCAAACTTTTACAGCAAAGCTGTTAGCCTATCGGTGGTCAACATTTTTTGTGTCCGTCGGTGAAGAAAAATTATCATCAACATGCCTCATGCCCCCTAAGCAAGCAAAAATGCAATGATTTATCCCCCTCGTAATGCAGAGGCTACAAGCACTCAGCAAAGTGAAGTGAACAGCGCATACATTCATTGGAATCACGTATACACTGTACATAACAGTGCAAGTTTCAATGAAGAACAAGTTCAAAAGAAGCATCTATCATCATCTGCAATGGCTCATACCCCCATAAGCAAGCAAAAAATGCAATGGCTCATACCCCTGTAAGGCAGAGGCTACAAGTGCTCAGCAATGTGAAGCGAACACACAGAACAGCATACATTTCAATAAAGAACAAGCTCAAAACAACCATCTGAACCATCAATAAAGCATTGCATAACCCCCTCAGCAGTTGTGGTGGTTTTGCAATAGTTTCACTGGATATGCACTTTCACAGGGCCAGGATAGCGAGTGAGTGAAAACTTCATTGCAAATGTCCAGCGATTTGGGCGGGGTGGGGCCATAAGCACCCCAGCCTAGGTGACGGCCTCGAGTCCTTGGACTCTGGCGGCTTCCTCGGCGTGCCGGACGGCCCACAGTTGATCGGCGAGGTCGTGGCTGAGCAGGGCCGCCTCCCAACGCGCCCCTCGGTTCGAGAGGGTCAATTTTTTTTAACTTCAGTATACATCATACTGTCATTTCACTCTCAAAAAATGTGTGTTACTCTACAATTGGCCGTATTTAACCTAATAAGTTGGTCCCGCAAGCAACCTCCATTGTTTAGAAATGACCACAGTACATTTAAAAACAATATGATGAAGAAGTATGAATAACAATACAGTACAGACAAGGCAACACAGCCCAAATCAATATAGTGCAAATAATTGCAAAACGAATAAATGCTTCAAAATAGCAAATCGGTACTTTGCAGCCAAGAACTTTCTGAGGTTATGAATTTTGTTATGGCACATTTAATTAGCAGAACAATATATATATATATATATATATATATATATATATATATATATATATATAGCGTTCCAATGAAGAGAACCATGACAGAGGGAAGAGGTGCAGCTATATAAGCAGAATTAATGGGCACAGTTCCGCCTCAAGGCCGAACTCAAGCTCTTTATGAAGTGTTATTTTTTCATTGTTGAAGCTTATTTACATTCTTAAAAAAGTTGACAGAACTTTCTTGATTGAACCCATGGCCATAGAGGCTAGCATAGGTACAGTGAGCTAGAATGCATATGGGCAGTGCGCCGACCGAGGTGCACCTTGCTTTATCGCGCATGTCATAGGAAATGCTGCCCGTAGCAGCACCGTTGTTGTCGCTATAGTGATAGGTTCAATAGCTAGAACTAGAGCACTTATCTAGAAAATTGTAGCTCTAGCCATGGTCAGTCTGGAGCACACATCTGGCTAGACGCCAGAGACGCGTTCCAGACAGGCTGAGCTCCAGCGCCTGACGCGCTTTCAAATGATACACCTTCAGCAGTTGGCAACTGCAGCACCTCCGCTACTGGCGACATAAAATGCATCAGGCAGAGAGGCACGGTCGTGCCACTCAAAAAAATATTCTAGTATACTCTAGTACAACTCCAAGGATATAAACAAAAATATTAATATCTGGTACGTGAGAACATGTCATATTTCTGTTTACTTTGGTATAGTGTTATACAAAGGACAAAAAAAGAGACTGACTCACGTGCGCACACGTCTGTCCCTCTTTTTTGTCCTTTGTATACACAAGATAGCACAGTAAACAGAATGATGTCTTATCAACTAGCCTCAGTCGAAGCCTTATTGAAGATGCCATATCACAGCAGAAAAAAATATCATATAACAGCAAACATTCATTTAATTATTGCACAATTATATAATTTCACAAACATGACAACATTAGAATTTAAGAGACCTGTTTTAAAAAATATGAAAATTTAAGTTTAAGATTAATATCAGTTTTCTTTTTATTTGTTCTTGTACGGGCTAGTTTAGAAGCGAACTCGCAATGAAATTATAGTTGTTATGAAGGAGGCTGGCATATAAAATTATCTTGAATGATCAGAATTTGAAGTGCTGCAAGAATGAATATTCTATACTGATTTGGGCCAAAGTTATAGCACGTTAAACTTTTTTTAAGTCATAACCCATAGTAACACCCAAGACAAATTATTACTTTTTGAATATTTCTGTAATAATATTTGTTTATATTTTAGCCCTACTGCACTGTCTAATTGACTTCCTTTCCGTCGAAATAAAACGAAATTTTGGGATAGGATAAGTAGAATCAGAGAAATTGTAAGTCCAAAACTATTTCACTTCATTTTTCACGCAAATTCATTCATCCATCAGCCCACATTTCTGCCCGTATAGACCACGAACTCAACGTATACCCACCCTTCACATGGACTAAAGGATATTTACACTCACCTTTAGTCTTATCAATACATGAGTGGAACGCCCTTCCGCAATTCATTGTCAACTTAAGGAATTAACTTCTTTCCAATCAGCTTTACTAAACTACCTAAATGTGCAAAACCTGCCATACCAGCCGATCTTTTCTAAACTACCATGGTTTCCTGCTTGAGCGCCGTACTACCTTTAATAAAGGGAAATCAGACATCCACCCGTTGGTAGCAAGTGCTACAAAGGAAACCCTGATTTCCCTTTATTAATTACTTCTCTCCACCTTGCGGGTTTCCGCAGAACTACTACGTCAAGCCCTACTACCTTTGATCACTGTCATGTATTTGTTGCATTATTCTAAATAGTGTTGTAGTTCGATTATGTGTTATTGCATTATATAATCATTACGTCATGCTACTACTACATGCACTGCATCTCCTTAATGCTGAAAACAGTTCTGTTATTTATTTTGTGTGTTGATCTTCATGCTTATAACTCCCCTTCGAAGTTTCTTGTTGTTATCCCCTCCCTATGTAATGCCAAATAAATGAAATGAAATGATACCATCAAAAATACTGTTTTGAGAAAACAAGGAAAAACATTTCGCGGCATGTTCATGGTTATTATTCCAAATGCGAAATTAAACAAGGATGATACAGAGATCCAATCAAGCAAAAATAAATGCTCTACACCAACCTAGAGCAAAGGAACATGAAAATATTTTTGGGCAAATTTTGGCTCCGAGGAGCAGCGTCTCGCCTTAAATGTAGACGCTCATGTCAAATTCTGGTGGCATGCTCCTAGACACTTCCAGCATGACAAAAATAAAAATCTTAGTATTTTCCTTTCTGCTTCCTGCAAATACTGCCAGTGTATGTACTATATAAATTGCAATGGGTTCATTAAACAGACATGTCTTTATCGCACTACCCGTTTGAATGAAGAAAAAGAAACGTAATCCTCAGTCGAGTTTAAATATTGATAATATTAATACAATAAATGCCATCAAAGCATGCATCTCACATAAAAGTCCAGCTTTAGTATGTTACTCAACCAATTAAAAAGCTACCAGTATGCTTGTAGTTAAGAGAAATGTGACACTTAAAGGACTGTAGCTTTTCATAAAATCGGGGGCAACGACTCCTGGAATCTCTTTCGAAATCCAATGTCCTTACATATGTCCAGTGTTCATAACTTGTATAAACATAAACCTAGTATGTGCAGAGTGATTTAGGAAGTTAAACAATTGTATTATAAGAAAGCTGATTTCGTTTCATCATGCTGTGCAATAAAACATTGTATGAGCAAAAAGAGTTTGGACTGCCCAATTTTAGGTAACCAACATAGCATGCAATGCCGCTGTCTCAGAGATTGCATGAGGAGCGAAGACTGTTTTATTTTTACTGCTACTTTTCAGTTCACTAAGGTGTTTTTGCCCTAGACTACAAGACTTAAGTTTCACAAACTCAGGCTGCCTTTTTTTCTTTACTCTAGGTAACCCTCAAGGTGAACGACAAACCCCTCAATGAGAAAGACAATAAGCGATTCTCAGTTACGAAAACAAAAGAAGATCACAATTTCATCAACGTGACATTCGTCTTGAAAGATGTGAAACCAGGTGATGCTGGTACATATGAAGTTACAGCTGAAAACTGTGAAGGAACTGTAACCAGTCACATTGATGTCGAAGTGATAGGTAAGATTCTATTAGATTGGGTCAAGTTTTTTATGTTTTTGGTCTTATCTTTTTGGCCATATTCCTTAATCATTTACTTCAAGCTGAGTGACAAGGTACATATAACAGAGTCTGAAAAAGAATGATTTGTCGGCACTTACAGAGAAGCCCAAGGAAGAGCAAGAACCACCAAAATTTACTCAGACTTTCAGCGACACAGTAAGTATGATACCTCGTGTATATAAATAAGTCAAGTGTAGGTTTGTGAAAGTAAAGTAAAAGTAGAAAACGAAAGTATGTAAACTTACTTAAAAAACTTTTTCTCCTTTTTCAAATTATTTCAGGTGGTTACAGAAGAAGAAACAGTAAGACTAATTGTAAAGTACACTGGAAAACCAAACCCCACTGTCACGTGGTATAGGTATGCCTTCTTATTGTTTACATTTCTTCCCTACCTGCTTGTTAATTTTCATTTCTAATGATGTTTTCATTTCAGAGATGATAAGCCAATACATAAAGACAGCACAAAAATTATAATTCAAGAGGATGAATCAACATCCACCCTCGAGATACCCAAGTCTGACGTGACTGATACTGCAAAGTACACATGCACTGCATCCAACCCTGCAGGCAAAGTCACACACACTGCCAAGGTGACTGTGCAAGGTAATAAAATTACATAATTTCTGCAAAATTAAATAGCTAGAATGAAAATGAAATATTGCATTGCATCTGAAAAACTGCAACAAAGAAGTTAAGCACAGGAACAAGATAGTTGATAAAGCGGTGAAACTGTACAGCAACAATTACAAATCGACATTGTATTCCATTTCTGCAAATCAACCTTTTGGCGTGATACCATCTGCAACTTTATTTAAAATGCCATTAAGTTATTTAAAATTTCATCACTAGGCCCACTATGCAGTGTGTTAGAAGTGCAGTGTGTTATTAACTATGCCATAACAGTGGCCATTGCAACCACCATGAAATACATTGGTCTTTGAGATATTCAATTTATTAAACCCCCGAATTGCAGCAAAAGGTGTCACTCCTGAAGTCCTTGCATTACAAAGAATTTATTGAATTGCTGTCACGAAGATCCATATTTTGTCTCCAAGCTGGCACCTTGCACTGTGAGCAGCAGACCATTGAGGTGCTATTATTGTCGCTGACGAAAAGTTTCTGTACTACCCACAGTAATCAAAATCAGGACAAAAAGCCTTTCTATTTCCAATTGAATTATAAGATAGCCATTTATCAGCCAGCTGTATAAAATATATAAAGATGCAAAAATATTCACTTTTTGTGAGCATTTATGAATGAGACTTTTCTATAAAGAGTTTTTCGCATACTTCATTTCATGGTCCTAACCAAGGTTGCTTCAACTGGCTAGTACAGTAGTCTCACACATTTGCTTTCCAGAACCAAACCTCACATTTGTGGAGAAGCTTCAAGATGTAGAGGTAAAAGAAAACCACGTGGCCATGTTTGTGACAAAGACAAACCGGCCAGTTGATCATGTCACTTGGTGCAAAGATGGAGAGCCAATTAAACTTGACGAGCCACAAGAAAAATACCAAGCAATCTCTGAAGGTCCCTATCAGAAGCTTGTGATCAAGAACGCCAGTATCAAAGATGAAGGTGAATACACATGTGTACTAGGAGACGAGGAGACATCAGCAGACTTAGTTGTCATTGGTGAGTATCAACTTCAGATTACCAACCACGCAAAATTTATCTTCATACATTCCTCACAGCCTTCTATCATTTTGTTCGTGCTTTTTCCAGTTGATAACAGCACAAATATGAAATGTTAACAAAGAAATTTGTTTGCTCTACATTAAATATGAACAGTGTGAAAATAGAGCAACACGACTGTGTTCTTGTACTTTATCTGTTCACATAAGCTAAAATTCATTTGCAAAAGCCAATCCCCACAAGCCACCATTACATCAGCAAGCATGGTAGGCAGGCCATAGTTAATTTTCCACGCTAACCGTGCCTCTTGCTCCTAGTCTTGAATTAAATGTGTGAGCACATGGCATTGGGATAGGGTTTGGATACGGGCTAGTTAGTGTTCCATTCTAAACATCACTTATAGCGCATACATAGACAGAGGGACTGAAAGAACGACGAAGACAGCACTTGTCTTCGTCATTCTTTCGGTGTCTCTGTCTATGCACGCTTTGTAAGTGATGTTTACATTGGGATAGGCCAAGCCTGACCTGTCTGTCAGTGGCTCGCTTGTTCTTCATTTTATTTTTGAAACCGAATTGAATAATAATCCAATACTTCCATATGTGAATTGAATCAAATATTAAATACTTTCATATATTTTGCAAATAATCAATAGGCATTTTAACGATTAATATGAAACACATATTAATAATAATACTACACATGTTAGGAGTAGTGTGAAATGAGGATTAAAAGAAGTAAGCATGCTTGTATTTCTTTCTTCACTTTTTTTGCATTGCTTAGAATATTGAGTGCCCTATAAGTTTTTTGTCATCTCATTTCAGAGCTGCCTCCAGAGATAACCACCTTTATGACAGACCAAACTGTTGCAAAGGATGACACAGCTCAGTTTTTCATTGAACTGACCAAAGGTGATGCATTGGTTCGTTGGTTCAAAGATGGTAAGTGATGCTTTAAAAGCGTGAGAAGGCACGTTGTAACCACTTCATAATGTCCCTAGGGAAAGAGCTGCAGTTCAGCGACCGTGTCAGACTAAAAATTGATGGGAAACGCCAAGTCTTAGTCATTAAAAATTCTGTTCTACAAGATGCTGGACGCTACACTTGTAAAGTTGGCGATCAGTCATGCAGTGCTCGCCTCACTGTTGAACGTAAGTATATGACAATGTTTCCACAATTGCCTCTACAATAATAGTGGATTTTCGCAGCAGTGTATTTATAATGTGCGAATAATTTTTCTTTCAGCCCCATCTGTTGAGTTCACTGCAAGGCTACCGGAGAAAACAACTGTGCCTCAAGATACAGATGCCGTTTTTGAGGTGGCATTGTCACAAGCAGATGTTGACGTTGTCTGGATGAAGAATGGAAAGCCCATTCCAATGGACCAACGGTACTGCGTTCCTTGTTTCTGTGGAAATGATAAATCAAAATCAGAGAAGATTCAGTTTCTTCAGAATTTGAATTATCAGAGCATTATATAATGCTATCTGTAAGCAATATAAAATAATTTTAGAGAGCTAATATGCATGTAGACTGTGTTAAGCTGCATAGTATGTTTAAGTAAAAGTTAAGAATCCAGAGTGGCATTTCCCACAGCATCTTTCTCTTTTTTCATTCACTGATAAGAAGGCATCAAGAAAGATCCAGGAGCATATATTGCCTTACTTAAATCTATACATCTGCAGAGGCTGGAAAATTGGGCAAAAGATTATACTAAGTCAGATTGTAAAAACAAACAATTTTTTTTCTTCAGAGGTGTAACTAAGGTTCTTATTATCTCATGAAATGATTCAGGTAAATAGTTCTTTGCAGTCACATGGCATCTGTCAGCAGTTGACAAATCTTGGACAAAGTTGATAAAGCTGTATGGACAAAGACTGTAGACATAGAAAAGTGCATCACATGAAGCCATCAATTTTGACACGGTACAAAAGAGAATATGCTGCACGACTGTACAAGAAAGTTTACATACAGCGGATCTTT
This sequence comes from Dermacentor andersoni, assembly GCF_023375885.2. Classification (NCBI taxonomy): domain Eukaryota; kingdom Metazoa; phylum Arthropoda; class Arachnida; order Ixodida; family Ixodidae; genus Dermacentor; species Dermacentor andersoni. Next base: position 54,569,807 of record NC_092814.1, on the reverse strand, counting down.
TCAACAGCACAGCTTTATAGAAGCTGAGTCTGATGAATTTTCATCTGCTTTGGAAGAATCTTTGCAAAACAGGACAAAGATGTCCATGGTGAAAGAAAAGAATTTTAAAACCTGATGTTTCAGTTCCTACTGAATGAAACTTGTGAACAAGGCTCCTGTGTAGTGGCCATAACATATTTCTTTATTTGCTTTCACATTAGCCAGTGCCCATCTTGTCCCAGCTTTATAGTGTTCAGGAAAACACAAGGAAGGCGGGAGATGGAAAGTCAAGACGATGAGCAAAACGAGAACAAGGTGAAGGCGGGAGCCGTTTCACCTTGTGGGAGCGGGAGCCGCTTCCGCTTTCATCTTGTTCTCGTTTTGCTCATCGTCTTTACAGTGTTGCAACATATGTTCCTTGACCATAGCACTCAGTTAAAGCGATCTGTGTTCACGTCACACATCATGCTTATGCTCAGTTCTGTCATGTATTGAACTCTTTAACCCATTTTTAATTACATGCTTTTTGTTTTGTTTTTCTTTATCTTGCCACAGTTTCAAATTTGTTAAAGAGGAGAAGGTCAGGCGACTTGTGGTACCTTGTGTTGACAAAGATGACACTGCTGAATACACATGCGTGGCTGGAAATGTCAAGACTTCTACAATACTTCATGTTGAAGGTAAACAATCTGCCACGGCTGTAATGCCGAAAGGCCAGAATTTCGCCAATGAAACTATGATGATTTGTCTTTTAAATTTGTTTGGTTAAAAAAGAAAATGGCTGCTGCTGCATAATGATGTCAAAAATTTAAGCAAGAGATAAGTGAATCACTCACATTAGCTGCAATAAACAGTGTATAAAAGGCTAGGATATGATAGCTTGGAAGGTGTCTGTAAAAATAAAACATTAATAAGCATATTAATAAACTTACAAATACCTATAGCACATTTCTTGCTTACACAACCTCTGAATTGCAACATGGAAAACAAAAGACCATGAAAAAATGGGTAGAATGAAAAGTTAATTAAACATGGCTGTGATGTACGATTACAATTGTATGTGCCTCTGGTACACAAACATGTTACGGTTTATCAGCCTACTCCCTGTCTCCTGCATTGACCTGTTTTAACAAACTACTTGACCTAGTTAGGCTCAAACTAGGTCAGTATTCATCTACTTTTCTGTGTACTATTCCATAATCAGATCAAAAATGAAGTACACAATGCCATGACGAAACGTGCATAATTATGTGACACACCAGTGTACTTGAAATATTAATTCAATGGCCAGGAGTTCCCTATTATGAAAAACTGTTATTGCTCAAGTGTAGGCCACCTTGTCTAATGAAGCAAACTGGCCCAGGTCACAGATTAGTACAGCCAGCTAAATCACAGCACTGTGTTGTCTTAACATTTTTTCCCACTTATACTCGTGGCTGTACGTTTGGCCTTAGTCTGTTGCCAGGTGGACGCTGTAGATAGGTCTATTCTTCATATTTGCTAAGTAGTTCCATTATATCTTTCATATGCTGTAAAAATAAGCATGCTTACACTCGCATTTTTCCAAACCATCTCTCGATGCAAAAATTCACGCTAAAGAATAACTATACTTTACAACTTAGGGCACGGTGTCTCGGCTCAAAATTATGTCGCCAGATTAACTTGATGATTTGTTTTTCCCAGATGCTGATGCCGAATTCACACTACGACTGCACGACGTGATTGTCCGTGAAAGCGATACTGTTACACTACTCGTTGAAGTGTCACGAGAGACACTTGAAGTCCGGTGGATGAAGGACGGTGACTTAATCCAACCATCTGAAAAGGTACAGTTGAACCAATCAGACACAAGAAAATAACATATCATTACCACAACTGTCAGATAGTGTAAACATAAACTCAAATGTTGTAACAACCCAACTTATTATTCAAATATTCTGCAACAATCTACAATACGTAAAAAAGGGTCAGACAATTCAATTCATGTACCCAGTATAATCATTGGTGCATCCCTTCAGCAACATATCTATTTTCAAAATTTAATGTCCACAAATTTGTCCTAAGTATCAGCATAAACAATTTTATGAAGAATAAGCTTGTGAAAAAAGTAAGTTGTCTACAGTAGCCTTTAAAACCTTATTTTCACTGAAATTTCACTGAATTTCCAGCTAAGACTGCCACCAAGAACTTGCATTTGTGCCCTGTGTTTATACTTGGCAAACACATGAATAGCTTCCCTGACATCTGCTGCTCGCACTGATAGGCACAGACTCCAGTGCACCTGCTTCAAAACCAGCGTGCTCTTTCATGATTTCTCTAAGCACCTAGATATGACCACATGACTCCTCATTTCCATATAGAAGGGAACGTACCAAATTATCTTGTATATGTATGTGTGACAATGACATTTTTTGAGCAGGCAAGAGACAATTCACACATTCTATCAAGCATGTCCAAAAATCAGCTCGACTGCTATTTTTCTACATCATAACAGGCTCTTTCCGCTAGCAGGCATATTAAGATGTCATTTGCTCACTGCAGTTTACACCTTTTGTAGGCAAGTTCTAGCCAAGAATAGCACAAGTTTTTATTATTTGTTCATCCTAAGCTGATAGTTGGTTCCCCTGGGGGTGCCGCTTGTACTGAGGCTTGTGGACAGTTTATGGAGATGAACATATGCATACAAACTAGTGCTGGCTGGCAAGATGCCACTGCTCAAGTTGGGAATTTTCTGTTAGATTCACTTTCTAGATTTTTACAGAACAAAGCAAACAGTGTACTCGGATATTATGTGCCTAAACTGCATATTTTGTTGCAGGTCGTCGTTACAACAGAAGGGAAAAGTAGGAAGTTAATAATACGTGAGAGCTCAATGGATGATCAAGGTGTCTACTCTTGTGTTCTGAAGGATAAGAAGTGTTCATCCTCTGTCCTTGTTCATGGTCAGTAAAACATACATTTGTTCTCTAGTAAAGTAAGGTCCCTCCAAAATGCATGACGATTAGTGGATTAGCAAAAACCATGAGAAGCTAGTCTTGCAGAGATGTGCACATGCATTACACTGTGTGTTAAACACAACTTGAACCGAACTTTCTTTAAAAAGTGGTGCATCATTGGTGAATGTTACCAACAGCATATTTGCAGTTGCCTTGAGTTACTCAGCACATTCTTGTAGTGTTCTTAATTATGTAATTATTTATAATATTAGTTACGCATGTCCTTACATATTTATTTTAGGGCATACATTATAGTATTGCCATAAGTTGTAGAACACGTTCAGATACACCCGATGAATTTGTCTCCATGATGTTCATATTCTACATGGTTCTATTTTCTTGCCGGGATCTAAGCAACCATATTCACTGTGAAGATGGAAACCTGCTACAGTCACTCATTCTAAGTAACAGGCACGCTCTCAAAGCCAATCAGAACATCCCAAACCACTTTTTTTCCGCCAACATGCAGGCACCATCTATTGAAAATGCACTCCAGGGCTCAGCATTCCAAGCAGTGTCGTCAACGTAGCGGTTTTTCCACTAAATTGATCAGTTTTGCTGCTACCTAGTGGGAAAATTTGTTCTCTGGCGGGGAGCAAGTTTCTTAGCATTTTTTATGTAATGTTGGTTTTATTTTTGGCGGTACAAAAACAACTTTTTTTTGCAAAAAAACAAGTAGCTTATCCATGGCCCTGTGGAAGTAAGAAGTAATTGAGCATGTTTTCATGAATGTGATTAAATCTAAATTAAGAAATAAAATGTCCACTAAGTTGGCAGGTGCTTTCTGTCAATCTCATCTTGTGCACCATCAAGATATGATGTCTGAAATGCCGCTGGCAGCACTCCTCATCACGCCAGCATTGTGAGACACCTGGTAGCTATCAAGCCACTGTTTATGCTGTGCGGACTGGTCTCCGAAGAAACTATAAATGCTGCTTCAGTTACACGCTGCCGGTGCACATTGTTCACAAGATCAGGACGATGTAGACTTATGGGGTCAGCGATGGCATCGACCTTTGACCCAGCCACACCAGTGAACAAATACACTCAGAGGACGCGCGGCCATACCCAGATGAAAGAGGGGACATTTTTTTGTAATTTTAATCCCTACCCAGGAGTTCAACCTATTTGCTAGCCACTGATTGTACTTCACAGAGGCATCTTTTTTTTATATTGTGTTAGGAAATGTGTTTCCGCACTTCACAGACACACAAAAAAGTGCTTATTAATATTGATAATTTAATGTTTTATTCCATTTAGGATGAAAAGAAAGACTTTCCTGTCCAGTGTAATTTTTTTTTCGTTTTTCCCCCAACTGCGTTTTACGTAGACGCGATAAAACGTATTTTGGTTGTGATTCTGATTGTTGTCCGTATTTAGTGGGCTTTGAGTGCTCGTATCGCGGGGTTCAGAGTGTTTTGGGGGCCTTAACTAACTTTTTTTTCTTTGTCTCTCTCTCTAGTTGGCAACATTGATTCTGAGTGCACTAACAAACAGCTACTTTATATATATATATATATATATATATATATATATATATATATATATATATATATATATATATATATGTGTGTGTGTGTGTGTGTGTGTGTGTGTGTGTCACAAAACTTTTCAGAGCCTGCAAGAAGTACAAGGGTAAACTTTTAGTACAATAGCAATTATACAGACATTCGAGTGTGGTATGTTCACGTCGCACTGTCCAGCTATGGACTACACACGCGTGCGAAGGTCTCCAGAAATGTGAGGGATGCGTAGTGCGTTTGGCTGCAAAAAGTGACGGAGCCAAGTGGACGCACAATCACACTCTACTTGATAAGCTTGGAAGTGGAGCCAAGGCAGAATTCTGCTTTCCGCTGATGGCATGAGCATTGTGCATACACACACGAGCGCTTCTGCTGAGCAACTGTGTGCATACACTGGTCTTTGTGGAAATACTAAACATCAAGCTAAAGCTATCTAACCCTGTCAATGGGTGCAGACAAATGCTGACAGCTTTCTGTCAATTCCATCTTGTGCACCATCAAGATGTGATGTCTACAATGCCGCTGGCAACACTCCTCATCATGCCAGCATTGTGAGACACCTGGTAGCTGTCAAGGCGCTGTTTCTGCAATGCGGTAGCAGTTGCCTCGCATGCTACATTGCATCAACATGTCACCCCCACATACTGTTAGAACATTGTACGAGGAGCTTGAGCACAATCCTAAAACTTGCTATCACTGTCATGCTTCAGCCTTTGGACGAAACTGATTTGGAGACAACTTCAGTCATGTTTCTGACCACACTCTACAACTTTTCGAAGTATAACTTATGGCCTAAAACAAATATTTTAAGGATTGTATATTCAATCTCAATTAGCTAAGTGCACTAGAAAACATATTCTGAGTAACTCAAGAGGACTGCAAACACTAAGCTGTTGATTGCAATTACCTGCAATGAGTCACTTAATAATTTTTGGTTCAAGTTATGTGAAACATCCAGTATATGTATGGGAGTAAGACATCGTTTACGAATTGTTAGTGTCATGGACGCTGTTGCGTAAAGAAGGGCAGTCAGTAAAGTAAGCATTATGTAAATGTAAATTATCAGTGAACTCGACTTATCACGTTTTGAATACCATTTTATGATTTAAAGTAAAAAACTAGTACACGTTATGCCTTATACCCGTGCCACACAGGCACAGAAAATGGCATTAATTTCCTAATGCCTTAAGATTTAATGTCGCTTGCGTGGTGCCACGCAGGCAAATCAAATAGCATTCTTCTTAATTCGATTTAACACCAAACGCATTCACCAGAACTCATTCGACTGAGAAATGCGTACTCTCAGTGCCATAGCTTGCTCAGTGCGGTTTACTTAAATTATTTGAAAGGACATCCTATTTAGCTGGAAACAAAGTTTTCACGTGTTTAAGCCATACATCACGCATAAATAAGCACATCAACTTTTATATAATGCAAAAAAAAAGAAAACAGCATAAGAGATGCTGCTCCAAGCGGAGTCGTGTTAAATGTTTGCAACAAGCATACAAGGGCGATTTCATTGCCATCGCCATCATGTTTCATCTATTGCAACATTGTAAAAGATAGCAACAAACTAAAGCTAGCGGCACCATAGTATGCTTGTTTCTACATTTGACTAGCCTTCAAGGCAGATTAAACTTCTAAATGCATGTTTATCGTTTTATTACCCTAAAAATTGCTCACTTCAGAAGATGCTGTTATCGACATTATTAGGTCAAATGTCATTAAATTCTTATGTGTGGCAGCTTCTCCAAAAAGATGTCATTCAGGAACTTGAAGCCTTAACTACCGAATGCCACTTTCTGTGCCCGCGTGGCACGGGTATTAGTCATAACCAGAAACTTTGTGTGGCCACAGACAGAAGGTATATTGGACAGTGAAAATGAAAATATAATTAGCAAAATATACAAAATGCCCCCATATCTGTGCAGGCCACAGATGTTACTTTAACGCTTCTGCCTGTTAAAATATTGATAGGCAGTTTCTTTGTAACACATTTATTTGCTAATAAAACACCCATGGTAAACAAACCCCCAGTAGGATTTACTACCAAACAAGTCAACAGTCACCGAAGCCATGGAAAGCATAGGGAAATTGATTTATAGCTGTGGCGAACAGTCAATCACTGTTGGCATTTTTGACACTAGTTACTCCGTGGGTTCTTTATTTTCTGATTCCTGACTGGGAGATGTTAATATAGCACACAAAATTAATGTTTATCTAATAAACAAATTCAAGTCTGCATACTTTTTACTGGCACAGCGGTTATTCTGCGTCGCACTGTTGTTTTCTCAAGCTAAAATATTTTATTTCAAGTTGTTTTTGCGTGTGCTTCATATGCAGCACCTCCAAAGATTACCACGGACAAGCAAGCCTTCTCAAGTAGAAAAGGAACAACATTGAAACTACCCATACCCTACACTGGCATTCCACAACCAACAGCAACCTGGAAACTGAATGGACAGCCACTAGAGCCAGTCAAAAACAAGATCATCCAAGAAATTTCACCCCAAGAGGTATGACTGCATCTGTTTGCTGCTTTGCCTAGCTCTTTTTTTTTTTGTCTACAGCATGCCGAATTCTCAAAGAAGCACAGCTTTAGCGCGAGTCTCCTGCCTCGTTGAGCATGAACAGACCATAAACACGTAGTTTTATTTATACCCCTTGTTTCTTTCAATAACTATATTTACACTGAAACGAAAATACTCAGCATAACCCTACTGGTCTAAATATCTTAATACCTCACTGCGGTTTGTACTGCGTAAGAACACCTATAAATTAGATATTGTAGGAACTGGACTAATAATCCAGAAGTCAATTATGTTCGCCTGGGCTTACTGTATAAGCAGCTGCTGCAAGCAAGTTCCCTGTAGCAGCTTACTATATTTAATCGATTGTAACGCGCCCTCGATTGTAAGTGCACCCGCTTTCCGTGACCAAAAAAGGACCAAAAAAACACTTTCGATTGTAACGCGCACCCATTTGCCGTGAACTAAAAAAAAAGTCATTTACGGTACCGCGCACCTCAATCTTTCATACAGAAATGCAACTTTTTCTCATTTGCAAAAAAAAAAAAGGATTTACTCCCAATGCACTAAAGGTGCGATGAATAAAAAAAGCCGCAGTTTTGCCCGAAAGGCAAAGCATCGATTACGATAGCAAATTAGTAGACAGCTAAACGAAAAGCAAGGATAGTAGTTTTATCAGCCATATTAACTTTTAAACATTCGCTTACCAGCTAAATTAACAAGCATGGTGTGATGCGCGCACAAGCAAACATGAGCACGTCTCACTCAATGACCGCGGAAACTGATTATTAAAACGCCGGAGCGAGGAAGTGCGATATCAGGAGCGAGCGAATTGGCCTTTGTGCGGCGTCTCGCTTCAACGCGAACTAAGCGATGACGACATAGCGCGGTGCGCCTATAGATGCGTAGACTTTTGTCTCCGTCGCAGATCACTTTCAAGATAGGGGCAGCACGGCTGCGCCATACGTAGCAGCCGCCGGTGTAGAACACCTGTCCTGTTTGCGCCAGTCCTGCATGCAAGTTTCGGGAATTTCAAACGCTCGTGATACGGCCCGACTCCCGTCCATCTCTGCACACGTGATCGCTTTCCTTTTGATTGCGGTATTGTGATGAACTCGACATGTCCTTGCAGTCGGCACTTTCATGCTGATAGAGCAAACGCAGAAAACGGGAAGACAGACGGTGCACTAACCTAAGCCAAAGGAAGCATTGTCTAAGCACACGTACTGCAGCACATGGAGGAAGCTACGGCAGCTAGGGGCTCTATTCTGGACATTCCGCCATTTTCTTTAAATGCGTGACGCAGACGCGACGCGTATAAAATGAGACTGATGGCCCCATTTCGCTTTCGTAACGTAACACAAACTTGACGCTTTGCTTAAGAGACTGAAATGAAGGCACTGAACCTAAGCTTCTCAGTAAAGCAAAACAGTTCTCCTCCCCAGTAAAAATAAAGCAGCTAGCTTAAAGTGCATGCTTTTTCCGTTGAAAACGCTTCTTGCTTCCGTCGTCTGCTTCATTAGCTAGGATGCGTGTCCCCGGGAAACGGAATGAGTCATCGTATGTTGGCGCCAACGCGCTTGTTTTCTACCTTGAGACAACATACGCAGCCTACAAGTGGTGATGCGCGCATGTTCTAGGCCGTGTTATCGCTACCTCATGAAACGCAAGTGACTCAGCCCGACTCGGCTGGCTGAGAAAGGCTGAATATCACTGATAGCGTTGTGCACGCCAGAAATATCTGCTTGCGCGACGCAAGTTCCGGCGCTGCCATCTCTTGTTCACTTTGCTGGTTACTTGCACCGCGCGATGAAAATTCAAGGCGCCGCCTTACGTACATTCCTTTTTATAAATTAAAGCGACGCCATTTTCATAACTTCTGATTGTGCGAAAAGGCATTAATCTTGATCACAATACAAACGCAGCAGTGAAAAGTGAACAATGTTGCAGAAAGTTTGTTATGTTCAACCAATATTATTTCATATGCTTTCTTTTAAAAAATGACGGTCCAAAACAAACATGCCAACACCACCCAAGAGCGATGCAAATACTATGAGCATGCGTTATGAACAAAAGATTTTCATGGCGCCAAATGACGTGGAAGATGTGGCGATACGCATTCCTCTCAGCCTCCATTGCATATAGCCGCTCATTGGCATAATTTGCGCAGCTTGTCGCACCACAAATCATGGTGGAAAATCTCTGCAATGGCGGCCCAGCGCAACGTCACAAACGTCAAATTGACGTTTACGAAACAACGCTTCATGTGACGCTCCCCACGGCACATTCTTTCAGCCAATCAGCAAGCAGACATGGTGCCTATCTTCGATCGCCACCACATATTCACGAAATACGCCTCTTTTATGTTCCTGTGCTGCCCTCTGACGCACGCCGCTGGAAACGTTTTGGAAGGGTGTCGGGGATTTCGCCGGTTGATTTGTGTACCTGCGCCCATGTTGAGTGTGCGTTGGTTGTGCGGTTCGTGGATCACGATTAATTATTAATGGTTTCTCCGGCGCAGCATGTCGTTCACCCATCGAGTATAGTGGGTGAACAGGCCCGAGTGCGCTGTTGCGGTAGCAGCGCGGCCGATAAAGGCACGCTGAGTTCCGTCTGCCGACGCGGTTGCCTTGAGTTCGTTGTCGCTGACGTCTGCGATTGCACATTGCTTTTTGTATTCCTTTTACATATTTAAGAAGCCTTCGAGCACAGCCTTCCACATGAGATTTGCCAAAGCGGTGCATTTGTTTACCTCTACAGCTTCAGATCGCTGTTAGCTTCGGTTATTGTAGAAACGGCGCATCGCTGATGTGAAATAATCTCAAAACGCAGCAAAACATACAGACGAGTCAGTATGAGCGGCCGAGTCCCTTAAACAACTGCAACTGTGATCCAGATACATATATATTATGGGCTGTTACTACTGATTCTCGGTTTTGTTTAACTTTATCATACTTACAGTTTGCGCGTGCTCTAAAGTATTATTAGAGACTGTGTTCGGCGTAAGTCCCCACTTATATGCCGAGTAGTTCTCTCGCGACAAGGCGGATGCCATCGCTGACACCGTTGTCAATTGAGCGAGTTTATGCTGCTTTATCGAATGTACTGTCTCTTCTTTCCTGTTTGACGCAAAGGTAAACAATGCTTCTTTGTAATTAAGAAATGTCAGCATAACAACACACACAGACCCACCATCTATGGAAATGCGACCGGCAGCATTCGGGAACGGTGACCAAAGTACAAGATGTTGGCACAGCGCTGTGTCGCCGCTTGCCGCTTATTGTGTACGTGCCGTGCGAAGTGAAGAGTAATCAAATCGCTATAGGGCCGCAACCTAAGAGTGGTTTTCTTCGTCCTGACTGCTTACTTTTTAAGTCCAGCTCCATCGGTAGCGGGTGCACGAACTCGACGGGGTCAGGCCTAACCCAAACTTCGGTGGGATCAACATTTACTCAAACTTCACGTGCACGGCTTGAGAGGACTGAAGCTCGTGCATTTCAACTTCGAAGGCATGTCGACGCATTTTGAGCGCGAATAATTATATGTACAAGTGAATGAGCTGCAGCTATCGCGTTGTCGGTTCGACGGCTGATCACGTAGGGTTCGGTCAAGCTATCACGGTCAGCGCGCTGATTTTGTCGGTGCTGTCGACACGAAAGCCCGTCGCGCTATATGACAACTCGCACCCGTCGGTTGCGTCGTTGTCGGCCTATTACGATCAAATGGTCTCAGTGACACAGTGCTGGATAGTCGGCCAATTGTCGGCGTCAGCGTCTTGTCGGTCTCGTATCGACCTAATGTTCATCATCATCATCATCATCAGCCTGGTTACGCCCACTGCAGGGCAAAGGCCTCTCCCATACTTCTCCAACAACCCCGGTCATGTACTAATTGCGACCTAATGTTACCACGCTTTAAAACAGTACATGAAGTCAGGCACGCGCTGCCACCACCAGCAACAGTGGGCCGACGCTGCAAGAAGACTGCGTCAGCAACCTGTTTTTGAAGTGTCGTCGAAGTGTAACGCAGGGGTTTATCGATAAATTTGACCGCCGTCAATGCAAGGCGGCGGTGCAGTCCGGACCAAGCCCGGGCCCTTTTCTGTTTCAAAGTGGAGTTGCAGTCTTAAGCACGTTTTCGGCACCGCACCGACGCCGAGCTACCAGTAGAGTTTCAACGCGGTACATGGCACGAGCGTTTGCAACAGCGCGCGTCCAAGCGCTTTCTTTTTCGGGGTACTTTCCCCCGATATCTGGCCGCGCGGCCGCGCGCGCGTCCCTTCCAAAACGTTTCGCGACTAATCCGCTACGGCAGGGCGCATGCGCCGTCGCGCCGTGAAAGAGGCGGAATGGTGCATTTTGCTGGCTTCTGTACACTACCGCTCACATTCTTTTTGAAGTGCTAACGTCGTAATATAGCTGCCAAGGAGCAAAAAAAAATGTATAAGTCGATAAAATTTGCAGCTCACATCATGTTTCGTCCTCTTCATTACAACGCAAAATTGCATTTTGCAAAACTTCTGTTTCCTGGCACAAATTTAAAGGCACGTGAGCCAATCGGAGAGTCAACATGGCGGATGATGGTGGTCGTGCAGCCGCCATGCGTATCGGGAATAGAGCCTTATGCTATGTTCAGACTACGTTCGTAAGGCGCCGATTTTTCGTAACATGCTTAAGCGGAAGCGCAACAAGCGTATGCGTCTAGTTCAGACTGCGAACGTAAAGGTACCAACGTGCGCAATTCACGCAAAAATCGTGGTTGAGAGTGTTAAAGGGTCGGCAACATTTACGACTGTGATATTACGACCGTTGCGACACAGCCAATGACCGATAAGCTTTCAGTTTTCAACAACCGGTGACGACACTTCCGTCCTCCCGTCTGCAGACAGCTCCGGGTGCGGGAAGTGCCATTCCGCCATTCCGTGCGCACGATTAGGTTGGCTGTGTTCGTGAAAATTTGTGCAGTGCGCCTTGCGAGACTGTTTTCAGTTCATCTGGTTTATCCGCCGATTAAATCGGTGGCCGCAGATGCGTGCTCCGAACTTCGATGGGTGGTCTCACTAGGTTTTCAAGGAAGCGGCACTGCTGGGGCGACATGCCCATGAAGTTATGAAACATCACAGCGTCACCAACTCGGAGCTTGGCGAAAAGGTTGTGAAAACCGCCGTCCACGGCCCTGTCGAGAAATACTTGCCGCTCCCAAACCCTTCTGCGTCGCCTTCGTCGTCTTTGTGCGATTGATTACATGACTATAAGTTTTTTTTTTGAGCGTGAATTTTTTCGATCTCGGCCAGCGGTCGCATGTTGACAGGAGCCATATTGGGCCGCTGGTGACGTCGATTCTGCAGCTCCAAATTTGATTGGCCTGTTGTAAAAGCCGTAATTTACGCAGCAGTAAATGTGAACAAAGGTGCCGGCTTAACTGCCGTAACTTTTTTTACAGCCGTTACGTTCGATACACCGAAAGAGCTGTTACGCGCGTTACGACCGTAGTGTGAACATAGCTTTAGGCTCGAGGCGGCCATCTTAAGCCATGAGGCGGCCATCTTGAAATGCCGATGGCGATCGGGTAATGCAGATTTAGGGTCGTAGTCGATTCTAACGCGCACGCAATTTTTGCCCCTGTTTTATCGGATAAAAAGTGCACGTTGCATTCGAGTAAATACAATCTTTTTCTTAGTACTCATGCACAATCTTGAAAGTATGCTTAGAGAAAGCTTCAAGTTTCAACACTCAATCCAGGCAACCTCGAAACCGAGCGCATCCCACTGCTACATCAGATGGAAATGCCCTGTGAAGAAGAGTGAAAAAGTCTGAATAACGGCATTTCATGGCAAATACTTTTACAGCACATTATAGCAGATGCTTGCCAAAAAAAAGTGCCATATGAGTATATGTTGTGACTGGCCACAATGTTCAATATCAAACTTTGTTTCAGTTTTCATCATGTGGCGTTAGTCCGATATGACAGCGGGGCAATTTTTCTGCACTCCCAGCGTACTTGGTCTCCATATAGAATGTATTGAGCACTGAAATTCGATTATGGGTATCTCGAATTAGGTGTGATTTTCAAGAGTTAAAAAAATGGGGGTTCATTAAAATGTGACTGCATCCAAATTTGCCATATAAACAAGTGCCTGAAGGGCTCTAATAAAAATCTTAATTACCAATATATCTTTAATTATTTTCTGAAACTGATGTTATTGGCGGCAAAGTACGCCTGCCTTAGACAGGAACACCTCTGTCTAAACGCCACTTTCGCTATGCTATTAGCCTTTTTATAAAACATCTGTATATGCAGTCTTAAAAAAATACCCTGTTTGATGAAAGTGGTTCTATGTGGCTTTGGGATGAGGACACATTTTCGCATCACTTGATTTGTACAAAATTCAGCACAAGTTTTCAACCAAACTAAAAATGTTATGTTTCTTTGATACGTTCTGCAACTTGGGAAATTCATGTTGCCCATCTTATGATGAATTCCCACGTTAATGTGATTAGGACTCAAGCAATGTAATGACACACTATATTAGATATCTTTATTTCAACAAAATTTTTAAGAGCAAGTTTTCTGTCCAGTGGCATGAAAGCTTTTGTTTACTGAAAATGTCTCAGGCCCATTGACTTAAAGATCAAACTGTCAACACTTGTCACAGTGGCTAAGGCATTCTTCTGCTGAATGTGAAGTTGTTGGGATAAAATCGTAGCAGCAGTCAACATTTCGGTTAGTGCATGGGGAATGCAAAAAATGCTCATGTGCTTAGGTTTATGTACTGATAAAGAACTCTCGATAGTCAGAATTAATTCACAGCCCTACACTGTGCCATCTCTCACAGCACACAGTGTGGATTCGGGATGTTTGTCAAGCCATTTATTCTTAATTCAAAATGCCAACACTTTCAACATGTGCTAAAGCTCTCTGAAAGAAAAATGAATAAGAACTCTAAATAAAAATGTTGGCACTGCAAATGATCTTTAAGGTACAGCAGTGCTTTCAAGCTAGAATGTTGCTAGGTAAATGACATTAAATTTTATGCAAACATGACATAGCAATGACACTACTATAGTAGAATACATGCATTGTGCTACAAGCTAGATGGTTGGTGTTCTGCTTTGATTATGATGTGTCCAGTTCTCAAGCTGAAATTGTGGTATGTCTCACCTACTGCAAACCAGAACTGAAGTATTATACCAAGTCTATGCCCTGGACAGGGTGCAAGTGTATATCATGCATATCTTATACTCTTTTTATCAAACTAAAAATCCAGATCTTCAGGTAAATTACGTTAGTTATGTGTTATTTTTGGCATTATTCTGCACAGCATGGCACACATACATGTCTAGTAAACTACTGTGCATCTACAATGCAAGCAATTCTTGCATAAATTAAAAGATGGTGATTAAGGACCTGTGTGTTTTTACTGTAACGTTAAAACGTGAACCTTTCATGTGTGCTTATAATGGATGCTAAGGTGTTATTTTAGGAGTAAGGATGCTAGAGAAGTAAAAAATCTATTTCATAATGTCATTTTACACACTGTTTTGGTACATGTAGTGCCAATAACTAAGCCACCCCACATTCTCTACCTTCTCTGAACTGAACTGAATGCCCTTTCATTTCTTCCAGGCAACACTGACAATAAAAGATCTGAAACCCACAGACACTGGAACTGTGACACTCACTCTCAAAAATGCTTGTGGTGAATGTAGCAAACCATTTAATGTCACATGCATCGGTAAGTATTATATACATTCACGAAAATTATAGATAGCTAGCACAGTAATAACTGCAGACAAATGTTGACTCATGATAGCTTTTTCCTTGTTGATAATGAAAAAATGAAAATGACAAATTGTCTTCTCAAGCTGGTACAGCTCTTTAAAATAAAACAAGTAGCACTATCATTGAAGTTTTGTGGTAGTGCTTCCTAAAACCAGAGGAATTTTTCCAATGAGTCGTGATAAATGGCTACTGTTGTCAGGTTTGCTACCTACGTGCACAAACAAAAAAACTAGCAGGGTGGGGTGCTAGAAGTCAACACTAGATTTATTAACAAAGTTTAATATAAATCCCAAAGGAAAGGCAATCATAACTTTGCTAAATGTGATACAAACTGAAAGTGCAGAGTTGTATTTAATTACTTGTACGAATGCATCAACAGCACAGTCAAATAGTAAATAATATATAAAACGCCGTATGAAATATTCATGTGATGTGAAGGCACTGGAAGAGCAAAACTCACATCTGCATCTGATGTACTTTTACCAGAATTCGTTTGGACGACTGTCACTGTGACTAGAGGGCAGTGCACCTCGTTTTTTTCATCATCACAAAACTGGTAAAAACAGTTCACAGTGGACTTTCCGTGAGAATGTGGTTTGATGATAATAGGAGCACAGAAGGCTCTCAAATATTTAAGAAAGAACTTCTGGACAAATAAAGAAGAAAAAAAGAAAGAAAGGACATTTTGCTATCTCCTCTTCATAACTTGTGTCTTTAAAAGACATACATTCTCCAATGGCCCCCACAAATCTGCCAATTTCCGTACAAACCTTTCCATGATGTAGTTCTGGCATAATTCATCCACAAAAAAATTTGAATGAGAAAGCTTGTTAACACATGCCTTTGGAGGTTGAAGCGACTACCAATAATATCTGCCTAAAACAGGCTCTACCTGTCAAAAACCATCCATGTGGCAACCTTATCCAATATGAGGCAGCAGCTTTTGTAGGTCCCACAAAGCCAACCATAAGTACAGCAAAGACATTACATCTCATATTTCATTGCAGTCTTCTCATCGACTGAATATATAGTGTCAAGAGACCACAGGAGTGGTGGCAGAATTGCATCACTGAGCTCTTTCACAATGGCACACCTGCATTCGAAACTATTGTACAGCACATGTGCATGTTTTTTTAATCTGTCAGTGCTTGTTTGCATGACTAAACTGTGTGTTCATAAGAACAACGGATAGAGTGCAACATGCCGCTTCAGCAGTCACTGTGCACACTTTACTCAATGCTATTGAAGAATCATGCTTTTTCAGACTTCTTTTTTTCAATAATAAATAATTCAGTTTGCCTAAATTTTCTGTCTTCTGTCCAGCAGCATTATCTGCCATTTAGAGCATGTTTCTGGACACACGATAATTAGAATGAGTGCCACAAGCTGTTTTTTGTTCATAAACACCCACATTAACAAGCAATATACACTTTGCTGGCTAGGCTTATCAACAAGTGAAGTCATTTTGAGGGAAAGTCGCAAGTAAGATGAAACTATTATTTTACATGCAGGTGAGTCTAAAATTGCATACACACACTGGTGCATGACACGAAAGGTTTGGGATTTCATCGAGACACAGGAACCATGGCGAGAGCGAAACATGCTGCTTCAGCAGCCACTGTGCACAGTTCAGTTGATGCTATTAAATAATGGCAAGCCTCATTCATTGCGCACCGGTGTCTCAAGCATCACCCCAGGCGCAGCACTGTCAGAGAGCATAGCTTCACAGGTTTAAAGATATACACTGCAAAATGTGTGTTAAAAATGCGCTATTGTTCCACTTATATATTTAAAAAACCGCCATTTTGTGCATTTAAGCACAAAAGTAACTGGAATGCCCATGTATTTCACCGCACACTTTTGGAATGAATATCTCGAGACTGGTGTCATCCTTAAATTTCGTTCCAAGTAGATATGCTCAAGCAATCTCACCGGCTGCAGTTCGTGAATTGCAATATGTGCTGTATATTAATTAAGTAAAAAGATAATTAGTGAATTTTTGTTAATTATTCAATTATGCAGTTCGATTCCTCTTGTAATGCCCGCCTCTTCGAGTAATCCGGCTAAATGACTAGACTTATGCTGTCTGCCGAAAGCAACTTTTGAATATTTTGTATGTTTAACAAAACCACCCGGTATAGTGGTTTTAGGCCATTTCACATGTTTCAACCCAATCATGATTATGAAGTACTGCAATCTGAATGCCCAAATGCCCAATGTGTGTGTTACCCCGTGTTTGTGCATACGCAAGCTAACAAGGGTGGCTTTTTGTTTTTCTACAGAAAAGCCCAGTGCACCAGGGGTGCCTGAGCCTTCAGATATATCCAGTACTGGCTCCCTTGTGCTGTCCTGGAAACCACCGCAATCTGATGGAGGTTCCAAGATCACAAATTACATTGTCGAATACCATGATCGAAACACACTTCGTTGGGCGCTTTATTCTGACACCATTCAGGACACCTTCACAAAAGGTAAGCTTTTACATTGGCAAAAGGATGACATGGGCCAGGTGTCATCAGTGTGAGCTGATTTGGAATATTGCATGGGTTCTTCCAGTGGAGGGTCTGTCACCCAATGAAGAATACATGTTCCGTGTCACAGCTGAGAATGAAGCTGGAAAAGGTGATCCTTCTCAAGGCACTAAATATATACCTATTCAGCCAAAAGGTAAGTCACATGCAAACAGCGAAGCGTAGCAGCAACTCTGTTATTTGGCTCATGAACCATTTACTCAGTCTAGGTGTCACAGCATGTGCAGCAGTCATTAAATGCCAGTCAGTATATATACTACCATAATTTCCAGTGTATAAGTTGCGTTTTTTTCTCTTAATTTCTCGTCTGTGCGTATTATAGAATGGTGAGACTTATATACGACTTTTTTTTCGATAAAGAAAGACTGCCATCAAAATTAGATTGGGTGCCATGGCCACACGAAGCTTGTTGGGTTGACCTCCTCTGGCAGTTGCTACGGGTTCTGTCCACACTATGGAAGTACCAGGTTTTTCTCGTAATCCAGTTGCCAAGTGCCCTGCGAGAAGTACAGGGCAGTAACACAAACGGCGGCAGGCCGGCCACGAGTCAACCGACTCCGAATTTGTCGCATCTGCAGATCGCTTTCAAGATACAGAGCACGCTGCTGCGCAAACTATGCAGTTGCTGCCACAGTAAAAGCCGCCACTGCCCGTCCCCCCTCCCTCCCGCACTGGCTTCCCGCTTTTCTTCCTTGTGCGCAATTCGGCTCACCGTCGCACGCTTTCACGATGTTATCGCCTTTGTACGGAACATTGAGGCGACCACGATGGTATAAATGTGCCTGGAGTGTCCACATCATTGCTGTTTAACGAGAAGAAATGGGATTAACCGAGGGGCCCGATTTTTTATTAGTCATATCATAAGAAGCCAATAAACACTGACACCAAGGACAACATAGGGGAAATTACTTGTGCTTAATAAATGAAGTAAAGAAACGGTAAATTAATGGAAATGAAAGTGGATGAACAAACAACTTGCCGCAGGTGAGGAATGATCCCACAACCTTCGCATGTATGTTGTCCTTGGTGTCAGTGTTTGCTGGCTTCTTATGACATATTATTACTATTGCAATTCTATAGTAATGACACCGATGCGCTTGCACGTGACTCGCGTTCACAAAAGATATGCTATTTGCACTTTGGGTCTTCTGAGCTCAAAAATTTGCATTTTGTTGTACAAGACCACTGGCCTCTCGCGATAACTTCCTGAACACTCACTGCCAAGTTAATGCTATATAGCCTACCCATCACACACACGACTTGTGTATTCCGAGAATGTATAACAAGGAAGCCATATACATCAGAAAATAAGTTTGTAGTAGTGAGACAAAGTCTATAACTGCAGAGGTTAGCTGATCAAAAGGCTTGGAGTGCAAATGCAGGTTTAATATATGATGAAGGTCAAAGAAAGAGAGAGAAAAGAGAAACACAACTACACGCACTCGTACACAAGCTTGTAAATGTATGCAACGGTGAGCACCCCTAAATGAACAAGTGGAAAGCAGAGCTTCATGGAACTGGAAAAAACAACAAAACATTTTTCATCAGCAGCACTGCACGTCCGTCTTGACAACATTGAAGAACCAAGAACTTATATAGCTTATAAACATAGGTAATCAATTTTTCACAGAAATCGCAATAAATATTGTATCTTTTCATTCACTACTATGTGAGCGTGCGTGGATGCGTGCGTGCGCGCGCGCGTTTGTGTGTGCGTGTGTGTGTGCGTGCGTGCGTGCGTGCGTGCGTGCGTGCGTGCGTGTGTGTGTGTGTGTGTGTGTGTGTGTGTGTGTGTGTGTGTGTGTGTGTGTGTGTGTGTGTGTGTGTGTGTGTGTGTGTGTGTGTGTGTGTTGTGTAAATTGACTGCTGCAATTATACATGCGAAACTTCCTCTTATACATGCTGCTTCACTTGCAGTAGTACTTTAAAAAAGTTTTAAAAGGTTAAAAACAATTAATTACCATGTAAGACCATAAATTTCTTAAGGTATTTATCAATGTTAAAGTAACACCAAAAGAATGGCAGATCATAATGAGTTATAACTTAAGATGTTTCACTTTAGTCATGTATATGCCCACGCAGAAAGTGCATATACTTGCTGTAAATAGCACCAGCCTTAAACACTGCAGGTGTTTTTTTTTCTTAAGTGGTGCAGAAGGAACAGCAATTTCATTTACCTGCCTTTTCTGTTGTCTTTTACTTTTAGCTGGGGAGCCACCAGTCATCTTAGAGCACCTGACTGACAAGGCTGTTGGTGTGAAAAAACCAGCAGAATTAACGTGCAGAATAGCTGGGAATCCTACACCTGCAGTCAAATGGTAATCATGATTTTGATCAACAGACTTCTTGTGTTGAGTGATTCTGTTTCTAGAGAACAGCCTGAACATATGGCTCATGCTAGATTCAGCAAGCTCCTATAGTACATTTCTACCTTTTACAGGCTTAAAAATGGCAAAGATCTCGTCATGATCAGCAACTTTAGTGCTGAATTCAAGGATCAGAAAGCTACACTTCGTATTAAGGAGGCGTCTACAAAGTCAGGAGGAAAATACACATGTAAAGCAACTAATCCACATGGTTCCACAGAAACAACATGCACGCTGTCTGTCCAAGGTATATAGAGTGCTTTCTACTCATCCTGTGCTCTAAAAAAATTTGTCTTGCTAATTTCTTCAACTTCCTCTGCCAGATCCACCACGGGCAGAATTTGATGAAAAACTTCGGAATGTCCGCATCAATAAGCAAGAGGCATTCAAGGTTCCCTGCACCATTCATGGATTTCCAAAGCCTACCGTCACATGGTTACGCGACGGGGCACCCATTCAATCAACCAAGCATACGCTCATAACAGACAAGGATGATACTTCGACCATTACGATACATAGTACAGAGGGTCCAGATTCTGGTGTTTATACACTTGAACTAAAAAATACAGCTGGGAGCATCAGCTATGATTTCAAGCTCAGAGTGCTTGGTGAGTTCTTTATTAGCATTTCACAGTTTACTGCATGTTCAAGTTTGTATGCTGATAAGGATACATTTAGCTCCCTTACCAGTAACCTGAATAAGCATGAAGCATGATATTTAGTGACCTACTATTATGTGTTATATGACATGCAGCTAAAATAAATTTCTATATTGGCTTCAGACAAGCCAGGTCCACCTGAAGCACCCATTCAATTCCTGGAAACTGCCGGAGACCATATCACATTGTCATGGCAGCCACCCCTGGATGATGGAGGGTCACCGCTTACAAAGTACATTGTTGAACGCTGCGAGACTACAAGAACAGTCTTTGTTGAGGTAAACAAAATACTTGAAAGCTGAATGTTGCTGCTCCCGTGTGTTGTTTTATTTTGTTTCAGTAGACCAAAGCAGTATATATGTCCTCATAATATTCTAGCATAATATTCTTACATGTTCTCACAATTTTATAATACAGTGCAATATAAATTCTATATGCTACAATATACAGTCTTCACTGATTAGCCACTTTAGCCTTAAGAACTTTTGTATTGTCCCTCTCTAATTCAACAAAGGAAATGATGCTGATATGAGAACGAGCATCGGCATGTAGGTTCCTAAAGTGTACACTGATTTGGAGCACTCACTTAACTACCCTAATTGTACATTCGACTGGTCACTTTCAGGTGCTCTAGAGTGCTCTCGTGGAGCAGTTTACATTCGGCTGGTCAAACTCGAGTGCGTGCGCACAATGTATTCGCCGGGTTCATTCAGAGCGCTGTGCTCCAACTGAGAGTGTGGCTGGGGCAGGCTTTCTCTGGCTCCAATCTCAAGACAGCTACACATTGCTGCAAACCAAGTTGGAGCGCGGCAGAAACCAGTCAAATGTACCATAAGTGTTTGTCATTTACATACATAGAACTAGTATTACACACGAGATTATTGCAAAGCTTCGCATGCCACAAAACCACTTACAAACTCCACAATTTTTACCATTGTTGGTGCATAACACACTTTTTTGTTTCAGTGCTCCTTAAATGCTAAAATAGGAGATTTGTATAATTGACACACAATTTTTTGTTATGTAGCCTCTTGAACTCTAATTATAAGTTTGCACAACGCATCAAAGAACTGGCCCAATCTGGTACACCCCGCCAAGGTTGTAAATATTACGTCATGCTTACAACACTATAAGTATTCTTGAATGGTAGCTTTTGGCAAATCCATGTATAATGACAGCCAGTCACAACTTTCTCATTTTGTGAATATTCTTAGAACTGGTTTGCGCCATGCTAAGAGGCCTCTTTGAAATTATGATGAAAATAAAAGCAATGTAAGTGCACTCAGGCAATCCTGAATGCAAGAAGAACTATTATGGTGTATTACACCACTCTGCAAGATACTCAAACTGCAGCAAGCAAGGTTTGCCACTCCACATAATGCCACAGAAAAGACAGTGCCTTTTGAAATTTAAGGTGTCCTTTTTCCTGTAGTTACACAGTGTACTGTAGAAGGTCGTGACTGTAGATTTTAATATTGTCTGTTCATTTTGCGATGTCTCCACACTGTACAAGGTTAACTTTTGCTGAATGAACATTTAGTAAAATATGTTGTTTGTGCAATTTTTAATACAGATATGTCACATGACCAAAGCTTCAATTACTCTATGCTCAGGCAAACGGTATGATGCACTATGAATAGCCAAAGATAAGTTATTAATGTGCAGTCTTTGCCAAAAGATTTGAAGCCACCATCCAACAGACAAGATCTCTCACCAAGCCCTGTAGCTTCCCTGATTCTTTCTGGATCTCAGCAGGGCGAAAGCACTGCCCCTCTCAATCACTGAGGCTTTGCAGCAATGCAAGTCCTACACAAGCCCCATTATGTGGTTGGACAACAGGTCTAGTCACACCTGCAATGGTTTCAAATTTTTGAACGACTGCACATATAGATAAAGAACAGCAGAAACCAGAGCCTACAGAGGATATAAAAAATACACTAAAACTAGTCTGAACACATTGTAGAACAGTTTTGAGTAAATGGCAACAATCCCAGCTTCGCACAAGTTCACTCACATTTGCCAAGACAACCCCATAGACGGCCAGGTTTTTAGCATATGAGCAGGTGCTGGCAGAGACCAAGCCCCATCCGCTTTGTCATTGTCTGCCACAGTGGTTTGTGGCTTTTGCAATGGCCATCAATGTTTGAGCTACTGCAGTAGCATATACAACCAATGTTTTGTCCCCTTCTTCCTTTTTAAGGCTTTTTGCTACTGCATTTTTCTATCTTTTTATATAAAGATAACTCTCTTGCAGCATTAGGTCATAATGCAACTGCTTATTTTTTTTTGCAAAGGGATACCTGATTGTAGTCAGCATTAGAACTCATAAGGCATTGCTGGCACCTTGCTTGTGGCATTGCTCACACAGAAAGGCTATTTGCAGAAGAAACACGTTCGTGCTATGGCTGAGCAGCCACGACATGGGCTTCGAATACAAAATGGAGTGGGCTTAATCCCACGGCATAAATGTTCCATAGAATACATGAATTGCTGCTCAAAAGAAATTAATCATTTGAAATTTTGCCCATGTATGACATGTATAACCTCGAACATTAGGAGGTGAAATGTATCATGTTCCTGAAGAAGAACTAAGAACCAAACTTATATAGATGTGTTGAGCCATGGCCATAGTCATGCAACCATGTTTTTCGTACATGCACGTATTATCAATTTCCCCTTTTAATATCTCTACAGGGATTGCATTTTCCAAAGATACATATATTATCATGCATGAGGAATTTAGCTAAAAATTAGTACATTCTTATCTTTGTGAAGGCTACATACCCCAATATGTTACGCAAAATCTAGGCAAAATATGCACAGCTATTAAATGGGCTTATGTAGTAGTAAATATCCTAATTTTACAATTCACAGGCACAAATATGTTTTTCCATTTGTAACTTGCAGTCATTGTGAAAACCATACACTAGAACAGTTTTCAAATACGTGCACAAAAAAGCATACTCCATGTTTTAATTTGTGACACCATAACTTGTACATTAAATACATGAGATGCCTGCAGTAACATTTACATTAATGAGATCAGCTATAGTAAACATAAACATATGAAATTTCTTTGTATATCAAACAATAAAGTGATTCTGGGTGCACAAAGTGAATTCAATAATGTCAATGATTAGATTTTTGCCTGGATCAAGAGGCTTCATGCATTACTTAAGAATAAAAGGAAATACATTAAAATACTATATTGAAACAATATTTCAAACCTTTCAAAACAAGCACATATAACACGATATTTCTGCCGATATATGTTTCATACAATTGCTCTTTCTGAAAACAATATAACTGAATGAAAAAATCTTTGAAATATGAAAAGAACTTTGCAATATATAAATGGGAACATGACAAAGGTTACAGATAAGCTTGAGCACTTAGGCCTTTTCTATATGCAGTGAAATCTATGGATGTTTTCAAATTATGGCAACTGTGATAGTTAACTCACAATTCACCAAAATTTGGAATAGCAGCTACTTTATTTTAGCCACTACCTTAGATTGACCTATAACCTCAAATAGTTTCAAAGCCTGCTCACAAAGCGCCCTTCACAAGTTCAGCCAGGATAAGAACTTACTGGCCCAAACAGTCGAGAAAAAGTTTTCTCGAAGCTGATGCAGCTTGAAATTTTTAATGGCACTGCATGTCTATGCATTGAGAAATTTCAATTTCTTCCATGGTTCCTGTTAAACGTTTGTCATCATGTGTTAAGTGGCAACATGATTTGGCATGCATATTACCACGTTACTATTGTGTATTGAACTGATTATTACATTACCAAGCATGGGTGCAATATAGGCAACAGCACCATCTACATTGGCTGCACATGTGTTATAATCCGTTAAAGAAGTTCTACATTCACACTAAGCATTACACTAGGACAGTTTTCAAGTGACTGTATTATTAAGCAGAATAGTGTGTACTGTATTCATAAACAACTAAGCTCCCTCTTTTGTTTTTCCCAGGTTGGAACAACACAGCCAGACACCACCACCCTCAGAGATCCTGATGTGAATGAAGCGAGCGAGTACCTTTACAGGATCTCAGCTGTCAATGAATATGGCATTAGCGTACCACTCACTTCTGATCCTGTACTGGCCCGCTGTCCATATGGTAAGTAAAACATTTCCTCAAGTCTCTAGGTGGTGAAAAGAAGCTGCAACAGAGAAAACCTCTTGTTAAATTAGTCACAAGTCAGAAGGTTAGAAAGGCACTGAAATTAGTGCGATGTATGTCTCTCTGTGTTTTTCCTATACACGCTGTTTCTGTTGTTCCTTTTCAATGCTGTGAAGCCATTCATGTCTGTGATGTAGTATGTCAGTCATATTAACCATGTTTCTGATAGAATAGATTTCGTAAGAATAGTTTTCGTGTGATAAGTGGCCCATGTAGCGTCATTGTAGGTGGCTGTATTTTAGTGATACGAGTACCATCTTGCACGGCACATGTAAAAGTGGTACATTCAAATCAAAGTGGAAAATAATTAACTGAAAGACTACATATACTTATGTGTACTGCCCTATATTTGTACAGTAATTATGACAGCTCAGTCTCTAAGTGAGTGCGAAGTATGTTCCAGTCTGCATTAAAATATCCTGTTGCACATGGCATTATTTTTTTAGCATCGGTACAATCCAGAAGTTCAACTTACTTAAATCAGTGTCTATACATAGCCTTTTAAGGTATTTCCTTTACTATGGTCGCTTCCTTTGCTCAAAAATACCTCCATTGCCAATGGTTTTAATGATCTTCACTTTGTTTTCAAAGATAAGCCATCTGCACCAGAAGGGCCACTGAAGACTGCAAAGATGACGGACAATTCATTGGTATTGACATGGCAGGAGCCACTGTCTGATGGTGGACGCCCTATAATTGAATATACAGTTGAAAAACGTGAGGCCTCTAAGAAGGCCTGGATTAAAGTTGGGACAACAGAGAGTTTGTCCATGGAAGTTTCGAACCTCAAATCAGACAATGCGTGAGTATCTCTCAGAACACGTAGCAGACTATCATATGTCTTTTAAGTGCATGACATCATAAGCATGTAAGTGGAACCCTAAAAAATGAACTTTGCAATACGTCGCAAAATGACCAGGATTGTTTTGGGGAGATTTACAATACTTTTCCACTAAAATCCACTGAGAAAAATTTGCAATTCTCTAATTATTTTTCTCAACGAATTTAGCAAATTTTCTCGCAAGTATTTAAAGTGTCACAAACAACAACAAAAATAAATGTGATGGAAACTTATTACATGACTAATGCATTGATCCCTTTCAGGTATATCTTCCGAGTGACATGTCGCAATGAAATTGGCAGCAGTCCACCACTTACAAGTGACGAGCCAATAACAGTACATGCCCAAATACGTAAGTGATAATCTTTCACCATCACAGTACTATAATTACATTGTTAAACATTAAATTGTCACTTAAGATACACATTCAATAGCTGAATATTAACTACTAGATTATTGTAGCATTTAATACAGACATTGCCTGCATTGCCACATAGAATCTAGTCTTGTGTAATAGGTGAAAATGTGGTGCTCATTATTATGAACTCATAGCAATGTCAGTGTTGATACAAGCATTGGTGCTATGTCTGAGACAGAATGAAAGGTGTGGACTCACAAATTCATACAGCAAACACAGAAGCCCCTTACTACGAACTCCACCCTCCATCCCACAGGACAGTGATACTCTCTTTTGCGGGTTCATTTTCTATCCTAACTTCCTTTCATTTAACTTACTCACAAGTTAGTGCACTGTGCATAGCACATTTAAGCATGCCCCCCTTTTTTTGTCAGCTTCCCCAAAAATGCAATAAGAAAGGCCAAATGGTTGTACTCAAGCACATATCCTTTTTATTCTCTAGTTAATGCTCAGGTGCTCTACTATCTTAATGCCTTCAGTTCTGCAGTGCAATGCATGCAGCATGCCAGATTGGGTGTTAAGTACTTCACAACCCTGGGTGAAAAAAATGCAGTCGAGAATTGAACAAAGGTATCAGTCAGAAGTTACTTTACACAATATGCAAAAACTTGCAATTTGTCACAGATACAATTAGTATAAATATGATAATTCTACTGTTGCTAATGGCTATGAGCATGTGATCTGCAGTCAGCTAAATGAAGTTCCTAAAGTCAATGGTCTCCATCAGAGCACTCACATATGCTCACATGTCTTCTCCAAATAATACAGCATCAGTGCTGGAGACAGCAATTTGCATTACCGTTTTGTTAAATTTTCTGCCTTCGTCAGAAGTCCATTTGTTGTGGTTGTTCTGGAGCCATATTCTGGGCCGAATATGGACGTACGTCACTTCCGGAGGCACATCGCTTTCAGCAGATGCTAAGTGGCTCCAGTGAAGCATCATGCTCGATGCCATAGCATGAAAAAATTGAAGTATCGCTAATATATTTATCTATGGTGTGGCCCCTGGTGTGATGAACGAGGCCTGTGTGACAATCAACTTTGTGGCATAAGGTTTGTCTGGAAAGTTAATGAACATTTAAAATTATTTGTCAACCAATAACTGAACCTTGTGACAATTTGCATGGACCTCTAACAACGTGGCTTATGTACTATCCACCGAAAATTGCTAATCTGTATCTGCTGTTGCATTGCATTAATTTAAACATAAGTTATCACTTGGTGATTTTTCTTTGCCAGTTGGAATGAGAAAGTTTAAAGGACAGTGGATCTGTATTGAGTTTTGAGTGAATTGAAAGTTCAGGAATTTTTTTTCATTGATGCATTAAAAGTTGAAAGCATTCTTGTCATTCAGCTACACATTAAATCCAAACAGTTATTTTCTCTTTAACATACTAACCATTGAGGAAGAACATTAAGCTATCTTATATGAGGTCTGAAGGTGTCATTTGCAATTAGTTTCTAAGGGAAAGAATGTGAACAAGGAAAGCTATCTGGACATAATAAAATGCATTCTAGCAGCAGTAAGAAAGGGAAGATAATACGCTTGATGAGAGGAATGCTGGTTGTTCCATTGTCATAGTATTCCTGCTCGCAAATTACTGCTGACAAAAAAGCCAACAAACATCCATGGCTTTTATTCCCCAACCTCCTTATGTGGAATTACTTCCACCATGCTACTTTTCATTTTGCAAACTAAAAGTTCTTGCAAAAGTTGCCAATCTGACTACAGACATCAAGAAAAATTCACTAAGCAGAGAAGTGCAGTATTCCAAATTCTAAGCACTTCAGACATATTGTTTTTTATTGCAGAATTACTAGATCCTATTATTACATTCACAAGGGAACTGTACAGAGTGCAACAAAACATCTTTCAGAAACTTTCTGAGCAAACCTCACAAGTGAACCAACTGTATCAATTATAACTAAAGAAAGTGAGATGCTCTCACGAGCACAGCGTTTCTCATCCTGCACACAGTGGACAATTTTCTGCCATTAACACAATGTTTTATTTCATTACTATCTCAAACATAAATATAAAGCAATAATTAAACCTAATTAAATACTATTGAAGAAACATATGCACAAGCATTTGAAAAGAGCTTAGAAAGCGGTTTTATGTCTATTATAAAAATAATTTTAATCTATTCACACTTAAGTTATACTGAAAACACACAAAAGCCACAAACGATTAAGTGGAAAGCCTGGAGCATTGTCTTCTCTCTCAGCTTTGGATTCCTCACCTATTCAAAGGGATATGTCACTGCTGGTTGTAACTTCATAACTTTGACAACTGGCCAAGGACATTCCATGTTTTTGTTTACTATTAATGCTACAAATCCTTTTTTTCACTTGGTCATGGCATGTCACAGCTGTCTTTGGCAGACTAAAATGTTATGATTTGAAAGTACAGAACACGGTCCGTATAACATGGATGAAATAGTTAAGACCACTGCCACTTCTTTTTTAAGGGATTGGAAGATTATTTTAAACAGAAAAAATGTAAACCTATGTGAAACGTCACTTTCGGCGGACCTGAACTGACTGAAGCAGTATGGTATGAAAGCACTCCATGATAGAGTGTAGAAGCGCGACTGAACGAGGCCGTAGAAAGAAACAGATACACAGACATGTCCTCGTTCTACGTCCTCGTTCAGTCGCGCTTCTACACTATACCATGGATTCTAACCAACTAGCCCACCAACGTGTTTTAATGAAAGCACTGCAATTCATTTTATGTATGATTGTTGGAAACGTCATACGTGTTAGTCATATTCCTGCACAAGGAGTCGCATGTGATATCATATGTGCCCTTGAAACACTTGACATTTACCACCTTGCACCATGTTTCCCTTTTATCTTCTTGCATTCTTTGAGCATATCAGGTTTCTAAGAATGGCTCTGTAGCATGTTTGTTTCTTCTGGCAACTCTATATAAGTGCACATAGAATGCCACCCTGATGTAATGGTTAGAGATTAGAACTTTAGGCAAAATGCCTATTTTCCCCTTATGTCTTTATTGTGCCTGTTTAAAATATAAGCACAAATTATGGGTCTAGATACATTCTAGTGGCACTTTTATTGTGCCTATACATGCCTTTTTCAATGTTGGTGCCTATACTTAACTTTCAGAGCCTAAAAATGTCCTTTTACGTGCTTTGTTGTAGCCTCATGTTAATGCGAAAGCATTATATGCCCAATTACGGGAGAATCCGGCACCATTGCCGGCGGTGTGACCGAACGCGTACCAAAAATGGCTGACGGCGCTAAGAGTAAAAACACGTCAAAGATGCTCGGACTGGCATCAAATTTGTCAGGGAGGTTTTTGTAAACAAAGTAAATTAATGGCTTTGAAAAGAAAATTTGGTACATTTCGTTCTGGGTGGGAATCGAGCCCCAGCCTCCGGGGTACGAGATGAGCACGCTTTTCCGACACCACGGTGGCTCCGCGGTTCTGTCTGACTAAAGGTGTGCCTAGTACGTGCGTCGTTGCACACATGGCATCGCTGCCATCTGGCTGACTAAAGGTGTGGCCTAGTGCATGCGTCATTGGGCACGTGACGGCGCAGCCAGTGGGGAGGAGGTCGCACCACATCATGAGTATATAAAATGAGTGCAATGCCTCCTGCACGTAACTTGCTCTTCGGATTTCATTGGTGCTGCGTCTACTTCGATGGACTCTCGACACCACGTCATGAGTGCATAAAATGAGCACGCTGATTCCCATGCATCACTTGCTCTTTGGATGTCGACAACATCAAATGAAAACATTTCGCCCAAGTCACTATACTGCTTTCACATTCCCACACATAAGCAGCCGTAAGTGTGCTTTTCACACTAGGATTAGCACAATGCCAAAACGTTACTTAAGTTTTAAGAATAGTTGCTCACGAACAAACTCGTGAAACTGCTGCAAACTACCATGAAGACTCCCAAAATTCTAATTACCTTAAAGCACATGTTGCAAATGCATGTTTTCGGCTAATCAGTACTCGAGGCATGTCTATTTAGAAGAAATCCTGAGACTATCACCAGTCTCAGGATGTCAAAACTTAAGGTTTGGCAAGAAATATATTAGAATTCCACTTAGTTTTCTACCATAGGGTTTGAGGGAGTAGTTTTATAAAATAATCATTTGAAGGACAACATACTTTGTAGCCATCCCGGAATATCTTCTGCAAAGCTCATGCAAGACTCCAGATATTTACTAAATGAACAGGACTTCAGCACTGCCCAGCTTCGATTTTGTAATTTTAGCATGTGCCCTCAAATAAGTTAAACATTAATTATTAAAATGCAATTAATTCACTAAGATTACTTTCTGATTTGCTGTGCAAGTAATATCCACTCCTTCAAGTAATCCAACTGAAGTGGAAAAATTCTGCTATCTGCCACTCATTTTTAATTGGTTTTTAAACTGTTAAGTACAAGCCTATGATAATAAAACTTGTAACTTAAAAAAATTAATAACAAAGTTATGGACTGAACAACAAACAGTAGAAAAAAACAATAGGGGTGTCTTAAAGTGATGGAATCGCAGCATTGTGGGTTATTTAGGGAGCAAACCCAAGTAGTAGATGATATTCCAATTGATATTAGGAGGAACCAATGGGAGTAGCAGAATGGGTGCCAAGCGAAGGCGAATGCAGTCGAGGGCAGCAAGAGTTATGATATGACAAGATAGGAAATTTTTAAGTATAGAATTAGTTTGTCTGACAAAGGAAAGTGTTGATTTGGAGAACTCTGGGGAGGTCTTTGTCCTGTAGTAGGCTTTATTAGGCTGATGATGGTGACAATAAAAAGTCCCATAATTATGAAAACTGCATCATCTTTTTTCTTTAATTTTTGATGCACCTTTTACCTAAAATCTTAATCCGCAGAATCCTTACAACAAATCACTTTTTCTCTTTTCACGACCTGCCATGCCTCGGAGATAATCAATGGACAGCTAATGCGCCCTATCTTACGACTGTTATTTTTTCCAGAACCTCCAGATGCACCCACTGGCCCCTTACACATCTCTGATGTAACGAACAAAACTGCAACACTCACATGGAGTCCACCTGCATTTGACGGAGGCTCTCCAGTCATCGCCTATGTTGTGGAGCACCTCAGTGAGGACCAGGCAACTGCTGACATGCCTAAGTGGGTGACAGTTGCCAATGTGGATGGAGGAACGATGACACATCGTGTTGTGAGCTTGAGTGACAAAACGAGGCATCGATTCCGAGTTCGTGCAGAAAATGTTGCTGGTACTGGGCCACCCCTAGAGGACAGTGGTGAATGGCAGGCACTACCAGCAGCAGCCGGTAAGTCTTTCATTTTTCAAATGCACTTTTTGCTCTGAAATGAAAGCAAAATAAGCTGTTTGCAGCTTAATGTTAGGTTCTGCAAAAGTACTTCAAAAGTTATCAGTGATTTGACAATAAAAAATTAAAAATATACTGCTTGCCTAACAAATGTCATGTATACATGCTGAAAAACTAGGTTTTTTGCTCATGACCATAACTGTAGCCTTTGCAGATGGTGGTAGAAAGATAGCCACATTTTAATAGCCCCATCACACCATCTTTGCAGACCGCCCAACTCCACCCACAGCACCACTTGAGATCCTGGTAACTGGTCCAAACTCTATGGATGTTTCATGGGGACGCCCAGAATGGGATGGTGGGTCTCCGCTCCTCGGCTACACTGCAGCACTCAGGGACACATCACGGACAATGTGGATGGAGGTAAGGCCCCATCGGGTATGACTGCACATGTACACTACTGCAGATCAACTGTTCAACAGTCCTTATGCATAGATTTACATTACACATACCTTATCCGTTCCTTATTTTGAATTTTGGAACTGCACATGAGTGAACTTCAAAAGTCTCAATATGCTATCATAACAGCATTCAAAGTATTGTAACTAGCTCACAGACACAAAGGAGAAACAGGACGTACACATTATTGCTACGTGTGTTTTGTTCCTGCTCTGTGTCAGTGTGCAAGTTGTGCTACTTTAAATCCTTTTGTGATGACATACTACTACCAAGCCCAAATTGCAACCTTGATAAACTCAAAATGCTCTTTGTTCAAATGAAATACAAATGCGTGAGCTGGATATCAGCACAAGGATGTTTTATTTGTTTATTGATCTGGGTAGTTCATTAAATTGATATTTCATCATAAATAAGAGATGTCAGCAGATCTATCACTGCCTTTCCACAGAACTATTTTTTATTTGTAGAATCGTTTTCAGGACTAGCATAAATGGTAAGGTAAGCCTGGTCTGTAGCAAATACTATGATTATGGCCATTCTGCATACGGTACTTGTAGAAACATTTTAAATATCTGAATAAAGCAAGCACCACTACATGAAGTGGAAAAAATACATATCCGTGTTCACTGTGCATTTTTCTGTGCATGGCTTTTTTATCCAATATGCAGGCTGCTACATGGTCGCCCACTTAACCTGCACGAAGGTCATTGAGCTATATACGCATCAAAATGTGTTAAAACTTCCTTCTGCAGCATTGCTGCAGCCTTTGTAGCTACTGATGGAAAAGCAGCATGTAAAGCTGCAGGCAATTTTAGATCATTCACATGTCGCAGAGGAAAAATGTGCACAAGCCACTCTTGCCACAATTTCATTCCAAGTTTATTTTAGAAATCACTTTGAATTATTAATGACTGGCTGTTTAACATTTCTCATATTTTAGGTGGGCCAAGTCGATGCTGAAACTCTGCGTCTTCACATCAGAGACCTCGAGGAAGGGGCGCAGTACCACGTACGCATCTTGGCTCGAAACGATGTTGGCTTCTCTGACCCACTTGAATCGGAAGAGCCCATAACTATTTTACGACCCCCAGGTAACGGCCCTCCTGACATCAACACCTTGATTCACGAAAAAAGACACTTGTGGTCATGTGATATTTGCAATATATGACATTAAGCTAAATGGTCACCACATTACATAACTTGATCGCCAGTTACGTGCTTCACTTTTTACAGAAGTTTGGTGCACACATGACCAACTTCAAATAGTGCAGACAATTCAAATGTGTGCTACCATTGGCTACATGTCCATTCATTGAGGAGAGGTGCATACTTCACCATTAAAGGTGGCGAAAGGGAGTTGTTAGTCTGCACTCGTATCGGCCACTTCCTTTTGTCCTTTATCCGGGTTGCGCTGCCCACCCCTAGGAATATGTTCAGTCACCAACTCGCCCAGCTTGATGTGTTAATTCACTTTATAGAGTTCTTTCATTTTTCCTTACCGCCATAAATGTGCTCATTGACGTCAGAAATGTGGTCACTCTTATGTTTTAACATTTTATTTCAAGACATACTAGCTGCAAAAGATACCATGGTACATAAAATTGTAGCCTGATCATTGATGTTTCAAATGAAAACAAAGCATAAATAATCACTACAGATTGCCAGTGGCACTGCTCCCAGCATTTAAAGCCGCTTCCTCACATTCTACGTAGAATGGGTTGGGTGAGTGATCTAACACAGGCGAGAGATCTTATTAGCTTCCCACATAATATCATCAGGTATAAATAAAGCATGCCACTCCATTAAGCTTATATTTATTTTTAAGAGCATATATACATAGTAATTTGTGTACCTGTGAACATAAATGCACAAATGTAATAAAGATATATGTTTGTTAAAGCATACGTGTGAGGGAAGGAGCAAAATGAAGAGTTGTGGAGACTTTGTGAGGTTGCACGGAGGAATGCGAGGGGTGCAAAAAAATGCTACAAAGCCATTGTACTGTGGCAACAGCAGCCGATGGGACGTGGAAGGTTTCTCACATGAACATTGGTGCAGTGATGTTTTCTTCAGTGGCACACAGGAATGACACTAGCGCTGTACCGCACTCCTCTTGTACTGCAGGTGTATGCAAGGAGTAAACTGCAGCAGCCTCATGCTGTAAAAAATGTTTGCGCTGCGCGTAAACTTCATTTTAAGGCTACCATCACCATAGTAAAACTGCATTGTAAAGAGGTGCAAGAACACACTAAATTCAAAGCAATTGGAAGTAGAAAACATTCGAGTCACCGCATGACGTTCGCCCAAGGAGGCGGGACATGGGCCTGATGCGCTGGAACTTCTAATGCACCGTGCTGCAACCCCGTGGCAAGCGATGAAATTGGCTGGGTAGTACAATTCGCAACTCTTCATATTGAGTTCATATTGAGGTATACTGAACGGGGTAGCTGGAGAAGTATCGGAAAGGCCTTTGCCCTGCAATGGGCGTAACCAGGCTGATGATGATGATGATGATGATGATGATGATGATGATGATAATGGTGGTGGTGGTGGTGGTGGTGGTGGTGGTGGTGGTGGTGATGATGATGATGATATTGAGTTAGGCTATCATCAGGCTGTACAGCCTGTCTTGCTTGCTTAGTTTGCGTGTTCAGGTTACACTTCTTACTATATTCAGACGTTTACCAACAGAAAAGGCACCTTTGATCACGGACAGTACGCTGTGTTTCATCTTGTCGATGGAGCGCCCTGTGTTTCACTTAACCATGCAAAAAAGCTGGAGCAAAAATGCAGTCAAGTGTCTAAAACTACGGGTGTTGCTGTTTTCTGTTGTTTTAATTCTTTTTAAAGAACTGCCATGCACAGGAATTTACAGGACTCGGGAGAACTTTTTATGGTGAAGCGGTACAGGTAAATAAAGGAAAGCTCAGAATGGTAACTGCTGCAGAACATATTGCTGAGAGGACAAGCGAAACAAAGTTACAGCCAGTTACAGCATGAAGCTAGGGGAATGTAGGTACTAAAAAGTGCTGTCTAAAGGTCTGTTTTCACATTATACGTTACTGTTAAACAAATGGATGACATACAAATGAAACAGTTAAAGCTGCATCATTCTCCATGTATGAGCAAAATTCCTGCACGTGAACACAAAGGCTAGGGAGACAGAATCAAGCAATTTAACGATGGCCACTGCCAAGAAATATGCATTTGCCGCATAAGCATGTTTGTGTCCAGCAGTACAACAGCAGCCACCGTCAACACGCACCAAAATCAGTCACACTCAGTCACAGTGATAACACTATAAAGGCTTATTTGTTGTTTTATTAGTTTGATTAATTGAATACATCATTGTTCAGGGGCCATTGTTTTGGGTTTATGCACATTAAGTGAAGAGACACACATTGCAAGTGTGCTATTGCAGCTTGACATAGAATGACTTGAACGATACATACTTGAAAGCAGGAGTGCAGCAAAACTGCATCGACTTCTCCTACATAGTGTCATTTGGCTCAGCATTTCACTTCCTTCTAAACAGAAAGCAGGCTACAAAGCTTCCCATGCAAGAAATTCTCTAAAATTTCCACTGCAGCGCAGCTCAGACAAGCAGATATAATGCAGTGCCTTGCAGTCACTAGCAGGGCCTCGCGTTTTGTGCTACCCAAAACCACTAAACACGGCATGAAGGGCTCTGCTGACTGGCGTTTCTGCAGCGCCACCTGGGTCGCGCATCACACCCATAGCCATTGTCACACAAAATAAAAGTTGAAGAGAAAGAAGGCTGTAGCTTGAGAGGAGGGTAATGCTTAATTGTAGCTCATTTAATACAGTGCACGGTGATAAAATTCTTCTGAGAAAGAATTCCATGTGAGATGCTATGTCTAATCGGTACTCTTAGGCAAGAAAAAAGATCATTTCATGGACCCTTTTTCTACCATTTTTCAAGGACCTCCTATTTTGTACCACAATAGAAACCCTACCACTAAATGTGCATGGTTTCTTTGGAAAGTGCATAAAAGGTTTTAAAACAGAGTTTTTATATCTGCAAAGTCTCTTCTTAAAACTGTGTACGGATACCCACAACACTGATTACTGGACTTGATGGCAATGCCATGCTGGAAATGCGTAGGGTTTCCGCAAAAAATGGTTACTCTGTGTTAAACATTGAAATTATGACCCTAATAGCTCGTGATCGACCGCATAAGCCATTATTTTGTTTTTGTCTTTTTCTTAGTCATCAACAAGCTCACGTGTTTCCTAAAGGCACAATCTGTATGGTCTGAGTCTTTCTGTTGGCATGGGACAGTTTAGCCTTCCCTACTACATTGTGGTAAGGAATGCCTACAGTAATGGTGCGACGACATGAGTACGCCTTAAAAGCTGAATGCATTTTTTTACATTCTGAACACGACTGTGACCTTCGAACCACTTCCACAATGCGACTCGCACTAATGAGTGTCACTATATTTCAAGAGAACACATGTGAGAGGACCCACTGATGCACCATTCCATTCATCTTCAGAAAGGCAGTGCCACTTTTCAACACGCACTAACTGGAAATAAGAAAGAAATTACTCAATGACGCAAAGAAAGATGCAATTATAAGCAGAGGCAAAAATCGCCTCTCCTCTCACTCACTTTATACTTCCCATGTGATATTACCAAACTTGTGATTACTTTTTAATTTCGTCATTCCTCCATCACTTGCATGTGCAGTTCAGTTATTAGTACAGTTTCATTATGTCTACTTGTTGTGTGTTGTGTCTATTACATTGTTTCCCATTTCTCGAGTGATTACAAACACCTGTTTTCTGAAAGTAATGTGCATGCCTTTCACTTGTGTAAGGTTTCTGAAACAGAGCATCACCAGAACCAGGATGAGTATCATGACGAAACTTGCAGCTAAATTTACCTGCCAGCATTGATACCTGTGTGACAAAGCAGTGTTTCTGGAGAATTTAAGCTATTCGCACATTGCTCTGTGCAGGATTTCAAGATCAAGCTGCTGCCTCACCAGAGAAGAAGCCAAAGGCGAAACCTGATGAGCCATCTGAGGACAGCTGCACAACCCAGACAACTTCATCGTGGATAAGAGAAGCCAATGTTGAGCCCTTGCTTCACAGTTACACCAAACATGTGTTGGTCAGCCGCAACGAGTATTTCTTCAGGTTGTGGCATTATGCTGACACACTTTTTAAGTAAGATAAGAACATTACTTATTCCTTCAGTCCATACACCCTGCACCTTTTCATTCACATATGTGCTCCTTAATTTCAAAACACAGAAGTAATTTGGGTAAGAACACGAAAGTTATGTAAAAATATATTGAAAACCTCAATGCAGTAAAAGATGAGTCAAAACCAATGTTTACTTTAATACTGTGACACATCATTGCTGTGACGTAACCAAGGTGCACCACATATCATACATTCTCCTCGCAAGCTTGTATATTTTCTTAAGTGGAGACATTTTTGTACCATATGAAGAGAGAAAATAACATAATGAGTCATTTTGTGATACAAAGACTGCAAACAGCTCATGACAGCAGTTTGCAGAATGGCGTAAATAAGCAGTGTATCCTTGCCTGTTTCAATGAATTCAAGATGTAAGGAACGCTGATTTATTTGTTTTGGTAACATCCATATAAAGTTGAAACTGGTACAAAGCTACGGTAATCCTCACGGGCTGAAAATTAGCCCGACTGTAATTTTGTGTCAATTTCACCTTCACGGTCTTTTATTGTGACAGTGCAAGACTGTTTGTTAGTTTAATTTTGTTGTTTGTGAATAAAAGCTGTGTTGTTACCGAATCGGAAGAGACATTACTGAATACAAACTTGACATTACACATCTTCATTTTTGCTCTCTCACATGTATACGAAACTACCAGTCAACTGACACAAATTCAAATTCGAGCTTTTTAGGGTCAGAGCTCTTGCTTGAATTACGTGAAATTTGAGATAGTTTACGAAACCCAATACTATATTATAAAGGACAACAGATTTAGAAGTTTGTTAAAACTTGACGAAACACAAAATATGATTTCCTCTATGGATTGGTACACAATTAAGACATGTAGTATATTGAACATTTGCCTCTGAACAAGTTTTTTAGGAAGCTTATTTTAGCCTCTAAAATAATCAATAGCATGCATCTATAATCAATGACAAGTCAAAAATGCAAGAAAGGCTCTTCCCCAAAAAAGCATCATGCATCTACTCTTCATACCTCCTGTGCTACCGGAAATAGTGCCCTTACAAATGCAGAAGGTGTGAAGAGCAACCCCGCTTGTTAGGCAACAAATGAGTCATGCTTATGCACCGCATGCACAAACAGCCAAAACCAACAAGTGCGGGGACAAAGATGAGCGCAAAGAGGTTGTTTGAAAAGGGATTAGGAGAGGGATTTGCCTGACCTCCAAAGCATATGTAGTACTTCCCTGCCAAAACCCCGTCCCCCCACAGCATGGGTTCAAGAAGATTCACCATGAAGGGCTGATTGGCTTGCCTTTTCTGTTTATTTACACCATGGTATATATTACAGTATATGCATGTGTAAGAAAGTATACAACAAAGTTGTGAGTCAGCACCTGTGTGTGTCTTGCGTCTCCCTTCCGTCGATGTCTTCTGCACTGCTTTACCATTCCTAATGTCTACCGACTTTCCTTTGGTTCCTCAACCTGTATGGCACTGTATAAGGTATGCAACCTTTCTGCATGTAGTTATATGATGTACCTTTATTTAGCTCCAGACATCATCTTCATTGCATGGTGATGATAGTTATAACTATAAAAAGTCTTGAGAATCTGCAAGTTCAAATCTGCAAGGCAGTACCATCACCCTTAGAGTGATGTGACCAGCTACTCAGCACCTGGTGAAATGAGAAGTGCTCAAGGAAAAGTAAAGCTCCTAAATCCTAGAAGCAAGCACTGGAAAATCTATTTAAGTATGCTTACCGGCATCAGTTGTGAACAAGGTCATTCCTTGCTGAATAAAGCTGCAGTTGCAAGTACGCTTGAAGTATGCCATGTAATTGAGGTGGAAGCCGAGTAAGGACTACAGCTTACTAAAACTTTATATACCACTACATTGAGAAAGTCCTAAAATAGAAAACAGCCATCTACCTGAAAGTAGCATGAAGCTACATAAGAAGTCCATCCAGGTTTCTCAGAAAGAAAGGTTCAGACTTGAATAAAAACTGATCCTGGACCTTTTCGGGACAATCTTCCTGCCTTCTGAGCTAGGCGGCTAGCAGATTGCCGAGCAAGAAAAAATTAACCAACAGTCATCCACCGTACAGCAGTCGTGAAAAGAACCCGCACAGGTTTCTCAGAAAAGAAAAGCTTAACACAATGCTAGAAAAACATGACGAACAACATTAAACATTATGCCCTAGCTATTTGAGAACAAAACACGCACACAAAAAGGAAAAGGGAATATGTTGCAAACATGACTCTGTTGCCTGCTGCAGTTTATACGGTATGCAAGGTACAGTCAAGCCGTAGTTTAGCAAATCTTACATTTCTTCCTACACTGAAATTATTTCTACTTATTATCAGGCTTTTTCTTTCTTTTATCTAATCAGGTCTGCAATTTAAATATATACATTTTGGCAGTCTCTACAAGAAGGACCTCTGTAGAAGCATGTGGGTTTGAAAAGCTCACGGCAATAAATGAAACAACATCAACAGTAGTGCAAACATACAGATAGGCGTAGAATTAATATAATTATTGTAATAACTCCATGCAAACAGGGCACTTATAAAGGTGCCGCCATCATGAGAAAGTGGCACCATCTAACCCATCTGGCCAGGTTCAGCCACAATGCTGAGCTATACCACGGCTGCTTGATGAGTGGTTCATCGAGTTATCACCGTGGCTGTGCAAGCAGCTGTGCGGTGCTTGGCTGTGTAAGCAAAGCCGTTCACTGGGCTGCACAATTGCTTCGTTTGCATATTTTTTATGTGTGTTTATTGTATGTAAGTGTGTGGTAGTTGTGTTATCAAAAATATTAAGCCGTATATCGCTACCTGAGCCAATACCTATTTTGCCAACACACTTTGCCAATACTTTTCCTTAGTAGGCCATCTGCTCTGCTATGCA
The DNA here is from genome assembly GCF_023375885.2 of Dermacentor andersoni. Taxonomy (NCBI): domain Eukaryota; kingdom Metazoa; phylum Arthropoda; class Arachnida; order Ixodida; family Ixodidae; genus Dermacentor; species Dermacentor andersoni. Next base: position 54,530,127 of record NC_092814.1, on the reverse strand, counting down.
AATTTCCACGAAGTAATGTCTTGCGGCTGCGTAGCAGTAAACAAAGCATGCAGATTACTGAAAAGCTACGTTGCATGTAGCGTGCGAGATAGGTTCTTTCCGTGGGCGTACTTATACATTTCGATATACATACTTTCAGGTACGCGTTCTCATAAGTACTAGAAATAAATGCTCCAGATCAGCAAGAGATTGCAACAGGATTGTTTGCTCATTAATTGATCCCTTTTTGTGAGGATGAATTAAATACAATATGTTTGGTGTCAATACTTTTCTGACTATAGTTCACAGTATCAGAGCAATAAATTTTAATGGAAGCTAGAGAGATTTGCATGACTAGCAGATGCTAACTGCTTGATCTCAACGAACTCCCTTTGCTATCCCACCATCCCCCTGAATAAAACACATTAAAACTCGCAGTTTGATGTCCCACTCCTCATGCAGGTAACACAATCGTTACCTGCATAAGCATTATTGTTGCAATAGCAATTATATGGACACTCCAGGCGCATTTCTGTCGTCGGCGTCGCCGTGAGGTTCCGTATAAAGTCCAAGGGCGATAACATCGTCGCCGCGTGCCGTATGCTGCTCATTCTCGCGTCTGCAAGCGAGGAAGGCGGACCGGAAGCGCGCCCTCTTTTGTCTAGCGCGAGGCACGGAGATGAGAGTTTCATATCACTATGCACGGAGGCGAGGCGAGGGAGGAGGGACATTCTTCTCCGGCAGCTGCTGCTTATGGCGCGGCCGTGCGGGTGCCGTATCAGTTTATATAGGTGTTCTGTGGCCGTATCTTGAAAGCGATCTGCGACGTGGCCAAAGTGCGTGCCCCCGCAGGCCTCATCTTCAAAGCTATCTGCGATGTTTGCAGAATGGGCCTAGTGCCGGTAGCTTTCTATGCGCAGTGCTTTCAACGTTTCGTTCGCGTTGAAGCGAGAGATGCACGAAGGTCAATTCAATCACTGCTGCTGCCGCGATTCCTCACTCCAACACTTTGACAGCGAGTTTCCGCGCTTATTGAGCGAGATGTGCTCATGTTTACCTGTAAGCGTGACATCGTGCTTGTTAATTAAGTTAAAACACGTTGGCGGGCTAGATGGTTTGAATACATAATAGAATGTGTAAGCGCGATTGAACGAGGATGTAAAAAGAAACACACACAGAGACAGCGCTGTCTCTTTGTGTCTGTTTATATGTCCTTGTTCAGTCGCGCTTACACATTATATCATTGTTAATTTAGTTAGTAAGTGAATGTCTACAAGTTTATACGGCCGATATCCTTACTTTGTATAGCTATCTACTAATTTGCTATCGCAATTGGTGCTTCGCCTTTAGGGCGAAACTGCGACTTTTTTGAAGAGGAAATGATGGTCAAAGTATTTTTTAATTTCGCGCATAAGCCCCACGGCCAGTACGTCACGTGACGTCACGGATTGCAACGTATTCTTTCGCATACTGGCCCTTGTGGCTCACTAAAAGTTCTTGAATCTTTTGAAGTTCAGCCTTGGGCTCTTTTAGAATACGATATAGTAAAGTTGTACCAATAAAAGCAGACTAGGAGCAAGCAGCCGGCGTGAAAATCCATGAAATCACGGCAAGCTGGTGCGGGAATTTCAAGGTGCCGTCGCCCCCTGTTTTTCGTTTTAACGCGAGAGAATTAAGGAGCCCGTGTCGCAGAAAATCCGGAGCCTGGAGTCGGACGTCGCCTCGGCAAAAAGAATTTCAAAGCAAATTCCGAACCGCGCATACACAACCACTTCTCTACCACCAAAGTTGCTCATACCTTGTCTTTCATTCTTTACAAAGTTAGTCCTCGGAATTTTGAGAACGGCAAGGCACAAACAAAGGTACTGGAAAAAAACACCGACCGCGTATCTCATTTCTGTTAGCTCTTCTCAGAGTGAAATATTAAAAGTGCGAAACAATAATAGGAGATCGACCCACGCAAGAGGCCACGTTTCTACCAGAAAGCTCGCCTTCGTGCATAGCGTTCGCAGCCAGCGTTTCCCAGTAAACGTTACGGTTACATACGCGGCAGTTGCCGGAAAGAGTGAAAATCAGTAAGGGGTCTTTGAACGATATCGCATTCCACTCTTAAAGGGCCCCTCACCAGGTCTGGCCATCTTGAGCTGACAAGCGCAGAGCATACATTGTCTACAGTCTACACATCCGGAACTCTGCACCGAAAACAGATATCACAATTCTGTAAATGCATCCGTTAGAGTGGACAAATTTGGTATATGAACTTACAGCTTACATGAATTCCTAACTATGTTTATAAGGGTTTGGCAAACGTCCTACTTACAAGTAAGTGGCATACTTACCAGAGGGGTTTAAATACATCAATTTTGTCCACTTTAGATGCATTATTAGGCGTAGATTACAAAATTGTAGTATCGTTTTTCATTGCTGAGTTACAGAGTTGTAAATATGAGTGTCGTTCTATGAAATTGCAATTTTCAATAACTTTTAGCACTAATCGACTGCTAGATAAAAAATCTACTTGTTACAGTCACTAGATTTTAAATGTAACAAACCTAATCAAATTTGGTGCAGTGGTTGCCGAAATACATTATTATGTAGTATTAAGATATGAGCCCCAGAGCTGAAGCTTCCTCTTCAGAGATGAAAGGCATCAAGACCACGGACTTCCATAATTTTTGTTTTCTTTAATGCAGAATGTTAGAGAGTGCCTCTGAGCAAAAATTTCAAAAATATAATTAATTTACAATCATTCTTCCTTTCTCCTTTGTATTGTGGGGATGCTCGACTATCACGCGTCCCCTGAGGTTGTTCCCAGCAAGGCACTCGTGTCTCCTGTAACCCGGCTTCTCCGCGTAGCTAAGCCCCGGCGGCGGCCGGTGTGGTTGCAGCATATTACAAGAGATGGCGCGAGTGTTGCGCTGCTAACGCCATCTGACGGCGGGGTTACTGGGGTGCGAAAGGGAGTAGGCTCGTCCTCTTTGGCTTGGGATCGGCCAGCTCCGTGGACGTTTCGCGCGCTCGCCCACCGTTCGCGCGATTTTCCTGCGAAAGGCCTAGGAGCAGGACACCGGAATTAACAAACACGATCGTTCGAACACGCTACCTTTCGCGTGACCGTACACGTGAACGATTAGGCGTTGGTGTCATCATGCGGTGTGAACATATATTCGCTGTCTATCACGTCGCGGTGAGTCTGACGTCCTCGATTTGGCACGCGCCCATCGGCACATTCTATGTGTAGTAATTCGGCTAGCAGGCATTAGTGTAAGAAAGGTGCAATAAATGCCCTTTTGATTGTTCGCACTACTGTGTTGTTCCTTTGTCCCAAGGGCACGCTTGAGACCCCACAGTATGCATGTATGAGTGAATGAGTAAAACTTTGAACAGATGGCTGTCTGGCCTATGGATAGGTAAAAAAAACTATTAGCGGCCTTGCAGTCTGGCTTCATATGCAAAGTGTCACAGTGTGCCAGACTTCAGCCTGAGCGGCCGGCTTAATCTCATCCATACTGCAGATTGCGGGCCCTCTGTGCTTATCTTTCCAAGGCAAGGGCATTCCCATAGCAAGTGGTGCAGACTGGGGCGCGCTCCCATGTTATGTCCTACAAGTGACATCAAGCACGGTGGAGGAAAGTGCTTCATCTTGTGGAAGCACATACTCCTCGGCGCTGTTTCTGACGTTCCGTTTAATCCTAGCGGTGGTCCTTCACCCCAGGCCAGGACATCCTGCGTGAGGGCTGCTTCCGTACTGGCTTTGTGGACCGTGACCAGAGCACTGCGAGGGTGTGTCTTGGGCAGAGGGTGGGTGTTGTGTTGCCTTCAGGCACTGTTTTTTTTTTTGCCTCTAATTTGCCTTGACCTCGTAGATCTTTCAGTTCTATGAAAGTTCCATGAAAATTGTATGTAGGCTCTGCGAAAGAAATTGTATAATTTGATCACAAACGCTTATAAAATAATTATCGCCAGCTTATAAAAAATAAGCTGGCGATAAGGACATTGTCCATTGCAGCAGGTGAGCGGGAGTGTGGCAGCTTGCTCACTGCGTCATGGGTCGCGCCGTTGCCGACAATGCCCACGACCCAGTCCACGCACACCTTAGCCCCGTGCAATAGATGAAGATCCCACGTAGCTTGCTTTATATGGTATACCCAAGTACCAACACATGCGGGTCTTGAAAAAGGTTTCAAGGCCTCCAGCGAGTCAGCAATTATATTGTCCGGCCATTATAAGCGCTGTCATTGTTCGTCTCCTTCAGTCTCTGCAAGGCGAAGCTGAAAGGTGAGTTCATTACTACTCTCACAGCAACAAAATGGCGAGTTGCATCGTGGATGACGTTAAGTCTTCATTGGTGGCTCTTCTTGGTGTCGAAACACCACATTCTCGCTTATGTCCCCTCTCTAGGGGAGTACGGTAGCGCGATTAAAAGACGGGACAAAAGAAGACACATAGGGACACACACTAACACACACACACACACCAACAAGCCCACATTGCAACCCTCGTGCCCACTCGAGAAACCCACTGCCAAAAGTCGGGACACAGAGTTCCATGCGGCGTCGGTGAATGCCGTGTCCTCTGTATCGTCCGCTCTTATGGCAGTAGCCGCCCTGTGAGATGGGTGGTTGTCCTTGCATTGGTGGCGGGTTACTGGTTTGGTGACCCGCAACTGCACATCGTCCCACGGTGCGTTCCTTGGTGGGAAGTCATGCGTTTCATTAGTTTGGCCTGTCTTTTCCCCTCCGAGTTGAAGAAGGAGGCGTCCTACACGGGTGAAACAACAGCACCGCTTGTGTCTGGCCCTTCAATGCGCTATGATGTCTCTGAGCGGTGGGAGCCCCGAATAGCGGTGGAGCTTCTCAATTCTGGTGCGGCGAGGAAACCCTGTCACTACTCGTAAGCTTTCATGGGGAAATCTCTGAAGATTTTCTTCTTGTGCCTTGTTGAGGTCGCAACAAGCTGCGCCATAGCAAGCATACGATATGAGGACAGTCGTGACTAGTGTACGTGCTGTTTGTGTACCTGCCCTACCACTTCGATGAGCTTGTATGCGTGTTTATTGCTGTTATGTGTTGTCCCCGAGGGACAGATAATTTTCGTGTTAAGTTCTCATTACTCTTCCAACGTGAAAATTGTACGTAGGCTCTGCGAAAGAAATTGTATAATTTGACCACGGACGCTTGTAAAATAATTCCTGACAGAGGCCGCTCGGGCCGGAACGTCAACTGTTTTTCAATCTGACAAATTTGCGTAGCCCTTTTGCTGCAGCAAAAGGACCACGAAAATTCGTTGAAGCTGGCGAACAGACGCAAAGACACGAAGGACATCATAGAAAGATCTGCTAGCGCACGTGCTTGTGGTCTACATAATATTACCTCATTCGTCTCTTGTTTGGCACTAAACGATAAAAATAGCACAGTACATGGAAAATAAAAAACTACATATAGGTTCTATTATAAGCAATTATAAGTACGAGTTCCGTCTCGTTCGGAAAGACTTCTCCGGTGCTTGAGACAGGCAGCCGAGAAAGTGAACTGTCTGGTGTAGCACCTTCCATACGCGACTAGTGAATTCGCGGTAAGCGCTGAAAGTTTTTTTGTTATTTTCTTATTTCATTTTTTCCACACTACTTTTAAGTGCTCTTCAAGTTAGCCGACAATATATCGTGTATCTAGCCGCGTTCAGGGCCGCTTGCATACGGGAGACTCCGAAACCACGAGGTTAGAACCATTGAGAGACAGAGAGCAAATGATCAATGAAAGGTACGGAGGTTAACCAGGACTGAGCCCGATTGGCTACTCTACACTGGGGAAACCAAAAGGGGACGGAAAGAGTAAAGGAAGAAGAGAACCACTGAGAAATACTATGCCGTGCCACCTGCCGCGATCAGCGAAATCCGTGTACAGCGGATAATCTAAGCATGTTTTCAGGCATTTGAGAAATACTAAATTGACTTAAACTGACTCTACCGACATACCTCGCGCTGACTTTCTAGTGAGAGCCCCTCCCCCCTCCATCCCCAACAATTTTTTTTGTAGCGCTAAAGGAAGAAAAAAAGTGATGAGAAGGTTTGCAGCATCACGCAAACAACAACAAAACATAACGTAACGAAAACAGTTGCAAAGTTCAAATACAGATTTTCATCAAGTAAAAAAGAAAAAGTAGTAGTTTCGGTCCATTTATTTCTTCTACATTTGCACTTATGTTCGTTTTCGCGGGTTTCCGTTAGTACTCCTGTAGATCACAAGCATGCATTCGCAACGGTGAAAGGTCGTTGGTACGCCTGTATGGTTTGCCTAGCCGAGTTCACGGCCGCCTGCACACGTCAGATTCCGGAACTACAAGGCCAGAACCGTTTAGAAATCGTTCTATATTGATGGTGGTGGTGGTGGTGTGATTAATTGTAGCAACAGGCGGGTTTAGCCTGGCGATCAAGGCCGGCAATTGCTCCGCCCGAGCGTCTCGCACAATGCCGCTGAAGGGTTTCACCATATGTCCATCAAACCAGTCTCTCTTAAAAAATCGATAAGGAGACGTGAAGTTTCTTTGCGGGCTATAACTGATCCCTCGCGAAATATAAGGTGTTGCAGGCGCGCATGCGGAAGGTCCTTTTTTTTTGCAGATTCTTCAGGAGAGCGTCCCTTTCATCTTGGAATTGCTGGCAGGACCACAAAAAGTGCTCGATGTCTCCTGTCTCGTTGCATGCCGTACAGTTGGGAGAATTGATTCGTCCCGTCTTAAATAACCAGGCCGGTGTATTAGCAGATCCTGTCCTTATTCGATATAGAAGTGAGGCTTCCTCTCGGTGCAATCTCTTCGTTACGCAGGGCATATGCGGTGGAACCCAAAGCGACGCAAAGTGATTTCGAATGTCAGATTTTCGCAATTGATTACTCTTTGGAGCCTTGATTTTGGGAGGATGATAGAGCGCTGCGTATGCAAGCGCATCAGCTTTTTCGTTTCCTGAGATACCAATGTGGGAAGGAATCCACTGAAACTTTACTGTGACGCCTTTGTTGAGTTCTTTCACGATGACTAGTGATTTGCGTGGGAACTTAAGGGATGACAGACCACGGTATATTTGTTGTAACGCGGCCTTTGAGTCCGTAAGGACAACCACATTCTGCGGAGGCAGAGTCTTTAGTTTGCGCAGAGCAGAAGCTATTGCTACGCCTTCCACAACTGTCGACGAGGCTATACTGTCCAGACGGCCAGACCACGTATATCTTAGAGAGGGAATATAGGATGCAGCTGCGCAGCGGTCTTCGTCTGCCTTGACAGAGCCATCTGTGTATACTTGTAGGTGATTCGGGTAAGTCGTGTTCAGGTGTTCCAGGACTGACTTGGCTTCTGCAGATGGAATGCAGCTCTTTGACTGCAATCGTGGTACGCTTAAGTTGCATGTGATGTCCTCGAATGTCCAGGGTGGTTCTATCCTTTTCCTCTGTCTCGAGCAGCGCAATCCTAATACGCGAAGCGTGTTCATTGCTGCATAAAAATGTGAGCGCGGCCTGTTACCTATACGTCGTAAGAGGGCTCTACCGGGCGTAGACTCACTCAATCGTAGTAGCTGGATCAGGAGAGCCTGGGAAGCCTGAAGTCGTAGAGGGCGTGACTCAGCTTAGTAGAGCACTTTCTTGTTTGACGCTGGCTGAAGGACTCCAAGGCAAAGTTGGATACCTTTTCTGTGGATTGCTTCTAAGCGCTCGTATTGGCTGTCTGAGGGTGACATCAGTGGTAGCTGATACAGGATCCAACTGGTAACCAACGCTGTATGTAGCCGTAGCATCGACGTCGAGTGGTTGCCCCAGCGTGTGCCAGCGACTCGCTTGAGCACATGTAGCCTGGGTGACGATGACGTCACAACGTGGTCAACACCGCGGCGCCAGAGTAGCCTGTGGTCTAAGGTAACAAAAAGAAATCGGACGTTGGTGACTTGTCGAATCTGGTATCCGTCCAAATTCAGCTTCAAGCGTGTAGATTTTCTTTTCACTCTAGGAAATAGTACGAATGATGATTTCTCTGCTGATAGCGATAATCCAATCGTTGCCAAGTGGCCCTGAATGGCTTTTACTGCTCACTGGGCTATTCGTGCGAGGCGGCGATGCTGGTAGCCGGAGACCCATATGCAGATGTCATCGGCATATATAGATATCTTCACTGGTGTTCGATGGTTCAGTACTCTTGGGAGGCTACTCACGGCAATGTTAAATAATAAGGGAGATAAAACACTCCCCTGTGGCACACTGCGAAATATACGTATTTCATCGCTCAAAGTGTCGCCAGGACGAACTCTGGTGCGACGATCATTGAGGAACGTATATATGAAGTGCAATAGATGACCCGTGACGCCTATAACTTGTAACTGGCTGATGATGGCTCTTTGAGACACGTAGTCATGAGCCTTGGAAACATCCATGAAAACAGCAAGTGTCGACAGGCCGTCCGCACTGTAATGTTCTATGTGGCTTAGCAGGTCCAGCACATTGTCTTGAGCGCTTAGACGCTGCCGAAACCTAGTCATACACGATGGTAGTTTGCGACCCTGCTCGACATACCAAGTGAGTCTTGTGCTCGCCATCTTCTCCATTAGCTTCGCTGCACAAGAGGTCAGCGATACCGGTCTGTATGAGTCCAGAGCTGCAGGATTCTTTCCAGGCTTCAGAACCGGTACCACCCATGCTACCTTCCATAAATGTGGTATATCCCCACTGGCCCACACTTGGTTAAAAAATGCCAGCAAATCACGTCGTCTTTCAACCGGTAGGTTAGTCAGCATCTGATTACTGATCAGGTCAGGTCCCACCACACAGCGACGTCGGAGGCTGCTCATAGCTAGTTCCAACTCTCTGATTGTGAAAAGAGCATCCATTAGAGACGACGATAGCGGCGGAGGCGGGTTGGTTGTGCCGGCTGACCTGCCGGAAGAGTATATTTCAGCAAAGGCAATCGCAAGACAAGCGAGCGTCTTGCCTAACTTCAATGCTAGGGCTTCAAATGGCTTGTTTGGTCGAAAGTTTCCAGCAAGGTTATTAACGACCCACCATATCCTTGGAACTGGCGTGAAAGACCGATAGGCTTGCACAAAATGATGCCCATTGATCTCTTCTTAGTTTCCTTGCATAACGTCGGATCACTGCGTTAATCCTGTTATTATAGTCTTCATTGGTGGGTCGCCCTTCGTCCTCATCAGCCTCCGTTCCGCTCTTCTACGGGCAGCGCATAGATTTTTTAGCTTTAGATCCGGAGCGGGGAAGTGGTCGGATAGCTTCAGCTCAGCGGAAGCTAATCTCTTGCTACGTAGCATGTCCGCAAACAGGTCTCCAGATGATTCGCTTAGGCCGTCCCTGTACGTATCCCAGTGCGTCACAGGACAGGATCTTCGGCCGTTGGTTCTATATCCAGCAATGTTAACGAAGACGGGAAAATGATCACTGCCCATTCTATCTTTACTCGTCGTTGACGATGCGAGGATGTCCGCTGAGTGTAACTTCAAGTCAATGACACTGTAAGAGGCCGGTGGTCGAAAAAACGTTGGCTGTTTGTCATTTGCCACGCAGAGTCCCTCGGTGTTTAAAGCGCTAACAATTTGCTTTCCACGTGCATCAATCGCCTTGTCGCCCCAGAGTGCATGGTGCGCGTTAAAGTCCCCACATATAATCCTCGGAGCTGGGCAGCGGCTGCAGAGGTCTCTTATAATTTCTCCCATCGATACCTTCAGGCGAGAGCTCACATATACAGAAGCCACGTTGAGGCTTCGGTTTCCCAGCCGCACTTGTACAGCAGTGACTTCCAAAGCACGGCTGCAAAGGTCTTGAACTGGTAGAACGCAATGTGGTATTTCACGTCTTACATATAGCATGGCGCTTCCGTTCGGAAATGTCGGAATACTTTGGTTTCCATGTGCGACATAACTAGCAATTGATCTGGAACTTGGAAGACCAGCCTCGGACAGGGCCAATAATGGCACAGGCATGCTGCGTAAGAAAAGCGACAGTTCAGGTAAATGGCATGCGAGACCCGCACAGTTCAATTGCATAACAAGTGGCACCTGTGAGCGAGCTGGTGAACATTGTGTCCTGACCGCATCCATATTGCTAGGTGCTTTAAGAAGAGGCAGAGCTTAGAATCACTGACTCGAGAGCCATGACTACTTCGAGCATGTCCTTCATCGAGCTCGCCGGCATCTTCTCTATGTGTGATCGCAAGGCCTTGAAGAGAGCACGTAGCACCTGCTGACAGTCCTCTTGTGGTGTTTTTTCATCGCAACGCGACTAGGGTCGCTGCAGTGCAGACACATAATTTCGCTGTTCCGGTTGTTCAGCAGTCTTCTCGTCTACGGGGCCTCTGTTCATTGATTCGACTGCTTTAGCCGGTCCGCTGCGCGATGGCACCACTGTGTCCTGGATTCCTGGAGAAGGCTTCAGGCTTGGAAAATCAGTTTCACTCTTTGAGCTCCATTTGATTTCGTCTGACTCTCTGCGACTCACCGTCTTTTTTTTTTTTTCGTCATATTTTTCTCATCCTTTTCTGTTGGCCCCAAGATAAACGTTTTCTTTCGCTTTATTGCCGCTGCTCGCGTAGGACACTTGCCATAACTAGCTGGATGACCACCACTACAGTTTGCACATAGAAAGTTCTCGCTGCGCGCGCACGTTTTGAAATCATGCGGTCCTCCACATCTCTTACACCGCTGTTCACCACGGCAGTACTCAGCCACACATGTCCATAGCGTTGACACTTGAAGCAACGAGGCGGTGTCTCAACGTAGTCAATGGTCTCGTGTCTTGTGAAGCCCAAGTTGATCTTCTCTGGACGGTCTGTATTTGGAGCAAACGTAAGAACCACGGAGCTGGTTCGCCTGGACTCCCAATCGGATTCGGAAATTTGAACGCGTCGCGTGGCCCTCCTTGCGTGGCAAACACCTTGTGGCTTTAGGTATACCAACAGTTCCTCCTCAGTGTACCACTTCGGTACTCCTCTAATAATGCACGTGTTTTGCAGGTACGAATTGGGCACTCGTGCTGAGATTGCAGTCCCTGAGAAAAGAATTCACATGCTCTTCTGTCTGTACATCTAGAAGCAGGGCTCCTTGAGCAGTAAATCGGCTCCCAACTGGCGATGCGCCGACAATTTTTTCAATTTCCGTAGATAGAACAATGGGATTTACTTTATTCAGGTCGGCTCCTTCTGTGGCAGGGGTAATAATCACTGGGATTCCGACGGTCCTTTTCTTGCGGTGACGAACAAGCCTGAAGCCTTCATCATCCAGATCTGTGATGTCAGCTATGTCACAGTCATCAATAAGCGTAGACTCGTCGTCTGTTTCTGTAGCCTCGTATCGCTTACAGTCACGGTTGCTCTCAGGGTCAGTCGGTGGCCTCTGGCCCGGTGTCAGGTCGGGCGTAGTCATGACGGAGCTCTCGCCGCTACCAGATCGGACTCTTCTGCAGGCTCCTATAGAAGCGACGGGAAGCGAAGGCCCCCCCGGCCTCCGATAGGGAAGGTATCTTGGCGAGTCGTCCGACGTCTTCGAAAAATCTATTTGACAAAACGCCGAAAACATGCAAAAACACTAGGGAGCGAGACAGCAGTGCGACTGTGCCCGTTTTATATTGAGTTACCAAACGCGATCAGGAAAACACATCTATCGTGGATAAATCAGTTCTTAGGCACGTAAGACTTACGAAATGGGTTGCAGAAATTTTCGAAGCGCACTGCCGATAAGTGCCTACTGAGATGCCCCCCTTTTGTGTTCGAAGCGAGCGCATCGTGCACGTTATTATTATTTTAAACGCGAGTAGTGGTATGAGCTCTGTGTTGCAGAGAACCTGGTGGCGGAGTCTTCCGATTCGTTCGGGGGCGAACGTTTCCACGTATATATACGTATGTGCATGTGCGGGTGTCCGTTTGTACTCCTGTAGATCACGATCATGTATTCGCAACTGCTAAATTGCATGTATTGCAAGTGCGGCGGCAAAAGAGATGTCAATAGGTTTCCCGCGCGAAGTGTACAAGCAGTGCCTAACTGGTCGCAGACGCTTCCACTGTAGCCTAAAGGAGGCGTCGTATAAGCGCTTTCTAACCATAGAGCAAGGCCGCTTCCAAGGTCCCCTATTTTACGTGCGGCTCAGAACTATTGTTTGGCGGCCCGTCTCGCCACTGAAGATTTGCCTTTGAGCGAAAGTCTCTGTCAATGCACCCTCCTCACATCCGACGTCTCAGTCTTGCGCGGCGCATCAGTACCTGGGCGTCAGCGAAGAGGCCCTTGCGGAACTCCTCGCCGACCAGTTCGCGCCGGCTGTACCACGCACTACAGCCATCCTGCCGGTAGGACAGCCTTCCTTCAGCCTGCCTAGCTGCCTGCACAACCATCACCCGGGGTGGACATCGAGCCAGGTTACTGCTATATGCCAGGACCCACTGACACTGCACGAACTCCAAGTGGCCCTGAAGAGGGGGAAGCGCCGCAGCGCACCAGGAGCCGACGGAGTGACGACCCAAATGCTCCGCAACCTGGCCGCCAGCGAGCAGCAGCGCCTGCTCGACTGCTACAATGACATCTGGCGGTCAAGGCAGGTGCCGGAGTCATGGCGCACAGCCATCGTGGCCCCCATCCTGAAGGCCGGAAAGCCGGCGGGAAACGTGAGCTCCTACCGGCCGGTCTCCCTCACTTCCGCCGCCTGCAAGGTGATGGAGGCCATTGCTTTGGTCCGACTGGACTGGGTGGCCCGTGCCCGTGGCTTCCTGGCCGACGAGCAGACGGGGTTCCGGCGGCGCCGGTGCACCGCGGACTCCATCGCGGATGTGGTCTCCACGCTGGAAGAGGCCAAGGCCTGCGGTGACGCCGTGCTCCTGGTGCTTATCGATATCAAGGGGGCCTTCGATGGCCTGCCCCACCCAGTCGTTCAGCAGGCCCTGGACCTACTTGGCATCAACGGGAATCTGCGGCGGTTCATCTCGTCGTTCCTGGAGGAACGCACCGTCAGGGTACGAGTGGGCCGATCGAGGAGCTCCCCTCGGCCAGTGGCAGCGGGCGTCCCACAAGGGTCAGTGGTGAGCCCCTTCCTGTTCAACCTGGCCCTGGCCCGGCTTCCTGCTGCCCTGCCGATCGACCCCGACTATCCGGTGAGCGCCTCCATCTACGCGGACGACATCGCCCTGTGGGTGCGAAGCCCACCACACAACCACCGCAGCGCACGCTCGGCCCTGCAAAGAGCTCTCGACACCGCCGCTGCTTACCTGAGCAGCATTGGCCTTGCCATCTCGGCAAAGAAGACGGAGGCCATGCTGCTCCACCCAAGAGCAGCCGCCCGCCGCACAGCACCCCGGCTGCACCTGGAAGGCGTCCAGCTACCCTGGAGCACTGCAGTGACGTACCTGGGGCTGCGCATTGATCACCGACTGTCCTGGCTGCCTGCTGTCAAGATCCTGCATGTGCAGGTCCTCCGGGTCCGCAAGGCAGTCTCCCAGCTTCTTGCCCGAGGACAGGGCTGTACCACTGGGTGGGCACTGCGGCTGTACGATGCAGCAGCTACCTCACGCCTGCGGTACGCCCTCCCACTCTTGGCACTACCACCTGCCCGTCTCAAGAAGCTGGAGCTGCAGCATCGGGCCACGATTAGGCTCTGCCTGGGCGCTCCCCGCAGCTCCCAAGTCGCTGCAACCTTGGCCGAGGCGGGAGCATGGCCCCTGTCACTCCTCCTCCTGCAGCAGGGGCTACGCCATGTTGACCGCCTCCACCATGGACCAGACGGCAGTGCCCTGCTCTGCCGACTGCGCTCGCGGCCCCATTCACAGATGGGCAGACTCTGTGGGCTGTACGAGGAGGTGATAGGGAGGCCTCCAGCGAACAACGCACAGCTGCCTCCTCCCCAGAGACCACCCATACCCCTCACCACAGAGCTGCCCGGCGTTTCCAAACGGCGCTCCCCGACTTGTGCCCTTCAACAGACGGCTGCCTCCCTCCTGCATGAGGACCACGGAGGAAACCTGCAGATCTACGTTGACGGCTCGGTGATGCCAGACACAGGCTCGTCGACTGCGGCCTGCGTGGTGCCCGCTTTGCGGAAGAGCAAGCAGTGTCGCCTCCCCGACCATGCGACGTCAACAGCGGCAGAGGTAGCAGGCCTTCACCTGGCTGTGGACTTACTCGCAGAGGAGCTGCCGGTGACCCCAGTGACCATCTACTGCGACTCCAAGGCGGCACTTCTCAGCCTGCAGAGGCCAGAAAGGGCCAGCCTCGGGGTTGCCCTGCTCTCGACAAGGCTGATGGCGCTCCAGGAGGCGGGCTGCTCAGTGTCCCTGCACTGGCTTCCAGCCCACGTAGGGATACCGGGCAACGAGGAAGCAGATGCACTGGCAAAGCGTGCCCACCACTGCGTGGTCCCGCCCAGCCTGGCTGTGACAGCCAATGATTTCACAAGCCACAGGCTTCGGCGCCATCTGCTGGCCTGCCATCCGGACAAGCGGACGTCCTTGGGCCGCCCTCCGCGACCACTTCCACAGCGCGGCCTCGCACGCAGGGAGACCTCCCTCCTTCTGCGACTGAGGATTGGCTGCTGCTGGACGGGTGCTCGCCGCCACCGTCATGGCCTCATCGCCTCTCCAGCCTGTGCCTCCTGTGGGGAGCCCGAGACCCTGGAGCACCTCCTGCTGGCCTGCCCTGCTTACCTACAGCAGCGTGACCGTCTCCTGCAGGAGTTCCGACGCCTGGGGTTCCTTCTGCACGGCAGGAAGACATCCTCTTCCCTGGTCGTAGCGAGCTACCAGCCCTCCTAAGTGTCGTCGAGTACCTCGACTCGTCGGGGCTCTCGGCGAGACTCTAGGATTTTCTGCAAAGACGGATAGCCTCACGGCTATCCAAACCACTACAGGCAACTCGACCTGCCCCAATCATCTGGCTCCTGCTGGATCACCGCCCCCTGGCCTTTCACCCGATCACCACTCCTACCGGACCCAATAGGCCCTTCCTGCCGGACTCCTCAGCCGCTGCCCATGGCGTCACTTTAACCCTCTACTCTCCTATCTCCTTTGCTCCCACTCTCCCCCCCCCCCCACCCCTGCTGACGCTGAGCCGTGCTCCCGCAAGGGCTGCAGAAAACAGCGTCAACCTTTCCTTCTCCCTTCAAGAACCACTTCTCTCAGTACCAGTTCCGTCTCGTTCGGAAAGACTTCCCCGATGCATCAGACAGGCAGCCGAGACCGTGAACTTTTTGGTGTACCTCCCTACATAGGCGACTAGTGAATTCGCGGTAAGCGCTGAAAGTATCTTTTTTTCATTTTCTTATTTAATTTTTTTTTCACACTACTTTAAAGTGCTGTTCAAATACGCCGAAAATATATCGTGTATCTAGCCGCGTTCATGGCCGCTTGCGTACGGGAGACTCCGAAACCGCGATGTTGGAACCATTGAGAAATACTATGCCGTCCCACCTGCCGCGATCAGCGAAACCCTTGTACTGCGGATAAATTAAGCATGTTTTCAGGCATTTGAGATATACTAAATTGACTTAAACTGACTCTACTGACATGCCTCGTGCTGACTTTCTAAAGAGAGCCCCCCCCCCCCCCCAACCCCACCCCCCAAAAAAAATTGTAGCGCTAAAGAAAGAGAAAAAAGTGATGAGAAGGTTTGCAGTATCACGCAACAATAGGAAAAAATAACGTAATGACAACAGTTGCAGAGTTCAAATACACATTTTCATCAAGTAAAAAAAAGTTGTAGTTTCCGTCCATTTACTTCTACATTTGCACTTATATTCGTTTTCGCGGGTTTCCATTTGTGCTCCTGCAGATCACGAGAATGCATTCGCAACGGTGAAAGGTCGTCGTCACGCCTGTATGGATTGCCTAGCCGTGTTCACGGCCACCTGCACACGTCAGATTCCGGAACTTCAAAGCCAGAATTGTTTAGAAATCGTTCTATACTGAGTTACCCATCGTGATCAGGAAAACACATCTATCGCGGATAAATCAAAGAAGTTTTAAGGCACGTAGGGCCCTCTGTGCTGTACTTGTCGGCGATAAGGTAGCCTCGCCGCCTACGAGGTTATCTGACTGAGCTACGCCGAATGCTCGGTTGCCATAGTCGGAAGTTCGAATCCTTTTATAAGTTTTTTTTTTTTAATTTGACGATGGTGAGCTTGAAATTCCCCTCCTCCAGTGCACATCTGCAAGCTTGGAGTGAGGCCCGACACCGATAACAGATGCCGAGAGCGAGTGGGGCTATACTAATCCAGGTACAACCAAATTAGGAAGGCCCACTAAGCTTCACCAAAGCCACTCCCTCACCAGAACAGGAATTGGCCTCCCTGGTGCAGTATTCGGCCACTACCTCCTGAATGATTCCTACAATGAACCCATGCCACTCAATCCCCAGCAGCTGCGGAGCACCCGACCAAGGTGGCGGTCAGGCTCGTAATGCAGCAGAGGGTGCTAAGAATCTCTGGGTCCGGACAGGCCGCCAATGGAAATTGACCCTGTCAACCTTCCAGGGTATTTACGTAAGCGGTCTGTACTCCTTGATTACGCAATGCCTCTATGACTGCTGCTGTCTCTACTGAATCAAATGCTTTTTTTTTTTTGTAATCTATGAAAGCCATATAGAGAGGCTTATTGTACTCTGCGGATTTCTCGATAACCTGATTAATGACATGGATTTGCTCCATTGTAGAATATCCCTTCCTGAAGCCAGCCTGTTCCCTTGGTTGGCTAAAGTCCAGTGTTGCCCTTATTCTATTGGAGATTATTTTGGTAAATATTTTATATAATACTGGGAGTAAGCTAATCGGCTTATAATTTTTCAGTTATTTAACGTCTCCCTTTTTGTGGATTAGTATAATGTTTGCATTCTTCCAGTTTTCTGGGACCCTTGCAGTCGATAGGCACTTCGTATAGAGAACCGCCAGTTTTCCTAGCAGTATGTCTCCTCCATCTTTGATTAAATCGACTGTTATTCCGTCCTCTCCTGCCGCTTTTCCCCGTTTCATGCCTTGCAAGGTCCTTCTGACCTCATCTCTAGCTATAGGAGGAGTTTCTGTATACTATTCATTATTGTTTCGAATAGAGTACTCCTGAGTCCTCTGGTTACTGTACAGGTAGGTCAGTATAGAATTCTTCCGCTGCTTTTATTCAACCTTCGAGATCGCTGATGATACTACCCTGCTTATCTTTCAGTGCATACATCTTGGTTTGCCCTATGCCAAGTCTCCTTCTGACTGATGATGATGATGATGATGATGTCCTTGGTGAGATTGGCGCTTACCCACTCGCGGGGATTGGCCAAGAGTCGGGCAGACTTTGCTTATGTGTTCAGAAAATGGAGGTAAAAATCTAAAATTTTGTTACATGAATTTAGGCGAGGGAAAATCGAAACGGTTCAGTAGATTGTCATGCTACGTAGAGAAAGAGAAAATAATTATCTATAATATATCAATGAGGCAATAGAGGAGGAATGAATAGAATAATACGGTCATCAATGAAATCGGTTTGATTCAATAATAAATTTTTCTAAGGCGAAGCAAACATTCCTGTGTGAGTGCCCAAGCACAGACGCTCCGAAAGACAGTAGTACCGGAGTGTTCAATGGCAGGCCAAGCTGTCGCACTGTAATTTCTAACGCCATTTTTCTCATGGAGGAGAAACGCCGGCATTCCAGTAGGTAGCGCTCAATCGTCTCTAATGCATTGCAAAAATGGCACAGTGGGGATATTGCCAGACCAGATCAGTGCATGTAAAAATTTAGAGATGGGACTCGACAACGTAGTCTCGTTAATGTAACTTCCGTTTGTCTTGTTTTGCAAAAACTTCCTGCTCCAAGGGAATCGTAAGTGGCGTAGTTCCAAGGATGATTTGAGGTTCGATTGAGATGTTAAAAGGATGTATCTTCTGAACCTGGCGGACGTGATAAAGCCCATCGTTGGAAGAAGGGGAAGCACTGGGCCGCTGATAGAAGCCTTGGCCAAGCTGTCTGCCGCCTCATTCATAAATATGCCTTTGTGCCCAGGTACCCATATTAATCGTAAACTTCTCAAATGACTTGGAGCCAGTGAGTACAAAGTTTTCAATATGTGTGTCTCGCCGGGAGCAGTAAGTGAGGTGCACAGCGACAAAGAATCTGTGATAATTACCGCCGTTGACCTGAAAGATTGTAGCTTTCGTAAAGCTAGGACAACAGCTAGGAATTCCGCTAGGTATATTGGAGTGAAGTCGGGAAGCCGAATAGAAAAAGACCAGTCCAATGATGATGAGAAGATTCCAACTCCTGCCTTTTCTTCACTCTGCGAAGCATCCGTTGCTATAATTACGTTAGTGTGGAGTTGATTCAAGTGATCCTGGAGTAAGCCGTTAAGAATATGCGAGGGAAGCTGCTTTGCATTATTTGGGTATAGGTCATCATAAGTAATAACTAGTGAATTTGAGATGCTGTTTTCCGGGATTATATCATTTATATTTACGTCTAACGGATTCAATAACGATTGCGATACAATGACTTGTGGCGTGTGAAACCGTGGCCATCTGACTCCAAAAAATTGGACTCGTTGTTTGATGAAGATGGACTGGGATCTTCTTAGTGGGGATTCATAGAGCCTTATAAATGTTTGAACGGTAAGTATTTTAAATCTCATTTCAAGGGAAGGTAATCGTGCTTCCTTGTAGAGCACAGCGTTGGCTACAAACTTTGGTAGCCCCAGACATAAGCGAAGCGCTTCCCGTTCCAGCAAAACTAGTGGGCGTAGCTTGTAAGCCGCGGCGCCGGAGAATAACACACAACCGAACTCTAGTATAGGTCGAATATACATGCGGTAAATCATTATGAGTGTGTCTCTGCGCATGCCCCATCGATAATTACTTATCCTTCGTAATATCCCCATTGCACGAGAAGCTTTTGAAGTTATATGTTCAATATGCTGACGCCAATAAAGATTAATTAATTATGGGGTTTAACGTGCCAAAACCACTTTCTGATTATGAGGCACGCCGTAGTGGAGGACTCCGGAAATTTCGACCACCTGGGGATCTTTAACGTGCACCTAAATCTAAGTACACGGGTGTTTTCGCATTTCGCCCCCATCGAAATGCGGCCGCCGTGGCCGGGATTCGATCCCGCGACCTCGTGCTCAGCAGCCCAACACCATAGCCACTGAGCAACCACGGCGGGTACGCCAATCAAGATTACCATCATAAATAATTCCAAGGTACTTGACCTTTTCCACTTGTGGGACTGATTTCAGGCTGCGTCCATTTTTTACGACTTCTTCATTCTTTCTCACGTCATAATTTCTAATATCGCTTATTTTCGCTTTGTTGATCAGTTTTGACAGTTCCGCGAATTCTATCTTATCTCTTGAGTTGGACACTTTCATTTTTGTCGTTGCTTTATTAGGTCCTTTGTTACTTGGGAGCATAGAGTTTCTCACTATATTACCTAGCAGGAAATCTGGCGCTGCTGCGCTGTGGTATGCATGGGAATGCCAGTATATTGTGATTTCGGATTGGCATCGTTCTCGGAGAGCCAGGCAAACACCATTCCGTCTGTCACAATGATTCATTTTCTACTAAAACAGCACGTAAATAGGTGTCTTAGCTTTATTATTACACAAAAACATGTTTTGTTAACTGTGAGAACTTGTTATTGCATGTACAATTATATGATACGTAAGAAGTATCAGCGGGCCGCTAAAGTTGAAGGACAGACGACAAGATTCGCGCTCGCTTTGAAACAGTTTGTCGTCTGTTCCTGCTTTTCTTAGCGTGGTCATGCACTGTAGGTGAGTAAAGATGTAATATGCGTGAATGGAAACATTTTATGAAGATTTTACTTTAAGAACGCGTTATTTGTGTAGCCATATCCACGTTTTAGACGAAGCCTCTTACAACACCAGCCAACACAAGCCTCGCAGACACATACACCGTCATTCCCATGACAGCACAGTGCCCCTTAAGAAACTCCCATAGACGGTGGCGCCAGATTTCCCTCTAGATGTTATAGTGAGAAACTCTATGCTTGGGAGAGCTTGCCTACTGGTTGCCTTGGTGCCTTGCCTCCCACTTCAATTGCTCCCTCTGAAACCAGCTTCGTTACGGTTCCATTCATTACCTCTATGTCATCATCATCATCTCTCTGTTGTAACGCTGCATGTTTGTTTGCAAGTACCAGCCTAAATTTGTCTGCTTTTACCCTGGCTGCCTCTAAGCTGACCTGTTTTTTCTTGACCAATGTTACTCTTTCTCTGTTCAAATTGAGATGAATCCCGGCCTCACTAACCTATGATCACTGCACTTTACCCTACCTATCACTTCTACATCCTGGACTATGCTGGGATCGACAGAAAGTGTGAAACCAATTTCATTTAATGTTTCACCATTATGGCGTTTCCAGGTCCACTTTCTGTTGCTACGTTTCCTGAAAAGGGTGTTCATTATTTTCAGCTTATTCCTTTCTGCGAATTCTATCAGCATCTTTCCTCTAGCGTTTCAAGAATCGACACCGTAGTTGCCAATTGCCTGTTCACCCGCCTTCTTTTTCCCCTCTTTTGCATTGAAGTCACCCATTACTACTGTATACAGAGTTTGCTCTTTTCTCATCGCTAATTCAACATCTTCATAAAACTGATCTACTTCCTCATCGTCGTGGCTGGATGTTGGAGCGTTGGCTTGTACTGCCTTTAATCTATACCTCTTATTAAGTTTGATTACAAATACTGCTACCCTTGCGTTAATGCTGTACAATTCGTCAATGTTGCCCGCTATGTACTTAGGTTCCTTAGGTTCAGAGGTTCCACAGCTACCTTAATTCTACACAAGAAAAGCAGGAAGATACCTCTAAAGAAATGGGTCAGACAAGGAGACACAATCTCTCCAATGCTATTTACTGCGTGCTTGGAAGAAGCATTCAAGCTATTAAACTGGGAAGGCTTAGGAGTAAGGATCGAAAGCGAATACCTCAGCAACCTTCGGTTTGCCGATGATATAGTTCTATTCAGCAACACTGCAGACGAGTTATAACAAATGATTGACGACCTTAACAGAGAGATTGTAAGAGTGGGGTTGAAGATTAATATGCAGAAAACAAAAGATAATTATAAATAGCCGGGCAAGGGAACCAGAGTTCAAGACGGCCAGTCAGCCTCTAGAGTCTGTGAAGGAGTATGTTTACCTATATCGGATACAACTTTAGAAAAAAGGGGGCGTTTACTCCTCCAAGGCGGAGGCACACGAGCACCCACCAATGGGCGCGCACTCTGGACTAACGTCATCAGCCGGACGGCGGGTGAGCCCGCCGACGGAGAAGATGGCAGCCCGCGCTTCGAACTGGGCGAGGTCGTGTCAGCTGTGTGCTTCAGCCCCTCGTCAGAGTGAATTCCAGAATTGTTTGTGATGGTCTGTCATGCCGGAAATATTACTACGAGCTTACGACGCGGAATTTGTGCCGCCTGCCTTTATTCTGAGCCGTGATCCGGCGAAGGAACATTGCAGCGAGCATCGCTGGCGCTGCGCTACGCTTTGCCTGAAAACAGGATCCCACGGCGACCGCTACGAACACCCATCCTGCGTGTTTGTTCCATGTTGTTTTATTTCGCTCCCGAGTGACGATACGACGAGAAAAGTTTTCCAAAGACTGGTGCTTACTGTTAGCGGCGGGTGTGTTCGTGTACTGTGTCGCTGCGTTTTTCGTCGGACGGGGTGATTATGTTATGGAGCGAAACCATTCTCTGGAGAAATCAGAAAAGTGTGCGCGCATGAAACAAACCTACGAGTGTCTCAACAGAAAATATTTGCAAAAAAAGCCTTCAACGCAAAGATTTGTCACCGTCAACTTAGCGTGAACGATCATTGTCAGCAGTGAGATAGCCGAGCGTTTAGCGACGGTGATCGAGCGTTGTGTAGCACCGTCGATTGCTTACTTTCCACCAGTGCTCACTGCACGCGCTAGCTGTAGAATGCGTGATGTGAAATTGTGAAAACAAAACCAAAAAAATATAAATCTTATGTTATTTAAAACCAAGAGTACTTATTTAAAACGATGAATGAAGCATTTTTGTACCTTCCTGCCTCGACCGTATTCTCGCCCCAGGTTTGTAATGGTTGCGATAAATGCATTGTTTTATATAAGTACTTTTTCAATAGCAACTGATTCATTTTAAGCTTAGAAAACGAGTGTAGATACGCCGTGTACATGTAAACCAGCGCAAAAGCCATGCAGAGCTGCTCTTTCTACTTTTGTCACTTGCAATGAAGCGAAAGAGCAGACGACGGGCAGCGTTGTAGAAGGCACGGGGTTATTTTTCTGTCGCTATCCGGCATGTCCTGTAGTACATGAGAGCTCTACTAAACCAGTCATCAAAATACAGAAGTCTTTATTTATACCGAGAATTACGCGTTTCAGAAGCACGATTTTTCGAGCGGGACTATTTTAGTCGCGGAGGCAATCGGCTGTCGCGCTTCGGTCATCTGGGCGGGGCCTCCCCTTTTTTCTAAAGTTGTATCCGACTATAGGTCAATTAATCACAAGGAACCCTGATCATGAGAAGGAAATTCATAGAAGAATAAAAATGGGTTGGATCGCATACGGCAGACATTGTCAGCTCCTGACTGAAAGCTTATCATTATCATTGAAAAGAAAAGTGTACAATCACTGCATTTTACCAGAGCTGACATATGAGGCAGAGACTTGGAGACTGACAAAGAAGCTTGAGAACAAGTTAAGGACCGCACAAAGAGCGATGGAACGAAGATTGCTAGGCATAACTTTAAGAGACGGAAAGAGAGCGGCTTGGATCGGAGAGTATACGGGTATAGCCGATATTCTAATTGACATTAAGAGAAAAAAACGGAGCTGGGCAGGTAATGTAATGCGCCAGTTGGATAACCGTTAGACCATTAGAGTCACAGAATGGATACCAAGAGAGGGGAAATGCAGTCGAGGACGGCAGAAGACAAAGTGGAGCGATGAAATTAGGAAATTCGCGGGCTCTATATATAGAACCGGCTGGCGCAGGACAGGGGTAATTGGAGATCGCAGGGGGCCTTCGTCCTACAGTGTACATAAAACAGGATGATGATGATGATGATGATGATGATGATGATCTCAATCCTGTATTCGCAATTAAAGAGCTCCACGAAATACTGTTGTTTATTGTGCTCATGCACTTGTAACATGCTTACAAGAAGCAAACAAATATAAAGCTTACCACTTCTTGTTGCTGGGCTACTTGGTTCATACTTTTATGACAGAAAATGCGCGAAACCTTATGAAGAAACGACCGGATAGGAAAGAATGTCATCGCAACGAAGTTTATTCAGAGAGGACAGGTACACTTTTAAAAGTAGGTGCCGGCATGCGCAGGCACACTTGCCCATTATAATCAGGCCAGATAACAATGAAAATGAAATTTCCAAAATACACATGATTATGCTAATATGCACTCGAAGAATGGACGTTCATTGATGCTCAGGGTCACAGACCTATCGCCGACATCCCCCCCCCCCCCCTTTCCTGTCCGGTTGTTTCTTCATATGGTTTCGCGTCTTAATTTTCCGTCATAATAAATATAAAGTCCAAGGCATTCATAACAAAACCACATGCGCGCAATAAAAACACGTGCATTCAACACGCAGTTGCGTTATCGTTGTGCCCATCAACAATTTAAGATATCGTTTTTGACAGCAGTTGCGAATAAATGCTTACGATTTAAAAGAAAATTATAGGCTCCTCTGTTTTGGGAGCGTTGGCAATGAAAATAGATTAGATTGGACTGTCTCAACGTGTAAGCAAGCGCTAGTCCGTCCTTACTGTGCACATTTCGTAGCTCACCCATATTTCGCAGAATTATCATGTAATGTACTCCACAAAAAATTCGGCAGAACCC
This sequence comes from Dermacentor andersoni, assembly GCF_023375885.2. Lineage (NCBI taxonomy): Eukaryota > Metazoa > Arthropoda > Arachnida > Ixodida > Ixodidae > Dermacentor > Dermacentor andersoni. The sequence goes on along the minus strand of NC_092814.1, from coordinate 54,506,278 downwards.
ATCTCACAATGACTGTGAACGGTAATGCGTTTAGCACTGAATCAGTATAGCGATACAAGGTATTGCAACCGTCGAAACGGGTTATGTATGAGGCGTGTACTGCAGCGGGAATCCTCTTTCGCGCTTTTCTAGGAATAATCAGTGCCATCTAGCGGCCCGCCGCGAAACCTGCATGCGGTCTCCGAAATTCATGGCGCGCCGGTGCATGCGAACGCTGAGAAACGCGACATGCAGCAGCCAAGCTCCCCTCTCGCACTTCTTTCTGGACACGTTTCGCCATCTAGTGGCACTAGCGAGAAGCCCACGTGTGGCCTCCGAGACGACAACCGCCGCGCGCAGGTACGTGCGAATGCTGGGAATTCTTCCCTCGCTTGCCGCACAACCAGTGGTACATACACAGTGACTCGTTGGCGATAGGTTCATTGAAGAGTACCACCTACCCAGTGAATTAATGGCGCAGCTCGCTAAAGCATTGGCATGAAAGACGTTAATTGAAAAGTGGCACGTACCCAGTGCATTTATGGCGCAGCCTGCTAAAGCGCCGGGTTGCTGTTCTTGAGGAAACCGTGTGACGTGGGCTCCATTTCCCTCAGCATCGGAGAAATTTAAAGGATATTCGTCATTAACGCGGTACACACCTGCTGGCACATAACGAGTGACCCAAGTTGATATCAAAGAGGTTCACTGAAGACTGGTACAGACCGATTGGCATATACCCACCCAGTGCTCCTAGTCGGCGTAAAATAGTTTCATTGAAGAGCAGTACACACACATACCGCATCTACAGCGATCCATGTCGGCGTAATATAGGTTCGCTGAAGAGAGGCACGTATGTACTATTATGAGCAATATGAAAGGGAACACAGGAACGCGTAGAAAACACCCTCAGATACGCAGCGGCCACCGTCGGAAACAAAGTGGAAAGGGGGACGCTGTTCTAAAAACAGTTCGCACTCCCACCGTGCGTCTGCAAAGTGCGGAACTTCGCATCGCCAGCAGACAGTGATAACACTGTTCGATATTGCGTCACTGGTAACCTTTTGCGTCGAATCGTTACAAAAGGTAGCACTGTTCCTGACTTCGATATTGATTTGTGGTAAATCTTGTAAATCTGGAAAAAATTGTCTCTAAGGGTGAGTTCAAAATAAGTTTATTGGCGCTTGCAGAATATTAAAAAGATATTGAAGCAAATGAAATAAGGCAATAGCGTCATCGCAGCTTATCCTCGTCCTTTGTTTTGTTCGTTGGCCTAATAACGCGTCATGCCACCGTCGACTTGAACGACGGCCTCCATTCTTTGGGGCAGAGAAGCGTAGAGAGCCTCGATGAATGCGGTATCACGCTGAAGGCGCTTCCACTCATGTTCTATTGCTTCCCATAGTTGGTCGGAGTTCGCCAATTCTAGTGAGCTCTTCGAAAGGTTCACTTTCATACAGCCCCAAACGTGCTCTATAATGTTCATGTCGGCACCCTTCGCGCACCACTGAAGTTGCATTACCCCTCGCTCTTCCAAAAGGCGCGCCACGTCCTTCGATGTGTGAACGGTAGGGGAGACAATTGAGTCCTGCTGGAAAAAATAACACCCATCCGGGTGCGGCCCGTTCAACACATAGGGGATCATCTGGTGCTCGAGCAGAGTGCAATACGCAGCACTGGTGAACCTCCCATCAATTTTCACCCGTGGGCCTAGGCCTTCGTAGGAAATCGCCCCCCAGACGTTCACAGACACGCGTCCGCTGGCGGCCACCTCCTGGATATCCTGCGGACTAAAGCGTGTGTTTTCGGTCCGCCACACACTTTCGTTGGTCCCAGCGGCTCGAGAACGTGGACTCATCAGAGAAAACTACATACTTCCACTCACGCTCACTCCAGCTGCGGTGTTCAGTAGCGAACCTCAGGCGATCTGCTTTGTTGGCTGCGGTGAGCAGAGGTTTCTGTGCGGCGATGCGACTTCGCAGTCCTGCTTCTCTAAGCCTTCGTCGTACCGTGCTGTCGCTCAAGTTGTCCAATCCAAGAGCACCTCGAACGTCCTTTGCTCTTTGGAATGATTTGTCGCTGACGGCAGCCACGATGCAAAGGTCTTGGTCGTTCGTTGTTGATCGGGGTCGTCTGCGGTGCGGAGCATCGTTTATGCGTCCTTCGTCTCGGTAAGCCTGGATAATCCGGTTGACCGTTTTCAATGGGCGGCCTGTCACGAGAGCAATATTGATCTGCGTATACCCTCTTTTAGCCATTTCTATTATATCTTCCCGCTTTTTAAGAGGCACTCGAGGCATCTTGAGGCTACAAAATCAGAGTTGACTGCTCTGCATGGGCCACTGCAGTGTGCGACGTGAATTTTTCTGAACTAACTTCGTGCAACAAAGTCGCACGAGAGACAGTTTATCAATGTTCTTTTTTTTTAATTTTTCTTTATTCTATTCCTCTGTCGTCATTGGTTCAATCGTCGCCGCTGTTCGAGGTGCCACTGACAACCGGGTGCGTCGATTCAAATAAAGAATCGGTTTGAAATACAGGGCAAACTTGGTCTCGGAGTACTATCAAGCGGTTGCGCGAAGAAAAAAAGAGAATGAAAGAAAAGAGAGTGAATCGGTGTAAGTCACTGGCGACGATTACCGTTTTATCGGCTGTCAGACGATCCATGACGTAAGCACCTAAGCTTTGTAGAAATGCCAGCGTGGTGGGAGTGCCAACAGTTAGTGGAAGAGCGCCCTCCTTTCCCCCTTTGTTTTTCACAGCGCCATCCGCGTATCGCTCCGAGTCTGTTTCGAGGCTGTTTGCCACGCGTTCCTGTGTTCCCTTTTATATTGCTCATGACAGTACACACTGCCACATACTCAGTGACTCAAGTTGGTCAGATCGTTGGTTTCGAACCCTGTTCAATTCGACCACGGACTACACAGTGACCCAGCTGGGCGCTAAAAGAATGTCGCTACTTTACACAACACCACAGAATAGGAGGTGTTGCTTTACTCCTCCTTATGGTGCCTACATGCTGTCGCTCTCCCCACTCCGTGCAGGATGGGGACAATCACAGTGACCGCGATTACGTCTCTCGCTCCTCCCTACGACGCGCACAGCCGGTTTAAAAGCAAATACCTTTCTTTTGCTTTTTAGGCCGTTCTCCTGGTAGATACGAAGGTGGTCGGTGAACCACCGCCGATACAAAGGCGCCGACAATAGGCGCGGGCTCCCATGCAACCGAGTGACCGAGTCGCAGGGTACGTTCATCGCCGAACGCAAACAAGAGCTCTCCGAGACGCATGTGAGCTTTGGGGCGTCTGAAAGTGTAGATGTTGCGGTGGAGCAGTAAGCAGAACAGCCCTATTCTCCTCCTGCCAGCATCTCTCCCTGTGGCGGCTGCGAGAGAGGGCTCTGCCGGATAGGAGGATGGCAGTCGCCATCCACTCGCGCCGCTGGAGACAACACACATGACGCATCGACTTAAAGGTATACCCACCTATACTACCGGTACACATGTGCTGATTAACGGCTCTGTTCTCTAGAGAATTAAGCGCAATGAAACAGCGAGCGCTACCTAAATATCCTCACTGTGTAACTAATATACGCCATCCAGCGCATCAATATTTTAATAAAGCGAATAGCTTTCTGGAAGCGTTCGGCTATTCACTCACATTGACAATAATCGTCATGGTTTCCGCAATTTTTTTTCGTAACCAAAGGCTTTCCGCGTGAAAAAGAGCTGTGTTAATAAGTGTGTCAGCGCTCACTCAGTTTCCAGGTTCACAATTTGATCTAGCTAGCTGTCACACTCTGAATCATGTTATCGCGATTAATCACAAGCCTCGACAGACGTATGGTCAGTCGGCCACTCTGTAAAAACTTTATAGTAGAAAGCTGCTTAAATTTATCTTACCAGCTAGGATACATGCCACCTTCTGATCATATATTTAGGTCACGAAATAAGCGGTTTTTCTTGTTTAAGAAGGCAAATGATCACTCGTTACAGATTAAAGTGAGATGTGAGATGCCAGACTGTGTTCAGTGTAAATGTATCTTGCGATTTTCTATGCGGCATCAAAATTAGCATATTACTTGAAGCTTTTTAGGGCCGTTGTAAATGGGACTGAGTTATAGACGAGTCGCTAATGTCGGAAACGTTACGCATTTTGGCAATACCTTTATGTTTGCAGTCATTAGACCTTGTAACGGCAGCAGCATCGGCGTCGTATGAGAGTTACGTAGACGCTCGCGTCTACACGAGGCACGAGAGGCTCGCACGCTCTGGCACGGGCTAACGTTCCAAAAGGGTATTAAAAAAAGAATGCTACGCTAAGAGATCGAGTGTCGGTTTTTCTTCTCCTGCGAGAGCCCGAGACTTTACCGGTCTACGTGGTCGCTCGTCGCCAGTTTAGTGACCGCGGACGTGATACTGCCATACGCTCCTGTGGTAGAGCTAGACGACCATGGACCAGACCAACGCTACGAGAGCTCAAGGCCAGAACCCTTCCGAGGAACGCGGTGAGCCCTCCTGTTCGGCCATCGCTGTTCCCCTCCCACAGTACTGGGACCAGCATCCTTCGGCGTGGTTTCTTCAGGCCGAATCGCAATTTCAAGTCGCTGTATCCGCTCTCAAGCCTCAAAGTTTCATTACGCCGTTGCAGCGCTCCCACCCGCCGCCATTGACGAAGTAGCAGACTTGTTGAACTCTCCATTGTCTACCGCCGCCTACGACGATCTCAAGGCAGCCCTGCTACAGCGCACGTACAGCAGCTTCACAGCGTTCTCGCATCCAGCAGCTTCTGTCCGCTGAGGAACTCGGCGACCGACGCCCTATAGTCAACTTCTTCGCCGAATCAGGCAGCTACTCGGAAACAACCCGAGGTCCATTGACAACGCGCTGTTGTGCGAATTGTTTTTGCAACGACTCCCGGCTAACGTGCAGATGGTCCTGGCGACAGCCTCTACCATTGACCTTACCGGACTTGCCGCTTTGGCCGACAAAGTCATGGAAGTAGCCACCCCAACCATCGCAGCCAGGGCATCGTCTCCGGGTGACAATACAACCACCCTGCAAACTCTTCCCTGCTCTTCCGCAGTGCAATCTCCGCTCGACTCCTTGTGTGAGCGCCTGGAACGCATCATCTGTGGAGCGTAACATCGCCGCACTTCTCGTCGCCCACGCAGCCGTAGTTCCAGCAAATCAAGACGCACGGGCACCCGCAATGAAACCTCAACTACAACGCCTGGCGTTTGCTACTACCACCGACGTTTTGGAAACTACGCTCGTCACTGTCGGCGTCCCTGCGCTTGGCAGGGAAACAGGCCGGCCGACCTCTAACGGCGACGAGTGGTCCGGCCCAACACACAAGTTGCCTTTTCTATGTGACGGACAGAATTTCATTTCATTTCATTTCATTTATTGAACCCTCAGGGCCAAAGGCATTAAAGAGGGGAGTGGTTACAAAACAAAAATACATAAATAGATACAATGCATATTACAGAGCAAGTATTATCATCCTTCTGTTATACAAGGTTAGCTAGTGCAGAACGAAAATGCTGGTTATCAATTATGTCGACGGTATCTGCGGGAAGGCGGTTCTATCCACGTGATGTACGAGGCAAGAAAGGCTGAAATGCAGTTTTAATGTTACATATTTCAATGCCAACTTTGTGACGATAATCAATGCGATCTGACACGTATCTGGGGGACGAAATGAGGGAATCGCGTAGCATGGGGTGATGGTATAGTTTATGAAAAAGGCTCAAACGAATTGTCTGCCGGCGGGATGCTAAAAGAGGTAAAGAAAGATTAGCTTTCATGCTTGTTACACTTGCGGCACGGTTAAAGTTGGACAGGATAAAACGAGCAGCGTTATTTTGAACCAGCTCAAGTAAAGTTATCAGTTTTTCATGATGCGGATCCATATCGCGGCAGCATATTCCAGGTTAGAACGTGTTTTATAAAGCAATAATTTCAAAGAATATGGGGTTTTGGTAAAGCTACGGCGCACGTAGTCCAACATGCGGTTTGCGTTGTTAGTAATGTACTCAATATGGCGCGTCCAGTTAAGGTCAGCAGAAATATGAACCCCCAGGTATTTATATGAAGGAACCGCTCCTAACGCAACGTTATTTAGGTATTATACAGGTGGAGAGTTGTCACTTCTTGATATTCGCATAGTTTTGCACTTATCAGTATTAAGTTCAATAAGCCATTCATTACCCCAAAGAAAAATGTTAGAGAGGTCACGCTGAAGAATGTTAGCATCGTCGGGGGATTTTATTTCGCGGAAAACAACACAGTCGTCAGCAAACAAAAGAATGTTAGATGATACAATGGAAGGGAGATCATTGATGTAAATAAGATATAAAAGGGGTCCAAGCACTGACCCTTGTGGCACGCCCGAGTAAACTTCGCTGTAAGGCGAGTTAAAATTATTACCGTAATTGAACTGCGATCGGTTAAGAAGAAAGTATTCAATACATTTCAGAACATTGTAGTCGATATTCAGTTGGGTTAGCTTTAAAAATAATAAGCGGTGACATACCTTGTCGAATGCTTTCGAATAATCTAGGAAAATGCAGTCAGCTTCTGATGCGCGATCTAAAATATGGTGAAGTTTGATAGTGAAGCTGGCAAGTTGTGTTTCGCAAGAAAATGACCTACAAAAGTCATGCTGTGCGGGTGTAAAAAATGAATTAGACTCGAGAAAGTTCACAAGGTTAGTGAAGATGACATGTTCCAATAGTTTGCAACAAGCACTAGTGAGCGAGATGGAGGCGATAATTTGTAAGGGATGTTCTATTTCCTGATTTGAATAATGGAACCCCCTTCCCGATTTTTCATTGTGTTGGAAGAATGGAACTATCGAGAGTCTGCTGAAATATCTTTGTTAGTATTAAGGAACTGTAGACAATTGTATTTTTTTTAATTTAGCAAGAATGCAGTCAAAACCGGGCGATGAATGAAATTTTAGAGCATCAATTAGTTTAGCAACCCCAGATGAATTGATAAAAATTTGAGGCACAGTTGAGAAATTGAGAAACAAGAGTGTAACGGGATGTTTGGTGTTTGATGTGCGCGAGAAGTTCAGAACAAAGGTTTCGTTAAGTTCTGATGCGCATAAATTAGCCGGAATAGGGTCACCTGACGCGTCAGTGAAGTTAATAGATTCTTCGGTATGCGGGTTGATGACGCGCCAAAATTTTTTAATGTTGGTAGATAGCATCAATGGTAAAGTGTTAGAAAGGAAGTTATCTTTTGCTTGCTTAAGCGCAGTTATATAGGCATCAGCGGCAGTCTTGTATGCGTCCCAGTGTGCGTTACATTGTGATAGCCTGGCTGTACGATATCGGCGCTTTTTTCTGTTAGATATGCGTCTTATGTGGGCGGTATATAAATACCATGGGGCTTGAGGATTAGAAGTGATGTTGCGTCTTGGAACATATTTTTGAGTTAGTTCATGAACTTTGGCCATGAACATATCCCATTTAGATTGCACAGAGCGTTCGTCAAAGTTTCTGAAGAAGTTTTGAGTTAAAACTGATAATTCATTGTTAATGGCGTCGAAGTCTGCTCTAATATAATCTAGTATGGCCATTTTCTTTCTTGCAGGTTTAGGACAGGCAGTGTTAATGTTGAAAATGAGCAAAGAGTGATCACTTATGTTATGTAAATAGGTGATGGCTGAAGCAAAGTCGGCTCGATTGGTAAGGATCAAATCTAAAGTGTTGGCTGTGTTGACAAAGATTCTGGTAGCGTTAGTGACTAATTGGGTAAGTGAAAAAACAGCATAAATCAAGAAAATCATTGGCATCCGATGAAAATTGAGATAGGGTGGGAGGCTGGGTAACCCAAGAAATATTCGGAAAGTTAAAATCACCTAGTAAAAACAAGGAAGCCGATGAAAATCTGGTGTGTATTATGTTAAGCTCGTCATGAAGGTCGTTAATAAACGAGCGTAGAGAAGAAGGAGGCCGAATATTATTTTCTGATGGTCGAGAGTAACTGATGCCCAGACAGTTTCCAAGACGCTATTAGTGTAGATGCAAGATGACGGTATGTCTTTCGAAATAGCAAGGAGTACGCCGCCTCCCCGCTGATTAGTTCGGTCATTGCAATATACTGCGAAGCGGTGTGCGTTGTGAAAGAGTTCATTACCGTGAATTTGAGATGATAGCCAAGTTTCAGTAAGTGCGATAATATGCGCAGAACAGGTGTCGATTGCCGATGAAGGAGAAGTTTTCTTATTCAAGATACTTCTGATGTTAGTATACAGAATCATAACATCAGATGGTGATTAATGACCACTGCCCCTCTCGCGCCCCTAGGACGCCCCATGTGACGAAGCGTCTGATGCCTGCTCGATTTCATCGATTGTGTCGTTAGATGGATTGTACATGAAGCATTTGCCGCGTATGTATAGCTTATTGTAGCGAAGGCCAAATTTGGGTGATCCCGGATGGCCGATTCCAAAAAAAGAATGCTACGCCAAGAGATCGAGTGTCGGTTTTTCCTCTCCTGCGAGCGCCCGAGACTTTACCGGTCTACGTGGTCGCTCGTCGCCACAACCTATTTCTATAGGAACCATTTCCGAAACTTTTAGCAGTATACATGTGTGTTAATATTGCTTACCTATCTAAATGTAGCGATGTAGACTGCGTGCATGCGTGTGTGTGTGTTCTCCCTAATGGGGAGTAGAGTCGTACGGTTGTTTGTTTATGTTGTTTAATTGTTCTTGCTTAATTTTATATTGTTATCCGAATATGTTGCCGACTGCTGCTTATGTAAAAGACGCAGATGGGCTCGTCAAGCTGCTTATGCAAACTTTTCTTCAGTCCTCCCCATGTACTCAATGGGTAAATAGAAACTTTCAAACCTTAGCGCTAATGTGACAATGCTGTATGTATTCCAGGCGCATTTCTGCTGTCGGAGTCGCCGTGATGTTCCGTATAAAATCCAAGCACGATAACATCGTCGCCACGCGCCGTGTGATGTATGTGCGAGTGAAACTTGCGAGGGTCACCCGATGATCGCGGCTCAATCTCGCGCGAGCAAGGGGGAAAAGCGGGGAGGAAGCGCGTCATTTTCCGTCGCGCACGGGTACCGGGGGGAGGGGAGAGATGGGGGGCGGGGTCATTCTACTCCAGTAGCTGCTTCGTATGGCGCAGACGCGCGGGCGCCTTGAAAGCGATCTGCGATGTGGACATAGTGCGCCGAGTGCTGGTATATAGCTTCATATGCGCTGTGCTTTCGACGCTTAGTTCGCGTTGAAGCGAGAGGCAGCACGAAGGTCAATTCGCTCACCGCTACTGCCGCGCGTCCTCACTCTAGCGTTTTAACAGCGAGTTTCCGCGGTCATCGAGTTCATGTTCATGTTCACCTGTCGGCGCGTGACACCATGCTTGTTAATTTAGGTGGTAAGCGAACGTTTACAAACTTGTACGGCCGATAAAACTACTATGGTTACTTGGTACAGCTGTCTATTAATTGGACAGGGCAACGAATAGCAATAAGCGAGATGCCCAGCTTGATCGTCGCAGTTTCAGGCCTGCGCATCGCCACGATCGCCGGCAGTATCACTAACACGCAATTATGTTTTTTACGCCAGTCTGTGGAATATTGTATAGATGATCCAGCTGTTCCTCTTTCGCTGTAAAAGCTACCTTCGTGCATTTAGGAAGAAGTCGCTGCAGGCATACGGGATGTTGCTGAACTCCGACGGAGTTGAGTACAAAGTACCTGCACAGCCCGTAATCGCAGATGCTTGTTCACACATTTGGCTAAATAAGCAAGTCTTAGAAACTTGCCCTAGAATGCTGGCATCGTTGTGGTTTCTTGCTTAACCTGTCAGAACAAGCACGTGAACCGCATCATGCACTGCTAATACGCCCTGACACGCAAGCGCATACTCGGAGATCGATTGACATGTTTAGGCGAAGCACACACCTACACCACCAAGCTCACTATATTGCACGTTCACACAGCAAATACAAGGAAACATTTAATACCAGTTTCTTGCAGAAGCGGAACCACACGCGATAAAAGAACACACCTTTGCTCAGCAACACCGGGCAGAACACGTCGTCTGCTGCGGAGGATGGGTGGATAGATGGGTGGATGGATAAGGCTGAACCCTTTAAATCGGGTGGCGGCACACGCCACCTAGACGTGACTAGTAATATATTTTGTACTTAGTGGAGAGTGAAATTTCACTCTTGCCTTGATTTTAGTCACCAATCAGATAACCTCCGTTTTGTTATTCGTACCCGCTTAAAGTGTGTGTTGTATCCACTGTCTCTAAACGCCAATGCATTGAAAAAATCTGCCCTGTTGCTTTGAACTGTAGGACGAATCCCTTCACAGAAAAGTATAAGATGTTCAGCCGTTTCCTCCTCTCCACGCGCACCGCATAACGTGTCTATTCCTTGGAAGTTGACTCGTATACGTCTTAGTCCGCAATAGTCCCGTTCTGGCTTCAAACAACGAAAAGCTTCCCCTAGAATCATCGTAGACATGCTCTTTGGCAATTTCCTGCTTGAAAGTTCTGTATGTTCCCAGTACTGATTTCGACGGCATCCCTATTTTCCACAGACCCCTCTATGTTTCTTTAACCTTTTTCTTAACTGATGTTTCTTAGATTTTACAATAATTTTTAGTCGTTACATATTTTTCATGTTCTGCTAGGTACTCAGCCCCATTGTTTATCCACACGCCAACATATTTGTACTTATCCAATACCTCCAGCGTAACTTACTGTATCCTATGCTTGTCGCCGTGAATATCATTAAAAAATCACGAATGCCGATTTTTCGTTGCTAAACTTCAAAACTAATCTATCTCCCTCTTTACCGCAATATACATCAGTTCCTGCAAATCTTCTTTGCTGTCAGCCATAACTACAATGTCATTCGCGTACATCAGTCCTGGTAATGACAGTTCAATCCATTCTCCTTGCTTGAAAAAAGAAATGTTGAAACCAAGTCCTCTCCTCTATAAGTTGGTCTCTAATCCCTGTAGATACAACATGAACAGCAAAAGTGAAGATGGCACCCTTGCCTAAGCTCCCGCTATATCAATATAGGCTCAGATACCTTTTTTTCTCATTTTAGAAGCACCTTGTTACTTTTATAGATATCTTTTAAAAGATTAGTTACTCCATCTTCCACGTCTAGTGTTCCCAGTATGTCCCACAAATCCTCTTGGATTACACTGTCATAGGCTCCCTTGATATGCAAAAATGCCAGCCAAAGGGACCTGTGTTCATTTTCTGCTATTTCGATATACTGCCTCAATGAGAACAGATTGTCCTCTAACCTCCTTAGTTTCCAGAACCCATTTTGTAGTTCCCCCAGCACATCCTAGGTCTACACCCATGCTTGCAGTCTGTCATTTATCATCTGCATCACCACCCTGTAAACTACTAACGTCACTGTTTGGGACAGTAGTTGGTCAGCTTTGTCTCCCTTTCCCTTATATATCATGCTCATCCTGCTTAGTCTCCACCCATCGGGGGCTTTACTGTACATTATCGTTTTGCTCACTACCTCTCTTAATGCTTGCTTAGAGTTTTGGCCCAATGTCTTTATTAACATAATTGGGATGCCATCAGGACCTGTCGACGTGCTACTAGGAACTCTCTTCTCTGCCCTTTCCCACTCACTTTGTTCAAGCAAAGCCACTGCACTAACCGGTCTATCCTCATCTGATAGAATACATGCAACGTTTCGTTGTTCTTTAAATTTTTCTGTCGTCATTGTTCCGATGTGTTCCATTGCCTCATCTCCTTCTAGCCAAACACCTTGAGCTGTAACTATAAACCTCTGCTCTTGGCTAGTCTTTTTACTCAAGGGATTGAAATGTTTCCAAAATTTCTTAGTTTTATATCCTTTTTGTTTCCTTCTGAAAACCATTGGGTCCCCTTCCTTCTAATCTTCTCATTGATCAGATTTTACAGTTTAAGAAGTTATCCCATTTTTTTGTCTACATCAGCTTCTGGTTCACTCCTCTGCTTAGAATATCTGTGTTCCCTGGAGGTTTCCTGACGTTTCTCTATGGCCTTCTTAACCTCCTCATCCCACCTGCTCTTGGGTTTACGTCTTCTTTTCCCTTTGGGCCTGACTCGTACCTCAGCAAGCTCTAGCTCAAATATCCCTGTAAAATTTCCGTATGTCCATTCTGTTTTAGTATCCTGAGAAATTACTTCATCAATTTGTTGGGTTGCTATTTTCAGCTGCTTTTTCGAGTAAAACATCCCATCTGGTCGTTCATCTTGCCTCCTTCCTACTTTCGTTTCTCTTCTAAAGCTCAGCCTGGTACGTTTGTGCTCACTACCTAGACTTCTGGAGACATATTAATCTATGTTCATTAACCCTAGCCTATCATACATCCTATGTGACATTAGTGCATAATCTATCGTCGACTGCAGGCTCCCTACCTCCATGTTATGTGCCCTTCACACTTCTCAGTACTGTTACATACAACTGAGTCATGCCTTTATGACATATCCAGCAGCATGTTGCCTGTTGAATCTGTGTACCCGTCCATATCGTGTATGTGTGCATTAATGTCTCCTAGTATAATTATCTCGCACCCTCCTCCTCATTAATGTCACTTGCTATGCATTCTACCATTTTTTTTTTCCTCCTTGGCATTTGCTCCCGTCCACAGGTATACAAAGCCAAGGAGTGTCTGTTCCTCTGCCACTTTTCTTTTAGGCACAAATATTCCTTACATTCCTGTTTGATCCTTTGCCAATTCATATTTTTATGAATGAATGCCCCAATTCCACCCCCCTTTCTGCTGCTGCTCTCTGTTGTATTGCAATATTCGCATGTATAGTCAGGATTACAAGGTCCTTGCTCCTTGTCCTTAAGATGTGTCTCCACAAACCCGTATACCATCAGCTCCTCCTGCCTTAGCTGCTCGTCTATTTCCTCCCACTTCAGCCTATTCCTGCCGCTTTGCATGTTAATAGACCCTATGTCAGAATTACCTTAGCACTGTTGCTTACGTCTATTTCTTCTCCTACATACTCTACGTTTCTTGAATCTTGGGACCCCTCCAGGTCCGTCGTTGTGCACACTGGTAGTCTCAGGGCTCTGCGTCCCCCCAAAAAAGCCGATGCTTGGCGGCCTATCTTACTACCTAGCCTCCTGCACGTTGCACCACTGTGGTGAATGTCATCCTGTGCAAAAGGGTGGGAGCCAGGCTCGTACACGTCCTAGTTTACCTCCATTATGCCGCACCCGAGTCGTCGGCTCAGACCCCTAATGACACGGTTGGCCTCAACCACACTAATTTACATTCCGCTAGACTGCCCCTGGACCTCTGGGATTATGCATATGATCACATGAACCTTCGCAGAGCCTCTCTGAGTTTACGCAACCCAACCTCGAACTGTCTCTTGAGGTTCTACCTCCTTCCCTTCGGCCCATCGTTCAGACCAGCATGGACAACAACGTTTCCGTACTCCATGTTGTCCCATACCACCCCCTGAGCTTTCGCCATTGTGTCAACCATGCACTTCCCTTACTAGGCCGCTACCTTCACCTGCCTGTCTGCCTTCACTCTGTTAAGACGCCCTCCTCAACCCTCGCTAAGTTGGAGTCCTCCACCACCAAGACCCTTCGCTCCAATCGCTCGCCTCCAGCATGCGATTGCTGTCCTCCGGTCCGCGCTAGCTGGCCCTCCACCCGCCATACGCCACTGTCGCGCGGCAACAGGCCCGCTGCCGCAACCTCTCGCATTGACCCACCCAAAGCCTGCTGCGCAAATGCACTGTAGCGTCGTGGAGCCGCCGTGCTGCCGCCAGCTCCCGCCTGCGGTTCTACGGCCTCTGGGTGTCCCTTCCTGCCTGTCTCTTCGTTCTTACTACATGCCGGAAACTCCGCGCTGTTATCGCCCTGCGCGCATCTCACGCTGCTCTGAACCGGGATTACTCACTGCCTGTATCATTAGCTCCTCCACCCGCTCTTCCAGCTTGACCCGCTTTTCTCGTTCTTCTTTAAGCTCACCAGCTATTCGCTCTAACAGGTTGGTCAGCCCTCTCCCTCTCACGCAACTCGCCGACCTTAATTTCGAGCTCAATCCTCCACTCTCGCTCCACCTTCAGCTCCCCTTAGAGCTCCTCGACACTGGCTGCCCATTCCCCTTCCATCCGCCGCACAGCCCCCTTTTTTCCCTCGCACAGTGTGCAAGTGAAGCTAGCCTTCTCAGCGTCGGCTAAACTTGCGAAGTCCGTCTCGTCCAAAAAGCACCAACGTTTGCACTCTTCGTACTGCATTAGCTCGCCATTACCCATGACTTTCAAGCCTGCCGCTCCATCGCCCGCCCGACCACCTAGCAAAAAGCCCGTCAAAACACCCAGAACAAAGCCCCACGGTAAGCCCTACGGCAATCTCGCTACCCAGATACCTCCGCTAGCCTCCCTACACCTACCACGGTTTAAAACTGCCGCCCCACAGTACGTACACCCTGCACAACAGGGACTTTATGCACAACTCACCCGACCACCTTACAAAAAACCCGTCAAATTACCCAAAGTCCCACGGTAAACCCTACGGAAATCTCGCTATCCGGATACCTCCGCTAGCCTCCCAACAACTACCACAGTTTAAAACTGCCGCCCTACACTACGTATACCATGCACAACAACTCGCCCGACCACCAAACAAAAAAGCGCGCCCAAAATACCCAATCAAAGCCCCACGATAAGCCCTACGGCAATCTAGCTATCCGGATACCTCCGCTAGCCTCCCAACACCTACTACAGTTTAAAACTGCCGCCCTACACTACGTATACCATGCACAACAACTCGCCCGACCACCAAACAAAAGAGCCCGCCAAAATACCCAACCAAAGCCCCACGATAAGCCCTACGGCAATCTCGCTATCCGGATACCTCCGCTAGCCTCCCAACACCTACCACAGTTTAAAACTGCCGCCCTACACTACGTATACCATGCACAACAATTCGCCCGACCACCAAACAAGAAATCCCGGCAAAATAATCAATCAAAGCCCCATGGTAAGCCCTACGGAAATCTCGCTATCCGGATACCTCCGCTAGCCTCCCAACACCTACCACAGTTTAAAACTGCCGCCCTACACTACGTATACCATGCACAACAACTCGCCCGACCACCACATAAAAAATCCCGCCAAAATAACCAACAGCCCCACGGTAAGCCCTACGGCAATCTCGCTATCCGGATCCCTCCTCTAGCCTCCCTACGCCTACCACAGTTTAAAACTGCCGCCCTACACTACGTATACCATGCACAACGATTCACCCGACCACCAAACAAGAAATCCCGCCAAAATAACCAATCAAAGCCCCACGGTAAGCCCTACGGAAATCTCGCTAACCGGATACCTCCGCTAGCCTCCCAACACCTACCACAGTTTAAAACTGCCGCCCTACACTACGTATACCATGCACAACAATTCGCCCGACCACCAAACAAGAAATCCCGGCAAAATAATCAATCAAAGCCCCATGGTAAGCCCTACGGAAATCTCGCTAACCGGATACCTCCGCTAGCCTCCCAACACCTACCACAGTTTAAAACTGCCGCCCTACACTACGTATACCATGCACAACAACTCGCCCGACCACCACATAAAAAATCCCGCCAAAATAACCAACAGCCCCACGGTAAGCCCTACGGAAATCTCGCTAACCGGATACCTCCGCTAGCCTCCCAACACCTACCACAGTTTAAAACTGCCGCCCTACACTACGTATACCATGCACAACAACTCGCCCGACCACCAAACAAAAAAGCCCGCCCAAAATACCCAATCAAAGCCCCACGATAAGCCCTACGGCAATCTAGCTATCCGGATACCTCCACTAGCCTCCCAACACCTACCACAGTTTAAAACTGCCGCCCTACACTACGTATACCATGCACAACAACTCGCCCGACCACCAAACAAAAGAGCCCGCCAAAATACCCAATCAAAGCCCCACGATAAGCCCTACGGCAACCTAGCTATCCGGATACCTCCACTAGCCTCCCAACACCTACCACAGTTTAAAACTGCCGCCCTACACTACGTATACCATGCACAACAACTCGCCCGACCACCAAACAAAAGAGCCCGCCAAAATACCCAACCAAAGCCCCACGATAAGCCCTACGGCAATCTAGCTATCCGGATACCTCCACTAGCCTCCCAACACCTACCACAGTTTAAAACTGCCGCCCTACACTACGTATACCATGCACAACAACTCGCCCGACCACCAAACAAAAGAGCCCGCCAAAATAACCAATAAAAGCCCCACGGTAAGCCCTACGGAAATCTCGCTAACCGGATACCTCCGCTAGCCTCCCAACACCTACCACAGTTTAAAACTGCCGCCCTACACTACGTATACCATGCACAACAATTCGCCCGACCACCACATAAAAAATCCCGCCAAAATAACCAATAAAAGCCCCACGGTAAGCCCTACGGAAATCTCGCTAACCGGATACCTCCGCTAGCCTCCCAACACCTACCACAGTTTAAAACTGCCGCCCTACACTACGTATACCATGCACAACAACTCGCCCGACCACCAAACAAGAAATCCCGCCAAAATAACCAATCAAAGCCCCACGGTAAGCCCTACGGAAATCTCGCTAACCGGATACCTCCGCTAGCCTCCCAACACCTACCACAGTTTAAAACTGCCGCCCTACACTACGTATACCATGCACAACAACTCGCCCGACCACCAAACGAAAAAGCCCGCCCAAAATACCCAATCAAAGCCCCACGATAAGCCCTACGGCAATCTAGCTATCCGGATACCTCCACTAGCCTCCCAACACCTACCACAGTTTAAAACTGCCGCCCTACACTACGTATACCATGCACAACAACTCGCCCGACCAACAAACAAAAGAGCCCGCCAAAATACCCAACCAAAGCCCCACGATAAGCCCTACGGCAATCTCGCTATCCGGATACCTCCGCTAGCCTCCCAACACCTACCACAGTTTAAAACTGCCGCCCTACACTACGTATACCATGCACAACAATTCGCCCGACCACCAAACAAGAAATCCCGGCAAAATAATCAATCAAAGCCCCATGGTAAGCCCTACGGAAATCTCGCTAACCGGATACCTCCGCTAGCCTCCCAACACCTACCACAGTTTAAAACTGCCGCCCTACACTACGTATACCATGCACAACAACTCGCCCGACCACCACATAAAAAATCCCGCCAAAATAACCAACAGCCCCACGGTAAGCCCTACGGCAATCTCGCTATCCGGATCCCTCCTCTAGCCTCCCTACGCCTACCACAGTTTAAAACTGCCGCCCTACACTACGTATACCATGCACAACAACTCGCCCGACCACCAAACAAGAAATCCCGCCAAAATAACCAATCAAAGCCCCACGGTAAGCCCTACGGAAATCTCGCTAACCGGATACCTCCGCTAGCCTCCCAACACCTACCACAGTTTAAAACTGCCGCCCTACACTACGTATACCATGCACAACAACTCGCCCGACCACCAAACGAAAAAGCCCGCCCAAAATACCCAATCAAAGCCCCACGATAAGCCCTACGGCAATCTAGCTATCCGGATACCTCCACTAGCCTCCCAACACCTACCACAGTTTAAAACTGCCGCCCTACACTACGTATACCATGCACAACAACTCGCCCGACCAACAAACAAAAGAGCCCGCCAAAATACCCAACCAAAGCCCCACGATAAGCCCTACGGCAATCTCGCTATCCGGATACCTCCGCTAGCCTCCCAACACCTACCACAGTTTAAAACTGCCGCCCTACACTACGTATACCATGCACAACAATTCGCCCGACCACCAAACAAGAAATCCCGGCAAAATAATCAATCAAAGCCCCATGGTAAGCCCTACGGAAATCTCGCTAACCGGATACCTCCGCTAGCCTCCCAACACCTACCACAGTTTAAAACTGCCGCCCTACACTACGTATACCATGCACAACAACTCGCCCGACCACCACATAAAAAATCCCGCCAAAATAACCAACAGCCCCACGGTAAGCCCTACGGCAATCTCGCTATCCGGATCCCTCCTCTAGCCTCCCTACGCCTACCACAGTTTAAAACTGCCGCCCTACACTACGTATACCATGCACAACGATTCACCCGACCACCAAACAAGAAATCCCGCCAAAATAACCAATCAAAGCCCCACGGTAAGCCCTACGGAAATCTCGCTAACCGGATACCTCCGCTAGCCTCCCAACACCTACCACAGTTTAAAACTGCCGCCCTGCACTACGTATACCATGCACAACAACTCGCCCGACCACCACATAAAAAATCCCGCCAAAATAACCAATAAAAGCCCCACGGTAAGCCCTACGGCAATCTCGCTATCCGGATCCCTCCTCTAGCCTCCCTCCCTACGCCTACCACGGTTTAAAACTGCCGCCCTACAATACGTACACCCTGCACAACAGGGCAGGCACGTACCCAGGATTTTTTTTTTTCGGGAGGGGGGGGGGGGGGGGCAACCCAAGGTAACTTTTCTATGCAAATGAGGGAGGGGGGTACCTTTGCTAATACAAATGTGAATAACGCCCACCATACGCCATAAAACCGCGTAAACCCACAAAAGAGAAATGAAATAAGGTGTATTTTACACGTACGCCAGTGCGATACACCTCTCCTTTACTTGGCAAACAAAGAACCACGTCAAATGGACTCGCGCAGGAAAGAAGCGTAGAAAGAACATTGCCAAGAACAAGTAAAGAAGCAAAAGTGTAAAATAAAGATTACTTTCGTAGAATAGAACTTAAAAAAACAGCAGTTGGCAACAGAGGCACGCGGACCGCGCGGAGTTAGGTTATTCCGCCAGCCAATCACAGAAGCAAACAAAATCGTCGTCATGCGGCCTTTTCAAAATGGCGCCGTACTTGATACCTCCGGAGCGTCTGCTGTTCTTGAAGTCTTTTCATCCGCAGAAGCAATGAGGTGTGCAACAGACATGGACAAAATATATGGAGTCTCAAAAGTCTGCGGTGCAGTTCATTTCACTGCTGCATCCGTTTTACTCATGAAACTTCACTGCCAACAATTCCGTGTGTTCTCAATGACGCTTTTACAGTTATCATTAGAGCCGCCTAACGTAGCCACTTCTCTGCTGTGCTTATGTCGGTGTTTTTCTAACCTTCCGCGGTGGGCGCAGTACGTCTAGAATCGCAGCTTCCTGCGCCATGCGCGGTTGTACGCGATTGGCGGCCACGCATCGTTAGCGCAGTAAACGAGGGATCCAAAAGAACTGTGATCTTTTCGCAAACATATATTTCTGTATAATTCTTCCAGAGCTAATTAAAAAAACACTACTATAGTCGGATACAACTTAAGTCTCCAATGAAGCCCCGCCCACGCACTCATAACCGCCAGCCACTGTTCCTCCGCGAGGCTGCAAATAATTCGTACTTGAAACTTTTTCTGTTACCCAAATAAGGCGGTAACTACAAAAATAAAATTATTAGAGCGTAATTTTATACCTTTGAAATTTGACAATATAGTGCATAGTTGCAGCGAAGCAAGCACTTTATTTCAGTTCAATAAAGAATTATCCATTCGCCATTCCACTAGAATAGGCGGGGGAAAAGGTATAAAATTACGCGCTAATAATTTTATTTTGTCTTTTATCAATGGCGTGTGAAATACACGGGAATGATATGTGTCTCAGTATATAGCTTCTCTTTCCAGTAAGCAAAGCTAGCGACTCATTAGAAAAACACTTCTGATAATTTACGACATTTATTAAGGATGGAAACATCATCACTTCCATGAATAGGTCATAAATATGTCCAGGGTGTCCCAGTTAACTATCATGCGCCAAGATTTTTAAAAAAGAACAATGCGTTACTCGAAGAAAACCTAGTGCATATTGTTTCCAGTAATGTGGAGTAGCTGCCAGCAATTTTTTTCGTTAGTGAGATTTAATTAGGTAATCGTAATTAACTATGTTACTCGAGACGTACTATCATAATTATCAAAGTGTCAATGAGCAATTTGCAGACACAGCGAAGGGACATCTCACTGCGGTATTTCCAGCGACGTACTAATTGCGTACTAATTTTTTCCGACTCAAATAAATCCTGCGACATATGGCGAATACCACGTGACTGCGCTTGCACCCGCTCACACCCGGCTCCTTCTGAGTTAGCCAGAACGACATGAAGGAAATAAAGAAGAAAATTACCACTCAAGCACTACGTGCACTTGGTTAACCAGCGAGGCTGAAACGTGCGGTCCTGATGTCTATCACTAGGTTAATCCCGACGGTTCATTAAACGAAGGCTTCGTAGACTGCCAGATCCTCGGTACGCAGTTGCTGCTTGCGCTCGGCTGCACGAGTCTGTTCTTGTGCCAGGGCGGAAGCATCGGGACGGCGTAGACGAGCTCGTTCCCAGTTCTGCTCGCGGCGTTGCTGATAGAAAGCTGCTTGCTCTTCAGAAGTACGTACGACGCGTGGCCTAAACAAGCTGTGATGTTGTCTTAGCGTAGATAGAGTGCACGGATGGGTTTTTTTTTTTGTTTTTTTGCGCAATACCTATGATCACAAAAGCGACAACGTCAGTGTAATGGTTTAAGGATGCGTTTTGTTTCGTGCCAGTCGCCATGTCTTTTTCTATTGAGCTGAAGGAAAACATTATCTTTGCCTTGGGAGCTACAAATGGCACCAAGAGGATGGCCACAAATATATATCAGTCATGGAAGTGTGGCGGTACACCAAACGCATCGACTATCATCAGAAATGACGAAAACCTGAGTCAAACTGGCAGCTGCCAGAAACAGCGGCGGAGAACTCTATTTTTGTGTCCCAGCCACGCACGGATGTTATAGCATTTATGGCCTCAAACCAGCATGCTAACGTGCGGGACGTGGCCGCCCAGGTACCAATTTCCAAGTCATCAGTTTGGAGGATTCTAAATGACGGCCTTTCACCCGTAACACCTTAACCAGCACAAATGCTTGGAAGATAGGGACCTGCAGAATCATCTAGATTTCTCGAATTGGCTCTTCACAAAAGTCGATGAGTCACCGGACTTTTTTGAGCAACACCATGTGCACAGATGAAGCCAATTTTCACAGAAACGCCCAGGTAAATTTGCATAATGCGCCCTATTGGAGTGATTACAATGTACACTGGGTAAAGCGCAATCGGCACCAGTACCAGTGGTCGTTCAATGTGGAGTGCGGAATTTACGCCGGTGCTATAATCAGTCCCATCTTCTTCGATCACACACTGTACTGGACAGCGTTACGTGGACGAAGTCCTTGAAGGAGTGGTGGATGAGTTTCTCAGCGAAGTCCCGCTGTCACGTCTTCAACTTCTGTGGTATCAGCAAGATGGAGCCCCAGCACACAGCAGCAGCCGAGCACGAAACTGACTGGATGTGACTTTTCATGCGCAAGATTGGAAGGCATGCGGGCCTGTAAATTGGCCAGTTAGATCACCTGAGCTCTCTCCACTCGATTTCTTTCTTTGGGGTTATGTGAAAGATCGTGCTTACATGGTCCAGACGGACATCAGATTAGCTCAAGAAAAGAATAACGGATGTCTCCCGTAGAATTCGAGCGTCGGTCATCAAGAAAGCCACCGAAGATGTGAAAAAGCGGGCTGGGTATAATGCGTAGCTGCAGGAGACCTATTCGAACACGTCCTCTAGGCAGCAGCTGGTGTTCAACGGCGCCTACGAATTCACAGAAAATAAGGGCACACTGAAATCTGATGTCTTTTTTGTGTGTGTGCATACTGCTAATTCGGCAAGTTTAGAAGTGGTTATTTACTTTCTTGAACGCATCGGTTTTGCTTTTCTCAACATGTAAGTCGCTTCCCGGTCTGCTTATTTCGCTTTAATTTTATGCCATGAACCTGTTTTTGCAGCACGTATACACTCTCATGAAAACTAAAACAGTCACTTTAATTTGGCTTTAGTCCGATGCAAGTTTCTGGCGCGAAATATAGCTGCGCGCGCACTCTGTCGACGCGGTGCGCGCAAATCCGGGATTTTGAAACACTCTATGCCTACTACATTGCTTTTTGCGTTTCGTGCGTGGTCAGAGCGGCGCTTCGGCCGCGTTATCAAGGGGCTTTTGTTATCAATGTGATCAGTCGGCCTTGAGAGAGGGAGAGAGAGATAGTGAACTTTAATGAGCACCAGCAGTTTAGTCGGCTGTGCCTAGGCCTCCCACGATGGGACGTCGAGGTCTTGCCTTGAGAGACGGATAATAAGTGTGACGTAGGGAGGAAGGAATAGCTGCAAAGCCGCGAAACCTGCTATTGGTGCTTCTGTACCATTATCAAGGTGCTGAGCTGTCTTTCCGGATTTGCAAACACGCAATGCAGTTGCTTTCAATCAGCTTATTTGTGGGCGCTGCTTTATGATGCGGGTGGGAGCGCAGTGACGTGGCATTTTTCATATTTCTTTCTTTCTTCATTACACACAGGATTACACAGGATACGCACAATCTGTATGGTCCCATAGCTAATGGCTAGTACGGACTTGTGAGGTTTGTTTGCCAGTCAGAAAAAAATTGAACGCATTAGTACGTCACTGAAAACACAGCATTTAGGTGTCATTTGGGGGTGCCTAGATATGCCCCATTGACACTTCGATAATTAGGACAGTACCTCTCGAATTAGATAATTAATTGCAATTGACGAATTAAATTTCAGGAATGAAATAATTACTGGCGGCTACTCCACTGTACTGGAAACAATATGCACTAGGTTTTCTTCGAGTAAAGCAACTGCTCTTTGTTTAAGTCTTGGTGCATGATAGTTGGGGCTCCCTGTATAATTCGCACAGTAACAGAAATGAGGCCAAGCCGGATTCACTCGAAATCAGAATCAACAGCAGTCATGCGCAAGAGCGCTTATACTCGGATTCACAGAAAAAGAAAAAAAAATGACAGAGAGAGGCAGCAGTTTCGCCGGAAAGGTGAAGCATTATTAATGATAGCGAAGTATACGACGATTACACGAAGGAAGATTACACCCCCGAGAGACGCCAAATTCTTGGTGGTGGGAGAGGACTCGGGCTGTGAAGTTGAACTGTCTCCTACTATGAGGTCTTTTAAATGCTGTTATAAAAGCCACCACTTGAGTGAACAATTCTTCGAGGTCACACGAAGTTTGTTCAAGTGCAAGAAATTTATATATATATATATATATATATATATATATATATATATATATATATATATATAAATGATGATACTCAAAAAAACAATTTTCGCCTACAAATTGATACATGTATATAATGTATGTCGATGACCTAGCTGGTACACGACTTGGAAAAACGAACAGCGCTAAAAACGGGCCACGCGCACTATATCGTGTGTCTTCTTGTTTCCAGGCCAGACTTGTTGCAGCCCAGGTAACAGCGCAGATAACCGCCCTTTTCCAGCCAGATCTTCTAGTGAGTGGTACGGCCACGGCAATGTACGGAAGAGGGCGGACACTATTTTGCAAGCCGCCTATCACTCGATTGCACTTTCGCGTTCCGGCCCCCCCCCCCCCCCCATGCTATATTATTCTAGATTTAAAAAAAAAATACAGGAACGAAGCTTTGCGCTAGAACTTCGATGGTATCATATGATGCATGTTTCATTCACTTTTGGTGACTTGCTGTCCGACTTGCTTGAAGAGATGTTTGGAAGTAACTTTCGATCATGGTATTGTAGTCATGACGCGACGCATATTGTTATTTGATCACACTCGGGAACTGATGAGGCAGACAGTCCTATGCAGGGCTGCTTTCTGTTTAGAAGCCTTTGTGAAAATTACGGCATTCGTTGTTCACAGTAAAATAAGCGCCATGGAGTAGCTCCAAGAGATTTGAAAGTGTTGTGTCTCCTGACACTCGTCTATTCTGAAAATTGCCGAGACGCTTAGTTAGGATGGGCTCTCCGCAGCAAGCAGTACGTGTTACCACGTGGTAGGTGAGCCTCAGCTAGGCGTCTGGCCACGGTTGTCTGCTGTTGAGCGATTGGGCAGTGACGAGACGCGCTCCCTATGTCCATAATTATCTGCCAACTTCGTTCTTGACGCCTTTTATGCGCGTCCCTCCCGCCTCGTATCCATCACTCCACTCCCGTTCTTAAGGTTCTTTTCCGTTACTCTAATAAAAGTTTACACCCTTTAGGGCTTATCTTGTCCCCAAACAATAATCGTCATCTGCCTTGCTTGCGTTTCCTCTCTTGAAAACTCGGCGCTCGCTCCTTTGCTGTCGAGAATGCTGTGTCAAGCTGATACGCTCAAACCGTTCGTGACTAGGAAGTACCGGGCTCGCAGCGTTAAAGGAAATGCGGGCAAGACAGATGACGATTATTGTTTGGAGACAAAGTATAACCCAAAGGGTGTAAACATTTCAGTGTGTACACTCTCAGTCAAAGGTACACCCTTTGGGGTGTATATCTGCCACACGACAATAATCGTCATCTGCCTTGCTTTCGTTTCCTTCCTTGAAAACGCCGCGCCCGCTACTTTTCTGTCGGGAATGCTTGTCATGCTGATAACGCGCATGCCGTTCGTTACTGTGAAGTACCGGGCTCGCAGCGTTAAAGAAAGGAAATGCGGACAAGACAGATGACGTTTATTGTTGTGTAGCAAGATACAACCCAAAGGGTGTAATTTTGTTTAACGTGTAGTTTAACGCATTCACCGATTTCTTGAACGGCACGGCGGCCGCTAACATTCCTATATTTCTTCTTCTGCGCGGACTTCGAGGCCATTCTTCTACCTCCCCTCCCACTTGTTTGTTGTGGTGGTTTCTTAGCTTCCCTGGCCAGCACCTCCGTCCTTGATATAATTTGTCGTGCGCAAATCAGCGTTCTTTAAACCAAAGCTTTTTTTTTCTCGAAAGTTTCTTCGCGTCGGTGGTGGTTTAGAGCATGTATATACACGGAAGGAGCGTGGCAGAGAGCAAAGAAGACGCGAGAAACTCGTTTGGACCTTTGCAGCGCATCGAATATGCACAATGCCCTCTGGAGCTCCCTGGGCGTCGATCGCCAGTTAGCCTCTTGATAGCTGTTTCGGGGGAAGCCTGGGCTTCACGGAGGTTACCGTGTCTAGAAAATCCGGCGGACGTTGTCCCCTTGAAAGGGGCTTCTTGTTGACCTGTCACAGTCTATATCGGGCCTTGTCGTCCTCTGGGCGATGCTGGTGAAACATACTGTGAGCTTCACAAAGCTGATTCGTCGCAAGAAGGCAGGGAGGCTCGAAGGTCGCTGCTCACTCTAGCCGATCGTAACAGCGTTAGATTCGTTCGTAGCCCCTAATTGGCAGCTCTTAGCATCCTTTCTCGAGTAGTAGCCCTCGATCCTGGGCAGAGCCACAACAGATATGTTGAATAGCCGCAACTATAGCACCCGAAACAGGGAGTGACTTAACTACACTTTCGTGTGTAAAAGAAGAACCCGCCTAGCAACTTATTTATGTTGTGACAGTGCTATGGGAAGGCCATGTACAGTGAGAACTCCTGAAGAGCAGCGTGCATACGAGGCGCAGCGAAAGTGTGGTTAAACGCATTTCTCTTCTCTCTGGCCCATTCTTTGTAGGGGCACGGAGTAGTGGCGCAAGCCAAGTCGCAAGCCGTTGAAACGTCTTAGGCTAATATTGAGATAACGTGCATGTGAATGTCGCCATGTGAATAATTTCAAGCTACATCGCAATGGGTAATCGTTCTAGTTGCTTACAGCTTCGCTGTCCAACCACTTTCACAATGTGGATTGGGGACCTTTTTTTTTTCTTCCTCCGCACGACCGGCTCCGCCGCTGCCGCGGAGACCAGAGCCATCTGGTGGTGATGCAAGGAACCCAGCGGCGGTGACGCGCTTCTCCTCCGCTGTGATTGGTTGGCCTATTCGGCGACAGAACAGCCAGTCCAGGTTGATGCTTTGTTCTTCGAACGAAGTTGCGCTACCTTTTGATGTATACTACAACGCCCCACTATGTCATCATTTTCTCTACCATAACTGCCCCATCCAACTGCAAACAGCCCAATCAATATGAAATTCAATAATTATTAACATAAAACGTATATTAATATTGAACATTTAGCGCCCCGCATGACCCCCCTCCTAGTCCAAGAAAGAAGAAAAACGTGTACTCCATGCACTATAAAATTTTACTAGTGTCATAACACGTCAAGGTATCCGTCGCCGAAGATGGTACAGTCTAGCGCGCGAGCGTCGACCAAGAGCAACAGCGCCACGGTCCAGAATCCTCTTTTGAGGAAAGGTGGTATCAGGCCAGCTACCCTCGCTCTTTTTGCTATTCCTTAAGCTGCAGTCACTCCCGTCTGAGGAAGGCGCTTTTTCTGTTTTCCTTCAGAGAACAGACAGCGATGATATTGCGCGCAACGGATTCTTCGGTATTATAAATAGAGAGAAAGGGTGGAGAGTTCGTCCCGGGAGTGATTGCTTGTAGCATGGAACAGCCAACGAAGGAGAGAAGAATGCGAAATTTTGATTTTCAGTGTTCCGAAATGGGCCGCTATAGACCCCAGGGACGCTAGGCCAGTCGACGCTCGCGCGATAGCTTTCAAATCGCGCTAATCCGTGCACCATGTGGGGACGTATTCTCGGACGCTCACTTTCGGATATATCACTCTCAATACGCGCTGAGTGGCTGATTGAGCAAAACCACTCCAATCATACAATGCGCCGTGTACTTCGTCACGCGAAAGGGATAGTATCGTCAAAAGTGATCATCCGAAAATATGGCTCTTGTTTTATTTCGCGAAACGGGGCGACGCGTTGCAGGCGTGACATAAGCGTACATACAATGATGGTGTGGCACACACAGCACCTGAGAGTGCGGGACTGACAGCATGCAGCTGATCTGTGGCCAATGGCAATGCTTCGCCCACGCGTCCATCAAATCGAAGGGGAACATCGGGGCGGGCTTGGCTCATAGCGGGTTTGAATCACAACTGCAACCAGTGTAAATATACTACACTCAAGCGCATGACATTCAAATGTAACAAAATGGTATGACGGGCTTGGAAACCGTAGTGTAGCCGTATGCACTCACTCATTAAAGCGCACGAATATTGAACCTCCTCTTAGCAATATTTTAATATATTTCTTATAATCCTACCGAATAAGTTGTGTCCGTCTCAGGGGCGGTTCCAGAGTAGCATCCAACAAGGAGCTCATCAAAACAATTATGGAACGGGCTCGCTGCGCGCTGACATTTTTCAGCACACGAACTTTTAGATAATGGCCCGTTCCTGCGGCGAGAGTCGTCGGCGGCGGCGTAACCGAGCGAACGAGCACAACAGCGAACGCAGAGCGGCAGGTGAAAGACGCGAGCCGCGAAAGGCGGAGCCCAGAGAGAGCGGCCCCTTCGGCGAGGTGCACGCGGGAAACTGGTTTCATGCGGACCCGCCCAGGATGTCTACCAAGTTGACATTTCCAAATTCCTTGAGTTTTCCAGGTTTTCTCTGAGTGCCTTTGCAAGATTTCCTGAGTGACGCAGAACTATGTTTTATGTCGAGACGGGATGAAATAGTGTCGCCCGATGCTGTCACTCTCTAGCAAGCATGTGAAAAAACAACTTAAAGAAAACTACTTAATCCAGTTTGAATACTAAGGAGTAGTCTTTATTTTATTCAAAAAGAGAATAGAAGGGAGGGGTTATTCAAATGCACAGCAAATAAGATGCCTTCGAAAAAATTGCAAATCGAGTCGGACATTCTCAAATACGAATAAAAAGGGGATGCATACAGAAGCAAATATTTGTGAATATGAGCCATTTCTATCCCCTGATAGCAAGCTCAGTGTTATGAGGCCCGAACTTCGTCACAATCGAGATTCTCTCTCAACAGCTCGTAAGTCAACTTCAACTGTCCTAACATACTCGCAGCCAGCGCACAACGCCTCAGTATTTCGTTTCACTACTTCAAATAGTTTATTTTCGTTTGGATGAGGGACACCTTCACCTCGGCGTCAGCCAACACTTTGTTTTTTGAGCTAAGCTCCCTGGAAGAAGCGGCGGCACGGTTCCTTTCCCGTTAATTCCTCAATGCGTAGGTCCTTTCTGTTCTCGTCCTCATTTCGCCGCTCGTTCGCCCCATGGACCATTTGAAGCATCTTCTTGGTCAGTTGTACAGTCAACGTCCGATTTTTCGAATTCCTTAGGGGCCGCGAAAACGTCCGTAAATTCGGCCAGTTGAAAAAAAATTAATGCATGTCTTTTACTGCCCTGAAGGGCCCAAAACGCTACAGGCACATTCCAAAAAGCTCTGAGGGTCTGTCGGTACACGTATTAGGCATATCGGTGCTCGTACTTTGGCAGGAGATATCGGGTGCACGCGTGTATAATTAAGGAATACATACTGTGCCCCGTGGCAATAGCCCCTTGCCACGCTTATGCTTCACCGCAATACTTTTTGCGTATGCTTCACCAAGTAACATTTCCGTACAGAGGCGAAGCTGACTTTCGGGAACCGGCATTATGCAACGCATCGTACTTTCCGAGCTTCGAAGCCAATCGTAGGACCACAAACGCGAAGTCAGTGCCATTGCTGACAGCAGCGAATTCTTTCAATAAAAAACGTGGCACCCAACGGCAAGAAGCTTAATAGCGAACGTCGAAGCAGCTAGGCCTAGCGTTGCCGCAGTGGTGGCTACGGCTGCTAGCGGATCTGCGTGCGAGAGCGCCGGTTCGAGGCGGCGAGGTAATCAAAACGGCAGCGGTGGTGGCTTTGATTAGTGCCGTTTCGGACCTGCGATCACGGCAAAAAGTCCGGAAAATCGGATGGCGAAGGGTTCTTGAGTCCGAAATTTCAGACGTTCTGATACATTGACTTTATGTGGTACGTGGTGGTGCCTGGACGCCGTCCGAATTATCGGGCATCCGAAGAGTCGATCGTTGACTGTACACTGGCAACTCCCCCAGCCGACGACGATTCGTTACGATTCCTGTTTGTTACTCGGGCCAGCACTACCTTTCGTTTCCCTTCAATAAAATTACAGCTAATTTTCCCTGATAGAAGCACAAATTCCGAGTTTTCCCCGAGTTTTTCCAGACTACGCAAAATCCCTGAGAATTTTCGGTATTCCCGGTTTTCCCGGTTGGTGGACACCCTGCCGCCCGAGCGCCCCATGCGTACGCGTATCTGGTCTCAGCCGAACCACTCGTTACGTACTATCGTCTGCTCGCGTCAGCTCTCACTCGCGCTTGTTTGGTTTCCTTCGCGCTTGTTTCGATTGTCATGGTTTGCAATAGTTTTGTAATCCGCACGCGCGACCCAAATGGTGTAGTACTTCCTGGAAGCCAAGCGGCACCAGCGGAACCTTCGACGAGTCATGTATAAAAGACGACGCCCTTGACAAGTAGATACGATTTTCGACGATTGCAGACTCCGCTATATGTCTCTCTCAAATCCTTTGCCTCAATATATCACGAAATGAAAACACGTATAGAGTTGCGCTCAAACTTTGCATTAGGGAGTATCGTATTCGTCGGTGATTTGTTTTATGCGCAATATTATATATATATATATATATATATATATATATATATATATATATGTATATGTAGTAGGCAAAGAGGGATTCTTCAGGCTACCTTTCAAACGTAAAGAACTTGAGTGGTGCTACAAGGTAAACAGAACAAGTATTTAATTTCGACAGTTTCGATCGGTGGACCGATCTTCATCAGGGTTTACAAAAAAATGGCAGTTCGGCCCTGGTAGTGAAGACACCAGACCGGGTGCCCGGTCGTTCTTACATACATCAAACCGAGAGGAACAGTTGTGACAGTGATTGATTTTCGGCGCCTTGGCAGATTTACAGCGGCCTTTGGCAGCTATGCAGGGCAAGAGGAAGGCGGAGTCACATGTATGTAGAGCAAGGAGGTCAGTGAGGGAAAAAAAAAAAAAAAAGGGAAGAAGAAAGAAAAAGGAAAGAAAAAGAAAAAGAAAAGAAAAAGAAGAAAAAAGCACACAGGAGGAGGGAGACGTGAGTCGGAGAGTGAGGGGGGCGGGAAGTAGCGGCAGCTAGGTTCCCGTGCACCCGAGGCAAGGAGGGAGAAAACGGTCGCTCCGCAGCACCAGTGCGTGGGCTGCCGTTGTAGCGGGAGAGAGGGCAAGTTGAATCGGGTGGCGGGGGGCACAATAAAGAAGGGGCCCAGA
Organism: Dermacentor andersoni; assembly: GCF_023375885.2. NCBI lineage: Eukaryota > Metazoa > Arthropoda > Arachnida > Ixodida > Ixodidae > Dermacentor > Dermacentor andersoni. The sequence continues at coordinate 54,476,141 of NC_092814.1, read as the reverse complement.
AGGAAGACAGAAGAGCGGCAACTTGTGGAAAGGAACACAATGTCACAGTACACATATACAAGGCACGGCCCGTTCCGGCAACTCTGTGGTCCAGCTACGGTGCGAAAAAAAATATATATAATTCCAAAAAAGTATATATGCATGGGATTCGCAAAGCAAGTGCGCCCATGGGCTTAGATTTAGGGAGCCGAGTTAAATAGCCTCCTTGTGGTCCAATTTTTGAACGTTTAACAGACAACTGCCATCAAGTCAGCACGTGCGTATTTCAAGAAGGGCAATAGGTCACTCAGAATGACCACTTCAGTGGCAGGGTCCAGGAAACTGAATTTATTGGTTTTACGCTCGCGCCCTTGCGGCGCATGCGGAGGGGTGAGCAAGCAGTAAATAGACAGCGTCTCAATTTTTAAGTACAGAACATGTATTCGCGTTTCCCATGCACTTTCACGGCATATCCCGGAGGCACGTCAGCCGCCCCGGACTCTCATTAATTCCTTTAGTGTACGTTCCAAATTTATGGATGAAAAAAGATTCTCTCTGCTCGCGTGCACGGGTGTGTTGGAAACCAGATTGCAAGAGCACAACGCTCACGCGTTCAAAGGAGTGATCTGGCAGCCGAACGTGCCTGGAGAAGGGTAAATTGGGGAGACTTTTCACATGCGCGCGGTGATTGTTAAACCGCAGGCGAAAAGGGGTCTCTGTTTGACCGATATATTCCTGCCTACACACCTCGCATCGAATTTTGTACACGACGTTACTGGAATCACAGTCAAGATTTTCGGTAATTTTATATACGAAGGGCGAGTTCGATGCTTCAGCCGTGTCTGCTGTTGTCATGTGACGGCATACCTTGCAACGAGGTTTCCCACACGGTCGACAGCCCTTGGGCGTGTTTGACTTCTGTGTCCTCGCCCTGACTAACAAATCCCTTAAATTTTTGTTTCTTCTATACACAACCCGAGGCGGCTGCTTGAAGATAGTAGTGAGTCGGATGCTCTGTTTCATGATATTAAAATGGCGGGTGAGAATGGCATTGACCCGCGGAGCACCGGTGGTGTATGTGAGGACCAAGTTTGGATCTGATTGTGTATTGCTATTGCTAACCTTTTCTCCCATTATCTGTGCTCGATCTAAGCTGCGGGCGCGTTCAATGGCATCATCTACTATTTTTCGAGGATATTTTTGGCGTATGAGAGCAGATTTCAGTTCCTCCGCGTGTCGCTCAAATTGCGCAGATTCGGAACAGACTCTTCTGTATCTGTGGGCCTGGGAGTAGGGAATGCCTGTTTTGCAGTGATGGGGGTGGCTACTATAAAAATGCAGATATTGCTGACGATCTGTCGGCTTTTTGTATAGGGACGTGGAAATGCGACCGCCACTCAGTGACAGAGTGACGTCGAGGAAGTGAATACTATCTTGCGAGAAGTTGTGCGTAAAGCAGATTGACGGGTGCAGAGAATTGAAATTGGAAATGAAGTCTAAGAGACTTTGTTCATTGTCGGCCCACACAAAGAAAATGTCATCCAGGAATCGCTTATAAAATATTGGTTTTACGGCCGAGTTGGCGAGGAAGGGTATTTCTAAAGTATATATATATATATATATATATATATATATATATATATATATATATATATATATATATATATATATATATATATATATATATATATATATTACAGGTACCTTACAGGCCTTCGAGAAGGCATAGTGTAAGGGGGGAAATACGGTAACATAAAAAAATAAACATCAGTATAATGAAAGCACATGTAATGAAGAGGAAAGGTAACCGATGGTCTTTAAGGGTTACGGACTGGATTCCAAGGGAAGGAAAGCGTAGCAGGGGGCGGCAGAAAGTTAGGTGGGCGGATGAGATTAAGAAGTTTGCAGGGACAACATGGCCACAATTAGTACATGACGGGGGTAGTTGGAGAAGTATGGGAGAGGCCTTTGCCCTGCAGTGGGCGTAACCAGGCTGATGATGATGATGAAAGGAGTATGCACACATGGAAAATTGATACATTAGCAAATACAATAGGTAGAGCAATAACAATAAACGGTAAACAATAACATAATAGCATAATAACATTGTAAACGTTTTTGCATGTTATACAATAGTAAGTATTGTAAAAAATTGGGACCACTGAAATTCTTTTATTAAGTTGTAGAAAAAATGCAGGAAAATTAAAAAAGGCAAGACGTGTTTAGACGGTTGAAACGGCATACTTATCGGTTAGCAGGTTGCGAAATGGACTGTGTTTAGATTGGCAAGCGATGCTGTCTGTTAGAGCGTTCCATAAACGGACCGCACGGGGCAAAGCTGAAAAATTAAAAGCGTGTGTGTTGCCATAAATTCGGGTGTAGCTAAAGTGATTGTTCAGTCGTTGCGACATCGAGGATGCTTTTTTCAGGTTTGATAAGGTTAGGCCAACTGTGTGAACGAATCTATGAAATAATAATAGAAGGGTAATATCACGGCGAGTAGTTAGTGGTTGCAACGAAAGATCGATTTTTATTTGGTTACACTTGACTGGTTACTATAATTTTTTGAAATGAAACGGCTCGCTCTATTCTGGATGCTCTCCAGGAGTTCTCCAGGAGTACGTGGCACCACCACGTGCCCCATAAAGTCAATGTATCAGAACGTCTGGAATTTCGGACTCAAGAACCCTTCGCCGTCCGATTTTCCGGACTTTTTGCCGTGACCGCAGGTCCGAAACGGCACTAATCAAAGCCACCACCGCTGCCGTTTCGATTACCTCGCCGCCTCGAACTGGCGCTCTCGCACGCAGATCCGCTAGCAGCCGTAGCCACCACTGCGGCAACGCTAGGCCTAGCTGCTTCGACGTTCGCTATTAAGCTTCTTGCCGTTGGGTGACGCGTTTCTCATTGAAACAATTCGCCGCTGTCGGCAATGGCACTGACTTCGCCTTTGTGGCCCTACGATTGGCTTCGAAGCTCGGAAAGCACGGTGCGTTGCATAATGCCGGTTCCCGGAAGTCAGCTTCGCCTCTCCACGGAGTGAAGCTCTACAGGACACGACACCGCACATAAACAGTAGTTACTGCTCCTAACACACGCAGCATTATTCAGGTAACTGACCTGTAACAAGAGCCAGCGTGAGCGTGCCATTCCCGGTGCGCTGTCGTGCACAAAGTGCGCTGTTGATGGCTGGCATTTAAGGCTTCCGCACGCTGCGTCGAGGGTAGTCGTCGCACGCCCGGGTTGCCAGTTGGTGAAGCAAGCTTCGTCCAGAACGGCTTCCAGCGCTGTGATGTACACAGTGGTAGTGATAACTTGACACCAAAGTTCTGGCTTGGGTGAACAAGCCAAGAACAGACCGCCCAGGTGATAGCGCCCTGTAACAAGAACCGGCGTGAGCGTGCCATTCCCGGTGCGCTGTCGTGACCCTCATATATATATATATATATATATATATATATATATATATATATATATATATATATTGAAGCACCCCGAGGGCATTTTCTTCTGCTAGAGTGAAGCATATCTTCAAAAAAGTAAAAAATAATAAAAAAATAAACTGCAGGGCATCATGAACACCAGCACGCGTACATTCGCTCAAGTAAAAAAAAAGAAAAACAATAACGACAGCTTAGGTAGCCTATGAATACCAACATGCGTACATTCCGTAGCGTCCACAAGGGAGGGGCGTGAGAAATATAAGATGGAAAGAAGTAGCCAGGGGAATGCAGGGGAGAGGAGTCACATGTCAGCATGGAGCATGCGAAGTGTCGCAGCTCCCAGAAGAGTGTTTCTCTTGTTATTTGTTTGAAGTTACTGCAACTTTTCTGATACCACGAAGACAGTCAATACACCCCCACTTGATTATATGACACCCATACTGTGACTTCCTAGGTATACTTTGTGGCGCAAAATACATTTCTGGAAAAGGGACAGAAGAAAGGGAGACATTGTTGGCGCTTCACATTCTCCCTTTCTTCTGTCCCTTTTCCAGAAATGTATTTTGCGCCACAAAGTATACCTAGGAAATCTAAGCACCAACTTGCCCAAGAAGAAGTCCTTATGGACCATACTGTGACCTCAACTGACCTCCGAGTTCCGCGAACTGCATTCCATTGCATTCTTTGCAGGTGGTATCTTTTGTGATTAGGCGCAAATCGTTCTTATACAGTCTATGCGTGGATGAAAAATAAAATAAAGATAAATGAAAAATTATACGAAATAGTTAAGTAATAAACATAATGAGAGAAGGGTAAAAATTATATGGAATTATATAGAATTAATGAAATTATATGGAAAAATTATATGGAAATATACATATAGCTTCATAAACATGCTATATATTATATAACATATACAGGTTGTCCCACATAATGTGAGCCAAAGTTTTAAAAATGAAAGGCACTCCGGACGCGAGTTGAACCGAATGCATAATGTTGGCACTGGCCTAGAGTTACTCAGGCTATTTTTTATTTTCCCCTTAACTAACGGATTAGTTATGTTTAATTAATCAACTTTTTAAGCATTGGCTGCAGATCCCAAGTGTGATACGCAAAGTTGTAGGGCACCTTGAGAAACCTCTCAATAAATTGTTTCCAACACGCTATATCTCACGTGGTCCTTTTTTCCGCGTTCCAAAGAAAGCCCGCGAAATATGAAAAGATACCACGTGACGGGGCGCTTGCACACTTCTATTGTACTGCTCTGAAGCATGCGATGGATGAACAAGGTTTTAGACGCTTTATCGCTTCGGCAACGCTCGGCCAGCAGCATGCATTTGCACCGTCATGCGATAAGAGCTGCACGCCCAGATACACCAGGCATAACGCCCTGTCGCGGGCCAATCTCGGTGCAACCGACCTTGTTCGGTGTGCATAGCGTTTCTAGCATTCGGTGTGTCTTTTTCATGTTCCTGTCCGTGTCTTTTTTTACGCGCTAGTGCAATGTCCCCTTATACGAATAGCCACCAACTAGCCCAGCTTTCTGCCTTAAATGCTCATGTCGGACAACCTTTATAACCGTTAGTAAATGCATTATAGATACAGGAAAAATATTCATTGGTGCCGGCAAATTTGGAGACATGTCTCTTGCTAGTTGGACATACACATCAACCTACATATGCTTTCGTTAATTCCCCTAAAAAGTGCTGAACTTGTGTATTAGTAATTACTCGCAAGCTTCTCTGTCGTAGTGAGTGGAAGAATACCGATTTCAAAATAGTGACCTTAAATTTTTCGAGAGGGTGGCCTAGCGTGTTATGTTTGGAGAGGGGGATCGAGTTGCGGTACAAATTTTACAGGTGATTTGTCATTATTAAAGCGCTGCCTAAAAGGGGTTTCCGTTTGCCCGATGGTGCGCGGAAAATGGTGCATTCGAGGAGGTACACAACGTTACGAGTGTCGTAGTTGTAATCCCCTTGGATTTTGAATGAAAATTAAGACGCCGTGCTCTTGGCAACATTAGCGGTACTCATCATGTCATCATGGGGCAGAGTTTGCATCGAAGTTTTCCGCGCGGTGCTCAGCCTCTAAATTAGCCGAGTTAATTTTGGAGGACGTGACAGCGTCTCTGAGGTTGGTGGCCCGTCTGTATACCACCCGCGGAGGTTCAGCAACAATTTGGCGCATTTTCTCGCTCTGTAAGAGTACGATATAATATTTCCGGAGGATACGATTTATGTTAGGAGTTGATGCTGAATACCCGAGGATAATGTTAGTCCGTGAATACGGGGGAGCTGGTTTGCTGTTGATGAGCGCATGACGAGCAAGGTTGTCTGCTTTCTTTTTTTAATTGCGTCGCTGATAACAGAGGGATGATAACGCTAGCGGAGCTGCTGTTACGGAGTTGTTCACAATTTCAATGCAAAATCTTTTTTTAGTGCATATCCGCTTGAAACGAAATGCTTCGCTCTATGGGATTGCTGTTTTACAATATTTTACATGGCTACTATATATATTGTCAAATCAAAGAAGCCAACAAACAATGACACCAACGACAGCATAGGGAAAATTATTTGTAGTTCTTAATTGAAATAAAGAAATTATAAATTATGCAAGTGAAAGTGCATGAAAAAGTTCGACAGCGACACTGAAGACTGCTTACGTGTGGGAATGCGATAGCATTGTAGTCGCTTCGAGGAAATGTTTTCGCTTAGGTATTCATCCGTATGTCGTCGTGCACGTTGTAAACTTGCACGGCATTCCTTTTCGTGTTCCCTTGCTTCGTCTTCTGCGGCGTGCTTCCGTGGTCGACCACGTTACACAGATGCCGCTGAGGTAGACGCTTCGGAGTGCATCCCAGTAGACACAGCACCGATAAAATACGAAGAGCAAGTGATGCGCGGGAGGCAGCGACGTGACGTGTGCAATGACGCACGCAATTAAGCACAACTTAAACCACCGTGGCGTCGGGGAAGCGTGCTCGTCTCGCCCACCCAGACCGAATGCACCAAATTTTCTTTTCAACACCATTAATTGACTTCGATGACAGAAACCTGCCTGACAAATCTGACGTCAATCCGAGCATTTCTGACGTGTTCTTTTACACGTCGCGCCGTCGTCCATTTTTGGTGCCATCTTTCGGTCACGCCGCTGACAACGCCGGATTTTCGCGTAATGAGGCATATAATGCTTTCTCATTAAAAACAACTTGCCGCAGGTGGAATACGAACCCATGTCTTCGCAATACGCGTGCGATGCTCTTACCAATTCATCTACCGCGGCGCGGTTTGCCCATCCACTTTCTGGGGTATTTATGTGTATCTACTAGAACTAACCCTAGGAGGGTTGGCAAGAGCATCGCACGCGTAATACGAAGACGTGGGTTCGTATCCCACCTACGGCCAGTTGTTTTCTTTTTTCATCCACTTTCATTTCCATGTATTTATCATTTCTTGATTTCAGTTAGGAACGACAAATAATTTCCCCTATATGCTGTCCTTGCCGTCACTGTTTGTTGGCTTCTTATTATTTGACTAATAATAATCGGGCACCTCGGTTTCCTTTCTTCTCGTTCATTACATAGCGAGGGGCTCGAATCCGGCAGCTTTGATGCCTTCAGGTACCTTGTGTGGGTTTATTGACTAGTAGCCTTCAGTCAAAAAGTGCCCCGGCTACAATGACATCGGGCAGAAATACCTCAAGTCGCGTATTAGGTAGGGCACGTTGCCGGGCTAGTTGGTTTGGAGTCATGATAGACACGTAGCAGTGCAATACGACAGGGACCGAGAATAAGAAATACACATACATAACGCTGTGTAAGTGTCTTTTTTATTCGTGGTGCCTGCCGTATTGCGCTGCTCCGTGTCTATTACGCATATTAGGACTTTTAAACACTGGGCATTACCCAACAACGACGGTCGAGCTCATGTCAACGCTGCATTCTCTGGGAATTTGCACGCGAGGCGGGGATTGACCGTCGTTTGTGATCTCCTTTACCTTCTATTTACCCCACTTCCCTGTATAGGTTTTCGAGCCAGTACTTGTCTAAGTAAATATTTATCAAATATACCGGGTGGTTCAGCAAACATTCTCAAAAAAATTTTCAATTGCCACCTGAGGCCGCCATTGCAACGAAAACTCCCGGATCATTCTTTTCATCAAAGTTTATTTTCTTAATTGCCTGTGGCAGACAGCACAATTCTAGTCCATGATCTCGTCTACTCGAAAAGGCGGACATTACTTGCACAAAAAAAAAGTTATGGCTCTCCCGTAATCGAGAGCAGATGTAAGCATGAACTGGCTACCGGCAAAGAAGATTGGTTGGAGATGATACTAGCCACAATCTTAAAATGGGCATAGTGCATGTTCTCAACGGCACACCACACGAACCTGTTTTGAACGTAACCTCATTGCAAGTGTCGTCTCGGCCAAACAGCCATCCGCGGCGCGCCGGACGCTGCCGGTTTGGTCACAGGGTGCCTCGATGCCACGCTTCTCCGTACAGGGTGTTGACATGTCTGGTTGCGCCGCCATATTAACGCGATAGCGTTAAGGAGCTGGTGTAGCAGAAAAGCCGGTGTCGTCGGCGGCGTTGGCCGTGAGCGAAAAAATCCCGGAAGGCAATTCATAAATAAAAACAACATGCAAGATTGGCTGGGTGGGAATCGAACCAGGGTCTCTGGAGTGTGAGACGGAGACGATACCACTCAGCCAAGAGTTTTTTTTTTCTTTATTGCCACTCAGCCATGAGTTCGATGGTTCAAAACGGGACAAAAGCGCCTCTAATGAATGCGGTGTTGCCTTAGAAACGTGCCGCAGAAAGTTATACTGCGGTGTATATCGGTAATTATGAGCATGTAAATTACAGACGTCGCAGTTAAACGAGTAGCGAAGTACGTTTCCGCAACATTTCTTCTGCGCTTGGCGCACACGCAGAGCCATCTTGCGGCAAACACAGAACACCTCCTCCTCGCAATGTACGCACCTACAGGTGGCGCGCCACCCGCCCGCTTCTCGCCTTCGTCTCGTTTGAGCGCAATGGGGCCGTGTGGGTACCGGTGCGAGGATGCCCCAATACCCTTGTATTTAATAAGTTTTCTCGCTCTCTCCCCTTCCACCTTCCAGCGTGCGTCACTCGAACCCTCGTGTTTAGGCGACGCGGCTCCTCTTTCCGTTCACAGCGCGATTCCTAGGTGCAGCGTCCGATGCAGGACGCCTTTGACGTGATCGATGCGCCGTAGCGCGTCTGGTGGGAAAGCGTCCCCTGCGATGTGTGCCGTGCTGCTGACGAGGAGTCATGTGTCTGCGTGGTGCTCCTGGAACAAATAATTAGAAAAAAGTTGTGCTGTGGACTTAGAAGTGTTGTATATGAAAACTATGTCTTCGTGTGACTCAAGAGCATGCCGAGCGAATGAGTGGGCGGTGCGAACGGGGTGCGATAACGCTATTGCGTTCCACTCTTAAAAGCGAAGCTTAAGCGTCCTCCAATTTTTGAGTCGGAACACAGGCTATAACGGACAGTGGGAATTTAGATTCTGCGCTCACTAGCAGTGTAAAAAGTTCTCATTTTTGCAGTTTGTACGATTACGTGCATTGCAATGTTGACATCTCACCTTAAAAATGGAGGTTGAACGCTTACAGTAAACCAATACTAGAATGAGTTTCGATCCCAGCAATTAACTACTTGTTTTAGCCGCGGTTTCGCTTACGCTAACAAATGTGTTTCAAACCCAAAGTTGACGAATATAATGCACACTAAAGCTTTTAGAGGTTGTCCTTCAAAAACATTGACGCAACTTTGGACCTTAAAACTTTAGCTCCGTCATGCCGTAAAAACATATAGGACAAAGCAAGGTGAATAAATACGGCAGCGTTACTAATAGCTGAAGGTACTGTATTCATCGAGATGCAAGTCGTGCGTGTGAAAGGTATGAATGCTAAAAAGCACGTGGTGGGAAACAGCCTTGCATTAGCAGAGACACACTATGCGAGTGTCAAGCAAGCTCGAGGTCGCGGTTTTGGTCACGGCCGTGGCTGCCGAATTTCAAACCAGGCAAAATGCAAAAAAAAAACCCTCAACCACTTACATTTAGGCGCACGTTAGGGAACCCCATGTGGCAAAAATTATTTCGAAGTCCCTCACAACGCAAATAATCATACTGTGAAAAGAAGCGCTATGATTACACTGCATAAATATTTTAATGGAAAACACATTTGCCTTATTTCTGCATGCAACAAACCATAATGAGCGCAGCAACTTGAGAAAAAGAAACATAGTGGCACATCTCACTAAAAGAAAGAGGGTGTTTATTGCCAAAATATACGAGGTGATCATTTTTAAGCCTTCCGGAATTTTTAAAAATTCCCTGTTGCAGATAAAGTTTGTAAACAGGGATAAGGTGCCTCAGAAAGGCTGGCCAACGTTTTGATAGGAGGACCTATCTTCGTCAAAGGCGGCCTCGTCATCCTCGGCGTGTTAGTTTTAAAGGGTTAGTGCAGTGACGTCACGTGCGGGTGTTGTCGCTGGCGGCTGGTTTTAAAGAGAAAGATTACCAGAGGAAACAAGCCCTGTCGTCCGACGTCTGTGAGCTTCACTCCCAAGACGAGGGGACAAGAGCGTGACAGTGGGCACGCGGGGAGAAAAGAAAAGAAATAGAAGCAAAAAAAAAGAAAGAAAAGAAAGGGGGGGGGAAGCCAGGGCGGCACCAAGACAGACAAAAAAGAAGGGGGGTGAGAGTGAAAAAAAAGAAAGAAAAAAAATGAAATTTTTAAGAAATACGGGGGCTTGGGAGCGTGTTGGGGATGCGAAAAGTTAGGAGGTATTCCGGGGGAGTCGTTGGCGGCATGTTTTTGAAGCATTAGAACGGCCGGTCAAGCGGTCAGTGCGCGAGTAACACAAAAGACAAAAAAAAAGACACACACACACAAAAAAAAGACACACACACACAAAAAAAAACATGAGTTGAAAGTGACTTGAGTAGCATAGCAGTAATACGTCGAGTGAATTTGAAATAGTTAAGATGGCGATGAGGAGTCTGCGGTGCAATGTATGGGGTGACTGAAAGGCAGCGGCATGGTCTTTCAAGGGGCACTGCCCCAGTCGCTCAACGTAGGTGTCGTTACGGCGGCATCCAGAAATGGCGATACTCTGGGTTGAGGCACCGAAAAAGGCATATTGACTTCGGAGTGTGTTGATGAGGGGGTTTAAAAAAAAATAGGTTAAAAAAAGGGGGGGAAAGGGAAGGGAGAGGGAGAGGGAGGACCGAAACCGGAATAACAAACAGGAGGGTGACGCGCGCAGAAGCGGGCGGGGGCAAGTGTACATGGAAGAAGGGGGTCGTACAGTTGGTATAGACGTAAAAACCTGAAAGAGTACATTAAATTAGGTAGTGGGCAGGAAAAAATTTTTTCGAAATGGAAGAGTAGGTGAGGTTAAGAATTAAAGTTAGCTGGTGGCCTAATGTGTTTTGTGTCTTGGTTGATGATATGAGAGTTTCAGATTTAAGTTACCGCTTTTAAAGATTCTAAGTTGCCGCGTGCCAAATTAATTCCTGTCGGGTGTAGGCAATTAAACTTGTGTATGAGGTATGATTCCGTATACTTCCTTTCGCGAGGGGAACGGAAATTTGTTTGTAGTATATAGAGCCTTGCTTTGTCGAATATATGACCATGTTCATTAAAGTGGCTGGCTACTGCTTTGGGTAAATTGTGTTTTGTGTCCGCGCGGTGACCATTGAGTCTTGTATTGATTTGTTGTCCAGTCTCACCTATGTATTGTTTGCTACAAGCGGCGCATTCTAGACAGTACACTACGTTGCTTGATGTGCAGGTGAAAGCCGAAGTTACCTTGTGTGTGTAATTCGACGCTGTACTTTTTACTGTAGTAGTAGATTGAATGTGTTTGCATGTAGAGCACCTGGGGCGGCCACAGGGATTGGTTCCGAACTTCCTCTTTTTGTGTAGTTTGGCGTGCACAAGAACATCTTTAAAATTAGTGTTGCGTCTGTAGGCTACTCTGGGAGGGTCGGGAAAAATCTTCTTAAGTTTCTGGTTGTTGGTGAGAATTGGGTAGTATTTACTTAGGATGTTATTCACGTTTGGGAGTGCGTTTGAGAATTTAGTAGTAAGAAGAGGCGTTGTTGTTCTTGTGATCCTCGGGCGGGGCTTGAGGACCTCGGCTCGATCAAGTTTGGTTGCAGCGATGTAGGCTGTTTGAAGGTCACTGTTTGGGTGGTTCCTGTTTGATAGCGTTTCTTTAAGGTGATCGAGTCTATCTATGTAGTCTTGGTTTTCAACGCAAATGCGACGTAGTCGTGTGGCTTGGCCTTTAAAGATGCCTTGTTTGCAATGTCTGGGATGGTGGCTGGTATATTCTAGGTACTGTTGTTTGTCGAAAGGTTTCCTATACAGCGTTGTCTTTAGCTCACCATTGTTAATGTATATCGTTGTGTCCAGAAAGTTTATGCGCTCAGTTGAGGATTCTGATGTGAATTTGATTGTTGGGTGAACAGAATTTAGAAAGGCTACATATTTATCTAGACTGCCTTGTCCATGTCCCCAGATTATGAGTATGTCGTCTATGTGTCGTAGGTATGTGTGGGGCTTGGTAGTGCAGCGCGATAGGAAATCTGTTTCTAGAATCCCCATAAATATGTTCGCGTAGGTTGGTGCAAAAGGCGTACCCATGCTTGTACCATGTATCTGTAGGTAGTAACTCTCTTCAAACTCGAAGTAGTTATGTGTTAGAACTAATTCAAGGAGAGACAAGTAGACTTCAGTAGAGTGTTGTGCATTGTGTTTAGACAGCGTTTGTTTTATCGAAGATAAACCATCAGGGATTGGAATGTTGGTGTACAGCGCCGTGACGTCTAGTGTTGCGAGAATTGTGTTGTGGGGTAGTGTGTCTTTAGTATTAATGTCCTCTATAATTCTCAGCAGGTGGGGCGTATCTTGCACAAATGACGGAAGTGCTTTTGGCAAGTCACCAAGGTAGTGGTTAAGGAATGTGGAGATGCTCTCTGTCGGGGTGTTGTTGTTTGATACTATCGGACGGCCTGGGATAATAGCAGTGTATAGTTCAGCGGATGGAATTTTATGAATTTTCGGAAGGAGGTAAAAACGCCCGGCAGTTTTGTTGCTTGGTTTAAGAAATTTGTATTCTGACGGTGTTATCAATTCATCAGCCAAAAGTAATTTCAGCCTGTTGGTAATTGTCACTGTGTAGGACAATGTCGGATCCTTATCTAGTTTGCGGTAATGTTCTGGGTTGTTTAGTTGTCTGTAAGCCTCGTGCTTGTATTTTTCTATTGGCCAAATAACTATACTTCCACCCTTATCTGCTTTCTTAATAACAATGTCATTCCGGCAACTCAGATTTGAAATGATATGACTCTCTGACGCAGTTATGTTTTTAGGTCGCTTAGATGTCTTGGATTGGCTTATAATTTCTTTAGTGACAGTTTTAAGGTATATGTCAAGTTCTATGGCTTGTTCTGGTTCGGGAGTCCAAGTGGATTGGGCTCTAAGTGGTGTCGTCCCGGTGTCTGGTGTGTCTGCAAAAAAGTGTAGGATACGCATTCGTCGGGAGAATTCTGAGAGGTCCTTGTGAAGCTCGAATTCATTTCTTGTGTTGTTCGTGGGGCAAAAGTTTAGGCCCTTGCTGAGTACGTCTATTTCTTTTTGACTTAATGTTTTTGAAATGTCTATAACATTGGACCGGTTTAGTTCTGTGGAAGTTTCCTTCCTGTCTGGTACTTCTAAACTCGAGGTCCCTCTTGTCTGCGTGTGGTGGCTGTTTGGCTGGAAGGTTGTTTTTTGATTAAAATTTGCTTTTTTCCTTTGTTTTTGAACCAATTTTCTAGATTGTTTTTCGTCGTAATGTTCTAAATCTCTCTTCTCATCTGGTGTCAGGGTTGTGTTCCGAAGTTTGTGGCTAAAAGTTTCGATTTGCTCTTCGCAGTGTTCTTTGAGGATATTCAAAAGTGAAAGTGAGGCATTATGTAGTGTTGTTTGCCAGTTTGCACGATGGTGTGCTGGGAGTGTTCCTAGAGCTGGTACAGCCTTGAGTGTTAGACCTTTAGGAATTATATTTTTCTCTGTGCAGATTGTGTAGGTTTTCAGATGGGAGGTGTAGCTCACATGTTTTTTGGTAAGTTTTCTAGCCTATAGGAATTCGGTGCTTAGTGGCATTGAAGAGTTATTGATTTGCGATGTCTGTCATTTACTTGTCTTTTTGCGGGCAGATTTGCGTGGGGTGTTTTTTCTGTTCGGCCGGTTTATTATCGTATGCCTGGCTTAATTCGATCTCGGTCTCTGTTTGAGTTTGTGTGTGTGCAGGCAGGCGTGTGGGGGTCTGTGTGTAGACTTCGGTGGTGTGTTTTCTGTTGTCTGTTGCCATTGTGTCTGTTTGTACTGTGGTTGATGTCATTTTTGGTGTTGTGTGTGCCTTGTGGTTCTTTTCACATTCCTCTGTCTGTGTTCCAACTGTTCTTGTGTTGACTGTTTCACTTGTGCAGTGGCTTGCTTCCCATTCCACTGTCTGTATTCCCTGTGTTCTCGAAGTGACTGTCGCAGTTGTGTTGTTCGCGGTGGCACGCTCCGCAGAGTTGGTGGGGGTGGTATTTGAGGTGGAATTTAAAAGAGTTTTTCTGTACTTGTCCTTAATAAAGGACTTGATGTGTTGGGAAACTAACTTTATTCCACTGCGGTTCAAGTGGAAGCCGTCCCAAGCTAGGTGTTCGTGTGTTACAGTAAAAAGTACAGCGTACAGTAACTGTAACTGTAACAGTAACTGTACAGCGTACAGTACTGTACGCTGTACAGTAAAAAGTACAGCGTCGAATTACACACACAAGGTAACTTCGGCTTTCACCTGCACATCAAGCAACGTAGTCTACTGTCTAGAATGCGCCGCTTGTAGCAAACAATACATAGGTGAGACTGGACAACAAATCAATACAAGACTCAATGGTCACCGCGCGGACACAAAACACAATTTACCCAAAGCAGTAGCCAGCCACTTTAATGAACATGGTCATATATTCGACAAAGCAAGGGTCTATATACTACAAACAAATTTCCGTTCCCCTCGCGAAAGGAAGTATACGGAATCATACCTCATACACAAGTTTAATTGCCTACACCCGACAGGAATTAATTTGGCACGCGGCAACTTAGAATCTTTAAAAGCGGTAACTTAAATCTGAACCTCTCATATCATCAACCAAGACACAAAACACATTAGGCCACCAGCTAACTTTAATTCTTAACCTCACCTACTCTTCCATTTCGAAAAAATTTTTTCCTGCCCACTACCTAATTTAATGTACTCTTTCAGGTTTTTACGTCTATGCCAACTGTACGACCCCCTTCTTCCATGTACACTTGCCCCCGCCCGCTTCTGCGCGCGTCACCCTCCTGTTTGTTATTCCGGTTTCGGTCCTCCCTCCCCCTCTCACTTCCCTTTCCCCCCCCCTTTTTTTTAACCTATTTTTTTTTAAACCCCCTCATCAACACACTCCGAAGTCAATATGCCTTTTTCGGTGCCTCAACCCAGAGTATCGCCATTTCTGGATGCCGCCGTAACGACACCTACGTTGAGCGACTGGGGCAGTGCCCCTTGAAAGACCATGCCGCTGCCTTTCAGTCACCCCATACATTGCACCGCAGACTCCTCGTCGCCATCTTAACTATTTCAAAATTACTCGACGTATTACTGCTATGCTACTCAAGTCACTTTCAACTCATGTTTTTTTTTTGTGTGTGTGTGTCTTTTTTTTTTGTCTTTTGTGTTACTCGCGCACTGACCGCTTGACCGGCCGTTCTAATGCCTCAAAAACATGCCGCCAACGACTCCCCCGGAATACCTCCTAACTTTTCGCATCCCCAACACGCTCCCAAGCCCCCGTATTTCTTAAAAATTTCATTTTTTTTTCTTTCTTTTTTTTTTCACTCTCACCCCCCCTTCTTTTTTGTCTCTCTTGGTGCCGCCCTGGCTTCCCCCACCCCCCCCCTTTCTTTTTTTTCTTTCTTTTTTTGCTTCTATTTCTTTTCTTTTCTCCCCGCGTGCCCACTGTCACGCTCTTGTCCCCTCGTCTTGGGAGTGAAGCTCACAGACGTCGGACGACAGGGCTTGTTTCCTCTGGTAATCTCTCTCTTTAAAACCAGCCGCCAGCGACAACACCCGCACGTGACGTCACTGCACTAACCCTTTAAAACTAACACGCCGAGGATGACGAGGCCGCCTTTGACGAAGATAGGTCCTCCTATCGAAACGTTGGCCAGCCTTTCTGAGGCACCTTATCCCTGTTTACAAACTTTATACCACAGTGTGCTATTCCATCTGTCAGCCCCTTTCTTGTTTTTGGACTTCTGTTGCAGATAACATAATTCTAGTCATTGAGATGGATTACTCAGATAGGCGGACATTACTTGCACGAGAAATCAAAACACATATTCAGCTAATTAAAAATGACTAAATAACTTCCTAATCAATTACTTTACGGCTCATATTGGAAGAGAAAGAGAGAGAGAGAAAACATTTATTTGTCATGAGAGTGGGCGACTTCCTCGCAGGGTGGAGCCCTTAGTTCAGGGCCCCATTGGCTCGCGCCACTCCGCGTGCCCGCCGGATCAGCCGTCGCTGCTCTTGCGGGTCTGAGCTGGTCAGCTCAGTCTCCTAGGAGGAAGGTGAAGGTGAAGGAATAGGGGAGTAGCCCGAAGGGTGTGGGCACTCCCAGATGCAATGATATAATGTGGGCTTTGCTCCACAATAGGGACAGTATGAGGGATATTGTGTGGGGTGGAAGAGGTGAAGATAAAAGAGGCAGGGAAATGAATTAGTTTGAAGCTGTCGCCACGCGACGGCATCTTCTCGATTAAGGGAATTATGTGGTGGAGGGAAGTGTCTCCTGGTATCTCTGTAATATTGTAGAGTTTCAGTGTAGTTCAGTGGTTCTGTCGGTGCGTCGTCTGGGTTGGACAGCTCTTCCAATGGCGCCCGGTTAGCGAGCTCTCGGGCTACCGCATTAGCGCGTTCATTACCATGGAGAGAGGCGTGTCCAGGTGTCCAGACGACACGCACCCTGTGTAACGCTGTGGGGTGTAATGATGTAAGGATGCGGTGTGTGTAGGGTGTCACCCTCTCTTGTACCAAAGTCCTGCAAGCGGTCTAAGAATCAGTGACCACTGTGATAGGTCCATCCGGCGCCGGCGTGGTTGAAGCGTGTACGATCGCTAGGGCGATAGCAGCCTCTTCCGCCGTGCCACTGTCCACAGTGTTGAGCGTGGCCGAAGCCCTCAGAATGTCTGCAATATCTAGTACGGCTAGACATAGGGCACGTTTCTGTGGGTAGCGGGCCACGTCGGTGTATAGGACTGGTGTGTTTGATGTGTCATCGCCAAAGAGTCGAGCCAGGGCTTGTGCTCTTGCCTTTCTTCGACCTTTATGACGGTCAGGGTGCATATTCCGGGGAATTGGGGCCAAGTGAATTTTGTTGCAAATGCTAAGTGGAAGGAGTGTGCGGTTTTCCTGTTGTGGTTTTCTTGGTGTTTGGTATCTTAGCCGGGATAGAATGTGGCACCCTTGCATTGTTCGTTGCAGACGTTGCAATTGGCTGTTAAGATGACCTTCAACTAGTTCGCGGATGGTGTTGTGCACCCCCAGTCATAGTAGGAGCTGCGTAGACGCATGTTGGGGTAGTCCCATGCGCTGCCTTTAGTGCCGTACGGAGGAGGGTGTCCATCTGGTGCATCTCAGTCTGAGTCAGATTATGATAGGGGAGGTGGTAGGTTAATCGGCTAATTATGAGGGCTTGCACAATTTGGAGTACGTCTTTTTCTTTCAGTCCTTGTCGGCGGTTTGTAATGCGCTTTATCATGTGCGTTATTTGGGTAACTTGTTGGCGGAGCACGTGTAGGGTATGTGTGGCCTTCCCGTTGTGTTGTATGTGAAGGCCTAGTACACGTAGTCTGTCTACCCTTGGAATAACGTTGCCATTGAGATGCAATGTGATAGCTGGTGGAATATCGGCCTTGTTCCGTTTTTTGAATACAAGCAGGAGCTCCGACTTCTCAGCTGCGCATGTGAGTCCTCCGGCTGTTGCATACTCTTGAACTATATTTACGGGTTCCTGTAGTGCGTCTTGAATGGCGCCGTCTGACCCTATGGTCACCCAGATTGTAACATCATCGGCGTACAGGGCGTACTGCACGTTCAGAAGTTTGTCGAGGAGCGGTGGTAGCTTTGCCATCGCCACGTTGAACAGGGTGGGTGAGAGAAATTACGAATTGCATAGCCTTGGAGTTTGCAAGGCGTATCCACTTCGAATAAATTTCCAGAATGACACCAGATTGGGTATGTGCGGCATCAAACTCGCCGTAAAAATTCACTGTTGTTCCGCTTACTTTTCTTAAACAAAATTCTCTTTTATGCATTCAGTCACAAAAGTAACTGGAACGCCCGTGTATTTCGCCCCACGTTTCGGGAAATATCTTGAAACTGGTGCCACCCTGGAGATTCATTTTAAGTGGATATGCTTTGCAATCTCACCGGCTACAATTCGTAAACTGCAATATGTGCCGCAAAATTATTAATTAGGAACTTAATTTTAATGTTTGAATACGTGTTTTGATTTCTCATCCTCTTATTGTCCGCCTCTTCGAATGTATACTAGCTCAAGAGCAAGAAGCGTGCTATCAGCCTCGGGCGATTTCTAAAGATCCCCGAAAACTTAGATATAACTGTCACTTGAGTAAAAGCAGAGGAAGACAACCTGAAAAACGAAATGCTTCGCACGTGTTCACTGAGTTGATTTTTCGTGCTCGCGACATGACATGGAAGGTGCTTGGCGATCGCTAAAAATGCTCCGTCATGCCCGTTTCCTGCGCAATTTTGTGTGCCAGCTCAACGAAAAAACGACACCCATATCTTATAATAATTATCTTAATATCTAAGAATAACTTATAATTAACTTATCATTTCTTTATTTCAATTAGTAGGAACAAGTAATTGCCCCTGTGTTGTTGGTGTCTTTGTTGGGTTCTTATGCTATGATTAATAAATATCAGGCCCCTCGGTTAACCCCCTTTATTCTAGTCCACTTTGTTGGTGTCTCACAGGTCTTGATAAAGTAAGCGGCTTGGAGAATTGCCACTAATTCCGCCATTGTTGGTGACGATGTGCGTCCCTAGTCAACAAGCGTACTCTATCTGCAATATAGTTATTATAGTTAGTTGATACAGTTATTTTCTCCACCAAACGCCGTAACATAGATATTCATTTTGTAAGGTCTCGTAACAAACGAAAGGTTACGGCTATGCGTCTCTAAAGGAACTCTTTCAGGACATATTACATCGCACAGTTGCCGTGGTGCTGAATCATTGTTTAACGAACCACGACCCAAAGGTAGAGGTGAGATGCAGGGATCGGAGAGTCAACTTCGGTCTTTCGGAGATTATTTTGCGCACTTCTTCCTGAACAAACCTCCCCTAACTCACTCTGCTCAACACACGCGAGGCGCCGCCCGACGAGGGCGGCCGAAATGACGCACAATACGCCGACGGCAATTTTCCGTCCCGTCTGTAACGAATTTCCCGGATTTTAAGCACCTGTTGAGACCCTGCAAAAGCGAATGTATGCCAAACAACAGGATCTGTAGTTTTCACTAGGGTATACGCTATCGTGTATGCCATTTTAGCGCGATAGCGTTAACGGCCTCGTGTCCCAAAATCCGGTGTCGGCGTGGGGAAATTGTCCATGAGCGAAAATGTCCGTATATATATATATATATACATATATATATATATATATATATATATATATATATATATGCCACGCCTTGCTATATGACATGCGGCATATGCGGGTTATATTGCCACACCATCCTACGACTAAAGTTGCTCATGCATTGTCTTACATTCTCGACAATGTTATTCCACGGAATGTTGAGAACGACAGCCCACAAACAAATGTCACAAAACAAACCACCGACAGCGCATGCCTTTTATGTTAAATCTTCTCAGACTTGAATATTAAAAGTGCGAAATACTACAGAAGCCTGAAAATGATGTAACTTTTGTGATGCGGCTGTGCACTACCTCCGGGATCGGCCCACGCAAGAGGGCGCGTTTTTACCAGAAAGCTCGTCTTCGCGCATAGCATTCGTCTTCGTCTTCTCGGATTACACATATGACTGTTACTAATTTGCTGTCGATGGGTGCCTCGACTCCTAGTCACATCGACAGGAAAGGTTGCGCCGCCATCCATAATTTCCTCGTAGGGTCAATGCGATTCAAACTTTTAATTCTGACCTTTAATGGTTCCTTTTCTTCCTAACAAATTTAGTTCGATTTGTTGCATTCTTGTTTTTCAATTATCTTTTTATTTTAATGAATTCATAATCTCCAATCTCTTTCTTTTGATTCTAACCTATAACATATTCCCAACTCTTGCTTTTTTTTTACATTTCTTATTTTATATTGAGCTATGCCTGGTTTTATTTCATTAAGAAAAAACGAGCCAAAAAGAAAGACGCACACAGGAAACATACAAGAAGACGGGAAAGAGGCTGGACTACCTGCTGTTTATTCGACAGAACGGGGCTGTAATTTATAAAGGGCACTCTGTCACATGACCATCGCACAATCGGCTCATCACAACGAACCGTCAAGGAAAAACCAATAAATTCCAAAGGCCGCATGCACCTTTTATCTTCCAAAGGATCTCACATCTACTTTGCCTTAGCCTGTCACCTTTTATCTTCCAAAGGATCTCACATCTACTTTGCCTTCGCCCAGTGATGAATATGTTAGCAACACCAATGTTAGCTGGCTTTTTATTAATGTAATGCATTAACTAGCCCAACAACGTGCTTTACTATACCCGGTTCTTGGCCAATCGAGTGAGTATGTGCCTCTAAGTCACAAAGCTCTACATCAACGTGTTTTTCAACAACCTGCTTCGATGCGCCAAACGAGCGCTGAACCAAGAGCCGAAGCAAAAAAGCAGGTGAGCGTACCCTTTGGAACAGGGTGGTGGGTTGCGCCACCAAGCTCTTGTTATTATATTGCCTAATGTCCTACCTAGGTTAAAACAGAAAAAAGGGGAGAGTAAAAAAAAGCCCACGATGAATTCCCATAGCCAAACTTTCTGAATCCCTACGCTGAACTTTGTTTTTTCCCGCCTCCGTTGTTTGTCCGTTTCCCTACTTTTATTCCACCAATCTTCCAATAACCGTTTGCTAATCTCTACTGCAGACATGTTTACTTTGCCCTGCTCTCGCTGAACCCAAGGGCTTCAAGGAGGCCAGAGATAACTAAATCGACCGCTGGGCAGATATCTCCACATTCTAATAAAACATGCCCCATCGTTTCCATAGCTTTACCGCAGCAAGCACATGCTTCTTCTGCCTTCTTATACCTCGCTTTATAAGTGCGTGTTCTGAGTCATCCTGATCTCGCTTCGAAAAGTAATGAGCTTCCCTTCGAGTTATAAATTGTTTCTTTCCTGATTTCGTTTTTTTTTTTTTTTTTTTTTACTCTTAAGTAGTTACTCGTAGCAGGTTTCTTTTCTACTGCCGCCACCTATGAGATTATCTCAGCCTCTCTGACTTTCCACTTGATGTTCTTTGTTGCCATGTTGCTCACCATAAAGGTCGCATACTTGCTGGTAAGCTTCCTAGTTGTTCCACAAGCGCCCCCTATACCGTGACGACGCTCGTACCTTTACTGCAACAGCGTGTTTCTTTTGGGCACTCACAGGCGTCCCAAATATCTACGGCATTAAAATTAGCTGCCACTTTTGGATTAAAATGATTGGTCGGCATTTATGGGCACATAGCTGTTTGCGTGCATGTGCTTGAGTAAAGGCTTGGGCTGGAGCGCCAAATGTTGGGGTGCTACGAACCATATTCAATATCGTGCCTATTTACTGCGACTCAAACTAAGGACAATATTTCCAGGCACCAAACTTTTCCACCAACGAACAGTTCAGAAACGCACGAGCCTGTAGAAGCCGATGTATTTTCTGTCGCGCTAAGATGAACACGTCCTCTAAACGAAAAGAGCCGGAAGGACCGATCACAGTGGCGGCAAAACCCCCGGCGACGGCCGCTCTCAAGCGTATACGTGCACGCGTTCTGAGGGCGCAATCTGAAACGTCGGTCAGCTTTATTCTACAGCGCGCTCTGCACACCGAAGCTTTAAAGGGACACTAAACGCAAATACTAAGTCAAGCTAAAGTGATAGATTAGTGCTCGAGAATCTTTAAGGCGTCAATATTATCGCGAACAGAGCCTTACTAATCGAGAAATTGAGGTAAATGCACGACATGATTAGATACTCCCCCGAAACATTCAAGCACTTGGCCGATGACGAAAGCACTCCTCAGTTAAATTCCGTCACTAGTACTCAACCATTCGTTGCAACAAACATCATTGTATTGTACTATAAGGCGAAATATAATGCTACTTGTCCCGTTCTATTTTATTTTTGTAAAAAAAAAAACTCATTGAAATTACCCTTGACAACGACGCGGGCGGTCGGAAGGTTTCTTTTTCGCTCCACTCCGAGCCGACCACGCTTTCGCGTTTCACTATAAGTCGGATATACAACTCAAGTCTGCAGTGAAGCCCCGCCCACGCCTTCATAACCGCCAGCCGCTGCTCCTCCGCGAGGCTGCAAATAGGTGGTACTTCAAACTTTCCCTGTCACCTAAATAAGGCGGTAACCACAAAAATAAAATTATAAGCGCGCAATTTTATACGTTTTCAGTCGTCTATTACAGTGGAACGTTGAAAGCCTAATTCTTTATTGAACTGAAATAAAATGCTTGCTTCCCTGCAACTATTTACTGTCAAGTTTCACTTCAGTTGGCATTGAAGTTTCATGAGTAAAACGGGCTCAACAGTGAAATGAATAGTACAGCGGACTTTTGAAGATCTAAATGCTCAGACTCCACACACTTTGTCCATGTCTGTTGCACACCTCATCGCTTCCACCGATGCAAAGACACCAAGAACAGCAGACGCTCCAGAGGTATCAAGTACGACGCCAGTTTGAAAACGTCGCATGCCGACGACTTTGTTTGCTTCTGTGATTGGCCAGCGTGCACTGCGATTGGCTAGCGTGCATTCTGTGATTGGCTAGCGTCCAGCGTCTGTGTGCCTTGGCTGCCAACAAGTTTTTCCTTTTTTTTTTAGTTGTATCCTGCTATAGTTTTGTTATCACATAGTGCTACGCTGGTCTTGCTGGCTCGCGAACCTTGCACAAACTGCAAGTAGCTGAGAATTCAACTTCCATGTGATGTCGCGGGATGTCCGAACGGTCTACGCCACTTGACCAAAAAGCAGCTGCAGCGGCGGATTCGCCGCTCTAGCGCTGTCTTGGTTCGGTGCCGCCGTCTCTCGGGCGCCGTTTTACTCACTGACGACAGCAAAGGGTGATGATGGCGTATGCAACTTCACCACTCCCCCGGTTGGGTGGCGGGAGATTTGAATGTCGAAAAAGGCATTCGGACCCTTCAGATGCAATTTTCTCGTAAACTAAGTTTTTTCTTGGCACGAAACAAGCATTGCGAGGATCCTGGAATGGTATGTAAACAGTCCACGCCGACTTAGTATCCTCTAGTATCCCTTTAAAAACAAATTTTGTCTCCTACTTGCTAACTTCTTCAACAAGCTGTAGCTCTCCCTATTGCGATCCCCTTCTGCTGGATTCACTTTGAGTAAAAGCTCCGCCGTTGGTTCCAACAATGCGAAGCCTGCTGTCACAGCTCTCATGACCCTCGACACGAGGCGTTTTAAATTGCACTGGAATTTTCTTTCCCATAACGGCGACCCGAATTTGAAAAGTAAGAGTTTCTAAATTCCAATTTCAGCGCTCAGTGCAATGCGCAAAAAGATACCGTACAGATTTTTTTTTTTTTTTTACAATAAATGTTTCTAGCTTTCAATAGTCAACTCACTTTGTGCACAATACAGCCGACTCCCGTTAATTCGACTTTTTTGCTTAATTCGGGCGCCACTGCAAAGCCACAGCGAAAAACCATACATCGCTACGGAAGGAAAATTCGTTTAGTTCAAACTCGAAAGCAAGCCGCTTCGGTTCATCCGACCCCCTATATGGCGCCCGTTCATGCGCGCCGCTGTTGCTAAATGCTTGAAAACAGAAGAAATTCAGCAGACGATGCGACTGCTTCCTCAAGGGTGACGCTGTTTTATTAAAACTTATTTTTATCTTTTACCAACTGAGGCTCTTTCTGCGCGTCAAGCCATTCGTTCCCGCTTGTTCCGTGTCTTTAATTGTCACGCTGAAGCATCTTTATTAAACATGTCGGCGCTCTTCGCCTTGTGCTGGTTGAGTAGCGCTTCAAGAGCAAGAAACAAAGACATTGCAGACTACTTCAAGCAATAAACATGATTTGAATTCATTCATTTTGCTACCGTTTGTTAATTCGACGTTTCGGATTATTCGACCAAATGTTTATTTGTATTGGTCGACTAACCAACACCAAAGGAGGGGTTGTGTGGTCTCACCGACACAAATATCAAACGAGGTGGAGGAGCGGCTCACTGTACGCCAAAATATGTCATAGCACGAATTTTTCTGCGCAGCATATAACATGTGTCCCACATAACATGTATCAATTTTTTTTTTTGTAAGTGCCACGTAGCTGGACAGAACCAAAGTAATGTTGTCTGCCGTCACTTGGAGCAAGTCAGAATATTTCTTCTTTTCTTTTTATTTCGCTTAAGTACACAATTCGTTACTATTAATTAATCAACTTCTCAAATATTATAAAGAGAGCCCGCAAAATACGAAAAAGTGCCGCGCGACTAGGCTTTATTTTTAAATTTTGGCACAAGTTACGTGGGACGTGCAGTATATCAATAAGTGCCACAAATGTGTCACGTGCCGACACGGCATATTTCAACGAGGTACCCCTCTGGATCCGACAATGGTATTGTGTGGTTTGAGCTCGGCATACCATGCAGCGCAAGCTTTATTGCTGCATCCTGCTTTTCATCGGAGATTAAGTGCACTCCTTGACAAAACCACCAACAGGTGCTATAGAAAGCGGCGACATATACCGAGCGAGAGTCGTGCTATCGACCAGGGTGTGACGAAAATTGTGCCCTGATACCTTGCTTGATCGAACAGTCAATGGTTCCACATTAAGCGCGAAATGCAGCAGGATAAGATAGGGCAGATGCATGCAGACGGCGGGCTCCCTCACGTAAAGCAGACCAATGGCGAAGCATCGACATGAGGAAAAAATAAAATCCCGTATACGGCTTTTGAGCCACGAAATCACGTGCTATAGCGGCAATCGAACAGGACCAGAAGCGATATGCAAACAGCTTCACAACACCATGACAAAGCGGTGCAACAGAATAAGCGCGCCCTCCGAAATACTGGTGCGCCACTGTTGGTTCTGCAAGCGAAGCGACTTCAGAGGTCGATCATGGTGCTGGCGCATGGTCGGTCGTCATCGCTTGTCGAGCTCGACCCTAGCTAGGGACAAGCAGCACTTATTGTGCACAAGGTCATATGCATCGCAACAGCTGAGTTCGTTTCATTAAAAAAAAAAAAAAAAACTTTCGGCGCCGGGGCCATGCCAGCTGTCAAGGGCGATCGAGCTCCAGAATACCCTTGGCATTAGTTACGGAGGACTCCATGCGTTAGCGACGATATGATCGGCACCTGTTAGACATCGCACCCTAGAGGTGCTGCCGCAGAGAGCACCTATCTGCACTGGCGGGTTAGGAAGAGCAAAAGGTCGCGGGATCGAATCCCGGCCACGGCGGCCGCATTTCGATGGGGGCGAAATGCGCAAATACCCGTGTACTTACATTTAGGTGCACGTTACAGAACCCCAGGTGGTCGAAATTTCCGGAGACCTCCACTACGGCGTGCCTCATAATCAGAAAGTGGTTTTGGCACGTAAAACCCCATAATTTAATTTTTTTAGGAAGAGCAAAAGATTCACGGGGGCAGTCGAGGTAAAATGCCCCCGGTCTGAATCCGGCTCGTGTTTATATATATATATATATATATATATATATATATATATATATATATATATATATATATATATATATATATATATTGTAGTGGGTAACATGCATGTGGCGCTGTGCGGACTGCCACCGCTGCGGCGCGAGACCCGAGCTCGGGCTGCTGATGCGAACAGCTAGGACTCGCGATCAAGAGCCACTTGCGATCCCGCATACGAGCTGCAATAAACCCCCTTTCAATAAATATATATATATATATATATATATATATATATATATATATATATATATATATATCCTTATGTCGCAGTCCTAAACTCGAGCAGATAAAAGTGAAAGTTGCTTTCGAAGCAAAAAGCGAAAGAAAGAAAGTTCGTACCATAGGTCCGAAATCTCGAGACAGTAGGCCTAAAACAAGAGTTTTGATATCTAACGTGAAAAAAAAAACGAGAATTCCTTGAAGCGTACACAATGCCACCGCAGTAAGCTAAAAAACGCTAATACTTAATAGATAGAAAGACTGAAACTGTTTATTCGGACGTTTTGCAAACCGCTCTGCAACTTACTAATTGGAATATTTTCCTAGCTTCGTTGCTTCAGGAGTTGGTTAATTCATCTTGTCTAATTATCTAATTCAGCAAAATTAAAGAAAGCATGACACACTACATACCAAATTGAGCAACATGCATTTGGTCGCGTCGTCTTAGAGTGCATCGGCATATATTTAAACTCTGGCTAAAGTTAGCTGAAACACCCTGTATAAGGCTTTCGCCGTAATAAAAAAAAAAAGATTTTCGTTCACTTTCCCGCCGTTTGTTCATTTAACTCGTTGAATAATTTGACCAAATCTTGCGGCATTGCAAGGGTCGAATTAACGGGAGTCGACTTACAGCAACGTGACGCTCCTAAAGCCCCTCCAAATACAGCTCTTGTACACGCGAATAGGCCTCTCTCTCTCTCTCTCTCTCTCTCTCTCTCTCTCTCTCTCTCTCTGTGTGTGTGTGTGTGTGTGCGCGCGTGTGTGTGTGTGTGTGTGTGTGTGTGTGTGTGTGTGTGTGTGTGTGTGTGTGTGTGTGTGTGTGTGTGTGTGTGTGTGTGTGTGTGTGTGTGTGTGTGTGTGTGTGTGTGTGTGTGTGTGTGTGTGTGTGCGCGCGTGTGTGAGTGTGTGTGCGTGTGTGTGTGTGCGTGCGTGCGTGTGCGTGTGCGTGCGTGCGTGCGCGCGCGCACGAGTACAGTCGTCTGCTAGCGGCATGGGGCCCTGCGCTTAAGTATTTCGCTGCGATACGGCCTTACAACGAGCGATGTTACTTCTATGGCACTACTATAGCTCTTGCTGATTCTGTATTACTACTGCCCGTGCTAAATGCGAGGAAAAATGGTATATGTTAATAGAAACCATCTACCGAACTCGCTCTTTGATTGGAGTTTTCCGCCTGTGCTTGTTTAAATGTGCTTGCGTTGTTTCTCAGGTGAAAATAGATCCACCGTAGCCTCGATCGCGTTAAGGCACCCGCCGTGGTTGCTCAGTGGCTATGGTGTTGGGCTGCTGAGCACGAGGTCGCGGGATCGAATCCCGGCCACGGCGGCTGCATTTCGATGGGGGCGAAATGCGAAAACACCCGTGTACTTAGATTTAGGTGCACGTTAAAGAACCCCAGGTGGTCGAAATTTCCGGAGTCCTCCACTACGGCGTGCCTCATAATCAGAAAGTGGTTTTGGCACGTAAAACCCCATAATTAAAAAAAAAAAAAATCGCGTTAAGGCATACTGGGTGGTCGTCGTTGTGCACACATTTTGTTTGGATGTGCGAGAACCTTCGAATTTTCTCCTCTGTGAGCACAGCTTCTTTTCACAAATTATTTTGGTCACAAAAAATTGTTCCAGCATTATTATAGCTATCGCATGCATCATGCAGACATTAACACATTTTTCGCAGGGAAATGTCTGTACAGTCGTGTACTAGTGCCTTTGTCATTTTCGCCCCTGCGTGTCATGTTAGCATTCAATTGACTGGGTTGACACTACTCAACGTAAATAAAAGATTAGAATAAAGTAACTTGCAAGACATTCTATATTAGCATAAACAATATTAAAATTAACTTGAGCGGTAAGCACAACTACAAAAACGGTGCCCTTGTTTATTTCTCCGGTGCATGAATTTCGAACAATCCGTGTAATTTATTAATTTGAGTATATGCCTGGTAGTCCACACGTGCTCTCTCTCTTTAGCGTCGCAAAAAAGTTTCTCAGTAAAAAAAAAAAAAATGCGTATGTACCATATCAATAACAATGAGAAGCGCAATTCAAAGAGCCAGCTTGCCAGCGTGACCATTAATCGCTCAGAAGCGGCATTTTTGTGTTTCGGCGCGCATGAGACCGTGAAGCCGCATCGGAAAGCTCTGAAACCGTGGCCTAGTAACCCCAGAAATTATTTACTTGTGACTCCCCAGTGATCACTTAAGCGGAAAAAGTAAAACATTCGCGTTCGAGGTCAACAGCAGTCATTACTGTGGCAGCTTGAGCTCAATATTTTCGTTCTGTCGAAACCTTTCTCCCTTTTTATACACGATCGCGGCGATCGTGCCATAGAATTCCATGCTTTCGTGCTGAAAAATGCTGATGATCATGATTTCTTGGCATCTCCTTTGAAACGGGGCGGCGGCAAATAGTCACCTAGTCTGCTTGAGTTAATCAGCTACGCTTTTCATTCTAGCATTTTTGTATACATCTCCTTAACCTTTTTTCTCTTCCTCAAAACTTCTCTATAGACCTTGTACCACTACGTGTGCCTGTTAAGGATCCGGTCGTGTCAATCTCCTCTCTGCTCTTTCTCCCCCAATTCTCCAAACGTCTCTTGCTTATTTCGACTTCTGACCGGTTGATGCATCCGTCCACTTGAAATCCAAGCACTTCTGGCAAGTGTACGTTACCTACGGGTCTCACTGGGTGAATACCGTCGCATTGCATTAGGATGTACTCAGTGGTCTCCGGATTTTTGCTGCAGCAGACACATGCCTATCTTGCTGCAAGTGTTTGCTCCGGAACGTTTTTGTCCTTAGGCAACCAGCTCGAGCCTCAGATAGCAAGTGTTATCGTACAGACTTTCTCTACAAATTTATTTCTTCCCATTCTTGTAAATTTTCATGGTCTCTTTTGTTTCCATTCTTTGCATCCAATTTACTTTCTTTTTGGTGACATTACACTTTCAATTACCCTGTACCTGATTGCCAACTTTCTTGACCTCTTCCTCCAATATGTGTCCACGCTCTTCAGGTACAGATACTTGTGCACTTTAGCCGGCCATTTATTTTCAACCATGTTCCTCACTCTTTCTTCAAAACTAGTATTGCTCTGCACTTCTCTGACTTCAGAAGATGCCCAACCCATGTCACCCTGCACTGCCCCATTTGTGGTTTTACCGTGGGCTCCCAAAGCCAACCGGCTACCGATCTTTGTGAACTTCCAACCCTGACAAGATTTCCCGTTTTTAAGCACAGAATGACATTTACGAACGTTAGCGCTGGCACCATTACTCCTGTCCAGATTACACGCACCACCTATTTATTGTGGCCCCAAAGTTTCTTATTCCCTTATGCCCCTTAAGGCCCCTCGATAATTTGAAAGTACCGACACTCTCCTCCCCGCGGCGCTTTGCTCCTCAATTCTCCTCGCCCGCCGGCTGCGCGCGCTCCGCACGACACGCTTTTTCTCATGGGCTCCCGCCTACGGGCCGCAGCATTCTATGGAGGCGCGTTATTTTGGGCCAGCTGCGCGCCCAGTGGTGTTGAAAATTTTGAGAAACGCTGATAACAGCGTCGATAATGCTGAAGGTAGCGTTTATGAGGAGGCCGTTTTTTTTTTCTTAAAGCCGTATGAACGGGGTATACGGGGTAAAAGGAGCTTTGAGGCGAGTTCTCTACTCCAGACAATTTTTTTTGCCATATGATGAGATGCTTTACTTTGTGCGTCCGATCTAGTATTGCTGGTGGCACATCCCTCTGCGTGTGGCTTAAGCGAAAGCCTTAGATATCTGTTTCAAGGTCGCGTTGTGAAGTATAGAAAATATCACGTGATTTAAGGAAGGCCGGAAGCAAACCAAAGCATGCCCAGCCGTGTATAAGAGATGATTACTGATTAGCAAAGTTAATTCATGATTGATTAGTGATTGTATTAAGATGGATTAAGGTGTATCAAGGAGAATTAAGGTCGATGAAGGTAGATTAAAGTGCACTAAGGAGGATTATGGTGGATTAGGGTGGATTAAGGTGGATGAAGGACAAACTAAGGAGAATTAAGGTAGATTAGGGTGGATTAGATGAAATACATTGCAGGGCTAAACATTGCCTGCAAAATATTCTCTGTATTACTACATCATGACCACAGACATGATTGATTGCTCAGCCTTCGTAATCAAAGCGCATTGGTGCAATGATTTCGGCTCGTGTTAAATCTATGGAGAAAGTTTCCCCACAGAACAAAACCGCATAAAGGTGGTTTTAAAACATTCGCTATTAAAGCGAAGATTCCCGGCCTCCGCGTAGATGTCGATGTCAACAGCAAGCGTGCGCGATCATGTGAACATCCCCTGCACATTGCCTGTATCCGTGAGAAAACCAACTAATAATCGTCGCCCACTCATGCGTGCGTGGAAGTGCAGTTCAAAGCAAATTCCAAAACTCCAAGGTGTCCTTAGTATCCCCTAAAAGACCCGAGTGCGAAAGCCTTGTAAAACCTACTCTAATTCACCTTAATCCACCTCCATCAACCCTATAGTCTACCTTGAATCTACCATAATCCACCTTAATCCAACCTAATCGGTCTTAATCCTCCTTCATCAACTCTAATTCACCTTAATCTACCCTAATCCTCCTTCATCCACCCTAATCCTCCTTAAAACGCCTTAATCCTTGTTCATGCACCTTAATCATCCTTTATGCACCCTAATCCCCTTAATCCACCCTAATCCTATTTAATGTACCCTAATCGGTCTTAATACTATTTCATTAACTCTAATTCACATTAATCCACCCTAATCTTTCTTCATCCACCTTAATCAACCCTAATCCTCCTTAAACCTTAATCCTTGTTCATGCGCCTTAATACACCTAATACACCCTAATCAACCTTAATCATCCCTAATCCATCTTAATTCAATCCCTAATGAATCATTAACTTGGCTAATCATTAATTTCTTACACACGGCTTGACATGCTTTGGGTCGCTTCTGGCCTTCCTGGGTCACGTGTTATTTTCTGTTCACAACGCGACCTTGAAACAGATATCTAAAGGTTCTCGCCTTAAAGCTTCAAAAAACGCAAAGTAGACTAGCTAGCGCTCATCACCTGCAATACCACGGGTATACTTGCCACTAATTTTTTCAGGGCCTGCATTCATTGTAAGACTGACACACACATATCGACGTAAGCTTAAAATAATAGCTCCTCTACAAGCTGCTATTTGGATTTTCAGTAAAACAGGCAGCATCCTAACTAACGAAAAGTGCGATCGAGAGGCTGTATCATCGCGCAGAATTGTTCCCAGCGGAAAACAACCTATAGTGCTGCATTTCCGACTGAATAACAACCGTTGACGACGTGGGAGGTGATGGAGTCCCAGCAGAATATTAAGCATACCGAGGACAACCCCATTTTTATGCAACGTACAAATTGCCGCAGCAAAAACGCTGGTGAGCAGACTGAAAGAATTTAAGAAATGCAGCACTAGAGGATGCTTTGATGCAAGCAATAAGAAAGACGCCTCACCTCGCAAACAACACTGTTCTTTGTCGGAACAAAGTTCTTTCGGTCAATGTCATGCAGCCACTGCTTCCTGAGCAAGCCGTCACTCTTTCCTTGTGGTATCATAAAAACTACAAAGCCATCTTCAGGCATAGGCATATAGCGCTAGCACAGAGAGCAGGAAACACAGCAAACAACGTTCGCTACGCCGAGCTAAAGCGCCGAGCCAGCCGAGTTGAGGAGAAAAATGGCGCGGACAAAAAAGAAAGAAAAACAAGCAAAACGCAAGAAACGTGCGTTTCCAAGGGCAACGGCAGGGAGACCAATCGTCGTGCAGAAAAACGTGAGCAAGACCGCTTCCCGCAGGGGGGACGCGCAAGGTGCGAGGTGGAGGCGAGGAGGTCGCGCGGCAGCGGCAGAGTTCAAAGAGTGGCGGTACTTTCAGATTATCAAGGGAATTTAATCCCCCTTATCCCGTAGCGCCCCTAGCGGCAGAGCCCGAAAATACGAACACGGAAGGAACCGGTTTACGGGCGCCGTTGAGAGACCTGTCTATTGTTCCACCATGGCGATAATTAATTCACGTGTAGGCGTTATTAGATTCGTCGGACGATCCTACCGCTGTCAACCAGATGTAGGACTCATCGGACTATCTCGCCGCTGCCACCATTTGAAGGAGATGAAGGTCGTAGACAGGAACTCGGTGAACAGGATTTATTTACATATTAACAGTTTAAGCAAGATACATTGGCAGTCTAGCGCGACTCCCATATGGAGCCCGCAAGACTAACATACAGCAAACAGTTTACGAGCACACAGCTCACTACTACATTTCGAGCATGACAGAGCACTCAGCTCCCGACAACGAGCACGACACGAGCACACTCTAGCAGCCGGCAAACGCTGCTTATAAGCTCTCCGCTTGACGTCATAGTTCGACGTCATCGTTCGGCGTGGACGGAGCACGAATGGTCGGGAATGTTCGTCCAATCATTGTAAACTTGCCGCCGCCCCGCAGTATGGCTCACACACACTAATGCGCACAAGTTCGAGCCCATACACACAAAGGCTCCGGAGTCGACGACCGAGGGCTTCGTAGAACTGTGCTCCGTCTCGGGTGGCGCGGCGGAGTACCACATTCCTGAGCTGACCGCGCGCCACGTGGCTGCCGGTCATCCGCAGTTCTCGGAAGGGCTCCCTGTCTGGTGGGCTTGGAACACGTGCAGCGGGCTGAAAGCTGGCACGTTGCCACCCCGTACGGCCATTCCTAACAGCGTGCGTACAGAAGACATTCAGAAATGCATCTTAACTTGAAGCCCACAGTTGACTTGGTTTAAATGACTCCTGTCGTGAACGCACCAGAATAAACGCAATGTGCGTCTTAGGCGCGTTCACATCTGGCGTCATTTATATCAAGTCAAGCATGGGTTTCAATTTAAGATGAATTTCTGAATACGGGGGTAACTCACGTGCGATCACGATTGCAACTTCGCTTACGGTTTTTCACTATTGTTTCTGCCTTGCATTTTCAGTAAGCATCAGAGGCCGCATCCACATAGCTTTTTGTTCATAAGTGCTATTTGAAATTGAATGGCCGCATTCGCTAATATGCCCAGCACCACAATAGACGAGGCAACCTAAAGTTTGCCCGCGCGGCACCAGCGCCGAATGCTCCCCTAGCGGACCGATGGAAGTTTCGAGGGTCGTCGCTGCGCGAGCGCGCGCCCGTGATCTGTTCGGCGGGAGCGCTCGCGCTGGCTCGGGCGCGTTGTTTTTGCGATGGCGAGTGCGACCTCATCAGCAAGGAAAGGTGGCACGCAATACTGCTGTATTGTTGATTGCCATAACAGCCTCGAAAACACGAAAGGTCGAACGCCGCCCGTGAAATTCTACAGATTTCCGGGGAAGTGGTACGAGAAGGTCAGACGACAAGCATGGATAATTGCAGTGCGCCGAGTCAAGTAAGCACCATACTTTCGTATTCGCGTGCAATATCGCGGCTGCTCGATGAAACGGAATAGTGATATGCCTGTTTTTAGCGCCCAACCGTTTGTTTAGTCATGCCGCGTTGTTGAATTGTGTTGACATCCGCTGCTTGTTAGCGGTAAATGCATGCGTGTTGCGACGCTGAGCTTGACGACGCGAGCTCGATTCCCGGCCACAGCGGCCGCATTTCGATAGGGGCGAAGTGCAAGAACGCCCTTGTTACCGCGTGCTTTGATTTTTGTGCACGTTAAAGAACCCCCGGAGGTAATAAGTATTCCTGAGACTAACCGTTACAGCGTGCCTCATAATGATTTAGTGGTTTTGCATGGTTTTGGCAGTTAAAACCCCCGAATTTGATTCTACTGTGCCTTCACTCGCCATCGGCATGGACGAGCTTTAGAGAATTATTTCCATTTTCCAAACGCTGCAACTTAATTTACTAGTTGTGCAGGTAACGAAGGGGGACGCGCGCTAGTTTTGTCTGATAGCAGACAGCATTTAATGCAAGCCGCGGTCGTCGCGTGCGTCGGTAAGCGGCAGATCGGAAAGCAGCCGATCGAGACGTGCGCGTTATGTTTGTTGTTTGGCCATGCTTTCTAAGTTCACAATATCCAAGCTTGCTTTAAGGCAATTACCACCTTGCACATTCTTGCTGATTCACTCTTCCTGCCAAAAACCTTCGTTTCCTGTAGTAGCCGGCCATCGGTGCAAGCTTACTTTAGCTGTTCGCCCGACGAGGCACTAGATTTGCTTTGGTGAGGCATGTATCTCTAATGCTTGCGCTCGTGCTGTTGGTCCCAAGGCCTGTTAACGTGGTCTGGGTTCATTTCGCGGAGCAGTCTGTACGAGCCGATCCTCATTAGCAGTGAAAACGCACCTTGCTGATTAATGCGATGAGTTGCAATGACTCCAACATCTGCATTGAATAAGGCGTGATATACACTAAATATTTATTGCAGCATGATTCAAAGCAATATGCGCCTATGTAGTATTTAAATTGTTAATTTTGAGCAGATGTGTGTTTTGGCTGTTGTGTTCTAGGATTTCGTGTATCCTGGGAAGGAAACTGCTTTAGTGTTCTGGTGAAGCAGCGTACTGACCAGGACAAGGCAGACACACACATAAATACAAGACACTCGCTGTGCTTGTGTCTCTCCTATTTGTACTGGTCAGTGCGCTGCTTCACCAACACGGTATGATGATTAATCACCAACTCGCCCAACTTCCCACATTACTGCGTTAGCTTTATAATGCAGTTCTCTTCGTGCCACACAGTAACGTTATTGGGGCAAGAAATAGGCATCACAAGTTACAGGCACTAGCATCTCCAAATCACCATGTATTAAAGGCATGTACAGTTTGCCAAAAACAGCTTAATTTGTGATTTGCCTGAACCTAAGCCTGAGAGTGTATAACGAGCTATAGGCTAGGCCACGTTGTTGAAGGTGGGAAGATGGTCTTTCTCGTTAGTAACGTTCCATGCTCATTTGTGCCTAATACATGTGTTCTTTCTGTGCTCGCAGTGCTGATGACACTCCCTGGGAGCCATCCAAAAGCATGCGAATTTACAAAAACAAGCAGGCTTTGCGAAGCAAAGACATCGATAACGCTTGCCGTTGTTCGCTGACAGCTCCGCGCAAATCAGAACGAACACAAACGTGTAATTTACTAATGCTCCAGCCAAGAAATTTAGCAGCAAAAGGGGGAAGCACAAAATGAGAGCAGCCGTGTGCGCGCACTCAGCTACCGAGGAAACTAACGGCAATCGTCACCGTCCCTCCACATCTCTGCAAGCATGCATGACCGCTTTGTGCCTGCATCATATAGAAATAAAGTGACTAAACTTCTGAACTTGGTGTATACCTCTAAATCGACATCGTATACGATCTTGGACACCTGTGACACGCACTTGACTTTCACTGTCACATCACCGTCCACGATTTGTTGAACGCCGTACACGTGCGGAAGCAGACGCTCCCCTTTCGTGAGGTTGCCGCCACGAAAGAATCTGTCCGCGTCGGCAGCCTTCTTGAAACCGCATTGCAATCTCTGCGTCGCTGTTGCGCAAGCAGGCGATCTGCCGCCGTCGAAAACTGAGCGCCGTGAGAACGAGCAGCGAAGAAACGCGCGGGCGAACCGGTGTAAACAAAGCGGAGACCGCGCTACGGCACGACCGCGCTGCATCACGTTTCCACATTGGGGGCGCTGTCAGGAGGCGCAGTAGCGCCGCCTGGCCATGGTTTTCTCGTCTATAGGCTGTAACCTGCTCTCACTAACCGTTCTACAGGGTAAGAAGCTTTTTTTGTGTGTGTGTACGCGTGAAGGTCGTGTGTACGCGTGAAGGTGTGTGTACGCGTGAAGGTGTGTGTACGCGTCACCTGTACCATCCCCTTCGCATTTGCGTCCGTGTTATTGTGTTTTACGGCAAGCGCAATAATAATGAGACACGTATATATACATTCTTTGGATCGAAATGTTTGGAACCCACTCCGCGAGTGACAAAGCCTCTAGTAGGGCTCCTGCTCTCCGCCTTCCGATCAAGTTCACTAATGTCTATGTTATGGGAACTCAGGCATCGGAGCCAGCAGTCGAAGAAGTGGAAGACAAAGTGACTCGTGCGCGCGAGCGGTGGTTCGAGGCCCGGCTGGCCCCGCCGGCTTCTTGGCCGATCTTCCGTAGTGGGTAAGCGCCACAAATGAGGAACAAGCAAGCAAGCAA
This sequence comes from Dermacentor andersoni, assembly GCF_023375885.2. NCBI lineage: Eukaryota > Metazoa > Arthropoda > Arachnida > Ixodida > Ixodidae > Dermacentor > Dermacentor andersoni. The sequence goes on along the minus strand of NC_092814.1, from coordinate 54,440,264 downwards.
GCGCTATTAGTGGGTGCGAGCCATGACAGAGGTTCATCATCATCATCATCATCGCTCCGGGCACGGCCGGGGGGCCTGCTGGCGTGGACCGAGGGATCGCGCCGTTCCCACATTTGCGCCCGTAACGTAGGGCCCCGGCTGCGTTCCGGGACGGACCATGATCGTGGGGAAGGCAGGCGGCGTCCGTTACACGGCCAGTAGCGACGCCTGCCTGGCCTGGTGCGTGACTATCTCCGCGGTGCGAGCTGCAGCTCTGGCGTTCGCTGAAGAGCGTTTCCGCCGGCTCCTCTGTCACGGTCATCGGGTCCGACACGGGACACTGAGGCGGAACGGTCTCCTATGCGCTGCTGAACCTTCCGGCGCCACCGTTGGAGAAGGGACCTGCCGGCGCGGTTACTGCATCAACGCGACAAGTTGTCGAAGCACGGAGACCACGCGTGGCTGCAAACCCGACGACGCGGCCGCGTCCAGCGACTCGGCGACGTCGGAGAGCGACGATGACTGGACCGTCGACGGTAAGGGAACCGCCAAGGCACGCAAAGAAAGGCAAGCTGTCGAAGAAAACGGCTGGGAAGAACCGCTTGTCGGGTAGCGAAGCCGAGAACAAGAGCGGCGCGTCGTCCTCGTCCGAGCAGGGCGAAGTCTCGGACTCTGACAGCGGTTCCTCGGCGCCGGCCGGCGGCAGTGGCAGCGAAGACAACGATGACGACGATTCCGAAGAGGTGTTCGACGACGGCTACGACGAGAACCTCATGGGCGCTTGAGGTCTGTTGCCAAGGGTAGTCGAAGCGGCACCGTTCGAGCGACGATCATCATCATCATCTGCGACCTTCCCCTCTTGTTAGCTGCGTGCTGCGGTGCCGTGTTTTCTCTGTGCGGTGGAATGGCAGTGAGCGGGCGGCTGCTATTTCCAGCGACCTGCTGCGTGCACTCGTCAGAACGAGGTCGAGGAGGAAGACCGGACCAGGTGTGCCCCGGGAATGGTTTAGGGCGTTCTGGTTCCAGCCAGACCTCGACAACTCGGAGGCTCCACCACCGGGTCTGCCACATCTTCGCGAAGCCTACGTCCGTGAAGCCAACCAGGTTTAGGGCCTTCGGGTTCCTTGAAGACCTTGCAAGGTTTGCCCGCCGCCGGGGGTGCGGTGCCGTCGCTGCAAGCCGCCGTGGGCCAGTGCCATCATCGCCTTCGCAGAAGGAGGGGCAGTATGGGAACTCCGGCATCGGAGGCAGCAGTCGAAGAAGTGGAGGAGAAAGTGACTCGTGAGCGCAAGTGGTTGTGTGACGCTCGGCTGGGCACTCTTGGGCGCCCAGCCGAGCCTGGGGCCTGCTGGCGTGGACTGGGGCCTGCTGACGTGGACTGAAGGATCGCGCCGTTCCCACACTGTATATGCATCGATCTCAACCTCTGGATCCTTAATGCAGTGAATTGTACAGTGCTCCAGCACGTAGCCCGCGACGCCACGTCCTGTACCTCTGTCACACATGAAACCATGCGGCTAAAGGTCAGATGGCTTGCAGATTGTCACGGATTCGTAAGAGGGTACATGTACTGGGCATGCCGGAAATACGGCGCTATCTACCAGGTTTTCCGTCACATCATAAAATTATGCAGATCCCACACACTGTGAGAATCGATGTAAGCGAAGCTTTTTGTGCTGTTTGCTTTGACTGACGATAATTAGCGGTGATGTTGACGCCTAAAGCTTAATTTCTTCAACGTTTAGTCTAACACGAGAGTGGTGAGTTGATGTTAAACGTTACCTTGCGTGCACCACTGCTGTTTGTCTGGGTAGTACACAGAACACACAGGTAGAGGTGTTTGTTTGCGGTGTTGTGCGCCATATTTAATAACCTCCGAGAGAGTTGAGCATAGTCATTGCCTCACATAGCACATCGCATTGTGGCAGAAGTATTGAACTCGAATTAGATTATGGGGCTGTACGTGCCAAAACCAGAATCGGATTATGACGCACTCCGTAGTGGCGGACTCCGGATTAATTTTGACACCGTGATGTTATTTAACGTGCCCCAATATCTAAGTCCACGTGCGTTTTCTATTTCGCCCCCGTCGAAATGCGGCTTCCGCGGTTGGGATCCAATCCACGGCCTCTAGCAATGTCATAGCCGCAAAGCTAACGCGGCAGGCACAGATGTGTTGATTTGACGGTCGACCGCTTTCGTAGTGTCGCCTGGACCCTGCGGTGCGCTTTAATTAATGCGGCCTTGCTTTTGCACGCCATGCGTAGTTTGTACGCTTGACATATTTGCATGGGGTTTGTTTTTCAGAAATCGCAGCAACGTACTGTACCGTACCTTGAACTTAAGCTTATCCAGTTTCCCCGCAACCGCCGTCGTATAGTAGTAGAATTTGCTTGCTTTCTCACGTCACCTTCCCCCCTCCCTTATATGGGAACTGCCTCTTCTCCACCCTACAGTTCTATCTACGTCCCCTCTGAACTCGCACCTTAGTAGAAATGGAAGCGCTGCAGTTTCTGCAATGCTTTTGAGGGTAGTCACGGATAATTACGGCTGGCGACGGCCAGGGAGCTCCAGAGGGTATTGTGCACATTCGACGCGGTCGGGTGAAAACGAGTTTCTATAGCGTCGCCTTTCCTCTCTGACTCGCTCCGGTCATGTATGCACACGCTGCACATACATGACCGCGTGAATACGCGGTCATGTATGCACACGCGCCGTTGCAGTTACCGCCGTCGTGCTGTCCTGGTATCAACGGCGCATACTGGCGCAGCCATAATTTTTTTTTTTTTTTCGAGGTAGGGCGGGGGTTGCTTGCACTTGACTAAGGGAAGTGGGGTGAGGAGGGTGAGCGGGCAGCTGTTTTATGTCGTTTAATGCCATATCCTGGTAGAAAGAAATTTCGAATAACGGGGACACATGCCCAGTGTGCCCCCCCCCCCCTCTCCTCGCGGCTTTATTAGCTCCAGTCAGCGCATACGCGGCCCCAGCGCGTGGAGGGTTAGGAAGCTTCCAGGGATGGGCAGACTGCAAAAATGACTAAGCCAAGTGGACGCAACGTCACGCTTTGCTCAATCGGCCTTGCCGGAGCCACGGCAGTTCTGGCTTCCGCTGTTAGCGTGAGCGTGGCGCACACATACGTTAGCGTTCCTGCTGAGGAGGTGTGTGCATACACTAGTCTGGGGGGGGATAGTAAACGTCAAGCTAAATTTAGCATGACGTTTACTATCCGCCGTTTACTATCGTGTTAGAACACCGTGTGAGGACCTCGAGCGCAACCCTTCTTGCTATCGTTTTCAATGCTTCACCTTCAGGCGAAACTGTCAACATTTATAATTTCGTCAACAACCGTGGTTTTGTCAGAACGAGAAAGAAACCACGACCATAACATAGGAGGCTATGCCCCCGCGGATACAATAACATAGACGAATGCCTGCGGCTTGACGGCACCGGGCTGAAACTTTATCCTTCGTATCCCCTCCTCAATCCTCGTTTTTCAGCATCACGGCAAAAGCCGAAGTGCAACGAAATAAAATTCGTCAAGAAAAAAGGAATAAATTGTAAAGAGCACTCGGATTGTATGCAAGGTACATCCTGCTCTCGATTTGCGCTGAGCTCATGGACAGGCAAATGACACGTACACGCTCCAGCTCGCTCTAAACGACAAATGATCCACTCGAACTGAAGAAAGATTTAGAAGCTTTTTGCATAAAAGTACACCTATTAAAATCTTATGCGCACGATAACATTGGCTGGCAAGGTATCTCGCGATATCTAGCATAACTGCACCGATGAAGCTACGCCGGCTTCACTGTTTAGTCAATCAGTGCGTTTCATGCGCTATATGAGTGCAACACAAGGCGCCAAGAGAGCGGCGCGACAGACGGAAAGAGAAAGCCAGAGAGCCGCGCTTTCAACAACATAACGCACTACATCGCATATCGCAGCTCTTCGAAGAGGCGCAAACTTCGCAAAACCATAACCTCACACAGAGTCATATCGTATAAACGAAGTGAAAGCAGGAAAAGCACGTGTGTGCGCACGTATAGAAGTCAGCGGGATCACGAGAAGCCGGCTGCATGTTCAGAAATGATGGCACGAAACAAACAAAAGAAAAACACGTCACTTTGAATTTTAGGCGCCAAAAATTGATGTAAATGTGGCCAATAAATCTGCAGCTAGCAGACGAATGCGGTCGAAGGAAAAATGCCAGGAGCACTAACTCGTTACCGCCAGTCACGTATGTGACACGCACAACGGAAACTCAGCACCGGGAAACAAAATGTTATTTTACCTGCCATACGCTTGTGTTGTGCGCGTCGGCCTCGCTCCTTGGTGTCGCTTTAACCTTTTATTGTAAACTTGTATTTGAAAGGACGTTGTTATTGAACGTGGTAAAGAGGCGAGCGTAACGTGGAAGGCAGTGGGAAAATAAACGTCACATTTTATAATGCACTACTTATTATTTCTCGTAGGCGCTCCGCAAAGGCAATAAATAATGTGCAAAATTCTGACCAATGGCTAGCCTCGCTGTCCGACGCATCTCTGCCCCACCGCCATTTTACCCCACCCAAGGCTCCGTGGAGGACTGTTATTTTCTTGTTATATTTATACCTAGTATTTATTCATAGATATTTATATTTCAGCCTGATCTGGAATGGTTTACTGAGAAGAAAGGCAGAGCTAGCCAAAATGCAGTCTATTAGAGCTCCAGGACAGTTTTCAGCGAGGTGAAACGAAAATTCACAAACTTTGGGCATGTGTTTACTGTACGAGTCCGTAGAAATCTTCTCATCGACTAAGGGCTGAACAAAAACGGGGTGGGTTCCATAAAGAACCCGCCGTTGGACCAAACTGCGTTCAAGCTGGAACTGATGGAACTGGAGAATATTGTCGCCAACACGGTTTACCTCAAGGCCAGGGAAGGTTGGTGTTTTCGTATCCGTAAGGCCAGGTGCATGTACTGTGCACGTTCGCTCGTGATGGTGGCGGCTGCGTGCGAAATGCCGGCTCTGTGCGGCCTTTCGCACCGACATCGGCCAGTTTGCCGTCCGGCCTCTCGTAGCGACCAGTATCCAAAAGCGACTTGATCGTGCGGCGGGAGCCTGGCAATTCATAGCTGCACGGCTGCTTCGCGCAGTCGGAAATGCTGATCCGCCGCGCGCTCGGCGTGGCCCTTAACGCGCCGGTCTGCATTGCGCGCTGAAAACTCTTGTGCCTCCGTTTACGTTAGGAACCCGCCACAAAGTTCAGGGCCTTAAACGTCTGCGTTTTCTGGCCCTGTGCTTCGTGCGCCCCGAATCTAACGTGGCCAGCAAAAAGCGAGGTTCGACCACGGCCGGCCATTTCGGTGATCAGAGCTACGGAGAATATTCCGCATCTGCTGCTGTGATTTCCACTCGAAGAGCGACGATGTAGTAAGAGACGTGTATGTTTCCAGCGATTGCACCGTTCGCTTTTCGCCATTCAATGCTGCAGTCTGGACTTCGGTAACGCTGGTGGTACAGTTGTGCGTATCTCAAGACTCTACCGGCGACAACATTTTTCCTGTTGCGCGATGTGTACAAACGCGGGAATGAATTCCTGCGGTACAAGCGCACGTGGCTTCGATTAATCTTGCCCAAGGCGAGCGCGAACGAAAATATTGCAGGCATCATTTGTGTGCATGTTAACGTTGCAGCATAAGTGTAATGATAATATGGAAAGCATGTTACTGTGTTTGCTGACGCCTACCCGGGGTTGCATGGTGAAGTTTTGTGAAGAACTGATGCGTGTTCTAACCCAACAGGTGGTGCAGACTCAAACAAAGGCAAAAGCAAAAAATGGAAGAAGATACTGCAGTTTCCGCACATTTCACAGTGCGTATATCTCAAGGACAAAGTTGGTAAGCAGTTTTGACTTCATGATTTTGATCGTTGGAACTAGCTTTTGCGTTACTCTGATTTTATATTACCCAGTATTTTGTGTAAGTGGTGTTGTGAGCATGTGCTTGTATACATGGTTGGCTATACTTGTTGCCCGAGTGCTGTGTTTAAGTCTCATGAACAGTTTTCACTTCACTGTATGTTCTTTGGCAATACTTGTTGATTGGAAGTGTTCTGTATTCATGTGATTGCTTTCTCATTAGCCCTTTGTTTACTGTTGTGCAGTAGTGTAAATATGTATTATAGAAGTGCATTGCGACTGCAGCTGTGCCAACACGGTGGTGTCATAATTCCTGGCTTTTTCATTACTTTGTTTATATATATGTATTTAGTGTAAGACAGTCACTAGCTTTCACATTTAATTTTTCATTGCTGCACACATCTTGGCAATGGCAATTTGCATCACTTTTAAAACATCTGGTTATGTGATTTTTCATTATGTCAAAAGTAATTAGTAATGAATTGTCTTACAAATTTGCTTACATTTATTTTCCTGGCTCTAAAAGGCGTGCACTGTTAGTCAGGCTTGTATGAAATGTGGTTTTCTGGTTGCACATGCAAGAAAAATGTAATGCAGGAAAAAATATATACTTTGTATTGCATGGACTGCAATAGTATATACATATAAAATGCAGAAAATGTGGCAACAGAGTTCACATTGTCTGAGTTGTACGACTTTGTTCAGATGAATACTGTTATGTATTGACAGTGCTTTTGAGGAGAGTAGGGCTCATATCTTGTCTTCTCTGCTCGTATTTGCTTGTATAATTGCTTGTATTTGTTCCTCTAAGTCCAAAGCATCAATCCATAGCAGATTTTTAACCTGATTCACTCAGCGTCTCATCCAGTTCATGATTGGAGGGTGCCTTGGTTGCATCCTTGTTAGCAATCATGAACAACCACTAAAAGTTATGTAATAAACGAATTGTGAGTACAGCCTTACAAGCGTAGACTGAAGCTTGTGTTTAATTATCCACAATGCAGTTTCCTCATCTTTCATGAACAGCCACAAAAGTAATAGAAGTCTTATAATTGCAAACTGAAGCTAGTGTTTATTTATCCGTAAAGCAGCTTCCTCATCTTTCTTCGTCTACATTTGCCAATTCAACATGTTTTAGTTCTTGTCATGCCTTCTTGTGGTTTTGTCTGCCTCATACTTGCAGGCGTCATCATGGAAAAGCAAGCATTGTATAAGCATGTGACAAGAACTAAGACTTTAATATGCATTATATTGGTCCACCTTCTGTTAAAACACTTCTTTTTGTTTTTCTGACATTGTTGAACCCTTGAAATATTAGTAAATGTGAGTTTTGTCAATTCTGCATGCTGTCCTTGTGACAGTGACGAGCATCAAGGCTTGCTTTGACAGACTAATTTAGATTGTTCGATGGGGAGAACAAGCCATTAGGAGTTACAGTAGTCTTGCAAGGTGCTGAACATCTAGGGGCACACTTCTGTTAATGTTCCATCTCATTCAAAAGTTGCTCTGCTTTCTTCAACAGCTAGGTCAAGTGGTGCACATGTAAACAGCAACCTAGCATCATGTGATTCTAGGATGCCACTGTCACCAAGCACAATCATGCCATACACATTATAAGGTCACCTGAGTTCTGTATATGCATCTGAGTTTGTGTGAAAAGCTTGGAAAGGATTCTGTGAAGATAACGGAAAAGTTTGTGTAGTAGGGAACAGGTGAAGTTTACAGTATGGCACACTGGGACATCCAGTTAATAGATTTTGGAAGGATCTCTTAATAATTGAATTAGGACAAAATTGGCTTCGAAATTGCGTTTCAGGACTCCTCGAAGAGCCAAGATATCCTGTCCAAGGACTGTGCATTCCATGAGTTTCCAGCAAGTGTTCTCCTCATGATATCATTGCCCCAGACATTTCGAATGGTTTTGTGGATGTACAGCAACGTTATTGAGTTCTTAGCAAAAATGATGCCAAGCAGCATTTTGTTAGCTGGGAGAGGCGAGGTTTTATTGGTGTGTCATTTGTTTATTTCTTCGAGGGGAGGGGGGATTTGAAAACCAAAAGGCAGTGGCATTTAAACTGGCATATTATTTTGTAATTTTTGTAACACAGAGTGCTTTGACGTCACTCCATCCAACTGTATAGTGTGGCCACTAGGAATGCATCTGACTTGGTCTTATAAATTTGGTCATTACCGAGAGTTTAGTCAAATAATGTAAAATGAACAAAGTGGCATGTGTATATGATGTGTGCTTGTATGCAAGAGAATATTACATCACCTTTAGCATTAATATGGTGCAGGATCATGGAAAAGTGACCAAATGTGTTAGTCATTAAAGTTAATATTTGTGAATCACTTTTGTATGCATTGCCTGTGTTTCCATCTCATTGATGGTGGCTCATTTGAAGAAAACAAAATTTTTTTAAGACACATTGATATAAGGGTAAGCGATCATACTGATTTGATACTCAAGAACCGGGCACAAAGATAGCTTTCATTTTTTCAGTCGCTGACAACATGATTGGTGGACATGACTTGTAATCTTCAGAGCTAACAAGTGCTTAAGTTTGTGTGCTGCTTGAGCAGAAAGAAGGCACCTGCTGCTGGTTTTTTTCTAAAGTATTTGTTGACCTGCTTGGTGCCACTGAAAAGCTGTGACAATTACCACCAAGGTTGATCGTTGGGTCAGTTGGTATTGCATTTTTAAAGTACTTTTCAGCATGTTTGACAGGGACAAAAAAGTGGACACACACAGTGCTGTCAATTTATGACTTCAACATATGTAAGCACACATGGTCTTCAAAGCTATTACCACTACGCTTAGGTGACAGTCTTTATTTGTCAGGCTCCTATGAGTCTGACAGTGCATTGCACACTGATGTATGTTTACTAGCATCAAAAGAGTATGTCGGACTTCCAGCGAGACTTGCATCTTTTGCTGCTGCCAGTGTCTTGAGCAGCTTTCATTGCTCATGTTTGTTGGCTGATCAAAGTGTGGCCCATGGCATTCTTTTGAATACTGATTCATCTGCAACACTTGGACTGACCTTTTATCTACATGGTATTTTTTATTTCTATCATGGCTTTGCCATTATTCACTTTTTAGGAGTGACAGGAGAGTTTTTTTCTGACATTTATTCCACCACAGAGTTGTGTTGTGTTTTAGTTTCGCATGAAGCAGGCAGTATGAAAGGCACATAAACTTGTTTAGAACTGCTGTCTTTTCTTGCATTAAATGTAAGCATGGCATTAAGAATTATACCGGTGTCGTACGGCCACTTTCGATCACAATTGAGCCCGACCCGGATCGAAATTCTCAACTGCGATTGGCTCCCTTCTGCAGATCGAGTAAAGAAGCCAATCGCGACCGAAAATTTCAACCCGGATTGGGCTTGATCACGATGAAAAGTGGTCGTGCGACATCGGTATTATAATCCTTTGGCTCGGAGATCACATTCATAAGGGTAGCATTTGGAGACTGTATCTTCCAGCTGTGCTACCCCATGGCCATCATGTACATTAAAATTATTGTTTGCTGTGGTCAGTTTAAAATGACTAAACGACTGATTCCATGCTGGTGGTCTCACGGTATCACAAGCCACTTGAACATACACATAGCATGAATCTGCTCACAAATGGAGCATCTGGGTATAGTGGCTCTAGGCCACATCATACCAATGGGAGCTGAGCGTATCCATGCTTATTTGTGTGGCTTTAAGGTATCTGACTATCCCTTGCACCTTCAGTCATTCTTTGTATCCGCTTCACTTTCTCCTATGACGCACATGAGACAAAAACAAAAAGCCACAGGAAGGTGAAGGCACGAAGCAAATCCATTCCTAGAGAACAAAGTGAATGGATAAAACTTGTTTTGGCCTACATGGGCATGCTGCGTATTGCTTCTGTGTGTACATCAGAACACTGTCTGTGATGGTAGCAGTACTCGCCAAACATTGCAGGCTTACTCATGTTGCACTGTATTTTGCATCTCTGTGCTACAGCGTGAAGACAGATGGCCAAAGCGGCCATGCTTTATTTAAGATCAAATTAAAATACGCTAGCAACATTATGCACTGACACTTTGTCAAGGATACCCATTCATACCCCGTCAACACAGATATATCAATTTTGAAATTTTGTGTCGGAACTCGTGTTGAATAAAATGAAAAGAGATTAAAGGCATGTGCAGTAATATGCAGTGTGTCATTCGAGTGGTTTAGTCAAATGTAGTATTAGTCCACCTTTCTCAGTGTTGATTTCCTCAGGTAGCTACAATATGAAAGAATGGGTTTTGTAAATGTAACCTGATTGTGTTGACTTGGAATGAAGTATGAAATATTGTCTCATGTATAGTTACTTGCAAATCATACCTCTGCCATCTTCACATATTTAGTAAAAGGAATGAACTGCAAGATGCCACGCTATAATTAACACTTATTTACTTCAGCTGTTTTGTGGCGAGCAAACATGTTTGAACGTTGGGCTTGTTTTGATTTCGTGTATCTATGGTAACACGTCTCCATTGGCTCACACGGTTAGGCACCCTTTTATCATGATGCAACCTCAACAAAGGGCACATTTTGTTGCATAAACTTTGTGTTTGAGGGATATGACAAAGCAAAAGCCTAATGGATGAGTAGTTGTGAGTGGAAGGTGAAATGTTGGAGCAGCAGTCCCCAGTTCAACATGTACTGCCATGTTCCCTGGCAACATTAAGTGAAGCTTAGCTGTTGTCTCACTAAACCGCTTTGACAAAATTGTCGCAGCATGTGAATATGCATTCCTATGCATTTAACCGAACAAAGTGGGCTACAGCAAGCTCAGTTAAAGCGCACTTTTAAATTACTTTTCAGTGAGATAACGTACACTGCCTTGATTCTCATTGCTGTGGCACTTGAAAACCAACCTGCACTATGCAACTTACTATTCGGTGATTGGAAAGTCACACATTTCATCTCATTGCAACTATGCATGCCGAAGGTACTGTATCAGCAAGAATACAAAATTACTGATACTGAAAGGGCAGAAATGTTGCAATTATGTGTATTAACATTCCTGGTAATAATTTTCTGTTTATTACACTATGTACATGCAAGGTGCCACATTGCCTCTTCGGTGGCGAGTAGTTAAGAGTAATCTTTACCGTAGAATTCTCTATGTAAATGCATGCGAACTCATATATAGGGCATTTACAGAATTTAGATTAGGTTTGTTGCATCGGGAAGCAAAAAAAGAAATGAAAATCCACCAACCGTCAAAAGCAGGTAATTAATTTAGGCCATAAATTTTCAAAAATTTTTATTACCAAAAATCTAAACGCATTTTTTTAAAATTAAGCATCACATTTACAACTTTGTAACTCTGCAATAAATAACTATATCGGTATTCTGACAACTGCTTACATTGGGAGAATTAAATGGATGAAATTGAGGGACAGCAGTGAGATCGAAATGTACTGCTTCAGAAGATGCTGTGCACATGTTGCAAGCAGTTTTCTTTATGCATTTTTACTAAACCTTTGCTGGCACGCAGAACAATAGCTTTACTTTTTTTTTTTACTTTCCATCAAAATAACCTCAACGATATATCCCCTTCAGGCACTGTGTGCACATTTGTGTGCGGCAAGATAGTGCATCCAAGGCAAAAGCATTAGTGAAAATGATGGTATTTAAAACATCTTGAAATCTTCTTAAAACTGTGCTGCAAGGTTTAATAATATGTCCAAATTGTTCTAGCCAAATCATTTCGAAAGTACATGGCTGGATGTTTGCTGTTGGTGTCGGTATGGTTCATGTAGCTAATTCATTTCGTTCATTGTTTTTCACCATGTAGATTTTGCACCAGGCATACTATTCGAATGGTTGGATAGATGCTTGCCAAGTATACTAGACATGTAATAGTTGATATTCTCATATCTGACATTCCTGTAGAGAGTTCTTGCATGGAGTCCACATTCTGTAAGCCTGACAAAACTCACCGAAGAATTGAAAATTCTCAATCCAATCTGCAGTTGTATGCTTTTCGTGATATTGAAGATGAAGAAATATTGTGAAACTAAATTTAGATAGAAATAACTGGCGACTGAAGGGCATGTGCCCAGTCAGCAATGTAGCATGTTGCATGCAAATTCGGATACTTGTGGATAGTCCAGTAACTTTTGATAGTTACCTGCCATGGTTGCCAAGTGGCTTTGGTGTGACGCTGCTAAGCGTGAGGTTGTGGGATCGAATCGCGACCACGGCGGCCACATTTTGATGGGGGCGAAATGCAAGAACACCCGTGTAACCCCAGGTGGTCAAAATTAATCCGGAGCCCCCCACTACAGTGTACCTCATAATCAGGTTGTGGTTTTGGCGCGTAAAAACCCAGAATTTTAACAGTCAATCCAAACATCATGCACCCGAAAACACACATTAAGTTACAATGGGAAAAGGATCTTCTGGGGAGCAGAGAGATAAAAATAACAAAAGAAATGGTAAGAAAGAAAAATCGTCGAGACTCGAGGCTTTGCCATTCTTCAATAGCATTGAGCAACTTGTGTACAGTGATTGCCGAAGCGGCTCCTTGTGCGCTTCTTGTTGTTTCTGTGTGTGTGCGGTACACAAATCTGAAATGCAGGCATGCCACTGTTGAAGAGCACTGCGATGCACTTAGGTCGCCCCTCCCACAGTTTCTAGACTTTTGCTCACTACAGTACAGCAATAGTACAGCAGATCCATTCCACTTGTGTTCTGTTGTCTCGTGACAGGTTGACCCTTTGTACACAAACTTCTCGCAGGAGCTGCCTTTTCTGTGCTGGTGTTCTTTGTAGAGTTATTGAAATGTAGCTGCATGTCATTGTGGTTTGTGCTGCTTTCTGCTTGCAGACATCTCCTACGGGTACATTGTGGAGCAGCAGCCAATTGGCAGACTTCTCTTTCGGCAATACTGCCAGACGAAACCCCATTACTGCAAATGCAACAGCTTCCTAGATGCTGTGGTAAGATTTCTACAAAGGAGTTTGCAGATGCTGGGTTAAAAGTCCATGTTTTGTGTGAATAATGTTGTAATGTAAAAATTTATTACTTTTTGTAGATGTTTTGTAAGGGCTCCTTCTGCATGCTTCTTTTCTTCTTTTATTTGTAGCAACACATATGTGCGCATAAGTATGTTAAATCTGTTGCTGTTATTGCTTTAAGAGCAAGTAAGGTGCGAGGGTGTTAATGTGTGCATCAAGCCCTTCATTGTGTTTTGATATTACTTTAGGACTGTGCTTGCACATTGTGTGATGATGTATGTAGTTACATTATAATCTGTGTAATGCAGGCCTTATTCAAGAAGTTTCATTGAGGTCAATGCTTGCCAGGTTGTAGGGAATGTTGCCCTTGAGAAGGCATTGAGAATATGAGTGATAATGCAATAATGGACAGTGTCAGCTAAACATGTGTAATAATGTTTCTTTGCTAGATGGCTAAATGCTGGGATGATATGTTAAAATCTTTCATTTGAATTGCATATGAGTATCAGTAAAAAAAATCACTCTAGGTACCAAATACTTCCCTACTTAAATAAATAGGCACAGAAGCAAAAGAAGAAGGAATGAATGTAATTTTCACAACTGTACAGCATGTCAGGGGATGGAAGTAAAGAATAAGCATAGGTACATACCTCTTTAAAGCATGTAATACAATTTCTAGGAGAGAAATCAGGTGTAGACTTTCAACTGGCACAGCACATCAAATAGGACAGGTGAAGTGTAACTACAGTTTATGTAAATACAACAATGACCATAATAGGACATGGTAATTTCACATTGCCTTATGCAACTATAAAGATTGGTAGGTTTAAATGTATAATTGAAAATGCTCTTAAATGGACTGAATAATGGCAACGTACGGTTCTGTGACACAAGACACATTGATGATGCAGAATTAGTGGGCTCTCCTTTAACTCTGCATGCAGCCTGAAATAAAGGCATGGTATCATTGGTCATCACAAGCTCTTGTTCAAGAAATTCACTCCTCCGCATGCTTGCTTGTAGCAGCTGCCTCTTTGTGTAACTGTAATACTGCCTACTGCAAGAAATTTGTCTTCTGTCTGTACAGAGGTTGTAGAAATAAGTATATATTTCTGTATTAGTTTGTGTAACAGCTAAGAGCAGTCTTAGAAGTTGTCAGTAAATAGCCGTAACTTACATGGGTGTGTGCCTTGTGCAAAATCTAATAGTCATACTAAGCTTATAGTCCCATCTTAATTTAATACAAATCAAATTGCTAGAATAGGACTGTTTGTGTTTGAAATCTGAAATATATTCAAATACCTTTAGTAAATGAAATCAAGCCTGGATGTAGTATTGAATTTCAAGAGTATTGCAAGATAGTTTGATATGTGCATAATTCAATATGCACCTCCATTTATCTATTACAACTTCCTGTGAGGTGCGTCAAACTGAAGTTTTGATGGTTGCAATTACTGTGTGCACCTGTAATGTCATCCAGAGTGCATGCTACTGTCAGGCATGCCCTTTCTGGTGTGACATACTTGGAGCAGTACAGGACAAGCTAATGCATGACAGTGGGGTATGCCAAGTATGTATCCCGTGGACTTATTTCTCTACATATTGTGCACTACACTCACTGCATGCAGTCATATGCGGTGGCACAAATGCTTACAGGCTAGCAGCTGAGGCTTTGAGCACTGCTAAATAAGGAAAGCATCAAACTGTGAAGTTTTGGTTGTTACAATTACTGTGTGCACCTGTAATGTCATCCAAAGTACATGCTATTGTCAGGCATGCCCTCTGTGGTGTGACATACATAGAGCAGTACAGGACAAGCTAATGCATGACAGTGGGGTATGCCAAGTATGTATCCCGTGGACTTATTTCTCTACATATTGTGCACTACACTCACTGCATGCAGTCACATGGGGTTACACAAATGCTTACAGGCTAGCAGCTGAGGCTTTGAGCACTGCTAAATAAGGAAAGCATCAAACTGTGAAGTTTTGGTTGTTACAATTACTGTGTGCACCTGTAATGTCATCCAAAGTACATGCTATTGTCAGGCATGCCCTCTGTGGTGTGACATACATAGAGCAGTACAGGGCAAGCTAATGCATGACTGGGGTATGCCAAGTATGTATCTCGTGGACTTAGTTCTCTACATATTGTGCACTACGCTCACTGCATGCAGTCACATGGGGTTACACAAATGCTTACAAGCTAACAGCTGAGGCTTTGATCACTGCTAAATAAGGAAAGCATCAAAATGGAGAGAAGGCACCCTAGGCATGAGGTCACTTTCCTTTGTAAGGATATTGCAGCTATAGTCAGCAACTAGTCAAGAATGCTGGAGAGGCTCCTCCGAAATAAGCACAATGCACCTGCCATTTATCTCTCCGCATTTCAAGAAATAGTTTCCTTAGAAATGCCACTGGCACGTAGAGGAAGAGTACTAGCTTTTGAGCATCAATGGGCATGCCAGGGTCATGCATCACATGTACAAAGAGCCAAAGTCACCAAGTGTGGAGATGAAAAAGACAACTTACAGCACAATCGGCTCGTTTGAAAAGGGGTATGAGGAGGAAGATTTCACTGACTTTGTACACACAGTACCTCCCCACCAAAATCTCCTTCCCCCTTCATATGTGGGTGTGCCACTGTGGAGATGTGCCAGGAAGGGCTGAATGGACCAATTGATCCCTTCAGTCACTAGCACCTGCTGCACAAAGAGGATCTAAAAAAAGTGAAGGTGGAGGGACGGTGGTACAAAGGATGAAAAAAGAGAGGGGACTATAGCTAAGATGATTCACTGGTGCATGTTTACACATTCCATTTGAGGGACTTACTGCTGTGTTCTTGATCTGTCGCTGACTGTAGTAATTGTGGTCATGCCATAGATGAGAACAGTGCTCGATCACTAGTCGGTGGCCTACAGCCAGGTCTAAGCAACCAAATAAACCTTCCTGTAGGATGCCTCTCGTGGAGATCCCTGAACATTGCAAGTGCTTAAGGAAACACATCTTGTAGTGCATAGCACTTCATGCTTTTTGATATATAGGGTGCTTTCTTTAGCTGTGCCAAATTTTTAAAAATTGCCTGTGGCAGATAGTACAATTCTAACCGTGAATCTAAATTACTCAATGAGGGGGCCATTATATCTATGAGAAATCGAAATGCTTAATTGAATAATTAACATTATTGCACTAACTAAATTTTAAATTAATTACTTTTTGGCACATATATCAATCTGGATTGTAGCGAGTGAGTTTGCAAGGTGTACCCATTTGGAACGAGCTCTCAGGAGTGCACCAGCTTTGAGATAACAATTTTCAAAGTGTCCCACGATATGCACTGGCTCGTTTAAGAAAACACAGTTTTATGCATTGAAACACAAAAATAACTGGAACACCAATGCATTTTGTAGCACACTTTGAAAATGAATACCTTGAAGCTGGTGCAGTCCTGAGAACTCGTTCCAAACGGATACATCGCCTTGCGAACTCACCCACTATAATTTGTAGACTGAAATATATACTGAAAAGTTATTAATTGAAAACTTAATTAGCATAATTATGCCAATTATTCAACTGAACATTTTTATTTCTTGAAATAATGGCCGCAGCATCAAATAATTTAGATTAACGGTTAGGATTGTGCTATTTACCACATGTAGCTTTTTAAATTTTGGTGCAGCTAAAGAAAACACTGTAATAAATGTGCCTGTGGATGCAGTTGCATATAGGTGCAGAACTCCCCTGTGCTTGATTTACATGGGGTTCTCAAGGAGGTAATTCTAGGAGTGTGCAAATATTAAAAACTTTTGACTAATGAATGGAATAGTCACTCTTTGTTTAGGTCATTAAATTGAATAGTCACTCGAAAACTCGAATATATTTCAAATACTTTTTACATACTTACATTGTTGACTGTACATGATCAACCATTAAATTGAAACAAGAATGCGACAACATTCATCCCATCCGTAGTGAACATAACCTATTAGAGCAAGCCGCGTTGCTCAGACAGCCAGTCTTTTCCGGCTAAACCTGATGACTCACAATAAAATGTTTAGACGGCATTCGGTAGTGGGTGTTATTTCGGTACTGTTTATAGATGCCTTCTCATTTCATTGCAACATACTTTATACAATAGTGGCCCCATCTGCCGCAACAATTCAAACTATACAACAGGCGTTTTTTCCCACTTTGTTATCGCCGCAAACGATTTGCTTGTCTGGTTTGGTCGCGAAAGTGTACGGAGATATTTGGCCCACACCACAGCGTTAATTTTATAAACTTTATATGTTAATGCATGTCCAGGTATGCTCCAAA
This sequence comes from Dermacentor andersoni, assembly GCF_023375885.2. Lineage (NCBI taxonomy): Eukaryota > Metazoa > Arthropoda > Arachnida > Ixodida > Ixodidae > Dermacentor > Dermacentor andersoni. The sequence continues at coordinate 54,423,074 of NC_092814.1, read as the reverse complement.
AAACCCCCCAGTATGCGAAGTTGTTTTTAACGCCCCCATTGTGGTTTTACTAAAGCGTTCTTGATAATGTGCAGTGTAGTGATAGAAAGTTTCCATTGTTGTGAATACCAGGATGGGAGAATTTTTGGTGACAAGGCTGTACATCATACACAAAGTATTAGAAGAATATTCGTTATTCCATTCTATTCATGTCTGGCATTATTCAGTTCATATTTGATTGTTCTTAAAAATTGCTGTTCAGACGTCCCTGCATATTTGCACGGTTTGGTACAGACAACTTCAAGATATCCAGGTTGTAATGGCATTCAGTTATCACTGCATGAATTTATTCAATATAAAGTTATAAAGTGGCGCCACTTTGGCAGTAATTGGGCTTGCAGAAACGTTCTCCTGAAACTTTTAAAGGGAGCATGAAATGATTTTGAAGGTTCTACACGAATGCGTTAGCGTGTCTGGTAGGGAATGTCACCGTGAACATTATGGGTCAGCTTTATGGCCCTGCATAAACACTGCAATTTGTAAACAGATTTTAAGAATTCATATCCCTTCTGGTCAAAGCTTTACTGCTCTGCATTTTGTACCTACTCCATTTATTCTGCGTAGAATGGGCAAACGATGTCACTCTGGCTAGTGTACTACCTCATTGGTTTCTTGTATGTGCTCTTTATGTTTAGTAGAATATGTAGGTGCACACTTTGCTTACCTGTAAAAAAAGTAAAAATACAAATGCAATAAACATAGAGATAGAGAATATGCAAAAATGGCAGGGGGGTTAACCAGTAGTATTGTTTGGTTACATGAGCATAGACAATTACTTCAAAGCATTAGTCAGGAGTGGGACTCCCGCACCAATTGCACCATTTTGATACAAACTCAAATTTCTGCGCCAAACGAAAAATTGACATACATTACGCCACAATGCACCAAAATGACTTTGGCATGTGTGCTCCTATGGTGGCCGCAAACAGCGAGAGGATTCTTTTTTTTTTTCTTTGAAAAAAGTGCAGTTCACATTCCACGCGAAGGCGCCTCCCAAACAGTTTCTTGTAATTTTCGCGCTTATAACATTGGACTTTTCGGCGCTTTCGGCAAGGGGCCGGCACACGTGCAGCCACTCCCGGCTGTCGTCGCTGCTGTAGGAACGGCCAGGATTTACAGTGTATTAGAATACGGTTGAGCGGGCCAAGCAGCGCAGTGCTCCTAGCTGATGCACAACACAACGAAAAGTAGGCTGAGGGCACTGTGAACAAACTCGATATTCGGTAGGCAGGTTCAGTGGGCTGGCATCTCTGTCCCCTGGGCCAGTGTAACAAAACTATTCCAATCTATTTTGATGCCCATATGGGTCAGGCCTGAGCCATTCTGATCTGTCATGAAGGGCTCATGGCGGATTTGGAATAAAAACAAATTGGAACAGTTTTACATTATACAGCATAACATAAAACTACTACAACCTGTTCTACTGTATAACTATCTGGTATAACTGGTATACCCTGGTCCACTATGTAAAAATGGCTTTAAAAAACAGTCATAGTTTCACCCAAAATGCGGAGTATCAATTGCAATAGCAAATTAGCAGACAGTAATACGAAGTAAGGATAGTAGTTTTATTTGTCGTGTAAGCCTGTAATCATTCACTTACTAACTAAATTAACAAGCATGCTGTGTCGTGCACACACGCAAACCTGAACACATTTCACTCGATTACCACCCAGACTTGCTGTCAAAACGCTGGAGTGTGGAATCGCAGCAGCGGTAGCAGTGGGCGAATAGACTTTCGTGCTGCCTTTGGCTTCAACGCAAACTAAGCAGGGAAAACACAGCGTAAACGAAGGTATCAGTACTTGGCACGCTATGTCCCCATCGCAGGTCGCTTTCAAGTTAGTGCTTGCGTGGCCATGCCATACGCAGTAGCCGTCGGATTAGAACATTCCCCCATCCCCTCCTCCTCAGTGCCTTGCACGTGACAGAGTCCTCCCTTGCGCGCGCAAGATTGAGCCACCATCATCGGCTCGCCCTTGCAAGCTTTTACTCGCACATGCAGCATACGGCGCACGGCGACAAAGGTATCACTGTATCACTCTTGGACTTTATACGGAACATGACAGCGACGCCAATGATGCCGGCACACATGTGCATGCAGTGTCCATATAATTGCTATCACAATAATAAACCACAGTAGTTCATAATTCTGGTTTCTCCTTACGTTCCATTTGTGAAGCGCATTTCCAGGCACTTCGCCCATACTGTCGAGACATTAAAGAAAAATGTATTCATAAAGAATGTCTGGGGCTACATTCAGAAATTTCGTACTCACTATTGCAGAAAGCATGTTTTACAGCGGAGCTGTTATGCGCTAGGTTCTGGCGGTTTGTGTGCGTTTGAAAAAAAAAAAAAGATTGCGGCCACCCCAAAGCTAGAAGAACTAATGCATAAAGCAAAAGCGTATCACCAGATATGCTCCAGCTGCGTTTAATCGCGAGAAGTGTCAAAACGTATAATGGTAAAAAACATATATAGTAATAAATAACTAAAACCGTAGTACGCACTGTTTAGTATGGATTGCAGTTTGACGTCAATGTCTCTGTAGGCAAACCACGTAACCTTATCTCATTTCGCTTCCACCCGTGCAATGGGTAGGCCGCGTGAGGTGAGGACTGCGGAAGAACAGCGTGCCTGCGAAGAACACCGTTGCGAACAGAATCAGGAAAGTGCGTGGCGACAGCGGGCGTCATGTAATACGGACGAAGGTCGTGCCGCAACCGCCAAGCGTATGCACCTTTTGTTGGATCACCCCTACAGACTCCACTTCCATCGTAATTGTGGGTGATTTCAACAGACGGAAAGTGGTTCGTGGCATTTCTCTTAGAAATGTTCAGCATTCAGTGTTGCACAAACATCAGTGTGCCCAAGACGCATCATCGGTTTTGTATAGACCTCACATTGGCCAAGAACCTTTCCATTGTCGCCACAGAGCCACTGGCCATATAACATAGCGAACATAAAGCAATAGTCACCTTGGTTAGCAAATAATAAATCGAAAAAAGCAAATAAAAGAAGGTCAAAAGTAAAAAAAAGCATTGAGTATGCAGTTTAATAAAACAAAACAAAAAATCATGAGAAAAACAAAATTCATTGAGGTATGCGTCTTTTATTTTCAATCAACATATTTATTATGAACATATTTATCACCATATATACAGCTCCACTGCTTATCCACCTTCACAGTGTGAAATGGCTCTGAATTTTTTGTGGTTGCTATCGCCAATTAAAAACCTACAGGCTTTATTACTAAAATTTGTAAGCAATTGACGGTTTCAGAGTCACAAACATAGTCTGCTTCAAAATTCAGCTTAAGACGTTGCTTATAAAACAGTTGCAGTACAGAGCTCATGTCGGTTTATTCTGTAAAGTCGTGGTTTCGAAATGAACTGCCATATTCCATTACTCCACCAAAATTCACGTTGGCCTGTTCCATACTGCTTCAAAATTAAAATTTATCTGCTCCATGCTGCTTCAAAATGCAATTTTGTCTGCTCCAAAGTGCTCTGAAACGCAATTTTACTTGCTCCAAAAATTTCTACAAAATTATGTTGGGCAGTCCCACCCCTGATTAGTGCACTTCTACCTCACATTAACTTCTGCACCTCAGATGCAGCAAGGTCTGTTTCTGAAGGGAGAAGGAAACATGCCTGGTGCTTTCGCACTGTAGCTTGCTATTGTGCTGCACTCTTATTTATTCCCCAAGGACGCTAGTGAAGCAGTGCTAATCTCTTTGTGCTATGGTATGTGTACAAGGAGTGCACTGCAGTGAGTGTCTGCTGTACAAGGTGTAAGTGCAGCACATAAACTACATCTTGAGATTACCATCACCATAGTAAGAAGAAAGAATGCGTTGGAAAGAGATACAGGAACACAGTCCATTCAGGCCAACAGTTCTTGGTGGTGAAATAAGAGTATGGTTCTGGCAAGCCACAGTAAAGCAGCTCCGTGCAAGCACCTCGTATGTTTTCTTCTCTCTCCAGGAGGAGGGAAGGTGGTCTTGAAGGAAAGGTGGCCCAACATTTACAAAAAGCGTTAATTTCCACTTTTGAGAGCAAGTGCAGACCGTGTTGAGTTATTTTAAGTGATAAAGTACAATTTGATGGATATTTTGAAGTGGTCTTCATTTCCGAGTTTCGTGTTTGAGTTTGTATCGTTCAGTTAGCCCGGATTAGCATCATTTGAAGTGGCTTCCGTTACCAGTTCATCTTTGTTATTGAGGAACTGTGGCTTAATTGGCTGCTTAGTGATGCATCTTCAACTCTTCCTCTCTGCAGTGCTTGCCATGGTTCTGTGCTCGCAAAGATGTGTAGTTCATTCAAAGCATGTCTGTAAATTACAATTATGAGTATAACCAGCACAGGAGTAGTAGTAGTAGTTGAGTTATAGTAGTATAAAGTGGAGTTTGCTAGTCGTGTGTGGAATAGTCGCAAACATATAGACTGCTACTAGTGCTGTCTTTTTCCCTTCCTCTCTTTTTTGAAAATTATTATTATTATCATCATCATCATCATTAGAATTATTTCAAGAATCTATTTACGTGCAAATGAACTTCTTTTTCAATGCATGAGCTCTAGTCATTATCATCGGCCCGTGCCAAGGTATATTGACACCTTGGTATGTACTCTGGACCAAGCACTTTTTGGGATACCGCTTTCAGTGGATGCTGATTGGTTAAGGTCTGTTTCACATGGAGTGACCTTGCACTGCAATTTCCACATGGGCAGATTTTGAATTGTCATTCTGCATGCCCTGAACGCAGTGGCTGCAATTTTTCCATTTTGTGTGTTTGAACTCGCTACTTTAAAAGAATAAATAAGCAGGCTGCTCACAGTGACGTTTCTAATGATTAGTTCCCCATCCATGCTGCATGTGCAATTTCGCAAGGAAGTTCAGCACCTCCGAGCATAAAAAAAAATGCACGCCTGAAGGGGCTGACAGCATATTTGCCACACCTGCCACATGCAAGTGCAAAATTGCAAGAAAAATCGCACCATGTGAAACGAGCTTAAGCCATCATTTGGAATACTTGTTGCTCCGATCAGGCATGGTGCCGGGCACTGTCACACACAAGTGAAAATTAACTCTGAAAGTGATCAATAAACCCCTGGAAGTTACAAATTCTCTTTAGAAAAGTAGAAAGATAGGATCGTGATTTTTTTTTTTTTTTAACATGATTGTTTTCTCTTTTAGGAAGCTTATGAATTGCAGTTGGATGAAGACCGTGCTTTGGCAGCTCAAGATGTATTCAACAAGTTTCTCAGTGAACAGGTAAGTCCCCAAATAAAAAACATTTATTAATAATTGTCACTCAAGTTATTACTTCTCCTGCAGTCAAGTGAATTTGTGGACGTGGTCAATGAAGATCTGGTGGAGAAGTGCAAGCAAGGCCTGGCAGAAGCGTCCAAAGATTTGTTCGCTGAATGTGCAAGGTAAGGCAGATACGTTTCATGATAAGTCAGTTAGACAGGTTGGTTTAGCATTGTAAAACTTTAGTGCATATGTTAATAACAACACAAACAGGATGGAACGAGGATTTATGGAAGCATGTCATCTTTTTATGACATATTTGTATCCTTCTTGTGTTATCGTTGCACTCTTCTTGATATTTGGGAACGCTGGGGAAGGTTGCCTGGGTAATATCCACACATCTTCAGTTTTATTTTTGCATTGGCCTAAAGTACTAGATAAGTTCTATATATCTCTGTAATAATAAGCCTACTGATTCACACCAGGCTACGCTATATGCCTGCAGTTCTGTGAAATGCTTATTACAGTGTTTGTAATTGTACTTTTGTTCATAAGAGGAGTTGAATTGTGGTGCCATTATAAGCAGGTTCAAGTAAATTTATGAAAACAAGAAACACTAAAGCAAAAACCCATACATATTTAAACACCCAGTCCTGCTGTGGTAATCACGGGGACCAAGTTTTAATGGTGTTACGACTGGGAGAATGTGTGTGTGAACTGGAGGAATAGGGGGTTTTTCCATTACATTAGGGTCACAGCACCATACCTCGAGTACTACAAACATTCACAGCTTGAAAGGGATCAGTTAATTTTTCAATGGCCTAGTGTGAAAACCTGGTTTTCATGCAGAGACTCGGCTGATCTGGGACGAAGTCATGATGAATGGCTTGCTACATACACGTTAAAGCATGTGGGAGGCCGTGAAAAACCAGGAGCGCAAAAGGAGTACAGAATAAAACTAGGACAAGCAAGCTTGCACAGACAAGGCAGAACAATGATAGAACATCTAAGGTATAGAAGAAAAATATTGCTTACCAGTTGGAAACTTTGGTGCAGTAGCGTCTGCACTACTGTACTACAGTACACTACTGTACTACTATTGCACTACAGTAGTGGTTGTCTGTCTGCACACCACATTATGGCACAGTGCCATGTTGTTTGCTAGGATGATTTTATTTCTGCAGGTGCCACTGATAATCCAGAACTGTGCAATTTCTAAGCTTGGGTGATGCGAAAGCATCTGTCAGCGACATCATTGATGGTTTGGAACCAGAGAATTTAAGCACTGTGAATACATTGAGACTATGCAGCTTGCATATTGTGTCTATTGCATATTGCTTGCATATTGGAAAGGTGCTCCTGGCACCTTTCCTCCTGAAAGGGATCCTCACCAGGCCACATAGCAAATTTTGGTTAGTGCACGCCGGAAGTTGTTACGTGCCCTCTGGGAGTGCTCTAGCACAAGAATTTTTCAAATTGGTTCATTAATAGCCGAGATAGAAATATTTCAGTGCCGTCAACCTATGATTTCAGGAGGCGAGCGTCGCCACCAACACCAACATTTTGCTTGCGGAGCCCCGTCTAGGCTTCGTTAACAATATTCCTTCCTGCATTCTCCCATACGGGAGCCGAAGGATGGCATGACGCATACTGTGCACGAGAACATCTGACTAGCGGTACAAGTCAGTGCTACAAGAACACTGAGGCAGACACAAGCGGATCTCAGAGCATAATCGCATGCTGGAATACGGTAGAAAATTACATAGCTTCACTCTCTGCGCACGCGACTGCACGACATGGGAACAAGCAGACGAAACGGAAGTACACCTCTCCTGCTACGGTATGAAGTAAAACAAAGACACGTTGACATTCGGTTTGTAGGTTTTATTATTTATCTAAACTTTAATTTGTCTATTGAAGCAACAGATCAAACAAATAACAGCTGTTGCCTTGAATAATTCTCAAAAGTCGCATGCCACTATGGACGACGTCACAGCACTGCAATGTACGTAAGCGTACTTGTGAGATATACGTCGATTCTCTTGCTGAGAGCGCGGCGCCAGCGAGGAGAAGGGCAAATGGGGATTGGTTTGAAATTTATAAGCTCATTGTGCAGCACATAGCTGTGCAATACTTAGCAGAGCTGATCATTAGCGCACATTGTATGCGCTGCGCTTGTCGGCTCAAAATGGCCAGACCTGGTGAGGGGCTTTTTAAGAAGCATAAGCTTGGGATGAATTCCAATGCCACCTATTCAAATACATATAAAATGAAGAAACGCTTTAATGAGACAACTGCTAGACCGATTTGAATGAAATTTGTTGCGTTTCAGAGAGAAAGGTAAATTCAAGTGACTGTAGGAAGCAATATTTTGATTTAGGGCCTGGAATTTCTTTTTTAATTCCTAGAAGATCAAAGTTAAAAAAGAAATATAGGAACATGAAGTTTAAAAACCTTTAACTCAGCACCAAAAACAGATATAGCAGCTTTGTAAACTGCATCTGTTAAAGAACCTAAAGTGGGCAAATTTGATATATGAATTTAGAGCTTGCGTCAGCTTGTCAGATTAAAAAAAAATGTTTGGTAAAAGTCCCATTTACCCATTAGTGGTATAATTCAGAGGGATGTGTAATACATCAACTTTGTCTGCTGATAGATGCACTATTATATGCAGTTTATAGATTTATGATATATTGTTGCTGAGTTAGAGTTGTAAACTTAACGGTTTCATTTTTTTTAAATATTGCAATTTTCACCAATTTTTATTTAAAATATTGATGGCCTAAATAAAAGAGCCTGCTTCCTACAGCCACTGGATTTTAACTTTTTCTTTTAATTTGAGCAAACCTCATAAAATCTGGTGCAGTAGTTATCAAGGAAAACAATTTCTCTGATCCCATATACAGTAGACTTCTGTTAATTCGACCCTGACGGGACTGAGAAAAATTGGTAGAATTATCTGGCAGGTGATCGCTGATTCATTTCACGGTATTTTCCCAATTCTAAGACTCCTCCTAATCAAATGCGCACTGACTTTCGATGTGTCCGAAGTAGAAAATTAATGTAGGAATTATATGAAAGCTCTTACGCAAAGTAGAAACCTAATGTGCACCTGATTTTTAGCAAGAAAAATGGGCAAGAATCTAATGCGTGTTGCACAATGGCTGCCGGCTTCCTAAAGTCAGCTTCACCGCAGTACATTCGTGTTAAGCGTTAAAGCATACGAGCGCCGCGAAGGCAGTTTTGGTATTGTGTCTGATTGCACCTCACAGGCAATTTTCGGCGCACTTTTCCTCAAAAAAAGAAAGTGGGTGTTAGAATTGGGTAAGTATTATAATCAGACATTGTGAGCTACAATTCTTGCTTGAAAATCTTCGTAGGGCCAGCCGAAAATAGGTGTTTCTGACGAGAGATGACGTCTGCTCAATACATTCACTGTCCCTTAAGCTGCACCGAGACACATGGTGCCACTAAAGGGGTCACTTTTCATGTCACTATACGGGTCAGGCAAGTGCGCACTGACTGGTCAAGTTCGAATTATCCAGCAAAGGTCAATTTTAGGATCGAAATAACAAAAGTTCAGGCTCATAGAAATGCATGGGCTCTGGCCAGGGCCTTTGGGTGGAATCGAATTAACCGAAAAATCGGATTAACCATAGCCCAATGTACGTAAGTCTACTGTATTTACATTGGAGCCCCCAAGCTAAAGCTTCCTCTTAAAGGGGCCCTAAAACACTTTTTGAACAAAGTAAGAAAACGTTGCTGATCTGTCGTAGACGCTGCTGTGAACATGTGAGCCAAACCTTATTGCACAACATGCATCGCAAATAATGTTGCATTGATTGTAAATTGCACTGCATGCAGCGCAATTTACAATCTCATGCCAAGGACAACGAAAAATTGCTTGCTCTCACTTCTGCAATGTCATGCAGTGTCATCTCAAGCAGCTGGACCTACCAACACCATTGCCTGATTTCATGATTGCGAGAGCATTCTCAGTAATGCATCATTGCTAATGTTGAGCTAAATAAATGAAAACATATATATGTCTGCGATCTGAGAAAGACAAGAATCATTTCATCTTTGCGCTGCCGGTCTGCTGCGCGTGGCTTCCGAGGTAGCAGCAGCATGCTGCATAGCATAGTCTACTGCAGTCACCGTGGGGTGTCACAACGAGCCCTTTTGCCACTGCAACACTCAATTTTTCAGCGAGGTTTTGCCCTCCTGACTTCTCCGCTGTGTAGCTTCCAGCACGCTAACGGAGACGAAAAGAAAGTCGAGTATTGGTGTGATAACTCCACTTGTAGTTTGAGAAGGATTCAAAAAAATGTTACGCCACGAGATTCATGAGGCAACGTCCTTCTAATAGTGAGGCTATGCTATGATTAGTTAGAAAGTGTTTTATAGCCCCTTTAAAAGGACACTACAGGCAAATATTTATTTATTATTATCTTTATTATTAAATATTATTATTTCGTGTCAAGAAAATACTTGGTTCCAAAGAAAATCCCTATTCATTCCTCTAGGGCAATTCAAGTTACCTGCAAGGAGCAAGGCAGTGGGACTCTGCATGCATCAGCAGTGCCCTTTACAGTTGTCATTAAGAGCCGGCGCAATGGTTTTTGCGTAAAACACGAATGCGCATCTAGAGACAGAGCAAGACATCACTTGGACACTGCATTTTCTGCTGCTTGCAGTTAATATGAGCTTCGAGAGCCAGCAAGATCAGTTCAGCAACTACGCTATATCAAAACTACCAAAACATGATAGCACGGGCTGCAGCAGGTCAAGCGAAAGGAAACCTTTTAGCCGCCCCCCGTCTTTGTCAAGGGTAACTTCTATGAGTTCTTTTTTCTAAGAATCAAATAGAAATAGATAGGTGGCATTTTCTTCAATGTTCCCATGCAATTAAATCATTTTATTTTTTTAAGTGGTCGAGTACTAGTGACATAAATATAAAGAGGTGTTATAACGTCATTGGGCCAGTACTAGAATGTGCCAGTAGAGTTTCAAACCATGTTGCCTATTTACCTCAATTTATGGCTTACTAAGCTCTGTTCTCGATAATGTTGGTGTTAGATATTTTCGAGCATTATTCTATCACTTTACTTTGACTTAATATTCACTTTTAGTGTCCTTTTAAGTGAACTTGAAACTACTATCTTTGAGTCAGGTGTGTACAACCAGGCACACATATCAATCGTCACATTATTAAAGTGAAGCCTTCTCAGTGGAGTCTGAACAGCTTTGGTGCTGTGGTCATGGATGGATTGTCGTGAAAGGGAATGCAGAGGAGAGGATCAAGTGAGAAGGTGTTGTGAAGAGGAGAGTCCATGCCGCCATCCATCACACTGGAACAGACACCTGTGCTCACTTTGAGGCAAAAAGGATATGCCCACAACACTACTCACGGCTGTGCGGGCATTGGAGCCTGGCCCTGCGCTAGTATACACGACAAAAGAAAGATGGAGATGGTTCCCGAATACTTTTAGAATGCAGACAATGAAGTGGGCCATCAATGTGTAAAAAGTGATGCATCATGTGAAGTTGCTTTAGCCAAAACGCGAGAAACAAAGCTTCACTTGTCTTGACAATCATTGATGTCTGCACCATTTATAGTGTTACTTTAGTAAATGTAAGCTGTTTCTTTTGTTCTTCAGAGTGGATGGGGAAGTAGCGCTGCATAATACCCAGGTTCATTATAAGTGTCTGGATATGTTCTGTGCCTTTATGGCCCTTTCTTCTTTAGACCACTAGTGAGCGCCACAGTTAATGAAGTATAAGCATGTTGCAAAAATTCAGCAATGTGATCAACAAGCACCCTCGAAGCTGTGTTCTGCATTATACAGCAGCTATATTTAGTGTTCCTAAAATAGACGTAATTCCATATCAAGTAATACAGCTCATTAGCTGTTTTGATAGCTTATCATTTTCATTACATGGAAGCACACAGTTGCATAAAGATATGCTACTTAGCAGTTCCATGTGCCACAGTTATTACTGGAAACAACTCATTATTTGCATCCATTAGCACGCATAGCATTGTTCTGTGGCTAGCCAGAAATGTGTAGTAGTAATGGATGACTGCAATGTAAACAAGGGCTGACTTGCAGCATACACGTTGCAAGCCAACCCTTACTTGTGCATTTTTTTTTATTCCATCTTCCTTTCTTGTTTAACCTTGCAAACTGAATTCTGCACAGGGCTGTCAAGGAGTTCCTTATGGGAGGGCCCTTCAAGGAGTTTGAAGGCAGCATGTACTTTGACCGGTACCTACAATGGAAGTGGCTGGAGAGCCAGCCTGTGACTGCCAAGACATTCCGCATGTACAGGGTCTTAGGCAAAGGTGGCTTTGGTGAGGTGTGTGCTTGCCAAGTGCGTGCTACAGGCAAAATGTATGCTTGCAAAAAGTTGGAGAAGAAGCGCATCAAAAAGCGGCGTGGTGAGACGATGGTGCTGATTGAGAAGCAGATCCTACAAAAGGTCAACTCTCGCTTCGTGGTAAGTGATAAGCACAGATAGCCAAATGGACACAGGCAACATGTGCATTGATAAGATACAAGTTGTGTTTAAAATGCAGGTGAGCCTGGCCTACGCGTACGAGACCAAGGATGCACTGTGCCTGGTGCTGACCATCATGAATGGCGGGGATCTCAAGTTCCACATGTATTCTATGGGTGGGGAGCCTGGGTTCGAGCCACAGCGGGCACGCTTCTATGCGGCAGAAGTGACGCAAGGTCTGGAGCACCTGCATGCCAAGGGAATAGTGTACCGTGACCTCAAGCCAGAAAACATCCTGCTGGATGACCATGGCCATGTACGGATCTCAGACCTTGGCCTTGCAGTGGAGATACCCGATGAGCAGGAGGGTGTCCGGGGCCGTGTGGGAACCGTGGGCTACATGGCACCTGAAGTGATCGACAATGAGCGGTACACCTACAGCCCAGACTGGTTCAGTTTGGGCTGTCTCCTCTACGAGATGCTTGAGGGCCAAGCCCCCTTCCGCGCACGCAAGGAGAAAGTGAAACGTGAGGAAGTTGAGCGCAGAGTAAAGGAGGAGCGGGAGAAGTACTCAGCGAAGTTCAGTGAGGAGGCCAAGGACTGCTGCCAGCAACTACTGGCAAAAAGCCCCCCAACCCGGCTTGGCTGCCAGGAAGGCCGTGCAGGTGCCCTCCAGGTAAAACGGCACCCTTTCTTCAAGAGCCTTAACTGGAAGAGACTGGAGGCGGGCATGCTTGAGCCACCTTTCGTGCCCGATGTGAGTTATGTGTGGTGCACTGAGAGCATAGGTTACCACTTACACTCAAACACTTGCCTTGCAGCCACATGCCGTGTACGCAAAAGATGTGCTGGACATCGAGCAGTTCTCCACTGTCAAGGGAGTCAACCTGGATGCCAGCGATGACTCCTTCTATAGCCAGTTCAACATGGGCTCAGTGTCCATACCATGGCAAACTGAGGTGAGTGTTGCACCCAGCAATGTATTAGCTGCTTACTGTCGGTGTGCGCATGCAGATGATCGAGACGGAGTGTTTCAAGGAGCTCAATGTGTTTGGACCGAGCCAGACGCGGCCCCCTGACCTCTGCTGGGAGCTTCCCCCGGCAGAGGACCGCCGGGGCTGCTTCCCCTTCCGCAGGAAGCCACGATCCCGGCCCAGCTGAGCACTCCCAGACTATGCAGACCCTGTATTCCAGGCATAATTGTTGCACCCAATGGCACTCTGAGCCCAAACCTTTCAGGGACCCTTGTTTGGTGAATTGTTTGTGCAACGCTAGTCATGACATTCCTAGTTTTGGCGGACTACTCTTAATTTATTTGACGCTCCTGTTGTGGAGTAATGTGGCACCATTTGCATCCAAACCTTGTGTGTGTTGTCCTGAAATGGCAGTTTGGTTTTGTTTGTAATTGCAGGAACGTTTGCGAGTTAACCTGTGGCAGATGCCCGCAACCCCTACCTTCTGTGTGTTTAAGTGGAGTTGTGATTGTGCCATTTACATTTTTGTAAATATGTCAACCATGGTAAACTAGCTGTTTTGTGACTCCCTCAAATAAATTGTCATCTCTTGGTCATGGTGAGGCTCACGTTGCTGCTGTTTAGCGAGTGGCCTAAGTGCAGAATATTAGATAAACTGTTGAATGTGATGCTTCTGCACTAAAGTGGAAGTAAGTTCTGCTGTAATTGTTCTTACCAGTGCTAACAAAGGCAGCAGGTTTGTATTGCTATGGCTTTGATGTGCAAAGAGCTCACCTAGTTGCTGCTACCACTAGTGACATGGTCTCAAGCACACATATCAAAGTGGTGCAGCAACTTAGTTTTCATTCTGTAGTTTTAAATCAAGCCATTTCTCTGAATTACCATTGTATGAAGAAAAATTGAGAAATGAGTTTAGCATTAGCAAACATTGGCCTTGTTGTTGACAGTGGTGTTTTCCACACCCGTAAGATGGGCTGCACGGCCACCTCTTCCCCAGTACCTTTTTATGTGTAATGAGTATACTAAAGATATTTAAAGTGTCCTTGTACATTTTGACTTTATCTTTCTTTTATCAGATAGGTGCTTTGTTCCTTTCTTTGCAGGAAAAGACAGTGTTCTTTGAGTGTTAGTTTGCAAGGACGTGTTCAAAGGTTTTACTCAGGGTCATATCTATAATTTCACATAATCTGTAGCTTTATTCACCATTTCTTTCCTTTTATTTAGCATTGGTTGCACTTTTGTGTGCAATGACACACTGACCTGCTGTACGATGAAGGACATTTTAAGTGCACTGTGGAAGTGGAATTTTTAGGCTGTGCTCTTTGGCTGTAAGGCAGTGAGTGTGCACAGTTGCACGCTCCCTGTTTGTTTCACACAGCACAGAAGTGGGTGAATTTCTTACTGAAGCGAGGTCTGTTGCAGTACAGCATTGTGAAGTCTACTTGTGCAACAGAAATGTCATTAGTACTTGCCATGGTGTGTTTGGCTGTAGGTGAACTGGGCCTTGGCTGTGTTTTTTGGAAATGACTTCCTCTCAAGGATGCCAGCTTGAACGCTTGGTACACGCATGCACACACATACGCACACACAAATGGGTTAACTGATTTGTACTTGTCTGTGCTAGTTGTTGTTCAGTACAGTTTGACAGTGTATGTAATTTATGTTCAGCCCTGGTAGGTAAAGCCCATTGAATGCTGAGTGTGGCACCTGCTCAGGATAAGGGTGGCCTTTTCTGCTTCACCTGTGGCAACACGCCTTGCAATCATTTCAATTACTTTCAGTACGGCTGTAGCAGCAGTATGGATGTTGCGCCCTGTTGGTCCTCCAATTGAAGTATGCTTTGGTAATCTGCATCCACTTGTTCGTCAATAAAAGAATGCCTTTCCCTATTAGTATCCATCACAAACTGTGCTTCACACCAAATGTGGTCCAGGATTTAATTGCATGCCAAGTCGCATGTGATGCAAGGGAGACCGCTTGCATCTTGAGCAAGGTGCTTGCCCTGATATATTTGGTGTAGGAAGCGTGCATTATTTTGTTCATATAATTCAAAGCTATACTGGTGAGAGAAAAACATTCCTACATTTTTAATTTGCCAAGCAATATGTTCATCTTGCGTACAGTGAGGCAACCACAGGTGAGTAAACACTACAGCAGCCCATCAAGCAGCATTTATTTTGCCGTCTTTGATCTCGTGAACATTAATGTACAGGTAAAGATAGACATAGTCTGAAAGTAGGAAACAGTAAGGCAGCACATTAGGAATGGCGCACTGAAGGAAATATTTAAAATTTATATTGGAATATGTAATCTCCCCTTGCACCTTAAGCAAGGAACAGAAATTCAGCATACCCTGACACCTTGCTACATGTGTGTTCTTTGGTATGGGAAAAGTTGGTGTAATTCATTCACTATATTTTCCCCTAGTTGTCATCTTTACAAGTGTTAACTTGCTGGGCGTCTCCTCCACATGCCTACCCTATTTTCTTTGTTTAGTGCTGTTAATGAAGAACAGCTTTGTTTCACATTAGAATACGAGGACAAGGAGCAACCTTAAGGATGCTGCATGGATTGATAAATCCTTCAATTTGCCTGGGAAAATTGTTAGGAAGTTTACTCAGCTAATGGCACTGGCACGACTGCCATCAGAGCCTTAGTTCGTCTGTTTAGCTGTTAACAATTTTAGTCTGTACTAGTGGCTGTGCCTACATGTATACCAATCCGTATAAACCAAAACTCGTGCTAGGTGGCTTGGTGTGGTAGAAGTCTTGTGGGTGTAAACAAGCCATTTGAGTGAATTTGTAGACAATTTTTACCTACTAGTTTCTCCAACCCAAATGGTTTCACAGCTAGGCCACAGGTAAATTCACTTAAACATTTTCATTTAGAGTATGTCCACATTTATTTTTAAGTTTGCAGTTTTGCGACTGCTTTTAGGAGAGAGTCTCGTCGGAAGCCATTTTGCTATAATTATGCTCCGGGCAGACATGAGCATATCCAGAGCTTCATCTAAAGGTGGGTCCTCATCAAAACTGAATAAGAGGCACTGCACGCTCTATCTTGTTGGCACACTAATAAGGCCTCCAGCCTCGTCCTCTGGATCCTCCTGCAGCTCTGGGAGGTCACAGCTCTAGAACGGTAAAAAAGAGCAAGAAAAGGCCATGGGGCTCCAAATTGGGCAGTTTCAGATTTTGCGTATGCAAAACGACACGCCCAGCTTGCATTCTTTTGTGATTTGCGGTTTTGTAAGCCCAGTGGTTTGAGTCTCCTATAACTGTGTAAGTAAAATCTAAAACCCTATTGTCGTGAGCCACTGTGAGCAACAGTTAGTCTCCTGCTTCCTTGATTTATGACCCTGCCATATGGCATCTTTAAATGTTCCTGAGTCTGTCAGATCATACTCTTAAGTAAAACATCAATGGAGAGCAGAAACAGCACATGCCAGCATAAAAGAATTTTTAAAAATCCGAGGGCGCCTTAGCACTTCTGAGTTGTGAATGCGAAAGCATTAATGTTGAATTGAGCACTGCTGAGCGATCTTTCAATTTATAAACTCGCGGGCAAGCAAGTGCGTTGATATGCTTAGCATCTAGGAGGTGCTCACTTGCTGCATTTTGATTTGGTCTTGCCGAGGCACTAGTAGAATGCAGGCGAGAGCTTGCACGGACAAGGTACGCGCAGATACGCGGGCTCCCGAGAGTGAGGGTGACGTGGCGTCACGGCCAAAGTTGGTCACAGCAATGGCCTCTACCCTCGCGCAGCACCTGGCATGCCATAGTTGCAGCAGCTGTACCCTTTCGCCCGCTCTGCTCCATCAAGGTGGGCATATGACATGGTGGCACAGCCAATGAGAATTTAGGTGCAGTTCTAAAGGGAATGCTTTGTTTGCCCCTTCGAATTTCCTACTGCTGCTGCTGTCTGGCACACCGCGTCGAGGGGTTGTTCAAAGCGTGTGTATACATGACAGGAATGCGGCAGAGAAGAAAGGTGACGCAAGAAACTCTTTTGGACCTTTGCGCTGTGTCAAATGTGCACAATGCCCTTTGGAGCTCCCACGACATCGCCAGCTGTAATTAACCTTGACCCCCATGCAAAATCATTGCAGAAATTTCAGAGCTTACCTTTCTACTAACATGCAATTCCAGAGGAAAATCCAGAGGCAATCTAGATAAGGGGTTGGTAGGGATGAGGGGGGAGTGAGGCAGAGAATTGGTAGAACCAATGCAGCCGTGAAGTGTTCACTCACAGTTGCTATACGAGGGAGTTGACATGAGAACGGAAGGAAACGCTACTTCTATAGACGCGACAGCGGTTGCAGGCAAACAGAAGTTAAAGGTACAATGGTACGGTACGTTTCTGATATTCCTGAAAAATAAATGCCATGCAAATTTGTCAAGTAGATAACTTCATGCAGGCGCACCGTAGGGCAACACTACAGAAGCGGTCACACGTCAAATTAAGACTTCTGTGTCTGCCGCATTAGCTTTGCGGCTGTGGCATTGCTCGAGGTCATGGATTTAACCGAGACCGTGGCAGCCGCATTTTGATGGGGCTGAAATAAAAGATGCCTGTGCACTTAGATTTAGGGACACGTTTACGAACACCACGATAACAAAATTAATTCGAAGTTCAACACTACGGCGTGCCTCATAATGCGATTGTGGTTTTGGCACGCACAGCCCCATAATTCTGCCACGATGCAATGTGCCATTTGAGACAATTGCTTATGCTCAACTCTCTCGGAGGTTAATGTTGTGAAGTATGGCGGAGAAGAACTCCTCATGCAAACCTACCGCTGTGTGTTTTATGTACTATGCAGACAAGCAGCAGTGGTGCACGCAAGGTAATGTTTAACATCAACTCGCATGTGAGACTAAACATTGAAGAAATTAAACATTCGCAGTCAATATCACTGCTAATTATCATCAATCAAAGCAAATGGCACAGAAAGCTCTGGCTTCGCGTTATTCCCACAGTGCGTGGTATCTGCATAATTCTTTCACTTGCCCAGACAAATAGCCTTTTTCGCTCAATGGGCGATTTGATGCTTTTGCATAGAAAGAAAAAGAGATGCCACGCATGCTACTGTAAACGAACTCAATTGGGACCTTCCCATAGAGCGGTTCTTTATAGAATGATCCAGTAGCACCCGTGCCCCCTCCGAAGTTTTCCGGAAAGGGCTCTAGGGAGCTCCATTACTCGGATCATTTGAGCAGTTGCCTGTACCTTTTGACTTAAAATTTTATTGTGGCTAAAAGCTTACTGCATCATTTTCGGTGCAACGTGCACAGCTTTTGATTTATACTTTCGATTTATTTATGCAAATCCTGAAAATACGAGGAACGGTCATTAGAAGCACCAATGGCGGCTACCTCATCCGTATTTTCTCATTTAAACATTTTTAAGTTTCATTTTCAACACCATGCACAAACACAATATATTTAATATGTACACAGGACAAAGTTTATTATATCTTTTAAAGGGAATGAGATAGCCAATTAGCAATTATTTCTAGAGGTATGGATAGCATATGCCTATAGAGAATGGATATGTTGTATGTTCATCTCGCTTCAAGTTGCTTTGCATGCTTTTTTGATCCTAGAAAAAACCTGCAGACGCTTTTATCAACGGCGTGTAAAACGCACCTCAACCATATGTGTCTCGGTATTGGTTCTCTGTCCAGTAGGCGGTGCTAACGACTCGTGAAAAAGAAAAGAAACTTTTAATAATTTACAACATTTATTAGGGATGGAAACAATGCCACTTGCATGCAGAGGTCCTAAATATATAGATAGTTCACTGGGCAACTGCGAAATGAGGCCAAGCCGAATGCTTTACTCGGACTCGCAATAATAAAAAAAAAAAACATAGAGAAAGGCTGCAGTTCTGCCGGAAAGGCAAAGCAGTATTAGTGATGGCATAAGTGTATATACGAGGGGGAGGGGGGGGGGGGGCAAAGTATGTGTCATTTCCTCCCCACAAACACTATTGAAAGTGGGCACTTTCAGCTGCACGCTGGAAAGTCCAACAAAACTACAGGTGAAGCTAAATTATTTTTCTTGATAGAGTGACCACAAATGTAATGCTTTTCTTTACTACGCATCCCCTGTTTGGACAGCGAGGATTGTCTTTTGTGACTTCTCAGGATGCCCTGTAGCAGACGACGCGGAGGATTGGCCATACACACTCGCGTTGCAGAGAATGCCTGGCGCTGGGCAGTTACTGCCCTAACAAATGTCAGCTTGCGCAACCTGCATCATGCCCAATTTTTTGGGACCACTATTTCCATGTTCGAAAGCACAATCAGCTTGGTACATTTAACCTGCAGGTGAGGAGGAGGTGCGGATAAAGTATTAGAATCAGCCGCACCCAATGACTTGTGTGCCGCATAAAATTGTTGGTTTATCAAATGCTGGAACTATTTTATCTCTGTCTGGAGATAACCTGCGCAGTGTTGCAGTCTCAGTATATTATCACCATCAACAATCTAATCAAACCTCTTACAGGTATAACTGTCAAACTTTGTGTTGTCACAACTTTTTGTAGATATGCTTGTGAAAATGACGTTGGTCAAACGTCCAGAACCATTTCGATGCCAATAGAACACTGACTTGAATTTTTTTCTAAAGGCATGTGTCACTTCTGACTTTGAAGATTTCGTTTTTAGGCCCTTCTTAAACGAGAGCTAAACTATTACTTGTTTCCTGGCAGGAGAAAGAAATGGCAGATATTCCGTACTTTAAAAAATGGGGGCCACTTTTTGGTGATGTGTACCGAAAATTCACACTGTGTAGGTTGCTTATGTGCTCTGAAAACAGTAACTGATAGTTGCTTTCTCCCAATTCTTATGCTTTATACGTAGCATTTAGTTGTTTTCCCCTGGTATCCTCGGTAAAATATGCGGGGCATGGTGTTTATATTTATTCAATATACGAAGCAGTGTTCCAAGTGACGAGCGATATATGTTTATTCTGTGTAGTTTCATTACAGCCTTTGAAGAAAGTTACTCATTGAAGCGTTCCAGAGTGTCATACTGCCGCAAATCTAAATGTTTCCCAGACTCCTAAAACAACAGCGCAAGAGACGGTTGACTTTCCGTGAAAATAGAGAGAATTTTAAATGCAATGCATTGCAAAACTTTCACTTTGTTGCTTTAAATGGAAGTGTGGCAGATAATTACTAAATCCACATTTACTTAAACATCAACTACAGTTTTTTTTTTTTAATTATTAAAATTGTTTGTAGCAAATGCACATTTCTTATGTTGCGCTGTACTGCTACTGGGCAGGACCCGGGACCCTTATGAGGCACTCATTGCCTTTTGTCCACGTCATCGTCATCATCATCATCATCCTGTTCTATGTCTACTACAGGACGAAGGCCTCTCCCTGCGATCTCCAATTACCCCTGCCCTGCCCTGCACCAACCGATTCCAACTAGCGCCCATGAATTTCCTAATTTCATCTCTCCACCTAGTCTTCTGTCATCCTCAATTGCGTTTCCCTCCTCTTGGTACCCATTCTATAACCCTAATGGTCCAACGGTTATCTAACCGGCGCATTACATGACCTGCCTAGCTCCATTTTTTTCTCTTATGTCAATTAGAATATCATCTATACCCGTTTGCTCTCTGATCCAAACCGCTCTCTTTCTGTCTCTTAACGTTATGCTTAGCAATCTTCGTTCCATGGCTCTTTGTGCGGTCCTTAACTTGTTCTCAAGCTTCTTTGTCAGTCTCCAAGTCTCTGCCCCATATGTCAGCACAGGTAAAATGCAATGATTGTACACCTACTTTTCAATGATAATGGTAAGCTTCCAGTCAGGAGCTGGTAATGTCTACCGTATGCGATCCATCCCATTCTTATTCTTCTGTGAATTTCCTTCTCATGATCAGGGTTCCCTGTGATTAATTGACCTAGGTAAACGTACTCCTTCACAGACTCTAGAGGCTGACTGGCGATCCTGAACTCTTGTTCCTTTGCTCGGCTATTTATCATTATCTTTGTCTTCTGCATATTGATCTTCCCGCCCAATCCCACTCTTACACTCTCTCTATTAAGGTCCTCAATCATTTGTTTGTAACTCATCTGCATTGTTGCTGAATAGAACGGCAAACTCATCATCGGCAAACCGAACGTTCCTGAGATATCCACCGTCTATCTTTACTTCTAAGCCTTCCCAGTTTAATAGCTTAATGAATACTTCTTCCATGCACGCAGTGAATAGCATTGGAGAGATTGTGTCTCCCTGTCTGACCCCTTTCTTTATAGGTATCTTCCTGTTTTTCTTGTGTAGAATTAAGGTAGCTGTAGAACATTTGTAGATATTTTCCAAGGTATTTATGTAAGCGTTCTGTACTCCTTGATTACGTAATGCCGCTGTGACTGCTGGTATCTCTACTGAATCAAATGCCTTTTCATAATCTATGAAAGCCATATAGAGAGGCTTATTATACTCTGCCGATTTCTCGATTACTGATTTCTGATTAATGACATGGATATGATCCATTGTAGGATATCCCTTCCTGAAGCCAGCCTGTTCCCTTGGTTGACAAGTCCAGTTTTGCCCTTATTCTATTGGAGATTATTTAGGTAAATATTTTATATAATACTGGGAGTAAGCTAATGGGCCTATAATTTTTCAGTTATTTAACGTCTCCCTTTTTGTGGATTAGTATGTTTGCATTCTTCCAGTCTTCTGGGACCCTTGCAGTCGATAGACACTCCGTATAGAGAACCGCCAGATTTCCTAGCATTATGTCTCCATCTTTGATTAAATTGACTGTTATTCCATCCTCTCCTGTCGCTTTTCCCCATTTCATGCCTTGCAAGGCCCTTCTGACCTCATCTCTAGTTATAGGAAGAGTTTCTGTATACTGTTGTTTCAAATAGAGTACTCCTGAGTCCTCTGGGTACTGTACAGGTAGGTCAGTATAGAATTCTTCCGCTGCTTTTATTATACCTTCGAGATTGCTGATGATATTACCCTGCTTATCTTTCAGTGCATACATCTTGGTTTGCCCTATGCCAAGTTTCCTTCTGATTGATTTCAGGCTGCGTCCATTTTTTACCGCTTCATTCTTTCTCACGTTATAGTTTCGAATACCACTTATTTTCACCTTGTTGATCAGTTTTGACAGTTCCGCGAATTCTATCTCTTGAGTTGGACACTTTCATTTTTTGTCGTTTCTTTATTAGGTCCTTTGTTCTGAGCACGGAGGAAGGGAACTCAGGAGAGGCCCTGAGGTCACTCTTTGTGAAGCTAAAGTGAAGCCGGAAGTTGGCGGTGCTCATGGCGTTGCTCCGCCTATCGGGCCAGCTCTCCTCTCTTGTTTACATTTCTCGAGAAGCCACGCCGCGCTGCGCGCAACCGTGGTGCTCAGACGCGCGCGCTCCGCAGCAATACTAAACAATCGTTAGCACGTTAGCATGATTCCGCCAAAGAGGGCAATATTTCCCGCGGATATTCCTTCGTCCGTTGCCATTGCCGTGGTGCGGTACATTGCGTACAGCGTTGCATGCGCGTTCATTTCACGAACTTTAGTCCCTCGTGTCCCACCTGGCCACAGCAAAATCCGGGAGAGCACGGTCCAGCTAACGCAGGGCAACAAAACACGGGGACCAACGCGAACCAGCCCGCACGGCGCCTTTGCCACGGTACGAAACCTACGGAGCAACACGTGTGAGCGCACAGCACCAAAACAAAGCCGCCATTGTAACCCGAAAGACGTGGCCGCCACCACCGTTTATAGATTCTTAAAAAAGCTTTATAAACGGTGGCCGCCACGGCAAAGAAATAAAAATTCAGCAATAAAGAGGAGAACCTACTACGTCATTTCCTCCACACTTTTCTCCTAGCGCGCGGAGGGGGTAGGGCCTCTCCTCAGTTTCCTTCCTCCATGTGCGAATGTGTATGGGCGTCTTGCGCTGGAGTTTGAGGTATAGTAGCGGCGCCTGGTGGCGGCGCGGGAAACGGCATCTGGGTCGTACCAGCTTGGGTCGTATTGAGCCCTGGCTGTGGCGAAGCACGTTTCTAGGCCGAGTTTTGCGTCGATTCGCACTTTTTTCTGCCCTGTTGCGAGTGCGAAAAGGCTCGTAACTTCTCACAGACCACGTCGACCACGCTGCGAGCTGGTCGCAGCCTATAGTTTAACGAAAACGGACTCTCCGTGTGCCGTGGGACGTAATGCTGGAAGCAGAAGGAATCGGCGACGCCGATCCGGAGAGACCTAGCTCAACATCGAAAAAGCGTCACCGTCGATACTGCTGCGTCGTGGGCTCCCATGAACAAGAAGGCCTGAATCCCAACATCCGATTCTATCGTTTCCCTTCAAGGCCTCACGAAGCGGAGCGTCGGGCGCGCTGTATAACTGCAGTTCGTCGCGCTGGGTAAGCGAAACTTCGCGCCATGCTGACTGCTTCACCTGTCTTGAAGCTTGCTTAATTATAGATCTGCGTTCTAAAATTCGGTCTTTTGCACCTACAGTCCCGACGGCAGACCGACATAGCAGCAGGCATGGCTGATGATTCACGATTCGAAACCCGGCCACAGCGACAATTAACAATTCGACCGGTGCGAAGTGGTGAAATGCCCAGGTGCGTGCAAATGAACACAGATGGCCGGGCTGATTCGGTGACAATTCACTACCCCACTACGAGCAGCACAGGTTAGAGAGTTAAATGTGCTCATACTTGACCTCAAGCCAGCATGTTGAGGCAGCGCAGCAAGATAGTAATGATTACAGCAGAGCGATTTTCGAGCGTTGTCAATAAAAGCTACATCAAGCGAGCAGCGCACGAGCTCGCGCTGCAGCGCGATTCGCACGTACGTGCGAGCTCATATGCGCATTGCATCAGTTATTACCAGTTACTAAAAGGGACAGACGGCCGCTACTACAACGCAGGCATAACTACTTGTTTAGCGGCATGCAGTCAACAAAGATTGCAGGAGACCCGTCGTTTCGCGGCATGTCGAAAGACCGCTGCCGTCGCGGCGCGTACGATCGTGCGCTCGAGAAGTTCGTACATCGCGGCATGCTGAAAGACCACTGCCGTCGCGGCGCGTACCGTCGTGTGCTCAAGCAGTTCCGTACACATGATGTCTGCTTATCGCTGCTGTGGATTCATTTATAGCGAGCATTTCCTCGCGCTTGTGCGCCTGAATCTAGCAGCGTGCAAACCTTACCTGAAGTTCCACTTCGTACGCGACTCGCTTCACTTGCGATTGACACCGCGCTAAAACTTCGCCGCTTAATTCTTGAACGGCATACACGTATTCGGCACTGCATAATTTCTTGCCTTTACGCAGCGTGCCACTCCTGAAAAAATCTTCGGCGCCCGATATTCGCTGCAGGCCGTGATACAACACAACCGAAAGTGGCGGGTCTATATTGTAAACGTGCTTCCCGAAGCAGACGACCGAGCTTGGTACGACCCATTTTAGGACAGAGGGCGCTTTTTAGCACCTTTTTCGCAGCGCCCCCTGGGCAATGCAAGAGCCCCATAACTGTAGTGTTCTACGCAGATGTGTGTGTTGGCTTTCCTGCAGTGCGTTTTCGGCGCTCACGAACGAATCAGTGAGACAGAAAGCTTCGCTTTAAAAGAAGTCCAACCGAGAAGCAATCGCGTACGCGGTGCACCGATTCCGATCACGCTCAACAGGGAATTTTCACACTTTCGCTCGTCGCTACTATAGGTCTGTTCGATTCAGCCAAGTTTCTCTGCACCTTCTGCACCTATTCGCGGTGCACTGCACCTAGACCCTCGATTCCCCGAGGTGCAGCAGTGCACCCTGCACTCCCGTGCTCGATTGAACGGGGTGCAAGGCAAGGTGCCGCCGCGGTGCACTGCACCCTTGAACCTTGCAGCGAGTGGGTGCAGCCAGGCACCCCCTGCACCTTTTCGTTTATGGTGCCGTGCACCTTTTTTCTGAATCGAACAAACCTCTTAAATGGCGAGAGGAGGCGATCGCGGAGGTTTACAGCGGATTTCATACAAATAGCTGAATAAATTAGGTCTGATATAATGGCCCTGTCCCATGGCAGGCTCGTAAAAATCTTGACAAGAAAGCTAATCGGCCCTTACACGAGTTTATCGGCCATATCAATTGTAGTAAACATTCACTTACTAATTAAAATAATAAGCATAGTTTAACGCATGGGGTATGTAAACCAGTAAATATATCACTGGACGACTACTATCGAGCACTCGCTGTGATGCTGGCATTACGAAGAACGCAGACAGCGGGGGCGAACCGTTCGCAGAGCGGCGATATTCTCTGCGACTCCACAAATTAGATTCATCGTCACCATCTGCCTATTTTTATGTTCACTATGCAGTACGTACGACCTGTAGCGATCTCTATTTACCACTCTCTGAACTAATTAGACTATCTGCGGGTGCGGAAAGACGGCCTGCAGCGCGCGTGAAGCTAGCAGCCATCCCTGCTTGCCCTGGATCCTCGCACCCACCATTGGGTTACCAATACGGCCCGCGGGTCGCGTAAGCGCCAGTCGCGCACGCTCATTCGCAGCTTTAATTACCTATGGCTTTACTACAACGCGGATAGAGGAGAAGACGCGTAGGCTCCTTTCCAAGCGCGCGTTCCATCACGTGACCTCCAACTAAACCAAATATTTAGCGCGTGGGAAGAATGCCCATCAAGCCGCCATGTATTTCTATTACACAGGGCTCTTTTCCATGTTACAATCCCTATTTCCATACGTACATTAAACATCAGTTGCGAGTGAGCGCGTGTGGTGTGTGTTTCTAGGTCCTTCGTGTTTTTAGCGCTCTAAGTATTTATTATTATTATGCGTTACCAACTAGCCCATCTATCAATCCTTTTGCTTAACCTCCAAATTTTTGTGTAATTTTATATATGTTATGCCTAATCTTCCCAAATGACATTTCGTCAGGAAGATTTCTCGTTGTATCTATGAGCATTGAAACTTTCAGAAGGTGTTACATAACTTTTACCATTGATGTTCATTTGTTCCACCAAAAGCGATGGGTTACGGAAAGTGTACTAGACACACTCTATTTCCAAGTTACAACCAACTCTAGTAACTACTAGTAATGGCGGGACAGTAGCCACCGTAGCCAGCCAGTCGAACATGTTCGAACTGTTGTTATTAGTATAAACCCTTCTCTCATACTTGGGAAACAAAATCGTTTTTGATTGTTAAAAAATTATAAATTAGTGGTTATAATATTTTGATTGTTATTTTGTTTAAATTTAGCTGTAAATCCGATTTGCATAGAGTACATCGGTGACGAATGCAGCGCTATTTCCTTGCCACTCGGCGTTTTGTTTTTTTTCTTGCGACCAGTGCGGCCAATGAAGAACTTCACTTTTTGGCGCGATTTGCACCAATGGTAATCGTGTCTTCGGAGCCGTTTCATCGCAGTGAGTTCTGTGAGCAATTGCTTTTTTAGCATGCACATACTCTTTTCGTGCACACTTTACCCAGTGCGCCTCCTAGAACAGCAAAACAAGTTTTTGTCGCCATATGTCCCGGAAAGTAGGCGGAAGAATGCTTGCTGACAGGTGATTTGTCCCGCGTTCGCCAAGTACCATCTTCTAGATTTTGCCGGGTCAACATGAAGCAAAAAGTGAAAAGTGACAGTGATGTTGTCGAAATTGAAGCTCAAAATGGACATTCACTGCGCACTTGTAATGGCTCGGAATCGACATCAAATGACAGTGACAGCAGCGAAAAGGACGCGCGTTCTGATTGTTCGAAATCGTCAGGCGTCTCTCCCACTGAGGAGTCCGTTCGGCGCAGCAGATTCGGAAGAGTGCGAAAACCCAACGTCAGTCCTTGCATGGAATACACTCCTATAGTTCGAAGGTATTCATCGCACAACCGCGAAAAAAGAACACAATCTCGCAGCCCGCCGTCACCATCGCATGGTCGCGAGATACAGTCAGCAGCGAGCGAGAAATTTAAACCTACCGAGTCTCTACAGTACCTCGTGGGAGACTTGCTTTGGTCGAAAATAGGCCAGCATCCCTTCTGGCCTGCTATGGTTTCATTTGACCCGGTGAGTGGAATATACACGAAGGTAATCAGGAATAAATGTCGTATCTACCATGTTCAGTACTTCGGAGTGGCGGCTCAGCATGGCTGGACGCTGCCGAGCCGCGTTCTACCGTTTGAAGGGCTCGACAAGTTTGTGGCGTTGGGTGATTTGGAACGCGCACCGTATGCCGTGCCCACTCGCAAGCGAGACGCCTGGATGGTGGCGGTTGAGGAAGCGGTTACCGCAATGCAAATGACACGAACGCAACGCAAACTTGAACTTACTTTTGAATACTACGATCCGCCCACGAAGAAGCCGAGGACTGTACAACCGCCCAAGGAAAACGGCATCGTTGAGAAGGCCAAGGAAGAGCTGTGTCTCATCTGTGAAGCAACCGGTGCCACGCTGACCTGTACAGGTCCCTGTAAAAGGAGCTTCCACCTTGACTGCCTCGGCATCACTCAACCGCCTGTGGCCTTTCTTTGTGACGAGTGCACCACTGGTAAGTTGATTGCCTCAGTTAATTATTATGAGCGCGACTTATTTGCTTCAACCACCCTTGCAGCATTGGCATGATTTTCTGATCGAGCATGTTCTTTATTGATGCTGTATTATATTTAAAGAGTGGAAGTTTATTCATTTCAACAAACTGCATTGAAGTATGTACTAATACTGTTTGGCAGAAAAATGTCTTGATTGCAAGGCCCATGAAGGTGATTTTTTATTTTTATTTTTTACACGATTGCATTGGAGCCGTATTCGTGCATCTCATCAGTGGAATCACAGTGATTGGCTACGTTAAGTAGTGAAAGGGGACCAGCCTGTAAAGCTTGAAGCACTATGAATAATTCATTCGTAGCCTGACTGTGTGTAGCCGAGCGTTTACCAGGTTTTGACCTGAGACTTAATCAGAAAATTACACTATGTCACACTTAATGTGGACAGTCACTGAACGTCAAGCATTTGGGAACTGCAGGAAAACTTCTGTTGCCTTTATTGGAAATATACAAATAAGAGTAAGACACGGGAACTCTGATTTTAGCCTTTCTGTAGGATACATAACAAGCAAAAATTATTTTTGAGAGCTTGTGCATTATTGCTGTCTTAGCAAAAACATTCATGTGTGGAGCAGTGCCCAA
Source organism: Dermacentor andersoni (assembly GCF_023375885.2). Taxonomy (NCBI): domain Eukaryota; kingdom Metazoa; phylum Arthropoda; class Arachnida; order Ixodida; family Ixodidae; genus Dermacentor; species Dermacentor andersoni. The sequence goes on along the minus strand of NC_092814.1, from coordinate 54,395,144 downwards.
GGCACTACTAACGTTGAGGTTCCTCGGCCTCTTCCCAGCCAAATTTTACCATTTTGGCTCTCGCATTGCATCAGTTGATTTGTGGGGTTGAACAATTCATAGCTACTCAGTGGGCTGTGAGGGATGCCGTAGTGAAGGACTGGATATTAATTTTCACCACCCAGGATTATTTAATGTTCATGCAAAGCATGGTACGCAAGTTTTCTTGCATTTCACCCACATTTGTATGTGGCCGCCACATCCAGGAATTAAAATCGTGATGCGGCAGGTATAGGCAAAGCAGTGCCCATCTGGTCTTGTTAGAAGTCAACATGGTAAAAGACCTTTTCGAACAGCCGGCCAGCATCACATCTTTGTGCCCGGTGCATCACCTGTTAAGTTATTTAACCGGATGCCATTATAATAAAGCAGATAAAAAACCAGATCGAAGCTGTTGGCAGATGGTCTCAAATTTCCAGTGATGCACTGATTTTTTATAGGTGCTGCTTTTGTAACTGCTAAGTAGTGCATTAACACGGCAAGCTGGGCGAGTTGGTGATTTAACATCTTTCTATGGGTGGGCAGTCCAACCCGGACGAGAGGAAGTACTGCGCTTGTATTGTGTACGTCCTCTCGTCTTTCGTCCGGGTTGCGCTGCCCACCCATAGGAACATGCAAGTAGTGCAGTTGCAGTATGATTTTAATCACTTGTTTTGAGGGAGAATGAGCTGAAGAACATGATTGTGCATGACCATAATACTAGCAGCCATTTTATTCTGCCTGAATTTCAATAGGGAATGCACTTTTAAAGTGAACCTTTCTTTGTGAACCCTCCCGGACTTTCCTGACCATGGCTGCTGGCTGGCTGGGTGCTGCTGCTGTCTTGCTGAATAGCTCACACTTTTAAAAATGTTGAATTACGTGCTCACCCGCCATGGTTGCTTAGTGGCTATGGTGTTGTGCTGCTGAGCACGAGGTCGCGGGATCGAATCCCGGCCACGGCGGCCGCATTTCGATGGGGGCGAAATACGAAAACACCCGTGTACTTAGATTTAGGTGCACATTAAAGAACCCCAGGTGGTCGAAATTTCCCGGAGTCCCCCACAACGGCGTGGCTCATAATCAGAAAGTGGTTTTGGCACGTAAAACCCCATAATTTAACTAATTTAATTACATGCTTGATGCTGGGATCAAACATGGAATACAAGGAATATAATTCTACCCAAAGAAATCAAATACTGCAATTCATCATGTGAATCTGTCCTACACGTCAATATGCGCTCTGTTTTAAACAAGGAAGACGATATCTCACTTTTTCTCGATCAATTTCCTTTCAGATTCGATATAATGTTTTCTGAAACATAGTACACCTCCGGATGTAAAATGTTCCAACCGCATGGTTTCCAAAACTTTTTTCTAAACAGCGCAAACAGGCTGGGCGGTGGCGTGGCGCTTCTTGTGACTAGACATAAAAATTTTGAAGTACTGTCTGAGTACAGCCGTTCAACTGTTGACTATGAGATCTTAACACTGAAGCATAAAGATCGAACCATTTCTGTTGTTTATCGTCCTCCTAGTGGAAATTTAGTGCGCTTCATTGAGTTCTATGAGGCTTTCTTACATTATGTTAGTAAGGAAAACTATAGGCTTATATGCGGTGGTGATTTCAATATCAATGTTTTAGATGATAAATGCTCGCAAGATTTCTTTTCTGTACTATCATCATCTGGTTTTGAAAATTACATCGGTACGCCAACAAGAATCACATGTTCCTCCTTATCTGCCCTTGAACTTATTGTGACAAATATAGACACTGCAATCTATAGGGCTGGTAGGATTGCATCTGACCTTAGTGATCACTGTCCAGTTTTTCTGATGTATCGTAATGTATCCAACACATGTAGAAACTCGACTACTGCATTTAAGATACAGCTTATCACACAAGATAGGCTTGGGTCCTTTAAAAAGGAGATAGCTAGTTGCAACTGGTCATCTGTGTTAGAAAACAAAGATGCGAACGACGCATACAATATTTTCATCGATAGCTTTACAAGAATTTACCGTAAGCATTTCCCTTATAAAGTTATATAATCTCCAAGAAAAGCTAGAAAACCATGGATCACTAAACAACATTTGAAGATGATTAAAGAAAAGCATCGCAAGTGCCATTCATTTTTACGGACACATTCTGAGATCGCATTAAAAGAATTTAAAATTTATAGGAATCGGTTGAATGCTGAGCTCAAGCAAGCAAAACATACATATTATCAAAGTATTTTTGCGGATGGCAGTCGACAGCAGCTGGATGTAACATGGAAAATAATCAATACTTTACTGGGTCGTGAGAACAAAACCAGTGTCCCGAATACAATAATACACAACGGTTCCGTACTCAGCGGTAAATCACTTGCAGATTTTTTCAATGAGCACTTTGTTAACACCCCCCTCGCATACGGCGATCCCGCAAATACACCCTCTACCACCAAAGGTACAATTGACACTGTTCAGCAAACCATTTTTATGCAGCCAATTGATGAATATGAAGTTTAAAGTACCTTCGCTAGCTTAAAAAATAGCAAAGCAAACGATATTGAAAATGTATGGGTAAAGCCCATAAAATACTGTTTATGTTACATTTCTAATTTACTGGCACATATATTCAACCTAGTGTTGCAATCGGGAAGCTTCCCAGAACGTATGAAATGTGCCAGGGTTTCAGCAATCTTTAAAGGTGGTGATCACAATGTACAGAGTAACTATAGGCCAATATCTGTATTGCCTGTTTTTTCTAAGGGTCTCAAAAAAATGTTATTCTCTCGCATGACAAAATTTCTCGACAAGTATGATGTTTTAACAAATGCACAGTTCGGCTTTAGAAAGGGGAGATCAACAGAGACAGCTCTACTTTCATTAAAGGAATACATCCTACAAAACATAGAAAAGAACATGTGTACGCTTACTCTATTTGTGTATTTTAGCAAGGCGTTCGATTGCCTTGATCACTCTACATTACTTAGCAAATTGCAGTGTCATGGTATACGTGGTAATTCTTTAAATTTATTACAATCATATCTCAGTAAACGGCTACAGTGCGCGTGTATAAATGGCGAAACCTCAACCATCTTACGCAATAAATTTGGGGTACCGCTAGGGAGTGTGCTGGGACCAGTTTTGTTTAACATCTTTATTAATGATATCGTCGATTTAGACAGAAGGGCAAAATTTATTATATATGCAGGCGACATCACCATTTTAATGGAAGGATCTGATATAAACCAGTTATCATCAAAATGTTACAATCTATTGAAGAAGCTATCTATATGGTCTAAGGAAAATCAACTTAAGATTAATGCAACAAAGACAAAGGTTATGATATTTCATGCGAAAAACAAAAAGGCAACATTAAACCATAACATTATTTTTGAGGATCGAGAAATAGGGATTGTTGACAGTTACAAAATTCTTGGTGTCCACTTTTCATCTACTTTAACTTGGGATACACATGTAAGCTATCTATGTAAAAAGCTATCTTCTGTGACAGGAGTACTATGCCATTGTCGCGGCATGCTGCTGCCAGCCTCCGCCAAACTACAGATATATTACGCCCTTTTCAATTCACTCCTAAACTACTGTGCATTGGTCTGGTGCACGACAACTAAAGCCAATATGAACAGACTTTTGATATTGCAGAAAAAAATTATTCGTCACATCGGAAATCTGGAACCTTTGTCTACGACTAGAGATGCATATAAATTGTTTAATATTGTCAGAGTAGATCACCTTTACACATACCGTTTATTATATGTGATGCAATTTTCTGGCACACTAGTAAAGAACTTCATTGGACGTCTAGCATGCTTAGAACACCGTCAGCCTAAGATAAACACAAGGAAATCTGACAAATGGATTAGTCCACATTTCCGTACATACTGGTACAAACACCAATCGCTAGCCTGCAACTTACCATTTATTCTCAACAAATATGTAGATATTGCAGGTTACAATAGGAAGCAAATCGGACAATATTTTGTTCAGTTATGATATGTTGTTTTAGTGATAACATTCCGTTTCCATTGTCTTTTTTATTTTTTTTTCTCCTGCATATATGCATTTTGCTGTCATTACTACAGTGCACTATGACATAGTTATTTATAATGCAGTCATGACTATTATGTTTTTTGCCTCACATACATGTATATGTCTACTACAGTGTTTGATCATGTGCCAAGGTGATGTTGCCATGTAAGGTCTTTTGGGCCCCGTCAAGCTACTCCCGTAGCTTTTAGCCCGAAATGACCATCCAGTTTCTGTTTCTTTTACTGGAAAATAAAGATAGGTATTAATTTGATTTGAATTGAAGCCTTGGCCCTCCTGCACAGCAGCATGCCGGTGCTCTAACCATTAGGCAACAATTGCATGTGTGCTTCTATCTCGTGCCAATGCCAACTAGCTCTGAGATTATCGCCACATGATGATAATTTCCATATAATATGGCACATACCTCCAACGTGGTATTGGCCAAAAACTGAGTGGTACAATTAAAATAAATAAGAAGAAAAATACACGCTACTTTAAGAGTTGTCACATTGCGTAGCACGGGTGTGTGAGAGAACATGTGCGCATACCAGTTTCCTTTACACCAAAGATTTTGAAACGAACAAAATTTATAACATTTTATTAGTGGCTTCACGCAATCTTCGCTTCGCATAGATTCCAAGATGTGCAATGGATCTGCATACCAAAAAATCCCAAGGGATGCCCCACCCCCAAAAGATAACCCACCCGTGACTAAGCTCCCAGCCTAAAAAAACTGAAAGTTACCCACCTGAAAGTTAGCCCAACTCTTATTTTCACTCGATTTTCTCTGGATTTTAGGCAGGCTTTCTCTCGTGATTTCACAGTAACTAAATATATATATATATATATATATATATATATATATATATATATAGGTCCTTTGTTGGCACATTAAATATTAAACAAAAGCAGGTACATTAATGTAGAAAAGCAATACCATGAAACATTACTATAGGTTGTTCACTGCACAGCAGTGGAAGACTGCAGGATACATTCAAGTTAATTGTATTGCTGCAGCGTTTAGCCCATGAATTTGACCCCCGAATAAAAGGTGCATCACAGTGAATTCTGCAAGGGTTTTGCTAGCCAGTTGTCTCATTACGCAACTTTCATGTCAAGGTTTATCGCTAGATATAGTACATCCGTAATTCATTGGCCAACCCTCAGAGTGGATGAGCTGCAGGCATTCAGAACAAGTCCTGCTCTACTTCAAATTCACAAAATGCTGTGCACTTGTTCTGCACAAAGCCTGCACTGTATAAAACATATAGCCACATACAATTGAAGCCTGTTACTCAAGTGAAATGCATACAATGTGCAGCAACTCCTGGACTTGTATGGGAAGCGCAGTCCCAAGCTGAACTGACCTGATATTTCACATGTCACTGCTGGCAAAAGTGCTTACGACTTTCAAAACAACAGCACATGACTAGCCTGCTGCAACGTATGCAAAGCTACTGTCTAGCACGTCTGCCATTTCTTTCAAAGTGCCATGCAACTGTGTTTTCAATGTACAAATACGAGCTTTGGAGCTATAGCAGAACACAATCAGGCGTGCACAAACAAGAACAGAGAGGTTTGTCCTTCTTTGTGTGCGCTTGACTGTGTTCTGCTATGCACAACTAACTCACCCAAAAGTCTGTGTTTTGGGGCTGTACTCTGGAATGACGATTTTGGAGATGCCACCTTTGTCACTTTTAGTTCGCAACACTTTCATAAGCATTTAAATTTGTAAAGGGTACACTTTCTGTCAGCACAGTTTCAGTGTATGCCATTTCACTGTCAAGTTTCTAAACAACATTGAAAAATGTATCCTAAAAGTTCATTGCAATGGTTGTAACAGAGTGCTGAAAGTGACTTCAAAGTATGATGCCTAGCCTTCTAAAGAATGCATTACAGATTTTCCTTCTTCCAAAATGCACATAGCATTGCTTCATTGCTGTTATTAACCTCATGCACAGGTGTTATTTTAATTAATACTTACTCTGATGTCAGCCCTCACACTTAATAAATGTGTGGCCAGTTTCAATGCTGTTATTTTGTGTTTCGTCCATGTGATGTAATCATAAGCAGGAGTGCCTATACTAGGGCAGGCTACACCGGCTTCTTTATTTGGGTTTTTCCATAGCTGTTCCTGAATAAAAAGTCCCTGAAGGAAAATTTCATTGCACTAGAAATGGAGCCTCCAGAAGGGCAGGTCACTGCTGTTTTTGTGTATGAGTTGGATTTTGTCAATATTGCAATGGTTAGAAGTGGGAAGGTAACAGTGATGAACAAGCCAAGGTGGCAATGTGGAACTACTCTTTCTGTGCTGGAAAATGGAAAGAAAAATTTCATACATCACTGGCCTCATGCTACAAGTGATTGTGCAACTTCAGCCAGCCATACCCTGACACATGTACAAAGCTGAAAGTAAGGAGACTTATCTAATAAACGAGTCAAATGCTCAGTCTCCAATTTGTAGACTTAATCTCCCCCCTCCAATTTGATGGCAGAATCACCTTTATAACAACACCAAAAAAGCCAATCTTTCTGTGAGAAGAGCTTTGGTAAGTCAGAGAAGATGCACAAATGAAAGATAGGTGAAGACACCACTTTGAAGTTCCCACACCAGCTCGCCATGGTGTCATGAATTTTGACGGCATCTGCTTGGGCTTAGATAATTTTTTAACGGTTAAGATTGCCTATATTATATTGTAAACGAACCACAAAACCAAACTACTTTGACAGTGATGTATCATGGCTGAGGTATTGCATGAAATTCTAATAACTTAAGCTTTGTCTTCGTTTTCTCTTCTATTAATTAACTTCTTACCACGAAACCAATGAAAACAGAAATATGGAAAAAAATTTTATCATTCTAATCTGGTTTAGTGCTTCTCTAGTGACCTTTGAAAGGGAGTCTTCTACATTACTGTTGCTGCCACTGCTGTCCTTCAATTTCATTTTCTCTAACAGGCACTCACTCATGCCTTGTGTGCAAAGGCACAGATGCCACACAGAAGTGCTCCATGGAACGCTGTGGCACTTTCTACCATATGTCCTGCCTGAAAACCGTGCCAATACCACTCAAAGCAGACTCACTGGTCTGCCCTCGTCATTTCTGTCTGCCCTGCTCCCAGCAAAAGCCACGGGCTATTAGCTCCAAAGGCAAGTGCTTTTTGAACATTGTGAAGCCTTAGGCTTATACAACTTGTCAGCAGTTCCAATAAATCCTGTTGGTTGGAGGCACAGTGTAAGATATACTATGTTTAGGTGAGGACACTGTTCAGGCCAGCGGCAAGATGCGATTGACCAGATAAAGTACCATCATTATGCGTCCAACTGTGCTCTGCGCACATCAGCAATCTATTGACGGAGTAGCGCAACTTCATGACCAGAAGCATGGCCTCAGAGATTGTGCATGCGAGCTCGAAGGCCATGCTGAAACTATTGTTGCTCTAGCAACTGCCGCTTAGCAGGCCGTCTGAAATCACAGGGTCATGAGAAGCATCCTCGCATCTCTGTGATTTCGCTGAGATACCTGTTTCAATTAACTGTTCTTCACTTGCCTTGTGCCACTTGAAGTCGAGAATTGCAAAATTGCAAGAAATTCTAGTATCAAGTTGACTCTGGCATAAAAAATAGTCTAAATTCTGTAAACTGCACCTAATAAAACATCTAAAGTGGACAAAATTTGTGTTATAAACAGCTCTCAGAAAAACAACTAATTTGTGAGTACAAGTTTTCCAAAACCCTCACAAACATTGTAACAATTACAATGCTGTAATTAGCTGTAAATTTATATATCACATTTGTCCGGTGTAGATGTTCCAACAGATGCAGTTTACAGAACTGCGATATCTGATTTTAGTGCAGAGTTCAGGATTTGTAAACTTTGGCCTTCCATTTTTTTTTAAGCTTGCCGATCTCTGGCAATTTTTTTTTTTTTTTAATTTGAAGTTCTAAATTAATATTCTGCTTCCTATAGTTGCTGGAATTTAACTTTGTCCCTCATATGCAAGAATATCATTCAAATTGGCCTAGCAGTTTTCTCATAAAAGCATTTCTGTATTTTACATGCATTTGAATAGGGAAGACTGAGTTGGGCGCTTATCTAAAGCTTTCTCATAACCCTTAAAGCCACAATATTAGAAAATTTTGTCAAATATACGCTAAAGGAACATGTCTGCCACATACGAAGAATTAGTATGCAGAACTCACTGAAAGCAACTTCAAAAGCCAGAATGTTTTCCATAGAGAAGTATGGAAGATAGTATCTTACACAGTGGTTTGAAGGCATCCTGTGTACTTACGTGCTATGCATTATATGTAAAGAAAGCAATCATTTCCACAATAAATGCATATGAGCGGCAATTTTGTTGAGATTCCTTCCACTCAATTCTGTGCAACCCTTATCGTCCACTATGCACAGCTGGCTGATCTCATAGGTAGTGCAGGCGGAGCGTAGCTCTGACCACTTGCAAAGCGCGTCAAGGAAGAGCATTGTAAAAGGCATCTCTGCAAAATAGTTGCCATGCTTCTGCATAATTGTTTGTCTTGACTAGCTGCAAGGCCTTTTCGTATTAGCTTGCAGCTCGCGTAGTCAAGTCACCCCCACAGGGGTGTCTGTGTAGGTAGGCATTTGGTGTGTTGCGACACGTCGGACCCTCCTACGCTTAAGTGTGTGTGACTTTGCAGTGTCCGAGAAAAAGGGGATCCTGGGCGTAGAGCCGATGTGTTTGGATATTTATGGCCCCTTGGTGGAGGCAGCACACCTCTTTGGCTTCTGCTTCATGTAGATGGCACCTCCGGACTGACCCACATGATGGATATCGAAAGTTGCCTTTTCCCATCTCTCTCTCCAACCTTCGTCTTTCTCTCTCACTTTCAATCGTTCCTGTCTTCACTTACTTTTACTTCCGATCTTCCCAGCAGCAAGGGTTAACCTTGTGTGTGGAACAATCAACCTTGGCTGTGCATATTTGGTTATAGCATACAGTTGGCGTCCGCAGGCCTTGTTTTTAAAAGTCCTGCGGCACCCACTTGTTGGGTTCCATGGTGGGCGGCCAGCATTTCTGTCGAAATCTGTAGATACACTTAAGGATAGTTCTTTCCCCAGACTCCCTGATCACCCTCAGAAACAAGGGTGCACCAAAGATGCACTTTTTTTTTTTTGGCAACCGAATGCGAAACTTTCCATGGTTTCATGTCACTCATTCTGATAAACCGGAAAAGACAGTGAAAATGATCTCACCTTTCCTTGTGTCAAATTTTCTTACTGAAGTTTTGAAGTTTTCAGTCGAGGTTATTATTTATTTATTTATTAGTACTGCAATCCCGGTATCAGGATTATAGCAGGGTGGGAAAAAGAATTAAGCAGTTTCACAAAAATGGCAAAATGTAAACAAAAGAAATAAGGGTGCAGGTTGAAGCTCTGCAGCCAGCATCAGGAATACATTTGAACAAGATATCAAACAGTAAAAAATAAAATACACAATAGAACAGTAAAGTGATGAAATGCAGTAACACAGACTAGGTAATATGTTGAGCGAATAATGTCAGTCACGGTTGCAACACTTCATTGTTAGTGAGGTTATTCCAATCAGTAATAGTTCGTGGAAGAAATGAGTATTTAAAAGTTATTACGGATGCGAAAAGGAGTTAAAATTAGCTGATGTCGTTGTCGGGTCGCATACCCCGACGAAAAATGAACTAAATGGGTGAGTTCAGTTCTGTAGTGTCCTTTAATTAATTGGTACATGAATTTAAGTCTTGCAGAACGATTTCGCTCATTTATTGTCGGCAGACCAGCTTTGATTAAAAGATGTGTTATCGATGTACGTCGGTAATTATTATATATGTATCGAGCAGCCCTCCTTTGAACCCTCTCTACTTCGTTTATGTTAGTCTTAGTGAACGGGCCCCAAATGATAGCAGCATAATCTAAGGTAGGCAAGACAATACATTTGTAAGCAAGGAGGCGGACAAATGGAGTGGATAACCGCAATGCCCATCTTAAGAAAAACAATTTACGAAAAGTGTTACATGTTATGAAATCAATACGTTTGTTCCAGCTGAGATTGTTAGTGACCCAGAGCCCTAGATATTTATATTCTGTTACTTCTGCAAGTGTCACATCATTAATACTGTAATCAAACAGTAAGGAATTCTTTTTGTGAGTAATCCTCATCAATACAGTTTTTTCAAAATTAATGGACATTTGCCATGATTCACACCATGCAGAAACTTTTTGCAACGCGCTATTTAGTGGTATTTGATCTGAGACACTTCTTACTTCTGTATGACACAATCATCAGCGTAAAGCCTAATTTTCACAGGAATGTTAGACACAATATCATTAATATATATTAAAAGCAATAGAGGCCCAAGAACAGAGCCCTGAGGGACGCCAGAGTGAACTGTAAGCTTGTCAGAACAATGATTGTTAAAAACAACGAATTGTTCCCTGTTTAAAAGGTAGGCTGAAATCCACTTCACTAATTGTTTGTTATGAAGTATTGTGTCTAACTTATAAATTAACTTTTCGTGAGTGACCCTGTCAAAAGCTTTTGAGAATTCCTTAAATATGGCGTGGTGGTGGTGGTGGTGGTGGTGGTGGTGGTGGTGGTGGTGATGTTGAAGCAGGCGGGGTTAGCCTGGCATACATAGCCGGCAATTGTTCCGCCTGATCCTCCTTCGAGTTGAGATCAGGGGTGTGTCACCAGGTGTCGATGAGCCCCGTGTCTCGCAGGAAGGCTATCAGCAGTCATTGCGCTCTCTTCCTGAATGCCGTGGGCCCTCCGGGGAAAACGTCTTCAAAGGTCCTGTGCGTGAGACCGCTCTTTTGTAGGTTGTCGACCATCGCTTTTCTTTCTGTGTCAAACTGCGGGCATAGCCAAATGAAATGATCGATGTCGCCAATGTCACCACAGAAACCACAGAGTGGGGAAGCGCGAAGCCCAGTCTTGAATAACCAAGCTGGGGTGTACGCGGAGTCGGTCCTGATGCGGTATAAAAGCGTCGCTTGTTCACGTGTAAATCCATGAGTCACACAGGATTCAGGTGGATTCTTGTGCATCTCTCTAAAGTGAAGGCGGATTGCACCCTTGGGGTTTTGAAAAGCTTTTGGAGCTTTCACTTTTGGGACACATGTCAGCGCTAGGCATGCAAGGGCGTCAGCTTCCTCATTTCCATCAATTCCTACGTGTGATGGAATCCACTGAACCCTTATGTTAAATCCTTTGCTCGTTAGGTCGTCAATCAGTGCCAGAGACTGCCTTGTAAATTTCTCTAGAGGTAGGCCCCGATTTCGCTCATACGGCGTCAATCTGTGTTCCATTGTTAATTGAAGAGGAAAAATCATGTATAGTTTCTACTAGCTGTGTACAAGTTGAAGTAACCCCTCCTGAATCCATGCTGATATTTAGTAAAGAAATTGTTAGCTTCGAGGAAGTTTGATATGTGATTGTGAATTATGTGCTTATAATTATAATTATAATTATGTGCTTATAAGCATCGAAACTGCCAGCTGGTGATCTGCTTCTGGAGCTCTTCAATAAGAAACCCAAAAACTGCCATCGAGTGTCATTTGGGGACATTCCAGTGACGGTAATCTTGCGCAGTACCATGAATACCACTTGCGGCAGCGTCTCCGATGCTGATTTGTTGGAGCTGACTGAGGCTGAACTTTTGGAGGGCTGGCATGATCAGAACATTATCAGTGTTAAATGAATTAAGATGAGACATGATGGAAAAGAAATCCAGACCAAGCGCCTAGTACTTACTTTCGGCTCAAGTGTTCTGTCCGAGTCCATCGAGGCCGGGTGCATCAAAATTCGTGTTAGGCCATTCGTGCGAAATTCTCTCAGATGCTTCAAGTGCCAAATGTTTGGCCACAGCTCACAGAACTGTTGCGGCCAGCTGACTTGTGCGAAGTGCAGTACCAACGAACCTTCCTTCAAAACATGCGAGAACACTCCACACTGTGTGATGGGAGCACACCACATACTCGCGGTTGTGCCCATCATGGAAGGAGAAAAAAAATTGTGGCAATCAAAGTAAGAGAAAAGGTAGCATTCAAGGGAGCTATGCCGAACAGCTGTGCCGAAGTGGCCCGTTAGGGGGCAGCGCCACAACGGCTCCCGGTGCCTGTTCGGCCCACACAGAGTGAGCTAGCGGTGACACCAACCGCCTCCTTGGTGGCTACAACCAGCGCTGCTCTGCCATCCCAGAAAAGGGGGCCATCGACCTCCAGGCTGGCGACCTCAAAGGTTTCATTCCACGAGACGAGACCTTCATGTCAAACATAGTGCTCACAACAGCTCACGTCCTGCGCCTCGCAAGAGTCGCTGGACATAACAACCAGCCAGATGGTGCTGTCAGGACCTAAGGAGCGGCAAGAGTCTCAAGATCACTCCAAAAAATAAAAATCCCTCATCACAGAGCCTGACAAGGGCTGTAAGCTGATTTGCATTTCCTAAACACACAACACAAACATCTTTTCCAATTTGGACATGCAAATATTGCAACGGAATATTGGCGGTCTTCTCCATAACCTTGATGACATTACAGAACTCCTTCGTAAGTATAGTCTGAGATTGCCGTGTGTTCAGAAAATGTGTTTCAAATTGGCACACACAAGCTTTCTGAGGCAACATGCCATTTTTTCCAAAGACCGTGACGATGCTACTGCCTCGTCGGGTGGTGTGGCAATGATAGTTGATAAGGGTGTTGCTTTCCAGCAGTTACAACTCCGGAAAACCCTTGAGGCAGTTGCTATTAGTGCTGTACTGTTTGATAAACTAGCTACAATTAGTTCTTTATACATCCCTTCTAGCCATCAACCTTCCAGACCAGAATTTCATAACTTTATCATTGAACTTTGTGTTGCACACAAAACATGCTCTCCTATAGACCTAAGTGCACTGTCGAGTACACTCATGCCGTACCTAGAGTGAAGTGTCATTAAGTATCCCTACGAAAGTGACCACTTCCCGATAGCTTTGAGTCAAACAAAACAGCATGAATGCTCCCCATACGTTTCCCAATAGAAGCCTGACTCAGCCAACTGGGAACTGTTTCATGAACTTAAATATTTAAGCTGACATGATATTTCCTCTTTTAATAGAGACGCTGGGACGTATTTAGCAGTATTTGTAATTGAGGCTGCCACAAAATGCAGTCCTCAAACTGACGTACTGGCAAATAAACGTCGCATCCAGGGGTGGAACGGGAAATGTCAAAATGCATGGGAAAATCAGAACAAAGCTTGAGGACGACTTCGTGACTCTCGAACCGCTGAATGATTGATTCATTTTCAAGCAAATAAAGCCACAGGGGAGAACACTTTGATGTGCAAAGCGAGAGAGCTGGAAAAAGTATATCTGCAGTATTAATTCTGACACTGATGAAAAGAAAGTGTGGAACAGGGTAAATAAATGAAAAAGCCAGGAGTCGCATCCCTGAATACCCAAGGCAAAAGCCTTGGAAGATGAGATTTTCTAGGTGAACACTGAACATATCTCCAGTGTGTCGCATTACATGCAAACTTTTATGCAGTTCAAAGAACATGTAGGGCAATAGCCCCTCCAAGGCAAGTGTGCGCAAAATGAGGCATGCAATTGTCCATTTAGTTTAGCTGAACTTCAGGCATCTCTCAGTAGTTGTAACAAATCAGCACTAGGTGGCGACTGTATTATTTGTAAATTCAAGTAATCAAACTAAGAAAGCATGTATAGTATACTTGATTAACTCAAGCAGGCTAGGTGACTTGTCACCGCCCCGTTTCAAAGGGGATGTCAATAAATCATCATCATTATCAGATCATGTACATAAATCCAGAAACTCTGAAAACACTCCCGTCTCTTTTCAATGCAATGTGGACAGCTGGATACATTCCGTCTTCTTGAAAAAAAGCTGTTGCAATCCCTGTACTTAAACAAGGCAAGAACCAGTCTTTAACCAGCAGTTACAGGGCAATAGCCTTGACAAGTTGTCTGTGCAAGCTCTTTGAATAAGTGATAAACTGGCACCTAATATATTTTCGAGAAAACGACAAAATACTGGATCCTTTTCAGTGTGGCTTCAGAGAAGGGAGGTCAACTACAGACCGCCTTGTTCGCATTGAAGGATACATTAGGAATGCATTCATACATAAACAGTTTTTATTTCAGTATTGCGTAATTTAGATAAAGCGTATGACACCACATGTCACTTTGGAATTCTACGAGGCCTCTCCACCATGGTTATCCGTGGCAAACATGCTAAATATTGTGGGCGAGCTCCACCACTGGAAAAGCTGGTGTCACCGTCCGCGTGACGTGGCATGAGGGATCACGTGGACACAGCGGCTGCATCGGCTGCTTCGGAAGCGCCGAAGCGAACTGAAAACGAGTTTAAGGTCCCACCTGCGCTGCGGTTCTGATTAAGTGGTGAGGCTTTCCCGCCTTGGGTGTCTGCTTGACAACATTTGAAAGCACTATAATAGGTAGTGGCTGCCTTTGGAGGCATGCAGCATGGTAGGCTACTGCTCGTTGCCGCAGTGCCAGACGTACACAATGGAGCCTAGTGTCAGCCTTATTCGCACGTAGCCGCAGGACAAGCTGCGTGAAGCTTGGCTCTTGAAACTTAGAACCGGCAAACAGCCATTGGCTTCAACTCTGGTATGCAGCCAGCACAAATGCAAGGATTTCTGCTACTGTGACGGGTCTGCGATATTCGGTGAGTAGCAGAAAACGCGTACTGAGACGCTCGCCCGCGCCCGCTGCCCGGTTAATGCCATGACGGTTTAGTCTATGAACTTGATGCTAGATACTTGCAAGTTCACTGGAACGGAAAGGGAGCGCTAAGACTCACATTAAAAAAAGGGCATGGGATATGGTCATGTTTCTGTTATGAATTAATGCACTGGATTACGAACAAGCAGAGGGAAATCGCACGCTGAGAAGACCGATAAACATTATCGTGCGACGCAGCTTGAGAAATAATATTGACATGTCCAAGAACTTAGAAGACAAAATAGATTGAATCGTCGCGACGGCACATCACAGTCGCCGCAGGCGTCGAAGTCTCTATAACGAAATTATTTTTGAACTGTTCTGATGGCGTCCATGCAACAGTGGTTGCTAGTGTACTGTCAAATGCTCATATGCTGCGGCCTAAAGCTCACGGCACGGTGCGAAAACGCACTCACAGTGAAAGCAAAACATTGTGTGCGGACATGCATGCGGACGTGCAGTCGGTCGCTGCGGACCCGTGCGATCGCTGCAGTGAGGCTTCATTCTGTTATGCTCCATTTGGTTATACAGACAACCCACTATAAGAACATATTTAACATGGTTTACTCTCAGCCGTTTACCTACCTTTCATGCGGCGACCGCGCGCAGTGGCGTTTACTGTACGTATTCGGTAAAGAGATAGCGTCTGTAAACGATTCTGTGCTTTCAGTTTGCCCAAGATTATTATATCGACAGTGAAAAGCTTCCCTCGTTTTGAGAGTACTTACATAAATGTCCAGGAGGGCTGCCGCATGATGTTTTTATTGAGCGCCGTAAGCCAAACCTATGAGGAGCGCTCTGCGAGACCCTCATACTACGCAAGGGAGGCGCTTCCGACAGATGGCGACTCCGGAAGTCCTCGCCCCCATAATTGAAAGCTACCCGTTGAACCGCACTTTCCATGTAAGGATTGGCTAGGCTTTGTCCAGGTCCTTCAATCGGGAAACTGGTATTCTGCAAGATGGCATCCTTAGCTGTACACTGTTTATTGTTAAAATGAATTATCAGTACACAGCTATTCCACCCACAATGTTCTACTCTGTATATGTGGATAAGTGCAGATTGGTTTTAAATCCTGCAACCTTTTCATCTGCGAACGGCATATCGAACTTGGACTAAATAGCGCACAAAAAAGTATGTGCATTTTCTTCGCAAATTCAGAAATAAGAGAGGAATTGTACCACACCCTACTATTCATCTCTCTGGAAGTACCCTATCTGTACCCACTCAGCACAAATTTGTTGTCATCATTTTAGACTCGAAACTGACATGGAGGACAATGACCCGGAGGACTAAGGACAATGAACTTATTGAAGCTTCTCTCCCATACAACATGGGGCAGTGATAGAAAATGTTGCTCACGGCTTGACTGTGGCGCAATAGTTTCTCAGTCTGCTGCACCAACACCCTCTAGAAAACTTAAGGCCTTCTGGCTGTACCCTCTCACCTTGAACTACGTCACGCAAAAGAGGCCCACATAAAAGTTCCGTGCAGCGTGCTACGAAGCTATGAGCGGTGCACCTGTGTTGAAAATGAGATGCGGAAGACCGAGTGGGCAACGACGTCGATAACAATTTGATTAGTTCCGGGAGCCCTGCTGCTCCTTGGATAGCTTCAGGGTTAGAAAAGTCCTGGCATGCTGCGACATGCTTCCGAGTGCACTTTTTTTCTGGACATGAACCGTGCTTGTAGTCTCTGCACTTGTGCTGCGATTGCGGTTGTGTCCGGCAAGCCTTCATTGCTGTGGAATGTGGATTACGTTCATGCAAGGATATGCCTAATAAGTGCTGCGTGTCCAATTGCTGGAGCAATTACAAATCGGGGCCGAAAAATCATGCGTTCATGTTTCTGCAAGATCAATAACAGAATATTGGGTGCCAGTGCTAAGGCAAAAAGGAGAAAAACTGGAATTCTGCGGAATAAGGCAGCTGTTTCTTTGTAAATAGTTGCACGAATGTTTTGTATCTCCACTGCTAAACTCATTTGAGGTGTTGTAAATATGTGGTCTGCGGTACTGTATGTAATGCCTCGAAAGTGAAATTATTCGTTTAGAGCCTAATCTAGATTGGAATAAATACATGTGTCCCAAATGTGAAGAAGGGCACACCAGTGAAGTTGTCATGGTATGTGTTATGGTGCAGTGCTAACATTTTGTTGAAGAACTTTTGTGGTCGCATGAACGGCGAAATCTTTCACGCCAACGATAAATCAAGGCAAAGAAGCTACTCTGAAGAAAAGGGCAGCCCTATGACTTTTCAATATAAGCCATACTCCCTGTCATCATTTACCCGAAATTTGTTCTCAATCCTAAGGTTGAACCATTTCATCTTTTATGGACGAGCTTTTTAATAATGCAGTGCGTCAATAGTTCTGCATAAATAAAATAATCTGGGAACACCCTATGTTCTCTGCGGGCTATCTGCTCAACTGTGCCTAAAAAAAAAAACTAACTGCACTCTAATTAACGTTGTCCATATAAGGTGGGGCGCGATCCCTTCATTCAACCCATATATCCCCGAGCACGCCGCCGCTTTTCTCCGTGACATCGCTCGCCGAGTGCTCAGGCCTTCTCTTCTCTAGGTGGTGTCGGCTGCACCCAGTGCTTTAACCCTTTCAGGGTCAATGACCTAAGTATATGGCGCCGCCAAAAGGGTCGATGACGTATATTTACAGTGCCGTCTGTACGTTTAAAAAGCACGCTAATTTCCTAACTTCTTCTTTCCTGGCATGTGCTGCCACTATGCGGGAATACAGGAAATTTTTTTCTCGTGCCTCCCTCTCTCAGTTTTCGTTGCATCTTTTGTTTTAAAGCTAGTTTGCTCCGGCGCGTCTATGTATTACCGCTCGTGCATTGGCGCGCGGGGGCGGCGGTTTGGGTTTTGTTCTGCGGGCGCTTTCGGCGTCTTGTGCTCGCAAAATTCATAGCTATCTCGTTACTAATCGCTCAAAGGGCGACTGCCTGTTTCTTGCTCATTTAGTGCTCACAGGGGTGCGCATAGGGAGGATGCCGCTGTGCGTGCATTTCCTTTCCTTTCTTTCTGTCTCTCTCTCTCTCTTTTTTTTTTTCCAACTCGCGAGAACTAATTTCCTCTGGTTGGCGATGGGTAACCGGACAGGCCGCCATTGGAATATGAACCTGGCAACGTTTAACGCTAGAACGTTATCTAGTGAGGCGAGTCTAGCAGTGCTATTGGAGGAATTAGAGGGTAGTAAATGGGATATAATAGGGCTCAGTGAAGTTAGGAGGCCAAAAGAAGCATATACAGTGCTAAAAAGCGGGCACGTCCTCTGCTACCAGGGCTTAGCGGAGAGACGAGAACTGGGAGTCGGATTCCTGATTAATAAGAACATAGCTGGTAACATACAGGAATTCTATAGCATTAACGAGAGGGTGGCAGGTCTTGTTGTGAAACTTAATAAGTGGTACAAAATGAAGGTTGTACAGGTCTACGCCCCTACATCCAGTCATAATGACCAGGAAGTCGAAAGCTTCTATGAAGATGTGGAATCGGCGATTGGTAAAGTCAAAACAAAATACAGTATACTGATGGGCGACTTCAATGCCAAGGTAGGCAAGAAGCAGGCTGGAGACAAGGCAGTGGGGGAATATGGCATAGGCACTAGGAATAGCAGGGGAGAGTTATTAGTAGAGTTTGCGGAACAGAATAATATGCGGATAATGAATACCTTCTTCCGCAAGCGAGATAGCCGAAAGTGGACGTGGAGGAGCCCGAACGGCGAGACTAGAAATGAAATAGACCTCATACTCTGCGCTAACCCTGGCATCATACAAGATGTGGACGTGCTCAGCAAGGTGCGCTGCAGTGACCATAGGATGGTAAGAACTCGAATTAGCCTAGACCTGAGGAGGGAACGGAAGCAATTGGTACATAAGAAGTCGATCAATGAGTTAGCGGTAAGAGGGAAAATAGAGGAATTCCAGATCAAGCTACAGAACAGGTATTCGGCTTTAACTCAGGAAGAGGACCTTAGTGTTGAAGCAATGAACGACAATCTTGTGGGCATCATCAAGGAATGTGCAATAGAAGTTGGTGGTAACTCCGTTAGACAGGATACCAGTAAGCTATCGCAGGAGACGAAAGATCTGATCAAGAAACGCCAATGTATGAAAGCCTCTAACCCTACAGCTAGAATAGAACTAGCAGAAATTTCGAAGTTAATCGACAAGCATAAGACAGCTGACATAAGGAAGTATAATATGGATAAAATTGAACATGCTCTCGGGAATGGAGGAAGCCTAAAAGCAGAGAAGAAGAAACTAGGAAGTGGCAAGAATCAGACGTATGCGTTAAGAGACAAAGCCGGCAATATCATTACTAATATGGATGAGATAGTTCAAGTGGCTGAGGAGTTCTGTAGAGATCTATACAGTACCAGTGACACCCACGACGATGATGGGAGAACAGTCTAGATGAATTCGAAATCCCACAGGTAACACCGGAAGAAGTAAAGAAAGCCTTGGGAGCTATGCAAAGGGGGAAGGCAGCTGGGGAGGATGAGGTAACAGCAGATTTGTTGGAGGATGGTGGGCAGATTGTTCTAGAGAAACTGGCCACCCTGTATACGCAATACCTCATGACTTCGAGCGTACCGGAATCTTGGAAAAACGCTAACATAATCCTAATCCATAAGAAAGGGGATGCCAAAGACTTGAAAAATTATAGACCGATCAGTTTACTGTCCGTTGCCTACAAAGTATTTACTAAGGTAATTGCAAATAGAATCAGGAACACCTTAGACTTCCGTCAGCCAAGGGACCAGGCCGGATTCCGTAAAGGCTACTCAACAATAGACCATATTCACACTATCAATCAGGTGATAGAAAAATGTGCGGAATATAACCAACCTTTATATATAGCTTTCGTTGATTACGCGAAAGCGTTTGATTCATCCGAAACCTCAGCAGTCATGGAGGCATTGCGTAATCAGGGTGTAGACGAGCCGTATGTAAAAATACTGAAAGATATCTATAGCGGCTCCACAGCCACCGTAGTCCTCCATAAAGAAAGCAACAAAATTCCAAATTCCAATAAAGAAAGGCTTCAGGCAGGGAGATACGATCTCTCCGATGCTATTCACAGCGTGTTTACAGGAGGTATTCAGAGACCTGGATTGGGAAGAATTGGGGATAAGAGTTAATGGAGAATACCTTAGTAACTTGCGATTCGCTGATGATATTGCCTTGCTTAGTAACTCAGGGGACCAATTGCAATGCATGCTCACTGACCTGGAGAGGCAAAGCCGAAGGGTGGGTCTAAAAATTAATCTGCAGAAAACTGAAGTAATGTTTAACAGTCTCGGAAGGGAACAGCAGTTTACAATAGGTAGTGAGGCACTGGAAGTGGTAAGGGAATACAACTACTTAGGACAGGTAGTGACTGCGGATCCGGATCATGAGACTGAAATAATCAGAAGAATAAGAATGGGCTGGGGTGCGTTTGGCAGGCATTCTCAGATCATAAATAGCAGGTTGCCATTATCCCTTAAGAGAAAGGTGTATAACAGCTGTGTCTTACCAGTACTCGCGTACGGGGCAGAAACCTGGAGGCTTACGAAAAGGGCTCTACTTAAATTGAGGACGACGCAACGAACTATGGAAAGAAGAATGATGGGTGTAACGTTAAGGGATAAGAAAAGAGCAGATTGGGTGAGGGAACAAACGCGAGTTAATGACATCTTAGTTGAAATCAAGAAAAAGAAATGGGCATGGGCAGGACATGTAATGAGGGAAGATAACCGATGGTCATTAAGGGTTACGGACTGGATTCCAAGGGAAGGGAAGCGCAGCAGGGGGCGGCAGAAAGTTAGGTGGGCGGATGAGATTAAGAAGTTTGCAGGGACGACATGGCCACAATTAATACATGACCGGGGTAGTTGGAGAAGTATGGGAGAGGTCTTTGCCCTGCAGTGGGCATAACCAGGCTGATGATGATGATGATGATGAAAAAGGACACCGACCACTGAAAGAATACAAAAAAAGACCTTTTGGCTCCCCTGACAGGAGCCTTGTTCACAATGAAATCAAGGACGTGCGATACAATGTTTATATGGCTTTAAAATATGACGTAAGCAGTGCGTGTAGATGGGGGGAGGGTTCCGTCATTCTGGTTGAGAGTGCTGTCATTTGAATTAGGAGGGATTCCAAGTGGTGTCTTCAAGTAAAATTTTTCTTTTTCTAATATCTTGGCATTATCCCAATCAATCCTGTGGCCCAAGTCACCTGCATGTTCTGCCAAGGCGTTTGATGCGACTTTTTTGTTTTTCACATCGTTGACATGCTGCTTCAACCGCTGTTCGAAATTGCTTGTCTCGCCGATATATATGCAGTCGCAGTCTTCACATGGAAACCCGTAGATGATGCCAGGAAACTTTGTCTTTGGAAGCTTGTCTTTCACGTTTACCAGCCAATGGCGTAATTTTTGGCATGGCACGTAAGCTACCTGGACGTCATAGCCGCGCAGAACGCGGGCTAAGCCCTCGCTCACACCGGGCACATACAGTATGGGGGCGCGTTTTCTTGGGAGCACACAGTCAGGCCTTGGGGGCTGAGACAGGTGGCGTTCCACTGAGCTCACAAACGACCTCTGGTAGCCACATGCCAAGAGATTTTGGTGCACATCTTGTAGGTCAGCAGCCCGACTTTGTGGCGTTGTGCAGATACGCTTGGTTCTGCCGACGAGAGAGGCTACTACCAATCTCTTCTGCTTCATCGGGAAGTTTGTCACACATTTCGCTTTTTTGACGGGCACACAACCACACAGTCTTCTTGAGTGCGCTCACCTACGCAGTTCGATTACGCTATGGATGTAAATATTAGTGTAAGAGCAGGAACATTTGAGACTTTCGAAACATTTTCATGTGCACGTTTTCTAAGCCTTGAACCATATGTATACCAATGCATCAAATGTTTTTTTAATAAACACCCTTGTACTTAGATTTAGGTGCACGTTAAGGAACCCCAGGTGGTCGAAATTTCTGGAGTCCTCCACTACGGCATGCCTCATAATCAGAAAGTGGTTTTGGCACATAAAACCCCATAATTGAATTTTTTTAATTTTAAATGTTTAATTATAAGTTTATTTCCTTTCTTTACTGCTTTTAATCATGAATAAACAGTACATATATACCAGTGCAAGATATTTTTTTCTCACTTTATGGTCACCTTAGAAAAATTACGGTAAATTTTTTTCGAAATAGGTCCCTTAGAAGAATTGGAATCTGCAATAAAAAGAAAATCTACCCTGAGGAGTCGCATATGGTGAAAAAAATCAACATTGAAAGGGTTAAGCATGCTTGATTCTGTTTACCATTTAGGCATCTGCCTCACGACCGGAGCCTTGAGGACAAGTCCTGTACAAAGTCCTTATATAGAATCAAATCAGTGGCCACTCCATTCACACAGGACATATTTGAGTTTTATATACTTCCTAAAAGTAAATTCTAACTGTGAACATCCGTGCTCTTCTGCCATAAATGACATTTGCCACAATTAACAATCGACCTTCAGTCGAGAGAAGCCTTCTCACTTCATGTGAGAAAACTGATTGCAGAAATGAAGCTTAGCACGACAGAAAGCTGAGTTAGTTGGTAAAGATTCATAATGCAAAAAGGGTAAGGCGTGCAGACACGGACACAAGAGAAGAGAAGTGGACGGCTTTCGTGTTGTCCAATTCTCTTGTGTCGAGCCTGCACACCTTACCCCTTTTTTGAAGAAATGGTCGTCCCACTTTTAGAACTTCGCCTAATGCATCCATCGAAGCTGCTACCTCTGGCAGTGGCAGCTGGTTGAATGTGAAACATTGTTTGTCGAGGTCACGAAACGCTCCACAGCCACACGTTCAAATCCACTTTTTGGAGCTTCACTCAAAGTACTCGTACCTGCAGTATTACACTGACGCACCTATGTCACATGTCGGTGCGTTCTGTGCAGCACTCGGGCCATCTTTTTCTCAATCGGATGCTCTCGCTGAAACAAGTATTTTAGAGCGCAGCTCTTCGGTGCCTGTTCCCACATTGAACTGCGGCGTGCCTCGTCTTGCCTCGGTGTAACTGAGCGAATGCGGAGCGCAGCGGAGAATGAAAGAAGGCGATAGCAAAGAGAAAAAGCAGAGGATGATGCTACATTGAAAGCATGAGGCAGAAAGCGGAGGAGAGTGTGGCGAAAGGGTGAGGAGAAAAGCAGAAGACCGATAGCAAGAGAGCACGAGGAGGAAAGGGGAGAAAGCCACCTTGAAGCACCACCAGATGGCACTCATGTCATTGGCAGTGGTGGCGCAGCCATTCGGGAGAAAGGAAAAAAAAGAACCAGAAAGCTCGCCTTCGCACACAGCGTTTGCCACAAGTGTTTCCCAGTAAAAATTACAGTTGCGTAAGCTGCAGTTGTCGGGAAGCGGCAACTGTGTGGCCTGTCTATATATAGCGCCGTGGCTCTACCTGTCGGTGCAGTGATCAGTGCGATGCCTCAATATATCATGAAATGAAAACACATGTAGAGGTGCGCTCAAATTTCACATTAGGAAGTATTGTAATCGTCGGTGAATTTTTAGCAACAGAGGCATATGAAGTACTGTCGGTTGAGGAATATCAAAACAAAAAGGCTTTTATATTCACTGATTAATTATATTCACTGTAAAATCCTTAATGTCATCTAGTAAATGTAAATATCTGCTACTAAAGAAACTTTATTCGCTCGTGTGCATGACCCATATTTAACCAGCATTTAATTATATGCTAGGTGCCAGAGCATTGAGGTATTCAGGCCAATGCACTAGCAGACAAACCGCCACATCCGTAGCAGCAAGAGCTTCCAATTCTTCCATAGCTGTACCCTCTATAGACTCAAATGGACCCTGAAATGATTTTGAAGATTTTCTACAAACGTACAGAGTCGTTAGGGCAGGTCCTTCTGATCATTAAGTGATACATTTAAGCACTCTTCATGAAGCATGTAATTTATTATAAGGCTTCAAAAATGTGTATCGCTACCGATCGCAGCGCCACTGCTTCCCTGCATTTTCAGCCGCCCTCTCACAATTGACATAGTTAGCCCAGTTGACGTCAGCTGAGCGAGCTATCCGATTGGCTACCCAGATTGCGTCATAGATAATTTTTACAATTTGATGGTGAACAAATGTTGTTTGTAATATTAGGAATGTTGGGTAATTTGTTTCCATAAAAGAGAGTAACAGAAAGAGAATACACAACGGCAATTTATCACCACACTCAAGCACTTCTGGAACACAGCAAGTGTTGTCTGCTCTTGTTTCAACCTTCTCCATGTTGATGCGAGCTGCACGGTCAGTGTAGTCTCAAGCTTTCTTTTCGCAAGCAGCATGGATCGCCCTTGTTTCGTTGTGGGCTGCAAATCTAGCGATCGGCGACATGTCAAGTACCCCTCTGCAAGTACCCCTTGTAGGATTTGTCGGACGGTCCTACCGCTGTCGACCAAATGTAGGAGTCGTCGGACTATCTCGCCGCTGCCACCATTTGAAGGAGATGAAGGTCGTAGACAGGAACTCGGTGAACAGGATTTATTTATATATTAACAGTTTAAGCAGGATACATTGGCAGACTAGCGCGACTCCCATATGGAGCCCGCAAAACTAACATACAGCAAACAGTTTACGAGCACACAGCTCACTAGTACATTTCTAGCATGACAGAGCACTCAGCTCCCGACAACGATCACGACACGAGCACACCCTAGCAGCCGGCAAACGCTGCTTATAAGCCCTTGCTCGATGTCATAGTTCGACGTCATTCAAGATGACCCGCCTTTTTGGAGGATGAGGTGGGTCGGAGCAGGAATGGTCGGGAAGGTTCGTCCAAGCCTTGTGAACTTGCCGCCGCCCCACACTATCGTTTACGCCCACACACACGCAAACACACAGGTGCGAACCCATACACACAAAGGCTCCGCAGTCGACGACCGAGGGCTTCGTAGAACCGTGCTCCGTCTCGGGTGGTGCGGCCAAGTACCAATTTCCTGAGTTGATCGCGCGCCACGTGGCTTCCGGTCATCCGCAGTTCTCGGTACCGCCCAGCTTTCAGTGCCGACGTCAGAGGGCTTCGTAGAACTGCTCCGTCTCGGGTGGTGCGGCCAAGTACCAATTTCCGGAGTTGATCGCGCGCCACGTGGCTGCCTGCCGACCGCAGCTCTCGGAAGGGCGCTTCGACTGGTGGGCTTGGAACACGTGCAGCGGGCTGAAAGCTGGCACGTTGCCACCCCGTATGGCCATTCTTAACACCCTCTGCCAGTGAAGGCAGAGCTTAGCCCCAATCACTTGGCGAACGAGTTGAGAAGAAAAAGCATAGCTAAGGAGGAGGGTCACTTGTAGTCATCCATAGTTCTCTTAATAGGAGTCGCTTCACTTAAATTGTGGCGTGAATTTTTTACTGTAGCTGTACCCTACGCATCCACAAAATTTATCCAAACCATTTCAGGGACCCTTTAAAGCCCTTCATCCGAAAAAAAACAGGCTATTGGCAACGCTCGTGGGATGGTGAAACCTCTAATAAACTTCATATAATTAAGCCACAGTTAGGCACTTTGTCACCCTCACTAAAGTCACGAAGAACCAATGTCCTGTTTTACAGACTTCATATAGGGCACACGTATGGCACACACAATTACTTGCTTACTGCTGGCCAACCTGCAGGTTGTGATAGATGTGATGAAAGGCAGACTGTCCTCTACGTCCTTGTGGCGTGTCAGGAGGCAGAAGCTGAGTGGAAAAAGCGCTTTCCCCTGGCCCACCAGCACCATATCCCCGTTCATCTGCCATTGTTCCTTGGCGCAGAACCGTTTTTGGGATGAAAAATGTAAAAATGTTTTAAATTTTTTTAACAATGTCAATGTTTAACAATTGGGCTAAATGTCATAAGCCCAGTACATTCGTAGTGCACCCTCTTACAAGAAGGTGCTGCTGCCATAGTAGCAGCACCCAGAGGCATGCAGAGCACATGCCTCTGGGTCCTTGCATTTAAAGGCCCTGGTAAGGTGGTAATACTATTGCCACTAACTCATTTTAGTATAGCGTCCCTTTGTAAACATATATTTTATATTCATAAAATGCTCACCTACACTGTCATTATTTTAATACTTATGTACATTTTATGCACTTTAGGCAACTGATTTTTAGGCCTTTCTTACAGCCATTTTTCACCTACCTATCAAAGTTCATTGTTCCATGTCAATGAAAATTCAAGGACAACACTAGCATGGTGCTCTTTGGCCATATATATCTGGCCCTTGCGCCACTAAACACTACACATCATCATCATCAGTCAAAAGCCAAGAGGAGGCAGATGAAAGCACAAGGGGTCGCCTCACATCGATGTACACGGACACACTCTCATGACCTTTGACATCCTGCACAGTTACTTCAATATACAACGCTGCATAGAAGCTGAAAAGGGGCTGTGGATATTTGAAAAGGGACTGTGATGACTGTGAAAGATTTGGCCCAAATATCAGATGGAAATTACAAGCTTCATGTAGTGATTCACTACTACAACCGTTCCAAAAAGTTTTTAACAGTCAATCTAACTGCCACGTAGCGATAATGAGCTTTACTGCGTGGCTTTTCAATTAAATTTGTTGACTTCCGATTCAAATTCAAATAAGGTTTTATGTCTCATTTTTGCCTCATCAATAGTGCACCCGCAAACATTATCAGATGCTATGTTTTTCTAGATGACATTCTTTTAATGTTTGCCCCCTAAACAACATATCAGCAGGGTTCTGCTGTAGCTTAGAGATGTCTGCATACATTAAATAGTCTGAACACAAAAGCTTGTAAAAGTATGCCCTCCGAAACACCTGCATGCCCTCCAAAACACCTGCAGATAAACCTTCATTTGTAGTGAGTAGAAAAGTGGCACTGCCTTCGCCTTTGTTTTCAATAAGTTGGCTTGGCTCATATATCGACAGAATAACGACACTGGGGGCCAGCCAGCCATGATGCACGCATGTACTTGGGGAAAAGCATGGTACAAATATAAGAAAGGTCTGTACAACAATGTAAACTTATTGTACCAGCCTTTTTTTTTTTTTTTTTCAAAAGTGGCTGAAAAGGTCAAAATAGAGGTGGTTAGCACAGTTGCACTCACTCCTGTGAAATCGGAATGATGGGTGGCTTTCACAATTTGCGAGACAGGCTGTCGTCATCGCTCTCAATTCTCAACGTTGCTGGAGGACGGACTGTCTTTTTTAGAGGCTGCTCAGATCGAAAAATCCTACGTACAGTGTCCAGTGTCTCCGTATTCCAGTGTCTGCAACGCACCGCATGCTGAGCAGGCTGGGGAGGTTGCTATGTCCTTGCTGGACTTACTGGACTTACTGGCAGCAGTTGCAAACTAATGCATGATTAGGAAATGACAATAATTTACTATTTTCCCTATGAACCTCAATGAATAATTTAAATTAATTTACAAAAATTCACAGGTAGTTACTACAAATAAGAAATATTGCAATTGCTTGTTCCACTTGTGGAATGTTGACTGGTAAATGTAAAAGAGATCAAATTGTTCTTTGAACAGCATTGACACGTAACGATGTTATATGTCCGTATTTGCAATATAACTTACATTTTGCACACCTGTGTTCATTCTGTGCTATGATTAGTTCTCAGAGTACAGTGGCATTTCAGCCATTCTTGCATTACAGCTACCTTTTCTCTCCTATTATTGTTCAAGTAAACAGAAATAGCTAAATGGCTCATGCAAAAAAAGAAAGCTCAGTCGAAACATATCAAAAGAGAGGTGAAAATTTACCTCTGGCTTGTATTTGCAAGTGCGACCACTTGCAATCCACTTCAAATCTCTCTTCATCAAAACAGCTAGCCACGCACCAATAAATTTCACAGCAACTGGCAGCTTTGACTGTGGGGGTAAATTTCCTTTGGGAGTGTATTACCCATGTGATCAGCGCCACAGTAATTGATGCAAAGCTGTTTAATATGCTTCCCAACGAAATCACTGCTACTCCAGTGTATTAACTGAAGCATCAGTTGGTGTACCGGAATAACAACTCTTACGTGTTACTTCACACAGGAACACACTGACCAGTGGACACCCATTCTACCCGCATCATCCACTCTATTGTGCCACAAAGATCACCTGATTGATATTTCTTAATGCATTGATTGGTGTACGTACTAGACACTTTGTGCCAGTGTTTCTCAAGCTGTGAAATGACATGAATTGTCAAAAATTTAAAGGGCCCCTCACCAGGCTTCGTCAGAAATTTTCTTTGTGCGCCCGCCGTGGTTGCTTAGTGGCTATGGTGTTGAGCTGCTAAGCACAAGGTCGCGGGATTGAATCCCGGTCATAGCGGCCGCATTTCGATGGGGGCGAAATGCGAAAACACCCGTGTACTTAGATTTAGGTGCACATTAAAGAACCCCAGGTGGTCGAAATTTTCGGAGTCCCCCACTACGGCGTGCCTCATAATCAGAAAGTGGTTTCGGCATGTAAAACCCCACAATTTAAATTTTCTTTGTGCGTTACAAGTTGTGAAACATCATCGGTGGGAATGTTCTAATGCAAGAATTTCTAAAGGTTCTGTACCGGGCAATATAGGAACAAAAGAAATGGTTGGAGGACATTATGCAGTAAGGTGAGCTACCCTCCCCGCAGCAGGTCTTCTTCCCATTGCCTCAACCAGCATCCACATACAACATTCCTCTCCTGCCTTACATAGCCAAGGACTCGTTTCATTTTTTGTTCCCTCCTCCACGACCTCTGCCTCGCTTCCTTTGTCTCTTGCTGCACAATGCACGTCCAGAGGCAGTTGTGTGTACACTCGGCATGTCACGGTTATTCCCGGGTTGTTTTTACTGCTTCTGGCTATTTGTGCGCTAGAGGCAACGCATCTTACATGGAAGCACCATTGCATGTTACTTCCTCTTGCTCGTGGCTGAAATGGCTTCGTTGAGGATAAGAATGCGTTTGCTTTTGTTTGAATTTTCAGCTGTTTTTGTGGCATACATCAGTGTAGTACTGTTCAGGCGCATTTATCATCACATGATTTAAGCACCACATTTGTCTGTTTGCAATGCCCAAACCTGGTGAGTGGACATCTCTGTCCAGTGTAATATGCGAGACAGACCAGGAAGTGTCTTAGTGAGAAGCTTAAGGAGCATGGTGCACAGGTTCAGGTGTTAGCAGGGTCAGGACGGCTCGCAGACCATTGTAAAGGATGCCAATGCAGGCCCCCGCATGCACCTGCGTGCATTTCGTGTTTCCTATAGTGCTGTAACCATGTTTCATATGGCTGACTCATACAAATACTCTAGATATTCATGTGCGCATTAGGGTTTCCAGTTCAACTCCTTAATTCTCATGCCTGTTTTTTGAGCTGCCGTAGTTAATGATCACAAGCCTACATTTTGATAGCAGACCTGCTGGCTATAGCATGGTGCTGCTGAGCACAGGTTTGTGGCATCAAATCCCTGTGGCAGCCGTCACAATTCTGTGGGGGCGAAGTGCCAAAATGCCCATGTACCATGAATTGGGTACACATTAAAGATCCTCAGGTGGTAAAAATTATTCTGGAGTCCTCCACTGCTACATACCTCGTAATCAGATTGCGATTTTGGCAGCTACTGTTCGGTATAAAGAAGGAATGAAAAGTGAAAGTAAGACTGGAGACCTGTACTCGGCATTAATACCAACTTTGGCAAAAGTGCAGCTGCATTTTTGTGTCATTTGTCACGTGTTTGATGCCATACTTGATGTAAATACTTTCTACTTCTGTTGCACTTTCAAGTATACAGTTCAACACCTCTACAATGAAATAACAACGGATTCCTTATGTCCTGGCTGAATTCCTATCTTTCAGATGTATTGTGAATGCCTCTACAGCGAAGACCACTACAGCAAATTTACCTGTATAACAAAGGAATTTAGGAGTTCCTGACAGCTGATTTGTTGCTTTACA
This sequence comes from Dermacentor andersoni, assembly GCF_023375885.2. NCBI lineage: Eukaryota > Metazoa > Arthropoda > Arachnida > Ixodida > Ixodidae > Dermacentor > Dermacentor andersoni. The sequence continues at coordinate 54,365,369 of NC_092814.1, read as the reverse complement.
ACAAACGCACATAGTCTCACCACCACTCACCCCTACCCTCTGCAGCCGTTGCTCATCTACTGGTCGATAACACAAGAAAGGCAGCATGATAAGGTCTGGACGATGGTGATCTGGACTCATCAGTAGCTTTGGTATACTTCCACCCTCCTCCTGTTAAAGAGCATCTCACAAGGTTTGGCCATATCTAAAGACAAGTGCAGCATATACATCATGTCTGCTGACGATTATGTCTGCAAAGTAATGTAGTGCTGTGTACTGCGAGAACAGCTGAAATTTCAAACCAACTGCCACGTATCCTCTCTCAAAGAAGTTCCGCTCCCAGCCAGAGAGTCAAGGTCATGTACAAATGCTCCTACGTAAAATGCAGTGCTTTGGTTAATCATCCAATGCGGAAGGCGCAATGCCACCGCTGTGAATGCGCCGCAGAAAAAGGAAGAGAAGAAAAAAAAGTAGTGAGGCTCAACGCTTGAACATGACATGGTCCTTTGGCTCCAGTATGGGAGAAGGCATGGAAGTAACACTGCTTACGGATGCTACTCAAGGCAAAAAGAGTGTGCCTTCATTGGCAGTGATGCTCGCTTCGTGGCAGATTGGTAACAGGACAGTCATTTTCTTCTATGTCCTCCAATAGTGACCTGATATGAAAAATTCAAATAAAATGCTCCTTTGACAACATTTTACAAGTTCCATTGTGTAACAAAAATTTGCTATGGGGCCGGCCTGGTGGGGGACCATGGCAGCCATGTTGCGAATACTAGTTCATATTCTACCACCGGGTAACGGCACTCACTCATTACAGGGGGAAAAATGCTCTTTGCCGATTCAGCACAGCTGTGGTGATGGGTGATCTGCTTTGACTAAGAAAGTGTCTCTCCCAGCCCTTATGTTTCGTGAGCAACGAGTGCTGCCTAAGTGCACCATCGTCGTTTTATAGCTGCACATAGTGTTGACAGGAATACAACATACTGTATAATCAGGACCAGTTCCTTCCCACTGTGAAGCGCACTGCTTGTCACTTGCTTCGATTAGTGTCTATTTTGTAGTAAAAAAGGCATGAGGGAACAACATACAAAAAAAAACACTTTCATGCATCCATGACAACCAGAAATGCCCAGAGCAAGACCACTGTGTTTGTCTCCTCCTGTCCCGGTCTTTAGGGTCAGATCTGACTGTCACGACGCACCTGCCATGAGCAAAGGATGAGGAAACAGTTTTATTTGTGGTTGTGACAACAAAAAGGAGAGGGTTCTGCTGGCCAGACTGCAACTGCCTAGCGGACGGCTAACAGATGAACATCGGCCGGCAGGGAGATAGGGTAAACAGCCATGGACAGTCTAGCCATACTGTTCTTCACACTCTAGCAGTGAGCTGTAGAAACTATAGTTATGGAAACCAACACTGACAATAGTAGCATTCGAGAGTGTGCAGCAGTACCTTCCATAGCTCCTAGGTTTTGCTGCGCAACGTGCCATAATCCTTGATGCCAAAAAGTCTACTTTTCACCGTAGAAACTGTGAAGGAGAAAATTGGCAGCTGTTTTCATTTATTTATTGAATTTATGCTAAATAAACATCTTCTTTTGCTAAAAATGATGAGCCTGCTCTTTTGCAAGTAGTATGGTGTGCAATATTTACAGCGGAGTGACCTCTGTAAGGAAGATTTTTAGAGGATCCAAATGCCTTTTTATAAAGGGATTTGACTATAGTATAATTTATCACAATGATATTCTTCTTGCTAATTGTTGAAACTTAAACTTAGTTGACACCTTTGACTTCCTATTGTTTCCACATCACCCATAGAAATATTCACCACTGTTAATGTGAATACAACATTTGAAGATGTTTCTGGTGGGCCAGCCTGGTCACAAAGTTGGTGGCAATTTATTTGTTTTCGACATATGCTTCATATTTTAAATCACCACATCTGCTAATTGCTAAAGCTTGCATTCAGAGATTGTCTCTGAACTTTGTGTTCAGCTATGCAAGTTGTTCACCTGCAGCAGCCATTGGTCATGACTTCTTGTTCGTGAGACTGCATTCAATTCCAAGTTGTGGTATTGCCACAGGTGGCACGAAAACACTCCATTTGCTGAAATATGTATATATATGTCTCTTATCTTATATTATTAAATTTATATTTTTTTATATAATCTTATACATTTAAAACTAATTTAAGGCACTACAACTTGTCATAGCATCTGCAAGAGTACAACTTTATGTAATTATGTATGTTATGAATCCAGCTTTGTCTTGTTACGAGAAGAAAAGGACCCTTTTAGTTCTTACCTGACCTTTGCTAAAGCCATCATTTTGTGAAAGGTGGTACTAATAGACAAATGGAAAAGCAAATGTCAAGCTGGGCTTGTTACTAATTCAGGACTGTGCAAATAAGTGAAGAGTACAGATAAACCACAATGCTGTTTATCCCTTTATTCTATGTTTCATCTGTACTGTTAAACAAGCAGTAACGAGCTATGTTGAGCTGCTGTAGTAGTGTTAATGATTCATCTGAAACTGAACTAGCCTTGAGGGGCCACAGATAAAAAGCAACTTAGGGTCAACAGTGACAGTTTACTGTAAAAGGTGCCAAAGCTACAAACCAAGGACACTCCTGTTTATAGAATGGACTGTGGGCAGCAAAGAGGAGAACATAATGTTGTACAAGTATCCATGACTTTAAAAAAAAGAAACTAGTCAGTTGCTTGGTGCCAAAGTGTGCCGCTGTGCTTCTCTCTCCTTTTTTTTCCATCTCACCCAGGGCTAACATCTCAGAATACATTCTCTGCAGGCCGACTGTTACGCTGTGCCCACTGTCCATCAACCTTCCACTCTGGATGCCTGCCAGCTGGCTCAAGCATCCTGGGCTCCAGTGTCGTGGTGTGTCCACGACATAGACCGCAGACCACAAGCTCTGCTATCAATGTTAACTGGTGCATGCTGTGCTCCAAGGGTGGGCAGTTGTTGTGTTGTGAGGGCTGTCCAGCTGCCTTCCATGAGACCTGTCTTGGCCTGCAAGCAGTACCGGAAGAAGCCTTTCTTTGCCCCGACTGCCTCAACTGGAAGCACCCAAAATACGGTGACATCCTTTGGGTCAAGTTGGGCTGTTACCGCTGGTGGCCAGCCCAAGTGTTGCCACCAGCCGATGTACCAACAAATATTCAGGCCCTTAAGCATGAGGCAGTTGGAGACTTTGCCGTGCGCTTTTATGGCTCACATGATTACTATTGGACCAATCGGCAACGGGTTTTCCTTTTCGAGGAAGGTGACAGTGGCAGCCTGACTGCAAGCAGCAAGAGTGTGGCACGACTTTTTGAGGCAGCCCTTGAAGAGGCAACACTGGCTTGGGAGCAGCAACGCAAGGCTCGTGAACAGTGTGAAAAGCCAGCACCTTTCCGCATGATCCGCACCAACCGAGTTGTGTGTCCAGTAGCAGCCATGCCTTCTGTTGCCGTACGTATGAAGTCCATCTGCCTGTGCACACCTCAGGACCCCTGCCGTGCCAATTGCTTAAATCGGCTTCTTTTGTATGAATGCTCTCGCGATCTGTGCCCTGCAGGGACTGATTGCGAGAACCAGCGTTTTCAGAAGCGAACGTATGCTCGCACCTCTTTGGTGCGGACACCGGGCCGTGGATGGGGCCTGCAAACAAGCCAGGCACTGGCAGCAGGGGACTTTGTCATGGAGTATGTTGGAGAACTCATCAATGAAGAGGAGTGTGAGCGACGGCTGGCAGAGCTACACATGGAAAACAACCAGAACTTCTACTTTTTGACCTTGGAGAAGGATCGCATCATTGACGCGGGACCAAAAGGCAACCTGTCACGCTTTATAAACCATTCGTGCGAGCCCAACTGTGAGACCCAGAAGTGGACTGTCAATGGCGATACTCGAGTTGGCATCTTTGCCATCCGTGATATTGCTGCAGGTTAGTGGCCTCTTAACCTTGTCTTGTTGGAGTGTCCTTTTGAAGGGGTGTACATGGCATGCGTATGCATGCTCCACAGATGCTTTTGAGTCTTTTGATTACTGCAGTGTTTCTCAGCTGGGAATGTGTAGACCACACATTTAAAATGTGGTACTGTCATTGTGCTAAATGTGGAAACATGGTTGACGACTGGTAGGTGGTGAAAGGTCTAAGCAACTCTAAAGGTCTTGCTTGCCAAGCAGAAATGAGTTGTTGACTCGAATACAGAGTTGACCGTGGCAGTGGCAAAGAATTTGGACCCTTCAGGCAGCAGTGTTTAGCAGACACACACGAAAACAAATTGCTGCAAATCTTACACCAAACACAATTGTGCTATCTAGGTGCATATGTTGTAATGATAACTTAGGTTTATAACTGTTGGTGCCTTAAAGGGGGGCCTGAACCACTTTTTATTGAAGTCGAGAAATGCATTTGAAGTCAAATTAGACTATTTCAGAAACACTTTGCCGCAAGAAGTTCTTCAGTGTGTCCAGCAGAAGCGGAGTTATTGGCAATCAAACGTAGCATTCGCAGCGCTTCCGCTCCTTCTTCAATGATTTGCACTGTGAAGGCTGCGGTGGAGCGGGGTGTGCCCACAACACTCCGCCTCCTGAATGTCACCGTGGCATGCTAACGGATCTACGCTACGTAGCAGACCGCAGCTACATGCAACTGCAGAGTTAGCTTGGTGCACAGCAGGGACAAGTCCTTGCTCGCGCTTGCACTCATGTGCTCCTGTGTGGCTGTGCTGCGTGGTGCGGACCGGCTTTGTCCTGCACCAGCTTGACCGGCGGATAGTAGCCACTTCCAACTTGTGCATATTGACAAGCGAAGTCTGCTAAGGTGTCTAACCAGGAGCAGCCAGGAGTGAGCGTGTGCTGGCAAGCGTACGTGTGGTCTGACCTTAGGCTTCACTTTGTTCGAGGCTAGTTGTGCGTTCAAAACTAGTAAAGACTAGTGAGACCCAACCGCGACGACGCCGATAAGCAGTGTGGCCAATGGTTAATTCCTAAGCGGGCGGCCGTGGCCAAACATGAGCAGATAATAGTCAGCTTCTTCCTGAAGTACGTAATTGTTATCGAAATTCTAAAGCAGATGTTCGCTTATTTCAGGCTGTTTATTAAACTGTGGCAATAGATACAAGGTATGTTCAAAAAGAAGCCAAACTTTTGCTATAACACCTTTACTGCTTATGGTACAACATTTTAAGTGCTGGCCCTTTCAAAGTAGTCACCTCTACTGGCAATGCACTTTTCCCATCTTCCGTTTTTTGGAAAGCCTCCTGGAACGCACTTTATGGAATTGTGCGCAGGTCTCTTCTTGCATTGTCCCGGATCTCCTCTACGATTTGGAAACGGCGTCCTTTCAAGGTGGTTTTCAGCTTGGGAAATAGAAAAAAAGTCTGCTGGTGCTAGGTCTACAGAATATGGTGGGTGGGGCACAACAGGAATGTGGTGTTTCACTAAGTAGCTGCGGACAAGGAGCGATGCGTGAGCCGGGGCATTGTCATGATGCAACATCCAAGCCTGATTTCCCCACAATTCAGGCCTCTTACTGTGCACAGAATCTCTGAAGCATGCTAGGATTCCCTGGTAAACTTCTTTGTTTACCGTCTGACCGCGTGGCACAAATTCCTGATGGATAAAGCCTTCGCAGTCAAAAAACACCACCATCACCTTCATTTTTGACCGAGCCATGCATGCCTTTTTTGGACGACGCGAACCTTTGGCCACCCACTGCACTTTCATTTCAACATCATAACCATAAACCCATGTCTCATTGCCTGTTATGATGCTCTCAAGAAAGTTTTCATCGTCATTGGCAGCGGCGAGCAGTTCCTGGCTGATTTCAAATGGGTCTGCTTCTGTTCGTCAGTCAACAAACGCGGCACGAATTTTGCACTGACGACCCATCCCAAGTTTGTCACTCAAAATTTCATGACATGATCCTACGCTGATACCTGCTTCGTCAGCAACTTCTCGAACAGTCAAACGATGATTTCCACGAATCACAGTTCGAACTCTCTCGACGTGGTCATCATCTGTGGATGTGGAAGGTCGTCCAGGCTTGGGATCATTGCCGACCGACATTCTTCCATGTTCAAAACGCTTGAACCAACCATAGCACTGCGCGCAACTCTTACAGTCCTCCCCATATGCTTGGCTAAGCAACTGAAATGTCTATGAAAGTTTTCCCAAGTTTGTAGCAGAACTTCACACACATACGCTGTTCTTCCAATTCCTTCATTGTCACTTTGGCACCAATCCGAAGAACAGCTTGTTCATGTGCTCACTTCAGCAGCTGTAGCTCGCCAACTAACGATCAGAGCGAAACACAGCAAATGGCAGTTTGTTGTCTAAACCTGCCGCTACATGCGCTTAGTAGCCGCAGCACGCTTCCTCTGCCGGCTGGCGCGCTATTTCAAGAGTTCGGTTTCTTTTTGAACACACCTCGTATACACAGTAACAGTAGGAAGAAGCACACTGATCCAAACACCCTTCTTCATTGATGTCAGCTATTGGCCAATAGGAGCCGCATGTGGGAATCCGTTATATTACGAAATAAAGCATCCAGAAAAGAGTGAGGAGTAGGCTTCTGTTGAGAAGAGACCGTTTGAGAGAACGATGACTTTGCATTCCGTTTGCGTGATCCGCATGCCGCGCACGACTGCAAAATGTGGCTGACATTTTTACAGCAGCGTATGCTAGCTGCTGACTGTGTTTTTTCACCAAGCCCGAGGGTTGGCTCAAGGGCCCTTTAGAGAGGAGAAAAAAAAAAGATTGGTAGACAATCCTCTCGGAATTCTTTTGGCAGTCATTTGTGAAAGAATCTTATGGATTAGGATTATGTTAGGATTCTTGGAAGAACCCTAACATAATCCTAATGCATAAGAAAGGGGACGCCAAAGACTGGAAAAATTATAGACCGATCAGCTTACTGTCCGTTGCCTACAAAGTATTTACTGAGGTAATCGCAAATAGAATCAGGAACACCTTGGACTTCTGTCAACCAAAGGACCAGGCAGGATTCCGTAAAGGTTACTCAACAATAGACCATATTCACACTATCAATCAGGTGATGGAGAAATGTGTGCAATATAACCAACCCTTATATATAGCTTTCATTGATTACGAGAAAGCATTTGATTCATTCGAAACCTCAGCAGTCATGGAGGCATTACGAAATCAGGGTGTAGACGAGCCGTATGTAAAAATACTGAAAGATATCTATAGTGGCTCCACAGCCACCGTAGTTCTCCATAAAGAAAGCAACAAAATCTCAATAATGAAAGGCGTCAGGCAGGGAGATACGATCTCTCCAATGCTATTCACATCATGTTTACAGGAGGTATACAGAGACCTGGATTGAGAAGATTTTGGGATAAGAGTTAATGGAGAACACCTTAGTAACTTGCGATTCGCTGATGATAATGCTTTGCTTAGTAACTCAGGGGACCAACTGCAATGCATGCTCCCTGACCTGGAGAGGCAAAGCAGAAGGGTGGGTCTAAAAATTAATCTGCAGAAAACTAAAGTAATGTTTAACAGTCTCGGAAGAGAACAGCAGCTTACAATAGGTAGCGAGGCACTGGAAGTGGTAAGGGAATATATCTACTTAGAACAGGTACTGACCACGGATCCGGATCATGAGACTGAAATAATCAGAAGAATAAGAATGGGCTGGGGTGCGTTTGGTAGGCATTCTCAGATCATGAACAGCAGGTTGCCATTATCCCTCAAGAGAAAGGTGTATAACAGCTGTGTCTTACCAGTACTCACGTACGGGGCAGAAACCTGGAGGCTTAGGAAAAGGGTTCTACTTAAATTGAGGACGACGCAACGAGCTATGGAAAGAAGAATGATAGGTGAAACGTTAAGGGATAAGAAAAGAGCAGATTGGGTGAGGGAACAAACGCGAGTTAATGACATCTTAGTTGAAATCAAGAAAAAGAAATGGGCATGGGCAGGACATGTAATGAAGAGAGGAGATAACCGGTGGTCATTAATGGTTATGGACTGGATTCCAAGGGAAGGGAAGCGTAGCTGGGGGCGGCAGAAAGTTAGGTGGGCGGATGAGATTAAGAAGTTTGCAGGGACAACATGGCCACAATTAGTACATGACCGGGGTAGTTGAAGTATGGGAGAGGCCTTTGCCCTGCAGTGGGCGTAACCAGGCTGGTAATGATGATGATGTGAAAGAAATTGCAATGGAAATCCAGAAGTGGATGGGATGTCACCTTTGCAATCTATGTTACAATTTTCAAGAGCAGTATTGCAAAGCAAAAATGCAAAGTAATAAAGTGAAAGCTACCAGCCACGGTCAAAGAATATTATCAGAGGTGTGCGAATGGCGGCATCTCTCGGTGCTGAGGGCGCGTCGACAACTTGCTTGTGTTCCAGCCATCCTCCGAGGGGCGGCGCTATATGTTCGAGCCGCCAGCTCGTTTTAAAGGGTGAAGCCACATCAACATCACATCATGTTAAGCGTTCATCGCATGCAGTTGCGAGCACTTCTGTGCTTTACGCTGGTATATGTATGTTGCTATTGCACGGTTCCTTGCAGTATGAATCGTTTTGTGAACCTGTTCACCCATATCTTTCTCACCATGACAATCTAAACAATTGCGAATAAAACCAAACTAAACCAAACAAGCGCGAGCGGCGTGAGCAAGAGCTGGTGCGAGCTGACGAAAGTACGAAACGATCGATTGTGCGGGCCCGAATGACACCAGAAGGTGCCACTCTCATTAGTCTCTGCCATTCGGGGCTCGCGTCATCTTATGGAAACTGTTTGAAGCGCACACGAAATTGGTATGCTGGAATGGGTGCCGTTCACACACCTCTCATAATAATCTCGCACCGTGCTACCAACTTCACCACAGCTCTCACTGTACGAGTGGTGTTACACTTCAGCATTGGCACCAATACAGAAGGAAGGAACAGCAGCAGCTATGTTATGACAGTGTGTGCGAGCAGATCAAGCAACTAATCAATAGTGTCGCGACAGGAAGCTGTTTAGAAAATGGCAGCAGTGCGTCACGCAAGCACAGAACTGTGAATGTATGTAAACTTTTGTGAAATTACATAAACCTTTGGATACATTCTTAGATGCTACAAAAAAGGTGTTGGGTGCTCATAGACGTTACCTTAAGTCAATAAGATGCCAGTGTGCTCATGGAAGCTTCAGTGCAACATTATAACAAATGCGGATGTCTTGCCTATCTATGTTCTATGAACCAGTCTGTTATGGCATGCAAGTACATGCAAGTTACATGCATGTTAATGAGCTCCCTCATTTGGGCTTCTTGGAAACTTTAACGATGCACTGGAAGTTGCAAAGTGCCATCCACATAGCATTCTACAGCAAGAATTTTTAAAAAGGCTTTAGTGATAGGAGAGATAGAAACAAATGAAATGTTGTGAAAATGGTGTGAGGAGGTGAGCTAGTCTACCTGCAGCAGATGCTCTCGTTCATTGCCTTGACCAATGCCTGGAAGCAACATTCTTTCCCTACCTACTTCCACATTAGATCCAAGGGCCAATGTGATGCTTGCATCACAATTTCTGAAGGTGGTTTTGCGGGCTCTGGGTTTCACACAAATCCGCAAGTTGTTTGCATTACTGCTGGCTATTTGTGCAATGCAAGCAGTACAACTCGCATGGAAGCAGTGTGCTTGTCTTCCTCAGTGTGATTAGCAGATTGCGTAAGTGTTCATGAAATTGGGAGAGATAACACAGCATCCTAAAAGCCTAATAGCTTTGTTATTGCCCTTTCCACTTCCTTAGCAAGTGTCCATGTTATTGCACCTGGGAATAAGCTTACTGCCTTGTGTGCTGTGTGAGCACACACATGTAATTTTGCAACGACTGTCTCAGGTAATAAATATAGGGAATTAAAGGTAAAATAATTTTTGCTGACCAAGTTTCATAGCAGTGGGAGACATCAAAATTCATAAGCTTTCACTAACCTCTTATTTAATGACTGTGGTGGGATGTTGTAATTGCAGAATTGAGGTTAGCTGGTACTCAAAGTGTAACTTTTTACAAGAAATTGTTCATTGCACCAGTTTTGAGAAATAAGTACATAAAATCTGGAGAAATACCTTGCTGTTCCATTTTAATATTTTTTACTGCATTTTTTTTTTCGCAGTGTAGAAGCATAAGAATTAGAACAACAATGTTTTTATTTCTCTGTCGGTTCCTTGTACTTTTTCTTGAAACTGGTGCAATGCACAATTCATCGCAAAAGGTCATACTCAAGTAATGGCTGACTTCAATCCTGCAGCTACAGCATGCCCCTAAAGTCACTGAAGGTTAGGGAACTTCAAGTTAATAATGTTGTAGGCAGTTATGCAAATTTTTCTGTCTGCCACTGCTATAAAGCTTAATCAGTTAAGCTAAAATTTTGTTTTGAACCTCCTATTTTGAATAATCTGAGAATGTCATCGCAGAAACAAACAGTATATAATGTTGCATTAACAGTGACCTGTGTGTTTACTTCAACAGCTTTAAATAAAGTTTTTGTACTTACCATTACTTTGTGTCCGGCCACATTTTGAATCAATATTGCACTTTCTTGGTCCGCATCGTGCAAGAAAACATTTGGCATAGTTTTCCTGAACATTTAAGCGCCAATGGTTTTAAAACCAGACCGTGGCTTGGAAGTAGCCAATTTCAACTTGAAGAGGTACACATTTTCACAGTTCATTTTTTCTGAACAAACCAATGAAGTATATTCCAAATTATTTGGACCAAGAAATATGATCTTGCTGGATAACTTGAGCAAGAACAAAGCATTGGTAAGAGTAAAATCTTTGTTTAAATTAGGACAGAAATGCATGTTAGTATGCGTCTTTGACCTCAACCTCACTATAGATGAGTTTGGGTCATAGCTGGTAACTACTAACATTCTGTGAATGAGGTCAGATTGTGAGGTCAAAATTTTTTGGAGTTGCTCAGGCACATATCTGTTCTTCCTGAACTAATTAGTTGTTGATATTTATTGGGCTATCTTCTTACGTAAATTTTTGCATCCTTAGAAATATGTCTAGGTAGTTCACCTAAGCCATAAGTGCCTTTACATAGCATGTTTCTCAGCTGAGACCTCCTACTAAAACATTTTCTTTCATGAAGCAGTATATATATATTTAATTTACTGTATCATGGCTGTGAGCCACCTGTGTCAGTGACATCAGAACATGCTTAGTAAAGTACTGATTAAGTGCTGTCCTCTTCTCCCATTTCCATCCATCTGCAACCAGATCCCAAAATCTAAACAATGCTCCTCCAGAATTCAATCCAAAAACGGACTGCTTGCACACGATGACATTCATAATTTTCATTTGATAATGCTACGCTTGGTGGTCACGTGCACCATCCATTCCTACACAACGAAAATATGTCTGTATAGGTATAATACCATATCGTTTGAATTATAGTGAATTACACAAGCTTATACATTGAAATTTTGTGGGGTATGGACTATACACGATTTTATTTTCTAAGATCAAGGCACGCTTAAAGCAAACGAGGTCAGACTGTGCCTGCAAATTTTTTCTCCGCCAAATCGCAGCAAAATCAGTTCTGCGATGATCGTTGCTGCACACGAGAAGTATTTGCACCTCATACTAGCAGCTTGCGATATGCTGTTCAAGGTAGTTAGTTGTTTTTCAGTGCTTGGATTTGTGAGTTATACGCACCTTCATATATGCTTAAAACATTACAGTTGTGATGGCACTGAATACTGTACACAGAACATTGTACATACTGCATGCTGGTGCCGAATAATGTATGCACTGTATGCTTGTTGCAGGCAAGCTAAAGAAACAGTTCTCAGTCAAAAGTTCGTTTCTTTGGATTATACAGCAGGTGTGGACTATTTAAAGTGGCCCTAAACCACCCCTCGGGCTTGGTGATATAACATAGTTCGCGGGTAGCATACGCTGTTGTGAACATCTCAGCCAAGTTCTGCTGTCGTACGCGGTCCGTGGAGCTTGTAAGTGGAGCGCGAAGTCACCTTTTTCTCAAATGTTCTCGTTTCAAAAACTCCATGATCCTCGCTCTTTTCTGTGTGCTTTATTTTGTCATAAAGCACACTCCAATATGCGGCTGCTATTGGTCGCTGCGCTCGACTACACCGCGGCCGCCGCGAGGTGCCGCCACGAGTCCAGTGGCTAAGCGCACTGTGGCTCTCTGAGGACAGCCACGTTTGGCTTACGTTTAGTGCGGCATAGGCACCAAATCGGAAATTTGAACTGCGCGCCACGGTGACGTCTCCGCCGTAGCCTTCGCAGTGCAAGGCATTGGAGGAGGAAGGGGAGCACAGCTGAGACAGTGTTTGATTGCCGATAACTCCGCTTCTGCTGAACGCATTGAAGTACTTTTTGCAGCAAAGGGGTTCTGAAATAGCCTATCTTCACTTCAAATGTCTTTGTCCACTTCGACAAAAAGTGCTTCAGGGCCCCTTTAAGAAAGTATTTTTTTTTTTTTTTTTCTTTAAGTCCAAATTGGTCCCTGCAGACTACACACTGGGTGTGGACTATAGTCCGAAAAATACGGGGCGATCATTTTTAAAATACAGAATTTTTTTTAATTGCCTGTGGCAGTTTGCCAAATTCTTGTTGAGCTGGATTATTCGAAGCACTGGACATTACTAGCACGAGAAATCGAAACACATATTGAATTAACAATAATTGACTAATAACTTAATTACTTTACAGCACATCTTGTAATTTATTAATCTTAGCCGGCGAGTTTGCAAGACATACCCACTTGAAATCAATGTCCAGGATGACAGCAGTTTCGAGATATTTCCCAAAGTGTGAGACGAACTACATGGGTGGTCTAGTTACTTGTTTGCTTCATTGCATAAAAGAGCGTTTTGTTGAAAAAGGAAGTGGAACAACATTGCATTTTTACGGTGAGTTTGACGGCGCATATCTCCAAACTGGTGTCATTCTGGAAATTCCTTCCAAGTGCCTTGTGAACTCACCGGCTACAATTCGTAAAGTACAATATGTGCCGTAATGTAATTATTGAAATTAAATAGTGCATATTTAATTAGTTTAATATGTGTATTGATTTCTTGTGCAAGTAGTGTCTGCCTCTATTAAAATTCTAGCTCAAGGACTAATGTGATCTGCAGCAGGCAATTTTTAAAAATTCCATAATACTTTAAGGTGATCACCCCATATAGAACACATGTTGAAGTTGTTAAATGCATAGTAGTGCCAATATTATATATATAGTGTGTGTGTGTGTGTGACATATTGCCACATCAACATCGATACAAGGAAAATCTGAGTGGATGTGCAAATAGGGTGACCAAAGGCAATCTGCAAAAGCAGTTGTGGCGGGTAGTCCCAGGCTTTAGATTTAGGTGCACGTTAAAGAATTCCGGGAGATTAAAATTTCCAGTCTCCCACTATGACGTGCCTCATAATCAGATCGTGGTTTTGGCATGCAAAACCCCATAATTAGATTTTTTTTTTTCCCTCAGGCATTGCGACTGAGGGAATCCTGCAGACTTTATGGCTGCCATTACAGAGACCATTGCACGCTTATTTAAAGGCTACAGCATCTCCAACATGCTCAATACTTCAGAGTACGGCGAACTACATGGCCAACTTGTTGGCACCGTGACATTGTGATAATGCAAGCACACACCTAGTTCTTCTTTTGGATTTTTGTTCCAATGCTGAGAAATCTTTTGAGGGTTTCTGGTCTGAATTAGGAGGCATGCCCTCATAAAAGCTATTTAACTGCAATACACTTTTGGAGAGTAGGGGGGTTCTGTCCAACTTCTTGAATTTTGGGGCAATCCAAAACAAGGCGTAACAAGCAAGTTTATAGACATTCAGTCCTCGACCTCAAACTTGCAAAATAAGGTTGAGAACCAGACGACAACCTCAATAACGAGTTTCAGTTGAGGTGAATAAGAGCTGGAGGTTGGGGCGATGTCAAGCCTTGTACACAAGCACAACAAGGCATACACAGGAACAGAGGAGACGCTGTCCCCCAGTCTTTTCTGTCACTATGTGTGGCTTCTTGTGCTACTGTACATGATGCATAACAACTAGCCCATCAGTCTGTCCTGGTGAGGTTGTCTGCCTACCTTTTTGTTTGTGTGGTCACAAGGTCTGCTGCTAATATGTTGCGTTATGTTGGCTGCAACAATTCTGTGTGGAAGTAGGTTGTGGCTACCATGATACGTTCATTTTGCTAATTGTGGTGAGAATCTCCTGCAGGCACAGAGCTCACCTTTAACTACAACCTGGAGTGTCGCGGCAACGAGAGGATACCCTGTGCCTGCGGCTCCAGAAACTGCAGTGGCTACATCGGGCTGCGGCCCAAACGACCCATGGAATATGAATGCAAGCCAAAGCACCGCAAGGGGGGGCCGTCCAGAGAAAAAGTCTGACTAGTGGTACAATGTGCTGAATCTGAGCACAAGCCCAATCAATTTTGCCACTTGTGATTTTGTGATTTAGATGCAATAAATACACTCGGAAAAGAGCCAGTTCTTTGAGTCCTTACTGGTGGTAGAGTGTGCTGTGACAGAGTGGACACATGTCTCGCACATAGAGCCATTTCCGAAGACATGCACTGTGAAAAAAATGACGACATCGAGTCACTCTTGCTGTCTGCAGTTCTTGAAAGCATATTGTACACACATCGTCTAGTTCACGCAACTGCTGGGTTGTAGCCTCTGGGAGAGAGTGCAGCTTGTAGAGAGCAGCTCTGCGCCGTGCACAAGCTTTCCAGCCAGCCTTGGCTTGTTGCCATATGTTGAAGTAGGCGTGGAAGCACATCATGAAAGCTCTTATTGTGCCACGTGATTCGAATGCAAATATCCAGGCACCATTGAAGAGGAGGAAGACACCAAACAGGAACTCTAGGACACTGCCTGTAGCTCGCAGATAGTAGACGTAGTCATCTAAGGGCTCCCACATTGTCTCACGGTGTGCGTCCACCAGGAAAAGTAGATAGATGAGCAGTGAGATTGCCACTTTGACAACGAGCTCGGCGCTGAAAGCACTGACTGCGAGCAGCCACGTGCTCACTGGCTGGTGCCTCCACAGGTAGCTGAGCAGCAGGCACGGACATGCAGCCAGCGCCAGGCTGAGGCCCAGCGCGCGTGCGTGCCGCTGGCGCGAGCCGCTGCGGGACGCGCCCAGCGACACGAGAAGCGGGCCCAGCATGCCCTGCACGAAGTGGAGCACGGCCGTGGCCAGCAGGCAGAGGTTTCGCGCCAGCCGGGCAAGCCGCTGCGGTGGGTCCAGGCTCGTCAGGCCCGTCTGCAACGCCAGCACCAGGAACAGGAGGCCGGCCACGGTGGCCAGGCTGCGCTCGGGGCTGCCCTCGAGCAGCAGAAGGCGGCGAGCCGCGCCAGCCGCCAGCCGCGCCAGGGCGGCCACCAGGGAGGCCATTCCGAGTAAGGCCACGCTCGTGTCGCAGCCCCGCGCCGCGAGCTCCGCCAGCACCTGCGCGGCAGGCAGCCGCGCCGGCAGCAGAGCCGCGTGCACTGCCAGCCGCAGGAGCCAGAAGAGGCGGAGTACGGTGGGCGCCCGCAAGCTCGCCCAGTGGGCCTCGAGCAGCGCCTGGCCTCCCAGCTGGCCGAGCAGGGCACGCGTACGCACTACGGCGCGGCGGCCGGCGGCCAACGCCGGGCCCGCACGGCGAAGCGCAGGCGCCGCGAGCAGCAGTTGCGCGCCCAGGGCGGCCGCCACCGGGCTGGCCCCGGGCGCCGGAACCAGGCACACACTGGTCACGGTGGGCGCCAGTAACGCCAGGGCTAGCGCCGCCGTGGCCCTGGGACCCCGGCCGGCTGAGAGCAGCAGCGCCAGCAGCAGCTGCAGCGCGTAGTTGGCGCCCGTGCGCAGCAGTGCACCGGGCTCGAGCCGCAGCAACTCGAGCAGTAAGCTGCCGTCGCGCGATAGTTCCTCGGCGTAGCGCACCAGCTCACGGTTGCACACGTACGACCAGAGCACGGCACCCTGCGCGCTCAGCCAGAGGTAGACGTGCAGCAACTGGCGCGTCTGCAGCACTGCCATCACCAGGGCACCCAAGAAGGCTGCGCAATGACGTGCAAGATACGGTGGCAGACTGCAACCATATTCGTTAACCACCTAATGTATGCATGATTACTAGCCTCAGCAATGTCATGTTACCATGTACACTACGCGTTAAGCAAACCGTCAGTAGACGAATCCGTCTTTATACTAAGGTGACTTTGGGCATGTTGGTAGGACATGAATGTAGCTTTTTGCGCACAATAGGAACACAGAGAAGTGGCTAAAACGCACTGCGCTCGTGTGTCTTGGCCTCCTCTCGGTTCTCGTCTTGCGCGCAAAAACTGCATTCCTTGCCTACAGTACTTGTTTGTTCTGCTTGTACTAAGAGCTAACTAGTTACAATGCCGGCTAATAATGCCACGTCGCTACTACTGGACCAGTGGGCCCCATAGGCACGATCAGCTAGCTCAGCCTACTCGCGTCTCGTCAGATGTGGCAGCTCGGAGTTACATCGTGGGTCCATTTGAAATGGTTCTGCGTAGAAACACGCCTTTGATCTATGCTTGGTGCACCCATACATCGAAACCGGCAAACAATCACAAAACCGATTTTTGTAGGTACAAAAGAGAAGAAAAAAAATGCCGAAAGTAAGGGTGCGGTAGTGTCAAAGCCTTCACAGTACAGAGCCTCGCCTGCGGAATTCTTCAGCGCCGCTCCCAAGTCCGCCAGGTGTCTATGGTCCTTAAGGCTCTGGCGACTTGGTTTAGCCATGTGCTCGGCGGTAGAAGTCGAGTGGATGGAGGTGGGATAGGTTAACCTAGGAATGCTAATTAGCATTCCTTGAGATAATGGCGCAACATCCCTCATCAACACCGACTGCAGGCGACCTCATCCTGGCTCGCACTGTAGTCCATGCTTACATGAGCCGGGTTTTACATGAGCCTCGAAGTTCGTCAATTCTGCAAAGGGCACGGTGCAAGTACGGCGAATATTCTAGGAACCAGTGTAAGCATCCTCCTTCGCCAGTGTTAACCGCGTTCACATGCACTTCGCTGAGGGAGCCAAGCAAGGGCGGGTAGACTGAGCCGGCTCCATTGCTGGCGTTTGCCAACGGACAGATGTCATGTCATCTAGTCTTACGTGTCGTCGTCTTTTGCACCATTTCTGCCAAGATGAACCTGTACCAAATAGGACAACAAGTCGTACTCGAAGCAGATGGTTTTGTATTGCATGCAATTAACGCATAGATCTCAGATCGGCTGGTCCCGCTTCGAGTTCGCACTAAAATTCGGCATAGTTCGGGTCGATGTTCGTTCAAATACCGCCTTGTTCGATTATGTTCCTTCAAGCTTAATCTGCCTGTCTCATCCGAATGGACTGCGAATTCGTAAATCGTTCGCCTCTTTGCGCGATGTGCAGGTACAATCACTGTTGCAGTCAAGGCAGACAACGTTGCAAGGCTTTGCAAAGTGCCTGCCCGGACTTTAAAAGTAAAAAGGCCACTCGACGCCGTGACGTGCTTCATTTCGGTCTGAATGCAACTGGCTTCCAATTATGGAGAAAATGCAGAAACCAGATTCCCGGTGTCATTTACAGCGCGAAAGGCCCGGTATACCTCCATAGTCGCCTGAACGCAGCTTCAGTCTCGGCATAAACGCTATCCGGCGCAGGAGCCTTCTGTGCGGGCTAATACTGGGCGCGGCATCGAACGTGCGCGTTCTCCCGAAAAACTGTTAATGCGAAGCATTCTTTGCCTCATCCCAAGTACTTCGCGGTTGCTAGGTTGCTTTCTGTTCTCGTTTAGGGTCTCTTCGAAAATAGAAGAAAAAATAAAAGGGAAAACTGAAACTGAAGTGTCCGGTGGTGGGATCAAACGTGTCTCCCGGCACAGCAGCCCAATGCACTAATCATTAGGTCATACCCGCACTTTTCTCCCTTTTTTGAGTATGCGCGCGAGTGCGTCCTGCTGGAGGCCACACTCGCACGCATACTACCCTCGTGTCAAAGCCAACCAGCTCCTTGAGACGTCTGGCACGTGCATCACTTGCCAGTTTCTCGCTTTCTTTCCGTGCAGGAAGCTAACGCTTCGAGACGCTGTGTTAAGACAGCAGCCCTCGCTTCAGCAATCCGCATGTCGTAAACTCGTGTCGTGAACCTCGAGCTTCTGCTCTCCACCTCCTTTCTCATTGCCCGGCGGATCCACCCCCGCGGGGCCTCGAGCATCTGAAGACCTGGGTGGACTGGGAGACCCTGCTGCGCTCTGGAGACCCGGTCGTGCAGACCATGGCTACTGATCGGGCTGCCAGCGTTATGGAGCGAAGCAACATAAACGCTTGAGTGCAGTGGGGTCGTGCGGGGGCCCGGGAGCCTGCGTGCCCCAAACTCCACAGTCTTACAATAAAGTTTTTATGATGATGATGATGTGTGAACTCCTCAGTCTTACAATAAAGTTTTTATGATGATGATGATGTGTCGAACGACCGGAGCAGAAAGCATGCCGTCGCCGTCATACGATCGTCGTCGTACCCGTCTTCTTGCTGTCGTCACACATACGATCGCCTCACAAGAACACGCTGGTTCACCTGGTAACGCTACGCGGAACCCGAAACGATGCTAGATAGCTAGCGACCTCCAAATATGCTTCGCATAATATCGATTCCCGCAGTGCCTGGGATCTGCATTATTTTTTGTGCGCCTACTCCCTTGAAGATTGAGTAACGCTTTCCCCCGTTATGTGCGATAATGACAGGCGTTGGGCACCTGCTTTGGCCTGTCTTGACAATCGTCCGTTGAAGGCTGAGGACATCGAGCCTTTTTCGCGAGCAGCCTCAGCGTCATACGCAGGAGTCTTCAGTGGCGGGTGCGAATCGGTCGTGGCCATTCCTCTCTCTTCACCCGTCATAAAACAACGTTGCTTTGCCCCAAATTTCAGGTTTCCTAGCACGCAACAAGTCTCGAGCCGTCATCTCATTTTCCCAGAGAAATTAATTCCCTTTCTCTATCTGAGGTGCAGCACGTGGCGCCTGCAGTCCAATCACGACAGCAGGCGTCTCGCGGACTGTACCTACTCGCTCCCTGCGCTTGCGGGAAAAACGCTGCAATTCACCACGCACGCTCATGCAGGCCCGAAGCTAATGGCGACTAATTCCCTACATTCGGTGTTGCGGGGCTCGAGAAGGGTGTCCGTCTTTTAACAGTTGTATACTGGCCGATATAGAGCAAGTAAAACGCTCAACTCATACAAACCGTCAATCGATTATTTTCTGCTATGTCCTGCTACATCACTTTGCTGTGGTATTTTTGGTACCGACAAAAGTTGAGATATTATTATTATTATTATTATTATTATTATTATTATTATTATTATTATTATTATTATTCCATGTGATAGCTCCACAACGCGAAAAAATGCGTACACGAGGTGAAGAACGGACAGGACGAGTGCTGTGCAAGTAATGAATGCGCCTAAGAGACGAGGACGAAAGAGAAGACAAGACACGTTTTGTTACTTTCGTCCTCATCAGTTGGACGCATTTACACGCTTGCGATGCTGAAACAACTCGCCCAAGCTTCCAAGCTTCTTGTTCCAATGTTTTCCGAGTATTAACTAGATTGTCGTTTATACCGTTCGTCCCAGCTACCATTAGCAAAGCTGTTCAACGAAAAAAAAATGGAAAACACTGCAATATACAATTATAGGACCTACGTGTTCGGTCGTAGAGGTATGACGACCGAACACCATAGGTCTTACACCATTTTTTTTTTTTTTTTTTTGAACAGCTGTTATAAGCTGATATACCGGGTACACGAGGTATTTGAGGGCACGGCTTTGAATCGCCACGGACATTAACATTTCCGTTCTATCTACTTAGGCGCTTAACATCGTCCGCACCAACCCCTCTGTCACCTATATAGCAGGGTACCAGCTCTCACTCTGACACTGGAGATGCAGCACATTACCCTAGTCGCCTTGCGCGCCGACCACAGCGACTTGGAGATCACCACCTTCTTGAATGTCGCGAAATGGTTTATTATCTAAGTTATTTCGAGGCCAATTATCATCAGGGACAAAGACAAGCGCTGCCAGTGGTCATATGTAAGGGTGTGCAAACCAGGCACGTATCCAGCGCCCCCCCCCCCCCCCTCCCCGCCCACGCCACCACTCCTCAGACACATTCCTAAAGCGCCGACAAATCAATCTATTCGGCGGTCAACATTTTGCTGCCTTTTACAGCGAAAGCTGTATATGACTAACCTTCCGTAGTTTTTTCAGCGTCCGTCAACATAAAAAATAATCATGTGGGCTGATTCTGGTGATATGCAAAAAGAGTCCAAGCTCTGGCAAATACCCCTATGGGCTCGGAAACCTGAACCAGCCCTTCGAAATCTTCGGGATGGGCCCACGTATGGGGAGTCCTTAACGCTTGCTTCAGCTCCATCGCGGGTCGGCCCGTTATTGCACAACCGTCGGGATCGGCCCACGTATGGGCAGTGCTTAATGCCTACTTCACCTCCGCCGGGGGTCGGCTCGGCATTGCACTACCGTCGGGATCGGCCCACGTATGGGGAGTGCTTAATGCCTGCTTCACCTCCGCTGCGGTTGGCCCCGTTATTGCACAACCGTCGGGATCGGCCCACGTATGGGCAGTGCTTAATGCCTACTTCACCTCCGTCGCGGGTCGGGTCGGCATTGCACTACCGTCGGGATCGGCCCACGTATGG
Organism: Dermacentor andersoni; assembly: GCF_023375885.2. Classification (NCBI taxonomy): domain Eukaryota; kingdom Metazoa; phylum Arthropoda; class Arachnida; order Ixodida; family Ixodidae; genus Dermacentor; species Dermacentor andersoni. The sequence goes on along the minus strand of NC_092814.1, from coordinate 54,344,671 downwards.
GGAGTGCTTAATGCCTACTTCACCTCCGCCGCGGGTCGGCCCGGCATTGTACTACCGTCGGGATGGGCCCACGTATGGGGGGGAGTCCTTAACGTTTGCTTCACCTCCGTAGCGGGTCGGCCCGTCATTGCACTACCGTCGGGATCGGCCCACTTATGGAGAGTGCTTCACGCCTGCTTCACCTCTGCCGGGGATCGGCCCGGTATTGGACTACCGTCGGTATCGACCCATTGCACTACCTTCGGGCCGACCCGCGGCTGAGGTGAAGCGTTTTTCTTTTTGTTTGAGAGCTTTGACTGTCGTCAGCTCTCGCTGCCGATCGTCACAGAGTGGAATGGTCGTCAATTTTTTCACTCCTTTTGGTTGGCGGTAGTTATCGGCATCACCTGAGGTGTGAAGGCCAGTTTTCTCATCGATTCGGTGCCCGCGCGATTAACTCGTGATGAGTTCAGTTGTCACCATCTATTCAACGATCACGCGCATCGCTGTTGCTTCGTTAGTTTAATCTTCTTTGTTTAGATTGATCCAGGGACAGGAAAGGGATTCGGTTCGTAGTCAGCTGGTCTGTATGTTCGTGGAACGAGTTGCGGCCGAAGAAAACGCCAGTTGCGTTTAACTTTTCCTTTTGCTTCATTATTTCCTCGAGTGACGGCTCGCCGCGACGCTGGCAGATCCTCGGAGCCATATACCCGCGTAATGGGTTAGATAAGGTGGAAAATAAAATAATACGCAACAGCGTCCATCATCAGGCCCTGCAATAACCGTTAAACCCATAGCAATATGACTGTCACTTGTTACCTCGTATGGCTTTTCCCTAATTGTATAGCACTCCATGCAAAATTGGCAACTGGAAACAAGAGTCACAAATAGCTTTTTTTTTTTTTTCTTTGTCTCCAGATATGTGTTGCCTTCGTTTATTCATACACCAAAGTATTTGTATTCGTTTACATGAGCTGTAATCTTACTCGAGGATGCTGTGAGAAGCGCCGCTCGCGGAAGCAAATGAAAATGTCGTGATTCAGTTTGTCTATTGTTCATTGAAGATACATAGTTGATTGTTAGTAGTATACAGGCAAGGGCCCCAAAGTCAAACGACTGCAGGGACCCTCGGTTGAGAAATTAAGCGATCTAAGGGAGAGAGCCAAGGCAACAGCCAAACAGGAAGGAGAAGCAAAAATCAAGAAATTTAACCGTTGTTTGTAAAAATATTTATGGATCAACATCTTTTTATTTAAAAAAGGAAGTAGAGAAAACGCCGCCGGGAGCGGCGAATAATTCCGTGTGTTTTAAATGACGCTTCTACCGTAATCAGTCGAGCCGCCTGACGTAGCCACTTTTCTGCTGTGCTAATGTGGGCGTTTTTCTAACCTTCCAGGGTGGGCGCAGTACGTCTAGAACCGCAGTGTCCTGCGATTTACGCGGTTGTACGGGACTGGTGACCACGCATCGTTAAGCAACTTCCCAAATAACAGCACGAGTCGGTTTTGGCACTTAAATTGGTAGAGTAGTAAACGAGGGATCCAAAAGAACTGTGATTGTTCCGCAATATATATATATATATATATATATATATATATATATATATATATATATATATATATATATATATATTTCTCTATAATTCTTCTACAGCTCATTCAAAAAACGCTAATACAAATCTTTATTTTACACTTTCGCTTGTTTACTTGTCCTTGGCAGTGTTCTTCCGGCGCTTCTGTCATGCGCGAGTCCATTTGATGAGGTTCCTTGTTTGCCAAGTATCTCACAGGCGTACCTGTGAGGTACACTTTATTTCAATTCTCTTTTGCGGGTTAACGCGTCTTTATGGCGAATGGTGGGCATTATTAACATTTGTACTAGTAAAGGTACCTCCCCCCCTCATTCGCATAGAAAAGTTACCTTGGGTTGCCCCCCCCCCCCCCCTGAAAAAAAATCCTGGGTACGTGCCCGGTGCGAACAGTGATTTTTGAGAGCGAATAGTACCCGAAGCGAATCGAATATCGAATACTAATAATAGCATAATGAACAGCCGTTATCACAATTTATTTATTTATTTGTTTGTTTGTTTATTTATTTATTTATTTATTTATTTATTTATTTATTTATTTATTTATTTATTTATTTATTTATTTATTTATTTATAGATACTGCGATCTTTTACAAGATCTTAGCAGGGTGGGAACATACAAGTACATTCATACAAACATACAGTTCAAGCAATCATGCTGACGCTTGAATTCAACACTGCAAAAAGGACAGAATGCATGAAAAAAGGAGCAAATAAACTATGTGCGATTGAGTCGAGAATGCAGGTGCGCATGAAAACGGGATAAAGAATGTAGTGTAACGACCTCATCAGGAAGGTTATTCCATTCAACTATTGTTCCTGTAAAATAAGAGTATTTGAAGCAGTTGTTATGCGGTGTTAACGGGGTGGGTTACTGCTAGGGAGTGTTTATGACGAGTAGCATAACCAGTTAAAGGTGTTAAGATGTGCGAGGTATTAATGTGGTAGTGGCCATTCATTAGCTGAAAAAAGAATTTTAATCGGGAAACACGATTTTGTTCTGTAATCGAAGAGAAGCCACTAGTTTAAGGAGATCTGTTAAAGAAGTTCGACCGTAAGAATTGTAGATAAATCGGACAGCTTTCTTTTGAATTCTTTCTAATTTTTCAATATTTGTTTTTGTGTAGGGGTCCCAAATGATTATTGCATATTCTAAAGTAGGACGAACTATTAATAGTATTGTATGCCAGGTGGCGGACAGCTGGTGTGGAGAATTTTAGCGACCGTCTGAGGGTGAACAATTTGCGAAGACAATTAGCCATTACAGTGTAAGCTTGTTTTGACCAGGAAAGATTGTGAGATGTATATAGCGAGATATTTATAGTGAGATACTTCGGAGATATAAGTATTCTGGGCAAAATAACGGAAGAGAAGGGCTTTTTCTTTAGTGTTATTCTCATAAAGACTGTTTTTTTCATAGTCAATAGACATTTGCCGTTGATGGCACCATGCAACTATTTTGCCAAAGTCACTGTTTAGCCTGATTTGATCTTGGGGTGAGTCAATTTCGTCATATAATATACAGTCATCCGCGTAAAGTTTAATTTTGACAGATAGATTATTGCGAATGTCATTTATATAAAGCAAGAATAAAAGAGGACCCAGCACAGATCCCTGGGGAACGCCACAAGCAACAGGTAATGTGTCGGAGGAAGTCTGGTTTATCCTAACGAATTGGAAACGGTTGGTTAGGTACGCTTGTATCCATTTTTTTAGCTTATCGTTTCTAAGTATAAAACTCAATTTGTAAGTAATTTGCTGTGGGCTACTTTGTCGAATGCTTTACTGAAATCCATGAATATAGCGTCGGTTTGTTTTCTGTTATTTATTGTGTTGGCAAAATCGTGAATTGTTTCTACTAATCGAGTGTTTGTGAAAAAGCCCTGCCGAAAGCCGTGTTGAGCGTTCGTCAATACGCAATGCTCACCAATGAAACCGATTACATGCTTATAGATTATGTGTTCGAAAGTTTTTCATGTTGTCGAAGTCAGAGAAATTGGTCGATAGTTTTTTATGCAATTCTTGTTTCCCGATTTATGTAAGGATTTGATTATTTCTGTTTTCCAGTTATCCGGAAGCATGCCATCCTGAAGTGATTTACTAAACAAAATCTTCAAGTATTTCGCACACCACTCGGCATAGCGTTTTAAGAAGGCATTTGGTATACCATCTGAACCGGGGGATTTTTTTTTTTTTCATTAATTTTTAACAGTAAGTGACATATACCATGCTCAGAAATAACAATATCAGGAATGGAAGGCAAATCCATGTAAAAATAAGGCAGACAACCATCATCCCTTGTGAATACACTACTGAAATGATTGCTAAAAGCAATACAACCTGCTCATCGTGTACACTCTTACCGTCTATTATAAACATATCGCAAAGAGAAGAAGAATGAGTCATCGTCCTTCAGAATCTCCCTGGAGACGTTTTCATAAAACTAGGAAGCTGTACATTAAAGTAATTCTGTTTGTCATGCATGATCATTCGTTTTAAATTATTTGACGCTTCCTCAATGACCCTTTCGGAATTTGAACAAATTTGCAGTTTTGGGAAATTTTTAAGCCGGTTAAGCTTGCGTTGCTGGCGCAACGTCTCCCGGGAAATCCAGGGATTCCGACGCGTAGCATTCCTCGCAATCTTTGGAACAAACTGTTGCACACAGTTGAATATAATGCCTTTAAATAGAAGCCACAGATCATTCACGCTAACAGTGTTATTTTTAAAGTCATCCAGATGAAATGCTAGTGTATCAATTACAGACGCGTCATCTGCACGGGAAAAATTCGGGTGATACTGAATCTTATCATTTTTACTGCGAGGAGCATATTTCAACGACAATACTACTGCTTGGTGATCTGAAATGCCGTCTGTGACCATACATGAGACATCGTCGTGTATATTTCCACTTACAAAAAATAGATCGAGAACTGCATTTGAGTCTTCCTGGATTCTAGTGAAATCCTTAACTACCTGTAATAAGTGATAAGAATTAATATAAAATAATATATATAGTAAGATATATATAATAAAATATATAATAATAAGAATTAATATAAAACGATGTTCAAATCCCAGTATTCATAAGGTTAGCAAGTTTCTGTCATTACATAATACGTTATGAAGAGTTGTTTATTAAAAGCACTAACAGACAAGTAGTTTCTTCGCATGCACAGGACTGTTCGGAAAGCGCTAATGATCGCTGTACATCCTGAAAATTATGGCTACCTAAGTGTCGTAGCCTGCTCTATTACGCAAGTTATGTTTTATGCCTGTACCCCAGCGTATCCCCGCTGGGGTGAAAATTTACCGTACCTTTGCTCCAATTTCATGTTTATTTGGGCGCAGTGGACGCTTTGAAACATTCGAAAAGTATTCAAAACATATTTGCATTTACGAATAGCGAATATTCGATTCGAAGACCGAGTCTAATAGGCATTCGATTCGTTATTCGAAACTTTCAAATATTCGCACGCCCCTCGTGTGTCATTCAGACGGTGGACTTGCTCCAGCACGTGGAGCTTATGAGTGAAAACCCTGAAAATACGATTATGGCCACTGACGATCAGCTTCAGGTGACAAAATAAATAATCAAGCTTCCTGCGCACGATTTTGTTAAGTGCTACGCCTAAGTTATGGATTTGTTTGAGGCCACAGTGCCTGCGCCACCCAAGAAAGTCTGGTTGGGAACTTCAGCGACCACGTCACCCTCAATATGGTGTCCTAGTTCCGAATAGCTAAACCTGTACGCTGTCATATATGGCAGGCGTCACTGAGAGAAACTAACAAACAGCCGCACAATGATAAAAACTTGCTAAAGCCTGCTGTTGTGGAAGGACTGCCTAACATCAACGCGCACTATTCTGATCCGAGTGTATTGACATTATCGAAGCCGAATTCAGTCAATAAACGAGGCTCACTATGATATTATTTAACAGCCTTATGGAAAAGCAGCAAAAGAAACAATAAAAGAATATTTGGAACGAGTGCACCAAATCTTGTCTGAAATATCGATGCTATTCCCGAAGTCGTCATTACGTCCTCAAAAACCTCGCGGTATAGTTGAAAAAAGTCAGGGCCCCCGGTAATTGCAACTGTACCGGTATTTGAGCAAATCCACATTGAAAAGCACAAGTTATCTCGACGTTTCGGCCGGCCGCCGGGGACCGGCGGAAAACGTTGGAAGAAACTTGTATTTCAACATGGATTTGGTTATATACCGTGTGTCCCACGTCAGTTGCGGCAAAATTTGAAACTGTACAAGTGCCGCATAGCTGGACAGAACCAAGACAGTGGTGTTTGCCGTCGCTTAGAACGGGTCACTGTGTTTAGCGTTTGACCAAATTACATAATTAGTGATTAATTAATAAACTGCTCAAATATTACATTCAGAGAAAAAGTGTCAATGAGAAAATTGTAGACCACTTTGAAAAATTCCAGGTCCAGCTGTACACACGCGCGCACCTCCCTCTCTCTCTCTCTCTCTCTCTCTCTCTCTCTCTCTCTATATATATATATATATATATATATATATATATATATATATATATATATATATATATATATATATATATATATATATATATATATATATATATATATAATGCAGGTTGTTTTTTGAGACAACACACAATACGGATTTTTTAAAATAAAGTAATGAGCGCAGCTAACATGGCATTGTTGCAAACGAGTTCTTACGCGAGGCGGACATACTTTGCCGCTAATAACGTGAGCTTCAGAAGACTAATTAACAAAAATTCATTAACTTTTCTATCTGCCTTGGAGGCAGTTGTCGAAATGGCTAATTTGGAGGTTGCGACATATTCATGCACACCTATCTCTTAAAAAAATCTTAAATCGCACCTAATGTGTAATGTGCAACTAATACAGTGGAACACGTTGCCGTTTCTGCTAGTTCTTTCACGCCATCTGAGTAGCTGGACAATAATTAAATTCTACCTGCAAATGAAAGGGCGCACTTGCTCATGCTTCCCGGGTGTTTGCCAGGTGTACCAATTACGTTTTAATAAAGGTCACAGATGAAAGTGCATAATAAGTACTGTAATAATGTTGTCGTTTCTACAATCGCTAAAGATACAAAATAATAAACTGCTGAATTAGTATCACGCTTCAGGAGCACACCGCACATGAAGAGAATTCTCAATCACTGGCGGATCCAGAAGCACGTATATTCAGGCAATACATAATTAACAAAATGAAAGGAAAAAAAAAACATTTTTTTTTAAATATCGCGATTATTGTATTTTTACATCATAACTTGAAGCCAATCATATTCGAAGATAACTCCTTTTATTTGTCACTTCTGCAGCGTTCGTCTTCAGAGATATTCAAACCAATTTAACTCTCAATACGCTAATTTCGCATTTAGAGGCGGAACTGAAAGATGAATCTGCCCTCCCAAATGTGACGCAGCCGAATGCGATAGAAAGGGAGAAGCCAGTTTTGCGTTTTAGTTTTTGCCAGCAGACAGGAGCGCCGGAGCTGTGCTCCGCCCGGCTATAGCGGATAGACCGGCGTGAATAGAAGAGGGGAAGAGGGGCAAGGGCCATGTTTCGGGACTCCCGCCTCGAATGCGAGATAGCTGTGTGTATTGAGTGTCTAATGTGGTGATGAATATTTGAGGACACGCAAGCTTTAGGAATGTCAAATGAAATGGACTTGCCCTCGAATATGATAGTCTTTCGAGTTTCCAATATAAACATATCACATAATCGCGAAATCCAAAAGGTTAACCAATTCTCGTTGTGTACTTTCTGGCTCTACTTGTTCGCGAAATGTGTGTCTGTCAAAGTACATAAACCACCCATGCAAGTAGCATTTGCGTAGCGAACTTAGCATTTTTTATTAAAGTTACTGATAGCTAGTATAACTTTGAGGACCTTGTATATGCTGTCTTTATGATTGATGTCATATGAGATACTATCCACTTCCCAAGCAATTCTTTTGAATAACGGTTACCCGGCGTTTTGAAGCCGATACAGCTGCCACCCCCGATGTGACTGCAGGAGGGACAGCTGTTAAGTCCAAAAATATTGATAGAAGCTGTAAAACTGACAGTCTAGAGATTGTCTGCTTACAGTTCTCACTGTAAGCAGACACACCAGCCACTACTGGTTGTGAATTCTACACCACGCCTCGTACGACGTCTTCGGAAGTACGCATCGATTCGTGCGTAGCAAGCGCTTTTAAATGTGCAGAGCAAGAGTTCTTAAAAATCGCATAATAGGACATAACCACGCTTAGAATAACAAACTGACGCCATAATATTGTGAATCAGTGAAGTTCAGGGCAGCGACCCACATGATGGTCGACGCAGTGACATTTAGTTTGACTGGTCCGGGCGCTACTACGGATGGAACCTTTCCAATTCCACTGTGCACGTTGAGAACGTCCTGCGAACAGTAGCGCAGACGTGAAGTCGTGCTTGGCATTAGTGTTGTAGGTGCTAGTGTCACTATTGCGAGCAACCACCAGAAAAAGCAACTGCCGAAAGCCTTAGAGCTTTAGCTGCGGTGTTGCGCGCAGCTCTGTTTCTATAAACTTTGATGTAAATGGGTACAATGAAAATAATCTCGGAGAAAAACAGAGCCAAAATATCGGTAAGTGTAAAGCTGTGCCGTTCGTTTGCAGTGGCTTCGGACACTGCGAATTGCAGATGTTTTCGTAAGCAGAGTGCGTCGACCTTTTAGCCATAAACTATGTCTCCTACGAGCCGCCGGGTTGCAGATGTCGCCTGACCGGCCAGTCCCATGCGAATGCGCCCTTGGCCTGATAATTCTTATTGCTATTCCGATAGATATCGCCCTTGCCTCACTCCACACCATCAGAGCCAGATTTTCCAGCTTAAGGGAACTTCGCATTCTTTTCTCTCTATCTCTTAGCCAGCTTTACTAAAGTAAACAAGTAAACAAAACAATTCCCAATGCTACTTGCAGTACTGCAAAAATTTGTGCGTTGTGTGCTCGTGTGTATATAGAGAAATAGTGGAATCTCAATAAATTGGAAATCGTTTTACCGGAACACATTCTGATGGCTGGTTGGTTTTGTATTCATGCAAATGTATTCAGCTTTGTCAGTAACTGGAACTCCTGATAATCGGAACCAATTTCCCTGGTCCCTTGAGGTTGCGTTTAAGGAGACTACTACACTGCGTGTGTGTGTGTATATATATATATATATATATATATATATATATATATATATATATATATATGAAGCCTATCTGTCACAAATCAGTGTCACGAACTACCTCGTATTTTTTTTTTACGCCCTGATATACCAATAAGTTCGAACAGTTTACTTTTTGCAGTAGCGAAATAAAGAAAACAGACAGGTCTTCATCATAATGATGACAGAAACAGTCGCGCGTGTTCGGCCCAGGCAATGAATGACGCGAAGGAGCGGTATCATCGAGCGATTGTTCCGTAATATCATCTGCAACATGTCAACACTTTCTTTTTCTTGTAAAGGGGCATAGTCGTCAAACCAACACAATATCGCAGACGACAGCTAAAGCTGGTAAGCATAATCAAGCGTGAACACGTGAATACGTGCATATTCGTCCGCTCGCGAGCAGTTATGAATTGCAGAATTGTAGACGCCTTACCTTGCAGGTACAAAAATGACCACAACAATGTCGATAGGTCGAAGTGCGTAAAGACGTCGTTCTCAAGTAGGGCACTGGACGAATTGCTTCCGTCACTGTTGTCTTTTATTACATCGACACCTGGTTCAACAGCACTGCCATGTCGAAGCCCCAAACTGCAGCTTAAGACGGCGTCCATCACAAACAACGGTGGCACCCGTAGTATAACGTCGAGAACGGCCCAAATCTGTCCTCGGACCGACATTTTCCTTTCAAGCAGACAAGGAAACCTTAACCATCGAAGAAATGCATCGCGCTTGCAGTCACAACGACACTACCGTGGAAGAAAAACGGTAGCGAAGGCAACAGCTACTGAGCGACCGCGCGACGCTAGCGACACCGGCGATGCAGCGTGAGGAACACACGGTAACTAGGGCAACCAGCGGGACGACAAAGCAAAGAGTGGAGAGAATCGCAACGCTTGCTTGGGAGTGTTTAGAAGCGCCATCTATGCGCTTTGGCAGCTATTTGAGAAAAAAATGAAAAAAGCTCATAAAAGAATGGCTGTATTCAGCTCTGTAGATGTGATTTTCATATCTAAAGTTCTGAATACAATGCCTTCTTGTCAGGATCACACAAGATGCAGCTGATGCTGCGGCAGTAGAAGGCGTACAGCGTGTAAACGGTATCAACAGGTGCACGTCTCTATGGTGTAAGCGAACTGACCGTATATATATATATATATATATATATATATATATATATATATATATATATATATATATATATATATATATATATAGATTAACCCAGTTGAGTAACACCTTGATCCGCAGCATTAGAGATGCTGTCACCTCTGCACTATACCAGTTATGAGCAATAGACACTGTCGTGCGACTGCTGATCAACTTTCAGCTATGCACTGCAGCACCGTGGTGAGCTTCTGCATGATGTTTTCGCGTATGTTCACAGCAATGTTTGGTACGCGTCTCTCATCCCATGCCGTGTACACATGGCTAGTTCGAGAGCCTATTGGGCGCATAATTTATTTGAAGAGGCCGTTCAGGTAGGCTCTTTGTGCTGGGTTTTATCTTTAGTTGAAACATCATTCGAAATTGCTTTTTTATCCACAGCGTTCTTGACCGTAGCTTCTTGAGCAGCAAGCCCCTTTGCAATAGCTTCTTTGGCGATGGCATCCTTTGCCACTGCCTCGTCAATATCGCTTCCCAGAGGCTCATTTCGCTCTTGGTCTATCACCATGGCGTCGAAGCCGATGGTGGTCCCCAGCTGCATTCGAGCTCTTTCAAATATGGCGGAAAGCTTCTCCTGCACAACGTTGATGCACATGGAAGTCAGCGCAAGGCCAAAAAGCAAGTAGATGAAAGTAGCCATCATAAACATCGGGTGGTCTGGAACGTAGTCGCCGAATCCTATTGTGCTCATGGAAATGAAGACAAAGTAGAAGGCTTCGAAGAAGCTCCACGATTCCCAAATGGTGAAGATGCACGCGCCCACCGTCATGTAGATGGAGAGTAGAAGAAGGGCCAGCGACACAGGCAAGTTGAACTGGTCGTCGATGACGAGCTCCTCCTCACTGGCTGCCTTGCTCGCTTCCTCACCGCCTTCCTCGGCGGTCGGCGTGGTGGGCTCCTGCTTCAGGTAAGCCGGGTAGGGAACGTACGCCATGGTGTCGTTCACCTTGCGCCACACGAAAGCGACGTACTGGAGCTGCGAGAGAAAAGCACGGGCGCTGTAGCTCCCAGTGGGTGCTCAGCATGATCGTACCTGCGGAGGGGGCGCTTTTGCCTTGTGCTTGCCGCAGCGGCCCGTGCGGACGAGCTGGCGCAGCGACAGGAAGAGCCACTTGATGCCGCGCGTGAACACCTTGCCCAGGTCGGCCAGCACCATGAGCAGCAGCGGTATGCCGATGAAGGCGTACAGGATGGTCACCGCCATGCCGGCCATCGTGCTCGGGGCGATGTTGCCGTAGCCTGCGACATCCGGAATGTAGGTCGCGCACCGCTATGGGGCGCATGCACTCACCGATGGTTGTGAAAACGGTGCCGCAGTAGAAGAGAGCGCCCCAGAAGGACCAGATCTTTTTCTCCGAGTGGCTCACGATGCGAGCTTCGTCCTCGAGCACACGCACCTGCGTCTCGAACTCGCGCAGTCGGCGCAGTGCGTGCCGCCGGAATCCGGCCACGGACAGAGTGCGCTGGGCGAGCACCAGGTCCTCGATGATGTACTGGCGCGCGTTCAGGATGGTCTGCTTCTGCTTGTCTTCGAAAGGGCCCTCGATGAGCTGGAAGAGCGCAGCGCCCATGGCCGCGTACGCGAGCAGTACGAGCAGCAACAGAATGTGCGAGAACCAGCGTTGGCTGAACGCCTTGATGCTTTGGGCGGCGCGGACGGCACAGCTTCGCGTCTTGTCAGCCGTCAGGTTCACAATGTGCATAGGATTGAGGATTAGATATTGGGGCGGCCTCGTCGGGTCAGACTGCCAGCTGATCACCGACGGCTGGCTGAGGAACGCGGGCCGCCGGCCCGCTCGGGGCGACGGGCTCCGCGACGACATGTTCGCCTCTGCTGCCCCGTTGGGAGCGGCTGCCCAAATCGGGCGCAGACCAGGCGCCCCCAAGCAGCTGGGACACCGCCAAGCGGGCCGCTTGCCCCCAAAATAGCCGCCACGCCAGCGCCGGGGCTCCAGGTGGACTGCGCGCTGGCCTCTTCCGCATCATCGATCTCGCGCGCCACCTGCGGCTCTCCGGTCCGCGGCCTTCCGACACTCCTCAGCCCCATGCTGAGGCCGAGCTCCCAGCGTCGGCCGCCACGGACACCTGCCGTACGCGGCTCAAAACGTGGCTGCTTTGCGTATCTTGCAATTGTCTCCGGGCAGGCTGCGCATTCCGCTGCGCTGATTTGCAGAACAGCGCCGCTGGCACGCTTTCCTGATTCAGTTCCGCTACACAGAAGGGAGGTGCGAGGGCCAGGAGGCTAATGTTACCCTCGTCCTTGCGGTCGCGCGATTCCCCTTCGAAGGACAGCCCCATTCGTTGCTGGACCTGCGACCTCCTCTCATTTTTATATTAGGACAGGAACTGATGTATTTACTGGGAGCTCTGTGTCGTCATAGAGCATTTTCGCGGCTCTTTTTACACATTGTACACTCTCATATGAAAAAAAAAAAAAAAAATCACGGTTCGTTTAATTTTGTTGCAATTGTGAATGCTCAAAGCATTAGCTGTACGGCCTACTTGTATTTTCAGTGACAAATTTTTTAGTTATAGTCATTGTATTCTGTGCACTATAGTTTTGTGTTTGTCTTCCTTGTGCAGGTGGCGACTGGTGAAGTTGAAACCACAGCTCTCTCTCTCTCTCTCTCTCAATATTCCCCGTGCATTCGTAAATATAAAATGAAGCATAAAAATAGCAATAAGAATTCGAGAACAGTCACATTTTTCGCTATGGCTATTTTTTATTATTTTAATGTAGAAAAACAGACTATAGATTAATTTGCGGTGGCGTCTATGGCTTCCCAATTAAGATTGCAGGCAAATCAGCCATTATCGAACCTACGACATTTCCTACTGGTAACGGGCTATACGAGCAACCACGCCTCCACAACACCGTGTTCTATTTTTTCGCACTTGCCCTCTGACTCCATGCGGTTCTCTCCCTTAAAGTGTTTCAATTACAGCCGTAGCGCCGGTGTAACCATCTTTTCTGCATCCCTAGCGAATATCTATACGACTTTTAGAAAGTCCTAGAGGTTCTCCAGAGAAGCAGAAAACAGGGCGGTCTTCTTTTGTGTTTATGGCCAAAATACTTGGCGTGGACGTGAAGGCCACTGAGGCAGTTTTTTTAGGGAAAGTGAACTGGATCTGTAACTGTATATAATAAGTGCATTTTCATTTTCTTTTGCTTCTTTTAATTCGAAACATTCTTCTTCGAGTCCAGTGGGTCACTTTTTGGCAGGCGAGCCCACCATCGTCATTTTCGCGGGCCGATCCCGGTGATTGTGCAGTCTAAAACTATGTGCCATGGGAGCGACCGGGTATATGTGCCACTGGGTGTATGCCCCTGACTTTTTGCTTGCTTTTAAACATATATCTCGTCATTACAAACATTCTCACTTATAAAAAATTGACTCGCCATCCCGACCCTATGATAGTGGATATCCAGCGAAGCTGTTGAAAACCACCACTACAACTGCTGACGGGGGTATGCAATGCTTTATTGCTTTAGAGTAATGGTAGTAGTGGTAATTTAAAGTAATGATAGCAATTACATTTTTGAAAGCACGGCGCCGCCCATAGCGGTGCTGCAACAACATTGAAATCAGTTGCTAGGCTGGTTCTTTTATATACGAAAAGCTAGAGACGTCACTCCCCACGTCGCAAGCTGCCGTCGCCGCGGCAGCTTGCGCAACAGTAAACTTTAACGGTAAACGTATGCGGGGAGCGCTACGTGCTTCGCATTGTTATCAGGAGCGCCTTATCATCAATTATGTGGTTCGTATGTTTGTTTTGTGTTTGTTTTTTTCTAAACAGATGCTGTTCTCTGTGTTGTATGCGTGATTCCAAAGAATGTACGGACTGTTCACTTCACTTTGATGAGTGCTTGCAGCCTCAGCCTACGGGGGCACGAGCCACTGCTCCTGGCCTCCACTGCCACCGGTACAGAACAGTTACATTATTAATACCACCGTTCTCTATACCAATCATAAATGCATTACGTAGACGTCAACATACAGTTGAGTCTGCCGAGCCTTTTTTTCTTATTCATGTGGGTCTACTTCTATCGCGATGTCATCGTCATCTTCTCCCTTTACATTTATTCTTACTCGAAAGAAAGTACCCTGGCCGTGTATAGGAAACCCGAGTATCCATTGTGTCGGGCTCCGCGGGTAGCCTTCGGGAGAACTGTCGTTTCCGACGGGCGGGCTGTAGAATACAAAGTCCGTCTTTGTATAGCATACAAAGACGGACAGCGATGAGCAGATATGTCGCGATGATGTTTCTCATCAGCCTGAATGCCCTCTTTTCCTTGTTTCCCAGTGGGCAGTGCCGACCTCCGTCTTCCTTCGAGTAAACGGTCTCTCTCTTTTCGCGCGGCGATGCGAATGTTTAGTGCTAAACTTTTGACCAAACTACACTGTAAATACTTTAATTTGTTATCTTCAGACTATAGCTATAGTCTGCGGTGAACGATTTAATGTATTTTGTGGCCAGAACCATCCCCTTGGTATTTTTATCCGTGAATTGCCGGGCCAGCAAAAATATTCTTCTCCTTGAAACATTTGATTGAGAAAAATATAAAAAAAACGCGAATTGACCCCCCCCCCCCCTTTCAACATAAAAGAAATATTTTATCGGTTTAGACTGTCCACCCAGTGACACACTGAGCAACTGCTGCGTCTGAAATAAGAAAAAAAAAAAAAGGAGGACGAGCGGTCTTGTCGCTGTCTCGCTGCTGCATTCGCTTTGCTGACCTATATGATTTCTGGCCGGCCGCCCAACGAATAAATTCTGTCGCGCCCAGCACTCCTGTGACGCTTTTCTTGCCTCAGCAGTAACAACTAGAACGGAGCGCAGCGCGCTCATGCTATGCTCCGTAGTTTGAAAGCGTCGCCCACCGCGCGGTGCCCAGTGCCAATGGCATACGGGGGCCCCCTCGTCCTGACACATGGATGCGTGGAACGCCACTCGTATTTGTTTTTCCTCCAGCTAGTTATCACGTTCTCTCGGTTGCTCTTCCTTATATATATATATATATATATATATATATATATATATATATATATATATATATATATAGCGAACACTTTCAAAAATCTTTAAAAGTTGCCTGTGGCGGATATCACAATTCTAGTTCATGTGCTGGTCTACTCGAAGCGGCGGACAGTGTTTGCACAAAAAATTGAGATGCAAAATCGGCTAATTAATAAAATGTCACTAATTAAGCTTCTAACTAATCACGTTGTGGCCCATATCACAATTTACAAATTCTAGCCGTGGAGTTCGCAAGGCGGATCCACTTGGAACGAATTTTCAAGATGGCACCAGTTTTGAGATATAAATTCCGGAACTTTGCGGAGAAATACATTGGCGTTAAAGTTCATTTGTTAACAAACGTCGCACACAAGTAACTGGAACGCCAATGCAATTATCCGCAAAGTCCGGGAATTTATATATCGAAACTGGTGTCGTCCCGAAAATTCGTTCCAAGTGGATACGCCTTGCGAAGTCCACTGTTAGAATTTGTAAAGTGCAATATGGGTCATAAGATAACTAGCTATAAAGTTAATTAGTTAATTCTTGTTAATTAGCCGATTTTGCATTTCAATTTTTTGTGCAAGTAGTGTCCGCCGCTTCGAGTAGACCGGCTCATAAACTATAATTGAGCTATCTGCCACAGGTAACCTTTAAACAATTTTGAAAGTGTTCGCTGAAACACCCTGCATATATATATATATATATATATATATATATATATATATATATATATATATATATATAAAGTAAGAACAAATGCGGAATTTGTTTTACGTTCAGCTGTGAAATAAATGAAGGAAAGCAAAACTAATTATAGAAAAATCACCGCCCAAGCACTCGATCCGTACAGATGGTTAACCAGCGAAGCTGAAACGTGCGGCCTCAGTATCTATAACTGGGTTAATCTCAACGGTCCCTAAACGACGGCTTGGTAGGCTGCCTGATCCTCGGTATGCAGTTACTGCTTACGCTCGGCTGCATGAGCCTGTTCTTGTACCCAGGCTGCAGCGTCGGAACGGCGTAGACAAGGTCGTTCCCGATTCTGCTCGCGGCGTTACTTATGGAAGGCTGCCTGCTACTCAGGAGTACGTATGACGCGTGGCCTACCCATTTCGGAGCCGGTGAGAAACTGCTGCGCGCGCGCTCGCCTGCGACGGAGAGCAACGACGTCACTACTGGCGCAGCCAATCGCGCTCCTGTTTTCCCTCTTTTTTTCTTTTTCGCGCACGCGCATTAAGTTCCGTCGGAGGAGTTTTCGGCGTACAGGCGACAGATGGACGGATGGGCGAATCAGCTAGCCATATATAGTTTCACTGTAGTATATACGAACAATTAAAACTTTGACATTCCGTAAAGTCAGCGAGCCGACAGAAGAGCGACCGCACTGAGCCTGTCGGCTTTTGCCGGCATCGCCTTTCTGCCGCTCATCATCATCATCATCAGCCTGGTTACGCCCACTGCAGGGCAAATGCCTCTCCCATACTTCTCCAACTACCCCGGTCATGTATTAATTGTGGCCATGTCGTCCCTGCAAACTTCTTAATCTCATCCGCCCACCTAACTTTCTGCCGCCCCCTGCTGCGCTTCCCTTCCCTTGGAATCCAGTCCGTAACCCTTAATGACCATCGGTTATCTTCCCTCATTACATGTCCTGCCCATGCCCATTTCTTTTTCTTGATTTCAACTAAGATGTCATTAACTCGCGTTTGTTCCCTCACCCAATCTGCTCTTTTCTTATCCCTTAACGTTACACCCATCATTCTTCTTTCCATAGCTCGTTGCGTTGTCCTCAATTTAAGTAGAACCCTTTTCGTAAGCCTCCTGGTTTCTGCCCCGTACGCGAGTACTGGTAAGACACAGCTGTTATACACCTTTCTCTTGAGGGATAATGGCAACCTGCTATTTATGATCTGAGAATGCCTGCCAAACGCACCCCAGCCCATTCTTATTCTTCGGATTATTTCCGTCTCATGATCCGGATCCGCGGTCACTACCTGCCCTAAGTAGATTTATTCCCTTACCACTTCCAGTGCCTCGCTACCTATAGTAAATTGCTGTTCTCTTCCGAGACTGTTAAACATTAGTTTTCTGCAGATTAATTTTTATACCAACTCTTCTGCTTTGCCTCTCCAGGTCAGTGAGCATGCATTGCAGTTGGTCTCCTGAGTTACTAAGCAAGGCAATATCATCAGCGAATCGCAAGTTACTAAGGTATTCTCCATTAACTCGTAACCCCAATTCTTCCCAATCCAGGTCTCTGAATACCTCCTGTAAACACGCTGTGAATTGGAGAGATCGTATCTCCCTGCCTGACGCCTTTCTTTATTGGGATTTTGTTGCTTTCTTTATGGAGGACTACGGTGGCTGTGGAGCCACTATAGATATCTTTCAGTATTTTTACATATGGCTCGTCTACACCCTGATTCTGTAATGCCTCCATGACTGCTGAGGTTTCGACAGAATCAAACGCTTTCTCGTAATCAATGAAAGCTATATATAAGGGTTGGTTGTATTCCGCACATTTCTCTATCACCTGATTGATAGTGTGAATATGGTCTATTGTTGAGTAGTCTTTACGGATACCTGCCTGGTCCTTTGCTTGGCAGAAGTCTAAGGTGTTCCTGATTCTATTTGCGATTACCTTGGTAAATAGTTTGTAGGCGACGGACAGTAAGCTGATCGGTCTATAATTTTGCAAGTCTTTGACGTCCCCTTTCTTATGGATAAGGATTATGTTAGCGTTCTTCAGATTCCGGTACGCTCGAGGTCATGAGGCATTGCGTATACAGGGTGGCCAGTTTCTCTAGAACAATCTGCCCACTATCCTTCAACAAATCTGCTGTTACCTGATCCTCCCCAGCTGCCTTCCCCTTTTGCATAGCCCCCAAGGCTTTCTTTACTTCTTCCGGCGTTACCTGTGGGATTTCGAATTCCTCTCGACTATTCTCTCTTCCAATATCGTCGTGGGCGCCACTGGTACTGTATAAATCTCTATAGAAATCCTGAGCCACTTGAACTATCTCATCCATATTAGTAATGATATTGCCGGCTTTGTCTCTTAACGCATACGTCTGATTCTTGCCACTTCCTAGTTTTTTCTTCAGTGCTTTTAGGCTTCCTCCGTTCCTGAGAGCATGTTCAATTTTATCCATATTATACTTCCTTATGTCAGCTGTCTTACGCTTGTTGATTAACTTCGAAATTTCTGCCAGTTCTATTCTATCTGTAGGGTTAGAGGCTTTCATACATTGGCGTTTCTTGATCAGATCTTTCGCCGCTCAGCATGCCAGCACAAATACGTTTGTGGCAGATGACATTTTCTGTAATTTGGAACTATATCAGATGCGTGATTCCATGAGTAATGGGAGGGACCCTGGCGGTGCAGATCCGTGCAGAGCGTTGGGGCTCGTGCTACCTTCGGTTCTGCACATGAAGTAGGCTCACGTGGCCTGCACTGAACGCTAGAGGCATCTCCATGTCGTTTCTCCGGAGTAGCGAAAAGTAAGAAAAGAAAGACTTTACACACACACACACACACACACACACACACACACACACACACACACACACACACACACACACACACACACACACACACACACACACACACACACACACACACACACACACACACACACACACACACACACACACACACACACACACACACACACACACACACACACACACACATGCTGTATTCTGTGACGCATATATAAAGCCCGTCTTGCGCGGCGCTAAGCTTATCGAGACCACAGGTACGCTTGCGGACGCGCCCAAGCTCGCGTCCGCGCAGCCACGCATGCGCAGACGGTGCGGCATGGCTCGTACGCGTCGAAACGCGGGGTGATCTCGGGGGTGCAGCTCCTTTCTGTTAACGCGCGCTTGAGCTGCCGCGCGTCGGCGCACCTGGCTACGCAGCCACTGCGCGGAACATTCAACTCTCAGAAGCAGATTTATATCATGCAAGAAAGTTAAACAAAAAGCGTTAAACAAAGCAAATGTATGTAAGGTAGACGACGATTATCATTGTGGGACAAATATCTTTAGAAGCAACTGAAGACAAAAATGAATACAGCGTCTCTGCTTCTTCCTAACTATTCACCGCTTCGAACAGTTATCTTTGACCGACAGTAAACTTATGTTCTTCAGAAAAGCTGACGCCAGCAGTTCGTCGTAATAGTAATCACAACTGATGCATTACTTGACACGAACAGCGATCTCTCGACGTAACTGACAGCAGCTGCAACGTAGGCGGACATGACGTCACCGGCCATGTCCAGCATGCTCATGTATGTCAGCTTCCAAATGTGTTGTTGGAAATATGGTTTGATATCTAATAAGAGTTTAGTGTCATATTCAAAATATTCACCTAAATTTCAAATAAAGACAGAAAATAAACACCACAGTGAGGGCTTCCGGCTCCCTCATGCAGTGTGAACGATGAAAGACAAACATAGAAATGGCTGTGAGGTTTAGATTGGCAAGCTCATATTAGTAGAACGTGCCAGGAAGCGATGAATCGCCTTTAAACTTTTATCAAGTGATCTCCAACTTCGTAACCGTTGACGTCATGGAGGAATGGTTGCAGTGCAGCAGGTGCAACAGGTGTAGCTTCCGATATCGTGGCGCGACGCGCTTTTGGTTATCTACGTGGAGGAAGGAAGGATACTTTGTTCTTTGTTCATCGTTGTCTGCAACATAGGCCAAGGAGGTTTAAATATAAAAGAAAGATAACTATTTGTCGTAGACATATTTGTCATAGACGCGATCGCTGTGGGCGCGACATAACGGACACAATCTTGGAGGTCATTATTTTGGCATAGAGTTAAGTGACCACTTGACGTCAGAGAATGGAATGCGCCGCAAAAACAGAACTTGTTTTGTTGCATAAGATTTTCTTCATAAAATTTGTGGCTGGGGGTCAGCGAATCTAAACACATTTAATGACATTTGCACACTAAGGAAGCGATGTTCAACCTTGCGTCGTCTGATTAATTTATTTCTTCCATTAAAAACCAGCTACCAGGAAGAAACAAAGTTTGGAGGACGCTTAAGCTTCGCCTTTAAGAGTGGAACGCGATAGCATTCAAAGATCCCTGACTGGTTCTCACGCTTCCCAGCAACTGGAACTTATGTGACCGTAATGTTTATCTGGAAACGCTTGCCGCGAAAGCTATGCACGAAGGCGAGCTTTGTGGCGGAAACACGGCCTCTTGCGTGGGCCGCGATGCGGCGGAGGCGAGCGCCAGCTGGAGCTTATGCAAGGAACCGGGCGCGACGCTCCGTGGCTCCCAAGCATGGAGGCTCTTTGGTTCTTTATTTTATGGCGCCGGCGCGCGCAAAATGGCGGACGCCGCGTCCGGTTTGTGTGTGTGAAGGGGTTTCTTTTGAGTTTTCGCGTAACAGAATTGTGTCTTCTCGTATATTCAAATTACAACCCGAGAGCTATCATGTTTTTAGGTTGTGTGCAAGTCATAGTTTACGATCTTCTACGTATTTTAGCTTGACAAATTCAATTATTTCAGTTAATTCTTTGCATCATATGGAAGGCCTGGGTATAAGTGGTACGAAAATTCTGCCGATGTGACGGCCGACGCCGGACACCGCATTTCCTGCGACATGTACTAAAACTCTCTGTTTTAGCCGCATAGGTATGACCGCGTCACCTATGCGTTCAAATGGCAACTATACCGAAGTGCGTGGATTGAAGTTGTTTCACCGTCAAGCAGATGTCGCCGCCATCGCCCACAGACGACATTATATTTATTTCTTTTTCTGAGATTGTCTACAACTGTCACTACGAGAGGCGCAAGGCTGCTGCCGCTGAATACACCGTTCGCGTCTTTTAGCTGGTGCAATGTCAAACATTGGTGGAACCGTCACGACTCATGGGTCGCCGAGTGCAATGTCGGCTCGCAAGGGTCTGTTCAGTGACCTTGGCAAGGCCACTCTTCGCGGCATCCGAAAATGTCCTAAGTGCGGCACTTACAACGGCACGCGCGGCGTGCGCTGCAAGAACAAGGCGTGCGACGCTGTGTTTCGGGAGCGTGGCGCACGCAAGCGGGCCGCCGACGCTGTACGGCTACACGCGCCGGGCCAGCTCTATTCTGTGCGTCTGCAGCGGGGTGAGGCACGAACATTTGTGCAGCTGTCGGCTGAAGGTAGGGCCCAGTGTGAGGGCTGCCAGGGTGCATCCAGCTGCGCGCACGTGCAGGCCGCGCTCCGTTGCGTCGTCCAGGCCCAGGCGCTGCCACTGAAAGACTCTGTTGTGGAAGCCCAAGAGGAGAGCGTGCGAGATGCCATCTGGGAGCTGGTCGCTGCCGAGGGCCCACCGCTCGTGCAGCGTGTTTCCAAGGCAGTGTTGGTGGCTCGGAGCCACGAGGGTGGCTTCGTACATGTTCGAGTTAGCCCCCGCCGTGAGCTGCGCTGTAGTGGCTGCGGCGGCAAGGGTTCAACGCAAGGCTGTGTTCACTCGTATGCGTGCATGTGTGCGCTCACTAGCGCTGACAAACTGCGTGATGTGGCGCCCAAGCACCCTGAACCATCTCTGAGCTTTTTGCAGTGGTTGGCAGGCGTCACGGAGCGCATCAATCAGACAATGCGGTACGATCGACCGGGCCGACCTGACCCGCTTGTTTTTCACGTGCCTCATCAATTTTTTGACTGCTTACAGCAGCGAATATGTGGGCGCCGGCAGCCTACGCGGAAGGACGGAGTCAAGTGCACGTGGAGTATCACCAATCTCTTGCATGTGCGTCACATTTTTGAGACGCCTGTCGTGCCGCTAGAGGAGAGCAGAACCTTCGTCGAGAATCGTGATGGGACTTTTGAGCCTTACGAACCTCCTTGTTTGTCGCAAGAACCGCCGTCTGAAGGCATTCCAGTGATCAGACCTCTTGAACTCAAAACATTCTTGAAGGTGGGGAACCCTCCCCAGTCGGTGCCGTTTGTTATTGAGTGGACTCCTGACGTGCTTCCTCGCAGTCGAGTTGGCGAATTGCTTCTTAAGTTTGAGTACGGTCATTTAAGAAATGGACTCATTGACGTAAGGTCATAGGAGTCACTTTGTTTCTACACGCTGATTCTCTTTGGGGTGCAGTGAAAAGTTGTTGACATTTTGCCTCGTTAATTAAGCACACGGTTGCATTGGTTGTCTTGCTGCAATGTTCATCGCATCTAATGACAAAATCGAAGTGTATGTTACCCAAAATAAACTACCGCTTAATCATGCGGCGGTTTGTGTGCTGTAAATGTACGCATAATAAACCCACGTGCCCATGTTTGTTCTATTGTTTTGGTAGGCTCCGCTTGCTGAAATAAAAACTTAAACAGCGGAGACCGTTATGGTAATTACTCCGTATGGGACGCGAAGTTCGCCCATTGGGACGTTGCCGCCATATTAGCAAGCGCAATGCATGACGGGAAGTCAATTGTGATGTTTATTCTCCATAGTTGTAGCTGCAGCGGTTGCAGTGTTTCTTTTTGATGATTAAGCTAGTGCACTACAGTGTGCTTTGCACGTTTCCGTCTGAACTTTGACGTTCAGCGCTGCGGCGATGTCGTTCGTGGGCGACCCTCGAGGACGGAGCAGCAGCTGCACGTTTTACGGCGGCTTCGAATACAAGAATCGAAGTGGTCCTGCCACCCTCTCTGTGGGCCAGTTTGTATACGTTCGGATTTCGCCCAACGACGACCCTTGCATCGCCGAATTGCAGCTTTTGTGGAAAGACCACCAGCACAGTGCACAGTTGGCCAGTGTTCAGCTCTATTTCTTGCCCGAACAGACTCCTGACGGCAGGTTACCCCACCAGGGCCAGGTAGATATACGTCTTTGTTTTCGTGAATCTTGCTGATGCACCATGTGATGCAGTTTCGTGTAAACATTGCTTGGCATTCGTTAACGTGGCTCTTCCTGGCCGTGAAACACAGCACATGTCATATTTGCACAGTTTAGAAGTGTCCGGCGAAATGTTAATGCAAAGCAAGATAGCGATTTGAAAGTCAATTTGCACGGTGCAAGCGGTACAAGTGCGTCTTGAGTAGGGCCGCTTGCGTCGCACGTTCGAACCGCGATTGTTTCAAGTGCCGATTTTTCAGCCACGATTGAAAAACACTTTGTGCCTAGCAGCGAGATAAATTTCTTTTTCTTGTTGCGGAAACAATCCCGACGCCTTGCATCTGATCTGAAAATTTGGGACAAGTAAACATAACAAGCTGACCTATATTCGAATTTCAGATTGAGTTCAACGTTTGTAATGTAATTGTGTGCATCTCTTAAATAAGAAATATGAAGGGCATCATTATTCTCGGGGCAAAATTATGTAGGCTTCATTAGATGGATTTTCGTTTTATTACCTGTAATGTCGCCATCAAGGGCGTATCGCTTCACTTTAATTAATTACTTGCATCTGCCATCGACATCTCCTGTGTTTTAAATGTTTCGTGAAATTAGTCCATGGGCAAAGTTCCCGTTGACGGCATTAGAAAATTATATTACACCATAAAAGAAAAAGTTCAGTCCAAAAATAAAACTAAATATGCGTTATCGCTTTTTTGCTTTGTTCGCCGCAAAAATTCTTGTGGCAAAACTTCACAAAAGGTATCGGTTTCCTGTCTGTTTTCAGAAGCCAGTAAGCCGTATGCCCATTTTGTCGTAAGTTATATTCCATGCAAATGGACAATGACCTGCGGCACAATGTCGTTAATGGCACCTTAATAATAAATAAATGAAGTGGGCAGGGGTGTTGCCAGCGCAGCCTCCAATAGTGTGGCTATATATCATTATAATCTCGCCGACAGGTATCATAAAAACTAAAAATAACGTAGGATAGTTGAAAAAAAGTAAATGAAATCCACGCTTTCTTTTTTCTTTTTTTCTTGCCTGCCTGAGGCTGGCTTCGTGTCACAAGGCGCGCTTGTTGCTTGTTTCGCATTCGTAGCATTTTTTTTTTTTCCTAGTCGTCACGGCGGCAATGGAAGGTCACTACATTAAATTACGTGATATTACTCTAGGTGAACAATGTGGCGCCTGCATACGCTAAAATAATCGACGTGTCTCTTGCTGACTATTAAACTACGCGTAGTTGAGAACATGAACAAAAAAAGAAATGCTGACGCAATGAAACGTGTATGATGGTTATTGTCTTAAATTTGACGCAGCGGCCTAGATAAGACTAGGTTTTACCGACGATATGACCATGTGCCCGTGTAATTGTCACAGTTTTTGTTGTGTCACAACGATCATTATCGCTGATGTTTGTAAAGCATTCCACGGCAATGTAGAAATTTTTTTTTCCTTCGTTCGAAAAAAAAAAGAAATAGATACGCTATCGAAAAATATCACGAGGCGATTAAGTGGAAAAGTGTGCCGTGGTTTAGCCTGCAGATAACCACTGCAGACTGAATCAGTACTGTAGATGTTGAATCGCACGTACTTTATTTTACCTCGAGTTTTCTCACTGCTGATTTCCAGAACGGAACTTAAAATCTTGTGGCCGCATAATTAGACCAAATAGACAAAATAATAATATTGTTGTGAAGATTTTGCATATTTGAAGGTATATGTACTTATTGCAGAGCTTTTGCACTGTAGGCAGGCTATTCCTAAAGGGGAAACACTTTTACGTGCCTCTTCATGATTGTACTGTAGTGCAAGATGTCAAACATTTATGACATGGCATATACCAAGATTGATAACAGACCATGCATACAGCAATACAAAACTTCTCATGCCATAGGTCACATACAAAATATGTATGACAAACTTGGTCATACTACCAGTCTGGTTGGTTGACAGTTCAAGATATATAAAGAATATGTTATTAAAAGGGAAACCTATTAAAAGGGAAATATATTGTGTAAGTTTCTATGGCATTTAAATTTTAGATAAGTAAAATTCTTGATGGTAGGGCGTTTAAATGTTAGAATTGTGGGGGTGATCTGAAGGTTTTGCGACATGTGTAACAAGAAAATTACCTGTATTTGGAAAAAAAAAAAACGAAAAAAATAAAGCATTTTCACCATAATCCTTTTTCACACTAATGCACTTTTCCCATTTGACTGGAAGGTTTCCGATACCATGCCACACGCACACACCACACACACAAGAAGAAATATTGCTCGTCAAAATTGCTGTTCTGTGGCAGTTTGCTGTACATTCAAGTTGTTGGACCCTGTTCTGTGAGGTGCTGCAGATTCAGGAATAAAAGAAAGTCTGGTCAAGCTGTTTGAAAGGATGCTCTCGAATGGCAGCCTAAGCTACACAATACTTTTTAACCGGTGTGTTGTCGTGTTTCTTGTCGCAATCGTTTTCCTTTCTTTCTTTCTTTCTTTCTTTTTTTTGGTCTTGCAATTTTCAGACAATGCTGGCACACTATTCTATTGTCCAGGTAATCAATCAGCAGGATCCACCTGCGGCAGTAGCCTATTGGCAGTGGCGTTGCACCGCTGAGCTTGAGGTCGCAGGTTCGATCCCGGCAACATTCCGATCGAGGCAGAATGTAAAAACGCTTGTGTACTATGTATTGGGTGCATGTTAAAGAAACACAGGTGGTAAAAATTAATCTCGAGTTTCCACACTACACCGGGGTGCCTCATATCAATATTGTGATTTTGGCATGTAAAACCCCAAAAATAATTTTAGATTTTAATCAGCAAGATTCCCTTTGCTTCCTAGGAAATGGTTACCATCACTTTTCTTCCCGTGTTCTTGGGTCTTGAATTTTTGTGAAGTCGGGGACCTCGAATGTCTCGATTCACAACATAGACTGTTGCTTTCTTTTTGGGTCCCACTGGTAAAGCCATGTCTCATCCTCAATCGCAAGGCAGGAGAGAAGGTGTTCTAAGTTGCTTTCGTAGAGGCTCAAAGTCTCCTTTTGTGAATACAAGCATAGTGCTGGTCTTGTGTAGAGAGAGAGATAAAACATCTTTATTAAGAAGTCCCTGCTGGGTTCAAAAGGGGAGCGAAAGGGCTGAGAGGCTAGTCCTGTAAAGCTCCCCTTTCCGTCAGACGCAGGCCAGGCCTTGAACCGTAGCGGCATCCTCCACCAGCAGGACAGCCCAGAGCTGGTCTCCTGGGCATTCGCTGAGTTGTATAGCCTCTCACTGCTCACGGGCTTTTATTTTAGCGTTGTGGTTTATGCTGTGTCTCGTATTGTTTGGAGCTGATGTGCATACTCGTATAATGTGATGAAGGTCTGCACGTGGTGTGTTGCTTGTCTTGCAGTGTGATGAGTATGCTTCTGAGTGTATTCGGTGCATGAGTAGTGTAGGGAAGGTGCTTGTTTGTAGTAGTCTCCAGGTAGTTGCTTGATGTTTGTTTAATGATTTTTTAGGAGGAGGGTATTTGTAGTGAGCATTTCGATAGTATTCGAGGATTTCAGCGTAAGTAGTAATTTCATCTCCCATTTGTTCATGTGGGGAAACTGTTCTTTCTTGATCTGGTTCTGGGGGCGCAGTTCTGTTCGGGTCTCTTTGGGGATTTGTTGTCCGCAGAGAGATGGGCGATGCAAGTGACTCTCCCGGTCGATACTTGCTCGGGCAGCATCGTGCACAGCGTTGTTCCCAATTACCCTTGCATTGCCTGGCGTCCAGATCAGGTGAACAGTTCTACTGCGAGTAGGATGTGTTACAATGAGAATTCGGTACGCTTGCGGTGATATAAGTCCCTTGGTCTAATTAATTACGGCTGCTTTGGAGTTGGTGATGTTGCATGATGCAGTGGTTGATGTCTATGCCAAAGCTATTGCAGCCTCTTCACCTCCTTCTGTGTGTTTGGTACGTATGGAGCTAGTTGTGATAGCCACTTGTACCGGTAACAACTGCCAGGGTCATGGCTGGTTGTGGCGGATACTTTGCAGCATCAACATAGGCCACATGTTCAGCGTCTTTGAGCACTTTGTTGAGTCTTTGAGCTCTTGTTTTCCGTTGCTCTGCGTTATAGTTTGGGTGCATGTTTTTCGGGGGGGGGGGAATTGTGAAGGTGTTCCTGATGTTCAGTGGACTAGTTCTCTTTTCTTCAATTTGCGTCTGGTATTGTATGGCCAGCTTGTTTAGTATTGTCTGTCCTGTCTTTGTGTTTGTTAGGCATTCATAGCGTGATATTCTCTGTGCTTCTATAATTTCGTCCAGTGTATTGTGCAATCCTAGGCCTAATAGCGTTTAGTTTGCTGTGCTTGGAGGAAGGTGTAATGCTTGTTTTAATGCATTCCTTATTATTATGTCAACCATGTGTTTCGTGGTACACATGAAATTTAAGAATGGTGTAGAGAGATCGGCACTATGGCACTCATCATGCTGAGACCTTTGACATGCCAAACATGTTATGAATTATTGCGCATGCACTGCCATACGAAAATTTTCACTTTCATGGAAATTTTGGAGACCTTTATTCTACAATTCTTCGTGATAAGACTGTCGGCTCAGGCTGAGTGATACAAATCAGTCGGAAGTGGTGGGTTGTCTTGTACATGCACACAGCTGCATCTGAACTCGTTGACCCAAAGAGCTACTATAGCATACAAAGGACATTCACTGCCATACAATTTCATCATTCTACTGTGAATGTCTTAGCCAAACTTCATTCTTTGTACAAAATCCTTATCATGCCCTGCTAATCAAGCTCAAATTCATGGAAAAACACCATGTTTAACTGGCTGATGCAGAACAACAGCAAAATTGGGAGTCTTATAGCGTGAAAATGTTTGGTTGAATTGATGGGCTGTCCAATGGATTTAGCGACCTTTTGGTTATAGTCGAGTTGAAAAACTTTTTTATTGCCCCTTTGTAGCCTGGTAGATTATGGAAACATGAAGTGGTTACCATAAATTTAAGGCATATTGTCAATATCTCTCAATGCAGCAGTTATGTGGGTGAATATACAAAATTGAGTTAAGTTTTTTATAAAAATGACAACAGTGTCCTATTGCCTTGCAGCAGGAAGTGATGTACCACCTTTGAATGCTAGTGAACAAAGTTTTATGTCTGTAATATGAGTCCTGTGTAGAATAGTAGATTACTGAGTGTGTAGTTTAGTGTATCATCATAAATAATGGGTTAACAGAATCTGTACATATGCGCTTAGCATGCCAATAATACATTTAGCTTGCATTCATTGCTCTTCACCTAAATGACTAGTGAACATTGCCTGGATCCACCCCATAGCTGAGTAGTTATCAAGGGACCTGGCTTTAATGTATTTGTGGTCTTTCCAGGATTTTCATGTTCTGCACAAGGATTTTGGCATAATTAACTAGAACTCTATGCGATTAGAGTTGTACCATTTCCACACTTGTACTTGCAACACAAGCAAAATTTCTTCTCAACGTATCAGGGGCTGTGAGGGACAGTGCAAAATCCTCCACTATTGCCGCATGCACAGATTGCTGAGTGGCACGGGGTGTTTTCAACACTTATCTGAAGAAAATAGAAAACAGGTTTCAGTAAATGGTGACGATACCAAATAGCTGTTCAGATTGCTTTTGCCATGTGACACATGTGTAGTGCAAATTTGAGTAAGCATTTATGTCTGAAAATGAAAAAATTATGATTTGTAAGCTCTAGATGTGCGAGTGCTAAAGTGTTGCTGTAGCTGGAAGTTGCAACATAGGTGAAGGTTCCGGGGCCTAACAGCCGCTTTACTTTTGCAGCATTGCACAGAGAAAATGTATCCCGACAATACATGCAAGACAAATATTAATCACAAGCTCCTAGCAAGAAATTGGCACCCACTGAGTTTATCAAAACATTTCGCTCTCTTTTGTGCCTTACTTCAGTAGCATTGTTTTGTGCCTATTAGTTGGAATATTTGTAGCAGCACCTTGCATATGGTGCAGGAAGCATGAAGGAGCAAAATAAATAAATAATAAAGAAAAGCCTGCTTCAACTTCACTGTTTATACTGACAATGCCAGGCAAGTTCAGTCTGGAACTGACTGTCAAGGATGTTTAGGTTTAGGTAGTTTTCGATTTTGTGTGCTCAAACGACTTTGGGCTTACCCCAAAGCACCATGTCCTGCTTGTATTCTTTGTACTCCTTTTGCTTTCTTTTGTATACCTTTTTGCGTTATTTTGTAAACCTGGCCATTTGCATGCACACTTTAGTGCACAAAATCTAAAGCTCACTCACTATTAGGTAGGTAATTTGTGGGTCCCTCATGCATCTACTGTTTAAATTTTTGCTGATGCTACCAAAACATTATTAATTAATGAATTAATTAAATAATTAATTAATTAATTAATTCAATACTGAGGCCTATTCAGGCCTATACAGGAGAGGGCATATCAGGTACAGAGGACTCCATGTTAGTGAAGAACAAAGAAAGAAAGCATACTAAATTGTAAGCATAGACGACAACAACAATAAAGCAATAAATGGACCATACATTTGAATATTTCAGTGGGCATATCTGAATTTGTAAAGATGGGCCGGTATAATGTAAAACCATTCCAATCTGTTTTTATTCCAAATCGGCCATTAGCCCTCTGTGATAGGTCAAAATGGCTCGGGCTGTGCCCATATGGGTGTGACACCCGTTTGTTGACACTCATGTTGTTTTGCCCGTGTGACGTCAGCTGTCTGTCACCACTTTCATGAATAGGTATAATTTTTGCGCTCAACCAGTCAGCATGCTTGGCAGCACCACTGTTTCCAATGGTAAGGCGAATCTCTTCTGTAGGAAAGGGGATAACTGAGCAGTATAGTGTCTAAGAAATATGTTTGAAATTTCGTCCTGGCCATGTGACTTTTTCACGTCAAGTCATAGAAGTAGATTAAGAACACCAGATACTGATTCTGATTAACAGGCACTATTATGAACTAGCTAAACAAACTACCATTGCTAATTACTTAATTGAAACAACTGCTGGGTCTGCTGTAGCATGGTTTTATGTGCTTGCGAATTGTGCCAATATGAAAGGGAACACTGAATTTGTGTTCAAAGCTCGTAGTAATTTTCCTTTTGTATGCTCATGATGAGAAAAAGTTGCATGAAGGTGAACAACACAACAAATAGCAGCAAGTGAGGGTCTGGCTTACATTGTTTCAAGAATCACTGTTTTCAGACAGATGAAGTGTTCCCTTTCATATTGGCAAAGCGTGTACAATATGAACCTCTGTAACTCCATTCAGCACTTTGGAAACTAGAGGCGACCTCGGCCAGTAAGGAATGCGAACGCCTGCTGGAGTGTGTTCATGAGTGCATTGTCATCTGGGCTATGATCTTGTAACGGTTCGGAATGGGATCTGTTTGCTTGCACTAGCGTGATTGGTCAGAATCGTGCTTTCATCAGCAAAAGTGCCATTCTGACCAATCATGCAAGAGTAAAAAAACGGTTTGCTTTCTGAACCGTTATAAGATCACACCCTTGGTTGTCATCTGTACAGTTTTCTCGTAATGCTTCCAAGCACATTGATACGCAGATAATTGCATCAAGAAGTCTGTACTAATGAGATGAATAAATACATTTCATTACGATCACCTACCTGTAGATGTTAGGAGCTGAGAAAATCTGCTTATTTAAGTATTTTGCTACATCTATTTACTACTATTTTGCTACATCATGCCTCATAATCTAATCATGGTTTTGGCACGTAACACCCCAGAATTCAATTCTGTTCAACTTTGCTACATGATGATGTGCCCAGTTAGGCTTAGGTGTTCTCCAGGTCAAGCTTCAATGCATTAAAGTAGGGCTGTTTGAATAACCAAATTTTCAATCGAAGCGAATATGAATACATATTTGAGGAAAATGACCTTCGAATATAGAATCGAGTACTGAACATTTTCGCTTTCTAAACAATGAAATATAAAGGCTCTGTCACGTCTCTCTAGCAACAAAAGCCTTATTTTCATTATTTGAGACATCTAATGCTGTTATCTACTTGATTTAAGCACAACTGAGAAGCTCGTAAATAAAAAACAAAGGAAAGGGCATTGTATCTGGTGCACCGTGACAGTAATAGTAATCAAACATAGGAACAGCTGTCAGCAGATGCACACTGTAGTGCAACACTCCTTGAAGAAGATAAATTGGCCATGTAATGGACTGATTTTCCTAAATTGAGACAGAAAACTTGTAGATTGGCCCTATACGAGTTTTGCTTATTTTACAATTGGAAACTATTGCGCATAAGTAATTTCCTCCACGTGCTTGCTCAGGAAATGGTTCCGTCGCGCAACAACCGCAGCTCTGATGCAGCAGAATTGTTCAGGAGAGCTTCAACTTGCATCAGTCCTTCTCTATATAGACTGCAAAAACTGTTGCTGTCCGTTAGTATTTGAACAGAATGAATATTCAACAACTTTAAATAGTGAATTCTAGAATCAAATATGAATTAAATAGCAGGGACTATTTGATTTGAATTCGAAATTTCAGATATTTGCACACCCCTACAAAAGAGGGATGGCTTTTTTGTGGGCAAGGCAAAAACCTGTTCCTTCGTGTTATTTGTTGGGAACACAGTGCACAGCACAAGATTGACAGTGTATTCGTGTCGAAGGGAGCAGAAATGGCATCAACATTTTTCCTTACACTATTGGCATTGTGGCCATGGGCAGTTCTTGCTTTAATAAGATTGCAGTTGTATAATGAGAGTGCTTTGTGGTTTTTAGAAAACACTAAACTATCCTTGAAGGAGTGGGCAACTTTTGTGCCAGTTTGGGCCGGTTGCAAGAATGAAACAAAGGAATACTTCTTCTGCATCTTTCTTTAATGTGCTATTTGAAAAAACTGTAGGACTTACTTGGTTGAACTGTTGCCTGTGCAAAACAGAAAATGCATGCATGTCACTCCATACAATATGCAATGGTCACAGAGTTGCACAATAAGTGCTTTGGTGATAGTACTATGCTCGGGTGTAGCAGAATGTAGCTTGTGCTGTTTCATGCTGCCTGATAGTTTTTGCTTTGCAGGAGAGAACTGCTGAGAGTGAGTATATACAGGGTGTCCCACGTAACATGAGCCAAACATTAAAAATATGTAAATGCCCCATAGCTGGACAGAACCAAGGTGATCTTGTTTGCCATCGCTTGGAGATACTCGGATGATTTTTTTCATTGCACCTAATTATATAAATAGTCTTCATTAATTAACCAACTTCTCAAATATTATAATTAGATGAAAAGTGTCAATGCGAAAATTGTGGAGCAACATGAAAAACTCCTGATACAGCTTTCTGTTGCTTGATACGTGCTATATAACAGTGTTTTTCCGAGCGTGAAAGAAGCCCGCAAATACACGCAAAATTGCCGCGTGACTAGCTGCTCGAGGCACTTTGAATGTATTTGCGGGCTTTTTTCATGCTCGAAAAAACACTCTTATATAGCACATATCGAGCAACAAAAAGCTGGGGCCGTATTCTGAAACGATCCACGTCGGCGATACTATCGGCTCGGCGATAGTTTGCTGTCAGGCGCCCGCTGATTGGATGTGCTATGTCATACGATTTTTCTTAATTAGCCAATCAGCACGCACCCGATTGCAAACTATTGCCGAGGCAATTCTATCGCCTAAGTGGATCGTTTCAGAGTACGGCCCCTGTATCAGGAGCTTTTCATGTTGCCCAACAGTTTTCTTATTGACGCTGTCAGTCTAATTTTAATATTTGAGAATTTGATTAATCAATTAATACTAATTCTCCAATTAGACAGAATGGAAAAAAATCTGAGTATCTGCAAGCGATGGCAAGCAACATTACCTTGGTTCTGCCCAGCTATGTGGCATTTGCATATTATTAGTGCTTGGCTTAAGTTACGTGGGACATCCTGCATAGTATGGTGTACTTGTCACTTAATTTGACATTTTTACAGCGAAGCTGTATATGGCTACCCTCCGGCAGTGGTCGATGTCTGTCCGTCTACACACTGTGTCGACACGAAAAAATGTTCGTCTCCAGTCCCTCGCGAATGCTTTGTAGCTCTCAATCTAATGTAGGTATCTTGGGAAAAATCATACTGAAATTGGTCACTAAGATGGCTTTATCATTACGCTGAGTTTTATTTACTTGTCATAATTAGTTAGTTCACAGTGAAGTTGTAAACGTTACAGAATTCCCATCTGCTGTCAATACATGGCCGTCTATGGAGGGACTATGGTTACAGAAAACGGCAGTAACTCTTGTTTTTTCGAAACTATCCTGAAAAAAATTATATGACAGTTAGCTGCTAAGACGACTCTAACATTATGCTGAGTTTCATCTACTTCTCATAATTACGTAGTTCACAGTGAAGTTGTAAATATTGTGGAATTCCTGTCTGCTGTCAATACATGGGCTTCTATGGGAGAGAAAAGGACAGCCCCATGTTTGTCTGCTAGAGTAAAACTCTAGTCCTTCCAAGTTTCATTCAGCTAATTAACTAGGAAGTATGCTCAATCGCAAATTACAAACATGTTTTGTTTCGTGCACTCCTTTGACTGCACCCCGGTCAACGCATATTGTCGCTCTGTTATGTGCACACTGTTACCATCAGTGGGCGTTGCATGTTGTGGTTACGTCATAGTCGCCTAGGCGACTTTATCGGCAGTTTCCACGGAGCTATGGTATGGGCCGGACGCGTATTGAGCGTAATATCTATATATACATAGATGCGTTCCATTGAGGTAAAACGCACCGTAGCTTCGTTGCTCGTTCTTCTTCACAAAGTGGAAGGGCTGATGAATTTTTCTTTCATTAGGCTGTCAGCAGGCACACCAATTCTGCCATCCAAAATTTAAACTGTTCTGTGAAACAACAGATTGTCTTGTGCTATTTAACCTAGGCGAAATACTTCCTGAACATTGGGTTTTAATTGTGCAGTACGCCTTATAATGGGTGGTGTGGTTTTGCCATTTGTACATGACAAGTGAACTTTATTTATTGCTTTACTTTCGCGGGAATGACTTTAAGTGGTAAAATACGCAACCCACCCAAGACACTTGCAGAGTTTAATTCTTGCGGAAGCCATGTTGATGGAAGAGGCGCTCCTGCAGCAGCACGCAAAGCAGTATAACCATCGATGTCGCTACCCTCTCACATGATCCTCATGCTGTGTCCTTGGACGACGCCGACACCTTGCAAAAGCTTATCAGGCTTGTTTTTTGGGAAGAGCTCCAAAAGCTCTAGGTAACTCCAGCATCAGTTATGCAACTCTCTCTAGCTTAGGTCGTTTGTGAGGAAATCTGGCAGGCTGTCCGAGTACTAGAATCTTTTGAAACATAACAGCACGAGGCGCGGAATCTGCCACTTAGCAGGACTTATGCAGAAGCTATGCGAAGTTCGTTGTTTCTGCGTTTGCACGGAGTGCGCATCATTGAACTGGCAAGTACAGGCCTGGGATACTCTACTCATGGTTGAAGCACGACCATGCAAGAGCGATGTCAGGCACACTGCAGACCCAAGGTCCTTGTGTTTTCACTGCAGTGAGGCCTGTCACTGCTACAGGGTATATTCCTATTGCCGAGTGGGGCTCCATGGCTTTTCGCCCTGTTCACATAATCGCAAACGCCCACTGCAGATTTAAGCCTACATGACAGGCACCAGGGCCTCGTTTGCTCCCTGATTCCATGAACCTTGTTCACCATCACACTCCTAAAACAGGTCGTCCAACAGGTCTGCCAAAAACTACTGCACAAGGAAAGCTGTTGGCATAGCATGGTTACTGCACTGTAATTTTCTTTTTGCCCACTGAGGTAAAGGTGTTAGGTTAAAAAAAAAGTTAACTTGCCGCAAATTATGTCCCCCCCCCCCCCAAAAAAAAGGACAGCAAGAAAAGGCACAAAGAAATTTAAAAAAATCAGTGACTGCTCATGTGACAAAAAAACTAGATCTGTGCAGTCACCTGCTCCTGATATTCATTGGCAAGTCCCCTGTGCTACTGCTTAAAGAGCTGCACATCCTGCTTTTGATGTTTAACTCTTTCCTTACCACGCCCATTGGGCATTGTTAGCCCGCTCACGATAGTTTGAAACGCTGGTTTCGAGACTTTCTGTGCCGCTCTCGGACACGCTGTGCCATAGAATGTGAAGGAGAACTATATTTTTGTTTTCTAACCACTCGCTTTTTCTCTGCCAGGCATTAATTTTTAAACTCACTCCGATGTTTGGCGATTGCCAAAGTAGAAAGCAAAGATGGCTGCCTCCAGGAGTGGCAGGCGTGCTTCGAAAGATTACAGATCTTGCGATTCTGCTGCATTTGCAGCTTATTTTATCGATGGATAGAGCAGCAGCGAGTCTAACGATGCTGTGCTTTCGTAGGACTTTGATTCTGAGAGTGACGACGACGCAAGCCAGCCCGGAACGCCGGCAGCCACAGCCCAGCAGGCCAAACTATAGTGCTTGCACTTCAATTTTTGTAGTGGAATACCTATCCAATGAAAAATTTTGATCTTTTTTGGAGATAGTGCCTATTAGACGGCAGTACATTTTTTATATCTCATAATTTTTGTTACATTTTTTTCTTAGTACATACAAGCATGTCTTTACAAACAAACTTTGTTCAATTTTATCCCACAATCTTGAGTCTGGCAATTTATATCTTTTTTTATGACATATCTCGTCAATAAAACTTCTATGTGTGAAAAGTACATTCACTCTGCTTTTTGTTTATATATTACATACAATATTGAGTGCAGTAGTTCCTTCAGAAACAAAAATCTGACGTAACCTACAAAAAACACGTATTTTCCCCATGGTAGTGAAAGAGTTAATATGTTATCGTCGTTGCTGATTTTCTTTAGGCAGCTTGTAATGCTACATTTTCTAAGTGGGTTAATGTTGATCAAGAAAGAAAGTGTTTGAATTGATGTGCAAACACCTTTTTTCTGCACTTTCATTTGGAAGAGGGGATTAAGGCTTAGAATGTAAGGTTCTTCATAATCGAGAAATGCAGTATGCACATTACCAACCTGTCCTGGCTATGTATTGGCAACAATTTTCATGTGGCCATTCTTGTTTTGTGCAGGAAGTCTTACAAAAGATGGGTGTGCCTGATCGTAATTTTTCTGTTGAATTCCTTTTCATGTGACAGCTTTTTTTTCATGACAATATATTTACATGACAGTTCATTTAAATTGGGGATATTATAAAGCAGTTGAATGCTTCCAGTGAGAAAAACTTGCATGTGTCATTCTTACCTGCTGACCTTAATTTTTCTTCACAAAAATTGATTTTTGAAAGCATCAATACAAATAGTGCACAGTTAACTTGTGGGGTAATATGGGCTTAAAGGAAATTTGTGCCATAATGTATTCACACCTGTGTTTTTGGTGAAACTTGTTTGGGTTAATTGTTTAAATGTCAACTGTGCTGGTTGATGTCAGGGTCGTTTGTTGATGGGATTCCTCACATAATTGGTGAATGGCTGTCAATACCAAGGACATGGACAATGGTTAATTTTTGTTCAGAATGATAAGGCTTTCATGAACATGAGGCTGGCATTATACTCCTCTCTATATGGGGCGTGGGATCACTGCTTTCTTTCACAGACACTGCATTGGTGAGGGTTTCATATTTCGCTTTCCTGGATTAGATACTTTCTTAAAGGGACACTGAAGAAAAATATTAGGTCAATTTGAATTGTTAAATTACACTTCCAGAGCATCGAAAAGGTCAGTTTATTGTGTTTCCATTCTTGGTAAAAAGATGTAGAAATGAAAGAGACACCTTGATGTGCCCATATTATTTTCCCATAATCTGATGTACTACATCATCTACTTGACTAACTAGTAGTTTATCAGTGAGTAATGTTTTCTTTACATTCTAAGGGAACCACAGGCTAAACATAGCAAAGTTTAAGAACTTTTTTGCCTAATCATGCGAAAATACCTTGAAATCTGTCAAGTCAGACATACGAAATTTGAAAAGGAAACCCCTTGCCTCATTTTCAGTGAAAGTAATTTTTCTGCTAAATAAGCTGCAAGTAGAGTCATACAAGACTATTTCACAAACATAAACTGATTTATTCTTGCTCTTTAATGTCTCTAAAAGATCCTTTGGGATGAAGGCACAACAATATTGGAAGTCACATATGCCAACAGCCCTCCTTTGGCATTGTTATCATGTGGCGTTCAGAGACCTGCCAGGCTGCCATCTGGTTGTGGTTATCAGTGTAAAAGCTAGAATTTATTTAGAAATTGCTGCCGGTTGCGAGATTATTGATTGACATTTAGCATCCCAAAGCAACAGCTAGATTACGTGTGGTATTGTAGTGGAGGGCATCAAATTGATTTTGACCTCTTAGGGGTTTAGCAACTTAGGGGTTTAGCAACAGCACTGGCACTTTCAATGCACAGGTGCTTTTGCATTCTCCCCCGATATGAATGTAGCCACTACAGCTTATTGTGCTTAGGAGCAAAGTAGTATGGCTTCTGAACCACTTTAATGGGTTTTCAGTACTGCAGAAATAGAAATGTTTGCTCTCTGTGCAGCATGAAGTGCTGGCAGCCTCGGAAAAGGCAGTGCTGCGTCTGGAGGACTTTGTGGGCTGCATCACAGATGAAGTGGAGTGGAGCCACGGCCTGCTGGCAGGCCCACCATCCGAGGGCACATCATCCCCAGGCGTGGTGGTTTTGTCATATCCGCGCTACTGCCGTTATCGAGCACTGCTCAAGCGCCTTGAAGGCCACTGGCCGCCTGAGGGCAGCCTTGCCCTGCTCCTTGGAGCTGATCAGTTGCTGCCACGGGGTGGCGGGGCCTGCCGCCTGCTCTTCTGTCGCGACACCTTTGATCACGAGGCACTTGCACACAATGACCTCATCTGTGATCATTTGGGTGGGTGCAGTATTTATTTGAGTGTTGATATGGAACCTAATGGTGTCAGCTCATACTAACTGCGACAGCCATACACTGTTTTATCAATATTGTCAACTTCGTTTAAGCAGTAGCATCCAGATAGTGGGTTATTTTCATCTGGGAAAACAAGACTTTCTTAATGTAAATTGGCAGACTAGACATGCATTAAAACCTGGAGAGGCTATCAGCTAAGCAAAGAGTAATGTTTGTGCAAGTTATATCTAAAGCAAAGAATGCTGTTTCACGTTTATTAGTGTCACAACTGTCCAAATACAGTAAAGTAATGATGTCTATGACCCGACAGTATGGTCAAAAAGCCCCAACAAAACATTCAGTGGAGTATATGCATAAAATGGCAACATGCAAACACTATAGCAGTATTAACCGAAATAAACAATAATATAAAAGCAAAATAAAATAAAAATCAGAATAAATTTTTTAGAACCAAAATAAGCACTAAAGTGAATGCTAAGCAACCTGTAGTACTTAAAGGTTAACTGCAACGAAATTTTGGGCCATGTAAAAAGCCTAATTTAAGATATTGTAAATTTAGAGTAGCCTCTGTGCAAAATTTTATGCTTGGAATATGAGTGAATGCGTCATGAAAGGCTCACAAAAGTAGACATTTCTATACTGAAACTGAAATGAATTCCATCATTACTGCTCGCCAGAAGTAACGCATGACTAGGAATGTGTGGCTCCTCACATGACCTCTAGGATGGGATGCCACCCGTAGCTGCCTGCAGCGTGCTTGAAGACTTAAGTAATATTTAAATATAGCTGTTTTTAAATAAAAGGATGGTTTCTTCTGCAACATGCTGTGAGCGGTGGCTACCATGGGGTGGCGGGTGACAAGAGGTAATTAGTCGCTAATTTGCAAAAAAAAAATCCAGTAATTAACCTTTCAACTTTTAAATTTCAGTGAGCTCATGGTAATTGTGAAATTGAAGCGAGCTCTCCATACAAGCTATATCAACTTTGGATCTAAAGAAAGATGTGATTACCCGCGAAACTGTGGCACGATGAAGTTCAACCATCGGATCAGTCGAAACCAAAACTGGGAGGCCGCAGTGCGCGTGTAGCCGTGTACCTTGAGGTGATGTTCTGCTTTTGTCACCCAGCAATGGGCAGACAGGGCTCTGCAACAGCGAGGAGCAAGGAGCATGGAGCCGCAATGTGCTGGCTGTCCACCAATGGGTGACGTAAGCAGAATGTAGCCTCATAGGGCGCGGCTGTGCACGTGCTGCAGCCTCCTAGCTTTGGTTTCGTGGGCTCTGATATCCCAATTTCATCGTGCCACAGTTCCACAGGTAATCACATTTTTCCAGATCCAAAATTTATATGGCCTGTATGGAGAGCTTGCTTCAATTTCCTGATTGCGGTAAGCCTGCTGAAATTAGAAGTATAAATTATAATTATTGGATTTTTTCAATAAGCAACTGATTACCTCTTTATCCCTCGTTGCCACCGCTGATGGCATGTCTCCAAAGGAACCGTCCTTTTATTTAAAAACAGTTATTTTTAAATATTGCTTAGTTTTAGTAGAAGTACCCGGTATAACTATATCGACCCCTCAACTTTCAATTATAATAATGAACTGAGAATAGTTGGACAACTGTGTCATGGCCCCTGTAATGATAAAGGTGTACCACTAATGTTATATCGAGGTAACCTTTTTTTATAGGTTGTGGTGCAATGAATTGAAAGTGGCATTACTTTCATTATCTTTAGTCTGCTTGGAAAGACCATGTTGAAAAAATCGTTACATGGCTAAGGACTGTGGCCTTTAGCAGGTTTGACTAAGTTGGCAGAAATGTTATCGATCCTGTATGCTGTATTCCGTAGACCTGATACGACAATTTTAGTTTAACAGTAGTATAACAGTGGGGTTAAGGGAAATGGCGTCACAGTTCCGCAAGCTAACTTTTCAGAAAGCGAGTTTTATTGTAGCGTGATAGCGTAGTTTACGTGCGGGACGCTATTCTATTATGCTTTTAATTCGCATACATAGTGCACCTAAGTGGTTCTATCTGTTCACCAAGCTTTTTGAGTGCGTCTGAAAAAGTACGAGAGGCAGTGCAATGAAAGCCAGGAGTGTATTGTGTTTGTGCTTTCTGTGTCTGCCGATCCACGGCGATATCGGTACAAGCTCTTGACCATAACCTCTGAGATCTTCCCATCTTCTGATCATATGGCCTCTGAGATCAGAAGATCTGGAAGATCTCAGAGGCCATATGACATCGCGCCTATCAAATGACTTCCTGATAGGTGGAGCTACCATCTCACAGGTTTGTCTCTTTAGGCCTCGACCCGTTAAAAATGAGAAGTTATCTCTAAAACTCCACAAGGTTATCCATGACAGTCTTTCATCGAAGCGACCCGAGACTAAGCGAAAGCCATTTACACAGTCATTTGCTACGAACGAAGTTAATTGTACAAAAGGAATGCCAAATGTTTGAAGCGGGTGGCTGGAACCACTGCCTTGTTTTACATAAACTACGTAAACCACACAAAGATGGTAACGTTAAATCTGAGAAATAGCGTGCGTATGCTAAACACTGGGGCTCGTACAACGTTCAGAGCATGCGCATGTCGATCCCGCTATTCTGCTAAGTGCGCTATTCCCGTAAATATGCTAAACTAAAGCTGTCTCTTCTGTTGGATTTTTCCCGTTCACTTGTAGGGTAGAGAAGAAAAGTGTGTAAACCAAAGTCAGTGCGAAAGAAGGCAAGGTCGACATACATGGTGTATGTGTATGTACTGAAAATAGGGTGGGATGGGTGGTGGGGGATTAAATATGATGCACTGTTGCGTAATTGCAGGATGTTTTTGCACTATTTGCATTATTCATTCCATTGTCAGACATTATATTTTTTTATGGACCCTCTATTTCTTTTATTCATGTTGAGCTTTTTCATTTACTTCCTTTTTCATATTTTTTAAGCGCATGTACGTTGACATTGTCTTCTTTCATGTCAGCTTTGGTTATCATGCCTTTCTTTCTTTCTTTTTTTTTTTTTATTTTACCAAGAGTTCTGGTGGACCCATCCTGGGAATATCACAGTTTATGGTGCAACATGGTTAATTTTTTACTATATTCGTGCTTATTGCACATGTACCATTAATTTTACCTGCTCTACGATTAATTCTCACTTGTTTCATGAATATTTACATTTTGATACCTTTTGCGATTTGCAACAATGCTCTGGAGGTGCGAAAGGGCGTTTCTTTTAATCAAGAGCCAGATGGATACCCATATCCCATGTAGGCCAAACCCGTGTGAAGTCGCCAAAGACCTTGTCTAAAACAGGATGACTGCATGCCAGTCACATGCATAGCTTCATACTCAGCACTTGTATTTGATGAAAAACAGTTATTGAATTCATTGCACATGTAATTCGTAATGTGGTAAATATTGACACGTGTGCTTATCTTTATCGGCCGACCACGTTTCGCCGCTTAACAACTGTAATCGCACAGCGAAGGACGCGCCTGCATGTATCCGACGTTTCTGGAAAGTTATCGATGCTTCTACCCGGCTGTCTGTTGTCGCCGAACCTTGTGTTATCTGATTTCATCGCGTGACTCGAATGTTGTAGAACTTTGTGGAAGGCATGCGGGTCCCAACGATTAGTCTGGAACATTCGATGACTGCTCTATAAAAGCCGACGCGCTTGACCCGCTGATCAGATTTCCGCCGATCGCCGACAGTGTTCGCCGCTATCGTTGTGCTATAAGTGTAGCCTGTTTTTGTGGGCACAGGTTCGCCCAATAAAAGTTAGGTTTGTTCTTCACAGTATTGCTACTGTGTTCTTGAACGTCACCACCACGTGACATCTGGTGGAGGTGCTTTTTGTTCATGTACCGGACGCCCCCGACAAGCCGTGATCCAAGCCCGGACCGCAAAGAGAACACCAACATAGTCCCGGAGCATCGAGCAAGCCGCCGTCTTCAACAGCTGCCCCCGGAGCACGGACTTCTACCTGAGAAGACCAAGAAGATTGTGGACAAGGCAACCCCAATGGCAGCCCCAGCGTCCCCCATCGTGCTGCAGCAGCCCAGGGAACCTCTGACGTTCCGCGGATCAACATTCGAGGACCCGGA
Organism: Dermacentor andersoni; assembly: GCF_023375885.2. NCBI lineage: Eukaryota > Metazoa > Arthropoda > Arachnida > Ixodida > Ixodidae > Dermacentor > Dermacentor andersoni. Next base: position 54,302,851 of record NC_092814.1, on the reverse strand, counting down.
AACCTGGCTCGAAACGTATGAGAGGGTCGCTAAGTTTAACAGTTGGGACAGCGACGACAAGCTGCGGCATGTCTATTTCGCATTGGAAGACGCCGCCAGGACGTGGTTCGAGAATCGGGAAGCCACCTTAACGACGTGGGATCTTTTCCGAAGCGGCTTCTTGCACACGTTTACAAGCGTCGTGCGAAAAGAGCGAGCCCAAGCACTACTAGAAACCAGAGTGCAGCTGCCAAACGAGACGATCGCGATCTTCACGGAAGAGATGGCCCGTCTTTTCCGGCACGCCGACCCGGAAATGTCAGAAGAGAAAAAAGTCCGCTTCCTGATGCGGGGCGTCAAGCAAGAACTTTTCGCAGGACTTATTCGTAACCCGCCGAAGACCGTAGCTGAGTTTTCGGCAGAGGCATCGACGATCGAGAAAACTCTGGAGATGCGCACTCGGCAATATAACCGCCAGGGGCTCACGCCACAGTACGCCATCCAAGGACTGGATTCCGGCAACCTTCAGGAGACCATCAGGGCCATTGTGCGCGAAGAACTGCGCAAGGTCCTGCCTTCATCGCAGCCCCAAGTGGCTTCGATCGCCAACATCGTCAAAGAAGAGGTGCACCGATCGCTTGGATTTCCCGAGCTGCAACCACAATTACCGCAGCCGCAGCCAGAAGCGATGACATACGCCGCCGTCGCACGCCGTCAAGGTCCCCCTCCGCGACCACGCCAGGGCCCTGCAACGACGCAATTCCGTCGTCCGCCGCCGCCGCCGCCAGCACGCGCACCCGTCGCCCAGCGTACCTACGCGAGGAAGACGGACATTTGGCGCGCCCCCGACCACCGCCCGCTCTGCTATCACTGCGGAGAAGCCGGCCATGTGTATCGCCGATGCCCATACCGGGAGATGGGACTGCGAGGCTTCGCCGTCAACGCACAGCGCCCGAGGGAAGGTGAACGCCCTCGTGACATCGCCGACTACCTCACCGCTACTAAGTGGAGCCCTCGACGACCGTCCCGTTCGCCGTCACCAGGCCGCTACCTGTCGCCGCAGCGCCGACCATACACTGGCCCAGCCCGGGGCCGGTCAGCGAGCCCGTATCCGGAAAACTAAAAGCAGCAACCGATGCAGGTGCGGTTGCTGTTCGTCGAACTGACGAAGATCCTCCGCCGCCGACGAAGACGACGAAGAAACCATGTCGACGACCTAATGACGACACGCCGCCGTCCCGACGAAGTCAGGAAGCCAAGACTACACCGACGAAAGACGACTTGACGACGCGACGTTCCAGCTTCAGTTCAACACGACGCAGCCGTGATCCGACGCCGAGACCTAACTGTAACGCAAGACAAAGAACCACCGACCTCGACGTGCTTCTCGACGGCCACGCAGTCACCGCCTTAGTAGACACAGGAGCCGATTACTCCGTCATGAGTGGACCCATCGCCGCCCAGTTGCGGAAAGTTAAGACTGCATGGGAAGGCCCTCAAATACGCACCGCTGGAGGACACCTGATTACGCCGACTGGGATCTGCACGGCAAGAATTACCGTTCATGACCGGACTTACCCTGCCACCTTCGTTGTCCTCCAACAGTGTTCACGAGACGTCATTCTCGGCATGGACTTCCTGAATCAACATGGCGCAGTCATCGACCTGAAGTCGAAATCGATAACGCTGTCACAAGATCAAGCGATACCGCCGGAGAGCTGTCGTAGTCACCACGCCTTGAGTGTGCTCGAAGATCAAGTGAGTATCCCGCCGCGCGCCAGCATTATTATTTCCGTAGGCACTGAAACACCCGCTGACGTAGAAGGCGTCATCGAGGGCGACCAACATCTACTGCTCGACCGTGAAATTTGCGTCGCAAGAGGGATCGCTCGACTCCACGGAGGCCAAGTGGAAGTTATGCTAACCAACTTCAGCCAAGAGTTCAAGCACATCAACAAGGGCACGACAATCGCATACATCGAGGAAATTGTGGAAACCAGCAATGCCTTTGTCCTCTCGGATTCAGCCGCATCTACACCGATGAGCATTGTCCCCGAACCAGACTTCGACGTGAATCCAAGTCTTCCTGTGAGTAAGCAGCAACAGATCAGAAGTCTTCTCCGACGATACAAAGACTGCTTTTCGACGTCATCGAGGATTCGACAAACACCAGTTGCAAAGCATCGCATAATAACCGAAGAGAGCGCTCGACCACTCCGCCAGAGCCCTTACCGAGTTTCGACGCGAGAACGTGAAGCTATTAGGCAACAAGTCGACGAAATGCTGCACGACGACATCATCCAGAAGTCGAAAAGCCCGTGGGCCTCTCCTGTAGTCCTGGTAAAGAAAAAGGACGGAACCCTACGCTTCTGCGTCGACTATCGTCGACTGAACAAGATCACGAAGAAGGATGTGTACCCCCTTCCACGGATAGACGACGCATTGGATCGGCTCTGCAAAGCTAAATACTTCTCGTCGATGGACCTCAAGTCTGGCTACTGGCAAATAGAAGTCGACGAGAGAGATCGCGAAAAGACTGCCTTCGTCACGCCGGACGGCCTCTACGAGTTCAAGGTCATGCCATTCGGACTGTGCTCGGCGCCTGCAACGTTTCAGCGCGTCATGGACACGGTGTTAGCCGGACTGAAGTGGCAGACGTGCCTTGTTTACCTGGATGACGTCGTTGTCTTCGCCGGAAATTTCGACGATCACCTTAGGCGGCTTGCGACAGTGTTAGAAGCCATCAAGTCATCAGGGCTCACTCTGAAGCCGGAAAAGTGCCGCTTCGCTTACGATGAGCTTTTGTTCCTAGGCCACGTGATCAGCAAATCGGGAGTACGCCCCGACCCACAGAAGACAGCTGCTATCGCAAAGTTCCCGCAGCCAACAGACAAGAAGGCAGTGCGCAGATTCCTTGGCATGTGTGCCTACTATAGGCGCTTTGTCAAGGACTTCTCACGCATCGCCGAGCCGCTAACACATCTAACCAAGTGTGATGTCGCGTTCAAGTGGGAAACGCCGCAGGCCAAGGCATTTCAAGAACTCAAACAACGCATGCAGTCGCCGCCGGTACTTGCACACTTCGACGAGGACGCCGATACCGAAATCCACACTGACGCCAGTAGCCTAGGCCTCGGTGCCGTCCTAGTCCAGAGGAAAGAAGGACTTGAAAGGGTGATATCGTATGCTAGCCGGTCGCTGTCAAAAGCGGAAAGCAACTATTCTACGACTGAAAAGGAATGCCTCGCCATCATTTGGGCTATAGCTAAATTCCGCCCTTACCTCTATGGCAGGCCATTCAAAGTCGTCAGTGACCATCATGCATTGTGTTGGCTAGCTAACTTAAAGGACCCTTCAGGACGGCTGGCGCGGTGGAGCCTCAGACTACAAGAATATGACGTCACGGTAATATACAAGTCCGGAAGAAAACACTCCGACGCCGACTGCTTATTGCGCGCCCCCATCGATCCCCCGCCGCAAGACGACGAGGACGACGACGCCTTCCTTGGGATAATAAGCGCGGAAGACTTCACTAAACAGCAACGAGCAGACCCGGAGCTAAAAGGCCTCGTCGAGTATTTGGAAGGAAACACCGACGTTGCCCCTAGGGCATTTAAGCGCGGGTTGTCGTCGTTCACGCTACAAAACAACCTGCTCGTGAAGAAGAACTTCTCACCAGTCCGCGCCAGCTACCTTCTTGTTGTACCGTCAGCGCTGCGTCCAGAAATACTGCACGCCCTACACGACGATCCAACCGCTGGGCACCTCGGATTCTCCCGGACGCTGTCGAGAATACAGGAAAGGTATTACTGGCCGCGTCTGACCGCCGACGTCGCCCGTTACGTCAAGACATGCCGAGACTGTCAACGACGCAAGACACCACCGACAAGGCCAGCAGGATTACTACAGCCGATCGAACCTCCTCGCCGACCATTCCAGCAGATTGGGATGGATTTGTTGGGGCCGTTTCCGATATCAACATCCGGGAATAAGTGGATCGTCGTGGCGACGGACTATCTCACCCGCTTTGCTGAAACTAAAGCTCTACCAAAAGGCAGCGCAGCCGAAGTGGCGAAATTTTTCGTCGAGAACATCCTGCTGCGACATGGTGCCCCCGAAGTCCTCATCACCGACAGAGGAACGGCTTTTACAGCAGAGCTCACCCAAGCCATTCTGCAGTACAGCCAGACAAGCCACAGGAGGACAACTGCCTACCATCCGCAGACGAATGGTCTCACGGAGCGCCTAAACAAGACCCTCGCCGACATGCTAGCAATGTACGTCGACGTCGAACACAAGACGTGGGACGCGATCCTGCCGTACGTAACCTTTGCGTACAACACGGCGGTGCAAGAAACAACACAGATCACGCCGTTTAAGCTGGTTTACGGCAGGAACCCGACAACGACGCTCGACGCCATGCTGCCCCACGTCACTGACGAAGAGAATGTTGACGTCGCTAGCTATCTCCAGCGCGCCGAAGAAGCCCGACAGCTCGCCCGCCTGCGAATCAAGAGCCAGCAGAGGACCGACAGCCGACACTACAACCTCCGACGACGCTTCGTCGAGTACCAGCCTGGCGACCGTGTTTGGGTCTAGACCCCGATACGCCGACGAGGACTCAGTGAGAAACTACTCCGACGCTATTTCGGACCCTACAAGGTCATCCGACGTATTGGCGCTCTAGACTATGAGGTCGTGCCAGACGGCATTTCGCATTCACAGCGGCGCCGCGCACGATCTGAAGTGGTCCACGTCGTGCGCCTTAAACCCTTTTACGGACGCTGACGAACTTCGTTATTTTATTTGTTCTTTTCTTTGCTACGAGTGCTTTTGTTTATTAACTTCGTTTGTTTGCAGCATCGGGTCGATGCTTTTTAAGAGGGGGGTATTGACACGTGTGCTTATCTTTATCGGCCGACCACGTTTCGCCGCTTAACAACTGTAATCGCACAGCGAAGGACGCGCCTGCATGTATCCGACGTTTCTGGAAAGTTATCGATGCTTCTACCCGGCTGTCTGTTGTCGCCGAACCTTGTGTTATCTGATTTCATCGCGTGACTCGAATGTTGTAGAACTTTGTGGAAGGCATGCGGGTCCCAACGATTAGTCTGGAACATTCGATGACTGCTCTATAAAAGCCGACGCGCTTGACCCGCTGATCAGATTTTCGACGATCGCCGACAGTGTTCGCCGCTATCGTTGTGCTATAAGTGTAGCCTGTTTTTGTGGGCACAGGTTCGCCCAATAAAAGTTAGGTTTGTTCTTCACAGTATTGCTACTGTGTTCTTGAATGTCACCACCACGTGACAATATCATAGATTATTTTGGATGATGCAGCATTTTTTACTCTGCCTAAGCGCTTTATGAGATTCTAGTTCTTTGAATCATTGTTATTTGTGGAGTACTTAATCTGGAAAATAGGCTTTTTTTTTTTTACTTCAGCAAATAGAACTGTGTCCTAAGTGCACGAATATTTGTGAAACTTTTTTTGAAGTGAGGTCTTTCTTTTTCTTTTTCAGATTCTTATACATAGTAATATAATGTCCTCTGATTGTATCGTGAGTTCGGTTCGCATGGGTCTCTTGGTTTAAGTGCTTAAACATTACTGTGCATGAAGAGAAATCATGCAGTGGATGTGTGTGATGAATAAACAAGAAGAGTCAGTGCCGTGTGTGTAATTAAAAAAAAAAGAACTAGAAGAAATGTGGTGCATTCATGGCGTTTTTTCATAGGTTTCAAACAATTAGATGTAGTGAATAAAACATAGGTCCTACATTATTGTTATATTTTATTCATTTTTTGGAGTTAAAGATGTCAAACTTTGGTTTAATGTCGTGGACTGTGAATGATCCAGAAGTGTTCTCTTGTGTGGTCATGAAAAATAGTTGATTATGGGAGTATTTAAGAAGTTCTCCGGAGTGTTCTGAAATGTACTGCCATGCTCAGTATGAGTTGCAACACATGAGCCACGACTGGAGTGCCCTCCAGGCTGAGCTTGTGGCTCTAAGGTACGACGTGCTGGAGAAAATGGTGGCGGGTTTACTATTCTATCAATGCACGTAACCCCCACGCTTTCCGTCATTGTTGCTCGGAGGCTGTGTCTATATCAGCCCACGGAGGAGTAGCGGCACACCATGAAGAAGCACACTGCATTAAGCATGGGAAGTCGCACTCGTCTGTGGCCAAGTGTATGATCGCTTCGTGATTTGGTGCACTGTAACCGATAAAAGACCACAGAAAGCGCCACTGGTTGATGAGCATTGCTGAAACAGCTAAGCACTCTAGACTTTTCGCTTGAGCATTTCATACGGTTAGCACTACTAGCTCGGCCTAGGCAGTACTATGGCCACGGCTTGCATGTTACAGCTCATACCAAATGTAATAGTACATTGTTAAATTTTCAAATTCAATTATGTTTTAGGCAGCTGCAGTTTGCTTACTTCTGTGAATGCAATAATAATCAAGAGTATTTTTTGCCATGCCAAGTTTATTCCTTTAGGGCTGCTAACTGGGTTTAAATGCTGTTGAGCGTACAAAATATCTAACCATTATTATTTTGTGTGCCCATTCAGTAAAAATGATTAGACTGTGTCAAGCACATGCATGCTACCAGGCTTCATGCATGGTAACAAGTAAGTATGCTTCAGTTGTGCTTGGCACCTCAATTCAGCTGCCTTGTATAATGCATGTACTTGGGAATTTTGATGTTGTGATTGTGAAGATCTTTCTTTGTATTTTTCCCACGGCCAAGTGCACAAACAAGTAATATCAAAGTACTGTGGAATTGAATTAGGTGCTCTGCGGCAGTACACCCTCACGTCCTTACTCTGCACCTGCTGGTGGACATTTGCCCAACAGCCACAGCTGAACTCATGCTTGAGTATAAACATTAAACAAATTCACATAAGGAGAGCACTTACTTTATTTGAAGATAATGTTCAAGCAGGCCAGCTAGCTTAGGAAAACATTGCTGAGGAATTCCTTAAGAAGAGTACACTAGGTAAAGAGTGGCCTATGGCTTAATTGTTGTGGATACAGACAGCCTTAGTGACTGCTGTTGTGAGCAGACATTTGCCCACGTACCAGTATGTGTTGGCTGCGTAGAACATAAGGGGGTGGGGCAAGGTCTGTGGTATTCCATGTCACTTGCCAGGTGGTGCTTCCTTCGCCCGAACCAGAAGACCTCTGTCCTGTTGAAGTTGCTGGCTGAAAGCGCTTTACCATGTTGATGACTGCCTCGGAATACGTAAACTTTCAGAATGTGAATTTCATTGGACATTCCCATAATATTGATTTAAACTTTAATACAGAACTGTTGAACATACTTATCTACAAGTTATTAGGCATGCAATATTTAAGAAAATGTTCACTTGGTTCATTATCCGCTGTACTCCTCGATGCACAGATAATGTACAGTGATATATACGAAACAAGCTGTGCAGAGGTGCTGCATTCTTTTCTACCTTCTTGAAATTTCAAGATCTTGTGTGTTAGTCCCCTCTCCTCCCATTTTTTAAACATGTATGCTCGTTTCAGTGAGGTTGTATGACAGTGAATTCAGGAACGACTGTAAACATACAAGCAAATGTGGGCACAAGCTGTGGGTACAATTGCCGGAAAAGATGGTAGAGTCATACATCTATGGGGTGGAGGAAGCTAGTTACTATCGTGCTCACATTGAAATGAGTTATTGACTTATAACAATATACTTTCAATTATGCTTGCATATTGTTGGTTGTTTCAAATAGAATGATATCATTCGAGACGATAATTGTGGAAGCGGACATGCTGTGTTTAAAGACTTGCTGCTGGAAATCTTTCTATTTCAAATGAAAGAGTGTTGTCGGGTGCTCTAAGTTTGGAAATAAACCCACATGTGCTACCTGAAGGCATCAATGTTTTCCCTTGGTGTCTATGTTTGTTGGCTTCTTATGATACGATTAATAAAAATTGGGCCCCACGGTTAACCCCCTTTTTTCTTGTTCATTACATAACGAGGGTCTTGAATCCAGCAACATTGATGCCTTCAGGTAGCATGTGTGGGTTTATTGACCAGTTGTGTTCACCCAAAAAGATCACGTAATCGTGACGCCTGCAGCAGAAAGGATGTTCCACATCCGCCGCCAAGGTTTGTGAGCGGTTGCGCTGGCTAACACTCCCAGGGTCAGTTCTAGTAGTGACATATAAATACCCAAGAAAGTGGATGGGAAGACAGTGCCAAGGTAGCTCAATTGTTAGAGCATCGCACGCGTAATGCGAAAGACGTGGGATCGTTCCCCACCTGCGGCAAGTTTTTTTTTCATCCATTTTCAGTTCCATTAATTTATAATTTCTTTAATTCAGTTAGTAAGTACAAGTAATTTCCCCTGTGTTTTTCTTGGTGTCTTTGTTTGTTGGCTTCTCATAATATGATTAATAAAAATCGAGACCCTCGGTTAACCCCCTTTCTTTTCATTCTTACATAACGAGGGTCTAGAATCCGGCAATATTGATGCCTTCAGGTAGCACGTGCGAGTTTACTGACCAGTTGCCTTCACCCAAAAAGATCACGTAATCGTGATGCCTGTGGCAAAAAGGATGTTCCACATCCGCCGCCAAGGTCTGTGAGTGGTGGCGTTGGCTAACACTCCCAGGGTCAGTTCTAGTCGTGACACATAAATACCCAAGAAAGTGGATGGGAAGACAGTGCCACGGTAGCTCAATTACTGGAGCATCGCACGTGAAATGCGAAAGACGTGGGAGCATTCCCCACCTGCGGCAAGTTGTTTTTTCAGCCGTTTTCAATTTCATTAATTTATTGTTTATTTAATTCAGTTAGTAAGTACAAGTAATTTCCCCTGTGTTTTCCTTGGTGTCTGTTGGCTTCTCTAGACAAAGAAATGATTCCTGTGAACTTCGTAGTGAGAGACAGATGGCTAAATGTGTATTACTCATAACCTCTAAAAATTTAAATTGATACTTGCTTTCAGTAATTGGAAATATGAGCAATGAGTGCACATCATTTCACCTCCCATCACTTTACAAATGGCATGAGCAGCCTGGAAAATGGTAGCAGAATTGATAGTTCTGCATACAGTTGAACATTGTTATAACGAAGTCATAACCAAATGACAATACCTGTGTTATGTTCAATATTCATTATAAGCATATATTTGTGACAGGCTAATATTGGCTAGAAAAAATATTGATCTAGTTTGTTGTATTCAGTAATTCATTATATCAAGGTTTGGCTGTATTTTGATGTTTTGGTTATCTAAAACAAAAACAAAATTGTTAGCCTTGTCTTATGCATTTTTTGTCTATAAGAAAACTAACTGTAGCCATTTGTGTGGGTATTACTGTGCTGCCAGTGCACAGCAGTTGTCACATCCCCCCCTCCCCTTAAATAATAAAAAAAAAAGAGCTAGGAGAGAGTAACAATGCGCCGTTTCTTCATTGTATCATTATGGGAAGCTGGTACGTGTTTTCCAGTTTACAATACTCTGGATTTTGTGTATACATTCTCTTCTGCAGTTTGGAATGTCTAGCATGGCAAGAGAGGCAATTTGGTGCGGCCACTTCCACAAAAGCGTCGAAACTGTTACGCAATCTCATACGTGACAGATAAAACCTGTGACATTGCCTTGCAGCTCCAGTGGAGAGGGGCCGTCAACGAAAGCGCATCCGCAAGGCTAACTCTGGATCTGAATCCTCTGAAGAAGGAAGCTCGGAGGTGACAGCTGCTCCCAGTACCCCATCTAAACCTTCAGTGCATCATGGCAAAACAGCCCAAGACAAAACTGCAGATGTCAAGTTAGAGAAAGTGAAGTCAGAAAAGATGTCACTGGACAGCATCCCAGAAGTCAAGCCTGCTAAAGAAAAAACTGCGCAGGACAAAGTGCCTCTGGACAGAATGCCTCAGGGTAGAATGTCACAAGACTTGTTGCCTGACACAGTGCCACAAGAGAGGAAGCCACATGACAAAATACTTCTGGACAAAACACGAAATGGTGCTGACGAGTTTCTACGGCGCCTCTTTCAGTTCATGAAGGAACGCAACACCCCTATTCAACGTGTGCCTCATCTTGGGTTCAAACAGAGTAAGTCTTCTTTGCTGGTCCCTTTCTCGTCTCTCTCTCTTTTTTTTTGTCTCTTTGCATCAATTGCAATATGCCCACAGTCACGTGCAGTATGCACAGTAATACCTGTGTGCTTTCAATAGTATGCAGAATATTTTTTTTGTCTTCTAGTTATGTATGTTTTTCACATTTTACAGCACAAACAGTGGGCACATTTGCTGGCAAGGCACATTACATTCTTGTAACGTTTTCAGTTCTGTGTGATGTGCATGTCAGTACAAGCCTCGTGCTGCATGAAAGATGTACCTGTCTTGATTATTTCCAGCATGCTTTATGCCTCGGTAATAAAAAAAAATTATGTGCAGGGACAGTGTTATGATTATCATTGTGCGTCTTTCATGTGGCTTCAGGCTGTTATTTTATTATGTTCCTTTAACATATTATGAACAAGAAGAATAAGGGGACTAATAAGTCGAGGAAACCATAGGGGGAAATTGACTGTTCTCTTTAATGTAAATGTAAAATAAAGAAGAGGGAAGGGCAAAAGTGGACATAAAGAAAACTTGCTGCAGGCGGGAGTTGAACCCACAGCTTGTGCATTATGTGCATCATACTCTTCCATGGAGCTACGCCAGTGGCTGTCCACGTGCACACTTTTTGGGTATTTGTGTATGTGTACTAGGTCTAGTATGTACATATCGAAGCAAAGGTTTCTTTGCCTGCTATCCTGGGTTCCGCGTTGTTCGGTGCTGCCTTGTCACATACAACAGTTTATGAAGCACCATATGCTTACCGACGAATAGTGCCAGTGAGTGCACTCATGTTCTGCATAATAAAACATTAAATTGTGCCATAAATTTTATACATATGATGTCAGCTTATTGGGATCTCTAAAAGGCACAGATATTTTAATGGAAGAGTGCATAATATTCAACAGCATCTTTGATTTTCAGTTTATGCGCTACTCTACTCTTTGACAACTGGGCATGTTCCACTGGATGCTCCGGCCTATATATGTAGCAGAATTTTGACCAAGAAAGTAATTCCAGTGAGTGTAATCTGTTATGTGTAATAAACTAACTCGTGACATAAACCTATGCATATAATGTAAGCTGATAGGTATCTCTAAAGAACACAGATGTCTTGATGGGATAGCGCATAATATTCAATGGCTTCCTTGATTTTCCTAAATTTATTGTATTATGCTACCCCATTCTTCATCCATTGGGTATATGCCACTGGGTATGTGCCACTGTAACACAAAGGGTTGAGAATCCTTAAATGTATTGACATACGTGTCGTGCTTCTCTGTGCACACAACTTTCATCACTATTCTTCCCTCAACAAACATCACACACTTTCTTAATCCCTCTAACGTTGCTGCATTGACGTTAAACAGAATTGTATGCATTGCATTTAGTTGTGTAGCATCAACCGCTTCACATAGGTAGATTCCAGCTGTGCATTGGATGTGCGTAATTTTTTATGTATTTATTTTTCTGAGTGGCTGTCCACACTAAAAGTGCATCACACATAAATATACATCACAGCTAAAGTAGAGTCATGGGAAGCCGAAGGGGTGGTGGGGTGGGGAGGCGAGGGGGCTTTTTATGTAGCTACTAAATAAGCTGTACCTATTGGGATGTGCACTCCACCAAAAGAAAGTTTGGACTATCCAACCATTCCTAGCATTGGCCAGCTACTTTTTTGTGATACGTACGTAAGGGGTTTCTTGATGTGACTGCCTAAGAGAATGATTTAAACATGGAGAGTGTGAGCACAGATGCTGACCTAAATACTTCACTACCCCACTTCAGGAAAACAGCATTTGTCGTGCATTCAGAATGGCCGTTTCCACATCCAGATAATGTTTTTCCTTCAAGATTTTAAATGAAAATAGTACTCGGAATGTCTGAAAAACATCATGAATTGAAATCCTAGTGTACATGAACAATATTTTGTGACAAACAGAAAAGAGATGTTGCTTGTAAAATGCTATATTAAATTTTCAATACAGAAGTTCACAGGAAGATGGAGTCTTCAAGTGATGAGAAGTATTGGAACAAGGAATGTTGCTGAAGCCAACATTTCGGCAAAGGGAGAAAAACTTTGACCTTTAATTTGTCTTCTAATATTTAACCTATTACTGCAAATAGAAGTAAACTAGTGTTATGAAAGAATACTTTATCCGCTTAAACTGTTTCATTTTTTCTCTTTAGTGTCGCTTTAAGCAAGTAAACAGTCCTGTTGTTTATAATCTATTTCCCATATTGCTAAGTGTGACAGCTTTGCTGACTGTTTAGGATTGCTTCTTTGAAAACAATTTTACCCTTTTTTCGTGCTGCAAGAAGAAAATTCTTCAATCTTGTTGTATATCACACCTTCAAAATGCTTGTAGTTTGTAAGTTAAATTTTTATAGACTGAATATTTATGTATTATATTGTATCACTGGAAAACATGTCTGTTAGTAGGATATAACTTCATTGTTGTAGAATTAGATGTCTTACCCATTCATGGGAAGAGGAGGTAAACTATACATGGTCGGAGCATTACAGATTCTGGAGATAAGCTTGCATAATATGTGCTCGCTGTTGCAAGAACTTGTAATTTTGTTTTCTATTTAGAAAGTTCTGTAAATGTTACGTAAATTTTTTCAACTCTTTCTGGCAGGTTACTTAAATTCCACATTTTCCCATGGTAATACCATATCTTAATATGCTACATGGTAGCTATGGCATTCTGCAGCTGAGCATGATGTCACAGGCTTGTTTGGATGGATGGATGGATGCTATGAGCGTCCCCTTTGGAATGGGGTTATGGCACAACCCACCACCCCGTTCCCAAGGACGTTTCCTGGCTGCCGTGGCCACCCTCTGATGGTGGTGGAATGCACTACTGCTCTTGTACCATGCTTTTGGGGACATGTTAAGGAACCTCAGCTGGTTGAGGTTAATCCGCAGCCCACAACATACACATTCATAATCTTCCAAATGTGGTTTTATATTGTTGAGAGTAAATTAAACATCTGAGAATGGCTCATCATAGAATGCTAATATTTTACCGAGAAGAGTGTTCAAACTTTTTCTAACTGTAGGTGTATATGTGCAAGATGTAGGGCTGTTTATGGTTGCAAAGCTTCTCACAAATTCACAGACAATACTCTTTCTCTTCTGTCCCGTCTGCAAGCAAACAAGCAATTTACAGACACTGGGTGTAATAACTTACAGGAGCTCGCGCACTCCAGTGTGCTAGCTTCTGTATGTTTTAGCTACAATCACTGGCCTTTATTGGCAACAAGATTACAGCCCCGTCTCACTGCAGGTGGGTTGCTCAAATAATAATAAATATAAAACGTTCCTACACAGTATTCAGGTTAATTTTTTAGCTTGTTTCTCCTTTACTGAAAAACACTGCCTATAGTTATAGTTGATACTTGTCTTTCTTTAAAGCAGTTGCATATAACTATCACGAAGTGGAGATTTCGGTGCTTTATTTAACGTCGGCTGTCGGGCTAGTTGGTACATGGCTTTTAGAAACGGTCTTAGGCGCAAAAAATAGGACACAGAAAACAGAATAAAAAGAAGGGGGGGGGGGGGGGGGGACGACGAAAGACTACGAAGATGTCAGAAGAAAGTGGCTTTGTTGTTCAGCCGGTCGCCGCCTTTGGTAGAAAAGTGACCGCAGCTGTAAGAAAGAATTTCAAGCAGACTGACTTCCTTCTACAAATAAAAACAGAAATGTCTTGCAGTCAAGTTACTGAAGAGTAATCACCTTGAAGCTTTAAGCAAGGTCATCGATGTACAAGGTGTCAAGGTACAATTGGGAACTACCTACAATTGAACCTGCAAAGCTTAGTTGGCAAGGACATGTTTCTAGTACTCGGTTCCAATGAAGTTATCAAGTACTTGGATGAAGGCCTCCCGACGGTCACCGCGGGGTTTTCCATTGACATAGAAGATCACTTCTTCTGCGATACCGCATGATGGTTTCTTTGCCGTAATAAGGCAGCAAGTACAAGAAATTGGTGAAGTCGGCTTTCAGAATATGGCAGGGGTGAGCACATAAAACTTTCTTGAATGTGCACCTGTCCATTGTCTTTTATTCTGTTGTTCCTGTCCTATTTGTTGCGGCTAAAACCGTTTCTAAAAGATTTCGGTGCTTTCTCACAATGGCCTTGTAAATTGAAGGTAACATTCTTGCAGATGACCTAAGGAGCACATAATGGCAATAAATCCACATAAATTGCGCATTGTTGTTGTTACCATCGCTATGGAAGCTTGCTTCTAAGTTTGGAACTTAAATGTGGTCCTCCCTAATAATCGGAAAGAAGCCACACAGTGCTAGCATATGCATAAAGTTACCATGGAAAACAACGGAATACCTGCAAATGAAGCACTGCTTCTTTCAATTCGTCTTGGTTCAGCTTAACCTGTAGTCGTTAAATTCTGAGACATTAGCACCTTTTATACCTCTGCTCTTCTAAGTGCTGTCAATGTTGTGTGTTCTACTGGTTTACGATTCTGCTGTCTGAGTTGTTAAAATTGTTTTAAGAAAAGGATGAAAAAACAACTTTTTAATGACACCTTAGCATATTGTAAATTCTTCTTTTGTTTGTACAATATTTATTATTTGTTGTGAAGCCTGGAAAGCTTACCAAAGTATTTCAATTAAGACTTCTTTATGCTGATGTTTTCTTTTTTTTATGCTTGAATGCATTTATGTTTTAAAATAATTCTTCTGTTTATAGCACATCTAAAAATATTGTGGGGTTTAAGCTGTGCAGTGGACTGCGAGGGACACCGTAGTGGAGACTCTGGATTGACTGTGACCATCTGAGGTTTTTTAAGGTGCACTAAAATCTAAGTACATGAGCATGTCTTCATTTCGGCCCTATTGAATCGAACCCGTGATGTCGTGCTCAGCAGCAGTACAGCATAGCTATTGAGTCATTTTTTGAAGGAACGTTAAAACTGCACAAAAAAACGAGGACAAGCGGAAGGAACACGCAATACACCATGAGCGCAGACTGCCAACTATTTATTCTTGGTATTCAAAGCATAGGCTGTTTCATGTGACCACATCGTCACTCATACGTTGTGCAGGCAACGTAAGAGAGGATTCTGCAGACTCATTGCATAATACTGCTTGCACTGAATAAACATCAGGGAAAATGTTATATATATATATATATATTTATTTATATTAAACGGACAAAAGTGCTGAAGACGGCACATGTCTCTTAACAGTAACTAAAGTGTAGACAATAAGTGAGGGAATGAAAAAGTGCTGTGGTACCTATAAAACATGGTTAAAACAAAGTCAACACGAGCGATGAAAAAAGGGTACGAAAGACTACGAAGATGTCACAAGGAGGTGGCTTTGTTGTTCTGCCGGTTGCCGCCTTTGGCAGAAAAGCGACTGCAGCTGTAAGAAAGGATTTCTAGCAGACTGACTTCCTTCTAATAAAACAAATGTCTTGCAGTGAAGTTACTGAAGAGCACGCACCTTGAAGCTTTAAGCAAGGTAGTCGAGAAAAAAGTGACAGGTCATCTTGAACTCTTCACCGGTAAAACCCATAAACCGGACTGCCCCCAGCGAGCCATCGTTTCAGAGAAAGAAACTTGGCAACATACTATTGGGAACTGTCTACAATCGAACCTGCAAAATTAAATTGGCAAGGGCCCGTTTCTAGTACGCAGTTCCAATGAAGTTATCAAGTACTTGGATAAAGGCCTCCCAAAGATCTCTTCTACTGCGATGCTGCATGATGGTTTCTTTGCCACAATAAGGTAGCAAATACAAGAAATTTGTGAAGTCGGCTTTCAGAATATGGCAGGGGTGAGCACAGAGAGCTTTCTTGAATTGTTATACTTCTACCTGAGCTCCACTGTCATCAAATTTAATGGAAAATATTATGTGCAGAAGGCTGGGATTTGTATTGGTTCTTTTGTTGCACCTGTTCTCTTCGACATATCTTTGTCAGCAGGTTGAACAACGAATTTCTGGTTAACAAGCATTGCGCATTCTTCAATATGTAAACTATTACCTAGTCATACTTCACCTGTCCGCACAGGATGACCTTGATGATGCTGCCAATTCCATTCAAGAAATATTTGAATCCACCTCTGGATGTCTCACCTCCACCCATGAGTTGGCCAGCGATAACTGCCTACAGTTCCTGGACCTAAAACTTCATTTCTCTGCCAAACACATCTGTTGGTCTTACAATCCGAGGACAAATAAGACTCTGCTGCCATTTGAAAGCGCGCATTCCAAGCTTGTTAAGCGCGCTGTCATAACCTTAGCCTGTAAGTCTGCCCTTGAAAAAATCCTGCGAGCATAAAATAAAAACCACTTTCGATCAGCAAGTGCAGCGCTTCCTTTCAGCTGGATACCCTGAGAATTTAATCACCTGTGCATGTGAAAGCATCTTGCAGAAACTAAGATGTTGCAAAAAAACGGAAAGAGACTATCAAGAAAGGTAAACTGCATGTTATGCCCTTGGTTCATCGCGTTTCGCACAACGTTAAAAAAGTGGCGAGCTGTTACAGGGTCAAAGTCATCTTCTCTGCTCCATGTAAACTCAGCAGAATGTGCCCTTTGGTGAGAAGAGAAAAAAAGAGTAGCCCTCAGTGTGCAACGAAGCACAATAAGCAGTTCACTGAGTGTATTTGTGGTGTTGTGTATAGAGTGCCCCTCACCTGTGACAGGTTCTGTATCGAACAAATGAGTGGTTGTTTCAGTGAATGGGCATGTGAACATAACTGGAATGTAAAGAATAACGCAGGAGGCACTTTAGCACAACATTGCAAAGGATGCAAAGGTAAAGGTGACAGTAAGCAAAAGACTCCTTGCAAACTGATCTTGGGAAACGCAACTTTTTTGTTTAAATTGAGAGACCAGACCGAAAGGGAGGTTGTCGAAGCATTTCATATAATAAAATTTAGCAATAAGTGTGTCAGTACTCTGTGGGTTTTCCTTTTACAGGAAGAATTTGCTATTCTGGAAAGCCACTTGTAAAAATTCGTAACTTTCACGTCCGTTTTCTTCCCTTTTTTTTTGTTTTTCCATGAATGTAATTGCCCGCGAGTTCAAGTTGAGCTTCATCAATTTTTACCATGTTTTATTGCTCTCCCCTCATGCCATTTTTCACAAGTTTTCAGGTATTGCTTAATATTGTCACCTTTGCCTTTACTTTGGTTTATTGTTGTTTTATTATTGTGACATCTTCGTAGTCTTTCGTTCCCTTTTTTCGTCAGTCGTGTTGACTTTGTTTTGACCACATTTTATAGGTACCGTCACGCTTTTTTATTCCCTCACGTATCGCCTACACTTTGGTTACTGTTAGGAGAAGTGTGCCATCTTCGTTTTTTTGTACGTTCTATATATATGTTTTTTTCGTAGCATAGATTGGTTCGCGTTTTCCCTGGTGTTTATTCGATGTAAGCAGTATTACACAATTAGTCTGCAGAATTCTCATGTTATCTGCACAATGTGTGAAGGATGATGTGGTCACGAGCCTGGGGTCTCGCTTTAAACAGCCTATGCTTTGAATAGCAAGAATAAATAGTTGGCAGTTTGCGCTCATGGTGGAACTTCTGCTTGTCCTTGCTCTTTCCTGCAGTTCTAATGTTCCTTCAAGTATGAACCAATTAGCCAGCAAGAACGTCCTACCATTGAGTCACCGTGGCAGGTTTTATGCCACTTCTGATTTAGAATGCATACCTTGATTATGAGTGTGGATTGCGTATTTATGCTTTGCTAAGAGTTTTCACCTTCCTTTTTTCTGCACAGTTGACCTCTACCATTTCTACCAGTTTTCTCAGCGACTTGGTGGTTATGAAAAGGTATGTTACTCATATTGAGGTTGAAGATTTCAGTGTCTTCACTGCTCCCTGCAAAAATAAGGCTGCTTTATGACTTGTTAGCCTAAAATCTTTGCTAAAAGTATGACATTAATTCTCAGGAAAGCTTTTATGGTTTTGTCTTGTATAGCTCACAATTTCATCTCACGTGCTTGTCTTGTATCTGATGCAATTGCTGTTGCTTAATATGATGATGTCACGTAAAGTCTGTTTGAGTAGCTAGATACTATGTATGTATTGACAATGTGGCTATCGATGTGTTAATAACTGTTGATGAATTTTTGGCAGTGCTGGGGGAACCCACATTGCTCGAGATAAATATGTTTACATAAACACTTCACAGCATGCTTGTCATTTGCAATGTGTGGACACTGTGTTATATTGTGTACAGACTGCTCATTAACGGGCAATCCTTCTGACAAGCATTTAATTTTATTATTTGTCGCACAAAGAATGTCTCTGCATACACTTTTCACTTTTAGAAATAATGTTTCTGTGCATGTAATGTGAAATTCTAGTCCTCTGGAAAGCATGTGCAAAGCGTTCAAACTGTTGCATCTGTTTTTTTCCTGTCATGCATAATGTTCCAATGCTTGCTACACCAAGCTGTAGTTTCCTGCAAAGTATGCACGAAGTGACCTGTTTCATTACCTTACCACCTGTGCATTGGGGTGCATAGCATGCTTCTGCTGTTGTCATTCCACTCACTTCACTGAAGCTGCCATGCAATACTGTATTTACCCAAATACAACACTCACATTTTTTTCAGAGAAAATGGTTACTAAAATTTCCTGCGCGTTACAATCGGGTACAAAACCAGAACTTCATTTGCAGCATTTAGAACAGCTTACGATCATGGCATTAAATATGACAACTAAGCACATTGCTGTGGGTTCATTTTGTGCTCAACTACAATCTGGAGCGTTATTCTTGGTCTATCACTTTTGTAGATCAGATCACTTTTGCGAGATTTCGCATGACTCAGCACCAAATCCGTTGGCTTATACGGCCGCCAGCATTTCTGGTGCTGTGCCAAGCTCATTGTCTGCGCACAGTTCCAGGAACGCTGTCGGCCGCATATTTGCACAAGTCTGTTGCTGAGTCACGTAAGATCTCGCAAAAGTGATATAGTAGTATCTCTAAAAGTGATCACTTAAGAATACTGCACCTGTGTGCTTGGTATTTGTGTCAATGAAGCGTAAACTGCAACAACATACCGCTTTCATTATGAAAGCTCATTTCAAAGAAAAACCCTTCTGTGAAGGTAGATTCTGCTCGTCTTATTTTTTCTTTTTCTGATCACAAACGGGGGGGGGGCATGCTATATTTTTTTTTATATATTGGGGGGGGGGGGGGGATGTTACGTTCAGGTGTGCGCTAGATTAACGGGTGTGTGAGAATCGGGTAAATGCACTACTGAAAAATCCTAACTCGCAATTGAACATCACGAGTTTGGACACTGCTAGGGGCATGAATTTTTTTTTTCTCTAAAAGTTTCCAATGGTAAGCCTGAGTGAGCTAATTGCATGTGAACAAGAGAAAGATAGAGGGAATAAAGGGAAGGAAAGACAGGGCGGTTAGCCACTGTAAGTACCGGCTGGCTACCCTGTGCAGGGTAAAGGGGTAAAGTGAATTAAAGGTGATAGAAGGAACAAATGAAAAAAAATACAGTGAAAGAAATTCGTACTATAACGCGATACTACGCACTACAACTTTTAAAGTCGGTTGCACAATTCACAAGCCCTTAGGAACTTTAGCAGAGCACTTAAGGCCTCAATTGTCAAAACCTGTCATGACCAGTGTTCTGGAACGTTTTCCTCTGTCACAGGGCGATTGTCCAGCTTATCGAGCATCTGTATAATGATCGTCACCATTAGATGCAGGCTGGGACAAAATATTATTGTAAACTTTTCGCCACATGTAACTGCTAGGTACACTGTTTTTGTTGCAACAAATGTTTTGGTTGTGCATGCTGCATTGAAGAAAGCTGCACTCAAGCATGCGTGTTCTTGCCCCACAAAAAAATTATTTCAGTGAGAATTCTGTCCTTCATTTGTCACAGTCTCTGTTTGGATGTCTTCTGGACCTGTTCCCGTTGCAGTGGGAGGTATGCAGCTGAAGGGAGCTGTAATGGTCATGTTGTCCTGTACTTGCATTTGGTAACTTTGGGGTTTAAGTTTATTCATTCAGACATTCACAGCTTGTAAGCTTGACTCTATGCACAGCTTTCCACATTGCTTATGTGGCTTTGTTCTGGTGATCTTCTTCTGCTTATTTCTATAATACAGTGTAATCAAGTGCTGCTTTTTAAAGCAGTAGGGGTATTGAGAACAATGCAAAGTATGAGCCAAAGTCCAAGTTTCTGCATTGGGTGCAGGCCATTAGTCAGGCCTTTTGTCGCAGGCACAGGCCTTTTGTTGGCACCTCCAAAATAATGAACATATTGAATAAAGTTTGACATTTTAAATTAGGTGCATCTTTTCTGGAGGTAGATCAGTTTTATGAAGATGTTGAATTAGCGATGATAAAAGGGCAAACTCAGTGTACTGTAGATATGGACTTCAATGCAAAAGTGGGGAAAAAGCAGGCTGGTGAACAAGCAATTGGCAACTACGGCGTCGATTCTAGGAATGCTAGAGGAGAGATGCTGGTAGAATTCGCAGAAAGGAATAAGCTTCTAATAATGAACACCTTTTTCAAGAAGCGTAGCAACAGAAAGTGGACCTGGAAAAGCCCTAATGGTGAAACTAAAAATGAAATTGATTTCATACTTTCTGATGATCCCAGCATAGTGCAGGATGTAGAAGTGATAGCTAGGGTAAAGTGCAGTGATCATAGGTTAGTGAGGGCTAAGATTCACCTCAATTTGAAGAGAAAAAGAACAAAATTGGTCAAGAAGAAACAGGTCAACCTAGAGGCAGTAAGGGTAAAAGCAGACAAAATCAGGCTGATTCTTGCAAACAAATATGCAGCCTTAGAACAGAGAGCTGATGATGACATCGAGCAAATGAATGAAACCGTAACTAGTGTTGGCTTCAGAGGCAGCAATTGAAGTAGGAGGCAAGGCACCAAGGCAACCAGTAGGCAAGCTCTCCCAAGTAACAAAGGACCTAATAAAGAAATGACAAAGAATGAAAGTGTCCAATTCAAGAGATAAGATATAATTCGCAGAACTGTCAAAACTGATCAACAAGGCAAAAATAAGCGATATTCGAAACTACACATGAGAAAGACTGAAGAAGCCGTAAAAAATGGACGCAGCCTGAAATAAGTGAGAAAGAAACTTGGCATAGGGCAAACCAAGATGTATGCACTAAAAGATAAGCAGGGTAATATTATCAGCAGTCTTGAAGATATAGTAAAAGCAGCGGAAGAAGTACCCAGAGGAGTCAGGATACCTCAATTGGAAACAGTAATGAACAGGATACAGAAACTCCTCCTGTAACTAGCTATGAGGTCGGAAGGGCCTTGCAAGACATGAAACGAGGAAGAGCTGCTGGAGAAGATGGAATAACAGTCGATTTAATCAACGATGGTTTACGCTTCCTGAGCGAGATACGCTCAGGAAGCGTAAACTTCTGTGGCACAGTGCTTCAGAGGAAAGACAACAAAAAAGGAAAGTAAACTTAATTCACGAAAAACTACGCATTGATAATAACGTCTTTGTTTGGGATGATACGGAAAACGCTCGAGTAAAAATTGGAAAGTACAACAATTCTAAGAAAGACTGACTTCACTATGCAGATAATAAAGAACTCCGTATTATAAACATCAATGCCCGTAGTATCGTTAATAAATGTGATCAACTTGAGGCTATTATTATAGGTTATAGTCCGCATATAGTTGTTCTAACTGAAACATGGCTACACAGCGGAATAGAAGATGAAGTCATGTTCCCGCCTTCTTATCGTGTTTTTCGACGCGACAGACCAACGAGAGGAGGTGGGGTAGCTGTACTGGTAAAGAAAAATATGCCGTCCACTCTTTTGCGTCAGGCTGACGATATAGAAACTATTAGCCTAAAAATTTCTTGTTGGGGACAATCTTTCCTGTTGTTTGCCGTTTATCGAGCACCCGGTTCACCGCTTCAATTCATGAGTGATTTGCGTACGCATATCACTTCGTTCACACACAAAAAAAAAATATTTCTGTTAGGAGACTTCAATCTTCCAGGAGTTAATTGGGAGGATAATACTTCTTGCACTGAACTTACTCCCCATGTCAATTATATGCGTGATATAATTCTATGCCACAATTTACATCAAGTTGTAACTTTACCCACGCGAGTATACGGATCTTCGTCGTCAATACTTGACCTTGTGTTTGTGAATAGAAATGTCGAAAAGTTATCAGTGTCTGTTGAACGCGGCATATCTGATCATGAAATGGTATGTTTTTCATGCTGCTTGGAAAAATGCAATCGCAGTAATGCAAAAAGTGTTGTAGTGAAGGACTTTTCACGTGCCAGGGACGAAACTATTTTAGATTATCTAGATTTTCACCTCAGCAACTTCAAAGGAAACAATGTTATAGA
This sequence comes from Dermacentor andersoni, assembly GCF_023375885.2. Taxonomy (NCBI): domain Eukaryota; kingdom Metazoa; phylum Arthropoda; class Arachnida; order Ixodida; family Ixodidae; genus Dermacentor; species Dermacentor andersoni. The sequence continues at coordinate 54,280,411 of NC_092814.1, read as the reverse complement.
ACTTTGGGACAGGTTTAAAGAACTTTGCACATATTGTGTTCAAAATTTTGTACCAAACAAGACAAAGAAAACAGCGAAAGTTAACCCTTGGGTTACGCGGGAAGTCATTCACTTGAAAAGAAAGATTAAACGCTGGAGACGAAAGAACGCCCCTATAACGCAAATTCAAACCGCAAGAGCTAAATTAAGCTCGTCTATTGGGCATGCTAAACGGCGATATTTTAACCACACTCTGCCCAATTTTATTCGTACCGCGCCACAAAAATTTTGGACATATTTGAGTAAAAAAAACAAACCAATTGAACAAATAGTGGTTGGCGGCATTCTTATCGTCGAAAAGCAAAGTATTGCAGAGCATTTCAACACATACTTCCATAGTGTCTTTGCAAATACAAGTGATACATCGATTCCCATTTTTTCTTTGTCCGTTGCAAACTCGGACCTTGTATCTGTACCTGGCGTAGTTTCTATGCTTCTTAACTTAAAAACCAAATCAACCCCTGGTCCTGACAATATATCGAATGTTTTTCTGCGCCGATACGCAGAAATGGTGTCCAAGTTTCTTGTGATCATTTTTCGTGCTTCATTATCCACAGCAACTCTTCCTATTGACTGGCTAACTGCACGCGTAGTACCTGTACCGAAAAAAGGGGACCTAACGCTGATAAGTAACTATCGCCCAATATCGCTAACGTCATCATGCTGTAAGATGCTAGAACACATCATAGCTAACTACATTACTAAATTCTTAAGTGATAACAGTGTACTCTCACCTGAGCAACATGGTTTTCGAAAAGGTTTTTCTACTGTCACCCAATTAACATCGGTTATTCATTATTTTGCGAATATTCTAGACAAGTCCAGCCAGGTAGATGTAATATTTTTAGATTTCAGGAAAGCATTTGACCTTGTTTCACACTCCAAGTTAATTGAAAAACTTCGATTAATTAACATTCCTTGTTTCATTGTTAATTGGGTTTCAGCATACCTCACTAACCGAAAACAGTTTGTTAGTATCGATACTTACCATTCCCATGAACTTCCAGTTACCTCAGGCGTCCCTCAGGGTAGTGTTTTAGGGCCTTTATTATTCTTAATTTATATTAATGACATTGCCAGCGTTGTCACAGCACCAGTTCAAATAAAACTGTTCGCTGACGATTGTGTTCTGTTCAGTGAGGTAACCGGTTGCGATGATCAGATAACCCTGAACAATAATCTTCAAAACCTTCTTTCTTGGTGCAATCGTTGGAACATGGAGGTAAATGCTAACAAAACAGTTTACATGAAGATAACTAAAAAAATAAATAGCCTATCTTTTCCTTACGCTCTCGGATCTGAACCATTAACCGAGGTTAGGGAATACAAATATCTTGGCGTCACAATAACTCATAACCTGCACTAGAACATTCACATTTCTAACGTATGTAACTCAGCCTTTCGTAAACTCTGTCTTCTACGTCATAAACTAAAACAAGCTCCCGCTGAAACTAAACTTTTAGCCTACACATCAATAATAAGGCCAAAACTGGAGTATGCCTGCATAGTGTGGGACCCTTACACAAAAACGAACATTGGTGCACTAGAAAGAGTACAGCGTAAAGCAATCAGATTTATTTTTTCGAAATACCGTATGACTGATTCCCCGACAGCAATAATGAGACAACATGGCATTCAGACATTGGAAATACGAAGAAAAATACAACGGCTGAAATTTCTTTTTCTTCTTAAAAATAATCTCCTCGCCCTCACTCCTGAGCCTTATGTAACGCCAATGGCAGCACGCCGAACACGTCATCGTCATGCTGACTCTCTAACTCCCTATAATGCCAGAACTAACATTTTTAAATATTCTTTTTTCCCACGCACTATAACCGATTGGAATAATTTACCTCAGTCGCTACTAAACAGTACTGATTCCATTGACCGTTTGAACTACTGATTTCATAGTAATAACTGAAATTGATCTTTGTGTTACATTCCTTCGCATTGCTTAAAATTGTACTGACGGTTCATTTGTACATTTACTCTTCACTTTTGTTTTGGGAATTGTTTGGTTACAAGACCGAGTGTTCTTTTTACCCATTTGGTTCTCGCAGCTGGTGGACTCCATTGCTATTGTGCACACTAATTTGGTCCTTTTGTTCTTACGTCTGCAAATGTAATTATTCTGTATTTTGTATGCCCCTCCTGCCTGGGCCTCAATGAGGCCTGCAGTATTGTATAAATAAATAAATAAATAAATAAATAAATAAATAAATAACATAATGCTTGGAAAACTGACGGCTCATTATAGGAGGTGTCTATCGACTGCAAGGGTCCCAGAAAACTGGAAGAATGGAAGCATTATACTAATCCCCCAAAAAGGGAGACGTTAAATAATTGAAAAATTATAGGCCTACTAGCTAACTCCCAGTATTACATAAAATATTCACCGAGATAATCTCCAATAGAATAAGGGCGACACTGGACGTTAGTCAACCAAGGGAACAGGCTGACTTCAGGAAGGGATACTCTACAATGGATCACATTCATGTCATAAAACAGGTAATCAAGAAATCCATAGAGTACAATAAGCCTCTCTATTTGGCTTTCATAGATTACAAAAATGCATTTGATGCAGTAGAGATACCAGCTGTCATAGAGGCATTACGTAATCAAGGAGTACAGAACACTTATGTAAATACCTTGGAAAATATCTACAGAGGTTCTACAGCTACCTTACTTCTACACGAGGAAAGCAGGAAGATACCTATAAAGAAAGGGGTCAGACAGGGAGAGACAATCTCTCCAATGCTACTCACTGCGTGCATGGAAGAAGTATTCATTAAGCTATTAAACTGGAAAGGCTTAGGAGTAAAGATAAACGGCGAATATCTTGAGAACCTTCGGTTTGCCGATGATGAGTTTGCCGTTCTGTTCAGCAACAATGCAGATGAGTTACAACAAATGATTGAGGACCTTAACAGGGAGAGTGTAAGAGTGGGATTGGGGGGAAGATCAATATGCAGAAGACAAAGATAATGATAAATAGCCGAGAAAAGGAACAAGAGTTCAGGATCGCCAGTCGGCCTCAGAGTCTGTGAAGGAGTACGTTTACCTAGGTCAATTAATCACAGGGAACCCTGATCATGAGAAGGAAATTCACAGAAGAATAAGAATGGGATGGATCGCATACGGCAGACATTGCCAGCTCCTGACTGGAAGCTTACCATTATCATTGAAAAGGAAGGTGTAAAATCACTGCATTTTTACCAGTGCTGAAATATGGGGCAGAGATTTGGAGACTGACAAAGAAGCTTGAGAACAAGTTAAGGACTGCACAAAGAGCGATGGAACAAAGATTGCTAAGCATAACGTTAAGAGACAGAAAGAGAGCTGTTCGGATCAGAAAGCAAACGGGTATAGACGATATTCTAATTGACATCAAGAGAAACAAATGGAGCTGGGCAGGTCATGTAGTGCGCAGGTTAGATAACCGTTGGACCATTAGGGTTACAGAATGGGTACCAAGAGAAGGGAAATGCAATCGAAGATGACAGAAGGCTAAGTGGAGCGATGAAATTACGAAATTCGCGGGCGCTAGTTGGAATCGGTTGGCGCAGGACAGGGGTAATTGGAGATCGCAGGTAGAGGCCTTCGTCCTGCAGTGGACATAAAACAGGCTGATGATGATGATGATGATGTCTTCATGCATCCTGCATAATGTCTTTACTGTTGTAATCTGGTCACATTTCTTTTTAAAAAAAACTTGTTGCTGTCGTTTGATCATTGCTCATGGTACACCGAACGGTATGGTGGCAATCTCGTTTTTATCCTACATTGCCACAGATCACGGGGCGCAAGCAGTGGAAGCAAGTCTATGACCAACTGGGAGGTGACCCAAGCAGCACAAGTGCAGCGACCTGTACCCGTCGTCATTATGAAAGGTAAATTGAGTCATTGTTTACTTAAAATAAAATGCCTTCATCTATGTACAATTGAACCTTGATGCAATGAACATGTTTAAAACATATTATCTGGTATAACAAAGCAAATATAACATTTGGTTGGCCATGCTTTATTTCAATGTAGTATTTTCCAGCTATAATGAAGTTGAAATTGGCAGATTCGACGCAATATCAGTTATAGTGAAGCAAAGTTTTGTGTGCGCATGCCTCAAAATATATATTCTGGTAGCAAAATGACAGTTGCTGATTGATTTTTCGGACTTACGCGATTATTAGAGCTTCCCTGTGGCACTCTCACCTACCCCAAGCACCAATGTATAACGGCAATAACTGGAATTTCAGATGCTGCATAATGTCTTGGGCATGAAGCAAGTGCAAAATGCTACAAGTTTGTTGGTGGCGAGGAACAATGTTGTTGCCATGTTGACTGGCACAAAACCACAGCCTTGGTTGCCGATTCTCTACGAAGCGGCACTGGTTAGGCATAACAGCCTAAGCAGTGCGGCCGGAGGAGTAGATAAAGACCAGTAGTCGCGGGAATCCCGGCGTGAATATACTCGCACTCGTAGACCTTACCGGTGATTGAGCATGAAATCAGATGCACAGGATAGACTGACAGCTGTATAACCATATTTGCACGATACTAACGCACACCTTTTTCGAATACAATGTGCTTTAAAATTTGCATGTGCGTTACATTGGTAACTAATTCTACTCAAAATCAAAAACGACACCGTTTCTTACTTAAAAAAAAAAAAAAAAAGCTCAATAGTACACTGTAGCTAGCACACTGCCATCGATTAGGTCGTCTGAAGGGAATGATGCTCGGAGACTTTGCAAAGCGTGTCCACGGTGCGTGGAATGTCCTCCTGCAGACGGTAGTTGAACGAACCGTCAAGAAGTGTGGCATTTCTAAAGCAATAAATGGAACTGAAGGTGACTTTGCATCTTCGGTGAACAGCGAAAAAGAGGTGTCGTCGGACTATCACAGCGACTAGCCGATAAGATTTAGCTGTGTGGGTGTCCGTGTGGCTTAGTATGTTCCATAAAATTGTTTCTACACCGTACACGTCAGCTCAAGTTTTGTTACTTGATGTGTGCGGTAGAATTGGCACCAAGTTAATTTCTTGGATATTTGGGTGGTTATATAACTGTGCATTACAATCGGTGGCGCGGTAAAATCGTGCAAATACAGTAATAGTAGAGTACAGATCAATGTGCACTCCCCTTCGTGTCCTAAAAGTCTGCCCACAGTGTGCGCATTTTTATGTTTGCATTTGTAGGCTTTATCAGCGATCGAGCGTGAGGTCAGACGCGTGGACTAGACTCATGACTGTATGAGTGGAGTACGAATCCACATGTGGTCCTCTCCATCTCCAAAAAGACTATCAACGGTGTGTGTGTTTTGGCCAGCGACTTGATTCGGTTGGACCACAGTCAGCAAGCCAACGTGCTGTTGGCTTGCTAACAGGTTGACTTTTTCAGTGCTTTTTCAGTGCTGGGAGCTGCCAGTCTGTACATGCAAGAAATACAAAATTTTTTATTCTTACCATGTCACGATTTACAACAAGAAAGGCGCAGTTGTGCCACAGCAGTTGTGCAAATTACGCAACTACCAATACAGATAAAGGTACTGTGAACGGTTGGGGCCTATACAACAGAACTAGAACCACAACAAAAACGAAACCGCTGTTATGTTGATGACAGTGCAACAGAAGACAAAAAGAGAAGAATGTGCAACTGAGCTGTCAGGCTTTATAACAAGGAAATCTGGTTAATTGACATTATTCAGTAAGGAAAAAAAAAAAGCAGAAGTCGAGACATTTTGCTGTCCTGATTGGATCAAGTTAGGACTTAAGATTATATATGGTGAACAGCAAGCAAAAGCAGATGAAATATAAATTGTTCATATTTGAACTTTGACATGAAAGTGTAATTGCTACGTACAATTTAAATTATATAATCAAGCTGTCACTCCGACTTTGACGCGAAAACGTAATCGCCACGTGCACTATAAATTATATAATCAAGCTGTCACACACCATGCTTCAGGGTATCCCAGATGAAAGGTTCCTCCCTTTTGTATAAAATAACGATAGAAAATACGCTTAAAATAACATACAGTGACACAAAAAGACTGCACCCGAAAACGATGCCACAAGAATAGGACTGTGCAAAGGCCAGCAAAAGGTATAAATCTACTTGTTCTTGGGCAAAAACAGCAGGTTGTCCAAGCTCTCTGGCTTGAAGCAAGTCCTCCTCTCTTGTAGCACGTACGCAGCTGCACTAAAATTGCATTCGCTACTGGCGCACGTGGATGAGATCCAAAGAACCTTTTTTTGCAAGAAATGAAAGGCCACGGTGTTTCCTAGTCTGGGTTTCTCCCCATTCAAGCAGTTTCTCAATTTCCTCACACCAGTCGCTGTTCTGAAGGTACGGTAACTGTCAAGCTCACTGTTGGCTGGCTGAATTTCTGCAGCATCGTGCCACCCCTTAAATTTTTCAAGGAGTGTACGCTTCTCTGGGGCTCCATTATCCGGCTAGTCTGTGCTTGTTTCTCCTTGTGGCAAACAGATGTACATCAATCAATAATTCGCATAACCTGTCCTGAACAGTTTTCCTCTCCTGCTCATCAAACATGCGGAGATGGCACAAAGGCGGCCACGAGAATGTTGCAATTATGTGAAGCTCTCCTATGGGCAGCTTTATTTAAAGAAACCCTAGCATCCTCGACTTGAACTTGCCCGGCAGGGGCGTCTGCGTCAACAGGCGTTTGGTGTGTTGTGACACCGCGTACCCGAGCACACGAAGGTTGAACCCTCCCGTGTCTAACTGTGCGCCTCTTAGCCATGTCCGGGGAAAAGGGAATCCTGGAGGTTGAGCTAATGCCGCGTGTTTGGACCTTTTCAACCCCCTCGGCGGTGGCAACACACCTCTTTGGCCTCGGCTTCACGTAGACGGCACCCTCGGACTGACTCACCCGGTGGAAATCGGTAGTTGCCTTTTCCTATCCTCCGCTCCAATCTTCGTCTTTTTCACTAGCCTTTTCATCTTTCCTGTCTTCTTTTCACTTCTTACTTCCAAATTTCCTGGTAGCAAGTGTTAACTGTGTGTAATGTATCCAATCTTAGGTATATACATTAGGTTACAGTGGCTGTGTACTGCAGCACTGGCCGGCTGTATTTATACAGAATCTTGTCATGTCCCCCAGTTGGGCTCCATGGTGGGCGGCTGGCACAGCTGCCAAAAATTGAATATTTTTATGGCTTTGAGCTCATTCTCAAAGCTACCTGATTGCCTCTTTTGTAGAGAGGGCACACCGATGAATCCTTAAACTTTTTCGCCAAGAGCAAAGACATCTTCCCACATTTCCACGTCATCCATGCTGAAACGCACGAAAGGACTGTAAGAACGCATTCTCCTTTTGTTGTTGCAAAGTGCCTCACTGGCACTCTGCGCTCTGGATACAAAATTACGAAAATGGCCAGTGGTGACTTTCTCCTTGAAGTTCGTGACAAAACCCATCGTGATAAATTGACAAATCTCATTTTATTTAATGACACCCCGATTGCAATAACCCCTCACCATTCCCTCAACAGCACAAGAGGTGTAGTTTCAGAACAGGACCGGCTGGAAGCAGGGTGTCTACCAACCGGGAAAACCGGGGAAGCCGGGAATTCTCAGGGATTTTGAATAGTCTGGAAATACTCAGGGAAAACTCATTGAATTAGTGCTTCTAACAGGGAAAATTAGCTGTAATTTTATTGAAAGGGAACGAAAGTCGCGGTAATGCTGGCTCGCGTAATAGAGAGGGATCATAATGAATAGGTCTTTTGATACCGTGTCATTGGCTGGAGGAGTTGGCAGTGTACAGGCAACGACCGACTTTCCGGACACCCGATAATTCGGACGGCTTCGCACCACGTACCCCATAGAGTCAATGTATAAGATTGTCTGAAATTTCGGACCCGAGAACCCTTCGCCGTCCAATTTTCGGGACTTTTTGCTGTGAAGCTACCACTGCCGCCGTTTTGGATTGAAACATTGAAATTGAAAGAATTTCCCACTGTAAGCAATGGCTATTCCTCTTTGTGGTCCTCGCAATTGGCTGCGAAGCTCAGAAAGCACGGCGCATTGCATAATGCTGGTTCCCGAAAGTCAGCTTAGCCTCAATACAAAAATGTTACGCGGTGAAGCATACACAAAAGTATTGCGGCGAAGCATAACACGTGTAGGAAAGGGCAATTGTCACGGGACATCATCACCAACCTATTTTAAGAGTCCACTGCAGGACGAATACCTCTCCCGTGGATCTCCAATTACCCCTGTGCTGCGCCAACCGATTCCAACTTGCGCCTGCGAATTTCTTAATTTCATCACCCCACCTAGTGTTTTGCCGTCCTCGACTGCATTTCCCTTCTCTTGGCACCCATTCTGTAACCCGAATGGTACACCGCTTATCTAACCTATGCATACATTACCTGCCCAGCTCCATTTCTTTCTCTTAATGTCAATTATAATATCGGCTATGCCCGTTTGCTCTCTGAACCACACCGCTCTCTTCCGTTACGCCTATCATTCTTCGTTCCATCGCTCTTTGTGTGGTCCTTAATTTGTTTTCGAGCTTCTTTGTCAGTCTCCAAGTTTCTGCCCCATATGTTAGCACTGGTAGAATGCACTGATTGTACACCTTTCTTTTTAGTGATAATGGTAAGTTTCCAGTTAGGATCTGAGTATGTCTGCCCAGTTTTAACCCAGTTTTATTCTTCTGTGAATTTTCTACTCATGATCAGGGTCACCTGTGAGTAATTGTATCTATTCCTTAATTATGCACATGTCCACCCGCCATCTCCTTTCACAGTACGAGCACCGATATGCCTAATAAATGAACTGGTAGGCCTTTTCGGATGTGCCTAGGGCGATTTGAGCCCTTAACGGCAGTAAAAAACATGCATCCATTTTTTTTTACTGCCTGATTTTACGGACGTTTTCCCGGTCCCTAGGGAGTCCAAAAAATCGGATGTTGACTGTACAACTGATGAAGAGGATCCTTCAAAGGGTCCGTGGGGCGAATGCGCAGTAGAAGGAGTACGAGAACAGAAAGGACCTACGCACTGAGGAATGAACAGGAAAGGAAGCACACCGCCGCTTCTTTGAAGGAGCTTGAGATCAAAAAGGAAAGCATTGGCTGACGCCGACATGCAGGTGTCCCTCATCCAAACCAAAATAAACTCTTTAAAGAAGTGAAACACAACACTGAGGCGTTGTGCGTGGGCTGAGAGTATGTCAGGACAGTTGAGATTGACACACCAGCCGTTGAGAAAGAATGTCACCTGTGACAAAGTTCGGGCCTCATACCAATGAGCTTGCTATCAATTGATAAAAGTAGCTCATATCTCCTTCGGTCACGGCATCCACATTTGTGGACGTGTACTACTTTTGCCATTTCTTTGCAATGGTAGCAAGGAATAGATCATAAACATTAAGCTTAGGGCAAATTGAACATACAATAACCTTAATTACAGTGAAACCTCGTTAATTTGTAGTTGGCTGGAGCTTGGAAAAAGTATGTGCTAAATGGTAGTACTGTTTAACTGAAATAGCATGAGATCGACCCCTTACCTGTCAAAAACGGAACTCAGAGAGGGTGCGATGAAAGGGGATAAAAACATGCAGTATTTATTCACTTCGCCCGACAAGTGTTATTTTCATTTGATGCCGCGGCGGCCTAGCAGTGACAGCGGCCTCAAACTTACTAAAGCTGCGAGTCAGCTTTTCAGCCAGTCCCCTCTTCTCGGCAAACACTCGCATGGCAGATTCCTCGTTGGCGTTATGTATTCTCCGTGCATGCCCGCGGTAGCGCTGCAGAAGTCGCGGGGTGCCTTTTCCATTGCGGGGTGCTGTTCTCGTCGCGACGATTGCATTCATGAGTCTGACGTAATGCGCAGCTTCTGCCACTGTCGGGCCTGAATGGCCCATGCTGTCGCTTTCCATGTCGTCATCATCACTGTTGCTAGCCGACACTTCGGCAACAACAGAGGCAACGATGGCGAAACGTCGAACCTCGCAGCCGACATCTCTTCGCGGTGGCAGCACCGCTGCCAACCAACTTCTTCGCATTCCAAATGCCACATGCCGTAGTCAACAGCAGACCCCTGTCGCGTGCCAGCGCCGACCTCTTCGTGTCACGTTCGATAGCACAAATGATGTCTAATTTTTCTTCTATGCTGAGCATCCGGTGTCTTTTTCATCCGAGCTTCGGTATGACGCGAGTCCTCGCTTGCGCGACGCCACAACTCTGGCACGCTGCCGAAATGATGTTGATGTTGATGTGGCTTCACGCACAAATGCACAGTGTGCTTGGATGCCATTGTTCCGATCTCTGAGGCTAGTTGTTCTGCCGAGCTGCCCGATGGAGACGACTCATCGCCATGTTTGCGCGACGAAAAGTGGAAACACTACGTGCTAACCGATACGTACGCAATAAGCTGGTACGGTTTATTTGGATATAAAGCACATTATGTTCAATGGCCGCTGATTTGGGGATTTGACTTTACTACTTTTAAAGCTAAACTACTGTTTAAGCGGGTACAGTTTAACGAGGTTTTACTGTACTTCCATTTTGCTTCTGAGTGATATGTATCGTTACAGGGTACCACTTTGGTGGAGGCACTATACCATGTTTTACGTGATGCTTGATGTGGGGCATGTTGTTGGCAACCTTGAAATATATATATATATTTTCCTTCTTGAAATGCTTGCGGCCAATGAATAACTTGTGCATGTAATTCAAGCGGGGATTTAATCGTTCTTTATGGAGAAATGCAGCATGACTGACTTTACAATATTCAAATATTTAGTTACTCTAACTATAGTAACTCATCATAAAATTCTCAAAAAGTCATTCTACCACCTTGATTTGCTTTCAATGGGGTCTCATGCACCACCTATGTTTCATACATGTATCGACACACTCGACAGTTGGTCATAATTTCTGACTGAAGGGGATATTTGAAAACATTTGTTTCTGCATGCATCTCCTTTTTATTCATATTTTAAAATGTTCGACTCAATTTGCAACGAGTTTACCATTTTTTCATAGATATTTGATTCGCTGTGCATTTTGCTAGCACCTCCCTTCTGATATCTTTTTGAATAAAAGAAATGCTACTCCTTACTATTCAAACTGAATTAAGTCGTTTTTTTATTTTTTAGCATGCCTACTAGAGAGTGACAGCATCGGGCGACATGGTGTCAGCCTGTCTTGACGCAAAACAAAATTCTGTATCACTCATGGAATTTTGCAAAGGCACTCAGGCAAAACCTGGAAAACTCAGGGAATGTCAACTTGGTAGAAACCCTGTGGAAGGAACAACATGTCACGAATGTGCACCGAATCAAGATCCGCCAAGATGATAAGGAAATACCCACAAAACACCTGATCCTTACCTTTTGTACCAGCACACTCTCCGAAAACATCGAAATAGGCTACATGAAAATTAATGTCAGACCATACATACCAAATCCACAACATTGTTTTAAGTGCCAAAGATTCGGTGACGGCTCTCAGAGCTGCCGAGGCCGTACCACCTGTGTAAAGTGCGCGTCCCATGACCACCCTGCGAACAACTGCAACGACCCACTCCACTGTGCAAACTGTGACGGTGGACACCCTGCTCATTCTCGCTGCTGTTCTTCATGGAAGAAGGAAAAAGAAATCTTATCCCTTAAAGTCAAAGAAAACATTTCATTCAAAGAAGCGCGCAAGCATCTCTCTATTTCACAGGGACCTACATTTTCCGAAGTGGCATGGCAGGGGGCACGGCCACAACGGTTCTCGGCGGCCGTTAGGACCACCCAGAGTAGACCGGCAGCATCGCCACTCGCCGCCACTGCGGGACCAGCTAGTGCTCTTCCGCCACCCAGCAAGAGCCAGCAGCCCTCTGGGTCTGCGGTCTCTGGTGCTTCAAGGGCCTCTGCTCGCGCAGAGAAGCCTGAAACACCTGCAAGTGGACACTGTGAGCGGGCATCTAGCGCCTCGACCGATGCGATGGATACATCGCAAAGTGCGTCAGCGTCCCAGACGCCGAAGGATCGGCGCAGCTATCAGGAGCGCGCCAAAAAGGGCAAAGCCGCCATCACAGGGCCTGGAAAGGGCCCGGTGGGCTGACATAGTTTTCCGCTCTTAACTCTTTCGTTACCACAAGAAAATGGCCGTTTTTCATAGCTTCGGAAGAAATTTTTTTGCCAGTACATATAATACTCCAGCACACGTTGCAGCATGCCAATTTGCACATAATGGAATGCTGTTTTCAAAAACATAAGTTACAAAGCAAACAATTTATTAGGGAACACACAATTAGGAAAAGTGCCATTTTTGTGGCAAGTTGATAAAAACAAGAAAGAAAAGGCACAATATCTACATACACATTATTAACAAAGAAAATTTAGAATATACATGTTGAAGATAATAGATTCAGGAACACTGCCTAAAAAAATTAATTCTCTGTACCACGCCGTTCTTCACTTACATAAAAAAAACTAGAGACCGGGAACAGCTTCATCGCTCATGCAATGCGGTGAAGCAGTTCCTCGTTTTCGTGAGGCACAGGTGCACTCCGCAGTTTTTGCAGTAAACGTTCGTCTTTTGTTCGATTTTTCGTTCCTGGTAGCACATCCTGCAGTTACGCCTTTTTGGCATCTTTTGCGGATGGGCGGCACTTCTTTTGGGACAGGATCTACTTGGGCAACCTCTTCATCGCCAAGATCGAGCAGCTGTTGGTTGAGCTCCATCAGAGAAGAAAGTTGGTCGAAGTGGGCGCTCCTTTGAAATTCCGGTGTCGAGAGGTGTTGCTGGCGGTGCCTTGAAAAATAATGAAGCTATTCACAACAGCAATGTCAATACAATGAAAGAAGAGTGGTTTCCACCACCTCACGCACTTTATCAAAAGTTTATAAGATGCAATCAGCTGATCCGACTTATCAACACCAAGCATCCCAGAATTATAGTCGTCAATCAGTAGCGGCTTCTCGATTTGGATGATAGTCCACACGCCCCCTCTTCTCTTTTCTTGTGGCTGTAACATGCCTGTTGGCAGTGTGCGCTGTAGACATCATGTGGACAACCTTCCTGTCCTTCCATTGCAAATAGAGGATGTTGTTCCGTTGGAGCCACCGAACATCACCTCTTTTTGCCTTCTTCTCCCACAACACGTCCTTCAGTTCAGATGGGAAGCATCGACGATCTTGACGTGTCGTGCCACAAGCGAGGGTTTCGTTATTTAGCAAGTGAGCAAAGAAAAATGCAGATGTGTAAAAGTTATCCATGTAGATAACGTATCCTTGATTGAGGTAGTTATTGCACAGTTGCGTCACCACATCAAATGCTAGTCCACTTGCACTAGCAGTTTCCCGTTTGCCTGCGTACACATAAAATTGAACGGAATAGCCAGTCTGCCAATCGGCAAGCACCCACAATTTGTATCCCCACTTTATAATTTTGTCCCGCATGTATTGCCGAATACCCGATCTTCCTTTCGATTTCACCATTCTTTCATCCACAGAGAGGTTCTGCGCAGGTTGAAAAAGTTCTCCTGAAGTAGTATTCACGTGTTGCAGAAGCCACAATATGCGGTGCAGCTTGCCGTGCGAAGCTACAGTCGTCGCCTCCGGATCAGTGGCACTTAGGAAGTGCAGAAGTGCAGAAAACTGTCTCCTTGGCATAACGTCCCGCAGAAGAAGCCCTGAAAAAAGCCTACTGGTATTCCAGTAAAGGTGGATGCGTGGCACGTTCACAATGTCCATATAAATGAGCAGTCAAATGAACTTCACTAGTTCGTCGGGAGTCATTTCTTTCCATGACCAATCTCTTTCAGCATAGCTCGGAAGCTCCAAAAAAGCTGAGATGTGCTCCGGGCGGCCTTGTTGGTGTGAACTGAAGTTTCTTCATCTTAAAACTTTTTGTGCGCAAAGAAACAGGGACAAAGAATAGAAGAAACACAAGGACAAGCGAAGAAACACAAGGATGAGAAGTGTCTTCACAGCCGGTGGCAGCACATCCTGGCCTAGTGATGTACGGACCCTGCAGATAACAAGAATAGCTCTAAGCTTGTGCACAAAGGTTGGCAGATAAGCACGCACGACACTGGTGACTGCTCAAGGCCGTAAAGGTAACTCACCGGTGAGCAGCTGCGGATGTCCCGGGCTGACTTGAAACATCGTCGCCGTCAGAGCTTGATGCAGAGGTGCTGTCATCTTCGAACTCGAAGCTCAAATCCTCATCACTAAAATCAGGTGCGGGTGTAGAATACTTTCGAGCAGAACGCTTTCCGTGCTGCGCAGTCGCGTGGGACGTCGCCGCCATGGCAGCGACCGGAGCGACTGGCATTGTAGCGATATAGTAACACCAGATGCGGCCCTCTGGCGGATTTAACAAGAGAAGCGAAACCGAAACTGCTGCAAACTGGCTGTAAAGGCCAGGTATACATGTTGGACATGCGGCGGACCTTCAGGAGTGTGTTTTCGTGGAATAAAACCACCCGGACTCCAAACCCTGCCACCTCCCATATCATCTACCCGGACGTCTACCCCGACGATGCATGCCCCTCGTGCGGGGTCACGGCGACACTCGCACACGTGCTCTGGGAGTGCAGAAACGCTCCGCCCGACTCTACCTCCGACAAGTGGGAGAAGACCATACGAAGCCCGCTCCTACAAGACCAACAATGGGCCGTCCAGCAGGCTCGCGCAGCTGCCGCCATGTACTCCCTGTGGGTCCCTGTGTGGGGGACGCCCACTGCGCACTGACGTGCGTCCTGCAGGACTTTTAGTAAAGTTTTTTCATATCCAATCCAAGTCAAAGCTCATTAGTGAATAGCTGGCATCATTTTCGGGTAATTATCACCACTCAACACCGTCAGATAACCAAGCCAACTATATGATTCAATATTTGACTTGCTGGGAGTCTTTTGATCACAAAAATTTGATGTTAATAGACAGTTTTAGTTTAGCGTAGGCAACTTATAGCGTACGCTAAGCAGCGCACGTTTTCTACAACTTTAGTTGGCCGGCGATATCTTCGGATCTCAGAGGCCATATGCCGTCGTTGCGGCTATTTCCAGACTGTAGTGATAGGTGGCGCTGACATCTCGAATGTTTCTTTCGTTAGGCTTTGACTCGTTCGAAACGAGAAGCGATCTCGAAAACACCCCGAGGTTATCCATAATACTCTGTCGTCGAAGCGGCCTGAGACTAAGCGAAAGCCTTTTACACAATCATTTGCTACAAATGAAGTGCATTTTATAAAAGCAACGCCAAATTGATTTGAAGCGGGCAGCCGGGACCGCCGCCATGTTTCACGCGAACTTCGCAAGCCACGCAAAAACGCTAACGCTAACTCGTTTGCGTTGTGTACGCTCGCTATACCCGCTATTTTGTTTAGCATTCAGCGCATGCACAGTGACGACCTGCTATATTTTAGCGTACGCAATGGTATAGCGTACGCTTTACTAAAACTGTCTAATGCTGCATTACCACGAGTGACAGGTTTTTTTCTCAAGCGCGGGCGCCATGCCCCCTTTCGCAACAACACATGCACCTTGATTCTCAAAAAGGTGCATCAAAAATCAGAACGTCGCCAGAGCGGAAAAATTTAAACTGGTTCTACAAGTGCACTGCCTAGACTAACCACTGGATGGTGCTAGGCGCACGAGAAACGATTCCAGCATGTCAAAATCGGCGATTTAAAGCATTGACCACCGATTGAATAGTGATCAATTTGAATAGGTGTGGTAACGAAAGAGTTAAACACACCGCAATAAGCACCATCACCATGGCTACACAAATATTATACTGCATTTGAGAGGTCTGCTCCGCAGTGTCAATGATGTTAAAGAACTGCTGTACAAACATAATCCAAAGTTGCTGTGTGTTCAAGACACACCTCTAAACTCTACTCACAAAAGCTTTCTTTGGCAATACGCCAGCTTCCGAAAGGACCGTGCCGAGGCTCAAGCCTCATGGCAGTGTAGCGATTGTCGCAGACAAGTCTGTTGCCTGTCATCATGTAGCCCTTCGGACACCCCTTGAAGTAGTGTCAGTGCGTGCAGTTCTTTTTAATCATTTGATTACTGTCTGTTCCATATACATGCCATAAAAGCCTGTGTATAGTACGAGGTTCTTTTCCTATTATTAGCGTCCCAAATTTTCGCCTCATACTATATGCGGATCCGAACAAAATATTCAGTCAGAAATTTGGGCTAGAAGTTTTGGTTTCGTTATTGCTGCTTGGCTATGGCTTGACTTAGTTTTTGCTGCGTGGCTACGGCTTGGCTTCCTTATTACTGCGTGGCTACGGCTTGCTTTCGTTATTGCTGCGTGACTACAGCATCGTTTCTTTATTGTTGAGTGCACACCTAGGCAACACACATGCAAACCATGCTTCGCGAAGTGCATCTTTTTTATTCCGCATTGAAGGACCAAGATGTCCAGACCACGAAAACAGCACTCTGCTGCTTTTAAGAGAAAGGTTATTTTAGCCGCACAGGACATCGGCAACAGTGTGGCCGGGAGGCAATTTGGCATCAATGAAGGAAGCATTCGCGGGTGGCGTCGACAGAAGGAAGGCCTTTTCGCGTGCAGTGGAACGCGAAGAAGCTTCTGCGGCCCGAAGAGTGGGACATTCCCGGAAATCGAACTCGCCCTGACGGAGTTTGTATGCCAACTGCGAGCCGCGCATCTAGCCATGAGCGTGGAGCTTATGCAGGTTAAAGCTAAGGAACTTGCAAGAAAAAAAGGGCTACCGAGCTCCACCTTCAAAGCGAGCAAGCACTGGATTTATCGCTACATGTGCCGTGCTGGATTTTCCTTACCCTGCACAACTTCGATTTCGCAAAAGCTTCCTGAGTCGTTCGAAGGGCTGCTTGTGGCCTTCCAGTGCCACGTTATTTTGCTGCGCAATTCCAAGAACTTCCAGCTAGGGCAAATCTGCAATACTGACCGAACGGTGGTTTATGTGGACGTGCCATCGCCCTTCATTGTGCACGAAAAGGGCTCTAAACAAGTTTATGTCAGGTCTACTGGCAACGAGAAAACACGAGTTACCGTCATGTTGTCGTGCACGGCAGACGGATGCAAGCTCCCACCCTATGTCGTGTTCAAGCTCAAGACCTAAAGGTGAGGAGCCTAAAGCTAAAGCCTAAAGCCCAAAGGTGAGGAGCTGCCAAAAAATGTGGTCATGAGATGCCATCAGAAAGGCTGAATGTAAGAGAATCTTGTGCTCGACTGGATAAAGTCTGTGTAGGCGGTGGTGTAGGCGGCCCGGTGCACTGTTGTCGTTCCCGTGCATCCTTGTCCTGGACGCATTTCGTTGCCATTTGGCCGACTCAGTGAAGAGGCTGTTGCGCAGATCCGGCACTGAACTCGTCGTTATCCCAGGTGGGATGACGTTTCAGCTGCAGCCTTTAGATGTTTGTGTGAACAAGCCGTTCAAGGACGTGGTCAAGCGGTGTTATGCAGATTGGATGCGCTCAGGTGAGCCTGCAGTGACGCCGACCGGGCGGCTGAAGCAGGCTTCGCCAGCCACGCTATGCAAGTGGATTGTGGACGCATGCACCAGCATACCAGAGGACCTTGTGCATCGCGCATTCAAGAAGTGCGGCATCTCGAACGCGCTCGATGGCACAGAGGATGAGTACATCTGGGAAGGTATGTCCAACAAGGAACTATCCGAAGAGAGTGCAGCTGAGGAAGACGGCAATGGAAGTGCAGAGTGCAATTTAAATAAATGTTTTCCTCGAGTTTTCCTAACTCGTATTATACGCGGATAAAACTTTTTTTTTTTTTTCCATTTTGTGTCCCAATAATTTTACCTCGCACTATATGCGGGTTCGTATTATTCGCGGGTTTTTAAGGTACCACCTAACTATCAACTTTGAAAAACATATCTGTATGACCTCATAGACCAACTGCCAGAACCCTACATACTCGTCGGTGATTTTGACGCCCTCAACACCCTGTGGGAAGACTCCCGTTGCAACACGAGAGGCCGACTAGTAGAAAACTTCCTTTTATCTTCTGGTACGTGCCTCTTTAGTAAAAAGGAACCCACCTATACAACGTACAGTACGATTCATATTCATTGATAGATCTAGCAATTGGATCTGCTTCTCTTCTGCCTGACCTGGAATGGAATGTCGTCAACAATCCTTTTGGAAGTGACCACTTCCCTGTAATTTAAACTTAATAATAATGCGGCATGACAACCCACCCAATATTCCTCAATGGAAAGTAGTATCAGCTGACTGGGAGCATTTAAAAGATCAACTCATTTATCACCCAATTTTACAAACAATTTTAGTATAGTTGATCCTGTCGCATATTTTACCGCTTTTATTATTGATGCTGCTGAAAAGTTTATCCCGCAAACGAATGGTGGTTCACTTAAAGGACATGTTCCCTGGTGGAATGAAGACTGTAGAGATGCATGAAAGTGGCAGAATAGAGCATGGGGCGTAATGCGCAGATCGCCAAATACAGAAAATCTGATTGAGTTTAAACACATAAAATCGCAGGGAATGTGGATGCGACGTCAGGCAAAGAGAGAAAGCTGGGTGAGGTTCCTTTCAGGTATAAGTTCATACACACTGGAGTCAAAAGTTTAAAATGGCCTAAGAAGGCTAAAAGGGCAGCAAATAAATCCCCTGCCTCTGGTAAACGACCAAGGGAATACCTCAGAAGAGCAGGCAGGCTCCCTAGGGAAGCACTTTGAGCATGTGTCAAGCTCAATCCACTACTCACAATCTTTCATGAAGTACAGACAAATAGAAGAATGTAAGGCATTTGAGCGTAAATCCCCACAAAACACACCATATAACTGTCCTTTCAGTATTGCCAAGCTGAGAGCTGCCTTGATCACATGCAAAAGCTCTGCACCGGGACCTGATAGAATAATGTACGGCATGATTAAGAAAGTACACACTGATACACAACTGACGCTACTTGCACTTTTCAACACTATTTAGGCTGCTTGATATCTTCTACCCGCATGGAAAGAAGTGATTGTGGTTCCCATTTTGAAGCAAGGTAAAGATCCTTCGGCGGCGGTAAGCTACCGCCTGATAGCTTTCACGAGTTGCCTTTGTAAGCTGTTTGAGAAAATGATTAACCACCAACTAATGAATTTCCTTGAAATGAGCAAAATACTTGATCCCTATCATTGTGGCTTCAGAGAGGAGCGGTCCACAAGTGATCAGCTCGTATTCATTCAGGAAAATACCTGGGATGCATTTTTTCATAAACAGTGTTTCTTATTGGTATTCCTTGATATGGTGAAGGCGTATGATACAACATGGCGTTATGGGATCTTGAAAGACTTGTCGGGAATGGGCATCCGTGGAAATATGCTAAACATTATAGAAATCTATTTGTCCAATTGTACCTTCCGCGTGAAAATCAGCAATGTATTGGTGCGTCAATATTGACACGTGTACTTATCTTTATCGGGCAACCACGTTTCGCCGCTTAACAACTGTAATCGCACAGCGAGGGACGCGCCTCCATGTATCCGACGTTTCTGGAAAGTTATCGACGCTTCTATCTGCGTGTCTGTTGTCGCCGAACCTTGTGTTATCAGATTTCGTCGCGTGACACGAATGGTGTAGAACTTTGTGGAAGACACGCGGGTCCCATCAGTTAATCTGGAACATTCGACGACTGATCTATAAAAGCCGACGCGCTTGACCCGCTAATCAGATTTTCGACGATCGCCGACTGTGTTCGCCGCTTTCGTTGTGCTATAAGTGTAGCCTGTTTTGTGGGCACAGGTTCGCCCAATAAAAATCTAGTTTTGCCTTTCACAGTATTGTTACTGTGTTCTTAACGTCACCACCACGTGACATCTGGTGGAGGTGCTTTTCGTTCATGTACCGGACGCCCCCGACAAGCCGTGATCCAAGCCCGGACCGCAAAGAGAACACCAGCGTAGTCCCGGAGCATCGAGCAAGCCGCCGTCTTCAACAGCTGCCCCCGGAGCACGGACTTCTACCTGAGAAGACCAAGAAGATTGTGAACAAGGCAACCCCAATGGCAGCCCCACCGTCCCCCATCGTGCTGCAGCAGCCCAGGGAACCACCGACGTTCCGCGGTTCCACATTTGAGGACCCGGAAAGCTGGCTGGAAACGTATGAGAGGGTCGCTACGTTTAACAGCTGGACGAGCGACGACAAGCTGCGACATGTCTATTTCGC
Source organism: Dermacentor andersoni (assembly GCF_023375885.2). NCBI lineage: Eukaryota > Metazoa > Arthropoda > Arachnida > Ixodida > Ixodidae > Dermacentor > Dermacentor andersoni. The sequence continues at coordinate 54,260,217 of NC_092814.1, read as the reverse complement.
TTTGGAGGACGCCGCCAGAACGTGGTTCGAGAATCGAGAAGCCACCTTGACGACGTGGGACCTGTTCCGAAGCGGCTTCCTGCAAACATTTACAAGCGTCGTGCGAAAAGAGCGAGCCCAAGCTCTACTGGAGACCAGAACGCAGCTGCCGAATGAGACGATCGCGATCTTCACTGAGGAAATGAGCCGTCTGTTCCGCCACGCCGACCCAGAAATGTCCGAGGAGAAGAAAGTACGCCTACTGATGCGTGGTGTAAAGGAGGAACTTTTCGCCGGAATGGTAAGAAGCCCACCGAAGACCGTCGACGAGTTTCTTCGTGAGGCGACGAGCATCGAAAAGACACTCGAGATGCGAAACCGGCAATTCGACCGCCGCACGAACGCGACAAACTACGCCGGAGTTCAGTCACTGGCCACCGACGACCTACGCGAGACTATCCGAGCTGTCGTGCGGGAGGAGCTACAAAAGCTGTTCCCGTCATCACAGCCTCAAGTGGCTTCGATTGCCGATGCCGTGCGTGAGGAACTCCAACAACAACTTGGAGTAGCCCGTGAATCGCCGCAGCCTGAGCCGCAAGCGATGACCTACGCCGCCGTCGCACGCCGTCAAGGTCCCCCTCCGCGACCGCGCCAGGGCCCTGTCACGCCGCAATTCCGTCGTCCGCCGCCGCCGCCGCCGCCAGCACGACCACCCGTCGCCCAGCGCAGCTACCCGAGGAAGACAGACGTTTGGCGCGCTCCTGACCACCGCCCGCTCTGCTACCACTGCGGGGAAGCCGGCCATGTGTACCGCCGATGCCCATACCGGGAGATGGGACTGCGAGGTTTCGCCGTTAACGCGCCGCGGCCACAGATTGGCGAACGACCTCGCGATATCGCCGACTACCTCGCCGCCACTCAGTGGAGCCCTCGACGAGCTTCCCGTTCGCCGTCACCAGGCCGCTACCTGTCGCCGCAGCGCCGACCATACACTGGCCCAGCCCGCGGCCGGTCCGTCAGCCCATATCCGGAAAACTAAAAACAGCAACCGATGGAGGTGCGGTTGCTGTTCGTCGAACTGACGAAGATCCTCCGCCGCCGACGAAGACGACGAAGCAACCATCTCCACGACATAATAATGACACGCCGCCGTCCCGACGAAGTCAGAAAGCCAAGACTACACCGACAAAAGACTACGTGACGACGCGACGTTCCAGCTTCAGTTTAACGCGACGCAGCCGTGATCCGACGCCAAGACCTAACTGCAACGCCAGACAAAGAACCACCGACCTCGACGTGCTTCTCGACGGCCACGCAGTTACCGCCTTAGTGGACACAGGGGCCGATTACTCCGTAATGAGTGGACACATCGCCGCCCAGTTGAAGAAGGTTAAGACCGCATGGGAAGGCCCTCAAATTCGGACCGCTGGAGGACACCTCATCACGCCGACTGGAATCTGCACGGCAAGAATAACCATTCATGACCGGACTTACCCTGCCACTTTCGTTATCCTCCAACAGTGTTCACGAGACGTCATTCTCGGTATGGACTTCCTGAACCAACACGGCGCAATCATCGACCTAAAGTCACAGTCAATAACGCTGTCGGAAGATAAAGCGATACCGCCGGAGAGCCCTCGTAGTCAGCACGCCTTGAGTGTGCTCGAAGATCAAGTGAGCATCCCGCCTCGCTCCAGCATTGTTATTTTGGTCGGCACCGAAACACCCGCTGACGTAGAAGGTGTCATCGAAGGCGACCAACGTCTACTGCTGGACCGTGAAATTTGCGTCGCAAGAGGGATCGCTCGACTGCACGGAGGAAACACAAAGGTGTTGCTGACAAACTTCAGCCAGGAATTCAAGCACATCAACAAGGGCACGACGATTGCATACATCGAGGAAATTCAGGAAACCAGCGATGCGTTTGTCCTCTCGGATTCTGTCGCATCTACCCCGACGACCGTAGTTACAGAGCCAGACTTCGTCATAAATCCAAGTCTCCCCGCGATTAAGCAGCAACAGCTCAGAAGTCTGCTTCGACGATACAAAGGCTGTTTTTCGACGTCATCGAGGATTCGACAAACACCAGTCGCAAAGCATCGCATAATAACCGAAGAGTGCGCTCGACCACTACGCCAGAGCCCTTACCGAGTTTCGACACGGGAACGTGAAGCTATAAGAGAACAAGTCGACGAAATGCTGCGCGACGACATCATCCAGCCGTCGAAAAGCCCGTGGGCATCCCCTGTTGTCCTGGTAAAGAAAAAGGACGGAACCCTACGTTTCTGTGTCGATTATCGTCGACTGAACAAGATCACGAAGAAGGATGTATACCCCCTCCCACGGATAGACGACGCATTGGATCGGCTCTGCAACGCTAAATACTTCTCGTCGATGGACCTCAAGTCTGGCTATTGGCAAATAGAAGTCGACGAAAGAGATCGCGAAAAGACCGCCTTCATCACCCCAGACGGCCTCTACGAGTTCAAGGTTATGCCATTTGGACTGTGCTCGGCGCCTGCAACGTTCCAGCGCGTGATGGACACGGTTTTAGCAGGATTGAAGTGGCAGACCTGTCTCGTTTACTTGGATGACGTCGTTGTCTTCGCCGGAAATTTCGACGATCACCTTAGGCGGCTTGCAACAGTACTCGAGGCCATCAAGTCATCAGGCCTCACTCTGAAGCCAGAAAAGTGCCGCTTCGCCTACGATGAGCTTCTGTTCCTAGGCCACGTCATCAGCAAGTCTGGAGTCCGCCCCGACCCGCAGAAGACAGCTGCCATCGCAAAGTTCCCGCAGCCCACCGACAAGAAGGCAGTGCGTAGATTTCTTGGCATGTGCGCCTACTACAGGCGATTTGTCAAGGACTTTTCACGCATTGCTGAGCCGCTGACACAGCTAACTAAATGTGACGTCGAGTTCAAGTGGGAAACGCCGCAGGCCGACGCATTTGAAGAACTCAAACGACGCATGCAGTCGCCGCCCGTACTTGCGCACTTCGACGAGCACGCCGATACCGAAATCCACACTGACGCCAGTAGCCTAGGCCTCGGTGCCGTCCTAGTCCAGAGAAAAGATGGACATGAACACGTGATAGCTTACGCTAGCCGGTCGTTGTCGAAAGCGGAAGGCAATTATTCCACAACGGAAAAGGAATGCCTCGCCATCGTTTGGGCTACAGCGAAATTTCGCCCCTACCTATATGGCAGGCCATTCAGAGTGGTCAGCGACCATCACGCGTTGTGTTGGCTAGCTAACTTAAAGGACCCTTCAGGACGGCTGGCACGGTGGAGCCTCAGACTACAAGAATACGACATCACTGTAACGTACAAGTCCGGACGAAAACACTCAGATGCCGATTGCCTATCACGCGCCCCCATTGACCCGCCGCCGCAAGATAACGAGGATGACGACGCCTTCCTTGGAATAATAAGCGCGGAAGACTTCGCCGATCAACAACGAGGGGACCCGGAGCTAAAAGCCCTTGTCGAGTATTTGGAAGGGCACACCGACGTTGTCCCTAGGGCATTTAAGCGTGGATTATCTTCGTTCACGCTTCACAACAACCTACTCGTGAAGAAAAACTTCTCACCAGTCCGCGCCAACTACCTTCTTGTTGTTCCGTCGGCGATGCGTCCAGAAGTACTGCACGCCTTACACGACGATCCAACTGCTGGGCACCTCGGATTCTCCCGGACGCTGTCGAGGATACATGAAAGGTATTACTGGCCGCGTCTGACCGCTGACGTCGCCCGTTACGTCAAGACATGCCGAGACTGTCAACGACGCAAGACACCACCGACAAGGCCAGCAGGGTTACTACAGCCGATCGAACCTCCTCGTCGACCATTCGAACAGATTGGGATGGATTTGTTAGGGCCGTTTCCGACGTCAACATCCGGGAATAAGTGGATCGTCGTGGCGACGGACTATCTCACCCGCTTCGCTGAAACAAAAGCTCTACCGAAAGGCAGCGCAGCCGAGGTGGCGAAATTTTTCGTCGAGAACATCCTGCTGCGACATGGCGCCCCAGAAGTCCTCATCACCGACAGAGGAACGGCTTTTACAGCAGAGCTCACCCAAGCCATTCTGCAATATAGCCAGACAAGCCACAGGAGGACAACTGCCTACCATCCGCAAACGAATGGTCTCACGGAGCGCCTGAATAAGACCCTCGCCGACATGCTAGCGATGTACGTCGACGTTGAGCACAAGACGTGGGACGCGGTCCTACCGTATGTAACATTCGCGTACAACACGGCGGTGCAAGAAACAACACAGATCACGCCGTTTAAGCTGGTTTATGGCAGGAACCCGACGACGACGCTTGACGCCATGCTGCCGCACGTAACTGACGAAGAGAATGTTGACGTCGCTAGCTATCTCCAGCGCGCCGAAGAAGCCCGACAGCTCGCCCGCCTGCGGATCAAGAACCAGCAGAGGACCGACAGCCGACACTACAACCTCCGACGACGCTTCGTCGAGTACCAGCCCGGCGACCGTGTTTGGGTATGGACCCCGATACGCCGGCGAGGACTCAGTGAGAAGCTGCTGCGACGCTATTTCGGACCCTACAAGGTCATCCGACGTATTGGCGCACTAGACTATGAGGTCGTGCCAGACGGCATTTCGCACTCACAGCGGCGCCGCGCACGATCTGAAGTGGTCCACGTGGTGCGTCTGAAACCATTTTACGGACGCTGATGAACTTCCTTAGTTTGTTGTTTTCTTTGCTACGAGTGCTTTTCTTTGTTACTTTCGTTTGTTAGCAGCATCGGGCCGATGCTTTTTAAGAGGGGGGTAATGACACGTGTACTTATCTTTATCGGGCAACCACGTTTCGCCGCTTAACAACTGTAATCGCACAGCGAGGGACGCGCCTCCATGTATCCGACGTTTCTGGAAAGTTATCGACGCTTCTATCTGCGTGTCTGTTGTCGCCGAACCTTGTGTTATCAGATTTCGTCGCGTGACACGAATGGTGTAGAACTTTGTGGAAGACACGCGGGTCCCATCAGTTAATCTGGAACATTCGACGACTGATCTATAAAAGCCGACGCGCTTGACCCGCTAATCAGATTTTCGACGATCGCCGACTGTGTTCGCCGCTTTCGTTGTGCTATAAGTGTAGCCTGTTTTGTGGGCACAGGTTCGCCCAATAAAAATCTAGTTTTGCCTTTCACAGTATTGTTACTGTGTTCTTAACGTCACCACCACGTGACAATATATACAAGAAACTGGTATACCTCAGGGAGGTGTGCTCAGCTGCACACTGTTGATCGTTCAGATGAACACACTCCGCGCTTCATTACCACCCGCTATATTTTATTCCATCTACTTAGACGACATACAAATAGGTTTCAAATCCTGTAACCTTGCAGTGTGCGAGAGACAAGTACAGCAGGGCTTCAACAAGATATCTAAGTGGGCAGACGAAAATGGGTTTAAAGTTAACTGCCACAAAAATTTATGTGTCCTTTTCACAAAAAAGAGGGACATGGTTCCAGATCTAAGTTTAGAACTGTATGGAGAAGAAATACTTGTACACGAAGAACACAAGTTTTTAGGCACAATACTCGACTCAAAACTGACTTTCATACCACACAAAATATCTCATGGCAAAATGCTTAAAAACAATGAACCTACTGAAAATTTTATCACACACAACATGGGGCAGTGACCGAAAGTGTTTAATGAACCTCTACAGGGACCCTCATCCGATCATGATTGGATTACGGTGCCGTGGAATATCACTCTGCCCCGCCAAGTGCGTTAATGATGCTAGATCCCATCCACCATCTAGATATCCGCCTGGCCACTGGTGCCTTCAGAACAAGTCCTATTGAAAGTCTATACGTAGAATCAGATGAGTGGTCACTTAATCTGCAAAGAACATACACTAGCTTCACATACTTTCTAAATGTTTACTGCAACCACGGACACCCTTGTTATACTACAGTTAATGATATCTCGTATGCTACACTTTTTCACAATCGACCCTCTGTGAGAAAGCCTTTGACTGCATGTGAAGGAGCTGAGCGAAGAAATGGACGTCCCACTTCTCGAACATTGCCTAATGCCTCCAGCCAAGCAGCTACTGTACTGCTTTGGGAGTGGCAGGTGATAGAATGTGACATATCTTTTGTAAGAATTACAAAGTACGCACCAGAGCTCGAAATTCAAATGCATTTCCATGAACTCAAATTGAAGTACTCTTGTTCTGAATGCTATACCGATGCATCAAAGTCGCATGCTGGCGTGTCTTACGCGGCTGTTGGTCCCTCTTTCTCTGAATCGGGTGTATTGAACCCCCATACAAGTATCTTTACTGCAGAAGCCAATGCAGTACTGTCGTTAAACACATAAAGAAATTAAAATTTGAGAATGCAATAATATTCACAGACTTGTTAAGTGTTGTAAAAGCACTAATGTCCTTAATAAAACACAAACTTCTGTTTTCATTGAGCTTTACTCTTACTTGTGCAATATTTATTCATCTAGTAGACATGTGACAATATGCTGGGTTCCTGGCCATAGATGCATCGAGGGTAATGTGATGGCAGACCAAATGGCCACATCAATTACATTGCAAGCTATAAATCCTACCACTGCTATTCCTACCACAGATCTCAAGCCCTTTTTGCAAACGAAACTGAAAAGCCACTGGCAACGCTTGTGGGACACTGAAACAAATAATAAGCTCCACTTGATTAAGCCAAAGTTAGGTTTCTGGCCCTCCGTTACAAAAACACTAAGAACTGATATCCTATTCTGTCGACTCGGAATAGGACACACATATGGTACTCACAATTTTCAATTAACTGGCAACGAACCGCCAACTTGTGGTAGATGTGGGGAGAGGCTCACCGTCCTCCATGTCCTCGTGGAGTGTCGGGAAGCCGAAAGAGAAAGAAGGAAACATTTTCTCCCTCTCCATCCCGCTATGTTTCTTGTTAAATAACCCCTTTTTACCACCAAAGCTGTCCTAGGTTTCTTGGAACGATGTGGTCTTGTATGTTAATAGCCCAATAGTTTTGTAGTGTATCCCCTCTCCAGAGGATGATGCTGTGATAGTAGTCCTTGTATAGGACACGCCTTCAGGTCCTTGTGCTTCAAGGACTCTGTTACGGCAGTAGTGCTTTTTGGAATATTTACCTTGGGACCAATTTTAGTATACTGTAATTCATTCACAAAGTATCTTTCGCGTCCTTGGCACGCTTCATAGTCATTGCTAAAGTTTTATTATATGTAGCTCTTACGCACTCTACAGTGACCGTTTTTAGGTCCCTTACAGCCCTGTCACTTCCATCGCTCGTAATTTATCGCTTCACTTTGAACTCATTACCATTGGCCTGGCGCTCCTTGGTCATACTTGGCCCTTGCGTCGCAAAACACTATATTCATCATCATCATCATCGACTTGAGCTTGCACACTTCTTGTGAGTCTGTCCAAGCAGCAGTAAGGTGCTTCTTCAGTTTTGTGTAATACAGTAATACAAGGGGCAGCGTTACTACTTTGTCCTGCTCAAGCTTTTCGCTGGCCTCCTTGAAGGGCTCCAAGAATTCGATGGCCTCTGTCAACATGGCCTTATTCACGTCTTCCAAGAGTAGATTGCCCCTTGAATCCAGGAGGTTCTTTATCGCATCGTACTGCATTAGAACGGACTTGATCATGGCGAGCTTTGAATTCCACCGCATGCATATCTCCTGGCATACTCCTTATGGCAGCTGGCTCATCAATCTGCTCTGTCTTAAATAGTCACGACAGCCTTCACTTTTTGCAGTTGTTCCAAAAGGTCAGGCAGCTCATGAGCAAAGGTACCCATCATCGAACGTGTTCTGAAAAATGGTATTCAAGACGTGAGCACTGCAGTTCATTCTGGCATACGGACTCAGCGCGTTATGTTGTTACCCTGGTCTGTCATGAACACCATATCGCTCAGCATGCCTTCATCAATCGTTAACTTCATGCTGCTTCGTGCAAGCTCTTTACAGATGTTCTCTCCTGTTTTTCTCTCGGGGGGAAAGTCACTAGTGAGCAGAACGAGGCTTCTCAGTTTTCTTTCTTCACTCACGTAATGGACTGTGGCAGTGATATACGCTACTTTCTTGTAGTCGTCGGTCCACATGTCAAGGTCATCGAGCAGCAGCCTTCCTTCATTGCTGACTGGATCTCGGGCATCACCGCTTCTAAGAGTTTGCTTGCAACTTTGGACACTCTGCGTACCACCATTGTAGGATGCAGAATCACGGTCCTCGCGGAGATGCTCCCCGTACTTGGCGCTGATAGCAATCAGTTCGTTGGCAACATTTAGGAATCCGTCGTCACAAACACTGTCAAATGGCTGCATATCTTCTGCGTACCACTTGACGCAAGCAGTCGTCAGATTCACTGTAATGCTTGATTAAACCTGGTGTGTCTTTTCGGTGAAGGATGAATAAATGGCAGTGGTGTCATCTGTATGTAGTCTTGTACTTGTGGCGGTTCAGGTGAGACACTCCTGTCTTCCCACCATCATAGGCGAAAAAAGCTTTGCAATTTTTACTGTGCACATGCCCTACCGGTGATAGGGTCAGCACGTAAGCAACTTCCAGGAAATGCTTCCAAATGTGGCTTTCTTTAACTTGCTTTGAGACAAGCTTTAGCTTTCCGGCAGCGAGCTTGTCCCTTAATCACCTTCATTCATGGCACCAAGTGTACAGGAGACAAATCCCGAACTATACAACAACAGTAATCAACTAATTAAAAGCATAAGTGCGCTCTGACGAGCTTTGACATAACAGCCAAAGCCTTTCTTTCTCTTTTCTAATAGATGGCGACGCTGGTCCTATGTTATACACGGAGCAGTTCTTTGCAAGAGGTTCCATATGGATGGGCCTTGCTCGACGCATGCTCCGTCTAGGTGGCTGTCACCTAGTAACACAGGCCGTCTCTTTGTTCATTCGCGCTTTCACCTTCGCACGCCTCTTGTTTATTTCTGCTCACACTTGCGGAGAATCTCGCAGTAGTCGCTGCAAGGCGGCAATGTCTTAATTTTCCAGATGGTGCCATTTACACGCGTTTGCACTTTGCGATGGTTCAGGTGTGTGCCTCAAGCAAGACAGTTATGAACTTATGATGTACGTGACAAGGAATCATTCACAGCACAATTGGAGCTGCATATTATATGGAACAGGAATGGGTATGCTGCATCTGTCATGGCGTTTTTATGTACTATGTACTACTGAGTGTGTAGTTTCAGTCTAGAGGTCACTTGCTCTGACTCATTAGGCAAGGATGTGCCAGCTAATGTACCTTTTTCCCCCTTATCCTTGATTGGTTGCACTTCAGCTGAGTGAGTGAGTTGTTGGTTATTCCCTTCAGGCACTGTATGCACAATTGTGCATAAAAAATCAAAAGCACTGATGACTGCACTGATAAAAATGATTACCTTTAAAACTTATTGCATAGTTAAACCTCAATATAATGAAATTCTTGATATAACAAAGTATTGAACTTTCTATAACTTCTTGGCCATGAATCTTGAACTTTAGTATAACGAAGTGTGTTTGTACGCGATTTCAATATGACGAAATTTCACTGCCGCCACAAAGAAATACCAAGGTAATAAATGGAAACGTCTGCAGACGCAGATGGTCAAATTATTTAATTTACATGCTGCTGCTTGCGAACGCACCTCTCAAATCGCATGTAGCCAAGTGCGATAAGATCCTATCGCTCCCTGTCTGCTGTATGCTTTAGGTGCAAATGAGAATGTGTGAGGTAGAGCCGAGAAATATAGTGGCTTGACGAGCACTGTCTTCCCACGCAAGCATGAGGAGCTCGCTCGCAGCAAGGCACTCAAGTGTGCGTGAAGGTGGCTAGGAGGGAGTGGGGGGGCAGCACGGCTGTGGGTGTGTGTGGAGCGCATACACAGCCTGTGCACCCTGTTTTAGAGGTAATCTGCTGTGTGTTCAAAGACTGTGTGAGCTGAGATGGTGTTGCATCATATGCCGTCTTCCCACATATTTAGTGCTGCAGGTTGCGTAATCGCAGTTTCGAGAACTCGTTGAAGTGAGAAGCTGACGAAGCATTCACTCCTCATTGCCGGCGCTTTTTCATGATAGCGCCAACCCACTGCACTATCAGCCGCAGGTGCAGAGTGGATGCAAAAGCATGGCTGGCTTCCCTTGTACCGCCTATGTGAAGATATCGTCGATGCAGCATGAAACCGTGTCTTTTGTTGCCAGCTCTCAAATTCAACACAATGATTTCTTTTTTTCTCATTAAAATTTGCTTTTTCCGATTGCCCGATAATTGTGCAAATTTTGCAGCTCCTTCTGTGTAAGGAAAATATATCAGCAACTGTACTTATTTGCATAAAAGATCGAATTTCAGTAGAACAATATTTCTACACAACGAAGCAAATTGCCGATTTTACCAACTTCCTTATATTGAGGTTTAACTGTATCATCAAACAGTTGTGATTTGACCTGTGGTACAAGTTAGGGAACAATAAACGTAAAGTGTTTCAATAAATCTAGTTGGAAGGCTGACGGCTGGATGTTTACTCTCGGTGTCAGTACATTGTTGTGTAGTGGTTCACTTCTTTCATTCTTTTTCGCAAGGTTTAACATCCGGCATATTTTTAAAGTGACTAGATAAGTGCCTTCCAAGTACGCAAGACCTGAATGGAGTCCACATTCTGTAAACTTGACAAAATTCACTGAAGAAATTAAGATTCCTCATTCAATCTGGAGCTGTGCAATTTTCATTATTCTTAAGATATCACAGATGTGGTTAAACTAAATTTGCGGTGGACAGAATTAATTGACACCTGAAGGGATTATCAGAGCAGTTGTATTAAAATGTGTACATTTTCGAAATTCTTGAGTACTGATCCTACCTTGTCTTTAGCCTGCTTTGCTATGCTCATAGTACACGGGAAGATTGTTATTGCTATTTACACGCAGCACTTTTAGTTTTTACTTATTTCTGTTCTCTGTCTAATCAAGTCATGCACGGATTTTTTTATTCTCATTTTGTCCCCATGTTTACATTTTTGTGCATAGTGGTTTGAGAATAGCTGATAGGTTTACAAATAAATGATTAGTGGTCTATATAGAGGTTGTTATTGTGTTTCCTATCTTACTGACATCCTGTTTTATTTTTCCCCGGCGGATACCAGCAGCCTCGGCCTCTACAGATGCGGCCGGCATCTTATACTGTAAATAAATAAAATTCACATCGCAAAGCACTTTGTGGGAATTACAGTCATGCCTTTGCCAGCGTGTTTAGAGCACATTTTGGCGACAGAATTTTCAAAAGTAACAGGGTTACGGTTTTATACTGAAGGGCATGTCTTGAACGTTGACTGTTTTCAATTTTCCAGTTGTAGCATACGCCCGCAAGTCACAAATTAAAAAGGTAATTTATGTAATCTTGCAGTTAGTCAGTTACACATTGTAATTTGTCATACAAGTAATGTCCACCTCTGCGAAGTGCCAGAATTTTGCTATCTGCTAGGTGTAATTATATTTGAAAAAAGAGATTCTGCGTAGTCTAAAGAAGGATAAATAAATTGGTGGTAAATGAACGTAGAAATCAACTAGCATGGCCAGACTATATTAAGTGTTGCATATTTATTGCATTTCTTTTTCTTTCTTCCTATATAATGTGTTTGTATATGTTAACAACCTAAGTAGAGCAATCCCAACTATGATGCACCGAGCTTTAAAAAAGACAAATCATTTTATGTGAACAAAGTCATTTACATAGTGTTCACTCTCTGGCTGAGAATCTGCCAGCAATGTTGTTTTTGATTACATTTGGTTAATTATGGTTAATTGGGTAACTCTTGAATTACTGTTCTAATTATATCAACATGTTAAGGATTTGTAGAAAATTACAAGCAACATCGAACTAGGCTGTTTTCAACTAAATAATACTTCCGTGCTTTCTTTTTCCCCTCCGGCTGAAAAAGAAAGCTCTTTAAAATATGAAAAATACTATGTGACCATGCAACCACCTGCATCAGAAAGCAACGCCCTCAAAGAAGCTCAGTGCGAGTTGCTCACAAAAACAAAAGGAAGGAAGGAAGGAAGGAAGGAATTGGTAGATAAGCCACTGCTTTATTTGCCCGCCCCACCAGAGATAGCGCATCACCTCGGTGTTGGTATAGAACCAGCGTTGATAGCTGTTAACGCATCGTGGAAAGAGAGCGGGCGCAGTTATCTTTCGTGTCATAACGCCTTTTTTAGCTCTCATGAGCTGCTCCCATTGAGCCTGTTTAATGTCACTGTTTTCTGGTATGTGGGTAGGTGCATGCAGACGGTATTTTTCATATATTTCACTAGCTTTCTTTTTCAGCGAGAAAAAATAAGCGCACAATTAGCATATTGCTGAGAACATCTCACTTCGATGTTGCTTATAATTGTCAACAATAGAACATTAATTATTGGGTTATATAATTATAACCAATTAATATAATGAAATTCGTCAAACAATTGCTGGTAGATGCTACTACGCTGTGAACAATATGCTTTGGTTTTGTCCTTGTAAAGTGATTTATCATATCTTAAAAGCTCGGCAAATGATAGTTTCCACCTCTGCAAATGATATTGTTTCCACCTATTGCCATTTGCAAGGAACCATAATTAATTCAGTGAATAAACAGCAAGATTCCGAGCAAGAACCCCCTTCCTCACCCTGCTGGGGTCAAAGATAATCCAAGAAAGGTTGATAGGGGCCTTCGCTCATTTGCAGACTGAAATTCAGGATAATGAAGAACTTTCAGTCACTTAAAGGTATTGTTTCACTGTGTAGGAATGCATGATATTCATTTGTAATGTTGTATACATGCTAATAACACCAAAGCACCGTGCACGAAATTTACTGCAGTATATATTAATAGGCACATAAGACAGTTGATGCATTTTACAGTAATATATATGATGGATGAGTCTAATGTGAAGGTAAACCTAATAAAAAGTTCTTTCTGAACTCTTATGTCTGTGGGTGTCATTGCACGTGGACCTATGTGTGACTCACGGTAGTCCAAAAGGTGTAGACAGCCGAGAACAGTTAAAAGCATCTTTATTGTTTCGAGAACCATTGGAGGCGGAAGACAAACTGAGTGCCAAAGGAAAACTGAGTTGTTCTTGTGTCCTGCGGGAAAGAGGGTTGTCCGTTATGTGGTGCATTTTCCGAAATCGTTCAGGAGCTCTAGTTGGTTGTGCTGGGGATGTATCAGGTTAGGCGGTTGTGTCAGAGATGAGACAGGCTCGAGTGGAACAGGGCACATTTCCTCCATTCTTAGATCATTGCCTGGAAATGCTCTGGAGGCCACCGTGCATGTGTGGGCGCATTCGGGAGTGAAACACCCGTGCTCTGAGTGCCACTGTCATTTGGTTTCGAAACTGCTGGCGGCAACACCGATACGTCTGACCCGCGATGCCAGGCTAAGTGAGAAGAAGCGGACTTAGGGCTGTTCTCTTGCAGGGAAGGATTCTCTGAAACCTTCGTTAAACAATGCAGCTGGTTAAGGTGGCGGCATGTGTGCATTTCCCTGATGTCAACCAGCCACGACTGGAAGCCTATACGCTTGAGTATGGTCACCTTGACTCAGCCTGGTTGTTTGTTGAACTGGCGGACAAGTATGCCCTGGCCTTTCTTGAGTCACCTGCGGTGAGGGAGCTTTTGTTCCTCCTGAGATGTTTTTGCTGGAGGCTCGGGGAAAAGCGCTTTGAGCTGGGTTCTCGTTTCTCGTCCGAACATCAATTTCGCTGGAGTTTGCCCTGTGGTGCTTTGGACAGTAATGTGCTGCCTAATGAGAAAGCTCGGCCATGAAGCGCTCGTCTTGTTCATTCGTCGCAGGGCGATAAGGAGCTGATGTAACGGGTGAGATGCTGTTGTTGCCATAAAGCTTCAGGATTTCTGCATACACAAATGGAGTTCTGTTGCTCGAAACTACCTTTCACGGCAGGTCAAAGAGTGGAAAGAATAACCAGAGAGTGTCAATAACTGCTGCTGATGTCACTCTGTCCACTTCTGTCACTTCCAGTCACTTTGTGTATGCATCTATCACCACCAGGAATGTAGACCCTTCGATAGGTCCAGCAAGATCAATATGCAGGGCATGCCAAGGCATGTCTGGGCCTTCCCATTGTGGCATAGGGGCTCTTTATGGAGCACTGTCGTTACATTAGCGAGGCTTGCAATTTTGGACAGTTGTTTCTATGTCATGGTCAATACAAGGCCACCACATGTAGATTCTGGCACACTTTTTCATGGCAACAATGACTCAATGGCCTGTGTAGACGAGTGAGGTGGCTTGTCTATGAAGTGCTACCGAAATCTCAAGTCGTGATCCCAAACTAACGCAGCCGCGATGAGTGGTAAGCATTGAAGTGATCACCCTTGTGGTTGTGCACGTTGCCTTTGATGCTACTGCCATGTCAGCTGTTAGTGGAGGCTTTGGCAGTGCTGCGAGCCCCAGTATATGTGAGTATATCTCGGGCGGGGGATCTTCTACTGTGGTGTCTAGCGGCAGGTGGCTCAGTGCGTCGGCATTGTGGTGCTTCTTTCCAGTTCCGGTGTACAAGGTTGTAGTCGTATGCTGATATCTTGATGCACCAATGCGTCATTCACGGTGACAATATCTGTGGTATTGGCTTCTGAGGAGCCATAATACCCGACAAGGGCTGGTGATCAGTTATGAAGGTCACTTTTCAGCAGGTAATGTACTGATAAAAATGTTTGGCTGCGCAAACGATTACGAGCTCCTCTCCATCTAACTGGGAAAAATTCTTCTCTACTTGTGATAAGGTACGCGACGCGAAAGCAATTGAGCTTTCTGTGCCTGGTCGTCAACTTGTGAGAGGACTGCACCCACTCCATATGATGATGTGCCACCGGCCAGCAGCAGGGATTTTCTTTCATCGTAGTGCCTTAGAACAGTGCCTTTCCAGAGTAGCTCTTTTAGGGCTTCAAATTATTTTTGATGGCGTGGTGACCAAGTACAAGGAACTTCTTTTTTGGAGGAATTAGTATAGGTCATTGGCCACAGTAGCCCGATGTTCTAAGAACCGGTTGTAAAACGTTAATACCATATAGACTCGCGTATTTTGACGAGGTGTGACCCTTACACGGGACCGAACCATTTGGTTCGGTCCCACCTTGGGGCTGCTACTAGATGGCTCTAGATACTATATACTGATACTAGATGGCTCTCACCATCTACTAGTGGCACAAGAAAGTACTCAGTGCATGGCATTGGGCCACTGAACGTGATTGCTTCTCCGCTGGAAATTTTTTTCCCACATTTTGGGCTGCCAAGTTGGGGGGTGGCCCTTACACTGGTGCGGCTCTTACACGGGTGTGGCCCTTACATGAGTCTATGCGGTAGCCGTAAAAATGGCTGCAGTTCTTGCTTGTGAGCTGACACTCGTGTGTCGGTGATTGCTTGCACCATGTCTCCAGTAGAATGGACACCCTTAACATCAATCTTGTGTCCGAGAAACTTCGGTTCTGGCATTGAAAAAGGAAATATTGTTCTGCTGTGTGCAAGTTAGCACTTGCTAGCTTCTCAAGAATGAACTCTAAGCTTGCTGCATGCTCTTCACCAGAGGTGACACTGATAATATCATCAAGATAAATGCAAATGCCCAGAATTCCATTAAGTGTTGACTTATGAATTTCTAGAAGATTGCTGGTCCTGCAGCTATGCCAAATGGCAGTGTGTTGACCTTGTATAGGCGTTTGATCGTGCTGGTGGTGAGGAGTTAAGAAGTTTGTTCACTGAACTTCAAGTGCTGGTACTCTTGGGCCAAGTCCAAGGTGCCGAATATTTTTCCACCGCGAAGCGTGCGCAAGGCTTCGGTTGTCAGCAGCGAGTACGAGGATGCTTTTTTCACTCAATTGACACTACTCCGGCAGTCCCCGTCGTGACGTAGGGCTCTGTTCTTCTTCTGGACAATGTCAAGTGGTGTAGCCCATTCCAATTCTTGCATCGGCTCGATGATGCCTTGTTCCTGCAGCCAATCCAGCTCCTTTTCATCTGATGTTCACAGGGTGAAAGGTATGGGCCTGGCCTTCATAACTTAGGCTCTGCAGGTCCATTGTTCCAAGGAATTTCTTCTGAGAAGACTGTGTCGTATTTCTCTTGCGGCTGTTTCACTCCTAGATGACTAGGTGATTGTTGCACCCCGCAAACCATCACTTTAAGTTGGGTGAATCAGTTTCTGCCTAGCGAACTTGATCCAGAGCCTTGTACCACTAGCAAGGGCAGCTCATAGGTCTGACCGTTGTAGTAGACGTCTACGTTGGCACAGCCCAGTAGTAGTAGGGAATGTCTGGACCAAGTTCTCAACTGCGTGCCATCTTGCTGGTGAGCTGTTGCATTGTCATGCCAAATAGCGCGAAATGTGTTCTCACTGATGAGTGTGCATGTCACTCCAGACTCCACCTTGGAATTGACTGCTGTTGTGCAGTTATTTCTGTAAATATCTTCAGTTTCGTATGGAGGCTTACCCCACTGTTCAAGTCATGAAGCTTTAATGATGTTGCTGATGTCATGATCGCACCACTTTGCGTCTGCCACTCTGGGGTGTTGACGTTGTGATTTCGCTAGGGCTTGATCTGCGATTGGAGCTACTATTTGCACTTCGCGATACATGCATTTTCAATGTGTCCACATTTATGGCAAAATTTGCAAATAGCTGTCTGGAACCGACATCCCTGTGGATCATGCTGGTCATTGCATCGCCAGGATGGCTGTGCCTTTGTACTTGCTTTTGCCATAGTAGTGGAGTTGCATACCTGCTGACTTTTGACTATCCCTCTGCTGGTGACCGGCGCTCTCTGCTCGTACAGTGATGGTGTGTGCTCTGGTGAAGGTTAGACCTGTGTGTGAACAGGTGCTGCTGCAGTCCTTAGTCACGCAGTCCGCACACAAATTGGTCCTGCAACATAACGTCCAAGGGACTAGTGGTGTTAGCAGATGAGGAAGCTTCACCTCCCTCATGCTCGGTAGCTAATGTGCTCAAGGTCAGCGTCCCAAAATTCCACTCGGCAGTAAGCGTCTTGAGAGCCGCTACGCAGACACTCACTATTTTGCCGTCTAGTTGGTCCCGACATTGAAAACGAACTTGGCTGTTGGCACCTGGTGGTCGGGGCTTGGTAGTGTTTCTGGAGTGCCACTACAATTGTCATCATAGTCAGCAGCTGCTGGAGTGCTTGGCTGCATGAGGGCATGGACAGTGTTGTAGGTCTGCTCTCCGCACAGTGTTACCAGGTTGGCTCTCTTCAAAGCTGGATCCATGACCCTGTTGGCTTCAAAGTAAAACTAAAGACGTCCAGACCACAATGTCCAGGATGAACCATTAAAATTGGTAGCCGGCTTGGAAGCCATTGCGCGGCCATGGCTTGCAAAAAGCGTTGCGTAGTGCAGGTCAAAATCTACTCCCTCATCGCCACTGTTGTCTCCGCGGGTGTCATTGCACATGCACATACGCATGACTCGCAGTTGTCCATAAGGCGCAGACAGCCGAGAACAGTTAAAAGCTTCTTTGTTGTGTCGAGCACCATCGGAGGCGGAAGTTGAACTGAGTGCCTAGTGAAAGCCAAGTTGTTCTTGTGCTCCTCGGGAAAGAGGGTCACCCACTGTGGAGCACGTTCCCTGAAACAAGTGTGGAGCACTAGTTCGTAGCGTCGGAGATGAGTTGGGCCCAGGCGAAACAGGATGCAACATGTAGTAACCCACGTAAAACAAAAGGAGCTAAAGAAAGCTTCGACTTAGCAGTTTCCGCCAGCCAAGTTGCTGCAGCGTCAATCAACCCAGTAAAGTTAGGGAGCTGCACAATCTCGCCGCTGCAGCTGCACCCAGCAAGGTTTTCATAAATGGGCTCGCAGCCTGCTCCGTGGTAAACTGCAGATGCGTGCCGTTTTTTCCACCACGGGTCTCGGTCTCTGCGTCGGCATCTGACACTACACCAACACTTTTAAAGACCATGAACGTTGGTGAAGCGGCTCCCGAATTCATCAACGCCTGAGCACATGGAGGTACCGGCTCCTCTAGTACTTGAGGCACTAGTACTCCAGGAACCCATTATGTCCACGGATTGCAGGAGGAAAAGTTGACGGACCCGTCATCTGCTACAATTTCAACGCAGTCATTGGCTTAATGCGTGGCTGTTGGCCCCGTGCTGAGTGAAGCCTTGCTGATGGAAGTGAAGGAGACTAACACGGTTGAGGTCATCCTGATCAAAGAGCTGCTCGTACGTGCAAGAGACAGCAAAGCAAGTTACCATCGCAAGAAACCTCAAGAGAAGCGCAAGTGACCTGACATGCAAGGCACATGATCTTTCTCTGAGCCCGGCTGATTTGAGTGCATCGGCGAGCCTCGATCAGACAGCGGTAATGCTGCAAAGAAGCACCTGACGGCAAGGCAGAGTGGCTGTTCACTCTACAGCATCTCCTGCCATACGTGCCCAACTGCGAAGTCATAATCGTCGGCGAGACTGGCGACCAGTACGCAACAGCCAGTGCTGCCTGCCAAAGGAACTGATTGTGCGCTAGACGGCTCACCAATGACAATTTCAGTCCCTGGACAAGTTGCGTGCATGCTGAGTTGTGTAGTTTCAAACTGCGCCGAAAACGCAGCATGGCCGAGTGTGAAGACGAAGTGCACACTTGGCCAAGGGGTGCTCGCACAGCTAGTTTGAAAAGAGACGAAAAAGAAGCAGAAGTAAACCAGGCGTTCCGGGGTATGTCCGATTGTCTGCTTCTCTCCTTTACAGTCTATAATACTTTTTAAAAAGATAATTAAAATGTCTCAAGGAATTATCAGATTAAATATTATTTGGATGTATACTTCTTAAAAGCCTCCTGGTGCTATGTTAATGCCACATTAATATATGTCTAAAAAACTTGAAATTTTTAGAAACTCTTTTATACTGTTATCTTTTTTTTTCCAAATCAGCTCAATGCCAATAATCACAATTAATTTATATCATTTGTAATGGCAATAGCCTATAAATATTTATCCAGTCAAAAAAAAAAGACACTGGGACAAAGAACTTGCCCCTAGAAGGATTCGAACTCGCATCATCACGTATGTGGGGGCTAGATGCTTTAATTAACCACTACACCACAGTAGCTCCGTTGAATTGGCCTCTTATTGTGAGCGTGTTATGCAGTTCAATGCAGGTGCGGCAATTTACGTATGCTGTGTGGGGAGAATGACATTGCATGTACTTGCAACCATATGCAACTTCAGTATGGCCAATGCCATATTACTCGTAGGATGCTTTCATCTGAGCGACATTATAGGGAATGTCAGCAAATGAGCAGCCACTACACATAACAACTTGGGCAATGGCTTGGTCAGTACTTGGGAGGGAATGGCACAAGTAGTGTGTTCTGTTTATAAATGCATTTATCACATGAAACAGATTTACTTTGCCTGTCATAATTACACGTCAACAGTTTTACTTTCCTTGTTTTTTTCGCCCTGCCTCATAGGTGGCCATATTTATGCAATTTGCAAATTCTATTTTGCTAAACACAATTATATGCAAGGGATTCAGTCTGTGGGGAGAATCAGGGCAATGGAACTTTTTACTTAAGAGAGAGACCAAACTTTTTCAAAGCATTTTTTTCAGTCTTAAGAACTTATTACGTATGCAATGTACGTGGAAATATTTTTGGTCACAATATCTAAATATGCTGTTTTAAATATTTTTTCAAAAACCCTTTGCCACAAATGTTTATGCACTGTGTCATAATATGCAGAGATATGTACAGGCGCAGCACGGCCACTGCTAGTGGGAACATGGGAGCCTGTGGCAGCAATCTTCGGAGCGCCACCACTGGCACCTTGCGAAGTCTTGCGGTGCAGGCACAATCAAAGTGATAGACGGAGCACCCTACGTGTCGTTTGCTACAGTTTCTTCCCGTCACTACCTTCACTGTGCACCCGTTGGTATCTATAGGTCGTGCACAATAGCGGCTCTGAGTATTCACGCAAATGCTGCGAAAGCCAAATGTATGCAGACTGATTTATCATGCTGCATGCAGCTGCACAGAAGTTGGAATGTAAATAATGCTTCCATGGAGTTTTCATTTGCTAAGGATAATTTGAAACTCTTTTTCAATGCTTTGTAAAAAATAATGCTGATTTTGAAACTCAACACTTCGAATTCATCCGAAAATAAATGGATATTATCACTTTTCAAGGGCTATGGCTGACACTGTGGCAAATCCTTTAGGGCAACAATTGGAAAAGCCATCCAACTATGCGAATAGCTGTGGGGAAAACAGCTGGGTTGGTATTCTTGGGTGATCACTTCCATGGATATTTTAACTTTTGTGTGATTTTGCATGACTCAGCACCAGACACGTCCATGTTTAGGTCAACATTGTTTCCGGTGGTGTGCTAAGTTCACTATCTTCACACAGTACTAAGTGCGCCATCAGCCGTATGTACTTCAGCAAGACCAGTGCCGAGTCTTGAGGTATCTCCAAGGTCCCCGAGAGTGATCGCTTGAGAATACCTCCCCTGTAGGATGACACATCCAGCTTGTGGTTTGAGCCCATGATGCAGTTAGTGTGGCGTTGCATTGCTTTCAACAACAATCATGCCATAATCTAGCGTGGCAGGAAAGTGAGGCATTCCAGAAGCGACACACGCAGCTTGTGTGTTCCAGGAGAAAGACAGCAACCAGTGACTAATACCAGAGTCCTTCCAGGTTTTTCTGGTCACGAAACTCCGCTGTCACGCTATGGGAGAGGTTCATATGCGGCCCAAAGGTGCCGTGACGCGGCGCCACTGTGCCACAGAGGGCATCGTTCGCGTACCGAAACGCGTGTGCAGCTCGAGGCGAGCTGAGTGACCAGGTGTGCTCTGTGCATGTGCCGCGCTACTTTTCGAGTGCTGGGCTGTTTAGTTGAAGTGGCGGGGTGGGACAACGATGCCGAACACGTGTTGCAAGTAACAGCTGAAGAAGAAGAATGGTTGTATCTCTAACAAGCCATTTAAAAAAAATTGCTGTATTTGTGATGTGGCTACTTGTGTTCGTTTGAGAGTTGTTTTGCCATGTGTTGTGAAATGCTTATGGTTTACACTTTCTTGTTTATAGAAACAATCGATTGTGCATTCTGTATTTATTGCCATTCATTTGCTGGTGTTTGTTTCCTTCCCCCCAATGCATATCTCTCACGTTTGATATTTCTTTATGCTTATTATATCAGTGTCATGCTTTTAACAAATTTGGATTGTGAATGGTGGACCATTCGTGACCGGACGCCTCTGTGCTGTCTGTATTTCGCTCCGCTTATTTTACATGATAAATAAATGATCGTGCTTGTCTGTTGTTATTGCACCAACACGTTTTATTTCTTTTCTTAATCGAACTATAAAGTTGTTGTGTTTTTTTCATTTTTTGACCATGATAAGAATATCAGGACCGGTGATTGCAGCATTTTAACATATTGTAAATAGTTGCGCATTAAGAACCAAAATACCTAGTCGCGTAGTTTCTGCGTCGGAACCACGAGCAGCGTGAATAAGTGCTGAGCTTACTGACGCTTCTAAACGAATGCTTGCTAAGGCAATTGCCTAATTACAATACAGCTAGTTTCAACTGTGCAAGGTCCTAACACAGCTAGTTTCAACTGTGCAGGTCCTAACACTTCATGTTCGCCTTAATCCGTTGCTAAAAGTCGCACTGAAGACATTTAGTAGCGAAGTTTGTCTTGCATTAATCCTACCTAAATCTCATTCAGGAATGGCATCGCTTTGCAGAGAAATCTTAAGCGCACAGGGCAGCCCAATTTCCTTTTTTTTTGTCATTAAGTATTCCACGGTAGCAGCCCTTTGCAATAACAATTTCATTCTTTTGATCTCGTTATAAGATACTGCCCACAGTCGGTGACCTTCTCTGCCACAGTTTAACAGAAAGTGAACAGCTGTGCTCGGCGAACAATCTGGCGCTATGCGCAACGGAGAGTTGGCGCTTACTTACGGGTAAGCGGGGGTGCAACAGCCCATATGTTCGCATCTGGTGATAAGTGGGACCACTGGCGCTTTGTTGCGAATGCGCGATGTTTAATTTTAGGCAAATATTAAAAAGCGGAGCCCACCGAAGCGTTGAGGCGAACGGTGATGATGAAGAAATCTGGACCGAGACTGCCCGACCGTGTACAGCGGACGCATTTCGATGGGGGCGAAATGCAAAACACCCATTTATTTAAATTTAGGTGCATTTTAAAGGATCCCAGGTGGCCAAAATTAATCCTGAGTCCCCCACTACGGCGTGCTTCATAATCGTATTGCGGTTCTGGCTCTCAAAATCCCAGATTTTTTTTTTTTTTTTTTTTTTTTTTTGTCTGAGACCGCCGCAAGCTCCATGTTATGAGCGGCTTTTTTTTCGTCCTGGGCGCTGATATCATGGCAGAAGACGTGCTCAGGCAGTAATTTAGGCATATTCAATGTTAAAAATAGTTACGTGAAACTAAAGCGATGGTTGAGAAAGTTGAGAAAGCTAGAATACCGAGGCTGCCCCACACACAACCACAGCGGTAGCGGCGTTCGCATGCCCTCTCATGGACGGTTGCGCCTCTAGCGGCGGGCGCTGGCTCTATATGAAACTGAGGCGGCAGTTTCGTGACCAGAAAAAAAATGGAAGGACTCTGCTAATACTTAGTCGCATCACCATTGGGAATAGTCGTGCAGCTTTTGTCCTCTGACACTCTAGCCTTTGAGCAGCGACTTGATACAAAGAAATGAAGTGGCACAAAAACGTGGCATTTCTTTATAAAGGGTCACAGAGAACAGGGACATAACAAAAGTTGTGATCATTATAATTTCACCAGTGTGCCTTTGTTTGTGGCAAACCCACTGACGTTGCAAAGGGTTGGTGTGCTCTAGCTATTCTTTATTCTCGGCAGTGCAGATGTAGCTGCGCGTTTTATTACCTTTGCATCAAGAAGAATGCAGCCACATCCACGACCTGGCTTTTAGGCTTGATTTGCATGACGGGACAGAGTGCTGATTCAGTCCAAGGACGACCGTGAAGTGGTTGAGCTGCAACAACTGATGCCAGTAGCACCTCGTCTTCGGTGTTTCTGAGTGTGGTATAATTCGGCGGCACTGAGCTACGTGATGCTTATCCGTTGGCTAGATCGGCAATCAATCTTGACGTGTGAATCCCATTTTAGTCACAAAACTTCGTTGCTGTTGACAACATGGCAATGCGAACATCGAAGCAGTGCGAGCTGAAGTGGAGCAGCGAGGAACTGTAGCAGCCGATTCACTGGGTGCTCCGCCTAGCGCTTTGATTGCGCCTGCGCAGCAACAATTCACGAGACGTCGGTGGTGGCGCTACACAGAGCGCTGTCAAGGGCTCCCGTGTTCCTGCCAGCAGTGGCTGCACCTGCACATGCCTTTCAAGTCATTTCAATATGTCTTGTTAGGAAAAGTATGCTTCAAAATTTGATTATCTGTATTATGGTGGTTGCTTTTATGTTTAACTCACTGTACTGAATGATATATTAAATTTGGCTTGTGTTAGTTCCAAATCCTCAGTACCAATGATAGTGTTTAACTTCAGACAAGTTTGAAGCATCTGAAATTTGATAGTAATTTCTATATTAGTTATTACTTAAGCAAAATGTGCTTCTAGTGATGCCGTACTTCAGTCCTCCTCTGCCTTCTTTGCCTGTGATGCAGCTTAACCTTCATCTTTGACAGTTGGTCTAATCTGCTCAAAAAGTGCCTGAAGGGGGTCCTGAACCACCCCTCGAACTTGGTGGAAAACACATTCCACGGATAGCATACAGTGCTGTAAACATCTCAGCCAAATTTTGCACTCGTGCGCGTTGCATGGGGCTTGCAAATGGAATACGAAATTACCTTTTTCTCAAGCACTCTCTTTTCAACAGACGCCTTCTCTTCGTCCATTTCAGGGCTGCCGGCAGCTGCCATATTTTGTCATATAGCAGATTCCCATCCACAGCTGCTGTTGGCCAGTAGCCGACATCAATCAAGAAGCATTAGCCAATTATAGTCCGCTCATGCTTGGCTGCACTTCCTAACGTAGGAAGAAAACTTTGGCCACACTATTTATCGGGGAGTATCATAGCCATCAGGTGTCACTACTTTCGATTAATCTGGAACACTCAACTAGCCTTGAACTATACGGTACTTAATTAAGTCCAGAGCTCACGTAAGCTTGTGTCTGCCGCGCCTTGCAATGAATGGCAGTTAGCATCTACAAAGCACGCATGCCAATGCACGCTCACTCCTGGCCACCGTTGGCTAGACGTCGTTCGTAATGAGATTTGTATGGAGCACTTACAAAGTGCACAATCTGGATTTGCCTACTATCTGTGCAGGACCATTTCGTGCCACTTTTCACGGCCAAGTTGGAGCATGCAAGCGTGCACTCCAGCCATGCATTTACAGCTGTGCATAGAACGGTCTGCTGCGTAGCGTAAATACCGCAGCCGCCACGGGTGCCGCAATAAGCCCTCTCACCGTAACGCCATAGGTGGGGTATTGCCACTTTACAGCCACCAGCACTCCACCGATCCTTCGTAACAGAGGACATTGAGGGTGAATGGAAATGGTAAATATCGTGCTTGAAGCACCTATGCTTCTACTAGGTCCTTTTGAAAAAAATTTTGGTAATATCTTCATGGGCAGTGCCATATTCTTTCCAAGGCGTTTTTGAGGCTTCAGGAAATCTGGCTCAGGGCCCCTTTAAGGGAACACTGACACAAAATTTCAAATTTGAGATGTTTGTGCTATCCAATTCAGTATAACATGGCGTCTCTGATCAAACATTACTGGCAAAAGTTGTGAAGAACATATTTTAATATAAGTTTAAAGGCCACACAGGTGCCTGACTTCGAACTATGGCACCCTGCAAAATGGCACCAACTTGCCGCATTCTGTGGCTCCTCGGCACACTGTGACATTTCTTGAAAACTGCTGACATCACCCATTGAGGTACATATGCTCATGGAGCACAGCAAGACTCTGCTACTCTGCTGGGCTATTTACATGCTTATTTCTGACTGCTTGCTCTTTCGTGTGAACAATCGGGAATAAAGATTAACACGTGCTTATGTCTGAAAACAGACCAGAATGACAGTGTGGGTGCATAGTAGGGGATGTTAACTCTGTAGCCAACATGGTGTTTTATTTGTTTCACCATATATCTCCAACGGTAACTTCGGTGTTGAGTTTACGCCTAAGATGCAGCCATATTTGCTTATTTCACTTTGCAGCAGCTTGTTATGACAAAGGTGTATGGGCTGCTTTTACCAGCAACCTATACCAAGGTGGTGCTGTAAGCTCCCTTGGCATGGGCCTTTCCATAGCTGCCCTATTCTTGAGAGCCCAATAACTGCTACTACTTTTAACCAAATGGTCCCGGCTGAAATCGTGTGCTGTGCATGGAAAGAAAATCTGATCATGTCCAGACAGGAGAATGTTTCTGAAAGACATGTAGGAAGTGGGGGGGGGGGGGCATGGTCATTCCATGCTTTATCATGTTCTCCCCAATCGCTGCTTGCAGTGGTTTCACTCTCCAACCTGTGAAATGGTGTATGTCCACAAGTGGCAGTTTTGAAATGCAGAAAATCATTATCCTCACTTTATGATAGAAATGAGGACAACCATGATTCAGACGGCAACAATATGCTGCAGCACATAAGTGGCTAGCAATTCAATTCTGCAACTGGAAACTGAATTGGCTCATTCCCTGACTGATTGATGAGCCCATGTGATTATCATCTACTATCGCCAATGTGTGATACCTAAATGTAGCCATTCTTTTTGTGTTCGGCTTTTAACAAAGTCGGCACTGGTCACAATGAAAAGATTTTGACGTTAAAGGGGCAGTGATGCCAAGTTTTCAAGCTTGAGTTATGCATTGTATATTAACCTGTATGTGATCCCACAGTAAACTGGCAAAATTTGAGAGCACCCAGTGTGGTAGAAAATTTCTGTTTGAATTTCTTCACTATCGCAGTTGAACAATGTAGCAGTCTGGCAACACTAGCTGGTGGGTCATTCCACGCCAAATCAACCAGCGTTTCTTTTTTTTTTCAAACATCATAGATATAGCTGAAAATATTTGTACGTTTGTAGAACTTCAAAACAATTTTCTTCCTGGGCACATTGTATGATCCAGTCATTCAAATGGTGTGTGTGTATGGCAAGACAATAAAGTTATGAGACTGCCAAAATAGCCAATTTTTCAAATATTTGAATGCTTTGAGTGCTTTTGGCACTGGCAAAGGCAAGTAAAATTGCAGTTAGAATTTTTTTCTCGCAATACAGGAAAATCCCAAAGGCAGAAACTAAATATAGCATGGTAGTCTGATTCATATAGGACAGCCAAAAGATATTTGAAGCTTCAAAGGTTCAGCTGATTGCCTGAAAATAAAACTGTAACATTCTAATTTTTTGCAAGAAGCTTTGTGTTCAAGGTAAAAAAAGTAGCGTTCGTCGTCGGCTTAACAATATATGTGATACATCATTAGATAGCTCTACATGTCTGCTATGTATGTGGGAAGTTACGCAAAGGTATTATTTTTGTATGCGAAAAATTATTTTTAGAATTTTTGTGTCTGCCCTAGCTTTTCTCTGAGGTGCTCCCAAGCTTGCTGGCCGGGGATGCAGACGACAAAGCTGGCTTCGTCTGCAACGCAGATGACAGAGAAACGGTGCCATGGTCTGTGTTTTATTGCCAAAAGACATATGCTCTAATGCCATGTGGCTTGTGCTTGGTGTGTGCCAGGTGAACCACACAGCCATTGCACATAATTGAGTCCTGCAGGGTTCAAAAATATTTTCATGCAGTTTACAAAAAGAAATTTGTGCTCTTACGTAGCCAGCAAATCCGTAAAGAGCACTGATATCGTTCACGCAAAGCATTTTAATAGACATGTCATGCTGCAGTACAGTGCTACATACAGGGAGCAGGACACTTTGTGTCCTACTCCCTGGAACCCACCAACTGTCTTAAGATGATGTAAGTAGAAAACAACTTCATAATTACAACTGAAACCCTGCACGCGTATGAACAAAGGTTTCTGGTGTTGCGTGTTACCACTGTTCGACAGCCTGAACATGTTTGGCTATAAAATTTGTATTTATTTATTTAATACATACTGCAGACACAAAGTCCATGCAGGGTGGATAAAATACAATATTAGGTCACAAGAAGTAAAGCAATGCTAATGCAAAAAAATGCTGCGACAATACAGTAATAATGCTGATACAAAAAGTAAACAATGCTGATACAACTTTTATAAAGGCAAGTCATTCTAGTCATTAATGGTGCATGGAAAGGAAGCATATTTAAATAGGTTGGTTCAGACAGAATAGGGGGTTGGAGCATTTTGGTGATGTTGGTGAGTAGGTCTCGTTACTAGTGGACTTGCATATATTGCCTGGTCGAGTGCCAGTTTGTTATTAAGTAACTGAGAAAGAAAGTCGAGCCATAATGTTTTTCAACGCAATTCAAGTGTAGGAATACTATTAGACCTCACTAGTTCAGTCGGAGAATCGAATGTCAAAAATTTGTTGTAAACAAACCGGATAGCCTGTCTTTGGTTTCTTTATTTTACATTGAGTGTAGGGATCCCAGATAATACAGGCGCACTCGAGCTTCAGTTGAATTAAGTAGTAATAAGCGAATAGTTTAACAGAGGATGGAGCGTGTTTAAGCTTGTATTTGAGAAAGCACAGTTTACGGAAAGCAGAGAAAGATATATTTTGCACATGAAGGGTTCCAGGACAGGTTGCTGCAAAGGGCGACACCTAAATATGTTTAGTTAGAAACTTGTTTAAGTGCAGAAGAGCCTAGCATATAACTATAGGAGAGAGATGTTTTCTGGAGGGAAATGTGAAGAAAAACGCTTTTTTCAACATTCAAGGTCATCCTCCATTGAGTGCACCAATAGAAAATTTTACTGAGGCTATCTTTTAGATCATCTTGGTCACTAGTGAGGGTAATTTCTTTAAACAAGACACAATCCTGTGCAAGTAGTCTTATTTGAACATTCGGCTTTACGACATCAACAATGTCATTCACATACAGGAGGAACAACAAATGGCCCAATACACTTCCCTGTGGTACCCCAGATGAGACGAAGACAAATTGAGTGATGGCCACCTACATCCACGAACTGTTTGCAATTATTTAAGTATTCAGCGATCCAAAAAACAAGTAGTTCTGGTATGCGATAGTTTTTTAGCTTAAATATTAGTTTGGAATGAGGTACCTTATCGGAAGCTTTACTAAAATCCAGAAAAATAAATCAACCTGATGTTTTCAATAGAAGCAAGAGCGTGAGTGACCATGACTAGTTGTGTTATTGTAGAATATCCCTTTCTGATACCATGTTGAGAGTTGATTAGCATTTTATTCTCTTCAATAAACTCGTTGAGCGCTTTTGAAATAATATGCTCTATTAGTTTCTAGCAAGTTGATGTTATTGAGATGGGATAGTAGTTTTGTAAAAGTAGTCGGTCACCTTTCTTAAAAATGGCACCACACAGGCTGTTTCTGCAAACTTGAACATGACAAGGAAGCATGAAATATGATGACAAGGTACTTTGC
The DNA here is from genome assembly GCF_023375885.2 of Dermacentor andersoni. NCBI lineage: Eukaryota > Metazoa > Arthropoda > Arachnida > Ixodida > Ixodidae > Dermacentor > Dermacentor andersoni. The sequence continues at coordinate 54,231,624 of NC_092814.1, read as the reverse complement.
AAGAAGTTCAGCATATCGGCGAAGAAAAGCATTTGGTATGTTATTGGGTCTAGAAGAAGTTTTGGTTTTCAAGTTAAGTGGCATTGAGAGCACTCCAGGGTAACTGATAATATTTGAAAAATTTGTAATTGCAGTGTCTGTGGTAGTGAGAAAGCCATCAGTTGCAGCAGAAAATACACTATTGAAGAATATATTGAGTTGTTCGGCAATACCTCCTTGTTCATTAATAGTAACGCCGCTTGCAGAAATCTGTGAAACTTGTTTCTTTTTTTTTCACTCAATTAGTTCCAAAATTTAGTTGGGTCGGTTTTAATAAAGCTTGGTAGCGTTGTACTGAACCTTTCCATCGTTCCTTTAAACAATGCAATGCACTTGCAAGGCTTCCGTTGGTTTGTGCTATGATGTTTAGTGGTGCGCAGGTCTTTTTTAATCTTTTTCACCTTGTGTTTTAAATGGATGATGTCTGGCGTTATCCATGGCGTTTCTTTGTGTAATTTCTTTCGTTTGTTTGGCACAAACTTATCAAGGCAATACCAGCACATGCTCTTAAAGTGTTCCCATAAAACGCCAATATCACAATTATCAAAATCAGTAAGATATGCCTCCAAGTGATCAATAATTGACGCATCATCCACATCTGAGTCATTTTTGTAGTAATGTACAGGAGGTTTTTTTTTTGCACTTTATGGCAAGAAATTGGCATAGAAACGTTGACTAGTTTGTGATCAGACAGCCTTTGTTTGATATGCACAGTGTAGTCGACAATACAGTCGGGATGAAACACTGAATCGTGTGCATTGCAAGAGCCATGCACAAGAGTCGGCTGGTTTACGACTTGGATAATATCATGCTCTAGCATTATGACGAAGATAACATTATTATATTTCCGGCATCAAGCCGATCCCAATTGATACCAGGGAGATTGAAATTGCCAGCGAAAACTATCTTCTTCTTTTTATGCTGGTGCATGTGTACCTGAAGTTTGGCTAGGAATTCCGAAACCGCGTCGGGAGGCCTGTGTGAAGCCTAGAGGATAAATGTCTGCCTACAAAAAGAGCCTGATGCACAAGCATACGTGTTCGGCAATGTCATTCAGTAAAATAGCATATATTTGATTTCTAATAAGTACCGCTACTCTGTCTGCCACCTCTAGTTAAGCAATCCCTATGGAAAACAGTGTTAGAAAGAGGAAACACGTTGTCGTCATATATTTCAGGATGAAGCCACCTTTCTGCTATAATAGTAATGTGCAGATCGTGCTGCATTAGAAGTAATTCCAATAACTCCATTTTATCTTTAATTCTGCGGGCATTCATATTTAACAGGCGAAGCATTTTCCATGCAAAGGCAGTCTTTCATCATACTTCTGCCTGATCATTTCGACAATCTGTGATTTTTACTTTTGTATTTTGCTTCTCATCCCAGATATATAAGTCTGTCAATTTTAAGATTATCATGAATCAAGCTTACTTTTCTTTCTTATTGTTTGTCTTGCTTTGCGCTGTTCCAAAGTAGTTTGCGTTTCTTTAATGTTGACTGCGAATAATCATTATGAATGAAAATACTGAAACTGTTAAGGTTTTTCGCATTTTCTAGTATTACGTTCATTTCGTTATAGTCTTGTAAATATGATGTGATAGGCCTTTTGCCCTTTTGTTTACCAAACCGCTGGATATGCCCCATCGAATCTCATTTCACCTCCATTTTATCTCTGAACACTTTCTTAACTACTGTGTACTTACTGTTTACTGTTTTTACTAATTTTACTGTTTCTTTGAGTAATGCTGCCATTTCATTTGGGCCCTCTGGAATGCCATGAATAGACCGCCTGGTTAGATCGCCTGCTTCGATCCTCAAGGTCTGTCAATTTTTTAATCTGAAAGCTTAAGGAAAGTTCTATCGACTGACGTGATGAATGCATTTGGCTTGCCTGGTCTGACATAGCTGAGGTTTCAGAGAGCTTTCTTTCAAACTGAGCAAACATACGATGCAATTCACTGATGACATTCTCAGTCCTTACAAGTTCAGATTTTAGCTCCAGCATCTCATTACGAAGAGTAGCTTGCTGATCTAACAGTTGTTCAAACAATACCTTCTGAGTGGGGCCTGGGTTTTGCTCAACGTCGCCACACAGTAGAAGTCTACAGGCGTTCACACAGCTGTACATAATTTCACGACACTGTGTGGGGCATGGCAGGACCACAATATAATGGTAGTCACTACAAAATTAAATATCAATATAACTGACCTGCACAAGGCAAAGTAATCGCTTGGTTAGTGCAATGGCAGTGCTGTGTCCGCCGTGCTCACAGAAGTCAATTCGGTGCATAGCTTGTATACCGGGAGCCTCAGATGATGTCACACTGCGAGGGCCATAAGGTGTCGCCAGCAGCATCATGCTGAGGAACGGTGATGCCCTCGTGTGGTTGAATGCAGGATTGTTCAGAACAGGCTGTAATCCATCATCGAGGAAATTATGATCAAGCTGCGTGCTTCTGGCTGTTGTAAAAAAACCGATGATACCCGCACAAAGCAAAGTAATCGCTTGGTTAGTGCCATGGCAGTGCTGAACCCGGTTTGGGCTGATATGCTCAGACGTGGTTGACATCCACTTTTCCCATTCATGGAAAGAAAACAAAATATAAATTGAAGCTGCGGCGCTTGACGTCACCTGCTTTTGTATTGACAAAAAAAAAAGCCAGTCACAATTCGTTGAATAGTTTTTCATCATCATTTTATAAACATTCTTTCCTTGCGAAATGGCAAGGCTTCCTGCATTTATGCTGTCTGCACGATCCACATGTAAACATCTAAAAAAATTATTTTTCGCATTTAAAAATTAATACGTTTTTGTAACTTTTCACATCCATGTAATGGTGTATCACAGATATTTTTAGGCTGACCATCAAAGAAACTTTTTTTACCTTGGAACACGAAGCATTTTACAAGCAGTTGGAAATTTACAGTTTCTTTTTCAGGCAATCTGCTAAACCTTCAAATCTTCAAATATTTTTCGGCTATACTGCCAACCGGGCTACTATTCTATATTTATATTGTGCCTTCTAGATTTTCCGGTGTTGCAAGAAATGAATGCAAGCTTTGCAATTTTACTCACTTTTGCCACTGCTAAAAGCACTCTATGTTCAAATATTTGATAAAATGGCCATGCTGGCAGTCAAACCGCTTTATTCTCTCGAAATACATGCCACCTGAATGTCTGGATCATACATTGTCCCATAGAAAAAAAAAAATATTGATTGGTGCCTTCTAGCTCAGTTGGACAAGAACAATAAATGTTTGTCAAAATGCAAGAAAATGTTTGGCAAGAAAAATAAAGGGGGAGAATGAGGTTTTAACTTCAGCAAACATGGAAATTTTTTCACCCATATCTGTGACGGTCAAAAAAACGCTGTTTGATTTGGCGTGAAATGACCGTGGTGATGAAATGAAATTGTACCTTCTTCAGAATAACGGAGGCCAATCTCAAAGGTCATGCTATAAGCAGTTTCTGACTGTTTTGGAGCAGATGACACAGTGGTGGCTCTGCACTTCCCCACATCACACAATCTGTGCCAAAATGGCAGTTGGCTTAGAGGGAGCAATTTCACAAAACCCGTATCCTTTCCTGTGTGAATTTTGACGACATGCAATGTCCGTACTATGTCGTCTGCAATCTGGCACGGCATTGACGCCAGCCATGTCAGACAGGATTTGAGGGTCTGCGTGCGATTTATAGCATAATCAAAGACAAGGTTGTCAGTGTCCGCAATGCCATGGGGACACACCAGCAACTGCACAGCACTTGTTATGGTAGTGCAAAAACCGGAAGTCACACAGGGATCACCTTTTGTCAATGCTGCCACCACCAATATCCATGTTGAATTGATGCACCTGAAAAAAATTGCCTGACAGCTGCAAGATAATCCTTTGGACTCTTGTCGACTTCGTTTTGAGTGAGGGGCTGGAGGAGTACATATAAAACGCAGCATCCCCTCTACCTCCAGATGCTGGAAGCAAGTGGAAGGCACCGTATCCCATCCCTATATTTTTGATAAAGACATGTTTTCTCTAAAATAATTAAACAAGAGTTTGAATTACTTTTACATCACTTAGCATGAGGTCATTGCAGAGTATGAGAATTTTGTGTTTCTTATTTACTTCCTTACCTAAATATACACTTAAGAGGAGTTGATTATCAATCTGAAGGTTTGGGTGAGTTGATATTCATGGCAAAACGAGCACAGCGCAGAAGATGGGGACACTGAAAGAAAGACGCACATTTGTCTTTACGTTAGAAGTACGTTTGTCTTTCTTTCTCTGGCCCTGTCATTCGTGCTGTGCTTATTTTGCCATGACTTGCCATGGGTGGAGGTTTGGTAAACAAAAAATGATGTAACATTGTAAGAAACAAGCAAGAAATAAGATGGGTTTTGATGCCTTCTTGAAGATCCTGTACGAGCTCACTGTGGATTCTGACAACTCTATCAGCAAACTGTTAACATTTGTGAAAAGACTATGTAGTTATTTGTTCGTTGCCAAAGGAAGATTGCATTGTGCTTAAAAGGAACTGAAGAATAAACTGAGTAAAATTTAAGTTTTCTCCCTCCCACCCCTTCCCTCCAATTGACAATGCTGCTGGCCCAAGTCAAGCTTTCAAGATGGTGTGCCACCCTCATGGCCGACTTTCCTTTGCTGGTGCACAAGTCCGGCATAGTATTTAATATTTGTCATATGTGCTCTGTCCAATCCAGCCTGCAAAATGATGAAAAGCTGAGCAAGCTGGTATCTGTGTGTAGTAATTGTCTGTGCAGCACTCGCAGTAAAGACAACAAAAAGCACCACGCGCCTATTCAGTATGGTTCGTTTTGTCATTCGTCATAACTATATGCACTGTGCAGACTACTATGACCATCCTGCAGACACTGAAAACATTGTTTGCTGGGCAGCACCATGGTGATGAGCAGATAGGTCGAGCTGCTCCTACACAGTTATGGTCTTGCATGCATGCAAGGATGTGCATGCAGAATGTGGCAGGTGCCGTCTGATCATTTTGTAACAAGAATCCATGAATGGAGCATGAGCAAAGCAAGTGTATGTCAGGAGTAGGCAGGGCAGTGCTCTTTGGCACCAGGGGAATTGTGGTATAGAGTAGCGGTAAAACACCTTAAGACAAGTCTTTTGCGGCACTTGTCTTAGGTGGAGTACATCTCAGCGACAACATTGCTTCGAGATTTGGGCCATGACTTCTGTGTTGTATAGCTGACGCTTACAGACAAAGGACCAACCTGAAGCACTTTTAGTTGGTTGCAGCCTAATATGGAACTGCATTGGATGGGTAGTTCCAAATGTGATGTGGAACATGATCCAACTCGGAAGCCCAAGTAACTGTTCAGTGAACCTCCCCATTACCAATAGCAACAACTCTCTTCAGCTCTGTTTTTGCAAGTGATTATGTCCCAGACCATGCCGTGGCAGCGCTTTCATGCGTCTATTTTACAAACTTGCTCTTGCTTTAGGATTATCATGCCCTCCACGCTTATGTAGAAAGCATGATGTCTTTATTTTGTATTTCATTTAAAGGACTGTGTTAGGATGGCATATTGTAAGGTTGGATATTGATCATCAAAATTATTTAATGAGCAAAAAAAAATCATAAATTTAAAAGAAGTTTGCATACTCTTTTATTATTATAGCTACTTGTGATTAATTACAAAGACCAAGCAAGCAGATGTTTTCATATGGTTTGGAAACAAGATGTGTGCGTAACTGCAAAATGCCCAAATAGCATTCAACTTAAAGAAAATTAGAACTTGATCACCTTTATTTCTGGCCATGGAAAGTGCTTTCCTACAACAGTGAAATGTTATTTGAATTAAAATTAATTAGCTTAGTAATTCATTCATTAGTTAATAGATTGCTGAGCTATCCACAACTGAAACTTTGCTCCATCACGTCATAAATGCTATCATGGATTTTATGTTAAGTTTTCCATGCTTAAATCATCATATTAAGGTATCAAACTTTTCCTATAAAAATGATATGTTGGGTGTTGTGGGGTTAATGACAAAGCAAATGCATGCTTCAGTCTAGCTCACAATGAAAACTATTTTTTGTGTGGAATCACGGAGAACCTTGGTAAATATACGTGTGTTCTTATTCACTGCTTTGTGTACAGGACTTCTAGGAGAGTTCTCCTTTTCTGAGCTGTTTATTTGGTAACTTTGATTGCAGAGATATTTAGGCCTTAGTGAAGAATGTAAATGTAATGTCAGAGGCAGAAGTTTGAAGGGCACAGGTGCCATGAAAAATAGGCAATCTCGCCCAAACAGCGAAGCACTAACAGTGACTGCAAGGTTTAGTGTTGTGCTTCAACTCTTCGGAAGGTGTTCACTATGCGTGGGTTCGACATGTTGGCATGGTGCAGCACGCAAGACAACTCCTGTTGGGCAAAAGGAACAGTGCCCTGGCAGGTACCAGGCATCTCACAATGCTGGCATAATGAAGAGCGCCATCAGTGGTGTTGCAGGTATAGCACCTCAGTGGTGCACGATATGAGACTAACAGGATACCATAAACATTATTCAGTGCCCATCAAAATCTTAACCTTACTTTGACGTTTACTGCCTGTTCCACTCAGAACCAGCGCATATACGCAGTAGCACTAGTGTGTGCTACCCTCATGCCAGCACTGGAAGCCAGAACACTGTCCTGGCTCCACCACTGATGTGTTTGAGCGTAGCATTGACGATGTGTCTATTTTACTTCATCGTTTTTGCAGTCAGATGCGCTCGGTGACTCTGGAGATGCTCTAACCCTGCATGCGCATACCACTCATGCTCTGCCAATAGGGAACGCACGACTATGCTGACGGAGTGAAGTATAATTGCTAGTGCAATGAAACAAAAATAGTGTCGCAGCCTAGCCACACAGCTCTACGTTGATAGGTGCGAATTGTTCTTCGAGTGTCTTGGAGGCTGTGCACTTACACTGCAGCAACATTTACTGTTTACTTAATTTGGCAATACTGTAAGCCTTCTTCAGGCACTTACAGGCAGTGGGTCACAAGGTGTACACTAGAAAATAGAACGTTACAACAAACTAATGAACATATACCATCACGTAACATGTTGCAGTAAGTATTATTCACTGTATGTAATCTTTGATGATGAAACAAGACCAAGAAAAGTTACCAGTAACCTTATTGAGGCAACTGCAATCTGAAAACCTATGTCCTGGATTGTGCATAAGGGCATGCTACAATATTATTGTCATAGGTATTATATGTAGCTTTGCAGAAATGCAAGTGCCATCTTCAGGTTAATTCTGTATAGCAGTTTTTGGGCTGCAAAGAATAATTTTTTTTTTTTGTGTCCTAACTTTTACCTCTCCTTTAACTGCTGCACAGCAAAAGCAATCATACACCGACTGCTGTGGTAGTACATAGGTACTTGCAGAGTTCAATCAGCATAAAGTGCTAAAAAGGCTTTGTTTTTAGACCATTAACATATAAATAAACCATCAGTATATAAAATTTGAGCAACAGCTTCCAAACTTAAACTTTTTATGACAATTAGGTGCTTGAACAAGGCATAAAATTGTTAAAGGGGTACTGACAAACATTTCAGAAGGTGTGAAAAGGATGCCAACAGGTATGAAGGTTTGGAAAAAGTACTTATATTTCCATACTAAAGTTGGTCTTGAAATGACGGATGTGTCATCACCGACATTATCATGATGTCACTGCACAGAGCAAAATTTACTGATGTCATGCAACAATAAGACTAGGTATGATGGCATTAAAGATACACTATAGCGCTGCTTCTATTTCTTGTGGCTGCTGCAGTGATTGCAAGAACAAAGTGAGCCAATATATCATGTCATGACGCATCACTTTCCCGAGTACCGAAACCAGTTCACAGAAACTTGCATTATAGTAGATTATTTAGGACACTCCGACACTTGTCAGTATTTCTATTAAAGTTGAGACCTTCATTTGACACACAAAAAGACATGACAAGTCGAAAATGTTATGTCAGTACTCGTTTACTGTGAATATCCTTAATAGCTTGGCTCAGAAATAGTGTGCATTCCATGCAGACTGCTGCTGCCATTTGAGCTGCACCTGCGTGGCGAGGATCGACCACCATGCTGGCGGTTGGAAGAGGCACCCTCAGACTGCCAGGTGCTGGACCTGAGCATGCGACGTGAGGCACCCACGCCACCCCAGTGCCTCGACCTGCGTGTTCACCGGCGGGGCGATGAGAACTGTGGTGCGCTGCAGGGCAGCCCACTCTACTCCGTGTACCGCCTTGAAGATGCGTGGTAGCCTATCAGTGCAACACCGCCTGTTTAAGGCCCCTTCACTCCCCTCCCGTCCCACCCCACCGCCACAAAAACAGATGCAACGATGGCACATCCCAACAAGCCTCAGGGGGCCGAGATATGCCATGCTTTCTAAATAAATGGTTTTTCTGCACATCATATGCCTTTTGTAGCAGATGCAGTGGCTGCTGGCATAATAGGCCATTCTCACTACAATTCTGGAAAGTATGGAGCAAAGCAGTTGGCGATGCGATTCCAGCATGCTGTTGTGACTTGCAGCCCAAGGTGAGCAGCGATGGTTATCAACAATGAAGGTGATGCTATACCTATTTTAAGGCACCATTGAAAATATAGTTGAGCATGCTTGTTGTGGTGTACCGGGAATGAACATGAGCATAGTGGTCACGGAACTTGGCCTTCCATTGTTTTTTGGTTATAGTTATGTCCTCCCAAGACCCCTTGTACATTATATTGCTCAGAGCTTTCAAACCTTCTTATAGTAAACTCGGAAACTATTACATAAAATCTTCATCTCAAATATGAAGTTAGATGCCTGCAGAAGTGTATAGATGTGGTTCAGTCTTATTCATGCTATCAGCATTCAAGAAAATTGGCACTAGTTTGATCTAGAGCATGTTGCTGTTCAGGCAACGAGAAACATCTGTGAAGGCCGTTCCGAAATACCGCGAGATATGAAAATCCAGGAGGCAGCATCAACATGGCAACCCTTGATCTCCTGGCTTGACGAGGAACTGGGCTTGCAACCCTGACCTGGCAACCGTAATTGTGATCTCTGCATTCAGGCAAAGGGAGTTTTACCATACTAAACATGAGGAGACTGTTGCTTTGTCCATGTACATACATATGCTGCTTTTAGCAACATTCCATGTTTTAGGAACCGAGGTAATCAACTAAAAAAAAAACGTTTTATGTTCGTGACAAGCAGTGTGCAATAAAGTAGGCTTAAGACATTATACCCTACAACTGCCTTCAGGTCTCGAGAGGATATACTTTAGCAGAGTTTCAGCATGTTTTGTATGGCTTTCCTGGTCCTCGGAACATGTGGACACAATGAAGCAGTGCCCACTGAGCTTAGCCATCTGGCATCAGCAGAGAGACACCAGCTTTTACCATAGAGGTAAAGCATAGGTGAAGTGTGCATCTTCCCCTGCCCCCCCTTTTTTTTTCACTTCACACTGTATTCGTTGAAATCGGCATGCGATGCTTGCAAAAAAAGTTCTTGAAAAACTCCATCACTGCTGTGTCAAAGTGCACTGGTGAAATCATCAGTCCTTCCCCTTTGTTTTCTTACCTTGTCTCCTTTCAGCCATTTGTTGTATATTGACATTACTCCTGTTTATCATGAGGATGAAATAAGGATGCCAAGATGAAATTGTGAAGTGCCAAGCAAAAAATTTATAGTTTAGTATGGTCGAAGTAGCTGACTTTAAAAGTCAAGAGGGGAGACAAAGGTTTTGTCATAAAATGAAAAGAGAGGGGCCACATCTGCAATAAAGTGCGTTAACACAGTAGCTCAATATAAAGGTAGAGCTAATAGAGCAAAACAAACAATCCCACCACTGAAATTATGTGTTAATGCACACCTATATTTCAAATAATGGTATCTGTTACAACCACCCTGTTCATAGTTCTCTCGTGTACATGCTGAGCAGTTGTCTACCCATATGCAGTGTGCAGCCACCTTATCGTAGAGGTTAAGGCTCTGCACAATTTTTGCTGATGTGCTTGTGTTGCATGCTACAGCATACCTTGCTTGCAGGTTCTCCACACACGATATGTTTCAGTGGCAACATATGGTCATCACTGTGTTTACTCCTCTACATGGCTTGTTTCTTTCAGTGCTAATCTGAATTGTGCCAGCGGCTTAGGATGGTGCTTTTTCCTTGAAACACTCCCAAGCACTTGCAAGCAGCAAATTGAAATTGTTTGCTAAATGCAGAATGGCAATAATAAGCTTGTAGCCTAGTGGACAAAACCACCACTGCATTATCTGCAAGTTCCATTCTTAACTAGCGGCAAAGGAAAGAAGCAGGTCACTTGCCACAGTCGGAACAAAATGGCATTTCCAGATCTTTACTGATCCCTTGTTCACTATGGGAAGCCACCTACGCAGCTCTTGTGAACAAGGGATTGGTACGAATCTCAAAATGTCATTTTGATTTGACTATGGCGAATGACCCGCTTCTTTCCTAACATTGATTTTCTATTCTGTCAAACTCTTGACTACAACTACTGGTACAGTCTGTTGTGGTACAGTGTTATAAAAACTGGCAAGGCACAGTGAGGCTGCAGGAGACTATGGAGACTCGCAAGACCTTGTTGGGAATCGGATTCACAGCACGTACAAGCACGTCATTCTTAAAGCAGTAGCACCACAAAGTATAATAGATAACCGATAAAACGAAAAGCCAGATATGCCCACAGCATAAACAGCAGATGCCATTTCCAATAAAGCACTATATGCGACCTTTTATCGACAATGCAGCTCAATGCATGGCAACCTTTTCCATAGAAAGTAAGCGGTTAAGACAAACACACACACAAAAAAAAACACTAAATAGCCTTGCCAAATTTTCAAAATTAGTTCGTTATGAAAGTATGAAAATGACCAGAAGGAATGCGAGCACAAAAACACAAATTTTTACATAATTTTACGAAATAGATATTTTTACACCTACTGTGGCTCTCACACCTGCAGACTCTCAAGTATGGTAAATGAAATTGATCATGGCATCACAGAGCTTTATGAAGATCAAATACACAGTTCAGTTTTGCAATGCCACCAGACAGTGGGCCAGGAACTATATATGGAGACAATTATTTATCAATAAGCCATACATTAAACACTATCTAGGGGAGTATGTAGATTTGATAGTTTATTTTACACAGATAGGCTCAGAAGTGGATAAGCCGAGCATCAGTAGGGTTCTGTTCCACAGGGCAGTAGGGACACTTGAGCTTGCTGCCACTAGCCAGCTTGTGGAGGGCGTCGCGCGAGATAACGTGGCCACAGACAAGCCTCATGGGCGGGTTGGCGTCGCTGCTCTGTTGGCGCAGTATGGGGCAGGCGAACACCGAGTGGAACTGACAGCCTAGCCGGATCTCGATGGGGAGTTCGTCGCGCGTGCTCCAGACGCCGGCCACTTGGCGCTGCATCATAACCTGCTTGATGTTGAGCAGTGCGGGCAGGGCCAAGCTGCCCGCCTCGACACATACGGCCAGTGGGCTGCGTACCGACAGGCCAAGAAGCGCGCAGGCGTCGCGCGTGAACGCCTCGCACGTATCGCTCCACAGCGCCGGCTCAAGCAAAAAGGCGTACGGCGATCGCGCCAGGCCGCCGGGCACCCGGAGAAAAGCCAAGCTACCCATCAGCACTTGCAAATCGCGCTCATGCTGCCGTGCCAACGGCGCAAGGTGGGCGCGGGCGTACGCGATCGCCTCGGCCGCCGCTCCACGTTGCAGCAGCCCCACCAGGTGAAGCCGATGCAGCTGGAAGTGCAGCGCTGTGCCCTGGAGTTCGTGCTGTGCCACCCAGGCCAGCGCGGGCCCCAGGTCACGCCGCTTCAGCGCGTCTAGCACGTTGTTGAGCTCCGCAAACGGCTCCTTCTGGGCAGACTCGAGACGCGCCTCGCGCGACAGCTCTTCAGCAATGTCCAGCATGCCCTGGCGCAACAGGTGCTCCGCGATCACCTGGTTGAGCGCCGCCTTCTTGTCACTTCCATCAAACACCTCCTCGCTGCTTGTGGCCCAGAAGTCAGGGACGAAGTTCTGAAAACAGCGTTCGAAGTTATGTAACGCCGCGCTAAATCTAAGCTGGCTCACCTTGTCTATGGCCTTGCCAACTTTGGACACCGTTCCGTGCAGATCTCGGTGCTCGGTCGCCAGAGAACTGCTCAAGTCTTTGATTTTTTGAGCGCATTGTGTGAGGGCTATGCCATGCGAAGTCGTCACGTCAGCGTCTGCAGGTACTGCGCAAAACCAAAACAAAGACGGCTACCATCGTTTCAAAGCGAGAGCTAGACGGGACTTACCTTCGCCGAGCTCTCGGTACATTTCTTGAACGTAAGCTACCAACTCGCTCAGTGTGGCTTTCGTGTGTTCACTTAGAGTGCCAAATTTACTAAGAACTTTGTCAACTTCACGCTCAACAGCCAAGCACGACTCCATCGTGACTCAGTAGAGCAGTGCTGCTGAACGCAGTGCCTGCTACGACTATGCCAGTGCTTAAGACGGTAACTGCGCTATATACACAGTGGTGTCATTCTTTTAAAAGTTTGAAAGCTACACTTGCAAGAACATTGCAGACATCAGGACATAGAACTACAGGCACGGTTGAATGCGACAGTCACAGCTAAATTTTCAGGTTTACAGCCTCTCAGCTGACTTGTCGATGTCGATTGCAGCGGCCTGCCTTTGCACAACTTCCAGTAGCGCAAACAAGAGTAATGAAAAATAAAATATGATGCTCCCACGACACTGATAGTATAAATTTTAGATAAAGATAGTTAGTTTTCTTACTCGATAAAATGTCGTTTTGCACTTTTTAATTTGAAGCTAAATATACATGCAAACGGCGTGCGACTTTTTGGACGGTATTGGATTGCAAGCGCGCAAATTTCGCGCAGCTGGCCAACTGCAAGAGAATCTTGGCACCTTATGTGCATTTTTTTCCTTGTTGACCTTGTAAGATGTTTCATGTTTTAATTTTGTGTTTCTACAAGTGCTAACATTTTTGGGGCCTATGCACATGCTACACAGCGCATCGAGTCGCTGCACTATCTGTAAACAGTGCCGGTGCCGTCTCTCCATCTGCAACAAGCAGAATTGCACAAATTAATGGTAAGGTATCTCTTATCCCACTCATCGTCTTGTTGCACTCGCATCGTGATTGCTATTAATCTCGACTGGCCTTCAGGAGAGGTCAGAGATCAGTTGTATGTGATGTTCGCATTTTTGCTGTTGCGTAAACAACTCGAATGCAAGACTTCCAGGAGGTTTCGGTGCGGGTAGTCGCCAGGAGACTTTGCTACACAGCAGGCACACTGGTACGTACCGACTGTTGTAGAGCTGGTCATGTCTTGTGGCCCGCACAGGTTTTGTGGACTTTTAAACTAATCTTACCAGCGTTCTGCACCTAGATTAAAGCGTGAATTTGGCAAAGTTGACGCCTGTTTTGCGTTTCTTGATTGATGCTGTTATTGTTTTTGTAACCGCTGCCGAGAGCATCCAAATTCGATATATTTAGCATCAAGTCGTGTTGACTAACTAACGATAAGCTAGGTCTTGTTGTAGATTGTTTAAGAATCGTTAAAATATCTAGTTTATCAATGATTTCGCGTCAAGCGCGTATGTGTAATTAAGCGTCGCCGTGATGTAATGTGAAAAAGAAAAAAAACTGTTCTAACCCCCGATTTTAATCGAATCGGTTGCCAAATGCAGGGCGGCGAAGTGAGGTGCAAGAATGCGCGTGGTGGGCGTGTTCTTGATATTAGCTACAGAACAGTGGAAGTCAGAGTTACTGGAATGACATGTCACTGAGAAAGAAACGCGTGTTTATATCGCGTAAATGCAAACTGTTTGAATACAACAACGCCTAGCTAAGTGCGTTGTTGTATTGGTCGTTTTCAGCGCCGAAAATGTCTTGAATCAGACTGCTATCTTAAAGCTATTCGGTCTTTACTTTCTCCTAAAACAAATTATTCAGTTTTCCCTTAATCCTCGAAATTGTAGGCTACGGGGCTTTGACTGCACACTATTATTAGCGCCTATGCTGTAATATCTTGTGCGGGTTCAGACTGGATACCGAATACAAGTTCTAGTGTAACCGTGCGTGCAAAGCCTCTGATTACTTGGAGGAGGCGCGGCGTTGGCCGGTCTCAGATTCTGTGCGCTTGAGAGATTTATCGTGCCTTCGCTTTGGCCCCTTGCGGCAGCTCTACATGTACGTGTTTTGAAGCAGTCGTCAGTGAGGATACGTGGCTGCACGTAGTAAGTACTGTCCTTGCATTTCTGTATACGTGCTGGCTGAGAGTATTTGCTCGGCTCTTTAATGACATTTATGGGCGGTACTGTAAGGGCAGTTAAAGCGAAGCTTTCTTGTTCTCTTTATTATGAACTGAACAAATATTGACGTAGGTAGGCTAATTTTGGTGCTCGCTAGCGCTCTGAACTAAATAACGACGAACATTTAGTCTGTTTAGTCGCTGGTTGGCCTTTTTTCTTTTTGTTCATACTGAAAACAAAAACGTATACACTTAGCATAGCCTTTCCGACATTATTTCAACGCAGAGCCGTGTGTCTCTCGATTTGAAGTCTATTGCACTACGACGTGAAGTCGTCTCAGCAGACGACGAGGTTTCTTAGTTGAATCTAATGCACATTCCACTTATCCCGGAGCGCTTCAGCACCTCTACAAATCTACCGGTGTCACACGGCCATTTTCGATCGCGGTCAAGCCCGATCCGGTTCGAAATTCTCGATCGCGATTGGCTCCTTCCCGCAGATTGCGTACTGTAGCCTATCGCGACCGACAAATTTGATCCAGATCGTGCTCGATCGCGATAGAAAGTGTGCTGTGTGACACCCGTGTGAGACATAAACTACAATTTAACTTATAAGCTTTAGTGCAAGCATAAGCGGGCGGCAGTTACATTATTAAAACCATATTTTATCGCTTCTACACCCTCTCTTATAGTGGCACAGCCAGACCGCTGTAGAACGACTAGTCGAATGTGCCATAACTCGGTCGATGTTCTGCCATTTGAACAGTTCGGGTGGATGCCAATTTTTCCTTTCATGTACTTTCCTCCACCTTGCGGGCTTCCGTAGAACTGATTTGCCAACGGTCAAACTGTTGTTTCAGCATTGGCAGACTGCATGGAGATCCATTTTTGTCATTAAAAAAAAAGAAGAAAAAACGAAAAAAGAAAGACGAGTTATCGTATCGAGAGGTAGGGGGAGGGGTCATAAAAAAAGGGAGAGATAGAAAGCAAATGGGTGCAGTAAAGTATGTAGGAACTTCTGGATGTCACTGTTTTCATCATCATCAGCCTATCTTATGTCCAGTGCAGGACGAAGGCCTCTCCCTGCGATCTCCAGTTACCCTTGTCCTGCGCCAACCGATCCCAACTTGAGCCTGCGTTTCCTAATTTCATCACCCCACCTAGTTTTCTGCCGTCCTTGACTGCGCTTCCCCCTCTCTTGACACCCATTCTGTAACTCTAATGGTCCACCGGTTATCTATCCAACCCATTACGTGGCCTGGCCAGCTCCATTGTTTTCTCTTAATGGCAATTAAAATATTGGCTATCCCCGTTTGCTCCCTGATCCACACCGCTCTCTTCCTCTCTCTTAACGATATGCCTAGCATTATTCGTTCCATCGCTCTTTGCGTTGCTCTTAACTTGTTCTCAAGCTTCTTTGTCAGTCTCCAAGTCTCTGCCAAATATGTCAGTACCGGTAACATGCACTGATTGTACATATTGCTTTTTAACGATAATGGTAATCTTCCAGTAAGGAGCTGACAATGCCTGCCTTATGCGATCCAACCCATTTTTATTCTCCTGTAAATTTTCTTCTCATGATCAGGGTCCCCTGTGAGTAATTAACCTAGCTAAACGTACTCAGTCACAGACTTTAGAGGCTGGCTGGCGATCCAGAACTCTTGTTCCTTTGCCCAGGTATTCATGTTTTCATGTTCTTCTGCATATTAATCTTCCAACCCCACTCTTACACTCTCTCTGTTAAGGTCATTAATCATTTGTTGTAACTCGTCTGCATTGTTTCTGAATAGAACAATGTCATTGGCAAACCGAAGGTTACTGAGATATTCGCCGTCGATCCTTACTCCTAAGTCATCCCAGTTTAGTAGCTTGAATACTTTTTCCAAGCACGCAGTGAATACCATTGAAAAGATTGTGTCTCCTTGTCTGACCTCCTTCTTTATAGGTATCTTCCTACTTTTCTTGTGCATAATTAAGGTAGGTGTGGAATCTCTGTAGATGTTTTCCAAGATATTTACGTAAGCGGTCTGTACTGCTTGATTACGTAATGCCTCTATGACTGCTGGTATTTCTACTGAATCAAATGTATTTTTCGTAATCTATGAAAGCCATATAGAGACGTTGATTGTACTCTGCAGACAGTTTTAGATATCCCGGTACGCTGCAGGTCAGCCATATATTACTAATAGCTATTTTTTATAAGCTACCATTTCTCGGACCGTTAGGTCAAGGTGAGCAGTTAGCGTGAAGAATGAGTGCGGAGTGGAATTCCATAGAACTATTGTGTGGTATAGCCAGTGATACATCATCACTGTTTGAATGTGCTGCTAGGGAAACGCAACACAGGACGAAGGTATTTATGCGTTTCTCAACCATCCGCTATTGTGTATCGCGCGGTAGGCAAATGTATCTTTGTGTGCCTGTGTTTGCTCGCTGATAAGAATGGAGCAGAAAAGTATTTGCTACCGAACGTTCTCGTCAAAAGAAATACATCCTGGCCAGTCACCGCGTAATAAACGCCTAGCGCTGGAGCAGCTCGCCAGGTGCTGCGCTTGGCACAAGGCAGCACACTTTCAAATCTCGCCTTCTGGACGAATAATACTGAGCAATTGCCACTCTTTACATTGATCCTCTTGCTTGGCCTGTTGTGGACAGCGAAAAATCACTGCAATTGCGCGATATAAAACTTCACTTTTCTTGAAAAATGAAAATGTCCTGGAAAACGCATGTATATAAAAAAAAAAATTGAACATTCCTACTCAGAAGCAGCCGCAGCCGTAGCTAATCGGAGTGTCGCGGGAACGAATTGTTTTACGCAAAGTTCTTTGTCTGTGTGTCGAGTTGCGTCGCAGCTTTTTTTTTTTTTTTTTTTTTAGTTTAATGCATTTTCAATGCCCCACCCTCTTGTAATTATTTTTATATTTATTTAGTTACTTTTCATTTATTTTTTGCTGTTGCGTTGTTTCAGTCGCCTAGTGTAGTGTTAGTGAGAAAATAAAAATTAGGTATCAACGCTGAAGATAATTTTATGGAGAATGTTATGAAGAGTCCGTAGTGGAGTGTAGATGAACTCCTGACCGTGAGTAGTTCATCGTTAGTTCTCTGGATCAGTACCCTAATTGAAATGTGGATTCCGTTACCTAAAGCGGCCTGGATGTTGGCAGCAGCAGAGTGCCTTGTCCAGCGCCGTGCTGTCGCAGCCGATTCCCGGCAAGCTCGTCGTGGGAGAACGAACCGCCGTCTCTGTTCAGCGCCAACTCACCTTGTCGTCAGTTGCGGCAAGCTGGTGCTTCGCAGACTGCTCACCCTGGCGCGTATTGTTTCACCTTTTAAGCGAGGCGCGCCCCCAGCAGCTCGCGCGCGAGAAGCAGCACGCGAGAAGGGGGCACGTCACCTCCTTCGCAATCTGCTCCTGTCACTCGCTTAATTTTCGCGTCTCCCGGGGTCACCTCAGAATTAGAGCAAATAAGTGTAACTTTATGGTAGTAGAAGCGATATTTCGGCCACGGC
This sequence comes from Dermacentor andersoni, assembly GCF_023375885.2. NCBI lineage: Eukaryota > Metazoa > Arthropoda > Arachnida > Ixodida > Ixodidae > Dermacentor > Dermacentor andersoni. Next base: position 54,213,769 of record NC_092814.1, on the reverse strand, counting down.
ACCTGCTAATCGCGGTCGCCTGCTGCGGGATACTTGCGTAAACCAACATCTGGCGAGCGCTCGCCGTGTGAGTCATGGCTCCGTAATGTTACCCAACTGGTACAACGAAACGCGCCAGATGAAAGTTCGCTGCATGATTTGCTGGCGGACATAGCGAGTTACATCGAAAAGCGTGAAATTATTGACATTCTTCGTCGAATAAGCGCGTGGACCGTTCTTTCTTACGACTCAATTAATGGGGTATTCTTAATGAACCGGGTGTCAAATTCGTCAACCTGGTTAGCGCTCCAAGCGCCATATGAGCTCGATGCCGAATACATAGGAGCATAGAAGGCATTGGAACTAACCACTGCGTTACCTCCATTTCGTGTGCTCCAGGACAACACAAAATTGAAACGAACCATTTTTATTAAACTGGCTGGAACCGTTCTTGAGTCTAGGATACGAGATTAGCGCGGCAACTTTTCGCAAGGGAGCGTCGCATTCGCAGCACCACCGGTACATAGGCCGCTGGTGATGCGATTGCGAGTGCCTAGGATATTCATATTTCCGCAAACAAAGCGCCAAGCTTGTCGAGACGTGATCTGTGTCAAGCGCGCGGAGAAGCAACAGGTGCACTTGGAACTGGGCGTAAGCGTGGCGATAAATTCGCAGCTGCGAACGCGCGTCATTATGCGAACATTCGCGCATAGCGCAGCGCAAGGAGCTGCAGGGCGCTAGGCGCAGCACCCCCCACCCTCCCATTCCATCCCGCCGCCGCTTCGATCACCTGTTGCGCGCGCGCGCGCGCTGTGCCTAGCAGCCACCTGTTCGCCGATTTCTGGCGTTCGCGCCGCGGTCCGCGCCGGTGTTCGTGCGGCTACGAACGTTTCCGGACCGTTTCGCGACCGGGCATAATCGCCAGCCTCTCTGGGCGCCGCAGGTCTGAGCCACGGGTCTGCGCGCGACCAGGTGGCGAACAGGTGGCGGTCGCGCGAACAGCGCGCTGGGCGTTTCACCTCGGCGCGGTCACCAGGTGGTGCGGCGCGCCGAAGTTCGCGCCCCAGCAAGGGAAGACCGAGAGTCGATGCGCACCGTTTTATTCGGGGAGATGAGAGATGGGGTCGGGGTATGTACAGAGCACTATGTACAAGGGTGGCTCGCGGCGCTCACGGGTGGTCCTCCTTCTTGAGCCGATGCTTGAGATGCACTTTCCCGTGTCGCTTTCGCTCGTCGGAGCGCGCGAACTTTCGGCCGCACGCGTCGCAGGTGAAGGGCTTTTCGCCCGTGTGAGTCCGAATGTGCGTGTTGAGGTGGTCGGATCGCGAGAAGGAACGCAGGCAGATGTTGCAGCGGAACGGTTTCTGTCCCGTGTGGATGCGGATGTGGCGCGTCAGCTCGTCGGAGCGCGAGAACCGCCGGTCGCAGCCCTCGATGGGGCACGCGTACGGCCTCTCGTGCACGGGCGTTTTGCTCGGCCGGTTTGGGTACTTTCGGGGCTTGACTGGTACCAGCTTGAGCGGCACCGGGCTGTTCTGGTAAGCTTGGCTCAGGATTTCGTGGCCCTTGCTAGTAGCCTGGTTGTACTCGGCCAGTGTCGCTGTCGGCTCCTCGGGCTTGGGCGCCGCCGCCGACGATGAAGAGGAGGCTGCCGCCGGGGGTGCGTGCTCATAGGCGAACCAGGGGTACTTGGCCGGCTCGGGCTCGGCCGTGTACGGGGCGGCTTTGAACGAGTCGAGCGGAGGGAAGGGCTCGGGCTGCTCGAAGAACGGCGCCGCGTCGGGGCCGGGCCAAGCAGTGGTGAACGTGCCGCGGTAGGCGAGCCGGCCGTACGGGTCCTTGGGCTGCTCCGCATCGCGCAGTGGGCTCGCGGGTCTCTCGGGCCAGCGGTGGGCCGGCTCACCTGAGATGGGCACTGGGTCGGGGATGACCGCATCGGTGGCGAAGAAGGTGATCAGCTCGGCGGTCGTAGACACGGGCGTGTTCAGCGGGTCGTCGGAGCCCTCAGGTGGCGCAAGGCCGCTGGCGCCGGTCGTCTTGAACGATTCAAAACTCAGGTTGAACTGGAGGCAGTCGCGAGACAGCGTGTCCAGGCCGTCCATCGTCATGACGGCTAGGGAGTCCCCATCCGTGTGTCTGCGACGTACGCACTCGCGGGCCGTCGCCGCCGTATGAATGGGCCCCGGGGAGCCCCGCTGCCTTATTTGGCGAGCCGGAACCCCCCGCGGCCAATCGCGGCGCGCCGACCGCCTGACGTCGCGGTGACGTCGGCTTCATTCACTGCGCCACCTTATGATGTTTAAAGGGTCTGCCGCGCAGCCGCTAGCCGCTCGGGCTCCGCGCTGACGCTGCCAGGCGGCACTTTCAGGCCGCAGCCGCCGATTTAACGGCCCCAGGTCGAACTAAGGACCGCGGGTAGCCACCGGGGGCCAGCGCAAATCGCATGCTGGCCGCAGCCGTGTCTCCCGCCGGAGCGCTGCCCATATTTGGTCAACGAGAGTAGCCGAACTTTTCCGAGCGCGACGTCACGCTGACGTCGGGCCGCTCGAGCAGCTTTCATTTACGGCGCGTCGCCATGGCGACGGAGGCCAGGCTGCGGGAATTATGCGGGCGCGCGCTGCGCACCTGCCGTTTCTTGGACACGTGGCTCGGAGCCGCGGCTTGCGATGCTGCGCCGCCGGCGTCCCCGAAATAGTAGGTCTCCATTGATCGGCAAACAGGCGCTTACGCGTTGCTACGTCATTACGCGTCAGCGCGCGTGGCTGTGGTCCGAGAGCGCGCGCGCCGGAGGCGCGCCGCGGGCGCCGGCCCGTGGCCGATAAACGAAATGGTGCTTTTGCAGGGCCGCCGCTAAACGTCCAGCATGGAGGTGAAGCTGAAGAGCGCCGCGGCACCCGACCGCAGCCCTGTGACAGTGCGCACGCATGCGGGTGCCACGGCCGACAGTCTGCTGGGTGCCTTCTGCCACGACATGGGCCAAGACTACGACCCGCGGCTGGCACTCTACACGCGCTCCAACGAGCCCCTGCGCGGGGGGGCGTCGCTGCATGCGATGCGCGTGCAGCCGGGTGACACGCTGTACGTGCGCTATCAGCGCTCGCCGCACCTGTTCCTCGCCAACTGGGGACTGCTGGGCGTCATCTGCGCCGTGCTCGGACTCCTCGGCCTGCTACTCGTGTCCATGGCTTACGGGCTGACGGGAGGCCGTGTGCCCTTCGTGCACGGCGTCGTGGTGGACGCCGGCTCGAGTCACAGCCAGGCCACGCTCTACTACTGGGAAGGCGCCAAGTACCTGGGCACCGGCCGCGTTGTCCAGGTGGACTTCCGTGAAATCGATGGCGGTATCAGCAGTCTTGGGCCGCGCCAAACGGGCCCGGCACTAGAGCGCGCCGTGAACGAGGTGCGCGGAGAGCTTGAAGCACCTGTCTTCCTCGGCGCCACCGCGGGCATGCGGGTGCTCAAGTAAGCTCCAGTGACCCCTTCGCACCTTGCATGCCCTGCTGAACTCTATTGTTTATGCAGCCTCACCAACCCGATGGAGGCCGATGCCATCCTCATGGCTGTGGAGTGTGCACTGAAGCCACTAGGCCTGCAGCGGGCAACCATCCTGAGTGGCCACGATGAGGGCCTCTTTGCCTGGCTCTCCACCAACTACTTATTCGAAGTGATCCCCCCGAAATCGGTGAGGTAGCTGCCTACTTCCCACCAGCATGCCACTGAGCACCTGGCGATTTGCAGGGATCTCCTATGACCCTCGGTGCCTTGGACCTTGGAGGAGCATCTACGCAAATATCTTATGCTGTTGAGTCTGATATATCAGGTGACGATGTCAGCAGCCTGCAGCTATATGGCGAGCGCTATAATGTCTTCTCAGTGTCATACCTCTGCTATGGAGTGAACGAGCTGCATAGAAGGTACCTGGCCCAGATAGTGACTCAGCAGGTGAGCTCCAAGCTGCCTTGGTTTTCCTTATGCTTGCATTGTGGCTCCTATTTCAGGACTATGCGACAACTGTGAGGAGCCCATGTCACAACTCTGGCTTCAGCTTCAATGCTACAGCAGAGGAGGTGTTTGACAACTATTGCACGAAGACCTCTGCGAGTGAGCTCTGGCTACAGCAGAATCCCAATGCAGTAAGTGCTTTGCAGTTTCTCAAAGAACAATGGAGACAACATCATGGCAAAATGTTCTTTATTGTGAGTGGCATAATAAACAACTCTCGTCGTGTTTTTCCTTTAGGTTTTCACATTTATTGGGAATGGCACGAGTGCTGGATGTCAAGAGACCATTAAACAGCTGTTGGACCCCAGCGAGTGCAAAAAAAACTACACTAGCTGCATGGAGAAGCCTGCAGTTCCCGTGCCATATGACATGAAGTTTGTTGTAAGTTTATACCCGTTTCACCTCCAGAAAGTGTGGTGATTCAAGGATTGTGCATCTTTCTTTTTTCCAGGGTGTTTCTGCATACTACTACACTCTCAAGGCCCTCAACTCTACAGGCAAGCCCCTTAGTACCTTTGTTAATGCCTCAGACTGGATCTGCTCTGCTCCATGGCGTGAGGCTGTGAAGACTGGCATCCCCGAGCGATTCCTCTCTCGCTACTGCCTGCAATCTATGTATATCCGTGATCTACTGCTGGATAAGTACGGATTCTCTGACAAGACTTGGCCCAACCTGTCATTTGAAAAGACGGCCAATGGCTATGAATTAGGCTGGTCGCTGGGTTTCATGATCAATGCTACAAATGCCATCCCCGCTGCCAAGCCATCAACACCCAGCATTGGCCTCAACCTTTTTGTTTTGCTCGTGGTGCTCTTCACTCTCCTCCTGGTGCTGGCGATGGTCTTCCTCCTGCTGGCACGCAAGCAGTCTCGGGCTCGGCGCAACCCTCCGACCTAGGCCATCATCAGGGGAGGCAGCAGCATCAGCAGCAGCAATGGGAGACTCACTGCCACACAGACAGACTGGTCGCTCAGCTCTTCGTCCACTGCAATGCAAATGAGCTTCCTGATGCATACTCCTTGTTATGCAACACTCAGACGCGGTGCACAACCCTGCACCCTGCAGGTGCCGGTTGCTCAAGTGCACCGCTCTCTTTCTCAAGAAACCATTTATTCACTTGTGCCTTTACAGTGGGCATGGCCTTTTATACAATTTACACATTTTGATGGAATGTATATCTTTATCAACTGTTGGAAAACAGCTCTCTATTGTTAAATGGTAAAACCACATCATAATCAAAGCAGCAAGTGAGCTTATATGAAATGTTATGAGATTACAATTGTTTTTATAATTCATGCCCTTGTACATGTTGGTTTCTTTGGGGATTTTTATTACTCACATGTTTTGCAAGGCCGGTAGAAGGTCTTGATTAGCTTCAGCCCGGTTCTTGTCTGTCGACGAACGCTGCCAAAAGTGATCAGATTGCCAAACTCAATTTGGAGACGGTGTGCTTCGGGACCTGAACAAGAAAGAGTGAAGGCTCCACTTCAGCACTTACGAAAATTGGAGCCAAAAATAGCATTTTTCTGCTATCGCACCTACTTAGTCACTGTCAATATGCAAAAACAGTGGCCTTACCAACAAACTTAACTGCAGAATCATGTGATAAACATTGTATCACTAACGATTCGGCTCTGTTCATGCCAACAATGAAATTGTGTGTTAGAAATGCAGAACTAATGGAGTACTCTACATTAGTTCCATATTCATAATTACTTCCTAGTGTGGCTTCTTGTAGCCTGTGCCATAAACAAAAAGGGCAATTACCTGCTTAAAAACTGCATTTCTTTACACACACTTGTGGTATACTACGTCGTCTTACAATTGGTTGCATAAATAAATTGTGCAAGTACAAAAGAGAAGTTGTATGCTGAAGTTATTCTAATTTTTGTATACATTATTTGAGTGTTTGTATGGCATCGAATGTTTATATGAAGACTTAAGGAAACTTAAATGAAAAACTTGGTGGACCGTAAGCATAGATCAAGGTTACTGTCAAGAGAGGCATATGGCCTCTGGGAAGATCACTGATATCTATAACGAAGTAAGCATCTAGTAGAGAGGATATCTTACTGTGCGTGTATTTAAGACAAGCTTTTATACTAGTTCTCCAGGAGTAATATGTCGCGAGTACTGGAAACATGCACAAGGCAGCTACACACCTAATTCGAATTCCACAACTATTTTTGTTTTATATAAATACATATATTTTATTGATAGGAAAGGCATAGAGGTTGACCTGAGCTAGCGTGCTCTAGTCTGCTACTCTGCACGGAAGAAAAGGGAAGGGGAGTGAAAGTACTGGGATGGTTAACTATATTTGCCTGCAAGTCATCCTTAAAAGCCTCCCTGCTCAACGTTTGCGGCTACAACCCCATTCTCTGCATACACACAAGCCGTTTGCTCCCCCCCCCCCCCCCCCACGACCACCACCAAATGAAAAAGTTGGCGGTGTGTAAAGGCAACGGAAGGTCTGCGCGTTTGTTCCGCAATCACAGTACCTTGAGCTTCCTAAATGCATCTGTCGTTTCTCTTTGTGCTTAACGAGCCAGTTCATGTGTGCAAATTCCGCAGCTGGTAGCAGCTTCAGTTTTTATGTCGTTCCGTACGCTAAGACACGTTGCGACATCGGTCAGGGCGTGCGTGACAGGCTTTCTGTTATCGTGTGTCATCTCACTTTTTGTTTTGACCGGTTGGTGGAGGAGGAAGGGGAACGAATGTCAACCGGCGTCGGGGCGCCATGCTCACACTCGTACGCACGCAAAGGCGCGCGCGTAACAGTTGTACGCGCAGGGGGCAATAAATGCCAGTCGGTCACTCTCGGTAGGTTGTACTACACACCGCGGTCTTGAGCCCACGCGCCCGCTGGAGCCTCGCGGCGTCGATTGGGGCGTGTAAATGGCGCCGAGTAACGGGTTACTTCACAGCTGGTGTTGCGGTGGGCCCACGACAGCGTGGCGGCTGCCCACCCCCTACTGTACCCTCGCGCAGCGCGCGCGCCCATTCAGGCCGGCGGTGCTTCCGACGAAGGGGAGGAGGACGGTGCGTACGCGCTTTCGCCACGCGGTCACGGCGAAGGCTACGTCACGAATGACGTCACGCTCGGCTAGCGGGGCGGGGCTTTCGGGCGGCCGCGTCGCAGCGGTGTTGCCCGCTCTCTGGTATCGCGCGCTGCGCCGTTCACCCTGTAATCCCAGCTGCTGCCTGTCCTGCTTATTTTTTACCTGTGTGCGGGGAACTTCTCGCGAATATTGCGACCTACGGGTTCTCCGAGTAGAATGAGCGAAGATGCCGAGATGAATGGGGCGCTGCTCCGAGGCCACGGTTGAGACGCCCGGCGTGAGGCCGTTACGTTTCATTAGCGGTGAAGAGAGAAAAGGGAGAGAACGAAGCACTAGATATCAGAGGACAGCCGCGCCCAAGTAGTGACATCTTGTGTGCGGTTAACGACGCGCTTCGCGAGTGTCTTGCGAAAAACGCCGTAGTTCTTCGACGTGAAGGCGTCCTTTTATGCCTCCGCAACCGCTTAAATATCTTGGGGTTCTAACACACACTGTAGGTGCAGCTAGCGATAGATCACAGCATGAGTGGCGCTCTGTCCGCGCTGAGCTGAACGTGCGTTTCTCGCGCTGGCTATGTGTAAACTTGCGCGCCGGACGCGGGCTCCTCTTTCGTAGCTAATTAGTTGGGCACCCACTGGGAAACGAAATACTACCCATTCGATGAAATGACACAGACGAATCAAGGGTGCTCAATATACGGAACCGCTCATTCCAATTTTCATAATGGAGTCTTGGCATTCGCACATTTCAAAAAATAAGGTTCGCGAAGACTCCCCGAAGTCCTCGCAGGGAGGCTGGAATGTACGGCGAAATGTGACGTCAGCCATGGTACCACTCTGTTGCCGCTGGAGTGAAATTCCGTCACGGCGAAGAGGGGAACCACGCAACGTTCCGCCGCAGCGCGGCATGCAACAAAGCAGTTCTGCATCGTACGGACTCGCTGAAGCCACCGAACCAAGTATGCTGCCTCGAATGCTTGCAGGATCTACCGCACCGCTGCATATTTCCCTTGCAGTCGTGGGAGAGACGAGCTCGCCCAATTCTCGATAAGTATGGATTTTAAGCAGCAAGTGTGCAGTAGCATGGTATACTGCTGTGTATTACGCACCTCGTTCACAGTGTTTTGCGCTGTGCACCAAAATTTTATACTGTGTATGAGTATAATCTTCTGCTTTCGTGACAAGCACCAGATTCTACATTTTATTTGAGGCGCGTTGCCCGACTTCAACTCGGGTCTGAGCGCTCTCGAAAATCTCGGGCCTCTATTACAGCGAAACTGTTTATCTGCACATTTCCTGAATATTAGTCCTCGACATTCTAAAACCACTGTTTATCTGCACATTTCCTGAATATTAGTCCTCGACATTCTAAAACCACTGTTTATCCGCAGAACTGTGTCTGGCAGTCGGGCCATTCGTTAGACGAAAATTTTTTACTGTCTTGCATGTACACCAACAGTGAGCATCTTCAACTGTCACCTGTAGTATTTATTATTTACGTATCGATCCAGCCACAGCTTGGAGGAGTGAAGTGCTTGCGTCACAAATTTCAAAGAACTTTTATCCTTTATTCACCACCTTAGTCCTCGTATATACTCCAAATATAGGCTTACTTTCTTGTTTCCAACCAAGAACTTTTCTCTGACGCTCCAACATTCTCTTCTCAGTTTTTGTGCTGATGATTTGTTCTCTGTATCGACGTGCGAATTTACTCGCAAAGCGCTTACATCTCCTTCGCATAGCCAGACGTCGATGCCGCAGGACTCTCACTACATACCACAGCTCGTTCATTCGCCTAAGCTTGGATGAATTCGCTTGTCGGTTTAGCATGTGTCGTGCACTTACCGACCAGTGGAAGTCCAGGGCGGAAGCATCCGTTAATTTAGCCTAAAGGATCGCTGAGTTCCACAAATATGAGAGAGGGAAAAAAAAAAACATTTGATGAGAGAAAGGTGAAGGCGTCGGCCTGAACGACGTGACTGGCATATGTCGGAATCGGTTGTAAGCGAACCTTTTGGTGTTTACTGAAATGTCTGTTTGTTTGCCCTCCTTTGACGGTTCATATTACCCGCTATGGGCCGAGATTCGGGTGGAATTGGATGAAGGCGTTTAGTGCTAACTGTAGAAAACAACTGGAATATTTGGGGAAGAATCCAAGGAATGAAAAATAACATAAAATACTAGAAATTTGTCTTCACGTGATTCCCCGTAGTTTAACGCACCTTGCTCGGTGCACGCTCATGTCCAATCCTGTTCCCTTCTTTCTCCCCACTCGGCTGCTTTCGAGGCCGACTTATTGCCTCTTGTTGTCTATTCGGGCGCGGAAACCCATTACTGGAAAGAATGTTCACACACACGCATGGTCAGTTGCAATATACCCAGTGCCTCAAGTTGTCTAATCGGCAAGACAACAGCAACCAGCGCCCGTAAAGAGGTAAAGAAATTTAGTAAAGACGTTTTTCAAGCCAGCAAACTTGGCTATTGAAAGAAATAGTGTCGCATTTCGTTAAACACAACGACATGAAACCAACAGACAATGATGCCAAGGAAGGCATTGGGGGAATTACCTGCGGCTTATAATTGAAATGTACTACAAGTGTGGTTGTGTATTAAAAAAAAAAAAAGCCTCTTTGTTCCGCTTATTTTCGTTTGTCGCATTTTAGGGCATACAAGAGCGTTTACAAATGTGAAGCCTCATGTCATCGGGCCCATCCAGACACTGCGAATGACGCCGCAAGTCATAGCCGCGTTCGCGGGGGCCATGAGGCGAAAGCCAGTCTCCCCTCGCGTTTAGGCGCCATCTAAGCAGCTCGTTTCGTTATGTGCGACCGCAGCGATGTCATTGCGCTAAGCACACCCGACAAGAAGTGGTAACGCTATAATAACGCTTACGGTGAGGCTTACCTCGTCGCTTCGTTTCCGACGAGGCAAATGACGCCTATGACGGTATGTCAAGTGCAAACACCATGCAAGCGATTTTGTGCGCGACGGCGACGAGCGACGGCTTCGAGCGACAAAACTGGCCGTCTCTTGAACAGATCGCTCGGTCTTGTCGCTCGATCGCTCGGTTCTAGAAATCTAGAATTCGTCACTCGTCGCCCGGAAGTGCCATGAGCGACTAGCCAATAGCGCGAAGCCGGAACTGGATGTACATCACTCAAATACTACCGATTGTCGCACGGAAGGAACAAACGAGTGAATTTTTATACGTGCAACGATAAGAGCCTACTGCGAGACCCTCAGAAATATCTTATGCTGCTTTTTAGAGTAAAATACATCAACTTAAATTAATAAAGCACGCGTCACGCTAGTTTCGACGCGTATATTGCTGCCCTCATACCGGCAACACCGGGAGACTTCACTCAAAATCGCAGCTCGCATGGGGTACAGTACTTGTAGGCGACGAGCGAACGCGACAGCCATATCCATCACATCGCTTGTTCACATCACATCGCAAGATCGCTTGCATGGTGTTTGTACTTGACATACCGTCATAGGCGTCATTTGCCTCGTCGGAAACGAAGCGACGAGGTTGCAGGATACGACTGTCCCGTGGCGCCCTTTGTAGATTAGGCAGAATATATATACCAGTGCAGCCAACCACAAAATTTTGCGGAACGTGAGATCTGAGAAAATGCTGAATATCTGCGCAGCCTCACAGCGCAGCCTAGTATTTGCATTTAGAGGCTGTGCCAGTACATGTGAACAGCATTATGATATTCGCGGTTTTAGTGACTACTGTTACAGGCTGCTCGGAAATTGAACTTTTGCCGAGATCCCATGGTCCGTAAATTTTTGTGGCTGGCTGTGTGTATACTGGCTGTGTGTATACGTGTGTGCTGTGCGCATATATAAATCTAAACAAATGAGGATGAAGATCCCCTCCTCGTAAATCTGAGGAGTGGATGTTGGGAAGAAATCTGACTTTTATGTGCGGAGTTTGAATAGTTTTCACACATGTATAACATACCAGGTGTTTCAGCGAACACTTTCAAATTTTTTTTTTTAATTGTCTGTGGCAGATATAGCACAATGCTAGTCCATGAGTTGGCCTACTCGAAGAGGCGGACATTACTTGCGCAAAAAAATTGAAATTCATAATCGACTAAATAAAAACACTGAACCTCGACACTGCAGTCGTTCCACGCTTTGCAAAAGGTTCCCGTCCATGTCCTTTACACATGTAAAGGAGATCATTTCAGAAGATAACATGCTTAACTGGCGCACAGTTTTGATTCTTCTTCACCCTTCACGTGCCTACCGTAACCATTCAACGTGAAAGATGGCATTGACGAGTGCGAGCTTGCCAGTCTGGCTGAAGCATTAGCCACAATGTGTCCCACTAGCGCCACGGGTCCGAGGAGTGAAGCCATGGTCGCGTTATTCGGCCTGACGCCTAAACTCCTCTTCGTGTCCCCTGGTCTGGTATGCTGGCCTGCTTTTTGATTTTCAGGAAGTGGTGGAGGCAGGGGAAGGAGCTCAGAAAGCACAGCGGTAGGGGGAAAGGGAGCAAGTGGGAGTGAAAGATGAAAGTAGGGAATGTGGGGAGAGAAGGGCTATCCCGGAGCAAGTGAGACTCCGAGAGAAACCGCGGCAGATGTGAAGTTAGAAGCTTCAAGCACTCCGCCGCACGTCAGAAAGTGCAAGGAAAATGTCCACTCCGCAACAGCCAAAGGCTGCCCGGAGGGCCAGTGCATCCTTGATCGCTCCATAGCGAGCCCAGTGAGCACCACCATAGAACGCAGAGATAGGGGCCCAAGCTCTGCTTTATGCAGACGTACAGACGCATGTTTTGATGGTGTCTTTTCTGAGCTGCAGCCTAATCAAAAAAGAAGTTGCGACGAAGTTAGCGTTTCTCGTGAAAGCACGTGCGTTGAGGCCACCGATCATCGAGCGAGGCACGTGCTTGCCACGCGCGCTTACTGTGGTTAGGTGCATGCTCTTAAAAATATTAATCGCCGCCCAAGCACTCCGTATACAGGTGGTCAACCAGCGAAGCTGAAACGTGCGGTCCCGGTGTTTATCCCTGAGTTAATCCCGACGGTTCATTGAAGTCTGTCTCAATTATTGGTTACGTCTTTGTGTTTCTTAATGATATTACACGCACGTTCAGCTGCGGTGGAGAGAACGACGTCAGCGGCGGTATGCCCGCAGTCCGCCGTTGTCGCTTGCGTTCGATGTCTCGAGTCTGCTCAGCGGCGTGGTTAGCAGCATCCGCCCGCCATTGACGCGTGCGAGTGTTCAAAATTAAATTGCTTCAAAATTAAGTCTGTCCGTCACGTAAAACAACGAATATATCATACCCCCTTAAGCAATGGCTCATACCCCCGTAAACGCGGCGTGCCCATTACGACGACAGAAGTGAAATTCTGCGCTGGAATGATAAGCGGCAATGGAGCATGCTGTGGCAGAAGACGACGACGCTCCATGCCATTGCTGCTGATGATAGTTTTCTGTACACACAGGCGCGGACAGATGCATTTTGGTTTCGCCTAGCCATATAAAGCTCCACTTAATATATCTATATATGGGGTGTTACGTGCCAGAACGGCGATCTGGTTATGAGGCACACCGTAGCGGGGCACTCAGGATTAATTTTAAACACCTGCGGTTCTTTAAAGCGCACCTAAACCTAAGTGCACGAGCGTTTTTTTTTTTTTTTTTTTTCGTTGCGCTTTCATCGAAATGCGGCCGGCATGGAATGCGCGACCTCGAGCTTAGCACAACGCCTATATAGTCACTTAACTATACCGTGGCGGATATCGTGTGTTTCAAATTGCCCTAATCGATAATGTGTTGATCCGCTAGCTTGTTTTTTTCTTCTGTATATCATAAAAAGCTATGACGAGAGTCGACACACCTGCCGAGTACTTTTTTTTAATTATATGCTCCATCATATCACGTGTACTATGTTCCTTTTTTCATGCGGTATACAGTGCATGTGGTAGGTATCAAATTTCAACCGAAGAACGGCCAGTAAAGCAGCCTGCGTTGGAGCCCGAATGTGCTTTGAAACGTAAATATCCGATATAGTCATAAAATAAGGTGACCTTGCGATGATTAACTCGAATAGACAACTTCTTTAAGCGGCTTATCTTAGTCAGTACCCCCCCCCCCCCCCCCCCCCCCTCCTATCTCAATTGTAGCGTATATAAAAAAATCCTGTGGCATGCAGATAGCATAATTGTGGTTATTGAGCTGTAGTATTCGAAGACGTGGACATTACGTGCATGATAAATCGAAACACATAATCAACTAATCGACAAAAATTCACTACTGCTTAATTAATTTACGGCACATACTGCAGTTTACGAATTGTGGCCGGTGAGTTTGCAAGGCTATCCACTTCGAACAAATTTTGAGGATGGCATCGGTTTCGAAATGTGCGCTATAGACTCGCAGTAAAAATGCATTGTTATCGCACTTACCTTTTTTTTAACACAACGTTTCCTTTATGCACTGGAGCACTAAAGTAACTGGAACGCTCATGTATTTTAGTCGCACACTTTGGCAACGATTATCTCAAAACTGGCGTCATCCTCAAAATTCATTCTAAGTGTACACGAGCTCACCGGCTACAATTCGGTAAGTTTCAATATGTGCTATGAAGTACTTAATTAAGAAGTGATTTTTTTGTTAATTAGTTGAATATGTGCTTTGATTTATCGTGAAAGTAATGTCCGCTGTTTTGAATATAGTTCAGCTCAAGAACTATAATTATGCTATCTGCCACAAGCGGTTTTTTCAAGATTCTGTAAACCATTAAAAAATGATCTTCCCGTGTGTAAACGAGCAGTGGGAGACGGTGCCGCCCAGCCTCGGCATTGGAAGACCGGCGAAAGCTAATCGCCAGAACCGAAAGCGCTGCCACTGCCGCTGTGGCCCTGGACTGAGGGCTCCACACGACCCGGGGATCTATACCTGCGCCCGATGAGATCACAGTGTTTCTCTCTCTCTCTAGCCAGTAAACCTTAATTTTTGTTTCTCGCGTCGCGTTTCACTGGCTCCACGTTTTTAAATGGACAAACATTTGGCGGGTATCGTGTCTGGTCCTTTTTGTCTGAAATCAGCTTTAGTATCTGTGCTTATATGCGTTCTTGCCCGATACCGTCTCTTTCCTTCTTTCTTTTTCTCTCTTTATTTAATGGGCCAAGCTTATTTAGAAAGATGAGAAGCACAACTTCGACGCCCTTGAAAAAGTTCGGTGCGAATAAACCGAAGATAACCGCGAAGTTGTGCTTCCAATGCTTCTATGCTGCTGCTGTGCCCCAGCCACGTGTGGAGTCTGAACGCTATACATACGCTCACCTACACGTCAGATAAGCAATTGTGTGCAGGTGCGTGTATAGCGAACGGAGGAGGTGTACAAGATACAAGTACGTTCCCGTCGTTCGGATGTGACAGGCCTGCGCGACAAGTATAGCTCGCGTACTGAAACGAAGAAAGCACCAGCCTGAGCAGAGTGCGTGAACCCTGCGGCTCCTCGCCGCTCATTCCGATTTTTTTTTTTTTTTTTTGGCTTCTCACTTCCTAAAGCTCCCTTAAGCAGTTGCACAACTGACCGCAAGCATATTACTTAAGTAAGGCCTACCTTTTGTTTCACATATATCGACATAGCCTAAGAGGTGAGGTGTCGGGAAGGGAGGGGGGGGGAGGTGAGGCGATGTGGTGCGGCGATGTGGTGCATATTTACTAAGCAAGTGCGTCACCCTAGTTGCGTGATTACAGCGGAGCTTCTGCTAGCAACACGTGCGTTCTTCAAGTCTGGGTTGTCTGCGTGTCCGCAAACTCGTGCCGCTTGTCCCGGTTGACTGCGTGGAAATAGTGAGCGACGATTGTGCTCTCGCCGGTTCCAGCGTTCCTATGCCGAGTAAGAGGTCGTGGGTTAGACACCCGCCGCCATGGCGGATACATGCCGACGGGGGTGAAAAAAAAAAAAAAAAAAAAGAAAACACTCGTATGCCGAATTTTGGGCTCAGTGCAAGAGCCTCAGGTGGTAAAAGATGAATCCGGAGCTACCCCCCCCCCCTCTCCCACTACGCCTCTCATAGGCCCTGTGTAACTTGGGACGTGCGGCTGCATTAACCAATCAGCGGGCGCTTCTCTTCTCGATACGCCCAATGCGAAGCTCGCCATCGCGTGACGCTTATTTTACGTGAGCGCTACAGGAGGACAATAAATTTGACACGCTTATAAATGGCTAGAATCGGCTAATTACCAATCAATTCCTTCCTTCTGTGCGCCAAGACGAGCGTGACTGTTAAAAAAAAAAGTTTCCGCAGTCCCGTCGGAGGACGAAATTTGCGATATAGCCCGCGCGACGGAAATATTTGCGTTGAAACGCTTGCGTAGGATACTCTGCGTCAAAACATCTCTCAGGCATTGAGATCCAGAGACCTCAATGCCGACATCTACCGGTCTGACGGACGAATGCTGTTGTGGACGCGCTATTTTGCGACCATGCAGTTTGCCAACAGCGATCAGCGTCTGGTCAAGTTAGCGTGCATGTCACACGCAGTGATCTTAAGATGGCGGCGACCCCCATCGGCTGAAGCTAAAATACGTACGCAACGTAACTATTTTGCCTTGAGAGTAATTATGCGCGGCACGCCTGTGCTTCGCGCTGACTCTGCAGCGGCATATTTCGAAGCGCGAGCAAGTGGCCGGCCTTGAGTGCTAGACACAACCGAGCGACGCTTCCTCGTAGAGGCCGGGCCGCGGTCGCCGCGCGCGCTCTCGATCGACCACGTTGTCGCATCGCGCGCACACCCGCGAGATGTCGAAGCGACGGGCATTCGTCGACGACGTTTCTGCAGCGTCCTCAGTTCTGCGCTCGACGAGGCGTGAAAAATTGCGCAGCCGGGGAAGTACGTCCGTTGCCACGGGTTTCTCTCGTCACATTCTCGGCCACTCGGCGCGGGCAGTGAATGTGCCCCAAAGCGGTCGATCGTCCGCGGCCCTATACTCGGTCGCTGCTGGCGAATGCGAGCTTACATGCAGTTATTCAAGGGACGTGTCGGCTCTGTTCTTTCGATGGTGAGCTTTCGCTATTCAGCCACTGTTTTCGCAGCCCTGAAGTGCTTTTATTTTTTCATGATTTCGACCGATATACATCTTATCAACTTTCCGACGATGCTTCGTTTTTTTTTTTTCCTTTCCGACTTCCCCGTTTCGAAACTCGACGCAGAGATGCGGAAGGAGTTATGTTTCACAAAAAGATCGGTCGTAATGACACGTTACCATGTGGGAAGCATAAAACGTTGCCCTTTTTTTGGATGTAACCCTGAAAAAAGGGAAGGGCTTTGTAGCGTTCTCGTAACGTTCTCGTTCTCGTTCTCTATAGCGTTCTCTAACACAACAGACCGGCTGGCGAATCCAACAGCTATAGATAGGCGAATATTGGCCCCGCTTAGGGGCAATGTTGCTGTTGTTGATGACGATGATCATGGTGATGATGATGATTCCTTATTTAATGGCACAAACCCACTGTGAGGGATAGGCCACGAACTACGATAAAAAAAAAACTACGATAAGAAAATCCCGAAAACACGCCGTTACGAGTACCAACGTTTCCCTCAGTTTCGGGTCCGGTGACACGTGTGAACAGTCAAACGTGCGGCTAATACTGGGTGTGTTAGCGAAAGCTTCGTTATTCTATCAGTATGTCAGGAACAGAGTTACATGACTGTTGACTGCCTTTCTTCAAGACGCGGAGAAAGCATGCCAGGCTAACCCCGCTTGTTGCTACACCGCTACCACCAGTTCACGAAGCTTTTCATTCGTAAGTGCTTTTTTGCCATTGGCCCGCCGCCCTCATTATTAATATACGTCCACCGCCGCGAATGGCTTGATTCTGCTCTTACGAGCAGTTGTAATGTAAGAACTCCTTTCGTGAATTCGGGCCCTGGGCCATTATAAAAAAAATAGAAGAAAAAGAAATGACACATGTTTTGGCCACCGCGGTGTGGCCATTTCCGCGGGGATGGTCTCGTTGTCACGTCGACCGCAATCATGATTGGCGGGCGTCCGAACGCCGGCCAATATGAAAATGCTTTCAAGTATAAGATAACTATACAGGCCCATCGTATTCAGGGCCCGCATTCACAAAGCTTTTCGTTCGTAAGTGCCCTTTGTCATTGGCTGGCCGCCTTCGCTAATAATATGTGCAGCATAGGGATTGGCTGGAATTTGCTCTTAGGAACAGAACAATTATAGCGTAAGAGCTTTTTCTCTGAATACGGGCCTCGTTCTTTGCGTATTAGACGTGATGACGCGTTTTGTGCCAATGCCGTTAGATAGTCACAGCCTATGCCCGCGATGGCTGCAGTGCCCAGTTCTTGATTCCAAACGAAAAAGAAAAGACAAGTCTTCGGTGCGTGATGTCATGCACAAGAAATAAAAGCAGTAACGAGCGAAGCATACCCCAAGAGCCAAATTTCACGAAGCGTTTCGTTCGTAAGTGCTTTTTACTATTGGCCAGCCTCCTTCGTTAATATGTCCAACATCAATGATAGGCTGGAGTTTTCTCTTCCGAACAAATCTAGCGTATTGAGAGCACTCTGTGAATGCGGCCCCAGGTGCGTACATGCATGCATACCTACTGCGAACAAAAGTGTTTCATTTTACCTGTTTTTCTTTCTTTCTTTTCTATCTTGAGCTCCGCTCGATTGGACCAGGCAAGTCCACATCCGGAACTCGGGCCAGCACACGGCCCCGTACGCGCTCGGTGCTGGCGGCGCCGATGAGCGCGCGCCCAATTAGCGCAGGGCCAAAGAAGCGGCCTGGCCCTGTCCCAAGGAGCGCGCTCGGCGGTGCCGACCAGCGCGCGGATAGGGCGGCGGCGCCTTCCGTCGCTCGCTTCTGATCGCGCACTTTGCAGGCTTGCGAAACCGCGCACAAGATATCGCCGGCAAGTTTCACATTAGAGACCCCTCCGCCTGAATCACCGCGTTCTTCCATATACGAAATTAGATTCGCCAGCCCTGAAGATTTCTGGTCGTTTGGCATGCTACATACGTAACAAAAAAAAAAAAACAAAAAAAAACATTAAGAGGGTAGTATTCTCAGTCAGAAGCATCATCAATGAATGATGTCATCCGCGTCTTGAGTGTTGGTTGCGCCCGAGCTAATGTTATACGTTCCTGAATATGATTACTGTCACTCACTTTGCTGAAGAATGTGGGGCTGAATTCGCAAAGCTTTTCGTTTGTAAGATTAACTGCCTGCTGTTGGCCGGCTACCTTCTCTAATATATGTCCAACGTCACTATTGGCTGGCTCTTCTTCTTGTAATCAATCAGTTCTACGTTAGCGTAACACGTTTATTGTGAATGCGGGCCCTAGCTGCCCTTTACCTTGTCCGCTTATTTCGTCCGCTATTTACTATTTTTCTCCCAGGCCCTTACGTTACTTCCTTCAATTTGTAGTATACAACTCTCTGGATTGAGTACAACTTTCGCACCGCTTCACGTGTTCGTGATCTTATCGTTTTATGTGGAATTGTGCTACCTGGCATGTGTTCCATATTTGTTTCCGTGCGTATCAGCGACGAGTGTTGTCAATGGTATTTTAGTTTACAATGCTGACATCTGCAGTGTTTTGAAACAGCTGAGATAGAAGCGCGTCATTATTAAACATGTTGTTGCCTGCGCAGGCTGCATGTGTAAGACTTATTTAGAAAATGTTGAAGCGCAATAACAGGAGTCCACAAGGACGACAATACGGACGGGACGACACGCACGCGTCGTCTTGCTTGTGGTCCCGTGTCTTGAGCTTCATTTTTCAAGTATGCTTCACCAACTGGCCCAATGCTCTTCTGATGCGTAATGCTCCAGCTGGTAAGTTAAAACAGTGACAAATAAGTTTGCCGCGCGCGCCGTGCAGGTGGCGGAAAGACGGAAACTGGGACGCACCGCTTTCCATTTTAGACTGAAAAAGAAGAGAATGTACAAAGAAAGAAAGAAAGAAAGAAAGAATGAAAGCTCGAGCAGTGCCAACGGTATACTGCTCAGCAGGGCATCCGGTCTCCCGGGCAGAGGACACAGCCTTGACCGAGCGGCGCGCGCGTCATTGTGCCATCGGAACACCCGAACCCTTCCCGGTTCGTCTCTCGCACAGTGGACGCTGCGCTGACGGGAGACGCGTGTTTTCGGCACGGGCAGAGCGGAAACGTCCATTCCTGCGATGACCCGGCCGTCCGAAGTGACCGGCCGGCACTCGGGTGGCCACAGGTGTTTCTCGACTTGCGAGCCTACGCAAACTCTTTCTTTCCGGCGGCCGCCGCACCGGTGTACGGAGTCATCGACGGCACGCGCAGCGCGCGGCGAGCGGCAGCAGCTCGTGGGAGACGCGAGGCTGTGTGTACACGCCCGCGCGCCGTGGCGCCCACGTCTTCCCGCATTGCGCAAGGAGGGTTCGCCGGCCGAGACCGCGCGGCCCCGCGAGCGGGCTCTTCCGAACCGAGGTGAGGGGCCGCCTTCGAGCACCGCGCGCGCCCGTGAAACCAGCCGCTTGTCGACGCCACTTCTCACCTGGCCCCGCCTGCCGCGTCGTCAACGGCGTCGCGCGCGCTTTGCGGTTTCGTCGATTCCGCCGACCGTTCCCGCTCCGGCTGGCGCTTAATTGCGCGCGGTTTATAATAACGCGCTCCCCAGTTATTTCTTTCTCCACTCCTTCTCACCTTTTTTTTTTGTGTGTGTGTTTACTTTTGTCGTGCCGCTTTAGAAGCGTTTGCGGAAGACGCGATCCCACGCGTGGGCCAACGCATGTTCTGGCATGGATCTCGACTGGCATGAGAGAAACCCTTGGCGGATGAAGCGCGTCTAACCTTGCACCGGCGTTGCTGGCGACACACGTGCGGACAAGCGATGCACCTGGTAAAATGTGCTGCGCTTATAGCGTCACTTTTCAAGCTGTGTTATCCCGGATTGTTTAAGAGAACAGCATAATGTTGCAAGCAGTTGCTCCCTTTGTAAGGGAGCAACTGCTTTTCCCAGTTGTATTTCTTATGTAAAATTCTCTTGCTCCACGGTAGAGTATGTTGACATTGCTTGTGTCAAGTTATATAGTGACGTACTGTATCAGGGTGTACCGGACATGAAGATACTGCATACGGGAAAAGGAGTTACTCCCTTATAAATGCATTGCGACCATTCCCTTTTCTCTTATAGGATAGAACAATTGCCGACATGTTATTAACGCGCATCGATGCTCGAACTGTTCTTAATTATTGCTTCGGCTGGTCTCGTCTCGAAGTTAATCCCGATTTCCTTGACAAAAGGACTCGATGCGACGAGCAGTCATACCCGACGAACTCGTCACAGCGAGCACTACAGCGACCTTGACGATGACGTCGGTTGCGCATCCACTCGGCGCCATCGTCAGTTTGCTAGTCAATCATTTGTCGTCGGGTGCAGGTGCGCGATTGCGGCGATTTCCTGAAGAATCTTCAGAGGAACTCTTAAGGGTAGGCATATATAGTTTCAAGATTGCGCGCTCGCTTGGTATCACAATGCATCAACGTGCGAATCAGTAACTGTTAATTTCCACATTAATTCGCGCTGTTTTTACATATTTTGCTAATTACCGACACATTCATTTTGGCTAAACTCGTCGCGACAGAGCTACTTTGCTTCTGAAAGACGATACTGTAAAAAGAGAAAACATTTCACTTTGCATGTTGAACGGGATGAGCGCTCACGGCTTCAGTTCCGAGTGAGTGCTCGTCACGTGTATTTCTTCTCTTCCCAGTCGAGCGCCCATTTCTCAGCTGCAGTGTGTATAACAAATCATTTATCCTGGGTCGCTTGGCTGACTATCACGGGCCCTTGTAACGTACATCTTCTGGTATATTCGACTAGTCTTTTCATAGTCATGCAAGGTCAAGTCAGAGCCACGTTTGGAAGGTCATGCAACACAGCGAATACAAGCTTTATAACATCAATAAGCGGGTACAAATGGTAAATTTTTGGCCGCATAGGATCGTAGTACAACATTGAAGCTATCTCGCAAGACCTTGTACGATGGGCGTGTGTGCTGAACCAACATTTTTTTTTATTTTTTTTTTGTCAGAAGCGTGAAGAATATGTACGCAGCGCGCGTGTCCCAATCTGTTGCATTGTCATTCGGTGACGCGCCTGTATACAGTATTCCTGTCGCTTCAGTGTTTTCACAATACGAGAAGAGTTCTTGCCCTGCAGAGCTTCAGAAACCCTCTCGCGCGTGGGAGGCGGCTCACATAACGCAATGACTTCCTTGAACAGTCTCTACTAGCATCCCAGCTGCTTTATAATGTGAACTAAACAATCCTTTGTGCGGGGTCCAGATCACAAACGCTTCCCCGAAGTGTCAGTACAAGCGAGCTATAGTGCTTCGCGATTATATTGTTTGTTTACTTGAACAGAATTGTAAATAGTCTCATTAATCCTCCTGGGTTAGTATCTAGCTCTCCCTACATGTCATTTTCCCCCTATAAACGCCACTCCCGGCTGCTGACGGCCGTTCAGGTGTCAGCAGAAGTAGCTAGACAGTTATGCAATCAGCAGAAGCTTCCTTTGGTTCCCTTCCTTTCGCATTGTACAGATGAATGAAACAACCACTTACTGCCCAACCAAGCAGATCGGCCACAGGTTCGAAACCGAGCCTTCGCGCTTTCCACGTATACGACTGGACGCTACCAAGAAACGGGACGATCGCAATGCGCAGCGATCCTGGTTACGGTCTACTAGAGCAAATGTTCAAAGTCCGTCGTCGGGAAGCCATCTCCTGTTGCGGCTATACGGTCGCCCAGTCTCGATCTATATGCCGTTGTCGGTGAGCGCGCGCAACGCACATGGAGCCGCAGCGCGCTCTGGCGGGGCAGGCTGTACACGTCGAATGCTCTTACCTGCGACAGCCTCTACATGTTCCCTCATTTCCAGCCGTTGTGCTCCTCTGTGTGTATAATGGCCAATGCTTGTTGGGAAGGGGGGGGTGGGGAGGTGACTGCTTCACTACACCCTATAAGTCGGTATACGTGGGTATACAGCCGAGTGCTGTTTCAATTTAGCAAACTTCAGGAATAAAATATCCAGAGTGTCACAACTATCATGCGCCAAGATTTAAAAGTATGCAAATGCGATGTAGCTGGACAGAACCAAGCTTGTAATGGTAAGGCGCCGCCTCTCGCGAACTCCCGATTAGCGAGGCAGTCGCGCCACACACCGCTCCGTCTGCAACGTGCCGCACGAAACGGATCGTCCGCGCCAGCCAATATATCGCGAAATGAAAACACTTGTACAGCTGTGCTCAAATTTCGCATTAGAGAGTATCGTGATCCTCGGTGATTTTTTTTTTTTCGTATTTCGCAGGCTTTTGCTTTTTCTGGGCAAAAACAACGAGGCAAATTTTAGCACGAAAAAAAAAACATTGAATCCGAGGTTATTTGAGGTACTCCACAATTTTAGAATTGACATGTTTTAGGTTGAAGCATAATTAAAATTGTGATCAAATTAATATTAATTAATATTAATGTTTAGTGTACCCGCCGTGGTTGCTTAGTGGCTATGGTGTTGGCCTGCTAAGCACGAGGTTGCGGGATCGAATCCCGGCCACGGCGGCTGCATTTCGATGGGGGTGAAATGCGAAAACACCCGTGTACTTAGATTTAGGTGCACGTTGAACCCCAGGTGGGCCAAATTTTTGGAGTCACCCACTACGGCGTGCCCCATAATCAGATCGTGGTTTTGGAACGTAAAACCCCATAATTTTTTATTAATATTTAGTGATAACAATTACTGGTTGTAAGTACACACGGCTACCGCTAATACGCAGTTGGTATAATTTCTCTAGAGCTTTTTCTTTTTTTAATCTTGGTCCAAGTTAGCTGGGACACCTGGTATATGTGTCATATACATGAGCAATGACGCGGTTTCCTCTCGCTCTCTCTTATACAACCTAAATGCTCAGTAGTGAAGAAAGGAATGGGCAATGTCAATCAGTAGGTTGCATTCACAGGCTTGCCTACGGACTCACGTTGAATATATGCATAAATAGACAAAGGCTGTCATCTTTAGAAGCATTTGCCTTTCATAATAATGCGTGTCATTGTCCGAGTTCAAGCTTGCGAAACTCTTCTTTTCTTTTCCTGGTGGTGGTAAGATCCGTCGGTGTCGCTGAGCCTCTGGGAAATGCTTTGCGCAATAGTAATATAGGAACGTCACACATTGCTTTGACTTTCGTAAGCATCTTTCTCCGTTACGCGTGCTGTTGCATCACATAGGCGGCAGCGGTACATCGAGGGAACTTCGCCTAAATCAGTACCTGCTTTTTCGCAGATACGCATCGACTCTCTTGAGACGGCATTCATCGCACCTTGGCTGCTGCTGACGAGGGGCTGCGGAAGTTCGTGGCCAAACCAGTCACACCGGAGCCAGCCGCATCTCTCATCAAGCGCCACTGTTGACGAATAACTTATAACGCGGTCGAAATCGAGCACTGCGTCACATTGGCAGCAGCGGCAGCATCGAGGGAACACCGCCTAAATCAGTACCTGCTTTTTCGCAGGTTAGTGTTTCTGAATCCTTCATTCCCCTTGTTACCTGCGGCTTTGTACTTGATGCTGCTGCTGCTGCTGCCAAATAGTGAACATGACTTCCAATATGATATGTTCGACTTGCGAGGTTACGGCTCACTGAGTCGGATTCCTTTATTGTGTGCAGTGACTGTACTCTTACTTTTTTCACCGGAAAATGTTAAGGAATTTCTGATACTACGCTAAAGACTAAGGGACAGGCGTGCCGTGTAGCTTGACGCTGCACGACTTGCCGGTGACAGAAAATTCGAGTGCCGCCACAGAGTGCAAGTGATGATTCTGATCAACAAGACATTTGGACTATGTTAAAGAATATAAGTTCGAAGCTTGACCAGTTGTTGCCGCTGAAGGAAGTAGTTGAAGGCATTGAGGACTCTTTGTAATTCTGGTCGGAGCAGTACGGTGAACCGCGACAACGCAAGCACAGGAATGAACAGGAAATTAAGGAACTAAAGCGCCGAACCGAAAAATCACAGCCCCTTCCAGTCCGTGAAGATATTGGAACAGCGAAGCTGTGTTAGTTATACACCGAGTGTTAAACCATGGAAGTCAAACTTAGCAAGCAGCCTGTATTGTAAATGTTTTGTTTCACCATTCTTTCACCTCATTTTCAGTTTTGCGTGCTTCGCGTGGTGAGCATGCTTTAGGAGTACTTTCTTAGCGGTTCTCCCAGTGTTTTTTTGCGCGTTTCACCCCCAACTCTCGCTGACGCTCGCGGTTGGCAGCTTCTTCCTCAGGAGTCCGCACTATACTCGTTGTCTCCCCATAGTTGTAGCTGGGATGGAATGTGCGGAACCATTAATCCAAAGCTCCGTATATTGGCCGCAGGGCCCACCACTGGAGATGCGGGCGCTGCAATTGTTTTGACGATTGGTTGGATTGTTTTGACGATTTACGTGGCTGCCGGCACTTCTTGTGCCAGCAAGAAGTGCCGGCAACCACGTGCTCCCAGTATCGCGTTTCAATCGCTGGGCGCTGTTCGTTGGCCGCAAACCACCAGCATAACATTTGTTTCTTTCGCGGCAGGGTGTAATCAATCGTCGATAAATTCGATGCCGATCTGGCTCGATGGCCGAAAATGCACCGTGTGACGACTGTATAAATGGCATTCTCACAGGGGGAAAGGGGTCACTCCAACCCCTTTCCCCCTGTTGAGCCCTTTCTCTCCCGCCAGGTCACGTGGCCCCTTTTTAGCGAAGTCCGACAACGACGGCACAGGGTCCGCATAAACAGCTTCGCTGTAAAACTCGAGGTAAACGAGAGCGACGTCAGTCAGCTTCAAGCCGAAATTGACGCCCTTAAATTGAGGAGCCTCCGCCTTAATCTTGAATTCCACAGCATCAGGCACCCGGAAAAAGAGAATCTGGGCCGCTATTTTGTAGCGATGCCTTATGCCTTATTCTATGCTATTCTTATCATCCATCACACACGGAAGCCTGATCCCGTTGATAATGTGGGCAGACCGTCGCTCTGACCACTGGCCAAGCGCGAAAAGCCTGAAAAAGCATAGAATCGGAAAAGGCATCGCTACAAAATACCGGCCCTGGTCGATAAGCTAAATGTGCTAGCCGCGCAACTTGAGCTTCCAGAGCTAACGGCTAATGACGTGGTCGCGGTTCACCGTCAGCCGTCAAAAAGAAAGAAAAAATATCTGGTATTATCTGTCGCTTTGCCCGGGCAGACTGATGGGGACTGTTGGTGGCAGAGCAGGAGAAAGCTACGTGATATGGATCACGAGGTCTTCATAAACGAAAATATGACGAAAAGGACGCGTGCTTTATTGCACGAAACAAAAACGTGGGCTAAAAGGGCAAAATATAAATATGCGTGGAACAATCTTGTGCGCATGCAATGCCGACGGTGAACAGGCGGTGACGATTCTCGTCGAGGCTGATCGAGACAAGCTCGGCTAGGACAGCTGTCACTTGCTGACAACTATATGGCAGACGCAAACAGGGAAACCTACGTATTGCCCCGAGTATGTGAGCAGTAGGTAGGAGAAGCGTTCCTAAAATCATTTAAATGTTTTCACATGAACATCCGGTCAGTTCTAAATAAATGTGAACTTTGTTTGTTCTTTGAACAACTACAGCTTTCATTTGTTGCAATATTATTAACGAAAACGTGGTGTACTGACGATGCAGATCTTTCCGTCTTCCATCCTATAACACCTTTTATCTAAATTGTTCCTGTGCACGCGGCGGTGGGGTATGCATCTTGATTAGGGAAGGACTTACATGTGAGCTATTGCTAGAACTCTCTGTAAGTACACATCACTGCGAAATCTTGTCAATCAGATGACAAGATATGGTAATAACTGTCTGCTATCGTCCTCCCAATGGCACTGTGTCAACTTTTTTTAACTATATAGAAGCAATTACAGAATTTGCAAAACAAAAAAAATTGCTTTGATTTTATTTGTGGTGGAGACATTAATATTAATGTGATGAAGAATGATTTCTCGAAGTTTAAGCTTGATATTTTACTGACAGCGAATGGCCTAGTGAATGTAATTAACCTACCCACTAGGATCACTCAGCATTCTTCATTTTTAATTGACTTCTTTTTTACAAATATAAATTATGCAAACGTCAAAGCGCTTATGATCTCAGTGATCACCTACCTTCATTCCTTTGTTGTAAGGTACCTGCACGTAGTAAGAGGCCCATATTTACTCACATTATAGAGAAAATTACAAAAGAAAACCTTTCCAGATTTCGGGAACAAATGGAATATATTTCTTTGGGAAGAAGTGTTGAAATGCAGCGACGCAAACAGGGCCTATGAAATATTTCTTCGTATTCTAAAACCAATATATGCAGCCAGCTTTCATGCTATCCGTATTAAGCAAACGAAAAAAAAAAAAAAATCGGAAACCTTGGATAAGCTCAGCCCTCCTTTTAAGAATCGAGGAGAATATATTACAAGTTTACTCAAAGTAAAGATGCTGGGCTTTCTCTTCAGTTTAAATCATGCCGTAACCGTCTGGATAAGGACATATATAAAAATAAAGCAAGGCGTGACTACTTTGCAAATTTCTTCGGTGCTACAGCTTATGTGGAAGAGTCTTAAGTCTGTCTTAAAGCAGAACGCGGTGCCTGATAAAATTACGAATCTAGAAATAAATGGTCAGGAACTTCCAGGTACACTGCTTGCAGACGCCTTTAATAAGCGCTTTACTAGTGTCGTTAACATGCCCGTTGTGCAATATAACGAAAATAACATTGCCTATGTTACAAGCACATTTTTTTGTAAATGAAATTGAAGTTAATGATATAATTAATAACCTTAATATAAGTAACGCAAAAGACATCGATGGATTCGAGATTTTAGCCCCTCGTGTTTCTTATATATTTAACCTCTGTCTTAATCAGGCTGTTTTTCCTCGTCAAATGCAAGCAACTCGTGTAATAGTGTTGCACAAACAAGGTAATAAAAATGACATGGGTAATTATCGCCCCATATCAATCCTTCCTGCATTTTCGAAAATTCTAGAAAAAAGTAATTTTAGCTCACTTTATTGAATTCAAACAAAAACATGACCGTATAACTCCGTTCCAGTTTGGTTTCCGTAAGGGTCTCAGCACTGAGCTTGCGCTATTAGTTAAGAAAGAATTAATCTTAACCGCAGTTGACGAGGGAAAATTGGTCTTAAGGAATTTGTGAGGACTTTAGCAAAGCCTTCGACCATATAAACCATTCCATTCTAATTGAGAAATTTTTACGCTATGGCTACCGCGGCAAAGCTGCACACCTGATTAAATCCTATCTACAGTACCGTGTCCAGACAGTGGACATAAATCAAGAGCTCTCCAGTCTGCTTGCTGTATCTTGCGGTGTTCCACAAGGTAGCATCTCAGGCCCCCTTCTTTTCAATCTTTACATTAATGACATTACCAATATAAACTCTGCGGCAAATTATGTAATTTACGCTGATGACACCAGCATTTCTTAAGTAGGAAATTCAGTTGATGAATTAATTGACGAAGCCAATTCAACCTCACAGAAATTAGACGAACGGGCATGCCAAAATAATTTTAGGTTAAATACAAGAAGAACGAAAACTATGATATTTCGCAGTAAAAATAAAAACGTCGTTAATAAAACCATACTACTAAATTCTTCGCCTATCGCTATTGTACCCAGCTTTAAAACACTGGGTGTCGTCTTTCAAGAAACTTCATCCTGGGATGCACATGGCGATTGTTTAGCAGTAAAACTGTCACAGGTAATTGGTATTGTTTATCGTAATCGCTATATACTGCCACAAAAAGTTCTGATGATGATTTTCAACACTCTATTTCAATCTCGGCTTAATTATTGTCATTTAGTTTGGGCAACTACCACACAAGAAAATCTGCACAACATTCATGTCTTGCCAAAAAAGTTCCTATGTGTAATTGAAAGTGTCCCTGGTTACTTTCATACACTCGAATTTTTTTTTTTTAAATATAGAGTGATGCCGATCGCAACAATGTACGATTATCGACTGTGTAGAGCTTATATAAGCAAGAGTTAAAAACTGGATCGGGTTTTCTTAAGGAACTTACCAAGTTGGAAAACAATTAACACGATGTCTGCAATACGCAAAAAGGAATGCTGGAAAATACCAACAGTAAGGGCAACATATCGACAACAAATGCTCCGAAATAACCTACCAAGATTACTAAATAGATTACTAAATAGATTACACAGCGAAGGAATTCAACTGGAGAACACCTTTAAAGCTATTCGTAGATATTGGAACTTAAAACTAAAGGAAGTTCTTTGATGTTTTTTTTTAGCAAAAAAATTGTTTTTTGGTCTGGTGCTTTTTTTTTTTTTGGACAAGAGGTGTATGTTTGCTTTGTTCGTTCTTGCTCTGCATCCAGCAGAAAAATATTTGCATAATATTGTACACGTTCGGCTTTTTTATTTTGCATTTCTGTAGAAGATTGCATTTGTCTGTGTAGGAATATATGCCTAAATTTGATGTATTCCTGTAAAATTGTGTAAGCTTGAAATTTCGTGCA
This sequence comes from Dermacentor andersoni, assembly GCF_023375885.2. Lineage (NCBI taxonomy): Eukaryota > Metazoa > Arthropoda > Arachnida > Ixodida > Ixodidae > Dermacentor > Dermacentor andersoni. The sequence continues at coordinate 54,185,145 of NC_092814.1, read as the reverse complement.
CAACTTTCCTTTGTTATTTGCGTAATTTTGTGTATAATTTCTGAAAAGTTATAGGCTGATTGTGTTTGTCATTGCTGTGATCGCCAATGCGGGGGCGTGCGGCTTTGTCAAGCTGTCGAAATGACAGCTTTTTCCGCACGCCCCTTCGTATCGTTACACTGTACTGATGCGAAAAAAATAAACATCATTGCCATTGTCATTGTCACATGTGAACAATGAGATGTACTCCGTGCATGCTCAGTCAAGGCGCTCGAATGGAGCAAGTGTCAACAGCGCTAAAGGAAATGCCCATAAGATACATGCGGCTCATCAAGTCTGTGTGTAGAGCAGCGTGTCTGCCAATCAGCAACGAGAGCCGGCTCCGCCCTTTGTGCGCTACTGATCCTTCCGTGACGCTTCAATTCAGCCGTCGTCATGCTGAGGATGATCGTATACGGAAGTTTCTGTTTCTCTTTAAGTGTTGGTTGACGCTGCCCATAGCGTCCGCTGCACTGCACGGATTTGGCGAGGTGGAGCAGATCTCGTAGATCCTTGTTCTTTGTACCTAATGGGACGTGTTGTTCGGCTAGTTGGCGATCACGACGATCGCGTCGAACGCGGACGAAACTAAAAACGAAGACGACAGCAGCGTTCTGTTGTTTGTCGTCTCCTTCAACTGCGCTCAACCTGTTCGCTTGCTCTATAAACTATAGTGTTCAGTGACGGGAAGGCTCCGAAGAGTCTGATGGAGGCAGACGCATTAAGAAAGCTGTCGTTCAATATCGTTTACTTGGAGGATCCGTGTACCTTCGGCAAAGTTTGAGTCGAAGGCTTTAATGTGCGCGAACAGTTAAATCAGGCCCCAAGATGAAGGAAACAGATTAATCGGATGTGCATGTGATGAAACAAAGGACTCACTGAATCGGGGCCTAAAAAAATTTCCAGCTTGTAGTTCAAATCAGCGACTGCAGCGTAACAGGGGATAACTGTACCTGTTTTCGCGCATGCCGTTTACAGCAGGGTCGTCGAGCGTCATTTATAACACTAGTATCATAGTATAGCCAACTAAAATCACCATCATCGTTCAAGTATACGGTCCATAGCTCGCACTATGTCTTTCACATCAATACAATCCGGGTTTCATAACCCGGCCACCGCAGTATTACGAACGTTGTTGTTGTCTCTATTAATTAGCCGCAACCATATAAAAATTTTGCTAGTAAAGAGCCTACTATCACAGATAAGAGGAAAAAATTTCTTCAGCATGGAAGAGTTATCGAAGTTTATAATCACTCCAAAGCGAACCCTTTATTCTCGTCGTGAGTTTCATTGTGTTCACGTGCGGTGTATATTCACGATCTATTCGAACAGGTTTACTACAAGCAAAAAACTGCGTGCGGGCTCAAAGTTCTTGGTGCACGATCGGATAAGCCCGTTAATAGACGTCGTTGACTGTTGTGTGTATGTGGAGAAGTACCTGTAGCAACGTTCATCTGCGTTTGACTGTTGCAAACGCTTTCGTTATATACTGTTGTGGACTCATAGTCGCTAACTTCGACGAATGTTAATAAACGCGAGCGCTGGGAAACGGAAGCTATGGCAACGATGCTTTTGGACTAGGAAGTGCATTAATGAAAGAGAAAATTCTCATCCACCCGACAAAGGTACAAAGGAAATTCGTACGGATTTCTCATAAAGAAAGCTTCGCAGCTGAAGAAAAATTCGCCCTGGGACGGAGGTTCGAACCCAGGGCCACCGCCTCTCCAGGGCGGTCGCTCTACCATCCGATCTAACCAGCAGGCTAACAAGTCGCAGCGCGAGGTCGCATTGACGAACAACTCGAAGCACAGGGACACTTCATGTGACGAATCAATTCTACAAAAGCCCGCAAGGTGGAGGTAGGTTCATCACAGAGAAAATTGCTATTCGCCCTACAGTGGCACGAAGTTACAAAGGAAATCCAACGGATTACTCAGAAAGAAAGAGAAATCTGAGAAATTCGTACGGGTTTTCTTTGTAACTTTGTACCACAATCTGGTGGATGGCAATTTTCTCTTCGATGAACCTACATCCACCTTGCGGGCTTTCGAAGAACTGATTCGCCAAATGTAGTGTTCTCGGGATGACGTTTTTTTTCCCCCTTCCTTTACTAAATGGGGAGAAACTGTTAATGCTGAGTGCCACTTACTAATACCTTTTACACGAGACACTTCATGCCATTAACAAGAACAGTGCAGAACGTATTGATCACGTATATTGGAGAATACAAGCATCAAACTGCAAGATGACACTGCAAGGCCCTCAAATGGCTGCCGAAAGTGCACAGTTACTGAGCGCCTGAGTTGTAATGCAGCTCTCTGTTTACACTTTTCATAAAAAAGCGCTAAAGACGAAGACGAAGACAAAGTAACACATACGACAGTCCTGTCGTATGTGTTCCTTCGTCTTCGTCTTTAGCGCTTTTTTATGAAAACTGTCAATATGAACCAACTCGCCCGAATGAAAGTTTTGTTCCCTGTTTACGGTTCTTGAACTGTCTTCTAGTCTAATACACATCACAATATAATTTGCTCGACAAAATTATGCGCTGTCTTAATACGGAAGCTTGCAGAGTCGTAGGTGAAAAAAAAAAGTTGGTTGGCAGTTAAGGCTGGGAGATTGATCGACTAACCTTCAGGAGAATCATCAGTGATTTTATTAAAATGTTTTTGATAACGAATATCAACGTTCATATCAGCATTAAGAATATCAGCGTGCACCACGACCTTCTACCTCAAACAACTCGGTAACTTACCGAACAAGGAATCCCTAAACGACTGCTATTCGAGCCCCAAATGTTTTTTTTTTTTTCTACCACAGCTTGGTTAGTTTGGGTTTAATGGCACAAAGGCAACTAAGGCCATGCTGCGCCAGTCACAAGACAAAAGGAAACGCAACGTTAAAGCAGGCAAACCTGCATTGAAAGAAGAAAAGTTGAACGTTGAACTAGCTGGGGTAGCACTGAACTTTCTGGATGCTCTGCTCATTGGAAGTGGCGTGAAAGGCTGCTCTAAAACGCCAGGGCTTTGTATGAAGTACCGTATTTTCACGCTTCTAACGCGCACTTTTTTAAAATAAAATGTGCGTTAAAATTTGCGTGTGCGTTACAATCGTAACTAAGTCTACGCAAATCAAAGAGGAAACCGCTTCCTAATACAAAAGAAAGAAAGAAAGAAAGAAAGAAAGAAAGAAAGAAAGAAAGAAAGAAAGAAAGAAAGAAAAGCCCAGTGCAAGGTAGCTAGGCACACTGTCATCTAACGGATGCTGTATTTTTACGCCTTGGTTAGCGTTCGCCATATTCCAGTTTGCTGTACGTGTGGCATTTCTAATGCATTAGATGAAAGTGACGATAATTTTCTGTAGTCGACAGACAACGAAAAGGAGGTGTCGTCGGACTCAGATAGCGACTGGCTGCTAAGGTTCAGCTTTGTGCGTCTGTGTGCCTTTGTCTGTTTCATAATGGTGTTTCAACACGGTACGCGCCGACTCGGGTTCCGTTACTTGATGTGCGCGGTAAAATCGGCAGCAAGTTAGTTCTTAATATATTTGACCGATAATATAACTGCGCGTTACAATCGGGGGCGCGATAGAATCGTGCAAATACGGTACTCCTGGGTCATGATAAATTCCTCGTCGTATGCAGAGTTTTGGTGCGGGCCATGAACAGCCGCTGCTGCCGTAGCGACCCCGCATTCCTACATGTTCCTGCTTCGCACATCGGGCGAAACGGAGATACTCCGCTAGCACTTTATTCCGGCCTAGTATGGGTAAACACTTTCCTAACACTCATTCCCATACATACCAAACATTGGGCGCTCAACAGCTCTGCAAGGTCTACACACAGGTGTGCACTTCACCATGCTCAATATTAATTGCGTTTAGAGGTCGGATTTGCCCTGCATAGGCTAGCATAGGCGCGCTCGCGTTTACATCGCGGTTTGCCAAGAAAAGCTAACACGTACGAATTGTTTCAATGAACTAGACGTGAGGCACGCCACAATGTAAGTCAGAGAAGCCGAACTTGATAAACATTTCTAGTAGGGCTATAGTTTATGCAGCATTATGTCTTAAAAACGGTGCAAACGCTGGACGCAAGCCGTTATATGCATGTTCTGTGCGCCAATGACGCGCCAGCTCTGCACTATGTTCAAGAGATGAGCCAAAAATCGTCGACTTTTTTTTGGACAGAATTCAGCATTCACTGGCGGGTGAGGGTGAGCAATTTCGTGCTGTCTTCTGGCGTGCTGCTTTTGAGTAACGAGTAGCGCTGCTTCCCGTATGCTTAGAATTGTGCCGAGCGACGTCCCATACCATGATCTTACCTACCCTCTTCACATCATTGGCGTATGAAAAAGGTTGGCGCAGCCAATACTTTTTTTCAAACGGGAGGGGGGGGGGGGTACACCGAGTACGTGCACCCCCCCTCCCACTTTACTCCCCTGGCTACGTCCCTGGTTCATAGCAATAGCAGTTGTCTAATCGACATCGCCACTTGACAACGGGATCGTCATGTTCGCTATCGGTCCGAGACCGGTGAGAGAATGCCAAATGAAAAGAGGAGGTACACATTTGAATCCAAACCCGCCTCTGGTCAGCATCAGCTTTTCTGTTCACTCCAGTAACAACGGTGTGCTCGCACCTAAATACTCCGTCTCACCAACTCTTTGCAGGGAAGCGAAGCCTACGACTTCTGTCAGGAGCCATGCAATCAGTAAGAAGAGCAGGTTGCGCGTTCTGATTAGGAAGGAGGGATCGCCCGTTGCGCGTTGATAATCCTTCCATGGAGCTTCCTTTCAGTCGGCGTCGCGCCGAGGGTGATCAGAGGCCGACAGCGGCGGAGCCCTTGCTCTGGTTCTCTAGTCTGGTTGGCTGACGCAACCCGTAGCTTTCGCTGCCATGCAGCGAGTTGGTGAGATGGAGTATATCTTATGCGGGAGTAACTGCCCGCACTGTAAGTTACTCCCTCGAAAGTATCTATAGCAACACTTCGGTTGTTATTAGCGTGCAGCTAAGTAAATGGCTAGGGGGAGGGAAAATGGAGGTGAGCCGCAAAAACTAATATCATGAGGCCAGATTAGAATTCGCGTGATTGCAACTTTTATATAAGTGTACAATCTCTCACGTATAAGTGCGCTTGTGGTATCCGACGCATCTTGTTGGTTACCTGTGCCATGGTGCTTTACTTGCGACATCAAGTTGTGCTATATATAGAGGTTCCCAGCTAACGTTAGACAAGCTGATCGATAAAAAGGAATCAAAATATACGGTGCAAGATACGATTTTAAGACCTACGGTGCTTGGTCGTCAGGTCTCTAATGACCAAGCAGCTTATGTCCTATAATTGTCCTATAATTTTTTCAACTTTTTTTTTTGTTCGTCGAGCATCTTGACTAACGTTAGCTGGGACACACGGTGTTGTGTTTGGCCTGGTCCGTGACGCCTTTTGTGCGTCATAGATGCCTCCAAGATGTCAGACCACGCAAAATTTTACTTGCGATAGCCCGTTATGATTTGTGTTTGCGCTGTTTCGTGTTATCTTGTCTGAAACCCCTTGTGTGTCATATGTCTAGTCACGCAAAGAAGAAAAAAGAAAAGGGCGTGAAAAGATGCAAACGCGTGCGTCGGAATCTCGTACGCCACAATCGTCATTCACCGAGTGCATCTTAAATGGCGTTTAACAAAACGCCCCACAGTGTTCCTGTATACAGTGTTCCTGTTCACAGTACTCCTGCATGCACGGTGGTATAACAAATTTTCGAGACTCGCTCTGTTTTGAAGAATGTAATTTTGAACACGCTACTAGTAAAATGCCGGTAAGCGCTGAAAGTTATTTTTTTTTTCTCGTTTTCTTTTTTTTTCTCCACACTCCACAAGTATTGTTCAATATCGCCGCAAATGTATCGTATACCTAGCCGCGTTCATGGCCGCATGCGTACGGGTGACTCCGAAACCACGATGTTAGAACCATTGAGAAATACTATGCCGTGTCACCTGCTGCGATCAGCGAAGCCCCTATTGCGCGGAAAATTTCAAGCATGTTTTCAAGCATTTGAGATATACGAAATTGACTTTGACTATAACGTGAGAAAGACTGAAGAAGCCGTAAAAAATGGACGCAGCCTGAAATGAGTGAGAAAGAAACTTGGCGTAGGACAAATCAAGATGTATGCACTGAAAGATAAGCAGGGTAATATCATCAGCGATCTCGAAGATATAGTAAAAGCAGCATAAGAAATCTATACTGACCTGCACAGTACCCAGAGGAGTCAGGATACCTCAATTAGAAACACTAATGAACAGGATACAGAAACTACTCCTGTAAAGGGCCTTGCAAGACATGAAACGTGGAAGAGCGGCAGGAGAAGATGAAATAACAGTCGATTTAATCAGAGATGGAGGAGACATAATGCTTGGAAAACTGGCGGCTCTTTATACAAAGTGTCTATCGACTGCAAGAGGCCCAGAAAACTGTAAGAATGCAAACATTATACTAATCTACAAAAAGGGCGACGTTAAAGAATTGAAAAATTATAGGCCCATTAGCTTACTCCCAGTATTATATAAAATATTCACCAATTTCCAATAGAATAAAGGCAACACTGGACTTTGGTCAACAAAGGGAACAGGCGGGCTTCAGGAAGGGATACTCTACAATGGATCACATCCATGTCATTAATCAGGTTATCGAGAAATACGCAAAGTATAATAAGCCTATATATATGGCTTTCATAGATTATGAAAAGGCATTTAATTCAGTAGAGATGCCAACAGTCACAGCGGCATTACGTAATCAAGGAGTAAAGAACGCTTGCGTAAATACCTTGGAAAATATCTACAGAGGTTCTACAGCTACCTTAATTCTACACGAGAAAAGCAGGAAGATACCTATAAAGAAAGCGGTCAGACAGGGAGACACAATCTCTCCAATGCTATTCACTGCGTGCTTGGAATGAAGTATTCAAGCTATTAAACTACGAAGGCTTAAGAGTAAAGATCGACGGCGAATATCTCAGCAACCTTCGATTTGCCGATGACATTGTTCTATTCAGCAACAATGCAGACGAGTTACAACAAATGATTGAGGACGTTAACAGAGAAAGTGTAAGAGTGGGGTCGAAGATTAATATGCAGAAGACAAAGATAATGATGAATAGCTGGGCCAAGGAACAAGAGTTTAGGATCGCCAGTCAGCCTCTAGAGTCTGTGAAGGAGTACTTCCTGTATTCTTATCTCTCTCTACGTTTACCTAGGTCAATTAATCACACAGAACCCTGATCATGAGAAGGAAATTCACAGAAGAATAAAAATGGGTTGGATCGCATACGGCAGACATTATCAGCTCCTGACAGGAAGCTGACCATTATCATTGAAAAGGAAGGTGTACAATCGGTGCTTTTTACCAGTGCTGACATATGGGTCAGATATTTGGAGACTGACAAAGAAGCTTGAGAACAAGTTAAGGACCGCGCAAAGAGCGGTGGAACGAAGATTGCTAGGCATAACGTTAAGAGACAGAAAGAGAGCGGTTTGGATCAGAGAGCAAACGGGTATAGACGATATTCTAATTGACATCAAGAGAAAAAAATGGAGCTGGGCAGGTCATGTAATGCGCAGGTTAGATAACCGTTGGACCATTAGGGTTACAGAATGGGCACCAAGAGAAGGAAAACGCAATCTAGGGCGACAGAAGACTAGGTGGAGCGATGAAAATAGGAAATTCGCGGGCGCTAGTTGGAATCGGTTGGCGCAGATATAGGACAGAGGTAATTGGAGATCGCAGGGAGAGGCCTTCGTCCTGCAGTAGACATAAAACAGGCTGACGATGATGATGATGAAGATGAATTTATTTATGTACATTCAATCACTGTCACCTTTGATATAGACCCTTTGCGCGGCAATACAGCACTCTCAGCGTTCCTGCCACTTTGCGAACATGTCCTGAACGTTTTGTTTCTGGAAGGAGCTAGTAGAGCACCCTTCTGGGACTCGAGCTCGATTAAGACAATCGTGCCAATATGGCGACCTTTGAGTTGGTTTTTTTTTATTTTCGGAAAGGGGTGAAATCAGCGGGATAGCGAAATCTAACGCGTGCGGGATAGAAACCATGTTGTTTCCGCCAAGAAAATCGCGTGCGCGGATTGAGCTGTGAAGCAGTGCATTGCCGTCGTACAGTATCCAGCTCCCTGTGCGGCCCAGGTCGGGCCGTTTTCTCCAAATAGCCTCAATCAGATTCCCTAAAATTTGGCAGTAAAACTCGCTTTCATAGCCTGGCCATTCGGGACGAATT